>NC_080856.1:1147500-2397500 GCF_030435755.1 Ochotona princeps | reverse complement strand
CTCTCTCTTTCCTTATCTCCCCCTACCTGTCACTCTGACTTTCAAATAAATAAAAATGAATAACTAACCATTAAAAAAGAAACAAAGTAGAAATTTACAATGCCATGAAGTTAGATAACATACTACTAGATAGAATAGTCTCAGTTACATAGTTACTGTACATCCCCTTAGATCAAAAGCCACAAAACAGAATCAACAGGAAGAAAAAAGAAATTAACAACACCACAAAGTTAAATAACATGCTACTGAATGACTAATGTGTTGCTGAAGAAATGAAAAAGAAAATCAAGAACCTTCTTGAAGAAATGATGCTACTATATGTTCTATGAGTCATTGAAGAATTTAATGAGAAACAGTTTTGAAGAGATGAAACTAAAAAAATGATCAAAATCCATGAGATATAGTTTCTGTTGATCTTTGCTGGTGAGACATGTCTCCTGTAGGCAACAAATAGATGGGTTTTGTTATTTTAATCCAGACTACTAATCTGTGATGTTTGATTGATGAGTTTAAGCCATTTACATTCAGGGTTAATATGATACTAATAATAAGAAGAAAAGAATTAAATAAAATAGTAACAACAATAATAAAAACTTGTAGACATTAAACCATAAAGAAAAAATAGAAACAAAACTGAGGGCCACTAACTGCAGTGTTGACGCTACAACTCGGTGGCATCCCGTTGTCAGTTTATAACTCTCCTGACAGGTTCCTTTTCCCTGCCCCCACTTCCCAACTTGACTGTGTGTCTGTGTAGTTGTGAAGGTCACAGTCATGAAACAAAGTCAAACAAAATCACTTGTCCTGTGGACCTTGCCCCTTCCGTGTGTGTGAGGCCTTCCAGCTCCTTCTAGCCTCGTTTTGGCATTGCCAACACTTGGGTCCCCACATGCCTGTCTCCACAGTGCTCACCACCATCTGGCATGTTATATATGTGCTTGTTTATATCACAGCTGAGATGCTGCTACGATTAAAAAAGGGGAAAAAGGTCCAATATGTACCATCTAAGTGCTAGTTAAGTTCTTTCCATCTGTGCCTCCACACATCCTTACAAACCAGTAGCTGCAACATTACATTCTAGGGATGGGGAAGTGGAAGCTTGGAGAGGTGAAACAACTTGCCCAAGCCCGTGTAACTAGGAAGGAACCACTTGCCTTGATTGTTGATTCATTCATTTACGCACACAACAGAGAGATAGCAGTAATGAGAGACACAGAGAGATAGCAGTAATGAGAGACACAGAGAGATAGCAGTAATGAGAGCCACAGAGAGATAGCAGTAATGAGAGCCACAGAGAGATAGCAGTAATGAGAGCCACAGAGAGATAGCAGTAATGAGAGCCAGAGAGATAGCAGTAATGAGAGACACAGAGAGATAGCAGTAATGAGAGACACAGAGAGATAGCAGTAATGAGAGCCACAGAGAGATAGCAGTAATGAGAGCCACAGAGAGATAGCAGTAATGAGAGCCAGAGAGATAGCAGTAATGAGAGACACAGAGAGATAGCAGTAATGAGAGCCACAGAGAGATAGCAGTAATGAGAGCCACAGAGAGATAGCAGTAATGAGAGCCACAGAGAGATAGCAGTAATGAGAGCCAGAGAGATAGCAGTAATGAGAGACACAGAGAGATAGCAGTAATGAGAGACACAGAGAGATAGCAGTAATGAGAGACACAGAGAGCTCCAGCCTGCTGGTTCACTCCTCACATGCCTGCCACAGGGCCTGGGAGAAGGCCTGCGGCTGCCTAGGTCTCTGTGTGGATGCTAACAGCCCAACCACTGGAGCCATCGTCACTGTCTCCCAGGGTTTGCGTTAGCTGGAAACTGGAGTCAGGAGCCGAGCCTGTGGACCCAGGCACCCTAAGCTAAACATCTCCCCAAACTGGCATTGGAACTCTCTTCTTTCTGGCTTCATGTGCTATTATGATTAGCACCCTCACTGGGCCAATTAAGCTAGTGAAGTTAGTGTATTAGTTAAGCACTGGCCAGGTGGAATAGCTGAGTGAGTGAATGATTTGACATAAAATTTGTAATCCATTGATGCTGTCTTTATGCCTGAGTTAGCCGGTTTATTGCCCCAGAGTGTCTCTGTGTGTCTGCAGTGTCTCAATAGCTAATAGAGTCTCTAAAATTAACAATTAGGAGTATTCTAACTACGGCTGCTTCGATTATCTGCAGAGTTCCAAGTATCTAGCTGTTAACTAAAATGAACGTTCAGTGTGTCGACATATGATTTCATCTGAAAGGTTTAGAAGCTCTCCTTAGGGATAAATGGCAACTTTTTTGTTGTTACAGCAAAAGTCTTGCTTCCTAAATATTCAGCCAGATCCTCAGAAATGATCATTTGGACTTCAGAATTGAAACTCTGAGTAGGAGACCAGGAAGGTCTAGAGGGATGCACAATGCAGTTGTGAGTAATATGGTTTCAGAGGAAACTTCTGACAGAGACTTTCCATGTAACAATGCGTTTATTTCAAGCATCAGTACATTTCATAAAAATCCTAAGCGAAAGTATTGTAAAGGAGTTGAAGGAACCGAGTCAAATTCCCAAGAAATACCACTCATGCTCACCAGTGTGCGAGCTTGCGTTCCCTCGTGTCTCCTGTGGCTGACGGCCCACGGAGGAAACGCCTACAGCTGCTGACTTACAAGCACGTCGCGTGAGTCGGGTCACGGAGAAGGAGTAGCCTGGCCGCCTCTCTGGGAGAACGTAGCCTGAGCAGGCCTTTGCTGCACATGGCACTAGCTTAGCTCATTTCAATGTTGAGATCCTCAGAGCGGGCGTGAGAGTTATGCCCACTCTGCAGATGGGTGAAGGAGCTGGGCCACAGTATCACTGAGGTCACTTGTTCAAGAGACTATATATATTTAAAAGTAAAGGGGTGGGCACTGGCACAATGGACCAAGCCTCCTCGTGTCTGAGGACTGACTCATGCCTCAGCTGACCCACCTTAGGTCCAGCGTCCTACTAATGCGCCTGGGAGGGGGCAAGGCAGAGAGACCAAGTGTTTGGGCCTCTGAACCCACATGGGAGACTTACATGGAGTTCCTGGCTCCTGGCTTCAGACAGATGCAGTCCCAGCGGTTGTGTGCATTTTGGAGTGTGAACTGAAGGATAGAAAATAGTGTATGTGTCTCCCCTTTCCTCTCTCTTTCTCTGTCCTTCAAACAAACAAATAGATAAATCTTAAAAAACAAGAAGGTACAATACTTTGCCTGTTTTGCCTTCACTGTGATGCTAAGTGAATAATTATTTTTAAGATTTACTTTTATTGGAAAATCAGGTTGGCAGAGAGAAGGAGAGACAGAAAGACTTTCCATCCACTGGTTCACTCCCCAAATGGCCACAATAACTAGAGCTGAGCTGGTCTGGAACCAGGAGCCAGGAGCCTCCTCCAGATCTCTTAAGCAGGAGCAGGGTCCCAGCGTCTTAGGCCGTCCTCTGCTGCTCTTCCAGGCTATAAGCAGGGAGCTGGATGGGAAGTGGAGCAGCCTGGCCATGAACCAGTGCCCGTATGGGATGCCAGCACCAGCATGCAGAGGATTAATCAGTTGAGCCATTTTGCCAGCCCCTGAGTGAATAACTGTTTATAAAGGAATGCCGTGTTCACCTTTATAGCTTGTATGTTAAAAACAAAACATGAAAGACCTCTCGAATCACTCCAGCTGCTCTGGTAGCACTCGGGTCCCTTGGAAAACTGGCTAAGTGAGAGTTGAGACTGGAGAAAGCTCCTCTCACTGAGGCCTGTGCTGCCTGCTCAGCCCTTCCGCCGTCAGCCTGGGGGTACAGGGCCCACCTCTGCGGAGTCTGCGCTGGCTCAGTTGTCTTGGGTCTGAGAGGTCAGGGAAGAGAGGTGTTGCTGAGGTCTCTGACCTTCCTTCTCAGCAGTTCACGGTGCATGAGTTTAGGGGAAGCCGGTCTGACCCTGAAGTCCCAGCTCTTCATTGCTCCCTCTGAGTGAGCAGAGCTTTTCCATCTTAGGTCAGGAAATAGGAACCTGCAGTTTACAGATTCAGTGAAATTATGTGGAATGCCTCTTTTGGGCAAAATAGAGTTGTAAGAGCTGCAGAATATCAAGATGACATTCATTCCAGCAATAAGACACATTCCTAGAGATATTACTCAGTGTGGGTATGGTGGCACAGCACGTTAAGCTGCGTCCCTCAGTCCACTCCGCCTGGAGTGGAGACTTCCAACTGCCTGAGGATGCACGTCCTGGGAGGCAGCAGGCAAGGACTCAAATATTTGAGTTCCTGCAACTCATGTGGGAGACCTGGGTGGAGTTCCTGGCTTCTGACCTGTGACTATTTCCCAAAGGAGTTGCATCCGTGTGTTATGTTATATAATTAAGACATACAAAACTTACAAATAAAAGACAGGGCTTAAGTTTAAGAAGCCACAGGAAATGAAGATTTCAGATGGGACTGGCTTGAAGAAGTGCCTGCAGTGCCCTGTGCAGGCTGTGTCGGGGGCCCTGTGCATGGAGACCAGTGAGGGCCCTGCTTGGAAGGAGCATGGCAGTAGGGCAGGTTGGGCCAGGTGGAGAAGAGCTGTGGGTGTAGAGCCAGGAATGGGAACCTCCCACCCTTGACCAGAAACCCTGAGAGGAGAAGGTGTGCCTTAGGATAGATGATTGATTGATTGATTAGGATATTTGTTTCATTTTCATTTGATTCAAAAGTCAGAGAGATAGACCCAGGGCTTCCATCGCTCAGAGCACTCCCTAAGTTCTCATAACAGCTGAGGTTGGTGCATTCCAGAACCAGAAGCCAAGAACTCCATCTCAGTACCCCACGTGGGTGGCAAGGCTGCAGGAGCATGAGCCAGTGCTGCTTCCTTCCAGGCTGCACGTCAGCAGAACCTGGACCAGAGGCGGAGGACATAGGACCCGACCACTGCGATGCGGGGCTCCCAGGCAGTAACCTCACTGCTGTCGCAAAGAGTTAATGGCTGCATACCTGAAAACCTAGCAAAGTGAGATGAGATGATTACAATCTTACCAATCTGGCACAACATGAAACAGCACAAAAGTGTTACCTGCAGCAGCTGCAGTAGCAAAGGATTTGACTTATGCAAACTTGATGAACTTTTCCGGAAACTCTGAAAAATAAAAGTGTTGTCAGATGCCCCTGGGGAGTAGCCACTTGCTCTTGATACATAGCGTTAAATCCTTCAGACATCTTACAGAATGCTTGACATCTTTGTGTTTTTTATTTATTTTTAAACTTTTTTAAACGATTGAGTTTTTAAAAGATTCACTCTTTTTTTTTTTTTTTTTTTAATTGAAAAGGCAGATCCGATTTACAGAGAGAAGGAAATGGCCGTCATAGCTGGAGCTGAGCCGATCTGGAGCCAGGAGCCAGCAGCTTCTTCTGGGCTGCCCACACAGGTGCAGGGTCCCAAGGTGTAGGGCCACCCTGTACTGCTTCCCCAGGCCATAAGCAGAAAGCTAGATGGGGGGTGGAGCAACCAAAATACTAACTGGGACCATATGGGATCCCAGAGCTTGCAAGGTGAGGATTTAGCCATTGAGCCATCATGCTGGGGCCTGTTTGATATCTTTGATGAACGATTCAGATGGCTGAGAGAGGGGCCAGAACTGTGGGAAAGCAGACTGAGCTGCTGAACTTCCAACTGCTCAACTTCTAATCCAGCTTGTTGTGGACATGCCTGGGAGAGCACCACAAGATGGTTCGTGTGCTTGGGCCCTGCCACCCACATGGCACCCAGATGGAGCTCCAGGCTCCTGACTGGGGCCTAACCCAGTCTCTCTCTCCCTCCATCTCTCTCTCTCACACTTGCTTACTGTTTCTCCCTCTGTCTGTAACTGTGTGCTTCAAATAAATTGTTAGATAACTAGATAAATAAATCTTTATTTTTTTTTTTTAAAAAGTATGGGAACAATTTCAATCCCTAGCCCAGGAGAAAAGACTGGGTTGATTTTGTGGGCATGAGTAATACAACTTGGTTTTTGAAATGAGAATCAGATGTGTCCTGTCACATGGCATTTGTTTTAATGAATTTTTCCTTTCCTCTAGTGAACTGACGAAAGTCAGTATCTTCTTTACACTTACGTTTGTAACTATAGCACTATTCAAACACCATATGTGATGTACGCATTGTTCATGTGTTTTGTGCACACATCAACACCCCGTGTTGTACACCAGGCCCAACGCAGTAACTCAGATCTGCAGCTACCTGGGTGTGGGGAAGTAACTGACCCAGAAGCCAGTCTTGGAGGCAGCAAATCTAATCTGAGGACAAACACAGCCAGTGGAACCTTGAGTCATGCCCTGTGACGCACTTGAAATGATCGGGCTCTGGGTGAGCAGTGTTTCTGTGTTGACCCACAAATGGAAGAGGGACACATCAGAGTCGCAAAAGAATGAGGAGAACGAGGCTGATAAAACATAGTCTTTACCCACTGCGAATTCTCCTGTGGACGGCTGTTGCTATCTGCATCAGAAGCTCACCTCTGAAGCTGGGTTTTGGCTTTTATTTTTCTGCTTGCAGTGGTCGAACTCTGAAGCTGTGCCTTACCTCTCCCCGACTCCCTACAGCCGCCCCTCCCAGCCAGTGCTGTCCACGCTTCCTTGGAGGGCTACGTGGGGTTCTGCCAGGGATGATCAAATGAGGCACAAGATTCAAGACAAATGGCAAGAAGCTTTACAAATCACATCGAGTATGAGCAGGTGTTGCGGGGCCTTGGGTCAAGGATGCCTCTGCTTGGAAGTACCTGGCCCCAGGCCTGGCAACTCTGCTATCCAGCTTACTGCTAATCCCTGAGTACCAGGGCCACCTGCCCCTGTGCCAGTGCACCCTGAGTGCCAGGGCCACCTGCCCCTGTGTGAGTGCACCCTGAGGCCAGGGCCACCTGCCCCTGTGTGAGTACACCCTGAGTGCCAGGGCCACCTGCCCCTGTGCCAGTGCACCCTGAGTGCCAGGGCCACCTGCCCCTGTGTGAGTGCACCCTGAGGCCAGGGCCACCTGCCCCTGTGTGAGTGCACCCTGAGGCCAGGGCCACCTGCCCCTGTGCCAGTGCACCCTGAGGCCAGGGCCACCTGCCCCTGTGCCAGTGCACCCTGAGGCCAGGGCCACCTGCCCCTGTGTGAGTGCACCCTGAGTGCCAGGGCCACCTGCCCCTGTGTGAGTGCACCCTGAGGCCAGGGCCACCTGCCCCTGTGCCAGTGCACCCTGAGGCCAGGGCCACCTGCCCCTATGTGAGTGCACCCTGAGGCCAGGGCCACCTGCCCCTGTGCCAGTGCACCCTGAGGCCAGGGCCACCTGCCCCTGTGCCAGTGCACCCTGAGGCCAGGGCCACCTGCCCCTGTGTGAGTGCACCCTGAGCAGAAGGCAGGTAAGCAAGATGATCCTGTGTTGTCAGTGAGCACACAGACTCGCACATGTCATAGACTGACAGTTTGGAATAATAACAAAACAGATCCTTTAAAAATGTCCTAATCATTTTCTCGGATTCCTCCATGCCAATCTTGATAGGAAGTGATAGTTCAATCCAGTTGATAGTTACTGCTATCAGCCAGGTTGAGTAGCAAATAATTTCACTCAGTCCTAATAGCTTGGCCCTAATTGATAGGATTGTAGGAGAGCAGCACAGTTCAGACTAGGCAAGTCTGTCCTCTGTCTCTGCTCACTCCCTGCACTGTCTCTCTGCCTCTCCTCTGCTCACTGTCTTTCCTCCCTGACAAGCTGTTCTGCTCTTCTTCCAACCCTCTGTATCCTTCCCTCTCCATAGGCACATAAAGCAGCTGGAAGGAACCTTTTGCCCAGGGGCTCTTCCTGTCCACATGAACAGGAGGTGGAGTTACGGTGGGCAGCAGCGGCCACAGGGAGGGCCAAGAGGGCAGAGCCAGAGTCACGCCAGCTAAGCAGGAAGAGGAGCTGGAGCTGCTGTCTCACAGAGGCAGGAACAGGTTGATAAAGAATTCATACCCTGAGAAAAAAATCAGCAACAGATAGGAAGTTAGGACGTATTTTTGACCCCAAATGCAAAACACCTGGAGTTTATCTACTTCTGTATCAGTGTGTTTGAGAGGAAACCTACAGATATTTGCAAAAACAAGTATTACTCTGAAGATGCTCTCCCAGATGCTCAGAGTTCCTCTGGTCTTTCTAGCTGACGTCATTCAGTGTGCCCCTGGCCTGTTGGGGAACTTGCTAGCCTCAGCTGCTTCCTGCTTTCCCTGGGGTTCAGAGACAGACATGTTAATACTTTGGCAGAGCTAGTCTTTTTATTAACGTGAACTTTATTAAAGGTACATGTAAAGTATTTTAAAATATTCTTCCATGCTGTGTTTTGAAAAAATGTAGTTTTTTGTATTTATGTGAAAGGCAGGTAACAGAAAGAGACGGCAGAAGAGGGTGCCCATGCTTCATTCCACTCCCCACCTGTCTGCAGCGTCCTGGGGGGGGCGCTCAGGGGACTGGAACTGGGTTCTGATCTCCAGCGTGGGTGGAAGGGACCCAGGCATCTGAGCCATTATCTGCCGCCTCCCAAGGGCCCGTTGGCAGGTAGCTAGGTGAGAAGCGAAGCTGGAACGCCCGGGGAGGCACTCTGATGTTAGACGTGCAAGCAGCAGCCTGGTGCTGCACTGCAGTGCCTGCCCTGTGTCAGAACAACTCAGGATGCAGCTCGTGGGGCAGCACTTACTTGGAGGAATTAATAACATACTGTGATACTTTCTTCCTTTCTTTTTGTCATTGTTGTTTTTTTAAGATTTAGTTTTAATTGTTACTTGAATGTAGAGTTACAGAGAGAGAGAGAGAGAGAGAGAGAGAGAGAGAGACAGAGATCTTCAATCTGTTGGTTTACTACCCAGTGGTGGCTGCAATGACGAGGCTGCTGGTCCAGAGCCAGGAGCCAGGCACTGCTTTGGGGTCTCCAGTGTGAGTGCAGGGGTCCAAGCACTTCCTCCACTGTTTTGCCAGGCCTTCAGCAGGGTTGGGAGCGGAGCAGCCGGGACACCAACCCATGTCCATCTGCGTCGCAATGCCACAGGTAAAACTTTAACGCCATGTCAGTGGCCCCTTACATCTTTTCATATTTTAAAATACTCATTTTCTTACCTTATTAAAACTTTATTTGAGAAGCAGAAAGTTAGAGTTAAATGTTTTTAAGTGTTTTCAATACTTGGAGATTTTGCTTTTGTATTTTTTGCTTGAGGATTTTTGCTCTTGTTGGTTCGCGACCAACCGCTGCAGTAGAACTGCTGTCTCATAGTGCGGATGATCCTTGTGGGACAAGAAGTTCATGTGTTGGGGAATGTGAAGACTTCTTGTCTCTTAAGCCCCACTTACACAATGTATGTCAATTGTTTCCTACGGCCCTTCATAATAGCTTGCCAGCAATAAGCAAAAATAAAGCTGGGACTGTGTCAAAACAACTCGGTGGCCCACATTCATTCTGCTTGTGTCCCCAGTCGAGCCACCGTGCCAGCCTGCTGGAACAGCAAGCTGTTGTCTGAGCTGAAGAATGATTGGAAAAGTGGTGCCTGTTTCGTTTCCTGCAAGTCACAAGCAGCCATTTCACATTCTGTCAATGCTCTCACAGGCTGCACTGGACAGCCCTGTCGCTGCTTGGTTGAGTCCGATCTGAGAAGTCATGACCTTCCAGCCTGCTGGTAGCCCTCCCAAGTGAGCTAGTGATAGCCATTGGATGGCATGGGACCCCTGCCTGGAGCCAATGACGGCCATTGGATGGCGTGGCACCGATGTCTGGAGCCAGTGATGTCCATCGGATGGCATGGCATAAGCAGCCTTGTGTGTATGGATTAGCTTTGATTTGCAAGGTGCCAGGCTGGGAGGAAGAATCACTAAGAAAGGGAAAATACGGGGTGATGTGATCCTCATTCCATTGAGCCACGGAGGCCAGGAAGGTTGGGTAAGGTTGGGTAAGGCCAGCAAGCAGGAGAGCAGCTGCCTAGCCTGCTCTGCCCTCTGCCCTGCTCTACTTTCCCAAGGCCGAGTGCATGGCTCAGTCTGCACACATGCCAGGCACCCACAAAGTATTCTGCAATTGTGAAGTGCAGAAGGACTTCAGAAAGTTTGTGGAGAAACGTAAAGAAGAAATAAGCTTGTTTCTGTGCAAAAACTTTTGCAATTCATATCATGAACTTTGGAAGATGTCTTATGTGGATATGTGTGTAACTTTTATGCTGTGTACCAGTTGCACACACATATTGCTATACTCCTGTGTGAATGAGAGATTGTCATGATCTCTGTAACTTTATTTGCTTTTGACTGAATATTCTACGGGATTCTGAAACAAATATGTTAAAATCTACCAATATGGATGACAATCTATCAAATCTTCTGAACTTTAATGTTTCTAATTTTGTGGTATATATTTTTCAATAAGATTTATTAGAATTACAGAGAGAAAATATCCACTGGTTCACTCCCCAAATGGCCACAATTGCCAGAGCTGAGTCGAACCAAAACTAGGAACAAGGAGCCTCCTCTGGGTCTCTTAGGTGGGCACAGGGGCCCAACAACTTGGACCGTCCTCCACTGCTTCCCCAGACCATTAGCAGGGAGCTGGATCGGAAGTGGAGAAGCCAATCTTGAATCTGTGCCCATAAGCGATGCCAGTATCATAGGCGGTAGCTTCACTTGCTATGCCACAACACCAGGCCATTGTATATATTTTTATTACATGATGAAGTTAGCAACGCTTATATATTTGTCAATTTCATATTTTTACCACAGGAAATATGGCTCACTGCACATAAAAGCATATCCAAATAATGGGGATTGAAGTATGCAAAAATGTGCTTTCCTCAAAGAAAACAGATGTGTGGTAGCAGGAAGTGCATAGGTGGCAGGAAGTGCATGGGTGGCAGGAGTGCATGGGTGGCAGGAAGTGCATGGGTGGCAGGAAGTGCATGGGTGGCATAGTAACCCTGCAGTCGCATGAAACATGAGCTCCTGCTGTCTTGCTGCTCAGTCACGTTTCATATGTGGCCTCACTTTTGCAAGTCTTGGTCATAAGATGGCTATTGCAGCTCCGGACATCACATGCACATCCCAGTTAGGAAAGGGGAGGAAGAGGTTCATGAAAGGACAGAAATAGGCTTCAGTAAGCCCTACCCACTGACCTCTGCTCAGAACTTGTGGTCTACTCCTAATCATAAAAGGGGATGAGAAAAAAATAACTTTTCCATCTGGACATGATGCTGCCCCAAATTAAACTGAGGCTTTGTTTGCAAAGGGGCAGAGGCGAGGACACTGTGGGTGTCTGACAGTATCCTCCCTGCACCTGGAACTGTTCCATTCTCTTGCTCCCGTCCAGTGCTCTTGGCCCTGAATCTGATGCCGTTACTGCCACTCCTGCTTTTGCGCTTGCCCGATGTAAATCTGCCCAGTGTCCACCTGGCCACAGTGTTTGAGGCGAGGTCCCTATCTATAACTTACTCTGGGTTTTGCAGCCAGTCTGAAAGGTTGCCTTTTAAATGGCGATTCAGCTCACTCCGATTTAAAATAGAAAGCGTCATATGTATGTTTGTTCTCATCATCGTGTCTGATCACTTCATTGTTACTGCTTCCTCCCCCTTTCTGAAGGTTTATGGCCTTAATGATTTTGTTAGAAGTAATTTCCCGCCTCTGTTAAGTAGAAAGTTTTCCCATAAGTACTTACTTCTCTTCAATAAATAAATGCCTTTTTCGGATTCAATAGCTGTAACCCTGTGTCTCAGTGATTCATTGTGAGTATGCTCAGTAAGATATGTGATTTATTTCTTTAATAGTGAAATAATAAATAAAGTGGCTGGAGCCATGTAATAATTAAGGAAGTTTATTTTTTCCATTTCCCTTCAACATCACACGTAGACAGCAACAGATATTTCAGCAGCTCTCTTACGCGGGGCTGGGGCGAGCCCAGCGTGAAGCAGGCAGCGGGGCAGCCCTTGGCTGTTTCTTCTCAGGGGCCGCCTATGGGAGGACGAAGAAAGCTGTTCTAGAGTTCTCCGGTCCAAGGGAGCAGAGCACGCAGTATTCCTCCTTCCCTGCTTGTTTGCTGGAGGCGAGACATGAGCTCCTCAGGACAGCGCAAGTGCCAGCCGTGGTGACCCCTCGTAAAGCCGGTCAACTCCAGTTTGCATTTGTTGTGAAAGAGGTTTTAAAACCTTTGCTCCCACCCTCCCCACATGGCAGCTCTAGGTTTTACAAAGTTCGTAGCAGTTCTGGAAGGCTCCGGCATCTGTACTGCAGCTTTAGATGAGTTGGTGAAGTGATGAATCCTTTCCTGCTACTTTTACGTTTACAGGAACATAATATTGCTTCTGAAGGAAGGCTTTCTTCTCTCTCTTCCCCCGTCAAGCTCCAAATCACACCTTCCACTTCCTGTCGCAGCAGTGCCCTCGTCCCGGGAGTGATCAAGGATCCTAAAATTAAGCAAATGGTACAAGTGCTGCTGTGCAGGTAGGGAAGTTGCTGTTTTTACCCTGGGAAGCAACATTAGAGGAGAAACCGTTTCATTAAAGTCGTCTAACTTCTACTCAGCTTCGTTATTCTAATTCCTCCTTAAAAATTATTATTTTAGATCCTTATGGCTTTGTTTTGGCTACAAATTGATACAGCTTAAAATAATCCTTCTATACAGCAGTACTGTACTCTGTGAATGCTTAGTAAAGACATACATGTATGATTAATTATGTAACTAAGTCATCTCTCAGCCACGGAAAGTGCTCGTCTCAGCCTCTGGGTGAGACCTGTCCCTGGCATTTTCTCCCTGTGCTGTGGAGAGCACAGTCATCTCCAAACAGTGTCTGCCGCTTGCAGTATATTCCTGGGACAAAGGCACAAGCATTCAGTCCTGCTTCTGGAAGGTTCTCCCTTTCCATTTACTGCTGCTATATTCCTGACACTATTGAGAAAACGGGGCAAGGAATAGTAGCACAGAAATTAAGAAATGTAGACATTTGGAGCCGTTCCCTTCCACTTATTTCCCTTCTGGTATTGACTGTGAGAGGGGCTTTGCCTAATAGCCCAGGAGAAGTGGAAGAGATGTGAGAGTTTGAGAGAAATGAAAGTGTGCCATGGTGGTAGAGGTTTGGTGTAGCAACGGAGTCGATGTTGCGTCCTGGCTTTCCCACTTTCCATCCAGCCCCTGACGCATCCTGGGCTACAGCAGAAGGTAGCTTGAGCTGTTTTTATTGCCACCCACATGGATGGGACTGTGGGCTCCTGGCTTTGCCCTGACCTACCTTGGCTGTTGTGGGCATTTAGGAGCGAAACTACAGATGGAAGCTATCTTTCCCTCTCTGTCTCAAATAAAATGTCAATAAATAAACAAAATTTTCAAAAAGTATCTGAAGAAGGGCCAAACGCAATGGCTCAATGGTTGAATCCTTACATTGCAAGAGCCAACATATCATATGGGTGCCAGTGCGTGACCCGGCTGCCCTATTTCCCATCCAGCTCCCTGCTTGTGGCCTGGGAAAGCAGGACGGCTCAAGGCCTTGGGACCCTGTATCCTCACGGGAGACCCTTAAGAAGCACCTGGCTCCTGGCCTCATCAGCTCAGCTCTGAGCATTACAGTCACTGAGGGAATGAACCAACGGATGGAGGGTCTTTCTTTCCTTCTCTCTGTAAATCTGATCTGCCTTTGCAATTAAAACAAAGAAATCATTTTTTTAAAGATTTATTTATTTTATTACAAAGTCAGATATATAGAGAGGAGGAGAGACAGAGAGGAAGATCTTCCGTCCGATGATTCACTCCCCAAGTGAGCCGCAACGGGGCCGGTGCGCACCGATCCGGAGCCGGGAACCTGGAACCTCTTCCAGGTCTCCCACACGGGTGCAGTGTCCCCCAAGCTTTGGGCCGTCCTCGACTGCTTTCCCAGGCCACAAGCAGGGAGCTGGATGGGAAGTGGAGCTGCCGGGATTAGAACCGGCGCCCATATGGGATGCCGGGGTGTTCAAGGCGAGGACTTTAGCCGCTAGGCCATGCCGCCGGGCCCAGAAATCATTTTTAAAAAGAGAAAATACATTGATCGAGTCTAATTTTACTGATTACTGATATCTGTTAAAAATTAGGCTTCCCATGGTTGGCCACAGATGATGATTGTTGGGCCGATGACAGGCTATGAGTTGAAGCGAGGTTCATTTTTGTAATCTTTCAAGCTTTACATACGCTTGATATTTCCCATGACAAAAAGGGGGAGTTCTTTAAAAATTTTAAAGTTATTTTCATTGAGTTAAAAGTCACAGAGACACAGATATAGAGAGGCACAGAGCTCCTCTGTCCAATGGTTCATGTCGCAAATGCCGAGGTGGCCAGGGCAGGGCCAGGCGGAAGCTAGGAGTCAAGAATGCTGTGGGGATGTCCCAGGTGAGTGTGTGGGCCTCCGTCTGCTGTGGCTGAGATCCAGCAGCAGGAGCTGGAGGAGAAGTACAAGAGGCAGTCAGCACTTGTCAGCCACCAGGGCGTGAGATGATGCCGGTACCCCAATGGTGGCTTAACATGCTGCGCTATAACAACTACTCCACAAAACAAGCTTTTAAAAAATAATAACTGAGGTTTCAGAAAATTGTCCTTAATTGGTTAATCCTTAACAAAAGGGATTCCTGAATGGTGAATAACACTCATCAAAATGGAGTTCAGGGGGCGAGCATGGTGACATACCACGCTAACCTTTGTGCCTGCAGTGCGGCAGCCAAGATGGGCAGCAGTGCGTGTCCCTGCTGCTCCACTTCCAATTCAGCTCCCTGCTGAAGTGCCTGGGAAAGCAGCAGACGATGGCCCAAGTGTGTGAGTACCTGCACCCACGTGGGAAACCCAGAAGAAGCTTCGGGCTCCCAGTTTTTGACTGGCCCACCTCTGGTCGTTACACCCACCTGGGAGGTTGTCCAACAGACTGAAGATCTCTCTCTCTCTAGCTCTTCTCTCTCTAACCATGATATTCAAATGAAATAAGCAAATTTTAAAACAAAGGTGTTCAAACATGGTCTGCATTCAGTTTGGTGGCAAAACGCCTCAGGCCTGAATGTCAGATCTGAGGTGGACATTGTACGGCTGAACGTGGGAGCTACTGGCTTCCCTGCCGTTCACCAACAGCCCTTGATAGTGCCGAAATGGAAATGTTTCAGAAAGAAAAGACAGTTTTTCCCAGAGCACGTCATCCATTCTCTAGTTAGCTTTACTCTCATGTTCCTTGGGCCCAGAGCTGGATGAAGGGTCAGGAACTCTAAAACATTCAACTTACTTCATCTCTTGGTGCCCCATTGGAAGAAATCCTGAGAGTAAACCCTCTGTGTCCAGAAGCATTCTGAAGAGTAGCCACGGCTGAACGGTTTTGTCTTAATGTAACATGTAGAACTCTGCTCCTAAAGAGAGACTGGCTTCTTGGCTAAGCACAAATAGAGAATGACGACTACATACATGAATGGTTTTAAGAGTTGGTTTGCTAATGTTACCAGTTTGTGACATTTCCGTATGAGCTGCCCTGGGCTGCCCTTCCTTCTCAGCTGGCCTGGGCTTGGTGCCATCATCCTCCACACCATGAATCTCAGCGTGCTGGACCACAGGCACACCCGTGACCCTGGAGGGTACAGTCTTGGCATGCTGACAGCAGCATGGGAAGGGCACCACGGCAGTGACCTCGGGTGGCCTCTGATCCGTGGGCACATGCTGTGTTTGCTGACTTACAGGTTCACATAGATTTCAATTAAATTTTCCGGTAACTTCAGAGTGAAAGGCGCCAGGGGACATCCCATCCAGTGTCAGGAGCAACTGTGTGTCTCAAAATTAAATCCCGAGAAGCGAAATCCTCAAATGGACAGACTGCAGAGGAGAAAAGAGTAGACAGTCCCTTTTCGTTACACACGAATCCAGCATTTACCAAGTAGCTGTTCTGATGAGCCCTTGTACTTTCGGAACGGTTAAATCTTGGTACATGAAATATCTGCTCTGGGGCCAGTGTGGTGGTAAAGCATAGTAGGCTGCAGCTTGCAATGTGATCATCCCTTAGTGGGAAACTGGAGCCGATTCCAACTGCTCCATTTTTGATGCATGCTCCATGTTGATAGGAGTAGGAGGGCAACAAATGATAGCCCAAACTCCTGGGCCTCTGTCACCCATGTGGGAGACCCAGCTGGAGCTTTAGGCTCCTGACTTCAGCCTGATCCAGCCCTGGCTGTCACAACCATTTAGAAAGTGAACCATTTAGAAAGTGTGTATAAACTAAAATTGAAGTATAGGTGAGGTGGTCACAGAAGGTGGCTGGGAACTCGCATTTACTTTTAACATATTGGTTACTCATTTCTATGTCAATTAATTCCATAATGATGTAAATTTTTGCTGATGGTATGTTGGAGCTTTCAATTGACTGGGATGATACTCTGCTGGCTCTGTCTTCAGACCAGAGAGGGTATACCTAAGAAGCTGTTGAACTTGACTGGACAATAAGATGCTGGACTCTATGTTTGGTATACGCTTGCAATGGGGGAATCTCAACTGAACTTGAGCTGTGGTTATGCAACAAGGTGGAGGAATCCACCATGGTGGGAGGGTTTGGGGAGGGGTGGGGAGAACCCAAGTACCTATGTAACTGTGTCACATAATACAATGTAACTAATGAAGCAAAATAATAAAAAAAATAAAAAAAATAAAAAAAAGAAAGTGAGCCAGTAGAAGGATGATTTCTGTCTTGCCCCGTCTATGACTCTGTGCTTCCAATAAGTAAGTAAATATTTAAAAACAAAAACAGACTTCCACATATACTTCTTTTTTGTTCCTTCCAACAATTGGTGAAGTAAGATAAGCCTTGTGACAGTGAGACAGTCATATCTCCAAGACATGGACACGTCGGAAAACCAGCACCTGCAGAAGTAGCTCTCTGCAGTCCTCCAGTGCCCCAGACGGCCCCGCCCTGTGGGCCCCAGCGCCGTGCTCCTCTGTGTTGCTCATGGCCCTGCGAAGGGGTCCGAGAAAGGGCAGGCATGGGTTCTTTCTGGAGGAGCTGATGAGCTACACAGGAAAATGCAAGATTTCCTCATGCAGCATAGAGAAGGGTTGTGTCAACCTGTATGAAATAGGCTATAAATACGGTAACAGTTGGATCATCTTCATTGTAACAGAAGGTGCTGTAAACTGTAACAAATGCCCTGAAAAATATGTGTGTGGGTGCCTCAGAGCACTGGCCCATGGACTGTTCCTCAAGCTTTCCGGCTAGGCAATCAGTGTTTTCCTGCAGAAATCCCATGATTCCTTTTTGACTAGGAGGAGAGCCAACATGCTCAGCCTTGCACAGCTCCACAGGTACCTTTGGTCACCTTTAGGAGCCAGGTTGCTTTTTTAGATTTATTTCTTTTTATTTGGGTGACAGCTTTTACAGAGAGAGAGGTGTTTTGTGCGCTGGGTCTCGATCCAGATGACGACGACAGCAGGGCCCGAGCCGAGCGCAGCGAGACCTGGAGCTGGGAGCTCTGCTGGTCTCCCTGGCTGGTGAGCTGGGTTTACTTTGGTGACCTCAGTTCCACCATTTGTCTTCTTGTTCTGGTTTTTGTTTTGTTTTGTTATGTTTTTTTGAAAGCATGCTTGTCAGTCACTCGTCCGAGGCCTTGGACATCTCCACAGGGCCTCCCAAGCACTGTGCTGCTCCGCAGGAAAGACAGGAACAGTGAGTGGCCTGCATCTGTTTGAGCATAGGCTTGTTCGGATGCAAATGCAAACAACAGATCTCTGGGCTATAATTCTGCCGCCTGAAGCACTGCGGGCTTGGGAGAGGGACCGGCTGAGCATCCATCAGAAAACAGAAGCCAAGTCTGTGCAGACCCTGAAGGGCTGTGCCTGTGTTCTGTCTCGAGGCCATGTGAAAACACCAACGTTGGTCTCAGCTCCCTGTGCATCAGGCAGGTAGGGGGAGGCATTTCCTGGTTGGATAGGGGCCCTGATGGGAACAAGGGCTAGGAGCAGCTGCCTCAAGCCCCAGTATTCTGTCTGAGACACAGCAGAGGCTGGTAAGAACTCAAGGCTTTTTGGAGTGGGCTCTTGGGCCCAATGTGATGACTCAGTTGGCTAATCCTCCCTTGCAGGGACTGGCATCCCATATGGGCACTAGTTTATGATCTGGTTGCTCCATTTTCCAGCCAGCTCCCTGCTAATGCTCCTGGGAAGACAATGGACTATAGGCTAAGTGCTTGGGCTCCTGCCACCCACGTGGGTCACTCAGATGGAGCTCCTGGCTCCTGGCCCTGACCTGGCCCAGTCTCAGACATTATAGCCATTTGGGGAGTGAATCAGCAGATGGAAAATTCTCTCTCTCTGTAACCCTCCTTTCAAATAAACAAATCAATCTTTTCAAAGAAATGGCTCTGCCCAGCTAGCTCCCCAGCCTTAGGACATTCCTGCGTGGGGTCCCTCTCCAAGCCCACCGCCAGCGGCTAGTGTGGCTGTTCCATGTGATCCTCTTGTAGCCAGAAAGGATCAAGACAGCAGACACCATGCTGGAAGAGGCCATGCTCGGGTCTCTTGGCAAGTGTCCACTCATGCAGTCCAGGATCTGGCAGGACAGCAGGGAAGGCAGACGGGTGAGATGACACTGCTCACGTCAGTGTGACCGTGTACCTTGCAGGTCCCGCCTGTCCCATCCACACCTTTGCTCGCTTCGCTGAGCTCTAGAGTACCAGTGGGCATGCAGTGCCACCTGACCCCTGAGCCCAGCCTGCTGCGTCTCCAGAGATGCACGTGTGAATTCCTTCTCCCAGAGTGGCACTGGATTTTTGCTGAGTCACCCAAGCTTCCATTTCATCCAGTATGGACCCGACATTACAGTCACATCCTGGCTGTGCGACTTCAGAGAGAGCTGCCCCCACTTCTCTGTGTCTTGTGAAATGGTGCTATCAGCAACCCCACAGAGTGGCTCCAAAGATCACCTGAGTGTAGCCATGTGGAGGACCTAGAACATTCCCTCACACGTAGGCTGTGCCGTGTGAGTGTTCAGTCATCCATCTAACATGCATTTAGAATCATTGCTCCGACTACTGAGAAAGGAAGACAACAGTGGCAGGTACCTTCAGTGGGCGTCCAGCCTCTGGCCTGAGTTACTGCTTTATTTATCCTTTTTGCCTATCACAACTGTTGGAAAGTGCTCAATAAATATTTTTGAAATATTTCTGAAGTATTTGCCTTGGTGAACAGGCAAACACAAAAGTGATTTCAATTAAAAGTTACCAGATAACAATGACTGGCCCAAAGCGGGTGCTTGCCACCACATAAGCTTTAGTGATTCTAACTGCCCGTGTCTCAGATCACATGCGGAGACGGCGTGTGGCTGGGCGGGCTGGGCAGAGCGAGGAGGTGGCGGTGCTCTGGGGGATGGCTTCCAAGAGGCAGGAGCAGCAGCATGGTTTTGATCAACGAGTGGGCGTCAGCGGAGAGAGCAGAGGGCGAGGAGTGTTCCAGGCCCCGGGAACACTGTGCGGAACCGGAGAGGCGTGAAATAGCACCGTACATTGGCTCCAGGAGGCAGCCTCACGGGGCCGAGCCCCGAAGGACACGCAGTGCCCGCTTGGGCGGTGAGTCTGTGGCAGGAAACAAAGCATGCGAGCCTTCAGCGTGACCTGAATGACCGGTCGCTAGGCAAGAGGCAGTGGCGTGGTAAACAGGGCAGTGGCGTGCTCCTCTGGAACAAACCCCATCCCCTCTCCTGCGCTGTGGCAGGAGTCCTGCTCAGTGCTCGGAAGAGAGAGAGGAAGGGAAACTACTCAATGTATCTCTTTTTTGGGAAGTAATGGGAATGAATGACAATGAAGTTGATGGGGTCATAACAAAGGCAACTCTACTCTCACATAGAAGCAGATTGCTCTAGATGGGAGGTCAGAGAACTCCGGCCGGAGGGCCATATCCGGCCCACTGCCTGCTTTCATCGTTAAGTTTTATGGGAACACAGCCAAGCTCAGTTATTTACGTGTGGTCTGCAGTGCCGCCCACAGAGCCGAGGAGCCTGGGACTGTGGCTGCGTGGTGCGCAGAGCCGAACTCCTCCAGGGCTGTTCTGCCACAGCAGACATTTGGGCTCCATTTATTCTTTCTCATCTGGTTTTAGAAATCAGTATTTAAAGCAAGGGTCAATACTGTGCATAACGGACGAAGCCGCCTATATAGCCAGCATCCCATGTGGACACTGGTTCAAATCCTGGGGGCTCCACTTCTGATTAGCTTAGCTCCCTACTAACACATCTAGGAAGGCAGAGGAAGCTAGCCCAAGTGCTTGGGGCCCTGCTACTCTCATGGCAGACTGCATGAGGGTCCTGACTCGGCTTCAGCAGCCATCACAGGCATTTAGGAGTCAGTCAGTGAATGGAAGATACCTGTCTTTCTCTCTGTATCTCTGCCTTCAAATAAACAAATAAATCTTAACAGAGATATTTAAAGCAAGAGATTAGATGGGTTGAGAAGCAATATAATACTAGTAGGTTATGGAATTTTGAAAACTACACCATTAGGAAGGGAGGAATGCAATATGTATGAATAAATGGATCAATGTCGAGTCAGCGACTGCTTCCCTGATGTCACTCTCAGCTTCCACGGTAGTCAATTTTTTCTTGAAAAAACAGATTTGGTTGTCTGTGTACCTGTGTGTGTTGCCTGTGACCTTCAAAGCCAGGGGTTCTAAAAACAAAAAGGCAGGGGCTCTTGTGTCCCAGGACTCCGTGAGATGACCTTGATGAACTTGTTGGCAGATCTGCAGTCAGCAGGTGCATTGCCTCAGGGCTGGCTGGGCTGGGAGGCCTCCAGGGCACCTCCCATCCTCCTGTGGGCTAGCTCAGGCCTGTCGCCCTGGTGAGCAGGGTCCTGGGAAAACCAGAGCACACAGCTGAGGGCTGTGTTTGGGACCCGCAGACTGTTGCTGCCTTTCCACGCTGGTGGTCGGTGCACGTCGCTCCAGGAGGTCAGGAGTGGACTCCAACTTTTCATGGGAGGAGCTGCAGTGGATCCTGCCAAAGCAGAAACACGGGGAGGCCAGAACTGGGGCCTCGGAGCCGTGCTTATGACAAACAGCATGGATTCCAACCACATCTCTTGGCCTCAAGTGGAAAGAAAGGTTCCTCACCCATCAGTTTCCTCAGCCCCACCCACAGATACGAGTCATAGGCATCTTCTGCCAAGAGAACACAGTGCTGTGACAGAGCAGAGCTGTGGGCAGCGGCCGCCATGCAGTGCTGTGACAGAGCAGAGCTGTGGGCAGCGGCCGCCATGCAGTGCTGTGACAGAGCAGAGCTGTGGGCAGCGGCCGCCATGCAGTGCTGTGACAGAGCAGAGCTGTGGGCAGCGGCCGCCATGCAGTGCTGTGACAGAGCAGAGCTGTGGGCAGCGGCCGCCATGCAGTGCTGTGACAGAGCAGAGCTGTGGGCAGCGGCCGCCATGCAGTGCTGTGACAGAGCAGAGCTGTGGGCAGTGGCCGCTGAGATGTGGTATGGAGGTAGCCTGAGCCCGCCCTGCACTCACACCCCACTGATACACCTAGCAGGTCCTCAGCCTTGGCCTTCAGGGCTGAAGGAGGACAAGCACGACCACAGACATCAGCAAAGCCCAGCTGGACCTGCAACGTTCATGCCATCTTGTGCCTCCCCTCCGTTTCTGCTTCCGGGTGTTCTCACATTGGAGCCTGCCTTCAAAGACGACCTTGCTAAGGGTGGACAATGGGGCAGGATTGTTTTTTCTGAACTCACTAGCCATTGAATAATTTCAATTTGTTGTTAGAAAAATCTTCACCACTACCAGAGTTGTCTGTTAATGAGAAGTATAGTCATAGTGATGTCAGAACATCTCTTCTTGTCCTGGTCCCACACGGCTGGCGCTGAGACAGTAGGCCTTGGGAGCCCCTGATGCTTCTATTTTAAGATTTACTTGTTTGTTGGAAAGGCAGAGTTAGAGAGAGGGACAGACAGAGACAGAGAGGCCTTCCATCTGCCAGTTCACTCCTGAAATGTCTACAACAGCCTGGGCTGGGTCAGAGCCAGGAAGCTCCCCACATCGGTGACAGGGTCCCAAGGCTTTGGGCCGTTTTCCGCTGCTTTCCCAAGCACATTGGCAGGGAGCTGGATTAGAAATGGAGCAGCTGGGACTTGAACCAGCACCCATAATGGATGCCAGAGCTGCAGATGGAGATAACCATGCCACAGCACTGGTCCCAATCCTTGCTCTTAGAATATTTTAAAATCCCCTCCCCAAATCTAAAACAAAGATGAAAACAAATGATCCAAACCGCCCAGACGAAACCACATGGTTTTCAGGCTTGAGAGGGGTCTTTGTGGCAAGGGGCCAGTCAGTGTCCTTGGCCAGGGCTGGTCCACTCAGACTTCGATGGCGTGCTTCCCATCAGCCTCCTGTAGCAGCAGCGACGTGAGTGGGAAGGAACAGGAGGGAGCTGAAGGAATTATTAGGGATGTTGAGTCAGGCCTCAGGCTGTGAATGGAAACCCATTTCAGCTCAGAGACCGTGAAGCACAAGGCCGCTGCGGGCATGACTGGAGAGGTGGAGAGAGCCTGCGGGACGCTGAGAGGACGGGAGGCCTGCGGGAGGCAGGGCCACCTCAGAAGTTAACCGGGGGCCGGTAGCACAGAGGGGAATGGCCAGCCAGTTGAGGGGCTTATTAGGGGAAACCTCCATCACGGCGGGTTCTCTGGAAACCCACCCGCCTTAGGGATTTCTCAGAAACAAAAGAAACAAAAAAGCCTGCCAGCCAACCGACTGCCTGCCACTGAAGAGCTGTCCACCAGGATAAGCTGCTGGTAGACGGGGCTAGTGGACAAAATCCACGACCAGGAGGCTGGAGAGGGGTGTGTGCGCTCTCCTGGCCCTCCCCTCCTCACAGCTGGCGGGCCAAAGGAAGAGAGTCCTGCCTCTGTCTCCTGGTTCGGAGACAGTGCCTGTGTGCTCTCAGACCTACCTTGGCATTCCTCGGTGTCTTAGAGAAGCAGATGACCCCGGCTGAGCGAGACAGTCGGCAGAACAGCAGCTCTTGATGCTGCAATTGGAAATTTCCATTCTTTGCTTTCAGCTCTGAGAAAAAAAAAAAACAAACTCAAGAGCCCAGTAGCTGGGAAATTTCCACGATGGAAAATTTTAACATATTCTTTAGCTCTAAACTATGCAGCTTTATAGAGACTGTTTTTTTCTCTCTCTCTTTTGGTAATTTCCTTCTTTAACAATAATTTATGAACATGGCAACACCACAGCTGTGGCGATGGGAGGGCGCGATGACCAGAGGGGAGTGGGTACGCTTTGGCCACTGGGAGGCGAGCCCATCTCTACTAAACCCAAACGTGCAGGCCTCTTCAAGGCCCACCAGTTGGAAAATCATCCGAGGTAGAGACATCGCGCCCCAGCGCCCTGAGAAGAAACCGTGGAGAGATTAAAAGTGGAGAGTAGATGGGTGCCACTCGGGACCAGGACGTGGCCAGTCCTGTTACTGGAAAATCCAGGCTCAGGCCAATCCCCTAGACCATGCATGGCTACCAAGGGCACCGAAATGCCCGCAGGAGTCTCTTGGGACTCTATTAAGTCCCAGATGTGAATCTGGCGATCGGGTGGGGCCTGAGCTTCTGTCTCTAATGCAGGTGTCCCCGGGCAGGTGTCCCCCAGGCAGGTGCTGCCCCAGGGCGGTTCCAGGTGATGGCCCTGGCGTTGCTTTCTCAATTCCAATGCTCAAGCACAAGAGTAGGAGGGCAGGAGTAGGGAGTGTTGCGCAGGAGAGAGGCTCCATGCCAGGCTGGATGGCAAGGTTCTCCTGAAATGTGCAGATGTGTGTGGCTACTGGAAGGCTGCCTGCTCCAGCATATTCCAGGTAGAAGCTTCTAGAAGCTGCTCGATTCTCAGAGAAAGCCCTTTATCCAGCCAGAGAAGATCTCTATGCTGGTCCTGAGTCTTGAGGGATTCTCTAGCACTGTGACATGAGGAGTGAACATGAGGGATCCAGCTGCACTTGTGGAGGGACAGCGGTCGTGCGGAGGGACGGCGGTCATGTGGAGGGGCGGCGGTCGTGTGGAGGGATGGCGGCGGTTGTGTGGAGGGACGGCGGTCGTGTGGAGGGATGGCGGTCGTGTGGAGGGATGGCGGTCGTGTGGAGGGATGGCGGCGGTTGTGTGGAGGGACAGCGGTCGTGTGGAGGGACAGCGGTCGTGTGGAGGGACAGCGGTCGTGTGGAGGGATGGCGGCGGTTGTGTGGAGGGACGGCGGTCGTGTGGAGGGATGGCGGTCGTGTGGAGGGATGACTGTTGATCTGTGCCTGAAGGGAAAATCAGGGCCAGGCTTCCCTCCCGGCCAGAATCTGATTGAACTGAAGTGAAATAAAAGCAAATTCAAGATTTTTCCATTTGATTCACAGCCATCTCACCTTTGTGCTACTTATTTTATTTAGAGAGAGAGGGAGAGAGAGAGAGAGAAGGAGAGAGAGAAAGAAGGAGAGAGAGAGAGAGAGAAGGAGAGAGAAGGAGAGGGGGGGACTGTGTGGCTCTTTATTTCAGGTGCTACCATTTATCAACTGTGTATTTTTAAAGCAATGCTGGCCCCATATTTTCTTTTCCAATTCAGTCGAGCCGTGGAAGTTATTATTACTTACTTTTCAAATTGAAGTTCACAGTGGAGCATATGGAAGGAAACAGCAATCACGAAAATGCAATGTCGAAATCAGCGTTAACAGCCAGAAATCGATGTGACTCTATAAGAAAAGTAGCAAAGATATATTAACAGTCAATCTTCTGGTATGCTACCAGCAATGTAATATTTCAAAATTTTAAGTGGCTGACAAGACGGCTTAGGGATTTGGACATCTGGAAACTGGTTGATGCCTTCCCTTTTGAAAAACCATCACTGTGAGGTCAAGAAGGCACTTGGCCTTGAAACAGGCTTCCCGATTGCTCGAGAGATCAGATTGATATTTTTTTCTCCTACTATAGGTCTTGATGAGCATTTGTGCACCTAAGGCTTATCTTAACTTACAACGATTCGGGGGCCAGTGTGCTGGCATTGCACACTACTCCTCTGCCAGTAGTGCTGACATTCCATATAGCTGCAGGTTGTCATCGCAGCTGCTCCACATCCCATCCAGCTCTGTGCCTTGGCCTGGGACAGCAGCAGAGGATGGTTCAGGTCCTTAGGCCCCTGCACCCATAAGGGAGACCCAGAAAAAGCTCCTGGCTCCTGGCTTCAGATCAGCCCAGCTCTCGCCATTGTGGTCGTTTGTTGAACCAGCAAATGGAAGATTTCTGTCTCTCCCTCTCCAACTCTGCCTTTCAAGTAAACATAAGTAGCTCATTTAAAAAAAAACAACTTGTAACTAATCCAATAAAATTTGATACATATAAAGTACATTTTTCCAAGAATTCTTTTTTAAATGTTTACTTGAAAGACTGAGAGAGAGAGACAGATTCCACCTGCTGGTTCCCTTCCCCAAAGGGCTGTTATCAGTAGGCCAAGGTGAAGCCAGGAACCTAGAACTCCACCTGGGTCCCCCATGACATCCTGTGCTGCTTTCCCAAGTACATTGGCAGGAAGTTGGATTGTAAGTGAAGCTACCAGAACTCTAACAGGTGCTCACCTGTTAGATGTCAGCGTCGCACATGGCGGCCCAACTAGCTGCACCACAATGCCAGCCTCATAACATAGAATCAACCATTTAGAAATGAACAACGCAAAGGCATCCAGCATGTTCCCCACATTGTACGACACCTCTTGTGTCTGGTTCTGAAGCACCTTGGTCACCCACAAAGGAACGCCATCTCTGTTAAACAGACGCTTGTCATCCCTCCACCCTACTCTGCCAGACCCTGGCAACCACCGATTTAGTTTCTGTTTCTGTATCCATGGGTTTACCTATGCTGGATATTTCATAATTGATTCATACAATACGTGGTCATTTGTATCTGAATACTTTATTATAGTATAGTAGGCAGGACAGGTATCATGGTGAGGCAGTTAAGCTCCGACTTGGGTTCCTACATGCCACATCAGAGTGCTGGCACTGAGTGTCCCTCTACTTCAGACCCACCTTCCTGCTAGTGCACCCCGGAGGAAGCAGGTGAGAGCCCCTCTTCTCAGATTCCTGCCCCCAAGGGAAGACCCACATGGAGGTCCTGGGCCCTGGCTTCAGCTTGGTCCAGCCCTGATTGGTGTAGGCAATTGGGCAATGAACCAGTGAATGGAAGATCTCCCCTTTGCTCTGTCACTTTGCCTTTCAAATAAATGAATAAATACGTTTTAAAAAAAATATGAGGCATTTGATCCTTTATACCTGTATGGAAGAGAAAATTCAGTGTTACTTGAAATGATTGCCTGAGATCCAGAAGTTGCGGCCAAGCAGGGGCCAACCTTCCTTGGCCAGGCCCACGCACTCTGGTGTTTTTCCAAATGCCACAGCTACATCTCAGCTTTGTTTCCCTTAGCACTGGCAGATGGGTAGTCGCTCCTTCTCAAGTTGAACAGCCTCGCAGAGCTTGATTCAAATACTGAATGTGGTGTTAGTTGCTTACAGCTGCTATTTCTCTTGCAGTGCACTGAGTCCAGGCAAACCCTTTTTGAAGAGCTCATTAAAACTGTGATAATAAAGCCTTAGAGGCAGGTGCATTCGTTAGCTGAAAAGCAGACGATTATGCTAATATCACATTCAGGTGACACATTTAAAGGCCTCACAATCAGGGAGGATAAAGGGATTTTCAAAGCTGAACTTAACTTCTTCCTTTGTGGGACCCTTTGTTTTGAAATCACGTGACTGATTGCATCTGTCCAACACGGGGACTTCCTGTGTCCTCATGGAACTGGAGCTGGTAGGCAGCATCCTGTCTCCCTTGGCCTCCTTGGGTCTCTATTCAGGACAAAAGGGTAAATACTCTTAAATCACCTGGGACTATTTTCCAAATGGGAGATCTTGGCATCCCGTTTATAATTCATTATTGAATTGGACCAAAAATTTCAGGACACACACACACAAAGAAAATGTATTTCTTAATATGTTTTAAATTTAAAAATTTTTTAATTAAAAAAAAAAAACCTTTGTTTTAGCGACCAACATTGAGGTAAAGTGAGTGAAGTTGCCACTTACTATGCCAGCATCGTATTTCAAAGTGCTGGTTTGAGTTCTGGCTACTTAACTTCCAATCCAGCTTCCTGTTGAAGCTCCCGGATCCCTGCACCTGCATGGAATTCCTGACTCCTGGCTTTGGATAAGTGCAGCTCCAGCTGTTGCAATCGTTTGGGGAGTGAACCAGCAAATGGAAGCTCTCTCTCTTTCTCTCATGTGACTTTTCAAAAAAATAACTACATAAGTCTTTAAATTACTTAAAGTAATTTAAAAATATTTAAAATGATTAAATTAATATTTGATATTAATTTCTCTACAAGATTTAAAATATTAAAAATTACTACGGAGCTTGTAGTCTGCCCACATTCTGTTGCTTTATCTATCAAATTGGGTACTTCTTTTAAAAGGGGACTTATTTGTCTATTATTTATTTGAAAGGCAGAGTTAGAGAACAAGAGAGAAGCCAAGGTATGTCTTCCCTCTGCTGGTTCACTCCCAAATAGCCATACAGATTAGGGCTAAGCTAGACTGAAGCCAGCAGCTAGGGGGTTCTTTTGGGTCGGCCACCTGGATGCAGGAGCCAAGCACTTGGGCCATTCTCCACGGCTCTCTAAGGTGCATTAGTGAGGAGCCAGAAGTGCAGCAGTGGGAACTAGAGCCCATGTGGGAGCTGTTTTCACAAATGGCAGCTTTATTCGCTATGCCACAACGCCAGCCCTGGGTCATTCCTCAGTTACCTAGCATGAAGATGTTGGATGAGATGTTCCCCAAATGCCTTCCTCTTCTTACTGCCCAGAGCGCCAGAATGGCCAGGGCTGAGTGAGGCTGAAGCTAAGAGCCAGGAGCTGCTTCCAGGTATCCCCCGTGGGTGCAGGGGTCCAAGCACTCAGCCCAGCTGCTGCTTTCCTAGGCCCATGAGCAGGGAGCTGAATTCGAATTGAAGCATCTGGGACTCGAATTGGTGCCAGTATGGGATGCCAGCACTGCAGCTGGTGGTTTTAGCCTCTGTACCACAAAGCTGGCCCCAGTGTTCCCATCTTTACTAAAAACTGTGGCTATAACTTTCACTGTTTGAAATACAGCAACACACAGCGTGCCTTTCTTTTTTCCCTCTTCACCATTTCCTGACTAGAAGATTGGCTCTCACTGTGGAGATTATAGCGACATCAACCTCAGCACATGAGCTTTTTTCTTTCCTAGTTAAGCCAAGAACTCCACCTTTTCATTCTTTACACATTTTCTTTGACATATCCCAACTGGCAGCATCACTTCTCTGTGCCTTGAGGCCGTTCATAAGTAACGTGGGGGGCAACTGGACACAATGTTGCAGCGCTTGACCACTGATCTGATAACCAAGATGGCTACCGAGTGGCTCGGGGACGGATGGCATGCGCAGTGTGGACACACCGGCCCAAGGGATGGGTTAGTCCTAACAGGGAGGACATGAGATCTCGTCACCCTTCTCAGAAGAATGCACAATTTAAATCTTATGAATTGTTTATGACTAGAATTGTCCATTTAAAATTTTAAGGCTGACACTGGCTGCAGGAAGTGACCCCTCAGACAGGAAAACAGCCGCGTCCAGGTACACAGCCTCACGTGGCAGAATGACTGGCTCAGCCCTGCTCCCGTCAGCCACAGCTCCGAGACACAGTGCGCCTGACTGCTGGACAGCTCCACGTCTCCTAGGGACACTTCCCCACCCACTCCAGTTCCCTCTGTTCACCGTTCCAGCCTGGCACACTCAGCGAAGCGGAGGGTTCCAGACTAAGTGAGGATGGTGGCCAGAGCAGACGTCTGTCCTTCCCAGGTAATGCAAGACACAGAACTAAAAGGTGAACTTGAGAAGACTCAAACCTGCTTCTTTTTGGTGACATATCTCTTCTAGAGCACGCTCAACAGTCATCCAGCCTGATTCTGAAATTTTCTGATAACAAAACAAGTCCAAGTTTTCTCACTTTTATACTGACAGGCATGTAGATAGAGCACAACGGCATGATGACCTCAGTGCCCATCCTGCCACTCTTCTAAAACGCAGTGATGAAAGTACATTTCTGTTTCTGATGTAGGACCAGGTCCCAAGGAACTATAACCACCTAGGGTCTTCAAAGCATGCAATGATGCTGGGTCATGGAGCTTAGAGACTCTTAGAAGATTTTACTGGTTTGTGATATCCATCACACCACAGAAAAGGAAAAGTCTGAAAAGAATTGATAAAATTTGGGAGTGTCGATGAGGTACAGTAGCTGGGCAGCTGGTCGGGATGCTCACATTCCGCACTGGAGGTCCAGGACCGACTTCTGATTCAGTGCCTGTCAGTTCACCTGGGAAACAGCAAATTCTGGCTGAAGTGCTTGGATCCTTGCCAGCCTTGTAGCAGACCTGGGTGGAGTTCCTGACACCTGGCTGGAGCCTGAACCGGCTTCGACTGCTGTGGCTGTTTGTACAGTGAACCAGCACACAGAAAACTTTTCTCTTTCTTCCTCTGCTGTCATGCTTTTCAAAAAAAAATTTTTTGAAGTATTTTGCAGGGAATTGGCACTCTACTGTAGTGGGAAAAGCCACTCCCATGAGCACTGGTTTGTATCCCAGCTGCTCCACTTCTAATCCAGCTTCCTCCCAATGTGCCTAGGAAACTAGAGGAAGATGGTTCAAGTTCAAGGGCCCCTGTGCCCATTGCAGGACCCAGATAATCTTTTGGCTCCCGGCTCCTGGCTTTGGACCAGCCCAGCTGCAACTGCTATGACCATTCGGGAAGTGAACCAATAAATGGAAGATCTGCCTTGTTCTCGCCCTGTCTCTCTGTAACTCTGCCTGCAAATAAAGAAATCTCAAAAAAAAAATTTTAAAGAATTTGTAAGCCTGAAAACTACAGTATTGTCCAAGTGTTCCTCATTCATCTCCTTTTCCCCACGCTTGTACAACAAACAGCTTCTGAACTGACTTTGTGTGGGGAGCTTGAACACTATTCCAGCATTTACAAAGTTGAACAATATGTTCCCAAGTTACTTAAATTTTACAGGCTATGATATTCTTTCCAGAGGAATCTGGGGAGTTGAACAGTATTCTGAAACAACAAGACATGATAACACGAAGAACAAAACCAGCACAGGAGAATTCTTCAAAGATGGAGTGCCCTGAGGAGACGGACATGTCTCCCGGCCTTCCACACTGGCTGTCTGCGAGAGTCTTCTAAATTGAGTTGCAATGATGAAAGTGGGGCCAGGTTTTGCAAAAACAGATTTGGAAAATCAACGAGCTGGTAGAGGTAGAAAGGCTAGAACTCCGGACTCCAATTTTGGCAAAGTAAACAGAACGGGGAGGTGTTGATGTGGTTACTGTTTGGATGAGTCGTAAGAGCGCGCGCACGAGAATGCAAGAACAAAACAAAATCAACCCTAAAAATACCACAGCACCTAAAAATAACCACCACAGCGTTAGAGGGCTATCACTTCACACATGCAGAGAAAGAAATATTTTTAAATTCTTAAAAGTGACTTCTACTTGGACAACTAAGCAGAACATTGTTGACGACGGCTTAATGAACAGATCCTAGATCTGACAGTGTAAATGTCTAGTTCATCTGAGATGTTCTGATACAAGGGCGTTCGTTAGAATTCAGTCCATGAACAATCACAAATATGTTTATTTTCTTTAAAATGCCCGTGATGAGCTTCCATGCGGCTGCACCGACAATATGTTATAATGCTTCCCTGAGTTTTCAGCCTGCAAAGCAGTGTTACCTGGACGGTCATCCCAATGTTACATACTCAGGGCTGCTCCTCAGCCTGGATGTAGTCATTTGGCCATCCTAGGTGTCCATGGGAAGTGACCACTCTGACTAGCTGGACATCTATTTTGACTAGTCGCTGTTGGTGCCTTGCCAGTTATCAAATGTTTTAAAAAATCACTTCTGGAGAGGAAGATGGGAGATCCTTAAGCTTTGGCTAGCACGTCATGACAAATGCCACCTGCTCAGTGTCCTGTCCCATGCAGCAAGTGCCCTAGCAAAGTCCCCTCGTGGCTCTCTGACACATGACTCTGGGCCCATGTGCAACTCCCTTCATTCAGACGGTGCTTCATTCCCCACAAAGGGGTTAGAAGAGCAGGGGCAGATGTGAGGCAGGTGTTTAACCTTGATCCTGACTGAAGGATCCCAGATAGGCTGTGGCAAGAGCTCAGGTCACAGGGTTCTGAGGCAGTGAAACGTTTCCTAATGGGTACAGGAGAGTCTGCCTGGTATGCTGGGTAGTCAAGCCCATCACGAAAGCAACGAACATGCTCTCAAGCCAGACTCCCCACTTCTGTGTTTACTCAAGAATATTATTCTTGCTTAGCCAAAACTACTACTTTTCGGGAAGACGAAAGGAGATCTCTTTTCAGTAATAACAGTGGGAAGGCCTTTATATGTCACATGAAAGCTAATTTTTATCAATTCTACCTCTTTTTTTCTGAGCATACTAGCTCAGAAACTAAGTTCCATTCTTTTAATTTTCTGATCTTTGGTGTTTTGAAAAAATGTTATTCATTCTGGGCTAGCATGGAGGGCAGGAGCAGGCATTCAGTCTTGTGGCTGAAATACCCACCCTCTGTCGCCAGGCCTGTCTCCTTCCAGCTAGCTCTTGGTGCAGACCACGGGCAACAGCCGTCAGGGCTCCGGGTGGTGGGCGTGTGCCACGCGTGAGAGAGCTCACACTGAGCTGCTCGCTCCCTGCTGACCTTGGCCCAACCTAACCCTGACTGTTTGCAGGTGTCTGGGGAGAGGGGCAGTGATGACAGCTCTCCCTCCCTCCCTGACTCTTTCTCTCCATGTCAAATAAATAAAAGGTATCAAATCATCCCCTTTAAAATATGTCACTCTGATTCATGGATATTGATGAGGGAACAGGAGGACAAAAAGAGGGTGAATAATGGGTAGCAAAACATAGCTAAATATAAGAGGAAGTTCTTGCATTGTCTGGTATGTTGGTGACGATAGTCACATTTTATAAGAACTAAAAGGCAGAAGCCTGGAGGCTCCACATATAAAGACATAATAAACAGATTGAAATACTAACTTCTGACATTCGATCACTACATGGTGTCTAGAGTCTGGACAAACACATGATATCCCATAAATATGCACAATTGTTAAAATCACATGAGACCATGTAGAATGTTTTTAAGAACTATCAAGTTTGTCGTTCTCAACCCACTGACTCCTTGTGTCCTCCGTAAGATTCCTTCTTTCGAAGAGGTGAAATGATTTTTATTTATTTATTTACGTATAGAAGAGCAAAATCCTCCCTCAGACAGCGCCATTTGGGCAACAACTTAATCATAAATGTTCAAACTCAAGGCCGTCCTGCTGCTGTGTGTTGGGACGACCAGGAATGTTGCGATCTTCAGCGTGTGTGTTGTATTCCGGGAGCGTCGATGCTGTTGGCTGGACCGGCAGCTTACCCCGTGAGCTCCACTTCAGGTTGTCTGGTAGCTCTCCTCTTGCACGTGCGCTGGAAGCTCATGCAGCACGTGACGCCCTGTCCTGATGTGCCACCTGCATACCACAATCAGAGGAAACTGCTTAATCCAAAGAACAGATCTTCTATGCGATAATAAACACTAGAACGTTAGCCTACTTGAACATTTTTTCTGCAAAAAAGGGTAAGCCATTCTAACAAATCATATTCTTCGTGGACATGCTCTAATGGAAAGAGATAAATACATCTTTAATTGATCCTAAACTGAAAGTGGCATTAAACCTTTCTCCTACTAATGGTGGTTAATATGTAGCAAAAAAAAAGGTGCCGAGTAGATGCCTCTGCAACTTGGTCTTACTGGATGTAAAAAATGGCTCAAATGCTATTTAAAAAGACATCCAAGAAAAAGCCACCTTAATTTTTTAATGTTTTAAATTTCAAACTTCATTAGCATCCATGAACTCAGCACTTCAGGGGAAAGGCCAGTTTGAATCAGTGAACACCCTATATGCCGTAGCCGAAGAGTGCGGGGCCATATGCCTCGGCGTGCAGTCGCAGCGGGCAGCAGTGAAGTGTCCCCAAAGGGAGGCCATGACAGATGACTTTGTAATAGTAGCTTCTGAGCCGCTGTGCCCAATGCCCACCCCCAGAACAACTTCAGTGACTGGCTTCTTCGGGAACAAACCTTTTCGGAAATGAATGCTGCTAAGTCATCTGAATATATTTGGTTCATACTCGCTGAGCAGTTACTATATGCTTGGCATCACACTAAAAGTGTTTTGTTCTCTGGAGTTAACAATTCACTCTAAATGACTGTTAATTTCGCCTAGTGACACTTAATCACCTGCTTTATTCAGACCTGTCTAAATGTCCTCATTTAGTCAAAGGATATGCAATGTTAGCATGGGTTATAGGTGCAAATTCACAGTGACGGGGCTTTTTACTGTGTGGACAAACACCCATCCATCAATTCCCGAAGTGACCAGTCCATCACCAAGTCCTTTGCTGCAGCTAGCACAGCCAGCTCAGGGCTGCTTAGCTTGGGTGCCGTTGACGCTTTGAGCTGGATCATCCCTCACTGTAGATGGCTCTTCTCTGCATAAAACAGGCTTGGCAGCATCCCAGGCCGCTTGCTATCAGATGCCAGGAGCGCCCCACTTCTGCTTCTGATCATCAAAAATGTCTGCGGACATTGCCTAGCACCCTGGATGAGGGGGCAGGGAGAGAGGCGCTGGTACTGGGAGCGCCCGCCGGCCTCGGGCTGCTGGGTGCATCACGCCCCCTTCACTAGATCGTAAGGACCTGCAGGGCAGGGACCCAGAATGAGTCATCGCTCTACCACCCATTCCGCACCAACTAAATTTAGTGTCTGGCACACAAATGCTTCTTGATGAATGTTCTGAGAACAGAGTATCTGCAAGTACCCCCACTGCCATTAGCCCTGCACAGGCAGCTTGGTAAACCCAGAAGATTAACAAGGCGTCTGGGATAAGCGACACAGATGTATATGACTTAAATAGTCATCCAGTTGCACACCCACTTTGGTGACAAACGTGTACATCGAGGGCCTAACCACGCCGGAAGTACATTTCCCATGACGATTTCCAATCCATTCACAACACTAATCACTCCAGACACCACTGCTCATAATTTAGGTCCCCGGGGCCTGGGGACCGACTTCCTCAGCGGGAGTGGGAGGGGGTTTTGACTTCAGTAGCTTTGCCTTCATTTATTAAAAGGATCTTGGGTTTGGTTTAATAATGTTAAATTTAAAGTTCAGATTCTTTTTTGTCATGTCACAAGCAGCATCTAAAAGCCTCTCCAGTGATCTAAGTGATTCTGGTTTTCTTAGATTCCTGGAAATTGCCAGAGGGCTTTAAGGGAAGAGGGGGAGAGAAGAGTGAGCAAATTTTCCCTGTGGACAATTGGGGAAAACAAAAATATTTTTGTGCTGTGGAGACTTCTCAGGAAAGCAGGGCTGGCCAGCAGTGGCCGCATCTGCGCAAGGGGAATTTCCACATTTGGGGAAACATGGTCATAATTAATGACTTAGGAAAGCCAAGAAAATGGACCATGTTGGAAAAATATGCTCTTCAAGAGCCAAGTCATTGTCAACTGAATGAACCAGAAAATTGGATTGTTTTAGAAAGAGGTTTTTATTTGTGGACGTTTGCCTATAGGTGCTTCCTTCTGGGGATCTTTGAAGCACCCCACCCCTGCCTGGAAAGTCAGCCTCCCATGGTCACAGCCACTCCTGCCTCTCCCGCCTCTCCCGCCCCCAGGGAGCCTTTGCCTCGGAGACTGGCCTGGGCGCTGGCCTGAAGTCTTCTGCTTTGAACACGATGTTTCGTTCTAGCCAGCCGGGCTATTAGCATCCATTAAAACAGCGCTGATCATCCAGGATTCTGGGACAATGGTGGGAGGATAAGATGGCCTGATCCTAAGGCAGCCCTCATTTGTTCAGAGCTGCACATCCCAGGTCCTGAGCTGAGAATGGTGACCAATGGTCCTGATTCCGAGATGAGACAGTTGAGAGTCAGGCAGAGCCAGGCAGCTCTGAAGCACCACACTGGGTTTCTCGCATCTTCTCATCTCAGGTTGGCAAATCTTTCGCCTTTTACTGACTCCTAAACCGCAGTGTTCGCACTCTATTTCAACAACCTGTGGCTTGCTTAGCTGGTATGCTTAATTTGTCCTGTTCTCCCATCACCTTGTTTAAACTAGATCAGGTTGGGGTTGGGCTCATCAGTTCTCGAGAAATGCAGGCTAGCAGGCTCAACAGCTTCTGGGCTCAGTTTACTCACGGAATGACCATGTGGTCACAGCATTCTTACTCTGCCGGTGTTTTGGTTTTTTTACTCCTGTTTTGTTTTTTTTTAATCTTAGTGATAAATTTGATTAAAATGGGTGTGATTGGGGCAGATGCTTGACCTGAAATTGACTCCTTCATTCCGTATTGGAGTATGTGAGTTTGAGTCTCGCTAATGGCTCCCAGTTCCAAATTCCTGCTGATGCAGACCCTGGAAGGCAGCAGTGATGGCTCAGCTGGGATAACGCCCTCAAGGGAGACCCTGATTGAGTTCCTGGCTCCTGCCTTCAGTCTGGCCCAGCCCCACATGTTTTTAGCATTTTGGGAAAATGAACCAGCAACTGTGAGATCTCTATTTCTCTCCCTCTCACAAATAAAATAAGTAAATGAAATAAAAGATATGTGATTATCTTTTGCCTCATCTCATTTTCTCAAGATCAAAAATAGCTTGTTGAATTTCAAGATTGTGTGAGGCAAAAGTCAAGGTTTATAGGAAGAGATCTATAGCTAGGAGAAACACGAATTTGTATTTCACATGCAGACCCCACCAATACAGTGCGGCACATTTACTTCGTGAATTGAAAAGGTTGCAGGTTAAATCATGTCCACGAGAAGCAACAACTCCAGGCTCTACACCGTGTGGTATGGCTTCTAGAGTTAGCCCAGCCCTGCAACCACAGGGAATCTGGGAAGACAGACCCAATCAGAATGCAAGAGCCTTAATGCCCTGGATTGAACGTCAATGAACATTATGATCAATTGGAAAATCACAGCATTGGGCAATAATACATTTGTTTTCTGTGGAACTTATACTATCCATTAAATCTGATGAATCTGTGTTTGCTGAGTGCTTCTTGGTGTAGCCAGACATTCTGCTTTTAGTTAGAAATGTGAAAGAGAATGTATTAACAGCTACTGCTGTATCATGGATCAGCACTCACTCAAGGGTTAGTCAGCCTGTCTGTCCTGTAGGTTCTGTGCTTCTATACATCAGAAACCCAGCGGGGGCCGGGGAGGGGGCTGGATTCTCTGCAGAAAGAAAAATACTAAGTTAGCTGGAAGGCTCTGGGAAAGAGGCTGTGACCCTGGCTCTGCCACCCCGTTCCTGTACTGGTTCCAAGTCGGGAGCCATGACTTGCTCCAGGTTTTCTCCATCTTCAAAGCAGCAATCACCCTCTTTCTCTCCCTTAGAATCTGACTTTGTGCTATTGGTGGATGTTCTCGGATTGGGTCAGGCGTGCCAGGAACAGCGCTGTACACTAAACAAAACCAATGTAAGTCCTAGTGAAACCTGGACAATGGTTTGACTGAATGGCCGGGCACTGAACTCTTAGGCGACGTCCTCAGGGTTCTGCCCATGCTAGGAGACAACCTCCCAGGCGACCTGGGCCATCGTCTAGGAGACTCTTACCACAGTGAGTCAAAGAACTCCATTTTTATTTTATTTTTTATTTTGCTACTAAATATATACATCTGGCTTGTTTGAAAACATGTATATTTTGAGAACGCACAGGCCCACAGTTTTCACTCATGCGCTCAGTGGGAAGGACACTGTCTGGCACAGTGGGTTAAGCTGTGGATTGCAGTGCCTGCTTCCCACATCAGACTGCTGGTTTACAGCTAATCCTCCATTTCTAATCCAGCTTCCTGCTACTGCACACTCTGGAAGCAGCAGGTGATGGTTCATGTGATTGTCTTCTTTTCATGTGGAGGCCAGGATGGAGCCCCTGGCTCCTGGCTTTGGCCTGTCCCAGCCCTGGCCAGTGTGGACATTTGAGGAATGAGCAAATAAATGGGAAATCAATCTCTCTCTCTCTCTCCCTCTCTCTCCCTCCTTCCCTTTCAAATAAGTGAAAATAAATAAACAAATGTGCCCAGGCTGGATTGGGATCAGTTATTTAAGGGGCCTGAAAATGTCAGGCAGATAAGATCTAAGCTTGGGACTAGATGTGAATGTGTTGGGAGACAGTGATGGTAGGGAGCAAGGGGTCTGGCTAAGAGTTCAATGAATATATAGGAACAGTTTATTCCTGCTTTAAATATATTCACGAACATATCTGAAGAAGCATGTAAACCTAAGAACAAGGCAGAATGTCTCAGAGGCTAAATATGCCTCTTCTTCCAGGAACGTTCTGGTTTTTCCCATCAGGAGATCCTCACTGAAAACCTGAGGCAGAGGGAACAGTTTCCAAATGTCTCTTCTAAATTGTTCATACCTTTGGAAAACGCTGAGAGAATGTAATCTTAATAGGCTACGAGAAAGAAGTCAAGGGTCTGTGTTATGCCTTGGTGGGTTGGCATGCTGCCTGGAGCTCTGGCATCCCGTACCGGTTAGAGTCTTGGCTACTCCACTTACGATCCGGCTCCCTGCTGATAATCTGAAAAGGCAGTGGAAGATGATCCAAGTGTCTGGACCCTACAACCATGTAGGAGACCCAGATGAAGCTCTTGGCTCTTCACCCTGCTCCAACCATTTGAAAATGAATCAGCAGGTGGAGGATTCTCTCTCTCTCTCTCTCTCTCTCTCTCTCTCTCTCTCTCTCTCTCTCAAGCCCCCACTCCTCCTCAAAGAAGGATATGTCCTGTAATGTCAGTGTGGACTCTGGGAAGATGGTGATGCCACTGGCGAGATGGCCGGGGTGGAATAGGCAGAACAGAAGATGCTGCTCGTACCCCCTCAGCAGTTCCCCCTCCCCCTTCCTGGGTGGCACAGCACTGGCTTCATGGAGACGACAGTAATCTCACTCTCCTTTGCTGTACTGTCTACTCTCCATTCACCCATTTCCATGACAGCTAGGGATGACTTATTTCTGGCTAAAGAGACCTGGACGGAAGCCTCTGGGTATGGATGTGGCTGTCCAGGATATCATCACAATGGCTGGAAATGTAGCAGCCACTTTCTGACTACAAGATATGAGGATGAAGACCGAAGACCAATATGTCAAAGATGATGAAACACAAAAAATAAATTACCCGTGTCCCAGATTATATAGTTGAGCAGCTGAACCAACACCAGTAATCCTCTCCGGCCACAGGCATTGTTTAAACCTCCTGTTATTTGACACAGTAAGGCTGAGGGAGAATCCAGAGCTCTCTTTCGACTGGGCTAAGCTTGGATGTACATGTGGCTGTGACTGAATTCTTCCTTTTCCTGATGGAATAACAATCTCCCAATAACAATCTTCTCTTGCTGGCGTAACATTGGCTTCCTTCCAAATGTAAGGATATACAGCTGTAGCACACATCTGTGATACTAGCAAATGTGGAAAGTCAAGCAGAGAACCAAATGTGAGGCCAATGTTACAGCATGGTGGGTTAGGCTACCTAGGATGCCTCCCTCCCATACTGGAGTGTCTCCCTCAAGTCTTGGCTACCCTGCTTCTGATCCTACTTCCTGCTGACATGTGGGAAGCAGCAGCTGGTGGCTCAAGTGCTTAAGCCCTTGCCACCCACATGGCAGCCCTGGGTGTATTACCCCTGGCTTTTGCAGGCATTTGGGAAGTGAACCAGAACATGGAGGATCTCTCTCTATCTCTCTCCCTCCCTGCCCTTTGGCCACTCTACCTTTCAAATAAACAGATTGGGGCCAGCTCTACAGTATAGTAGATGAAGCTTCTGAGTGTGGCGCTGACACCCCACATGGACAACGGTTTGAGTCCCAGCTGCTCCACTTCCAATCTTGTCAGTGTGCCCGAGAAAGCAGCAGAGGTTAGCCCAAGTCCTTGGGCCTCTCCCTACACCAAAGTGGGGGATCTGGAGGGAGCTGCACACTCCTGCCTTCTGACTGCAGCCCTGTGGCTATTTGGGGAATGAACCAGTAGATGGAAGAACTCTGCTCTCTCTCTTTGTCTTTGTAAATCTGCCTTTCAAATAAAAACAAATCTTAAAAAACCAAATAAGATTAACTTTTTAAAATAAATAAGTTGTCATGGTTTAACAAGAAGGAAGCAAAGTTGTAGGGGGACAAAGGGACACAATATAGAAGATATGGAAAGCTATCTTTCATAAGCAAATTTGAAGTTGTTGAAATAGGAAAAGAGCAATGAACCTGGCGGATCTCAGCGTTCCAAGTACCTGTCATCACTGGGCGAGGTAACACTGGCCTGGCCTAGGTTCTTCTTAATAGTGTATCACAGTGATCATGTTTTGCTGAACTTCCTCTTCTGCTACATAACAAATAGCCTAGTGAAAATTCTCCACTGTCTTGCCGAGGAAGCTAAAGATGGCTAAATTGAGCTTTTAGCATAGTTTCTTGTTGCTGGTAAAAAAAAAAAAATCAGCATCTACAAACCCAATTGCACCTGTTTCCATTAGCGCCATCACCCAGAGCTCGGTCTCCAGTTTTGTACTTAAAAGTTCATGAGACCATGAAACACACTTTATAATGTGCTGGATGGCTTGGACTCCATTTACAGAAAACAACATTTTTTTTTTTTTTTTGCCAATGGTCCATCAGAAGCAGCTATTGATGTGTGTGTGTGTGTGTTCCAGAACTGAATCTGTAGAACTGACTTCCCAGGACAAGTATCAACAGTGTGTGCGTGGCTGTGCGGCTGTGTTCGCTGGGTGAATGGTGTGTCCTGTGTGGTTCAGTGTTCGCTGTGTGCCACTGTGCTGGGGCTGAGTTGTCCCGACACCTTCCACTTCATCTTCCCATCATTTCTTACAACCAACTCTTGCATTTGTTTAACAGTTTAGATCTGCATTAATTTCTAAGTCCCTGAAGGAACATTGTGTTCCCAAAACATTATGTTCTGCATTCTCATGCTCATATCACTTCATGAAGTGCCAGACACCTCCTGGGATCTCAAGAAATGTTGTTTCTTTTAGGAAGATTGGCAGTGACTCTGGGATGCCCATAAAATATTTCTCAGATGAGTTACTCACCCTGTTTATTTATCCCAAGTGGTCAAGGTCAAAATATTGGTTAATAGAACAGCTGTGTCTCGGTGGGCCTTCACGAGCCTCTCACTGCCTCCATCGAAGCACAAACACCGACTGGTCTCATAGCAGTGCTGGAAAGGGGTCACAGAAAACATTAAAAGGAAGAAAGCCTTCTGGTAAGAATATGAAACGTGCGAGTAGACATTCAGCCTCATCCCACGTCAGCACGCCTGGCTCCAGCGCCTGGCTCCAGCTTCCTGCCAACACAGAGCCTGAGAGCTGGTGATGATGGTTCAGACGGCTGCTTCCCCCACCCCCATAGGATCCCTAATTGAATCCTGAGCCCCAAGTCAACCCTGGCTGACTCAGCTATTTGAGGCATGTACCAGTGGGTGAGAGCTCTGTCTGTTTCTTTGCCTTTCAAATACATAAGTTCTTTTTAAGATTTATTTATTTTTATTACAACGTCAGGTATACAGAGAGGAGGAGAGACAGAGAGAAAGATCTTCCGTCCGATGGTTTACTCCCCAAGTGAGCGCAATGGCCGGTGCTTTGCCGATCCGAAGCCAGGAGCCAGGAAATTGCTCCAGGTCTCCCACGCAGGTGCAGGGTCCCAAGGCTTTGGGCTGTCCTCAACTGCTTTCCCAGGCCACAGGCAGGGAGCTGGGTGGGAAGCGGAGCTGCCGGGATTAGAACCAGCGCCCATATGGGATCCCTGCAAGGACTTTAGCTGCTAGGCCACCATGCTGGGCCCCAAATACATAAGTTAAAAAGAAAGACAAATGATGTGAAATGCTAGGAAGACAGCATCATTCTGTCGAAGCAGATCTCAGCAAGCTGAGCTCACTGGCATGCTCATCTGCTCCTCGCTGCAGCCAAGCTCTGCCCCCCAGAATTCCTTTCTGCTCGTGGCACATGCAGCACACAGTAGGACTGTGCTTGCAGTCAACTCGAAACCTGCTGTAGCCACAATATCTCCTCCTCTCTCAGCTTTCTCTGGAGCACTGGAATGTCTTCCCCCAGGGCACATTGGAACCTCGCTCTGACTTCCTGTGAGGACCATGGACAGAGGTCTAGCCGGCCAGCCCTTTCAGGCAGGAGAGCTGCTTTCCCTGGACAGGGAGGCTCTCAGCCGGCCGGTTTCTCTTTGTTTGGGCTGCTCTGCTCTCCTCAACCTCCTTCTTTGTGGCACAGTTGCCCCTGGAAACACTGGCTCCATCCATGCTCCAGGCTCCTGAGACACAAGGAATTTTCATTATTGCAAAGGCAGCTGTAAAAGCATTTTCAAATATTTTCATCATCAAATATTGCAAACAGAGAAATACAGGAAGTAGTTTACCAAACATATGTATGTAACATCTACCTTATAAATTGTTCAGATTTGACTTTCTTGTTCCAGTTGTGTCTGCTATGTAAAACACCTTACGATACAGCTGAGGCTCCTTGCCTGGCCTTGCCCTGTGTATTTCTCTTTTTCCAAAAGTCACCATTCTCTTGAAGTTGATGTAAATCATTCCCATGCATGCCTCTATGCTCATGTTGCATGCGTGCATTCATAAACAGTATATAGCTCTGTGTTTGTAAAATCTACAGGAAAGCTATATCATTCAGGGTGTAACATTCTGCAATTGTTTATCAATAATTTTTAGATTTGTATCATTGTGAAACACAGAACAAATAAAATGTAACAGTTTCATATTTTTCTTGGGCTTGAAAGTACATGTTACCTAGTCATTCTCTTGTTTTAAGGACATTTAGGTTGTTTTGGTATTTTTTACCATTGTAAGCAGTAGAAAATAGATATTTAATATAGATTATTTACTTATATTTCCATAAGTTTGGGGTGTTTAAATATTTAAATATATTACATTCATATTTATAACATCATTTTTTAAATATAAATGTTATAAAATATTGAGCAATTTTAAAAAGTAGTGCTGCAATTAACTGGTTTCCTGGTGCATCCCATGTTATTTATTGGAGAGACAGACAAGGAGGGAGAGATCTTCCGTCTGCTGGTTCATCCTCCGAGTGTTTACAGTAATTAGGGCTGGATCCAGCCTACCATCAGGACCCGAGGTCAGTCCAGAATACCCCCTTACCTGTGATAGAGAGAACAGGGGGCTGGCACAGTGGCTTGACAGACGAATCCTCCACCCATATGAGCACTAGTTCTTGACCTGGCTGCTCCACTTCCCATCCAGCTTCCTGAGAAAGTAGTAGAGAATGGCTCCGGTCCCTGGACCGCTGTACCCATGTGAGAAACCTACCTAGAGGCTAAAGTTCTTGCTGGGATCCCATGTGTGTGCTGGGATCTCATGCAATCCCATCCACACATGCCGGAATCCCATCTGTATGCAGGTTCACATCCTGGCAGCCCAGATTCCCATCCAGCTCCCTGCCTGTGGCCTGGGAAAGCAGTCGAGGATGGCCCAAAGCCTTGGGACCCTGCACCTGTGTGGGAGACCCAGTAAAAGCTCCTGACTTCTGGCTTCAGATCAGCTCAGCTGCAGGCATTGTGGCCATCTAGGGAGTGAACCAGCAGATGGAAGATCTCTCTCTCTCTCTTCCCTTCTGTCTGTAAATCTGCCTTCCCCCCAAAATACAGAAATCTTGAAAACAAAGAAGAAAGAAATGAAGAAATTATGTATTTAAAATACTCCAACACTGTGCATTGGCTAGTGCGTCTTTCTGCTTCCAGCTTATTATGCCACTTCTGCCTTGAACTTGTGATGCTGGTGTGAGACAGTATCCCTGGCCTCGTGTTCATTTTCATAGTGGACTTGGCTGTGGTGGTTGGCTGGTTGTATGAACAACACGCGATGTCTCTTTCCAATCGAAGTTGTGGCCATTGTGCCGCTGTGTGTAACTGAAGCCCATCGTAGCTGCAGCTGCGCTGGAAGCAGCCTGGCAGAGGACTACGTCATATCTCTCTCCAAGGGGACCCAAGAGAAAGTGTGCTGGTGTGGGGGATGGGATAGTGTGGCTAAGTTCTGTCACCTAAAAGCTATGGAAGCAGAACAAGTTGAAAGAGAATGTGACACCTGATTCTGTGGCAGCCATCTTACTGCCCCGAGAGGACCTGCGAGCAGCCAGCACGACGGAGCAAGTGCGAAGGGTCCCAGGTCCCGAGTGTGGCTAGGCAAGTGCGAAGGGTCCCGGGTCCCTGAGTATGGCTAGGCAAGAGCAAAGGGTCCCGGGTCCCTGAGTGTGGCTAGGCAACTGCACAGGGTCCCAGGTCCCTGAGGTGCCAGTGCCCCGCGCAGTCGGCGGCTCCTGGAGGTAACCATTTCTGGAATGCATGTGATCCCGAAATAACCCTCTTACAGCTAAGCCACTCCAAGTTGTATTCTAAAAGATTAATTTACTTATTGGAATGGCAGAATGACGGTAAGACAGGAAGAGACAGAGACAGATGCCGAGAAAGACTGTCCACAACCTCTCCCCCCAATTCATGCCACCAAGGGCCACAAAAGACAGAGCTGAGGAAGGTTGAAGCCGGGGCCCAGAGCTGCATCCAGGCCTCCAATACGGGAGCCACTCAGGCACGTGAGTCATTTTCAGCTGCCCTTTCCACTTGTGTTACCTGGAAGCTGGATCAGAGGCAGAACAGCTGAGACTCAAACTAGCACTGTAATACAGAATTCTGGTGTCACAGCAGTGGACTAACCTACTGAGTGACAGCTCTGTCCCCGAAGTCACTTGCAGCCAAAGGCGTTCCTAGCCACCCTCAACATGTTTGACCTTTGTGAGGTTTGTAGTCATTGTTCTGTGTTTTCCATCAGATGGAGATTGCTTTAAACTTTAATTATCATGCCTGCAGCAGCCAGTGTTGGTGAAGACCCAGAATGTTACTTAGGTTCGTCCACTGGGTAGTGGGAACTGAACCCCTTGATCCTCACTGCCTCCCAGGATCTACACCAGCTGGGAGCTGGGGATGGGAACCGGACCCAAGGCCTCCAGTGCGGCACACAAGCATCAGCTTGGTAGCTAAGTGCTCACTCCTTGGGTTGAGACTTTTTTTTAAGTAGACTCGCATTAAAATTTAACGTAAATTTTGAAAGAGCTGACGTCAACCTAGTAAGGAAGATTCCAGATCGTGAGTATAGTGTGTGTCTGTATTTATTCAAATCTTCACGTTTTCTATTAAAAACTCTTTATAAAGTTCACAATTTATATATGCATATAAATCCACATCTATGTCATATTTATTCCTGGGCCCTATATTGTTCATTTCTACCAAGTAAATCTTTTTCCATTTACTATTAAATATTGAGGCAGAAAGTTGTGTCGGAATTTTGTATTTTGATCTTTTGTGCATCCTTCCTGCTACATCAGGCTTTCAGATCTAATAATGTCTCCGTTTAATCTGCTGCGTTTCTGCTTAGATGACCATGACCATCCAGGGACAGAAAGGTTTCTTCTCCTGTGACAGTCCTGGAGGGCTGGTGTTGCTTGACTCGGTGTCCTACCACATGGCTGCTGGGGAACTCACCAGCACGCTCTCCATCAGGGGCTTTGGTGTGGTGGCTGGGGACTCCGCCGAGCCTGCAGTCTGGGGCAGTGGATCTGGCTTTTCACACTCGTGGGTCCCAGAGGTACCCATTTTCAGCCCCCCAGTCCTTAGGAAAGATGGTGGTTGGGGCTGATTGTGTCCCGTTCATTTTTCTCTTCTGCATCTTGATAACCATTGTTCAGAGCTGAACAGGTGCCTCGAGGGTTTACAAACAACAATGCAGCTTTGGTCAGAAACTGTAATTCCTCTAGGATTCTTTTTTAATTTTATTCATCCATTTTTATTTGAAAGATTAACAGAGGGAAAGAGAAGATGAGACACACACACAGAGATGAGAGAGAGAGAGCTCTCTTTGGCTGTTTCACTCCGCAAATGGCTGCAGTAGCCAGAGCTGGGCCAGTCTGAAGCCAGGAGCCAGGTTTAATAAGGTCTTCCGTTGCACTCGGCAAGCTCTGCTGCTTTCCCCAAGCCTTTAAGATGGAGTTGAGTCAGAAATGGAGTAGCCAGACCCAAATCGGTTGACCATATGGGATGCTGGCTCTGCAGGCAGGGGCTTAGCTTGCTCAGCCATGACGCCAGCCCCCCATCCCCTGTCTGTCTTGTGAGAAGCTGCATTGGGTGTCCAGCCCGAGGCTTCGTCTGACCTTTTCTCCATTGTTGTGGGCGTCTGGGGGAGTGAATTGGGTAGGAAATCTTGCTTTTTCTGTGTGTCAGTTTCTCTGCCTTTTGGACAAATAAAATAATAACGAAGGAAATTGCAGACTTGATGGGATAGACTCCTTCAAGAAGATCAATTTTAAGAGATAGTTGTACGTTCATATTCACAGTGGCGTTTTTCACAATAGCCAAGAGGTAGAAGCAACCTAAGGCTTGGTCGATTATGAATGGATTGCCGGAGAGCAATGTGTACTCGGACGTGTGGTGGCATATTGTCCATCTCTTTAATGGTTTTATGACGCGGTTTGATAGGCACTGGGGTCTTCCTTCCTCTCCGCAAGTTCCCTCCCCTCCCTACTGTCGTCCCCTCCGGTCTTACAAGAGGTATCTTTTGTGAATTTTCACAAGTTCTTCATGCTGCCACTGAGGTGTCTCCCAACAACGTAGGAGATTATCAGTCATTTCGCTGAGTCCAACCTTGTACTGCATGCATGGGGACATACTTTTCTCTGTTTCCACCTAAGAACATATTAGTTTCCGCTACACTTCCACTATGCACACCCTTAGGTACGGTCAACCACAGGGAAGAAATGTGGCTCTGATACATGCTGGCTGAGGAAGGAGAAGACGAAGACAGTGTACAGGCGTGCAGAGTCTCGCTACTGCAGGATAGAAGAGCTGTGGAGCTTCGTGTGCAACGATTTGAATCTGCTTAGCTAAGAGAAGGGCTGGCATACGACCCGAAGCTCAGGTGCTGCTTGACACAGCAGAATGCGGGGTCTGAGTTCCAGCTCTGCCCTCAGGTGCAGCTTCCCGCTCATGCGCACTGTGGGAGACAGGAGGTGATGGTCCAGGTGCTTGGGCTCCCGATGCCCACGTGGGAGACAGGGACAAAATTCCAGGCCGCTGGCTTCAGCCTGGCCAGCCTCGGCTGTGGTGGGCATTTACGGGGCCAAAGCAACTGACGGGAAATCTTTGTTTCTCTCTCTGTGTGTTTCTGTGCCTTTCAAATAAATAAAAAAGAAAAATTACTCCAACAATAAATTTTACTTTGTCACAGTTAAAAAATAAATGAGTCTGCTTCCTGAGGGCAGGGGCTTGTTTCATTCGCTCCTGACTTCTGGCGTCTAGCAGAAGGCCTGACGCAGAGCAGACACTTGACAAGAATTCCGCCTTCGCTCTGTGGCTGCTCTGGCCACCACCCTCCACGGCAGGACACAGGCCAAGTGCTCCTGGCAGCTGCTTCAGCAAACAAAGCCATGTCTCTCCTGAGCACAGAGGGGAAGAATTTCAAATATTTGTGATTGATATTTGTCCTGGTCACACCAACTATTCTTTGCATCTCAATTATGCTTTTGCGAGCTCCTTCTGCATTAAGTTTTCTAAACATAGATCCTGTTTCTACTTCCTAAAACAGAATTTCCACAGGCTTTGAATGAAAAAAAAATGTGGAAGGAAGTCTGCGGGATGAAGTCATGGTTGGGTCCACACACAGAGAGCTCAGAAGCCCCGGCGGCAGGCAGGCGGCCCGGCGGGGACCAAGGGAAGCGAGGTTGGCCGCAGGGTTCGCAGCTCGGGCCGTGTCTGTCTGAGGCCTTGGGTTGTTTCGCTCATGCTTGTTTTTCTTTTTTTCACTTGGCCAAAAATAGAGAGAAAAAGCTTCCTTGTACTTACTTGAGATTTTTCACTCTTTTCCCCAGGTTTTTGGTTTCTCTTGCCTGGTCCTTCTTCCTGTCACCTGCTGGTTCCTCGGCAACCTCTTGCTTTTTTCATCATGCCTGTTGCGTTCTGTCGCCCTGCCTTGGTGCGGGGTATCAACGAGGAACCCCCACATGCAGCACTTACTGGTCACACCAGTGGTGGCCTGGTCAGGGGCTCCAATGGGGAGATTCCCGTTGCTGGTCCAGGCACCTGTTGGTCCCCGTTGCTGGTTCAGCGTGGTCTGGCCCTGAGCAACTCAGTTACCATTACATACTGAGAGTGTTTTTCTGGTACTTCCTTATGCTGGTATGGCAAGCAGGGAAGTGTGAACCAGAACCAATTCAAAGCCTTAGAAAAAACTGGATCAACCCTAGAACCCATCGAGTTTTGTAGGCTTGGAGATTTGCCTTTGTTAAAAAAGAATTAATTAATTAATTTGAGAGGCAGAACTCGCATCTGCTGGTTTACTCACCAACATCCAGAAGCCAGGAAGCAGGAACATGGTGGCAGGGGCTGGGCTGCCTGCTCTGCTACCTGCCGCCCCTCAGGGCCTGCACTCACGGCAGGCAGCAAGCACTGGGATCAAACCCATTCCAATGGGGGGCTCAGGTGTCATAACTGCTAGAACCTTTACAATGTAGCACTTAAATGTTCTTGTTACATGATGCACTGCTATAAGGGCTTTCAAACATTAACTCATTTGATTCTTTAAATATTAACTCAACAACCCGATGAGCTGGGAACAATTATTGTCTGAATTTTATGGATAAAGGAATTGAGGCCCCTGGTCAAGTTTTGCAACAAGTTCCTGGGCCTGTGGGTGCACTGTGGCAGACTTGGTCAGCCAACAGAGCTTCCTAACCCTGGTGCAGTGAAGTCGACAACATCTCAGAACTATCAAAACCACTCAAGTAACACTCCTGGAACATTCTTCCCCCCACATCAGTGTCTCTAATGCGTCATCAAATTACTGTCCCTCATCCCTGGGTGCTGATACAGCTTGACAGCAACGAGTGCCTCCTTCCTTCCCTTCCCTGGAGACACAGAAGGAAAAAAAAAAAAAAAAAGAAACATCGCGGGGCTGCTCACCCACATTCCAAAGTAAGTCCTTGCCTGGGAAGGCCTGCACCCAACAGGAGCTTGGCCTTCAGGGGAGAGCCTGGCCATTCGGCTCCAGCTGGCCCCTCCCTCTGTTAGCATCTGGGTTAGTACACTCATGGCCCAACAGAGAGCAAAGAAACGGAGTGCTGGCTGCCAACTGTGACTGGGTGGGACTGTGACCTGGAATGGTGGAGGTACGCCCAGGCCTACCTAGGCTCACAGAGAGGCTGTAGCCAGCCGCTGGCCTTGGGTGACACCCTTGATTCCCCTATCTCGCTGCGTGATCCTCCGTCTGCCCCTTGCCGCCCAAGTATAGGATTCTGTGCCCAGTCCCACGCAGGCCGCTCCCCCAGGCTTTCCAGCTGCCTCTGGTTAAAGTTTAAATACCCGGGTTGCAGCCCAAGAGAAAAATGTAAACAAGTCTCTTGTGCAGCCTTGCAGAGCAGGGTGGCTGCCGTCCAGGGTGTCCGAAGGCTGAGCAAGGAAACCCAGCCTACCCCTCCCAGCTCCAGGCCCTGCGTCGGCCCAGGGGCTTTCCGGGAGCTGCAAGCCGCTCCCAAGCCACGGAGAGGCTTCCACGGGAGCCACATGTTTCCTCTTGACTCGTTTTAGCCATCAGGATCCAGTTCTGGGCTCCCGCGTGTTCGCCGGGGCGCTGAGGTGTACAGCACTGCTGAGCCATCTTTGCAGTCTGGCCTCAGAACCGGAAGGAAGTGGAAGGAACAGTGTTTTCCTGCTGGGGTTTTTGTGTGGGAGGAGGGGCTTTGCAGTTGGGGCAGGTGGGGCTTCAGGGGGGCAGTTGTCTGTGAGCCTTCAGAATGGAACCACACTGGGCAGCGCGGAGGAGAGCCCGCGTCGTTTTTGTTTGTTTTTGAGTCTTGATTAAGGATATTGATTTTCTATGTTTTTTTTTTTTTTTTTTTTTTTTTTTTTTTTTTTTTTGCTGTGTGTGCTTGCGATCTGGTGTCAAGATAGATTCAGCAATAATTTGGAATGCTGTTGTCAAGGGCTTGCTGTTTGCTTCCTCCTACGCAGAACCTTCGATAATTCCTCAGTTCAGGTTCAGCCTCTTATTCAAAACCTCCCGTAGTCTGGCCTCGTCCTTCACCATTCCTGCCTTACCCTGAATCCACATGAACTTCCATTACTTCATTTTTAAAAATTTTAGTAGAAAGGCAGGGTTACAAAGACAGCAGGAGAGACAGAAAGAGGGGTTTTGAATAGATCTATTTATTTTTATTCCAAAGGCGGATTTTCAGAGAGGTCTGTCCGCTGGTTCGCCCAAATGGCTGCAACAGCCAGAGCTGAGCTGATCCGAAGCTGGGAGCCGGGAGACCCTGCCAGATCTCCCACAGAGGCTCTGGGACCCCAGTGCTTTGTCCATCCTCCATTGCCGTCCCCGGTCATGAGCAGCAAGCTAAATCAGAAGCTGAGTAGCCAGGCCTTGCGGGCAGGATACAGCACTGCAGCTGGCAGCCGAACTTACTGTCACATAGGACGTTTTATACCCAACTTCTTCTACCCAACTTCTGTAACCCATTTCCTGTCTTTGCAGGGTCCTCAATCTTTCCCCAACCCCTACCGCTGCTACCCAGCTCCACACTGCCTGGAACCAGGTAAGGATCCAGCTCTGGGATGTCCTGGCTTTGTTATCTCTTCACTGTTTGGCACTCGGGAAAGTGCTGCAAGCGTGGCATGCTGCACTCCTTCATCCCAGGCTCAGCCTTCCATGGAGCCCGTCACAGGGAACCCACTGAATGCTCAGCCTTCATTTGCAGCGCCTTTGGAAGGTTGTGTCTCCGCTCTTGGAATGCCATGAAAGGTGGAGTTTGGAATCAGGTGGGTTTGGGCTGCTGACCTTGAGCGCTGGGATGACGCCCTGAAAGTTGCCCTTGCTGGGCCTTGATTTCTCCTCACTGCTCCGCCACCCCTGGGGCCTTGAAAACCACATCTCTTTTGCAGGATTTTGTGAAAAATCAGATGAGATCCTGCAAGGGCAGAGACTGACACACACAGCTTAGGTCTCACTCTGGCCCTCTCTTGATGCTGAAGCATCTTGTCCTGGGACAAGGTTCTTTTGAAACAATCTTAAAAGGTATGGACCACATTCTGCCTTAGGAAGGCGGCTTTCCTTGACAGAACAGCTTCTCCTTAGTTCTAGAACGTTGTTTCTCACAGGCTGATCTTATGAGTAGACTTGGACTTGTGTGCTGGTCGCGAACTCAGTGGTGGGTCTGCAGCTGAGGTGTTTTTCATGTGTAGTCGGAGATGAAAGATCATCTTTCCACTATCAACGTCAACTTTATATATATTTTTAAAGGTTTATTTGTTCTTCTGAAAGGCACACACACACAGAGACATACACACACCCTTCCATATGCTAGACCACTCTCCAAAAGGCCACAATAGCCTGGGCTGGACCAGGCCGAAGGCAAGGCCAGGAGCACCAGCTGGGCCTCTCACGTGGATGGTGGAGACTCAACCACTTGGGTCATCACCTGCTACCTTCCCAGGGTGCTGGAGTGGAAGTGCAGTAGCTGGCATCTTAGTGGCACTCTATGGAATGCAGGTGTCCCAAGTTTAACCTGGTGTGCCCAAGGTCAGCCCCTGCCATTGCCAACTTCAAAGGGGAAGAGCAGCCTCCCTGCTTTTTCCTCACCTCATGGTGGGGAAGTGGTTTCCGTTCATCCACTCAATATGCACTCGATGTCTCTGGTGTGCTGGGTGCCAAGAGAACATAGGGATCACCAAAGTCTGTGCCTTTCAGAGTTTTCACTCTAGGAGGCTTGAGCTGTGTGGGGAGGTTGGCGGTGGGGAGTGAGGTGACCATCTAACTAAACAAAGACTGCATGGGAGGGCACAGGCAGTGGATCAGGAACAAGCCATACCAGTGTTGTGGATGGCTGTCAGTAGACGGCAGGGACAAAACCCTTTGGGGAGAGGGACGTTTTGCCCCTCTCCTGCTGTCACTGCTGGCAGCCTACAACATCCAGCTCCACCACCCTGAACCTGAACTGCGACATCCCCAGGTGACCAAAGTGCTTCCTGGGAAGTCACTATGTGATGGCGCAGGACTTTCTGTTGTGGGTTTTGATGCCAGAGCAAACAAACACTGGCAGAGTGGAGGCCGTGTGTGTGTGTGTGTGTGTGTGTGTGTGTGCGCCAGGGCTGCTAGGTGCTCCTGTCTGTGTGTCTGTCTGGGAGTGTGTGTGCCAGGGCTGCTAGGTGCTCCTGTCTGTGTGTCTGTCTGGGAGTGTGTGTGCCAGGGCTGCTAGGTGCTCCTGTCTGTGTGTCTGTCTGGGAGTGTGTGTGCCAGGGCTGCTAGGTGCTCCTGTCTGTGTGTCTGTCTGGGAGTGTGTGGGCCAGGGCTGCTAGGTGCTCCTGTCTGTGTGTCTGTCTGGGAGTGTGTGGGCCAGGGCTGCTAGGTGCTCCTGTGTAGGTGTTGCCACAGAAAGCAGAGGAGGATATTCAGAGAACATGGTGACAGTTTAGGAGAAGCGGAGGGATTCGGTCCTGACCAGAAAAGAAAGAAGGAAGTTGCACCAGCAGTGGAAGATTGCCAATGTCAGGCTGAAGAGCCACAGATGTCACAGAAACAAGAACAAACTGTGTGACTCGTGTTTTTCCTAGTCACATCCTATTATCATATTTGCGTCTTTAAAGATTACTGAAATTACAACATTTGGTCTTGCAAACATGAAGTGCATAGAAAAACATAAAAAGCTGTGGTATTTTTAAAGTTACATATAAGCATATTCTAATTTATCTCTTTGGATAAATTTTATCAATTGCAACTTTGCTTTCCTTCTCCATATAACAGGCTTCTCCCCAGGGCTGGCATTGTGGTATAGTAGGCTAAGTCTCTGCTACAACACCAGCAGCCGATATGGATATGAGGTTGAATCCTACTTGCTCCACTTCTGATCCAGCTTCCTGCTTAAGGCCTGGGAAGGCAGTGTGAGAGGGCCCAAATGTTTGTGCCCCTGCATCCAATGGGGTACCCCAAAGAAGCTTCCGGTTCCTGATGCTGGCCATTGTGGCACTGGGGGAGTGAGCTACTGGGTGGAAGATTCTCTCTCCTTCTCTTTCAAACAAATAAAAAATAAATTTAAAAATAGATTCTTCTTCAGCACTTAAAAATAATAAAAATTGACTCTAAATTGGCTTATTAGAAAATAATTAAAAGATATCCTTATTACTGACACAATCTGAAAAATCTCTTTGCTAGAAGATCTGTTTATTTACTTGAAAGGCAGAGAAAAATCTTCCATTTGCTGGGTCATTCCCCAGACGGCCACAGTGACCAAGTGGACCAGGCTGAAGCCAGGGGTCAAGACTTTCATCTGGGTCTCCCACATGATGGCAGGGTCCCCAAACAACTGGGCCATCTTCTGCTGCTTTTCCCAGCTCCTGGATCAGAAGTGGAGCAGCTAGGACTTGAACCAGCACCCTTACAGGAGGTGGGCCTCACAGCTGATGGCCACAAGACCCACCACCAATTGAGAAATTCTGAGTATCTAATCTAATAGAGATACTCCAACGTAGTGAGGGGCAGGAGATATCAGAGCAAGAAATCCAGGCCCCGGGGTGATGTTACGGCTTTTGTCTCAAGTTCATGTAGAAATGTTAGTATCTGCGACCAAAAGAAATGAAAGAATAGCTTAATTTCTGTTAGATTCATGTAACTGCACACATGGACAGCTCATAGGTCTCACTTTAGGTAAGTAGGTTTTATAAAGAGTAGAACAAGTTTGACACCCAAGTTTTATCAACTTTCTAGCACTTTCCTAGAATCATAATGGCTCAGCGATTAGCTGGTTTTCCAGTTTTCCAGTTAAAAGTATGTAGCAGGAGCCGGCACAATGGCTCAACTGACTAGTCCTCCACCTCCAAGTGCCAGCATCCCATGTGGGTGCCAGTCCATGTTCCTGCTGCTCTACTTCCCATCCAGCTCTCTGCTTGTGGCCTGGGAAGGCAGTGAAAGACAGCCCAGATCCTTGGGACCCTGTACCCATGTGGGAGACCTGGAGGAAGCTCCTGGCTCCTGGCTTCGCATTGGCTCAGCTCCAGCCATTACAGCCATTTGGCAAGTGAATCAGCGGATGGATGATCTTTCTGCCTCTTCTCTCTGTGTATCTGCCTTTCCAACGAAAATCAATAAATCTATTTTTTTTAACAGTATGTTGCAGTGACTAGTGTTGCGGTGTGTGGATTAAGCCACCACATCTAACGCTGGCATCTCACATCTGCCAGGTGAGGTCCTGGTTGCTCTGTGTCTAATGCAGCTCCCTGGTAGGGCACTTGTGAAAGCAGAGAAAGATGGGCCCAGTACTCGCTCCCTGCTACCCACGGAGGAGACCCGGATGGACTTTCTGCCTTCTGCCTTCAGCCTGGCCCAGCCCTGACTGTGGTAGCCATTTGAGGAGTGAAGCAGCAGAGGAAGGAGCTCTCGGCTCCCCTCCTGTGGCTCTGCCTAGCAGAGGAGTAAGTGAACTGTGCTTTGTTAAGTGTACTGTGCTTTTGGCAGTGACATGGCGAAGCTTTTTGTGCTTTTGTTAAGAGTGAAGCCGTTCTCACAGCTGTGTAAGGGGGAGTGGCCAAGCAGAGCAGAGCTTGTGAGCTGGGGAAGTGTCAGTAATGACAGCCAAGGACGGTGCATACTTGGTTTACACGCAGTGTGGACTCACTGCTGAAGAACGACATGGATAAACTGGACAGGTGGATGAGAGGCGCGGAGGAAGGCTGCACACATCCTCGTGAAGTCTAAGTGCTCCCTCACGGAAGGCCTGGGGCATCTTCCCTAGGACACTGCCTTGCTGACAGAAAAGATGTGGCGTTTTGAGAAATTGTGAGACACTTACAAAAGCAGACCTCTAAAAATGGAAATGAAAATCTGTGCAAAATTAACTTTATACATTATTTTTTTCTTTTACAAGTCAAAATTCAGTGTTACTTCAGGAAGTTTAAAATGTGTTAGATGGGACAGCTTAAACCGCGAGTTATATGACACAGGTGTCGCCACTGAAGTGCCTCTCAGTCCCAGTAGCTCCACTTCCTCTCTTGGCCCATGATGAAGCTCCTGGAAAGCAGCAGCGGATGTCCCAGGGCCTGCACCCCGTGGAGAGCTGAGTGGAAGGGCAGGCTCCTGGCTTCAGCCTGGGCCCGCCCCAGCCTCGGTGCGCACCTGGGGAATGAATTGGTGCATGGAAACACAGCCTCTCTCTCTCTCTCTCTCTCTCTCTCTCTCTCTCTCTCTCTCTCTCTCATATCTATCTGTCTCTGTACCTTTCAAATAATAAGCCTTTTAGAAAGTGTTAGGAATAAATTCACTTACAAAATCATTGCATATTTGAAATTATAATTTATTTAAATAACATTAAAATGCTTTTTAAAATAACTTTAAATATTAATATGGCTATAAGTTGCTGAACTTGAAGATATCAACTATTGTTTTTTTTTAAGATTTATTTATTTTTATTGGAAAGGCAGATTTATAGAGAGAGGGAGAGACAGAGAAAGATCTTGCATCTGCTGCTTTGGTCCCTAAATGGCTGCAATGGCCAGAGCTGAGCTGATCTGAAGCCCGAAGCCAGGAGCTTCTTCCGGGTCTCCCACGCAGGCGCAGGGTCCCAAGGCTTTGGGCCGTGCTCTGCTACTTTCCCAGGCCACAAGTAGGAGCTGGATGGGAAGAGGAGCAGCCAGGACATGAACCAGCGCCCATGTGGGATCCCAGTGTATGAAAGGTGAGGATTTAGCCACTAGGCTATTGTGCTAAGCTCTTATTTGACTTTTCCTCATTGATGAGGAAGCAGTAAAATGTTGAGCTGTAAGGATCACAGTGTAAAACACAATAAATTAATTAAATGTTTTTATAGACCTACTGCCATCCATAAGGCATTTATTTTCAGGAAAGATATATAAAGAAGCATTTATTTTCAGAAAACAATCCAAGTGTGGGGGCAAGGAAAGAGAAAAAAAGTAAACCAAACTCCTTGACTACAGGTCTGTTCAAGCATTCCCACTTTTGTCTAATGAGTGGATATCCACACATTGGCCAGTTCCTGCTCCCCAGGTGCTGTATCTCGGGGGACCCTCTCTATGAACGTGCAAGGAACTTTCTGTTATATCTGTGGGTCCTCAGCCTACAGACTCCCTGAAGCTTGGACAGAAGTTGTAGTTAGGGGCAGCTTTGTGGAGTATTGGGCTAAGTGGTTGCTTGCAACACCGCCATTCCTTCTCAGACAGTTGGCGTGAGTCCCGGCTGCCCCTCCTCTGATCCAGCTCACTGCCGGTGCACCTGGCTCGGGCCCGCGCCATTCATGTGGGAGATCAGGGAAGGTCCTGTTTCCTGCCTGCTGTGGCCATCTGGGGGAGTGAACCAGCACACCAATGACCTCTTCCCCGATCTTTCTCTTCATCCCTCTTCCGTTCAAGTAAATAAAATGAATCTTTAGAAAACACAGAAAAGGAAAGAATGATTAGGCCTGCAATGGATGCACCTGTACTGACCACATGTGGACCTTTAGTATCTGCACAGCATTTGCGTTGTCTTATGTTCTGTGCACTGGAGGTGATGTGAAGGACACGAGAGGAGGACGGACATGAGGCCACATGCAGACACTCCGTTGCTTCATTGGCACCTTGGCACCCACAATGGACCTCCCAGCTCTGGAGGTGTGACTGTGCCTCTTGATCACATCTCAAGCTCTACTGTGACGGAGGCAGATGCGTTTCCACCTTGGCAGCCCAGTGTGTTCTGGGAAGCTGTCCCTCCCGCGGGTGCTTCTCAGGAGCTGGGCAGAGGAGGGTCTTACATTTTAAGTTTGCGGCTCTTGCCTTCAGGGAGTAGCAGACCATTCTTACACACTGCTGCCCAGTCCCTGAGAGCTTAGCTTACTTCCCCAGGAGATCTAAGGAAGGTTGCTCTCTGCTCTGTCTCTCTCTCTACCCCAAAGCAATTTCCCCTCCTCTGAGAAGTGCTGTGGTGTCAGGCTGCACTGCCCTTGAACCAAACAACTTACTCTGCTTATCTATCTGTCTAAATAAAGCGAACCTACATTTGCTGTCTAATTCATTCGGATGCTTGCTGATGCTATCTACAGCAGCCCGCAGGCCCGTGGACAACAGGCCGTCTGCGCTCCAGTGGGGAGTGTTGGGGCCTGCTGGCCGTTTGAGGAATTCAGGAATCTGGAGCATCTCTTCAGTTTTCAGTGGTTCAGATCGAAAGGACGCGAAGCTCCTGGAGTTCCTTTTCATTCCAGGCAGTCTGAGACTTGTACTCCGTGCAATCCGTTGGCAGAAAAAGAGGGAGCTGGAAAAGCAGTCTCAAGTTCTCTCTCTAAGACGCGAGTTTCATCCTGGGCCGGAATGACTGTTAGTTCCTGTACGTTGACTCCCCTCCCGGTGAAGGAATGTGCGAGTTCTGAAACAGTTACTCTAACACACGGACTTGTGGGGAAGCTTTTGCTTTGTTCCGCCATGACCTCTGCAGCCGCTGTGCGGCATCTCGTTAGAGAATCCTGGGACTTGACACGAAAAGGAAAGGCTCTTGCGCGTGAGGGGCTGTTGGTTCTTCAGGATAAGCTTATGTGTACCTTGGAGCTGAGCGAGGTTTCAAATCTGCTGTTTGGTTTTCCAGATCCGGGATTTATGTGGATCTGTTGGTTTGTTTAGCAGGAGGGAAAGAGCTGGTACAATGGCATCGTTTCAGCCGTTAGCGCCCCGCTGCTACCTGACAGGCGGGCTTATTAGCAGCATCTACTTGTTCAGCCTGGCTCCTCTGACGTCTGTTGCAGTGAATGAGTCAGAAGCCACAAGCTAACAGGTCTATTCCGTCTCATCGTCACCTAGGAAACCAGCGCATCATCCACAGGAAATGGAGACCCAAAGGGGAGTGTACCCAGATCAAGCTATAAAGCTGGCAAAGCGGGGCACATAATAATGCCCACAGTCTCGGGCTGGAGTGAGATGTGGGTCTCCTCTCCTAGACATGGGTGGAGGGCTGTAAGGCAGACAGAGCGGGAGAAAGTCAGCCGTTAAAAGCCCATGTCTGCCTGACAGAAACTGAATGAGATGTGACTTGATTTCTCCAGCAAACAGCTTTTATTTCCCCAAAGGCTGAGGCTGTTTTGCGGTAGGGTTATACAATATGCAATGAGATAAAGAAACAACAATACAGCAAGTGAGGCTTTCTGCTGAGTAATATGCCTATGCGCCCTTCAGGCTTCTCGTCCAAACCCAGTGCAGGGGAGGCTTCAGCGGAACCTCAGCGCCCTTGAGCCTCACTGTGATTGGCTTTGACTGTGTTGGTTCAGCATAGTTCATCGGCCTTATTGCATATATATATATATAACACGCAGCACCAATTTCTGTGGCTACAAGCCTTGTTCAGCTAGGACAAGTACCTGCACAGGCTTGTGCTGTTGGATGAGCTACAGGCTTCCAGGCAAACTCCACTGCAATGAGAGATTCCACATCAAAGCGTGGACTCTTCAGACAGCCTGTTGTAGATTCAGAGAATGAGCAAATGGGCCAAGTCTGTGTTGTCATCTGGCTCACCTACCTTGTCCTGGGAAACAGAAGTCTTGGACAGGTGGCACACAGAATCAGCACGTGCATTGAAGGTAAGGATGAAGAGTGGGAGAGACAGGAAGCTGGAACATAAGTCACCCCATGTTCTCTCCTGAGGACCTGTTGAATGGGAACCAAGAACAAACCTGAGGTGCCTGCAGAGGGCAAAGATGGTGGCAGGTGTTGTAGCAACCATACGGAGGAAACAAGGGACTATTTGGCCTGGGAGACAAGAGGATTTGTTGTGGACATTGTAGAAGGAAGAGAATCACCCAGTCAATGCAGTCTGTCCTAAAGAAAGCTCACACTAATTTTTGTTTGCCACCAAAGGGTTATCAAAACTTGGTAAATGCTAAAGAGTGATGCAGTCCAGCATTGCTATATAAATCGTTTTCCAATAATTCAAGCTGGCGGAAGTGAATTAAACTGGGGAGTGTATCAGTTCACTCTTCATCTCTAGAGGCATTGCAGTGTCCATTCGCCTATTCGCCTGAAAGGCCTTCCCAAGCACCTGCCAGATACCAGCCTTGCCAGGCTCTGAGGAGACAAAGATGGGCAGCATGGTGCAGTAGAGGCTCTGTGATGGCTTATGTGCAGGGATCGATGGCCAGTGTTCTAGAATGTCCTGGAAGAGATCGGCGTGTTGGATAGAAGGCCAGACTAGAGGCCCTCTGAGGTTGCTGTGTGTGTGAATGTCATCACCAAACCTAAAATTGTCTCCACTTCAAACATGATGGACAACTCATTCTTTCACTCCTGCAACTTCACAGTGGACATTCTGAAAGTGACTCTGTTTCAAGCAGGTGAAGACCTGGCTCCTCCTTCTGCCTGGTGGCTGTGCTGCCTTTGGGCTGTGCTTGGGAGGCAGGCCTTGGCACTGAGAGGGAACCAATGCAGAGGGCTGTGTGAGGACGTGCTTGTGGGCTGCACCGCAGAGCGAGACCCCTGAGCTCTACTCACATTGTATGCACTAAATGCTGCCACACCTGGCCACAGCCTAGCTTTATTCCCAAAAAGAAGAGGAAATACATTTTTAAAAATTATGTATTTATGACACATTATATTATATATAATTATATAGTTATATGATAGGCCATTATGTTATATATGTTATAATTGTGTGTTATATATTATTTATATAATGGACTTTTTTTTATTAAATTGTTTTAATTAAATTACTTGGGGGGGTGGTCCCAGGACTGTGGTGTAGTGAGTAAAGCCATCAACTGTGACACCAGCATCTAATACAGATGCTGGTTCATGTCCTGGTTGTTTCATTTCCTATCCAGCTCCATATTTTTTTTAAAGATTTATTATTATTATTGGAAAGCTGGATATACAGAGAAGAGGAGAGACAGAGAGGAAGATCTTCCATCCGATGATTCACTCCCCAAGTGAGCCGCAACGGCCGGTGCGCGCCGATCCGAAGCCAGGAACCTGGAACCTCTTCCGGGTCTCCCACGCGGGTGCAGTGTCCTAATGCATTGGGCCATCCTGACTGCTTTCCCACGCCACAAACAGGGAGCTGGATGGCAAGTGGAGCTGCCGGGATTAGAACCGGCGCCCATATGGGATCCCAGGGCTTTCAAGGCGAGGACTTTAGCCACTAGGCCATGCCGCCGGGCCCATATCCAGCTCCATATTAATGGTCTGGGAAAGGCAGTGGAAGATGACTCAGGTGTTTGGGCTCCTGTGCCCTGATGAGAGATCTTGATAAGCTCCTGGTCCCTGGCCTTAGCCTGCTCTAGCCCCAGCTGTTTTGCCCATCTAGGCAGTGAACCAGCAAATGGAAGATTCTCTCTCTCTCTCTCTCTCTCTCTCTCTCTCTCTCTCTCTCTGTTGCTCTGTGTGTGTATCCATTTGTCTATACCTCTGCCTTTCAAATAAAAAATGAATACACATATAAGAAAATTATTTCTAGTTTTATTTGAGAGACAGAAACACACACACACACACACACACACACACACACAGTCATGTAGACCAGGGGAGACAGAGACCTTCCCTCTGCTGGGCCTGTGAGGGCTGGAGCTGGGCCAGGGTGAAGCCAGGAAACCAGAACTTCATTCAGGTCCCACAATGGTGATAGAGGCCCAAGGACTTGGACCTGTTCTCTCCCAGGATGCATTAATAGTGAGCTGGCTCAGAAGCAGACAGGCCTGGCACAATGGCTCAGCTGGCTGATCCTCAATCTTGCATGTGCTGGGATCCTGTTTAGGTGCCAGTTTGTGTCCTGGCTGCTCCACTCCCATCCAGCTCCCTGCTTGTGGCCTGGGAAAGCCGCAGAGGACAGCCGAAAGCCTTGGGACCCTGCACCCATGTAGGAGACCCAGAAGAAACTCCCGACTCCTGGCTTCAGATCAGCTCAGCTTCAACTGTTGCAGCCATTTGGGAAGTAGACCAGTGGATGGAAGATTTTTCCCTCTGTCTCTCCTCCCTGTAAATCTGATCTTCCTTTCCAGTAAAATTAAATAAATAAATAATCATTAAAAGAAGAAGAAGAGAAGGAGGAGAAGAGGAAGAGGAGCCACTAGGACTTGAACCAGCCTTCCAATACAGAATGCAAGTGGACATCCCGAGCGGAAGCTTAGCCCTCTGCTGCAGCACCTGCCCAGGGCACAACCTGTGAGCCTGAGGTCAAACAGCGAAGACTGTGATGGCTCTCCTGTGATACGAACATGTACTGATTCCTTAGCGATCGTAAGACAAACTACAGGAATGATAATGCAGCAAAATCGTAATGGTTTTACGTAGAACCACATGAGGTCTCAGAGTGCTATTATATCAAGTATCTTTGTTTTCATAACAGTCTGGAGGCTATCATGCAGAATACTTAATTAATCTTGGTTTGTAAGATACTGTTACAGCCAACAATAGGAGTTTATCTGTCTGCAGAATCAGGTAGACTTACAGGCACCCTTCTTGGTTTCTGGGGAGTGTCATCTCTGGAAGTATATAAGAATTCTTTATGTGTTGCAGCATTTCACAAATACCTTCAAGCCAGGTGAATTAATTCAAACTGCTATTATTTCAACCTTATATTGAAAACACAATGGTGGAACTTGAGCTGTGGTTGTGCAACAAGGCCGAGGAATCCACCATGGGGGGAGGGTTTGGGGAGGGGTGGGGAGAACCCAAGTACCTATGAAACTGTGTCACATAATACAATGTAATTAATGAATTAAAAATAATAAATAAATAAGAAAAAAGAAAAAAAAAGAAAGAAAACACAACCAACATCCTGTAGGGGGCGCTGGTCCACCCGGCTGTTGTACCCTGCTGATACAACTGGGAGAGCAGTGGAAGATGGCCCAAGAGCTTAGGCCCCTGTGCCCATGGAGAGACCTGGAAAAACTTCCTGACACCTGGTTTTGGTGTCCAGTTCCAGCAGTCGTGGCCATCCGGGGAGTGAATCAGTGGAGAGAAGCTATCTCTCTCTCTCCTTGTCTCTCCCTCTTTCTGCAACTCTTCCTTTCAAATAAATAAATATTTTTAAAAAAAGGTAAGACTGTAGGAAGAATAGTTATTAATAGATAAAACACTATGATAAGTCAATAATTTAAAAGTTATTCATTTTTGAAAGTTAATGAGACAGAGACGGACGAGGTCTAATTGATGGCTAACTCTGCACACACTGGCAACAACTGGGCTGGTCTGAGTGGACGTCAGGCGTCTAGACACCAGCCTGCTCTTCCACCTGGGTGGCAGGCACCCGAGTACTTGAGCCAGCCCCTGCTGCCTCTTAGTGTGTACAGGGGCAGGAAGCTGGCTCAGAGCCAAAGCTGACTTGAACCCAGGGCAGCCCAAGTGGCAACTCACCCTGGGCCAGAATGCTTGCCTCTACAAGTTAATTTTAAGGCAAATATCACAATAGAAAATTTGGCAAAGATAATGAATTTGAAATTATCAAGAAATAGAAACATTGGTAGCTTTCTGGTGGAGATGTTAGTTGGCAAACTCTTTCCAGAGATAAAGCTGGGAACAGATCAACTTTAAACATGCACATATAATCCTATGCATCATTTCCTTGTACAAGTTTGTCCTAATAAAACATTCAGAGAAGCATAGTGATTTATGGCAAATGGTTTTACTATCACCTTTCTTATGAAACCAACCAAAAGGTGCATCAAATGATAGAGTTAGAAAATGCGATATTAGGCTACCATGAAAAAAAAAATGCATGCAAGAACCAGCAAAGAGCCTAAGGAAAATGTCACTGCCCAGCGACAAGGAGAAGACACGAATTCAAGAAGAAAGAGAGAGATTAGGATACAGCTTACAGACCAATGAATTCAGTAAAACCACCTGGCCGAGAGTGAAGTCAGCTTAGAGGGGCACACGGAGCCCTGAAGTCTAAACCCAGGCAGCATTCCATCCCTTGCTTGTTGTTGATCTGTGTTCTGCTAACCCACTAAAACTCACCGTGTCATGCATACAGAAGAGTCAGTCACGGCACCTCTGAGTTTGCCAAGTGTCACGAAGAACAGTTTAGCTACCCTTATTAGAGGAATCAAGGTTATACAGGCCTAACAGGTCTGGAATCTGTGGGCACATTCCCCGGTGTTCAACTCAGGTTTCAGAACAAGCACTTCTACCACAGTTGCTTTTTATTTTTAATTTTTTTCCATTTGTATTTATTATAAGAAAGGGGGAAAGGACCCACGCCTATCTGTTGGTTCATTCCGCCAATGAGCTGCAGTGGCTGGGCCTGGCTCAGGCTGGTCACTGGGAAATCAACCTAAGTCGCCCGTGTGGGTGGCAGGGACCCAACGGCCCAGGCCACCGCTTCATGCCTGCCAGAGCTGGCATTAGCAGGAAGCCAGGTCCTCCAACTCAGTGTCAATCTCCGTATCGAGTGTAGACCCCCACTCCTGGATGTTAAATGCTGTACAGTGTTTAATATCTAGCCTTACTTATTATTTTAAATATTTGTTTATTTACACAGGAAGAGGAGGAGACAGAGAGAGTGAAAGAGGGATTTACATGTGCTGATTCAGTCCCCAAATGGCTGTCATGGCCAGCGGGTGTTAATATTTGGATCATAGCCTTGCAAAGTTAATGCCATGCTGTAATCACATGTTCAGTATTGATTCCATTTCCTAGATTGCTTTTCCTTATTCCTTGCTTATTGGTGTTCAGTTGCACAGACTCAACCAACATTTTTTTTTAATTTTTACTTTAAATTTTTGGATTTAATGGTACAATGCCATAGAGTCTAGGATTTCCACCTCCTGTCAAATTCCCACCCCCAACTGATTTTTCCCCATGCTGTTACAATAGCATAGTCCTTCATAAGGAGCCATGATCCCATCAGTCTGTTATTTAAGTGTGCCCCAATCAACCAACAATTTTACATGATTTGAATCTCTCTTTGTCATTCATAATCACCCTTTGACTAATGACCCATGTGCTACCCATGTACAACACTGGCGATTTTCATTACTGTGTTCAATTTCATCATAATCATGAGCCTATTCTCAATAGTACGTTAAACATTCTCACTTCTTTCATAAAAATGGACACAAGGGGATTAATAATACGGCAAAGCATCCAACATTACGATCAGCAATAATGCAGGTAACAGCAAACTGACCGAGGCTAAACCAATCACGTGACTCGCTGCTAGGGGCGTGCGAAGTTGAAAGTCTTGTTTCTGAAGCGAAGTATTTTGAACCTGCACAAATGGTCACATATGGCCGAGATTCCAAGGAATGCCTGCCTATCTTTCCATAGCCATAGTACCTTCCTAGGGAAGAAGTACATTTGAGATAACAACCCTCAAATTATAAGCATGTGAGCCACTGAAAGTATTTTTAGCTAGCTCAGCTGGTTTACATTCTCTGAATGAGATGAGATTATAGGTTTGATATCTGTATGGATTATTTGGCAAATGGAGAAAAATTATGTTTCCCCAGTAGTCTGTAAGTACATCCGGCCATCTTCCAAATGGGGGCTCCTCCGGGAGCCTGGACAGTCTGCAGGGTGGACAGCAGTCACATCCTCTCATGTGACTCATGTCCGTGCAACACAATGCAGTTACAGCCTTGAAATCTTCAAGGTCAAAAACCGCAATTAGCAATTAACAATTGATCATATATTTTCATTTGTTTAGTATTTATTTATTTGAGAGACAGAAAAATATAGACACACCTCTCTACTGACTCACCCCGTAAATGCGTGCAGGGTCTGCGCTGGGACACGCTGAGATCTGAAGTGAAAGGGACTCACCCAGGTTCCCTGCAAGGGAGAACAGGAACCAAGTCATGAGCCTCACCCCTGCCTCCAGAACCTGTGCTGCAAGAGGCTGGGGGCCGAGGCAGGGCTGGGGAGAGAGCCCAGCTGCTCTCACCGGGGACGAGGGCTTCCTAACGGGCATCTTCACTGCCAACCAAATGCTCGCCCTCTTACCATCTTCACAAGTGTCAGTCTAGGGGTAGACACTGTGGCACTGCTCCTGCCGGGGACAGCCACCTCCCACACTGGTGTGCCTGCTCTGTCTCTGATCCAGCTCCCTAGTAGCTCACCTGGGAAGCAGCCAGTTGTGGCCCCAGTACTTGGGCCCCTGCTACCCACTTGCGAGACCTAGGTGTGGTTCCTGTCTCCTGGCTTCGGTTGGATTATGGTGTTCCTCAATGACAAAACACTGCAGAAAGATGATCCTGGTTTTCTAATTGAGATTTTTTTTTTAAGTAAATAAAAGGTAGCATCTGATTCACCTCTGCTTCTCAGGGACCCGATGACAATCAGTTCCTATCGAGTTGTTCTTCGGAGGTCTGCCTCTCAAGGCCAGTGTCATGAAAGAGTGCCACATGTTTCTTAAAGCACAGAAAGCTACGGACTCACAGCTCGGCTTCTGGCCTTCAGTGCAATTTCCTCGCTCTGTTTTCAGAATCCACTCCGCCCTCCAATGCCAGAGCTGCAGGCAGTTCTCTAAATAACCCCGTGTCCCTGGCCTCCTGGCTCTCTCTTTGAAGGGTTCAGCAGGGCTCCTCTGAGCTCTGCCCCAGCCGCCTCCCTCTCCCAGGTGTCCTGTCCCTCTGAGTCAGCCCATGAGTCACCTCTCATTAGCTGAGCTCAGAATGCCTCTCCGTCCCCTGCATCCCTTTTGTCTCCCTTCTTTACAACAGATTTCCTGGCTGCCTCAGGTCTGTGGACCACCATGGAGGGGTGGGTCATGTCTGAAAAGGTCTGATCAGGAAAGAGGCTGGTGGAGAGCAGGTTGAGTCCAAGATGGCGGTGATGATGATGGTGCTGATGCATACAGCTGCATTAGAAGGATCCAAGTGACCAAATCTGACACCTGGCCTGTGACAGTTCATGGGCAGCCCCGCGACCGCTGAACCCCTTTGCCTTGTCAGTCTTTTCTTTCCCTTCTCCCTACACACTTCACCTTTCACTCGTGGACAGTATGAGGCGAGTGCTTCTGAGCACCACTGATGAGCAGAGTCAGGGGGACAGTGATGCCCTGCACTGGAGGACCGTTCCGCCCTGTCAGGTCCCACCCTGCACTGGAGGACCGTTCCGCCCTGTCAGGTCCCACCCTGCACTGGAGGACCGTTCCGCCCTGTCAGGTCCCACCCTGCACTGGAGGACCGTTCCGCCCTGTCAGGTCCCGGCTGGCCTGTTGGTTTGATTGATTTTTACAGCCCTCGTGCTTGTCTTTCTGAGGGGTGGACCAGAAGGATGACAGAGAAAAAAGACTTAGGCCTTTTTGGGGTCACAGTAAATTGACACTACAAAAAAACAAAACAAAAAACAACAACTCTAGATTCACCTCAGAAAATATCAGTACTAAACACTGTTATGAATTCATAACTCTCAAAGTCCTTTACTTATATATTTATTTATTTATTTATATTTATTTAAAAGGCAGACACACACAGGCAGTGAGAGAGAAGTAGGCGCAAGGACAGAGACCCTCCTGCACTGGCCCATCCCCAATGTCTGTAGAAGCCAGGACTGAGCCAGCAGGAGCCAGGAGCCCAGAACTCAGCCTGGACCTCCAGTGGGGCAGGGATTCAATCTGAGGCAGAGATCAAGTACCCGAACCAGCACTCCTGCCTCGTGGGGTATGCATTTTCAGGAGCCTGGGTTTGGAAGCAGAGGGGACAACTCTGTACCAGCTGTATGCATGCCAAGGGGCATCTAAACTACTGTGCCCAGATGCCTGTGCCCAAGCCCTTCATAAAACAGCTGGCCCTGGTCTTTGCTGAGTATTGACAGTTTTCACGTTGTCTGATGACTCCCGCGTCACCCTGTCCTCTCCTTTCATTCCCTTGGCAGACATCTGAGAACCTGCAATGAGTGAGCCTTGGGCCGGGTGCCCTGGGGAGCTGCTTCACACGCCCTGGGCTCTAGGAGATGCAGACACTGACTCAGGAGGCCTGAGCTGGGGTTCAAGGTTCTGCATGTTTTAGCTTCCTGAGCTACCCAATCACACAAGGTCCCCTCCCCAGCGGCTGCCTTCACTCCTCTGCCTCAGGCATCGTCAGCTACCAGTGAGGCCCACAGCGTCCTGAGCAATTCTTCCAAATGTTTTTGGCTTTGTCACTAGACTGTCAAAATTGCAAGATTTAGATGGTATTTGGACAAGGAAATGGGCCCCAATTCTTCATCTTTGGCTGTGAGGTCTACTCCAGCCCATCTTAGCAGTCAGGATCCAATGAGCAGTAAGGCATTCCCTTGATTGCTACAGAGATCTCCTTTTACGTTAGTTATTTCATAGTCTTTGCTGGTTTTTCCATGGGGGTCTTTACTTGGGAACTTTTGAATCAAGTAACTGTTCATTGAAGTATTAAAGAGAATCCCTTTTCTCCTAATCAGACTTTGGGTTTCTTTTATCTCTAATATTTTGACTTGATTGATTTGGGATTTCAGAGACTTAGCCTTTAGGTACATGCATTTTCTTGCTGATCTGAGCAAGCCCCTTGGCCTGCCATGAAGGTTCCTTCCCACGCAGCTACACGGAGGTAGGGGATATTTCCCATCACACACCTGTTAGAGTAAAAAGCAAGCTCCTTGGAAGAGAGCCGTACAAATACAGGACACGCTCAGCTGACTTTCAGATCTTCTGTTAATCTGATAGTTGTCCTGAACCCAGGCTGGGACGAAGATGACTAGGGTTGACAAATCCCAGCTTTGTTTCATTCTGTTTCTAGTTTGGCTTTTGTTAAACAAACATTTATTGAGCACTTCCGAGTACTCTAAGTTCTGTTCTAGGCTCCGGCTGTGTTGCGGGACGAAAAGGAGCCATGGTTCTGCTGGCTCCTGCCTCCACAGCTACTACTCGCAGAGTTGTCAACAGCTGAGCTCTCCCACCATTCCCAGCACATTTAGTTCTGAAGCTGCCTCTGCACTGAGGGCCTCACCAGGTGGCTTCCAGGTGTCCGCAGTTACTGTCTCCTCTCTGCTACAGTTTATCCTGTATCGGCATTCAAACGCCCATGTTCTCGTGTAGGAGTACCTGGGTTCAATATCAGGCTCCAGCACGTGACCCCAGCTTCCCCCTAAGGCCGACTCTGGGAGGTGGCAGGTACTGGCTGATGTCCTGGGACCTGGCCCCTTGTGGGACCCTGAATGGAGGTCCAGGCTCTTGGCTTCAGACTGGCCCCATCAGGCTGTGGGAGCGTCTGGGGAATGATCACTCTAATCCTCTCTCCATTCCTCTGCCTCTCAAATAAACATCAATAAATCCAACAGTTGTTAACCTCATTGTTTTTATTTTATCTCAAAAGCAGAGGGAGAGAGAGGATGAATCTTGCATGTGCCTACACAGCAGGGCCGGGCTGGCTTGAAGCCAGGAACAAGGGCCTCCGTGCAGATCCCACACGGGCTGACGGGCAGCACTGCAGCCTCCCACAATGTGCGCGAGCAGCGAGCTGGATCAGAAACAGAGAAGCTGGAACTGCAACCAGGAACTCTGACAGCGAGGCAGGCATCTCAACCCGGGGCTTCAGCGCCTGCGCCACAAGCCTGTTTGGAGGCAGTTACGCTGATTAATTTTATCTTTATAATAGAAGTTTTAAGAATACCATGTCCATTTAGACACACAAAAAAACTGTCTTAGATTTAAGAAATAGAAATTCTGCACATTCCCTGTATTGTTTTTCGCCTTAAAATGAGTATCAATGAGGGCAGTGAGACACGGGGGAATTAAGCTGCTGTTGGGATGTATGCATCGTGTCAGAGCATCTGGAGCTGAGTTCTCCATCAACTTCCCATTCAACTTCCTGCTGATGTACATGGGAGGACAGCAGGCAATGGCCCTCATGCTTGGGAACCTGTCACCATGAACAAGCCAGATGGCATTCCAGGCCGCTGGTTTCAGCTGGGCTCTCCTGAGTGCTGTGGCCGTTGAGAGGCTCAGCTAGAAGATGGAAGATTGTCTCTCTCTCTCCCATTCTGCCTTTTAAATAAGTAAATGATTCTTTTTTTAAAAAGCTAATGCCATCATTGTGTTTTGAAAAAGAGACAATTAACCCTTAATAGCAAGTTAGAACTGTCTGAAAACATTTGTGTTTGCCTCTGACTGGCATCTGCTGGTAGCAGCCAAAGGGAACAGCCTCTGATGGCAAAGGTCAGCAGTGATTCTGGAGTGAGCATCTTCCTACCCTTGCTGACTCCGCCTTATTCTTCCTACATGCAAATCTGCCTTTTGGGTCTCTACGGAGCAAGGATGAAGCAGAAACGTCAATATTATTGCGTCCCTTCCTTGTGCCGAGCACTGGCTAAGTGCTTCCCTATACATTTTCTCATCTAATGGCTCCTTCACTCACTGACTGCAGAGGAGAAAGTGAGGCGGCGGCTTTGTCCTGCCACCTCTGTCTCCCAGCCTCCCTCCCCCGGCTGCGTCAGCCTCGAGCTGGTGGCCAGGAGCTGAGATCGAGACAAAATCCATTCTTCTGTCATCAGGAGCACAAGCAAAGTGCTGGTGAGTGTCTCATTGCTAGAAAATGAGAACTGTGTTGATTTCAGCAAAAGTGAATGGAACAGGGCTGAAGGCTGAGTGTTCTTGAACAACACACTGTGTACCGTGTGGGTGGGAGGTCTCTCTCGTTCTGGCTTCTTTCCCAGATATTCCACTGTGCTCTCTGGGAACAGGGATCCGAAGGCAGCTGACTCCTCCTGCTGATGCGTTTATCACTCAGCACTTCCCTCACCGCGGGCCCAACCCCAGCCACACGACCTCCTGGGGACATGGGCAGGTCTCATCTGGTCCTGGGGCTACCTGCAGTTTTCTCATCGTGATTTCAATCTTGGAATATGCTAAGGAAAAAGTTGCCTGGGTGATGTTGCACCAGCAGTGGGAAAGGAATCTCCCTGGGCAGGGGGAGGAGCTGACAGCCTCTCAGTTCTTAGGGATGGTTTTGCCAGTAGCTGACAGGGACCATAAAAGGGTTAAACCATGAGGCCACCAAGGACCTCCTGGTGACTAGTCAGAGTTGAGCTGGCGCAACTGACACATTAGTAGGTGTGCATTCAAAGTGGCAGCCAGTTGTCCGAGTTGCAATGTCTTGGCAGGGCATCAAAGGCATCGCTGGCTCACTCTGGTGGATGACTGGTGCCCAACAAAAGAAAAAGATGTTCTTAGGACCAACACATGGTGCCATTTTCATTCCAGAGGGTTCTTTTTCTTTCACTTCCACATGAGCTCTTTGAGTGCCCATCTAGGTACCAAGTTGGAAGGTGGCCAAGTGCCCTGCCTTCAGCAGAAAGGAGAGTATACAGGAAGCTTTGGAGAGATGAGAAGAGCCACATGACCTTGAAACGGGGGGTGTGGGGAGAATGTTCCCAAGAATGTGGGCAAAGCATACACAGAAGGGAAGGAAAGTGTTCCATGCGGAGTTAGCAGTGCCTGGAGAACAGGTGGCTTCCCGGGAAGAAAAGGCGGCTGCTGTGGCTTCCTCAGACTACCTAGGGCCAGGGCCAAGAGAAGGCCCTGGAATGTAAACAGGGATCCGACTAGAAACCACAATTTGAAGCTGGCATTGTGGCATAGTGGGGCAAGCTACTGCCTGTGAAGCTGGCATTTCATATGGTTGCCAGTTGAACTCCCAGTTGCTCCACTTCCAATCCAGCTTCCTGTTATTGTTCCTGGGAAAGCAGTGGAAGATGGCCCAGTAGTTCAGCCCCTATCACCTGTCTGGGAAACTAAATGAGGCTCCTGGCTGAGGTTGAACCAAGCCCCAGTATGTGTACCTGGGAGTGAACCAGCAGATGGAAGAGTTCCTTTGTCTGTTCTGTCTTTATTTATTCTCTGTGTGCACGTGTTTCTCTCTCTCTCCATATCTCACCCCTTCTCTCTGAGCAGCATTATCTGCTGCATCAGTGCTGCGGGGGGTGGAGCTGGGGGCCTGCAATCTTCCCTGGGAGTAATGGCAAGCCACTGGCTTTCTGTTGGGGAGGGCCATGGGCAGGTCTGCCTCCATAGAGCATTTTATCCATGGCTGTTCCGTGGAAACGGAAAGCCAGTGTGGAAGCAAAGGACCAGCCTGGAGGGACTCACTGGGCACTGCCAAAGCAACAGGGAAGGGCATCTGAGAAGTGTGAAGAGTGGGGCCCAGCGTGGTAGCTGCAAGAGGGGCTCAGAGGAGAGAGCTTGCTGGAGCAGAGGATGGAATGGGGCTGAAGCATCCAGGGAGGAAGACTTCTCTCGCACCCGTCAGTGGAGGCAGGCCAGGGAGGCCAGCAGCGGCGAGGACCTGCCAGGAGGACCCCAAAGGAGTTGTGATGACATCTGCGGCCCCCGTGGCAGGCGAGCAGCTCGCCACACGCCGCCTGATTTGTTCCGAGTGTGACTGTGCCGCAGCGAGGCTGCACACAAGAGGTCTGCGTACCTGCAGCCAAGCAGAGCCTGGCAAGCTGTTTCCATGGTGACGCGTGCGCTGTGCGCAGGAGGGAGTAGGAGGCTGATGCGTTCCAGAACCGTGGGTCACAAGGCTGTGGCAGGCTAACAGACAAACAGGAAAAGGACGCAGTCCGTGTTCAGAACTACTGGCAGTTCACTGGGGCTGTGTCGTCACGATTCTAGATTAAGTCTAACGTTTTAGAAGGGTTGGGGCAAACCAATTACTGATCCTGCTGGGTTATTCTGGGTACATTTAATTAGATGCCAGTTGAGGACAACTCCCAATGTGCAGGTGCCCAACAACAACACAAAAGCCTCTGGATCCCTGGGCTCTCAGCAGCGACGAACCACTTCCAAGCTCCAGGAGAAACAGGCAGACATTCACCGAGTTCGCTTTTTGGTCTGCCATGCTAGCAGCAATAAATGTGCAGGAAACCTCCGGAGCCCGTTGGAAAATTCTGATGCTGGCAAAGGCCCAGGTTAGATACTGTTGTCAAGAAATCCGAGGACCAGGGCTGGCACTGTGGTGCATTGCGTTAAGCTGCTACTTGGTATGCCTCCATCTCATATCGGGGTACTGTTCTGAGTCCCAGCTGTTCCACTTCCAATCTGGCTCTCCTAGTCACCCTGGGAAGGCAGTGGATGATGGTTCGAGTGCTGGTCAGGGCAATACACAGGGGAGGACAGGATGGAGCTCTGGCTTCCGGACTTCGACCGGATCAGCCTCAGTCACTGCGGCCATTTGGACAGTGAGCCAAAGGATGGAAAAATCTATTTCACTTTCTGTCTCTCTTATACACACACACTTTCTGTCTCATTCTTTCACATAAAATAATACTTTCAAAAGAAAGAAATTTGGGGACCATTCTGCACAAATAGCTGAAAGCAAAGGCACCCTGAAAGTTTGATTTTTGGTTGTGTGTGTGTCATCAAACAGACATGAAGTTTGCCATTTTGACCAGCTTTAACTGTGAGTCTATGGCATTAAGTATAACCACAATCGTGTGTGCCCATCACCACTATCTGCTTTTGAACCGTTACAGAACAAATGCTCTGTAGCCATCCGAGTAACATCCCATGGGCCATGTGCGCCTTTTCTTCCCTTTTTGAAGAGTTACAAAGACAGAGACAAAGAGACACAGGAGACAGCTTTTATCCATGCTTTAATTCCCAGATGGCTACAAAGGCCAGGGCTGGGCCAGGGCGAGCTTCAGCTGGCAGGCGTCCACACACTGGCCATCCTGTGTTGCTGTCCCCAGCATATAATCACGGAGCTGACTGGACGTGGAGCAGCTGGGACAAGAACTGGAGAAAGTATGGAATGCCTTAGTAACACAGAGCAGTCCTCCCTGCTATGCCACAGCACTGGCCCAGGGCCCTATCTTACTGCACCTTGCACATCTTCCTGCAATACCTGTGTCATTACAGCAAATAGATCATGGATACTTTACAAAGGAAAAATGTGTGTTCAGCCCATAGTGGGAGATCAAGAAGCATGAAGCCAGACTCTATTTTAGGCTCTGATGTGAGCCCACGGTGGCTGGCCTCACCATGGTAGGAGTATGCATGGAAGAGGTTTCGCTTCTTTCTTTCTTTCTCTCTCTTTCTTTCTTTCTTTCTTTCTTTCTTTCTTTCTTTCTTTCTTTCTTTCTTTCTCTCACTTTCTCTCTCTCTCTTTCTTTCTCTCACTTTCTCTCTTTCTTTCTTATTTTAAGTTGAAATGCAGAAGTACAGAGAAGAGACCCAGAGAGAGAGAAAGATTTTCCATCCATTGGTTCACTCCCTAAATAGCTACAATGGCCAGGGCTGGGTTGGTCCGAAGCCAGGAGCCTCTTCCAGGTCTCCCATGTGGGCTCAGGGCCTTAAACACTTGGACCATCTTCTGTTGCTTTCCCAAATTAGCAGGGAGCTGGCTAGGACTTGAACCAGTGCTCATATGGGATGTCAGTGCTACGGGTGGAGACTTAACCTGTTATGCTATTGTGCCAACCTCTAGCTCATTCTTATATAACAGACAACTTGGAGGGGGAACAAACCCACTCCTGTGAGCCCATCCCACTCCAGGACACCAGCTTGAATCCTCTCAGGAGAGTGGTGCTTCCAAGACCCAAGGACTTTCCCATGTGCCCTAGCTCTTCAAGGGGCTGCCTGCCTCGGCACCATCACACTGGGGACCACGCCCACAGCACAGGGACCTCTTGGACATACCCCATCTACCCTAAAGATGTTAAACAACTTCATTGTGCATTGCCCACCAGGTGGGATGGCAGTTTGGCTGTGGCATGGGCAAAAATGGTTACCTAGCCTTAGTCTGCTAAGCTACTTTTTAAAAAAAGATTTGTTTTTATTTATTTGAAACATAGAGACAGGGACAGAGGGAGAGAAAGAGAGGTTTTCCATGTGTTTGTTTACTCCACAAATGGCTACAAGAGCCAGTGTTGGGCCAAACTGAGGCCAGAAGCAAGAAACACCCTCTGGATCCCTGCTGTGGGTTCAGGAGCCAAAGGCTTTGGACCATCCTCCCTGGCTTTCCCACAAGAGCAGGGAACTGGACTGCAAGCAGAGCAGACGGGACTTGAACTGGCGCCAAGCTAAGATGCAGGCACTGTAGGTGGCAGCTTGAGCCAATACCCAATACATCGCATTGCCGGCCTGTTCAGGAACTCTCACCCAGGCCTGGGTTATTAACATTTTGGCTAAAAGGACCTCCTTCTATGGATGACCTTGTTAAAAACTAGCCTCTGGGAGAGGCCAATTTTAACCATTTTTTTAAAAAGATGTATTTATTTTTCTTGGAAAGTCAGATATACAGAGAGGAGGAAAGACAGAGAAGATCTTACGTCTGCTGAAGCACTCCCTAAGTGCCTACATTGGCCAGAGTTGAGCCAGTACGAAGCCAGGAGCCCAGAGCCTCTTCCAGGTCTCCCACACAGGTGCAGGGTCCCAAGGCTTTGGGCCATCCTCGACTGCTTTCCCAGGCCACAGGCAGGGAGCTGGATGGGAAGCAGGGCTGCCAGGATGCGAACCTGCATACAGATGGGATCCCAGCATGTGTGGATGGGATGGCATGGGATCCCAGCACACACATGGGATCCCAGCACACACATGGGATCCCAGCACACACATGGGATCCCAGCAAGGACTTTAGCCTGTAGGCTACTGCGCCAGGCCCTTAACCATTTTAAAAATGATTTTATTTGCAAGGTAGATTTACAGAGGTGACAGAGAGAAAAATCTTCTATCCACTGGTTTACGCCCCAAGTGGCCGTAAGGGCCAGAGCCGAGCCAATCTGAAGCCAAGAGCCAGAGCTTCTTCTAGGTCTCCCATGCAGATGCAGGGTCCCAAAGCTTTGAGCTGTTTTCTAGTGCTTTCCCAGGCCACAAGCAGTAGAAAAAGCATTCAAGGCAAGGATTTATCCACTGAGCCATCGCACTGGGCCCAAATTTTAGCCATCTTGACAGCTGACAGGATTTATTAACCTTGATTTCTAACGTGTTCAGATGTCTGGTAACAGAGCTTATGAACAAGTTGGTTAAAATCAAGTCCAGGCCATATCCTGCCGGAAGCCAGCTTTGTTCCAAAGCCAGAGGGGTGTGATCCTGAGAGGGTTTGTGTAGGGGCCACACTCTCTTTGAATGTCTGAAAAGGACTAGGCCTCTCTCTGCTTTTAGAACAAAGGACCACGACCACAAGACCAAACTCGAAAGTGCGATGTGTTAGTAGTAAGGGCGGGAGTAGGCGTTTTGTGATCTTGTTTCCTCAACCCAGAAGTTCAAGGTGTCTAGAGCAAGTTGCTTGTAGACCAGAGTTCAGGCTGGAGGATTCAACTCGAGTACAGCAATAACCCCCGGAGGCCATACGGAGACCTCGTAGACACATGCCACCGATATGGGAAGGCAGACAGGCAAAGGCATGTGGCTGGCTCAGTGAATATTGCTCCATTATAAATACAATCTAAATTGAATGGCCTGCTTTGCAGGCCACAGTGAGACAAATACTTTGTCAGAATACACTGTTCCTGGGAATTGGAGTGCAGAGGAAGTGAATGGTTACTAGAGTCACCCAGAAATCAGAGAGAATGCTAAGAATTTGTCCCATCTTCCAGTGCCCAGTCTAGTCCTTCCTGTTGATCAGTTTCATTAGTGTTCTTTAGATTTGGTTCATAGAGCCTCTCTCTAAGGTTTTCATTTACAAATAGGCAGCAGTAGCTATCAACACCTTGTCTCTAAATTCACCTGCCATTTAGTCTTCATATTGTGCTGATTTTTAAAAAATCACTTACTCATTTGAGAGAGAGGGAAATAAGGAGAGTGAGAGAGTGCAAAGAGAGAGGACACTCCAATCCGTTGGTTCACTTCCCAGGGGCTCACAAATATTGGGACTCGTCAAAGCCGAATCCAGGGGTCAAGAACTTCATCTAGGCCTCCCAAGTGGCTGGCTGGAACCCAGGTGTGTGCCCCCTCGGCTGCCGCCTCGCAGGGTCTGTTAACAGGAAGCTGCACTCAGCAGCAGAGCCAGGTCTTGGAGCCAGGTACTCCACTACGGGTTTGTAAGGGCCTAGGCAGCACTTCAACCACTAAGCCAAACACTTGCCCCTACATATTTTCAATCATAAACCAAGCCCTGGATAGAAGCCCAAGAAAACATTTAGTGCCATTAAGATCCTGTTAGGAGATAATTTGCAGAACAATGGTTCGAGGAGCTCTACAGACCCACTCCCAAAAAACAAACCTCGCTGGGGAAAACCATCTGGAAAAGAAGCAGTTGACACTTCTGGAAATTGTCCTAAGGCCATACAACACACGAAGAAGCACTTATTCAGGAAAATCCACAAATCTCAGTTAACAGAGCCTGAGTCTGTGACATTTGAACCACATGCTGCTCCTTCCTTTCCACCCCAACACCAGCTAATGGGGTGGAAGCTCTAGCCTGACCTGAACAGCTGTGGCCAAGAAGCCAAGGCTCCCTCCCTAGACGCTGCCAAGGACACATATCCCTGGGAGGAGACGGTGTCAGGTTTTTTTCATCCCTCAGCTCCATGTTGCAGAAGCTAAACTGAGGCAAGTCCAGCCAAAAGGTAGGGAACCACCTTTCTCCACCCAGCCCTCACTCGCAGAACAGAAACTGTCCCACAGGTGCAGGAGATGGATGGAACTTGAGTCTGAATTTTCTCCACTGCAGCCTGCCCACGAGGGGCTTGGGGGTGAATGTCCTGCTTGTAACCCAAGGGCGTCACTCAAGGGCGGTGGGTCACTGTCCCTGCTCCCAGTTCCGAGGCAGAGACTTCAGAGATCTTAGGAAGGGAAAAGGCTGGAGGTTCTGAGCTCAGGACAAGGGGGCCGACTCGGACAGGAACGGAGCATGGGAAATGAGAATGATGGGGCTGGTGGTAACAAGAAAATGAAGAGGGATTTGGTGGCATCATGCTAGCAACAGCTTAAGCTGTGTGCTGACCAGCTTACCAGTGAGAACCAGACGAGACAGCAAAGAAGAGACCCATTGGAGTCAGTGAATTGTCAATGCCAGCCTTAGAAACTACACCTGCAAAGCTGTTTATATACAGTTGGATCAATCCATGCAGATGGTTCACCCCAGAGCATGTGTAAAGCAATAGAGTAGCCGGGAGCCAGTGGCACCTTGCAGTGAGGGAATCATACCAACAGGTGGGGACATCTTAGCCAAAAGAGACGAAGCTTTGACAGAAGTGCCGTCCCCCGACGACTGTGTACATAGCGAAGCCAACACCCTCTGCGGAGCCACGTCAGAAGGACGCAGACTTCACTACGACACATAAGCCATCTACTAAGATAGGAACAGTAAGCCCTGAGTTGAGAAATTCAGAAGTCAATGTTACGGTAGCATTTACATAAATTTTCCAGTTTTCAACAAAATAGGAAGTGTAGTATGATATACACATAGAGATTAAAAAACAGCCCATGGGAACTGCTCAAAAGCAAGTCAAAATAGTCAGACACAACAGGTAGAGACTTTGAAGCACTTACCACACTCATGCTCCACAAACAAGCAACATAGAGGGGTCAGGTGTATGGTAATGGCTTTGCTTTAGATAGAGGCTGCCAATGCAAAAATATAAAGTGTCATTTTTCTTTAAGAATCTAATGGAGGGCCCGGCCTTGCCCGTGCCAGGATCCCATATGGGTGCCGGTTCTAATCCCAGCAGCCCTGCTTCCCATCCAGCTCCCTGCCTGTGGCCTGGGAAAGCAGTCAAGGACGGCCCAAAGCATTGGGACCCTGCACCTGCGTGGGAGACCTGGAAGAGGCTCCTGGCTTTGGATTGGCTCCGCTCCAGCCGTTGCGGCCGCTTGGGGAGTGAATCACCAGACGGAAGATCTTCCTTTCTGTCTCTCCTCTCTGTATATCTGACTTTCCAATAAAAATAAAATAAATCTTAAAAAAAAAAAAGAATCTAATGGAAGTCCTACATTTGAAAAGTGCAAAAGGGTTCAATATTAGACTGATCTGGCAGATGAAAAAAATTCAAATTTAAGATAGAGATTACATGATGTCAAGAAGAGAGAGCAAACGATGTCTAGGAGTCTGTCAGCAAGCTTATGCAAGGGGTGGGTGCTTGGCAGAGGGCTGCAGGCATGGCTTGGGTTGCCCACACGCCCCGTCGGATTGCCTCGTTCAACTTCCAGTTCTGCTTCTACTTGCTCTTGCTGATCATGTGCATCCTGGAGGCAGAAAGTGGCGGCTCGAACATCTGAGCCCTTGCCACCCACGTGGCAGACCCCGGCGGAGATCTGGTGTCTGCTTTCTGGATGTGACTGTCACCTGAGGAAGAGAAAAGTGGAAGAAAACACACCTTTCTCTCCTCTTTCCTTGCCCCTCCTCTTTCTTCTCTCCCTCTTTCCCTTTCTCTGCCTTTCAAATAAAACAAAAATATACTTAAAATTTTTCAAAATATTCATAGAAATGATATTAAGAGGCTTATTTTGGTACAAAACCAAATTTTGAAATCCATGTATAAGAAATCTAAGCCTTGTTATTTCATAATATGTATTTTCTGTGAACTGCTGAAGACTTCATAGCAAGAATTTCAAAACATTTTCACATCAAAATTGATTTCTTTAATTCCACTTTCTCACTTTTTTGAGTGAGAATAAAATACTTTGATATACTGATTCACTCCCCAAATGCACATAATCAGTATGGCTGGGTCAGTACCAGAGCAGGGAGCCAAGAGAGTAATCCATGGCTTGTGTATAAGTAGCAAAGACCTTCATTAGCAGGAAGCTAGAACGAGAAGCAGAGCCAGGAATTGAACCCAGGCATTCTGCTGTGGAACGTGAGTATCTTAGCTATGAGGCTAAACTCGCAGACCCCACTAAGTGTTGTAAGTGTGCATGTGAACAGAACCTCAGAGGAACGTAGAGCGCCATTAAACACATGAATAAACGCATAGTTGAACTGCACAAAGGAAGTGAAGAGGGGGCAGAGAGAAGGAAAAGATGGAGAGGCAAGGAATATTGTCTGAAATCTGATGAACATTCATTTTCACATCCCAGAAGTTAAACCAACCTCAAGTAAAATGAACAGCGTCACACCCAGACACGTCGGAATAAAGATACTGAAAACTCATCACACAGAAGGGAGCTGAAATAAGAAAAACAGCCAAGTTCTTGACAAAAGCGACGGATTCCAGAAGGTAGTGGAGTGGGATAGCTAAGACACTGTAAGAAATAAAAACCCTGTCAATTCACAATTTTCCAATAAAATTCTCTCTCAAAAATGAAGGTGAAATAAAGGTATTCCAAGACAGACAAACTGAGATAACTTCATTCTTATCTTCCTAAGTTTGCAAGAAGCGAGTGCTTTAACTGGAATACAAAGATTGTAAAGGACAGATCAAATCCATACCACGACAAAAGAACATCAGAAAATGTAACTAGGAGAGACAGTATGAATGCCTGTTTCTTCCTTCTCTTGAACTACATAAAAGTTGCATTTAAAGTATATATGATAATGACAAGAAAGGGAAATGTGTATAAAGTTGAATTAGAGCAAGAAATGACACCTGCTGTTAATTTAAATACAGAAGAACAAATGAGGAGAATCCAATATGCTAAATAAGAAGACTTTTATAACAAACTCTGTAATATGCACCTGCTGTTTCTCGTGTGTTCTTTAAAATGTATGAAGTCATATTAACTAATGATTATAACATTGTGACATTGGACTTTTAACAACACTGTAAACCTAGAATTAATACGTGTCTACCAAAAGCCTACGAGAGGGCCAACACAATAGCTTACTGGCTAAATCCTGGCTTTTCATGCAGTGCGATCCCATATGGGTGCCTATTTGTGTCCCAACTGCTACACTTCCCATCGAGCTCCCTGCTTGTGGAAAGCAATGGAGGATGACCCAAAGCCTTGGGAACTTGCACCTATAGGGAAAACCTGGAAGAAACTTCCAGTTCCTGGCTTTGGATCAGCTCAGCTCCGGCTGTTGTGGTCCCTTGGGGAGTGAACCAACAGATGGAATATCTTTCTCTGTGTCTGTCCTTCTCTCTGTAAATCTGACTTTCCAGTAAAAATAATAAATAAATCTTAAAAATAAATAAATTTTAAAAAATAAAGTTTACTAGAGAGGCCAGCATTGTGGCACAGAGGGCTAAGCTGCCGTTTTCAACCCTGAATTCCATATCAAAGTAGACTGCTGAAGTCCTAGATGCTCCATTTCTGAACCAGGTTCCTTTCTAGTGCACCTGGAAAGTCAGCAGAAAATGTCCCAAGTGTTTGGTACCCTGCCATGATGGAGGTGCTGATTCCACCGAAGTCATTCGGGAAATGAACCAGCAGACAGAAGTGCTCAGATCTCTGTGTGTGTGTCTTCTTTACAAGCAAGTAAAGGAATGTCTACAAGAATCCTGCTATCCCTAACAGATCTCTATGAGATGTTCCAAGCAACAATGGAACACACTTTTTTCTGTAGCGAGAGACTATCATTCAAGACAGACTGTATGCTAGGTTGTAGAATAAATCACAGTAACTGTAGAAGACTTGGAATCATACACCACAGCTGAATTAATCAGAATCAAGTAGGTAAGGACATTCATAAGCTCACAACTTTTAAACAAAGTACCATTAAATAATAATGGGTCAAAGAAGAAATTTCAAGTAAAATTAAAAACTATTTAAGATGAATGAAGATTAAAGCAGCACAAGCCAGCACTCGCAGGATGCCTAGGTCGCTCCTAAAACGTAAATGCCGAGCAGTTTAGTATGGATCTCATAAGCAAAACTGAAGATTTGGGGAATGTTTTTCCTTGCCCTAGCCCCAACCTTGAGTCTTGCAATCTTACCATGCTCTACAAACATAAGAGGACAACTAAGCATGTACAAGAGCAGATGATAATCAAATGAGTGAGTTTCTTCCCACGTGGGACAAATTCTGGTCTCTTGGAGTAAGGAAGAAGGGAAGAGATCTCGCACACGGGGAACTGGGTGCTCAAGTTCCAATGTCAACAACGGTGAAGCAGTGAGAAGAGCAGAGACAGTTTCACTCACATGAACGTTTACAAAAAAGGAAAGAATAAGGATGTAGACGAACTTCATAACCATTTAGAAGAGATACAAGCTGGTCATTTGCTTTCTGGTGTGTTGCTTGGCCAAGGGCATTGATACACAGTGTGTTATCTGCTTTCAGCCCCTACCCCTCTGCTTGGCTCCCAGAAATGTCCAGCCATTCAGTGCAGCTAAGCAGCGTCTCCTTGAGCGAGGAGATAGAGACAGCTGGCAAGCCAGTGGCAGTGGAGAGCAATGGGTCTACACACAGATTTCTGCATAGACTGTACGACTCGTATAAATTTGGGGGGATTTTTAAAAATGCATAACACCAGTTAGACAGACTTGCATGACTGACCTGCACACTCATGTTGGGCATTTACCTTCTTCCTTAGCAAACTGGCCATCTACAGAACATGGTCCTCAGAGACACACACGCTTAGAATTCCAGTCAGTCACAGGTAGGCTTGTATGGAGAGGATGTGTCCATGGTTCCCCCTCCCCTGTATACAACTTGTATGTTCAGAAAGGAGACAAAATAGTAGCATGAACAGCTAACATCTATTATCTAGATAAAATGATGCTTAAAATTTTGCCATTTACTGGGCTGGGCTAGGCTTCAGTACCTGCCAGCATGAGCTGGAACTGATGGCAGGCTGGGACAAGCCAGGCTGCAGCACCTACTGGTGAATACCGAGGTGAAGCGAGCCATGCCAGTCTGGGCCATAGCACCCACCAGCACACCTAAGACCCCGGATGGAAGGCCAGTCTAGTAGGGGGGCTACAAGGGCACCCCTCCTGTGCCACTGCTCCTGCTGGTGCTGATCCTGGGGACAGGCCTGGCTGGACAGGACTACAAAGCCCGTTGGAGTGCAGTTGAGCTGGCTAAGGGGGTGAGCCAGGCGGGACTAAATGACCATATTCACTGGTGTATGCATGAATCAAAGTAAGTGCAGGCTTGTTGGGCTTTGCTGCAGCATCTGCTAGTAGGTGCTGGGAATGGGACAAGTGCTGCCAGCCTAGACCATAGAACCACCTGGAAAGTGCAAGATCTAGGGTTGGAAGTGGGTTAGTAGGGAAATTGTGGACACCACTTTGATATGCTGCAGCTCCTACTGGTAAGCATGAGAAGCAGGGCTGAGGGCTGGCCTGGCTGGACAGACAGTGGTACCCGCTGGCATAAGTGTGGACTGGATTTTGGGGTTGGTTGCTGAGCTGGGCTCTAATACCCATGGATGTATATGAGAGCCACATGGGATGCAGGATAGACTGGACCAGTGTGCTGCATGAACCGCCATGTGCAGGGACTGGGGCTGGTGGCAGACTTGGTGGGGGTTACTGGGAGTTGCTCTGACAAGGCTGCAGTTCCCGCTGGTGTGCATGAGGCCTAAGTGTGTGGTGGGCAGGGTTAGGCTGAGATGAAGCATTCATTGGTTTGTGTATGAGATGGGCTGGGGACAGAACTGACAAGGTCACTGCCATCACCAGTGTGTGTGTAGGCTGATGTAGGTGATAGACTGAGCTGGACTCTGCACTGGCTGGCACACACAGGAGTCAGGTCTGGGGTCACCTCTGGCAATGTTTCTTTGGAGACCCCTCCCAACTGGATCAACAGACTCAGAACTCCAACCATAGTAAAAATCACAGGATCTGTGGTCTTACATTGGAGTGCATGTGTCACAACTGGACCTCCTCAGTTGCTAAGGTCTGTGCAGTGGACAGCACACCCAGATGCACATGGAGGACATGACTACCAGTTCAGTGAGGTCTGCACAGGATGTCTGGTACCATGGAGACAAAACAAACTGGACAGCTCTCTGGGTCAAGATTTGACAGCAAGTATCTGGTCAAGTGGAGACTCTAAGGCGGACTATGTCAGCCAATGGACTTTGGAAAGATTTCCTCAATGTTGGAGCAACGAAATCAACAGCATCTCAGAACTATTAAAACCATTTCAGTGGCATCCTCAGACATGCTTCATGTCAGGTACCCTGGGATGACATTGTGTGGCCTTCCTCCATTCCTGGGTACTGATGCGGTTGGGTTGTTAGGAGCAGCTCTCTCCCCATTTTTCTCAGATACAGGAAGAAAAAAGGAGATTGGAGCCATTTCTTTCATCCATCTTCCCCCATTTCTTGACCTTCCTCACCCTAATTGGAGGTCCACATGGGCATGTATCCCTCTCAACGATGTAAACATCATCAAAAATAAAATGAATTTATTATTTTAAAATGTTTACCATGGAGTCCTCACCTTGCTTTTTTCCTTAACATGATTTAGGTGTAGCTGTTTGGCACGATCATTTAAGATGCTCCTTGCGATGCCTGCATCCCATGTTAGAGTGCCTGGGTGCAAGTCTTGACTCTTTTTGCTTCCAGCTTCCCACACAATATGCTGGATCAAGTGTTTGGGTCCTGCCACCCACATGGGAGAACTAGATTAGGTTCCCGGCCCCTGACCGCTGCCTTGTCTGGTCCGGATACTGCAGACATTTGAAGGGTAAAACAGTAGGTGGGATATATTTTTTCTTACCTCCCTGTCTCTGTCTCTCTGCCAGTCTAAATAAATAAGATAAATTAACTAAAATGTTTTTTTAAAGAAATAAAGGAATGCATAGAAATATAAATATAGAGAATTAATACGACAGAATAGGGTAACAATCATTAGCCAGGGTGAAGCAGAGGGGGCAGATTCAAGGGAATAGGAGACGTCAGGCTTACGGCAGGTGGTATTACAGTGACCAGATACCTCAGGGGCAGTCAGCAAGTGGCGAATTGAGCTCCACTGGCAGCCAGAGCTCCTCCAGGTGGGAAGGGAGGTCACCAGGAGCTCAGGAGGTGAACCCAGGCAAAAAACCCCATCCTGCTGATTTGTCTGATTCAACCAGGAGTAGAGGCAGCAGGATACTTCAACAGGCAGTGCAGGATCACGGTGGGTTTCACAGCCCAGCCCCCCACCAGAGCCACATTAGGTGCCGTTTTGCATAGGGAGGCAAAGGCTGTGCGACGGGACTGTGCATGTACTGTGCTTGGAGTGAGCTCATTTCTGGCTCAGTGCACTGCACCAACATGACATACTTAAGGTTCCACCCAAAATAGGTCCGAGTAAACCCAAACCTAATGGCCAGCAGATCCAGAACTCCACCTGCCCTACAAATGATCCTTCAAGATGTTCTCTTGACAGAGAAAGGGAATAGCATCCACCAAAACCAAAGGCAAGTGTGAAGAACATCCCAGTAAAATGACAACAGAAGACTAAATCAAACAGCAAAAAACCCACTGCTAAAATGACAGGATCAAATTACCACCCATTTATATTAGCCCTGAATGTCAATGGCTTAAACTCTTCAGTCAACCATCATAGATTAGTGGACAGAACCAAAAAACAAAACCCATCTCTGTTGCCTACAGGAGACACATCTCACCGAACAAGGATCAGCGGACACTGTATCTCACGGATTTTTTGTTGTTGTTGTTTGTTTTTACTTTCATTTCTTCAAAACATCTTTTTTCTCATATTAAATTCTTCACTGACTCATAGGTCATACAATAGCATCATTTTTCTTTGAGAAGATTCCTGATTTTCTTTTTCATTTCTCCAGTGGTGTATTAGTCATTTGGTAGCATGTTATTTAACTTCATGGTGTTGTAAATTTCCATTTTTTCTTCCTGTTGTTGATTTTGTTTTGTGGTTTTTCATTTAAGGGGATATATAGTCACTGTGTAATAGAGACTATCATATCATCTCTACTTCCAGATTAAAGATGGACTCTGAATGAAACTGTCATATATATCTTGACAATAGGACGTTGGACTCTCTGCCATTGTCCATGTCCACGTTAATGGATGGACTTATGACTGTTTACGAAGAACTATATTCTTGTAATAATATAGGGGAATTCGGTGGGAGGGGAGAAGGGACTTGAGGAGTGGGATAAGGGAAATTCCAGAGCCTATGGCACTGTATCACAAAATAATAATAATAATAATAATAATAATAATAATAAATGGAGGGGAAAATACAAGTGTATTCTACCACTAAAGACTTCAACATTCTTCTCTCAAAAGAAGCAAATTTTGTTAAAATACAGTTATAATAATAAGGTTCACATAATTTATCAACAGCATTAAATATTCAGCTACATGAACAATTTCCATGTTCATTATCAAAATGTCTTTTTTACTGCAGCAAAATATATAGACAGTAAAACACACCATTTAAACCATTTTAAGTGTTCTTCAGCAGTGCTGAGTACACTCACAGTGCTGTGCAGTCCCCCATGATCTGTTTCTAGAACTTTCTCATGACCCCAAACAGAATCTCTATGATTGGTAAGAATAACCCAACTCCTACCTCCTTCAAAATGTCTTCTAACTCTGGCTCATTCAAACAAGACCCCTACAGTCATTCAACTGGCATGTTTTGAAGACTCTTCATACAGAACTGTTCCCTCTTGCCACACCCACGTACGTTTGCTCTTCCTGATGTTGAAACTGGGCTCATTGTTCTACTATTTTTCCTTCTATGTTATCCTGCTGGCTTCCTCGCTGTATGATTAAACATGTTCTTCTGTTCTCTGCATCTCTCATGTATTGGGAGCTAGATCTAAACATTTGATAAGAGTCAGTTCCATTTGTAGTAAGAATTCCTCCTGGGTACGCTGTGTCTTTCCTACTATGTCATTTGAAGCAGTAAGTTTATGTCTGTCAATCAGGCAAAAATTTATTAAGTCTGAGGTCTAGCAGCAGCTATCCCCCTGGGCCGAGGAGGGATTACTCTAAAATTGATCATTAGCCAGAATTTAACCACACATACTTTACTAACAGTTAATAAAAGACACTGAGAATACTTTAGGAATTCAGACATAGAAGACTTTTACAACATTTTACAAGCACCCACCCCACCTCATCCTGGAAACTCACCTGAGGTAAAAAAAAAAAAAAAATCAAGGAAGAGAATTTATTTTGGATATGGATAAGCAGATCAATAGATGTTTCTTGAGTGTTAGTCAAATTTCATTTTCAAACTTTTTATTTAGGAGCCAGAGCTGTGGCATAGCAAATAAAATCTCTACCTTGGGTGCCAGGATCCCATATGGGCATTAGTTTGAGTCCCGACTGCTCCATTTCTTTTGTTTAAAGAAAATTATTTATGTTTATTGGAAAGGCAGTTTTGCAGAGAAGAGAAGGTGCAGAAATATTTTCCACCTGCTGCTTCACTACCCAAGTGGCCACAATAACTGCAGCTGAGCCAATTTAAAGCCAGGAGCCAGGAGCCTCCTCCAGGTTTCCTACATGGTGCTTTGGACCTTCCTATACTAATTTCTGAGGTCGTAAACAGGGTAGGCTATTTGGGAGGTGGAACAGTCGGGACACAGACCAGCACCATATGGGGTGCTGGCACTTGGAGGTGGGGGATTAGCCAATTGAGGCATCATGCTGTGCCCTGCTCCACTTCTGATCCAGCTCTCTGCTAATGTACCTGGGAAAGCAGTGGAAAAACAATGCTCATTGGAGTAACAGAGTGTACTGTGTCCTTACATCTTGAATAGCCAGCTCCAGTTTCTAGTGTGGGTTCTATATGCTCTCTAAAGATAGAAATGAAATTATCCAAACTGTCTTTAACATTTCACCCAAGTCTTAAAAATGCCATGCAGCTGTTTACAATAAAGTCTGGATAGATTGTCTAAACCAATGGAAAGTTTCCTTCCTCTTTGTGGGAATAAGGGGGCAGCAAGGGAGGGAAAACCATGCCTCCCTGTGTCTCCTCTCAAGAAGTTCAGCTGCTTATTTGTGTTGCCTAAAGGAAAGGGAAAGATAAAGTACTGGAAAGAGAGCTGTGAAAGTATGGCCAATGAAATCTTAGTCTCTAGCAATAAGGCTTGGGCAATTTATTGAACATTCCTCAACTTCTATTTACTCATCTGTTTCTTTAGGCTACCATGAAAATGCCATATAATGTACAAATGGCTCATTACTACAAAATCTAGTGCGTAAGAATAACATTTCATAAGCGTCATTTATTTGATACTTTAAAAAATTTCAAAGCTTGTAGCTCTCATGGGGAAGCAATGAATGTGACCATTGGCAGAAGAAGCACTCACGTATCACAGCTCTGACTGGCCACCTGAGTCTCCCGCAAGAACTTCTGCGAAACCACGGGGCTCTGACTAGGGAGTGGACAGGGATGTCCCACATCCTTTGTGTTGATGAGTGGACCATGTCGGAGCGAGATCAGATTCAAGTCCTACAGTTTCCAACGGAAACTAACAGTGCTAATGCCATAACAACGCTTCCTTAAAGCACAGCGTCCTTTGCTGGATTCCTATGTGAATTCACATAACTCTGGTAATGAACCCCCAGAGGGACTGGATCTGCTCCTGACTACCTGTTTGTGGAGGTTTGGAATTTTAAGTGGCAGGAAGGTAGTATATTGTCTTGGAGGAAATGAATAGGAAATGAAGTATGTGGACAAGACAAAGCTAAGCTAGAAGATTATCAGAGTTCAGTTTACAATTCTTGAAAATAGAATTGTTGTAAGACAACTTCTCCCGTCTCAGCCCCACACTGACTTTTCTAAGAAACCATAGTTTGGGGGGCTGGTGCTGTGGCACAGTAAGTTAAGCTGCCGCCTATACCACTGGCATCCCAAATGGGTACTAGTTCATATCCTGGCTGCTCCACTTCCATTACAGCACCTGCTAATGACCTCGAAAAGCAATGAAAGATGGCTTAAGTACTTTGTCCCCTGCCACCCATGTGGGAGACCTGGATGAAGCTCCTGCTTTGGCTTGACTCAGCCCTGGACATTTTGGCCAACAGAGGAGTGAACCAGGGATTGAAGAGCTTCCTGTGTCTCTCCTCTCTATAGAACTCTGATTTTCCAATAAATAATCCTTTAAAAAAAAAAAAGAAATGAGACTATCACCTAGATCTCTTAGCTCCTCCCTCCCTGTAGAACCCCAACTCTATAAAGTAACCCTACCTTTAACAAGATCTTTTACCATCTTTTCATTTAGCAGCCAGTAGCTATCTACCATCCTCATTTTAAAAAACAAAAAGATGTATTTATGTATTTGACAGACAGAGTGATAGAGCGAGTTTCCAACCAACCTCCAAGTCACTCCCCAATGCCCTTAATAGCTGGAGCTGTGCCAGGCCAGATAAGAGCCAGGAACTCCATCTGGGTGGGTCTCTGGTACTTGAGCCACCATCTGTTGCTTTGCCCAGAAGCAAAGGAACCAGGACTGAAACCAGCTCTCTTATTCTTTTAATAATAAATTCATCTTAGTTTGATGATGTTTACATAATTGAGATGGATGCATGTCCGTGTGGACCACCAGTTAGTTGGGGTGGGGAGGTTCACGGAGTAGAGGAAAAGTGAATGAGACATCAGTACCCAGGAATGGGAGAAGGCCACGCAGTGTCATCCCAGGGTCCCCAGTGCGGAGATGTTCCAAGGATACTGCTGAAGTGGTTTTCATAGTTCTGAGATGCTGTCGATTTCGTTGCTCCTAGGTCAAACCATCTCTCTTATATGGAGTACAGGTGTCCAGAGTAGTGGCTTAAACCATTACACTGCAGTGTAGACCTCACAACAGCATACCCTACATTTCTCATCCCTAACCTCTGCCAAACCCAATTTGGGTGAAATCTTTGGATAGATGTCCTGAAGCATCTGCCTTCTAAGCTTAGTGTTCTACTGGAAATGCCAGATAAATTTCAAATATTCTGTTTTAAACTGCATTTAGTCCTTATTATACTAAAGCAAGCTATTTTTTTTAAAATGTTTTCAATCTGAAAGTCTTTATTTATTGTCCTGAACACCCAGAGGCTACTTGAAGAAGGATCTAAATGTCAGGGTTTGGTAAGTAAACAAGGTCTGGTAAATTTCCCAATAACATCTTCGGGCAAGCACCCAAAGCCCTCATTTTCACTGCAATGTTTGGGTCCCCCAGAATTGTCCATTAATACTGTGTTCAACCACAATGTTTTATAATCATTTAAAAAGCATTCCTCCAAACACCGAGATGTCTACCCATTTATTTTTCTTCTTCAGCATCATGTTAAGCTAAAACACAAAAGCAAAAGCAAGCCAAGTTTAAATGTGGTATTATTTGACTAGACCCTAAATAGATTAAATTGAATAGGCAGTTGGGGTGTTCACAGGACAACTAGTTTGGAGCTGGTTATTCATTGTCCTCCCATGAGTAGAAAAATGCCCAGCAGGCAGGTTAGAGACACAGAGGCTAGCAGGCCTAGCTCCAGTTCTATGGGCATTCCTAAGGCTTCAAAATTCACTCCAGAATCTGCTACCTACAATATTACCTGAAATGGACCTTGGTCACTATATGCCTTCTGGCATCTTGGTTATCTGAAGCTATCCATCAAGGCTGCTGTAAGCTGATGAGCAGAGAAAAGTTGGTATTTGTCAGGACAAGCTAACCATTACAACAAATGACCTCAGAATCTCAGTGGTTTGCCTTAATAGGAGCTGTTGTGGCCTGGTAGGGGTGGAAGTGTGTGTGTGGAACCGCAGGCCAGTTCTATCCTGTAGTTGGCAGATGTTGCTTCTCCAGTTCATGGCCCCATCTTCCAAAGAAATTTGAGTTCTCTCTGTTCAGCCAGTTGGGAAGGGAGGCCGCAGAGAACTACACAGAGGATTTAAAATGGGGCCAGGTTAGTGCCAGCACCCATCACTTCCATACTCCATTGACCAAAACTCAACCGGAGGCTCTTCAAAGGAGGCTAGGAAGTGAAGTCTAGCTGCATGCCAGCTCATTACGGTTCCTGCCACAAGGGGAGCCAGAGAGCTCCCCAAGACTCCAAACATGATTCTGGTGTGTGACCAAACACGTGCAAGGTAAACAGACCCTCTTATTTTAAATTCACTTAGTTGGTCGGTGTCTAGAACAGGTCCATCTGCCAACGTCAGCCATCAACTTCATTGGTGGAACTTACTTGTTTATACACAGGATTTTCCAGAGTTTCAAAATACCTTAACCCAACCCAGGATGACACACTAGCTGTAAATTTCCACACACATGTCTGTTGCTCTTTTCATTAGCATCTTGACAACTTGTCTATTTGAAGGCTTGTGGCTCATCTAAGCTAACCTTTGGTAAAATGGGACCTATGGAGAGAATAAATGTGATACAAACATTTAAAGAACACTTTTCATGGCTGTCTTGGTCCACTTGGCCTCCTATTTTAAAAATTCAGTCAGTTGAGTGGCTTATAAGCAGTAAAATTTACTTTTTATGATTCTGGAGGTTAGGAGGTGCAAAATAAGGCACCTGTAGATTCAGGGCTGGGACGATCCCCTTCCTGGCTGCATGGACAGCACGTCCTAGCGTGTCCTCACATGGTGAGAGGGGTGAGACTTCTATTTGGGATTTCTTTTATAATGACATCATTCATGAGGGCACTGCCTCTTTGACCTAATTATTGTGCAACAATCTTAACCTCTTCCTGTTATCATCTTGGGGATCAAATTTCAATGTACGAATTTTGAGAAGATACAAACTTTCCATCTACCACGTCTCTTCAAAGCTGTTTTTAATTGTTTCTGTCTCCTTTCAGTCAGTAAAAATGTTCACAGTTGTCACAGCTCGATTACTGTCTGCACTTTTTCTTCCTGTTTTTCTCGTTAGGCAATTTCTAAGGGCTATGTCATAGGTCAATCATTTCAGAGGCCTGAGTTTGTCCTCATGTACTCACAAGCCAGCATCCCCATTGAGATGTTAGCTCCTTCTCGTAGTGGTCACTCATGCTCTACAGGGAACGACACGGCTGGCCCAGGGCTGGGTGGAGCCTTACTGTGCTGTCTGCTGTTCTGGGGATAGCTATAACTAGTCATTGGCCTTCCAGGCTTTCCCTGCATCATCCAAGTCAAGCACCTCCTGCAGAACTCCCGGGGCTCAGAGTGCCACCTTGTATGTATTGGTCCATTTCTTTGCATGTATACTCATTTAAATAGTTGTTGAATATGTTCTGTGTGCCAGGGCAGCAGGTTAGGGATCAGACTCAGAGCAAAGAATGATGCAGTGTCCCCACTCTCATGGAGCTTATGAAATAGATTCTAAGTAAACAATAATGTGACTAGGAATTCTAATGTTTTGCTTGAATTATCATTTCTTCCCTCTAACTGGGTCTCTATTTGTCTGTAGAAACCAGATTCTCTCCTTCTCCCATAATATTCATTCATCTGCTTGGTTTTATAATGAACTGACTACTTCCCAGGCATTATGCTAAATTCTCAGAATATGTAACTTCAGAGGCAAGATTCATGCTCCCAAGAACATGGCCAGTAGAGTACCAGCCAGCAAACCACATGATACAATGTGGGAAAAAAAGGTGGAGGGGCTCAAATCTGCCCATATAGGCCAGAGGAGTCTTTACAGAGGAGCAAAGAATGAGACTGAGATTGGAAAGTGGGTAAGTCTTTGCCAAGCGGACAAAATCAAGGCAGAATGAGATGTTTGATCACCAAAGACTGGAGCGCTTCTTCCACAGCATGACCCAACCAACTACCAGTCATTGATGTAGCCAGGACCGTAAGACTAGTTCTTATCAACAGAGTGTGAACAGGAGTGTACATCGCACCAGGGCCACGTTAAGAAGCAGATGGACCTTGGATTCTTTTTTTGTTCCCGGCTACCAGAGCTGCTAAGTGAAGGTCTCTGAAGCTTAGAAGACAGAAGGGACGTGGGTGAAAAACTGTTTGCCCACTCAGCCACTTTCTCTATACAGTTAGGAAGTAGCGTTTTAAGGCCAGTTTTGTGTAGTGAGTTAAGCCGTCACTTGGGATGTTGGTGTCCTGTATGGGCGATGGTTTAAGTCCTGGCTGCTCTGCTTCTGACTCAGTTCTCTGCTAATGCGCACGGTGTGGACTCCTGCACCCACATGAGTGACCCAGATGGAACTCCAGGCTCCTGGCTTCAGCCTGGCCTGGCCCATCCAATGCAGCTCTTTGGGGAGTGAACCAGCAGATGAAAGATCTCTCTCTCTCTTTCTTACTCACTCACTATTCTGTCACTCTCCCTCTGCCTGTAATGCTATCTTTCGAGTAAATAAATACATCTCTAAAAATAAGAAAAAAAATCCTATCTTGTGTTAACCTAATTATATTTTACAGCCTGTTTCTTAAAGCAGCAAGCTCTAGTCTAATTCATATAAGGCATTCCAATCAAAGTGAGTGCCAAGACTGTGAGTGTTTAATACAGAATATATGATCAGTAAAGACTTGCCAGGGCCCGGCGCGGTGGTGGCCTAGCAGCTGAAGTCCTTACCTTGAACATGTCGGGATCCCATATGGGTGCCAGTTCATGTCCTGGCTGCTCCACTTCCCATCCAGCTCCCTGCTTGTGGACTGGGAAAGCAGTGGAGGACGGCCCAAAGCCTTGGGATGCTGCACCTGTGTGGGAGACCTGGAGGAAAATTCCTGGCTCTTGGCTTCGGATTGGCATAGCACCGACCGTTGCAGTCGCTTGGGGAGTGAATCATCAGAAAGAAGATCTTTCTCTTTGTCTCTCCTCCTCTTTGTATATCTGATGTTGCAATAAAAATAAATAAATCTTTTTTAAAAAGGCTTGCCATACAAGAAAGGGTGTTATAGGAAAGTGCAATATTGCCAGAGTATAAACTGTGTGATTGGTGAGAGGGAGCGGGAGAGTGGCTGGCTGGCTGGGCGTAGAAGGATCATGAAGAACACTGAATGCAGTGCGGGCGGAGAAAGGATTGTGGATGAAGGGAAGCCAATGAAAAATGTGAAGAAGCATGTTCACTAGGATCGCAGAGTCTTTGTGAAAAAGAATACCAAAGAACCTGCTTTAATGTGTTTCAAATGTCAGAGGCTAATTCAAAGATGAAAGATTTTAGAACCAGAATGTACCATAGTCTGGTCAAATGTCATTGAACAAATGAGAAAAGTGATGCCCAGAAGAGCCAAGGACCCTTGCCAGGATCAGCCAGCTGAAGCCTGGCAGGGCAGGGCATTGAGAAGCCCTACAGCAGTGCTCCCTACCCGCTGTACCACAGCACTTCAAAGCAGCTGGGACCAGCTGGGTTGCCTGTGTTTTCAGTTTCCTGATGAAGACATGAGGGGTTTGGAGGCAGATTATTTTCCATGGAAGACCATCTTTTCCGTAATTCCACATCTGACTTGAAGCACTGTTTTGGAAAAGATCCACTTTTCAGTGTCAAATTCCCCGGAAGGACAATTGGGAATGTGCTTAGTGGCCTGCAGGGTGCCCTCGCTTTCTGAGACTTTTTTGGGAAGCGAAGAAGAAAGTTGCAGCGGTTTAAGCTCCTGGCAACGCTGCATGATCTCTTGGCATTTGGGAGCGTGTTGGCTCACTTAGTGTTATTGTGGTTCAGCTAATTGTCCTTCAGTTCAAAACATCTTCCTCTGTCTCTATATAGTCAGCCACCTATGCAGAACATCTTAATTCCATTTTCTGCTCATTTTCCGTTCACTGCTTCTGGCATTCACGTGTTAAGGTTATCATTATTTATTATAATTATTTTTATTCTGTTCTATGTGCTCTGGCAGACTTGTGTTTCCCAATGACATAAGGAGTGAAGAGACAACTGTGTGAAGACCAGTCCCAGGGACACGAGGTCTGACGTAAGTAGGACTTAGGTGTGGAGTTATTGAACAACTGGGAAGCCACAGAGTAAGCTGGCATGAGGGGCAGGGAAGGTTGCTGAAAAGTCTCTCGAAGTCCCTTTGTGTGTTGGGGATCAGCACGCTGCAGCCCCTGTTCCTTGTCCTCTGTTCAGTTAATAGTCCAGTGGGTTACAGTGAGGTGTGCACCAACACAAGATTGCTGCCTCTAGCCCTGTGGAGTGCCTTGAAGGCACTCGAAGGCCGCTTGTTGTGAGAGCTAATGGGTTTGCAACTAGAGTTGCACAATGACCTAGAATATTCACTCCAGCACAAGTAGTGTTTGACCATGAGAGTCTTCCTAGGCTGGCTTGGAGCTTGACTGAGGAAGGAGACAGTGACTCCACACACATAGAGCAAGATAATCTCACTGTGTGCCGACAGGAGGATGGGGATTGCACATCCCTGCAAGTGCTGTCTCCCCCAGACCCTCCAGTCAGATTCATCCACTCTTCTGAAGACGAGGAACCAGAACAGAGCTGTGGGTCAAACCTTTGCAGGAAGTGTCCTTCCTAACATCCTCCTTCCCTTGTCCCTCTCCTCTGCTCATGGAAGACACAGGTGCTAGGGACAGAGGGCAGCTTCCAGTCACCGATTGAAAGCAAGGTATGGAGTGTTGGGGCAGGGAGTTTTGGTTGAGTCACTGGTAGGAGAAAGGGAGTGGAAGTTTCAATGTTCAGAGGACTATTCCAGATGTGCAATTGGGATTTCCAAATATGGGGGTACCCTAAAGCCAACTCCCAAGCAGGAGCACGAGGTGGCAGGTTGTCATGGCGCATGGATCTGATCTGTAAGCCCCAGGGTTGTATGGTGTGGATTTGACTCAAATCCAGAAGCATTGTGTCATATATCTTCTGCTCCAGTTTTAATCTTCAAAATATGAATGCACTTTGTGATTATAAAAATAATAATGCTCAGTGTGAAAATTTAGAAACATGGGCAAATATAAAATAAGAAAACAGAGGCCAGCCTAACACATGGATTTAAGCCGCTGCTTGCAACATTTGCATCTGTATTGACGTGCCGTTTGGAGTCCTGCCTTTTTCCACTTCCCATCCAGTTCCTGCTCATGTGCCTGGGAAGGTAGCAGAGGATGGTTCAAGTGTTTGGGCCCCTGTCATCCATGTGAGAGGCCATGATGGATTTCTAAGTTCATGGCTTCAAACCGGTCCAGCCCTGACCATCCACAGCACTGACAAGTAAACCCACAGGTGCAAAATGTCTTGTTCTCTCTGCCTTTCCCTCTTTGTGTGTTACTCCACATTGCAAATACATAAGAAAAATAGTTCAAAAAATGAGAAACATCCATGAGTGATTGAAGACTTCAGATATTGGAAAAAGAGAGGCATACACTGTACTAGCAAACACATCTAGAAATAAGACTGCAATGGTGTCACTACAGTTAGTCACAGCTACTGAGCCAGTCTGCAGGACTCTGCCCTTTCCCAGTAGTCACTAAATCACCAACTGTACCACACACTCATTTCCTGAGAGACAGGCTGTCTCAGTTCCCGGAGAAATTAGAGGAATTGCTCCAGAGAGCCTAGGAGGAGTCTGAGGGACACAGCAGCTAAATCGCATTCTCTTGAAAACCAGGCTTCCAGACCTTCTGCTCCGTTCCATGGACTTCTCTTGTGTTTCCTGTGTTTCGCCGATTTTCTAATGCGTGGTAAGTGTTGCGTTGCACTGGTTGTCCCATTTCCACTGTGCATGGTTTTTGCTCCTTACCAGGAAAGTTGTGACATTTTATTGACGTTTAAAGGATATACTCCTCCAGGCACTGTTTCCAGCCTCTCAGACTGTTACATATCACTGTTACTCCAAACATTCCAGTTCCCACTCCCACACACACCTTCAGAGCCTCTCTCTACTGGGTGAGTGCACCCCCTGACACCCCCCACACACCTCCAGAGCTTCTCTACTGGGTGAGTGCACCCCCTGACCTCCCCACACACACCTCCAGAGCTTCTCTACTGGGTGAGTGCACCCCCTGACCTCCCCACACACACCTCCAGAGCTTCTCTACTGGGTGAGTGCACCCCCTGACCTCCCCCCACACCTCCAGAGCTTCTCTCTACTGGGTGAGTGCACCCCCTGACCTCCCCACACACCTCCAGAGCTTCTCTACTGGGTGAGTGCACCCCCTGACCTCCCCCCACACCTCCAGAGCTTCTCTCTACTGGGTGAGTGCACCCCCTGACCTCCCCCCCACACACACCTCCAGAGCCTCTCTACTGGGTGAGTGCACCCCTGACCTCCCCCCACACACCTCCAGAGCTTCTCTACTGGGTGAGTGCACCCCCTGACCTCCCCACACACACCTCCAGAGCTTCTCTACTGGGTGAGTGCACCACTGACCTCCCCATACACCTCCAGAGCCTCTCTACTGGGTGAGTGCACCCCTGACCTCCCCACACACACCTCCAGAGCTTCTCTACTGGGTGAGTGCACCCCTGACCTCCCCCCACACACCTCCAGAGCTTCTCTACTGGGTGATTGCACCCCCTGACCTCCCCCCACACCTCCAGAGCTTCTCTACTGGGTGAGTGCACCCCTGACCTCCCCCCACACACCTCCAGAGCTTCTCTACTGGGTGAGTGCACCCCCTGACCTCCCCACACACACCTCCAGAGCTTCTCTACTGGGTGAGTGCACCCCCTGACCTCCCCCCACACACCTCCAGAGCCTCTGTACTGGGTGAGTGCACCCCCTGACCTCCCCCCACACACCTCCAGAGCTTCTCTCTACTGGGTGAGTGCACCCCCTGACCTCCTGCTTTGGCCAAAGAGATGTAGAAGGACATAAAGTATACCAGTTTAGGGCCGTTTGTGGTTCACCATCTTTCTTTTCCCTTCCCCTGACCTCTAGTGATGTCTCACACTACAGGGTGCCATTAGTCCATGTGTGGAGGGAAGACAAATTACAAGGGGAACCATGACCGACTGCAGTTAATGGATCATGTGAGTGCGATATAAACTCTCATTTTGGGCACTAAAGTGATTTGTTCCTAGAGAACAGCCAGCGGTTTCCTGGGATCCCACATGGGCACCGGTTCTTCTTTTTTTTTTTTTTTTTTTTTTTTTTTTTGACCTGCTTATCTTTCTCCAATGCATTTATTATTTTTTTTTTTGCTTTTCCTTACAGCACCATGTATTTTATTTATTTATTTTTTATTGTATTTTTGTTGACAATCTTTACATAGTTAATTACGGTAAAAAAAAAAAAAAAGGTTCTGGGGGTATAGGGAAGTGGGTAATAGTATTATGTCCATATTGTTTCCATCATGTATCTGAGGTAAAGGGGGATATTGACGGAGAAGCCCCACCCAGTTTCCCACCCACCCCAAGTCCCGGATGTGGGGCATGCTCTGAGATCCTTGCTCAAATGGTTTTAATAGTTCTCCAGTTATGAATCGCTGCCAGTTTCGCTCGATGAGGTCGTCCACTGATTGACACAGTCCATCATAGGGTCTTCATTTGCCCAGTATTTCGCTGCCAACATACAGCTGAGGTGGTTGATTGACTTGCTCTGTCCTCTGTCTTTCCTTGGCTAGGGTTCTGAGTCCAGCAGTTCGACTGGGGAGATCTCCAAAGAAACTTTGAAGTATTCCCAGACCAGATTCTTGTATGCTCTAGCAAGCACAGGGCCTGGCACAGTCCATCTCCACGATCAGCTGGTGGTTTCAATTGCTGGGTTGGTTCTGTTTTCAGTCCTGATTTCCACTGGAACCAATGAGTGTTGCATTCCAGCCTGGCTCTGCCCAGCACACACTCGGATGGGCACCGGTTCTAATTCCAGCAGCCCTGCTTCCCATTCAGCTGCCTGCTTGAGGCCTGGGAAAGCAGTCAAAGAGGGCCCAAAGCTTTGGGACCCTGCACCCGTGTGGGAGACCTGGAAGAAGTTCCTGGCTCCTGGCTTCAGACTGGTTCAGCTCCAGCCGTTGCGGCTGCTTGGGGAGTGAACCATCGGACGGAAGATCTTCCTCTCTGTCTCTCCTCCTCTCTGTATGTCTGTCTTTCCAATAAAAATAAATAAATCTTTAATAAAAAAAGAAAGTTGTGTACCTATCTTTATAATCCAGGAAATTTCAGTAATAGCTACAGATATTAGGTCAGTACGGAGGGGGCCAACACTAAGGCCCTTGAATGCGAAGCTTGTCCCAACATGAAGGGGAGGGCCAGACACTCTTTTTCCGTTGATAATATTTTAGCTGAGGTGTTCATTATCCTCAACTGGGCCACTTCAATTATAGAGTGTCAGTGATGGTGAAATGGTAACAATAATTACTAATAACATTTGTGAATGTCTACAGGGAGGCATGAGCTTTTTGTATTTACTGCTAGTCCATTTCTCACAACAATCGTGTGGACTTACAATGGCTATCATGCGATTTTATAGCTAGAATATGAAGGTTTAGAGTGATTGAGTGAAGCTTGGGAAGTCAGCCACCTTCCATTCATTCAAGGAACCCTATCTTGTATTTTCAGCATGCCACTCACAGGATTCGACATGAGGATGCAGTGGTGACAAAAGCAGAGAGGCTCGCTGCTCTCAGGAAGCTTCTGCTCCAGTGGAGGAAACAGGCAGGTGATCTCGAAGGTGGTTATTACCACAAGAAACTGTAGTGTAACTGAGTATGATGGACAGGGCTGAGCGACGTAGGAGCGGTGAAGGTGAGACATTCACAGGATGGAATGAAGAGGCAGGAAAGCAACAGGCGCTCAGGTCCCGAGGGCGGAGTGGACGTCCTGTGCTCAGGATTCCCAGAGCTCCCTGAGCTGCTTTCAAGCTCACCAACACGTGAGGGTTTAGACTTCTCCCTATTCCAACAGCACTTGCTACTAAGTGTTTTTATTAGAGCCATTCTTGTGGGTATGAAGAGATGTCTCTCTGTGACTTCTTTATTTTCAAATGACTAATGATGCCAGGTAACTTTTCACAACTACAGTGGTCATTTGTGTATGTTCCTTTGGAGAGGCTGTTTATTCAAATTCCTTGTTTATGTTTTAGTTGGGTCTTTTAATTACTGATTTGTAATAGGTATTTTATATACTATATATATAAACATATTTATTATGTGTATAATATATATTTTTATATTTTATATATTGTAGATACATGTTCCTTATCACATATATAGAGTACATTTCCTTTTGATTTTCTCAATGTCTTTTGAAGCATGGATTTTCTTTTTACTTTAAATCTTAATTTTTAAGTTAGGACATTCTATTTATTTATTTGAAAGGGGGGAGCCTGAGACAGGCTGCAGGATAGGGATCTTGCATCTGCTGGTCCATCCACCCAGCATACTCAACAGTCACGATGGAGCAGGCTGAGGCTAGAAGCCTAGGACTCAGCCCAGGTCTCCCACACTGATGTCAAGGACTCAAAAACAACCTGCTACCTCTCACGGTGTGTATTCACAGGAAGCTGGAATCAGAAGTGCAGTGAAACATAAACCAACATTGCCTGAAATTATGCTAAGCATACTGCTGAACCTTAATCAGTTTACTGGAAAGGCATAAAGACAGAGACAGAGATCTCCGACATGCTAGCTCGCTCCCTACATGTGCAAGGCTAATGGTGGGACCACCTTGCACCCAGGAGCTGGGTCTCCCACGTGAGTGGCAGGGAAGCAGCAATCTGAACCATCACCTGCTACCTCCTAGGGTATGTATAGGCGGGAGGCTGGACTTGGAACCCTGAATTGGGAGTTGAACTGCCCTAAGAAAACATCACCACACCCAAGGTATGAAGATTCACTTAGTCTTTGGTTTTCTTCTCAAAGTTTTGGTGGTTTAATTTTTGTATTTAAGTCTATCATACATTTTGAGTTAACTATTTTTTATGTCTGGAGAGGAGAATGTAATTCATGCTTTCTTGGGTAAATATCCAGCTGTCTCAGCAACATTTGTTGAAAAAAATTATTATTTTCCCTGCAAAATTGTCTTGGAACCCATGCAAAAATTCAGTTGGCCACAAGGTAAAGTTTATGTCTGTATCCTCATGCTTATGTCTTAATTCTATGGTTTTGTTGTGTTTTCAAAATCCAAAAATGTGTATATTCCAGCTTTGTTCTTTGAAATTGTCTTGGCTAACCTGTGTTCTACTTCACTTTGACTTGTATCATCAGCTTATCAATTTCTACAAAACATTTTAAAATTGGGGATTTTAATGGGAATTGCATCAGATTGCATTTTCACATTGTTAATTGATTGTTTTACTTTTTGGTCTTGATCTTGTATCCTGCTATGTTTCTGAACTTATTTTATTCTGCTATAGTATTTATTCTGTGTGTTGGGTTAGATACCATAGAAAATATAAAGATACGGGGGAGGAACTGGTGCGATAGCTCAACTGGCTAATCCTCCACCTCCAAGCACAGCATCACAAATGGGCGCCACTTCATATGCCAGCAGCTCCACTTCCCATCCAGCTCCCTGCTTGTGGCCTGGGAAAGCAGTGGAGGACGGCCCAAGCCCTTGGGACCCTGTGCTCATTTGGGAGACCCAGAAGAAGCTCTTGGCTCCTGGCTTTGGATTGGTTCATCACTGACCATTGTGGACATTTGGGGAGTGAACCAGCACACAGAAAATTTTTTTTTCTCTGTGTTTCTGTTTCTCCCTGTAAACTGCCTTTCCAATAAAAACAAAATCATAAAAGAGACACAAAATATAAAGATGGACAGGATATGGTCTTGTCCTGAAGAAGGTATAGCATACTTCAAGAAATAAGACATAACTCTACTGTGATGTATGGGAAAGCACATAATCGCCAACTAAGTTTCACCAATGAACGCAATGCTGGGAAAGTTCAGACTGTGAAGAATTTGAGGTGCACACTTGCCCTCTCTCTCCTTCCTCCCTTGTCTCCTTGAATTTTCTTGCTTCTTTTTCTCAAGTTCTCCCTATCCAGCTTCTTTGAAAAGATCGTTAGAGCAAAACAGTCGCTTGTGATGTCTCAGTCTGTCTGATCATCAGCATCTCGCAGCAAGTCTTAAAAATAGATCCCAGAGTCACATCTCAGCGCTTCTGTATCATGATCTCAGACAAGGGGCAATGGACAGCTGCTTTAAATGTTCTTATTTTCAGGTAGGTTTGGGAATGTTGTATGTGTCTGCAGCAATCATGTCCACATGTGGACCTACCCCTGTTTTTATCCCCTTACACATTGACTCCGTCTAGCTTACTCACAAATACAGTGGTCACTAAGGCGCCTGGGCAACAGTATATAAGCGAACCTGTACAACAGATCCTCCATTAGTGAAAAATGTCTCCATGTGGACCTAGCAGCCTCTGTGTTTCTGGGAATGGTTCTTACTCTATATAAAACATACTTTTGTTTTTAATTGAAAAATAATAATTGAAAGCCCTAAGAATAGCAAAAGAGCCTTTTGTTGTGGATGGCCATGACCCTCAAAGTCATATGTGGCACAAGTTTCCATTGTAAAGACTTAATAACAACTGTGTTGTATGTGATTAGCATTTTTAATAAATATGTATATTATATAAAATTTAGTTATAAGAGAAAGCCCTTTCACCTCATTCCTCTCCAGAAATTCACCATGTCTTAACGAAATCGTTTCTACACAATCTATGTTTCATTCAGTACACAACATAACACACTTTTCACAAAGATTTACTGATTTTGGGGCCCAGTGCAGCAACCTAATGGCTAAATACTCACCTTGCATCCGCTGGGATCCGGTATAGGCACCAGTTCATATCCCAGCTGCTCTACTCTCCCTGCCTATGGCCTGGGAAAGCAGTTGAAGACAGCCCAAAGCTTTGGGACCCTGTACTCACATGGGAGACCTAGAAGAAGCTCCTGGCTCCTGGCTTTGGATCAGCTTAATTCTGGCCATTGTAGCCTCTTGGGGAGTGAACCAGAGGATGGAAGCTCTTTCTCTCTGTACCTTCTTCTCTCTGTATATCTGCCTTTCCAGTAAAAATAATAATAAATAAAATAAATCTACAAAAAAGGGGGCCCAGTGCGGTGGCCTAGTGGCTAAAGTCCTCGCCTTGAATGCGCCAGGATCCCATACAGGTGCAGGTTCTAATCCCAGCTGCTCCACTTCCCATCCAGCTCCCTGCTTGTGGCCTGGGAAAGCAGTCAAGGATGGCCCAAAGCCTTGGGACCCTGCACCCGTGTGGGAGACCGGAGGAAGTTCCTGGCTCCTGGCTTCGGATTGGCGCAGCACTGGCTGTTGCGGCCACTTGGGGAAGATCTTCCTCTCTGTCTCTCCTCTTTGTATATCAGACTTTCCAATAAAAAAAATTTACAAAAAAAGATTTACTTATTTTTACTGGAAAGGCAGATTTTACAGAGAGGAGGAGAGACAGAGAGAGAGGTTCTCTGCTGGTTCACTCCCCAGATGGCCATAACGGCTGCAGCTGAGCCAATTTGAAGCCAGGAGCCAGGAGATCCTTCCAGGTCTCCTAGGCAGGTGCAGGGGACCAAGAATTTGGGCCATCCTCTACTGCCTTTCCAGGCCACAGGCAGGAAGCTGGATAGGAAATAGAGCAGCCGGGACACAAACTGGCACCCATATGCATGTCAGGGTATGGTCAGAGTATTAGCTTGCTGTGCCATTACATTGAACCCAAATTTATGTATTTTGGGTGTTTAAATCTGTACATTTTTGTGCTATTTGCTTTTCTGTTAACATCATGATTTTGAGATAGACCGATGTGATACTTATAGTATTAGACCTTTCTTCTTTCTTAGTTTTTTAGACCATTCTTTATGATGCCATGGTACCATGAAACTGAGAGCTGAGTTTAGGGGCTTGTTTGGCCTGGAAGTTAAGATTGCCACTGGGGACACCTGAACCTCACGCTGAAGTGCTGGTTTGCTTAATTCCAACTTCCTGCTAATACCTTGGGGAACAGCAGGTGGTGTCTCACTTAATGGAGTCCCTACTACACATACAGGGACCAGGACTGAGTTCCAGCCTCCTGATCTGGCCCTGTTCCAGCTTGGCTGTTGGAGGCATTTGGGGAATGAACAAGAAAGTGGAAGAGTTCTCTTTGCTTTTCAAATAAAACAAAAATTGGATAAGAGATAAGTATGCTTTTATCCAAAAATCTGTGACCTTCATGAAGTTTTGTCATGTTTTCCATGAGTTAAGATCCTTCATATTTGTATAATATTGTGTTGTAGTAACTCTTTACAAAATAGTCTAGAACCTGTTTATTCTGCTGTGTGTAACGTGTGGTTCATGTGCTCTTGTGCCTCTTTGGACACATGTATAACACATGTAACATGTGTGCTCTTATGTCTCCTTGGACACATGTGCAAGCACTCTACGGACAGTACTGGGAACAGAATTTGCTAGAGAATCGGAGATGCAAACCCATGCCTTTCCTACACTGCTCTCCAGCTTCCTCTCCACAACAGCCTAATCAATTTTTATGATTATCAAGATTATATGAGAATTTCTCTGGTTCCACATTCTAACCAGTATAAGAAACAGATGCCTACATCAGCCCTGCTCTTCACTGAGTCTTCAGGACAACTTTAGAGCATGCTTTCAAAGATGCTATAGAAGACTGTAGAGCAGAGTTGGGCATCTGCCTTCCCATTAGTTTGTGTGTCTGATCTATTGAGTGTGCACTGGTTCGGTGGGCCTGCCCCAGCCCTGGCTAGTAACCTTTACACTGGCTGTGTTTGCTTCTTTGAGGAAGACTAGCAAAATATCAGTTGCCAATTTATGTTGTAAGTGCGACTCGAGAGACAGAGCACTGACTGGAGTCACCAGGCGGTGTGTACTCTGATGTTCTACCCTGGCCAGCTGGGCAGATGGAAACGGGCCTTCTCTGGACACCTCCTGGCTTCTCCTTAGGTGTACAGCTGGATGGCCGTCACCAGGGCTTAGGAGGCAGGCTGCGTGGTGGCACTGTCTGCCAGCCAGCTGGATGGTGTCACTGTGTGGAGTGCTTGTGGCTGTTTGCAAGCACTGAGGAATCTGAGAAGCGAGAGAGGGGAGTGATGCATGAAGACAAAAGGCAGTGGAAAGAGTGAGCGGCCAGCAGGCTCCAGCAGGCTAGGACGCTCTGTCCTTGTTGTTGCTGCTTCGGGAAAGCGCCGCCGGCTTCCTGGCAGGCTCTGCAAGGTAGAGGGTTCTTGAGAAAACAAGGACAGGGCTGTGCACTTGGTGGCTGGGACTCTGGTTCCCGAGCTTCCCAGGGGGGAGCCAGGGGAGCTGCAGGGCCAGGCCGGGCAACCCTTTGCCCTTTTGCAGATTTCAGCTCTCTCTCTCTCTCTCTCGCTCTCTCTCTCTCTCTCTCTCTCTCTCTCTTCCCTCCCACTCATAAACAGCAAGGCTCTGCTCTCGGAGGCTAGCAGGGCTGACCTGGGAGAAAAGTTGGGTGGAGCCCTGGACGCAGCTCTGCTCCCCAAGGAGTGAGCTGAAGGTCAGCCCGAGGGAGGAAGGACATTGGACATTTCCCATTCGAGAAGCGTCCGCCACAAAGAAGTGCTAGTTTGGCGTGGTGGAGCTAGGCGTGCTCTCCTGCCCTGCCTGCTTTGCTGTGCTCCGGGTTATAAACGCCCTGTGGCCAGTCTCTCTCCTGGGGCCTCCAACCAAGGTGGACGTGCTGGCAAGGCAGGCGGCTCCATTTTAACTCCTCACTGGATGGACAGGCAGGATCCTCAGGACTGGACTGTCAGGGGTCAACTTGTGCGCTCCCAGTCCTCTCCTTCCTTGAAGGTGTAAAATCCCTGGCTGCAAAAGAGGCCCATCATCACCGATCCCTGAAGACGCAGCTTTGAGGAGCCATGATTAAAAATAGGCCTTGGAGGACACAAGGGGGCTGAGCCGAGGGTGTGGTTCCTTGGCGGCCGCTCAGGGAACGTTTTTTTCTCTTGGTCCTGGAATGTTCTTGACTTTGCCTCTAAGTCTGAGAAGTTCAGCTTGGATGTGGCCTGTTTGGGGTGAAGCTCCCACCAGCAGAGTTCTCATCCCATGGTACTTTGCTAGTAAGAAAAGCATTTCTCAGAGTCTGGGACAATTAGGTTAACACGGGGTCAGGGATGTGTGTCTCTGTGTGTGTGTGTGTGTATGTGTGTGTGTGTGTGTGTGTATGCGCGTGCGCATGCCACATCTGTGGACTGGATTTGAACACTGAAGTTCTTTACAAAGTACGTGTTCAGTGACCCAGAGTTCCTGAGCAAGCAGCAATCCTCAGCTGTTCCCCTTTCTTCCTTAGCCCCCGCCTTGTCCCCATGGCGAGAAGGGCGAGCTGGCTCAGTTCCACACTAGAAAGGTGGAGGCGACAAACCCATGCAATTTTTTTTTTCTTTCCTGAGAAATTGCTCCAGCAGGAACGGGCGTTTCAGAGGTATCGTCTGTTACAGGCACATAAATTGTTTCCAGGAAATGCTGCTATCATTCCCTCTGAAAGGCAAGTTGGTAGAAATGGTAATTTTCCATTTTCACATGGCCACATAGAAGCTTGCGTTCTCATTTTGCCAATTACAGCAAGTCCACTCTGTTCAAAGTACTGTGCTAGGATTTTCAGCGGAGAGAAAGGACTGCAGGACACATTTCTTCTCATTTGGATAAAGAGATATTTACATGCAAAAGGAACTCCAGGTTGGGAGCCTGTAATTGGAAGTTCAGGAGTGGCCCCCGAAGAACCAGAGGGAATTTTCAAGGTAGGCAAAAGAAGGCAAGAGCGTAGGGTCAGCTGACGTCACTTGGCCCCTGCTTGGCTTCCTGTGACTGCCGTAACAAATTACCACAAACTGGGTGGCGCAGAAACAACAGCATGGTATTTTCTCACAGTCAAGGAAGCCAGGAGCCTGAAGTCAAGCTCTTGGCAGCTCCTGGCTCCCTCTGAGGGCTCTGCAGGGAGATCTGTGCTTGGTCTCCCAGAGCACCTTGCTGGCCTAGGCTTCCCCTTGGCCCTGCCTCCGTGGGCACACCACCTCCGTGGGCACCCCGCCTCCATGGGCACACTACTTCTGCTCCTCCCCTAGGATCATTCCCTCTGGTGCTGTTGCAAGGATGCCCGTGAGGCCACCAAGTGCCCACCGGAGATCTGGCATGGTCTCCTCCTGCGAAGAGCTGGAACTCCAGCCCTGCTTTTGCCATCTAAGGAAACACCCTCTGGCGCTGGAGAAGAGACTGCGGGCTTGTTTGGAGTGAAGACAAGGGAACAGGAATCATCATTCCGCCCACTGACACCACAGATCCTGTGTGCCCGCTGTGCCCCTGCTCCGTTGTGGGGCTGGCCAGTGGTAGGCACTGACAAGCATCAGCGGGCAGTAGGACAAGGTCATTGGGCAGTTTCTTCTCCCCTGCTTCACCTCTGTAGTTTTGACAGCTACTGTTCCATTTGGCATGCTGCAAATAAAACCAATTCCTTTCCTTTTCTCTGAAACTCTGGGCTTCCACGTGTGAGCCTCAGGCCCCTCTCCTGTTCTCACAACCTTGCCTCTGTCTTTGTCAATACAGTCTACATCAAATTACTGTCAAAATCGCAGCTGACTGTGCCTTCAGTTTCCTGCCATGATTGTGACTGATAGAGATTCTGCAAGTGCTCATTTCATCTCCAGCACGGAGATACTCGGGTCCCCTCAGTCTAAGTCAGAGTAATGATCGGCAGCAACCGAAAAGTGACTTGGCCTCCAGTCAGCCGCTGGAAGGCGACTCAGCCCCCAGTACAGCTGAGGCTCCCAGTACAGCCGCTGGAAGGCGACTCAGCCCCCAGTACAGCTGAGGCTCCCAGTACAGCTGCTGGAAGGCGGCTCAGCCCCCAGTACAGGCTGCACATGGCAACTAAATCCTAGGATGTAATCTCACTTATAGATATTATATGTATATTTTTAGTGCTCAGAGAAAACATGATATTTGCCTTTTTGTGACTTGTTTATTTCACTAAGCATAATGGTTTTCAACTGGATCCATTGAGTTGTAAAAGACAAAATTTCATTCTTTTTATGGCTGAGTTGTACTCCATAGTATATGCATGCCACATTTTCTTTCTTTCTCTTTCTTTCTTTCTTTCTTTTCTTTCTTTCTTTCTTTCTTTTTAATGATTGAGCTTTTTATCTTTTTTCATTTTAAGATTTACTTATTTTTTCTTTGACAGGTAGAGTTACAAAGCGAAAAGAAGAGACAGAGAGACAAAGAAAGAGGTCTTTCGTCCAAATGGCCAGCATGGCCAGTGCTAGTCCTGTCCAAAGCTGCGAGCCAGGATCTTCTTCTGGGTCCTCATGTGGGTGCAGGGCTCCGAGGACTTGGCCAGCTTCTGCTGCCTTCTGAGGCTATTAGCAGGGAGCTGGAGCAGAGGTGGAACAGAGGGCCCAGCAGGGTAGCCTAGATGCGCAGAGGCGGAAGGTCAGTGCTGATCTTGTCTGTATGATCCCAGTGTTAGGATACGTGCCGCTGAAGCAAGCACCGAGCTTGATCTCGACAAGCCGGGTCATCAGCAGTGGTTGATGACCTGCGCTAGGCACCTCTCCCTGACCCGGAAGGCTTTATTTGGAATGGTAGAAAAAATCTCTACCGAGCTTGGTTCCCTAAAGCCCTTGGCTGGGGGTCCCGGCTTGCTGGGCGGCCTCGCACCTGCATGTGCAGGGGAACAGTTCTCAGATCCTCAAGTGCTTTTGCAGCTCAGATCATTCGCAGGAAGGCCTAACAGGGTAGTTCAGCTGGAGCTTCACCTGCACCACCGCTGTGCCAGCCCCATCAGGCTTTGCATCATTTGGAGGCTCATGGGATGTGCAGTTTGACTCCAGACAATTTAGGGATTAGTGGCCCCTGTGAGGGAAACTGAGCCTGTGTTTTTCAGAAAATATCTCAGTCAATGTTTAATAAGAGGGCAATTTCAGGGCAACAAAAGTGATAGCAAAAGGGACGAGGCGGGAAGCAAGGCAAGACGATGCTTGAGTGACCTCAGACAGATGGGATGACAGGCCAGCTGCCCGTGGGCGTGCAGACCATCTGCGGGAGCGGGGTGAGCTGGGGGAGTGGCCGGCAGCGGCAAGGGAGCCAACCTTCTGGGTTTCTTACTGGCTTTTACTTTCCAGTGATCACAATTCACCCCGGGGCCGGTTGTGTCTGCTCTTCCCACTCTGGTCTTTGAGCCGGCTGTATCCAGCATTGCACTGCACACCTCTGATCATCACCGGAGAACAGAAGGACAAGCCAGAGAGTCACGGCATGTAGCTGGTGAGCCTCGGTTCCCAGTGACAGTCAAAGGGGAGGACGGCCAGGCTGAGAACATGCCAAAGAAGCCCCCTTGGTAGGCAGCAGGACTCTGGACCCAAGCACAGCAGGTCGCTGCAGCAGCGGCCGAGCCGTCCGAGACCCACGTGGATTTGAGCAGTCATGGTGAGAAACTCCGCTGAGGAACCCATGGCGAGTCTGACACTTGGAACAGAGACCAGGCTGAGACTGAAACTCACCGTTGGGTGCCACAGGTGTCTGCAAGTTCAGGACTGGAAACAACATCCCAGACAGACAGCTCCAGCAGGATGCCTCAGCATTACACACGGCGAAAGCTCCTGAGTGGGAGCGGGAGCTTTGCAGACAGGCAGAGCTTTGCTTAACTCGTGCTGTGTGTGCTTTGGACAATGGATGCAGTCTCTCTGAGGCTTAATTTCCTTTTAACACGAGGGCACTGCCATGAGACAATGCTAATTACAGTGTCTGGTGTGATGCTAGGCACACAGTAAGCGCGAAGTGAACTGTGGCTACAGTGACGAGCCTCAAATTCATTCTTAGAAGACTGCGCACTTTTCCCAAATCTTCCTTGCTCCTGATTGCTCCTTGAAGAGGGGCAGCCTGGGTCCCTCAGTAATTCTTAGAAGCAGGTGCCTTGGAAGTACTCTGTGCTTGGTGACGCGGAGCCCCACTGAGGCTGGTGCCTCAGCAGACATAGCCGCCACCTTCTGCATGTCCATAGTACAGATCTCAGCTGTTCTACTTGTTCTTGCTGCTGCTTTCCCTCATTCATAGGTGGCAAACAAAATTTCACAGTCAAAACTTTGCTTCTGTGCCCAAAGCGTAGCCAAGTGCATAAGCATTGCTCAAGCCACATAATAAAGAGGGCGCAGCAAGACTTCCAAAATAGGGGCTTACTGTGTTGTGGTATCTGAAAGGCTCTCATCTCTAAATTACACAGGGAAAATTCTTTTGAATTTAGCACAAGCATCAGAAATACCCAGAGTAACACATCCCCAAAGGGAGCAAATTCTTTGGAAACTTCTAGAACAACTTTAACGCACACAATTCTCCATTTTAAGACCCATGTTACTCAGAGTAAAATCCCAAATCTTTTTTCTAAAGATATTTTTACTTGTTTGTTTGAAAGGTAGAGTGTCAGACAGAGAGAGAGAAAAGCTTATGTCTGCTGGTTCACTCCCCAAATGTTCTCAACTGCTAGGGTAGATCCAAAGCCAGGAGTTCAGAACTCTATCTGGGTCGCCCACATGAATGGCAGGCGTATAGGTACTTGGGCCATCCTTTGCTGCTCCCCCAGATGCATTAGGTAGCTGGATTCAAAAACAAGCAACCAGGACTCAAACCAAGGCTCTGATATGGGATGCCAGTGTTACAGGTAGCAATTTAATACACTACCAAACAGCACAGGCCCCAAACCACAGCTCATGCTCTCTCTCTCTTTCTCTCTCTCTCTCTCTCTTTCTCTCTCTTTGGTAAGGTTTATTTATTTTTATTTGAAAGGCAGATTTTACGGAGAGAGAAGGAGAGACAGAGAGAGAAGGTCTTTCATCTGTTGGTTTACTCCTCAAACATCCAAGGATCCAGAGCTGAACTGATCTGAAGGCAACAGCTTCTTCCGGGTCTCCCACATGAGTATTAGAGGTCAAAGATATTGGGCCCTTCCCCACTGTGTTCCCAGGCTATTAGCAGGGAGCTGAATCAGAAGTGGAACAGCCGGAACTAGAACTGGCACCCATATAGGATGCCAGTGCTACAGGTAGAGAATTAGCTTGCTATGCCACCGTGCTGGCCCCAAATCATAATTTTTTACCAGTGTTCTTTAGCAGGCTTCGGGATCCAATCCCCACTTACAATCCCTCACCGCCTACTGCTAAGAGAAGCAGCACATGCTCGGCTGGCTACATACCTGTCTGTCCAGAAGCAGATGACCCGAGAGTGCCCACCTCCATCTCCGACGGCTATGTGATTTGGGAGCAGATGACCCGAGAGTGCCCACCTCCATCGCCTGACGGCTATGTGATTTGGGAGCAGATGACCCGAGAGTGCCCACCTCCATCTCCAACGGCTATGTGATTTGGGAGCAGATGACCCGAGAGTGCCCACCTCCATCTCCTGACGGCTATGTGATTTGGGAGCAGATGACCCGAGAGTGCCCACCTCCATCTCCGACGGCTATGTGATTTGGGAGCAGATGACCCGAGAGTGCCCACCTCCATCTCCTGACGGCTATGTGATTTGGGAGCAGATGACCCGAGAGTGCCCACCTCCATCTCCTGACGGCTGTGTGATTTGGGAGCAGATGACCCGAGAGTGCCCACCTCCATCTCCTGACGGCTGTGTGATTTGGGAGCAGATGACCCGAGAGTGCCCACCTCCATCTCCTGACGGCTGTGTGATTTGGGAGCAGTTGTTTAACCTGTTTCCTCATCTGAAAAACAGAATATAAACATCTGCTTGACATGGTTGTAATGAGGATTAGTTAATATCCTTCAGTACTTAAAATAGCGCTATTAGCAGGGGCTATTTAAGTTTTTCTTGGATCAATAAGATGCTTCCCTTTCATTTGCTGCATTCCAGCTATATTAGCCTTCTTGTCGTGCCTTCAGCAAGACAGTTCCTGCCCAAGACCTTTGTATCCGTTGCTCTTCCAGAGGGTTCTATGACCAATGTCCTCAGCTCATTCAAAACGTGGCTCAAATATCACCTTATACATGTATAGTTTTGTTATTTGGAAGGCAGAAGTGAGAGAAAGAACAAAGACTTCACTTCTCCCAGTTCATCTCCCAAATGCAGGGGTCATTCTGCCAGTGCCCAGTCACCACTGTGCCAAGCGCCCGTTCCCCAGTGCCCCTTAACCACTGTGCCAAGCGCCCGTTCCCCAGTGCCCCTTAGCCACTGTGCCAAGCGCCCGTTCCCCAGTGCCCCTTAGCCACTGTGCCAAGCGCCCGTTCCCCAGTGCCCCTTAGCCACTGTGCCAAGCGCCCGTTCCCCAGCCATCTCTATCCACATGCCCTCTGCAGCCCACTGTTCTGCTTCTATCACGAAGACTGAGCTGCTTATAATATTCCATATGATGCTTCTCTCCCGTCTCAACCAGGGCAGAGGGATTTGTTATTCTCTGTAACATTGCCAGGCGTGGGGCAAACCTTCTGCCCCCTTGGTGCGTTGAGTGGATGGACTGTTTCCAGGTGGGTAGGGCTGGAATCTGCTTTGATGACTTGCTTGGAAAGGAGCTTCCCAGTGTGCATGGAAAATGCCGAAGATCCTCTGTGAACTAACTTGCTTACATTGAACACATATTGTCTCCCTCCCATGGCATTGTTGAAACAGTGAAAATTGTCTCCCCAACCTCCATAAATATTTAAAGGTAAACTTTATCTGAAAATTCTTTGCTCAGATTATCCTAAGTTCTTGCTAACACACTCTGAGGCAGGTCAACTGGTAGCTAATTGCCGGTAGACTCTGGGACACTGTGATGTATCTAACATGACCCACAAATCACAGAACAATGCTTACTCCGGGCTCACACCTGCAGGGTAGGTATCATTATCAGCACAGCAGAGACGCCGAACCAAGACCTGCTTCGGAGGCCCCGAATCACACACCCAGTCGGTAATGCAGCCAGGATTCAAGCTGGATGGAATTTTTGGCTCCTGTCTTTGGCTTGGCCGAGCCCTGGCTGTTGTAGTCCTTTGGGGAATGAAACTACAGGTGGAAGATCTCCGTCCCTTGCTGTGTATGTGTGTGACTCGTCCTGCCCTCTGTCACTCTGCTTTTCAAATAGCTATTTTATAAAAATTTGTGTAAAGCAGAAAAACCAGTAAATGACAGCTTTCATTCTGGATGTTCTGTAGGAATGATGGTGAGATTCTTACCAGGCAGACAGTTCCAGAACTGCTCCAGGCAGAAAAGTGGGAGCCTGACCCAACTGAAGAACAGAACCAGGCCCTGCAGGGAGAGATGAATTAACTGGAGTATTCATCTGTTTATTTTTAAGTTTTAAATTTAAGAAAGCTGAAATACTTACTTGCACATTTTCACTAAGGGTTGACTTGTGGGCGTCTCAGCAGTCAAGCTTGAGATAACTTGACCATTAACACATTGTGTACTCATGTAACACTGATGATTTAATATGAAGCCAAAACCAAGCATTCTAAGTGAGTCAGAAGAGAGAAGAAAAAGGGGAAACGGAGGTGAAATGAGGAAGGAAGAGGAACAAACCCCTCTTCTTTAAGGGAGAATGCCAACTAGTAAATGTCACGGAAAGGAGGAGACTGAAGAAACCCCCCCTGTGCAATCCCCAAGGTGGTGACTGGCTCAAGCAAGGGTTGCCGGGGAGAGAAGCACTGAGTGAAAGGCTTGCAGGTTGGTGTTGGAGATCGACTTGTGTCCTCTGAAAAGGATGTGCTGGAGAGCTAGTCCCCAGCACCCTGGAGAATACACTTCCTTGGGAACAGGGTCACTGCAGATATAATTAGTCATAATGAGGTCAAAGGAGAGTAGGACTCAGATGCCATGTGCCTGGTGTCCCTGTCAGAAGACACAGAGGTACAGGGCGCCGTGTCAAGAGGGGGCTAGAGCTCCCTCTGAGCTGCAAGAGGCCAGGGAGCAATTTTCCCTGGAGGCTTCAGAGGGAACACAGCCACACCAACACATGATTTTCATGCTTTCAGTCTCCAGACAACAAAGTTCTGTTTTTCAAGTCCCCAGATTTGTGAGTGTCTCGTTCCCAGTGCCTCAGGACACAAGGCAACGGGGTCAGGATCACGCAGCGCACTGGCACCCCGCGCAAGGCTGGGTCACATGGGGTAGTAAAAGATAACACTAGCACAGGCATTTCTAGAAATTCATGCATTTCTCTTTTCTTAAGTTACATTTTCCATGAACATTTTGAAAGCTTATTGTATAGAAAGGAAGGAGATTCTAAAGGAGAAATTTGTCTGTTATCACTTACCCAAGCACAAGACTCAACATCACTAACAGTGAGATGGGCTGACATTGGCTATTTCCTGATGTGACTCAGTAAGAGGTACAAAATATCGCCTTGACACACGGTTGCAAGAGTAGGTGGAATCTTATTTTTAAGATTTTTTTTTTTAATTGGAAAGGCAGATTTACAGAGAGAAGAAAAAACAGAGAAAGATCTTCCATCTGCTGATTCACTCCCCAAGTAGCCGCAACGGCCGGAGCTGAATTGATCTGAAGCTAGAATCCAGGAGCTTCTTCGGGGTCTCCCATGCGGGTGTAGTGTCCCAAGGCTTTGGGCCGTCCTCAACTGCTTTCCCACGCCTCAGGCAGGGAGCTGGAAGGCTGGAGCAGCCAGGACTAGAACCGTGGGATACTCATGTGGGATGCTGGCCCCACATGTCGTCTACTGCACGTAGTCTGCTACACCATGGAGCTGGTCCTCCGTGTCATTTTCTTGCTGTCAGTCTAAATCAAAATTAGTCATGAGAAAATCATCATAAAAATTTAGTGTTCTTCAAAATAAGTGGATCAGATGCTGTGGCAGAGGCTGTATATAACTGCCTAAGTGGGAAGATTGTTCTAGAAAGATTAGAACCGAGTTTCTCAGCCTTGGCATGATGGATTTCTTGGATTAAATGCTTCTTTGCTATAGGGAGGCTGTCCTGAGAATTGTAGGAGGTTTATAAAGGTTTATTTCTTTGCAAGGCAGACATTAAGAGAGAGGGAGAAATGTTGCAGCCGCTGGTTCACTCCCCAGATGACCATGACAGCTGCAATCAGGCCAGTGGGTGGCAGGAGCCCAGACACTTGGGTCATCTTCCGTTGCTTTCCCAGGCACATTAGCAGGAAACTACATTGAAAGTGGGGTTGCTGGGATTTGAACTACACCCCAATCTGACATGCTGGTGTTATAAGCAGCAGCAGCTTACGCCACTGGCCCACAATGCTGAGTCCAAGAATCACGAGCTATTTAGGAGGCGTACAGGTCTCTACCCAGTAGGCACCAGGGCCCCAATGGTCATGACAGCAGTAACTGTTCACCTTGGCACTGCAGGCGAGGCAGAGAATCAAATGCAATGTACTGAGCTTGTTTGGGGTGGGATATTAGGGGATAAAAGCAGATGGTTGTCACAGACATTTGGGACAACTGGAAAAATCTGCTGTGAACTTGTATTAATGGTGGCACAGTGGGTAAGGCTGTCATCTGTGATGCCGGCATCCCATATGAGCACCATTTCAAGTCCCAGTTGCTCCGCTTCTAATTCAGGCCCCTGCTGACGGCCTGGGAAAGCAGTGAAGGATGCCTGAGTGCTTGGGCCCCTGCACCCAAGTGGGAGACTGGATAAAGCCCTGGCTCCTAGCTTCAGCCTCTCACCCTTGGATTTTATGGCCATTTGGGGAGCGAACCAGCAGATGGAAAATCTCTGTCTGGCTCTGCCCTTCAAACAGATGAAAACAGACAAACACAAAGGAAATGAAAATGCCCTTCTTAGGAATACATGATGAAATATGTGCATCTTCAGTAAATTATCCTGAAATATTCAACTATATTTAAACTCTTCAATGGGTATGCTTGTGTATATACTATATAAACGTTTACTAAATATATAACTAAAATAATATATATACATATTAGCTTTTTAGTAAACATTTAGAGGCAAAGATACATGGAAAAGGAGACAGAGAGAGAAACTCCCTAGATGCCTAAGACAGCATTGGAGTGCGACGGGCAGGCTTCATCCCAAGTCTCCTACAGGTGACAGACACTGCAGAACCGTTACCTGCAGTCAGCCAGAATGTGGAGCTGCAGGGAGCTGGCACTGGGAACAGAGCTTGAACCCGGCTCTGCAACAGGAACATGGATGTCCCAACCCAGAGGCTTTCCTGCTGGCCCAAACATCCACTCCAAGAGATAAAGCAAAGGTGGAAACAAGTTTTAACAACTGGGGAGCTTAAGGGAAGGTCAGGGGGAAGAATTGTAAAAGTCCTTTGACTTCTGCAGGTCTGAAAATTCTCAAAATATCCAAGTGGTGGGAAGGGGCTCATTGTGTCTCCTGTCTGACACTACTCACGGAGGTGCAGAAGGAGCCGAGGGTGCTCCTGGAGCCGAGGGTGCTCCTTTCCAAGCTGCTTTCTCAGATGCGCGGCTGGAGCTGGAGTGGGACTTCTCCCCATCCGAGAAGCTGCCCAAAAGCTCACCTTTCCAGGGGAGTTCCAACTTTCTTTCCGACGGGGCCAAAAGTCCAGGTGCCAGTGGCTTGGCTGCATCTCCCGGGCAACTGTTGTAAACAGCACCCAAATTCAGGGTGCCTGCTGCCAAGACAGCCTGCTTGTTCCTGTTACAGGTAAGCCTGCTCTCACACTGTATATGCAAGGAGAGTTTTCTCCCCTTGAACACAAGGCATTCTGTGAGGCCAGCAGGTCACCAGGGGACAGTAGGGGCATGGGATGCAGTGCCTGCCTGTCTCCAAACCATCCTGGCTTGGTAAGTTGTGTGTCTCCACCCGTACCATGTGGCACAGTGGAATCGAAATCAAGCTCTGCTTCAGCAAAGCGGAATCTTCAGAGAGCCGAATGCAAAAGACTGAATGTCTAAAGCAACACTCAGAATTCAAAAAGGATAATGCTGAAAAAAATGCATTTTTGTAAAAAAAAAAAAAATAATAATTACCTGGTAAAAGCAAAAAGGAAGGGAGGGCCTTTGGCATGGGGGTGAAGTCACTGCCTGAGACAGCGCATCCCCTGTTGGAGGTCCACCTTCACTTCTGATTCCTGCTAATGGACACTGTGGGAGGTAGCAGGTGACGCCTTGAGTGGTTCAGTCTTACACTGTGGGAAGCCGGGACTGAAGCTCCTGGCCTCTAACCATGGAAGATCCCTTTCTGTATGTCTCTATCCTCACCTTTCAAATTAAATTATTAACTACTTAATTTAAGGAGTGGTAACAGCAGGGGCTGCTGCTGAGCTGGTCAGGCTAAGCCTCTACCTGCGATGCTGGTATACCAAGTGAGCACCGAGTTGAGTCCCAGCTGCTCCACTTCTGATCAGCTCCCTGTTAATACGCATGGAAGCAGCAGAAGACGGTACAAGTACTTAGGGCCTTGCACCCATCCCAGCTGTCCATTATAGTCATTTGCGGAGTGAACCAGCAGGTGGAAGCTTCTCTCTCTGTCTCTCCTTTTCTTTCTGTAATGATGCCTTTCAAATAAGTAAAAAAATAAATCTTAAAAAAAAAAAAAAGTGACAGCAACATGAAAGCATCATAAACAGGACCAGCAATAAATGGCACAGTAGAAAGAATTACTTGCAATTGAACAGAAAAAGTACCTATTTCTTTATTATATGAGATATCTTACAGTCTTACAAGTTCAAAAAATGAGCAGAAAAATGGACCACATTTCATGAAGGAATGTTGGAATGAAATGAGGAAGCATTTCACGAAAAACAAGAATGGCAAAAAGTATTTGGAAAAAATTCTCAACTCCATCAGCACTTATTTGAACACTGTAAATCAGCAAGATGCTTAAGAGTGACGAGAAGTTTAAAGTTCCATAACTCTTGGTCTTGGCAAAGTATGGAGGAACTGAACACTGCTGATGAAGTGTGAATCGGAGTCATTTCACGAGTCACTTGGGAGCATCTAGGCCAACTTAAATACACATTTGTTTTGACCTAGCAATTTCACTGAAAAGAGTTTATCCTACAGACAGAATCATCCAAGTCAGCCAGTGACATCTATATAAAGAAATTCATGGAAATATTGTTCATAATAACAATATAACTGGAAATGGTTTAAATGTTCAGCAATGGGCAACAGCTAAAGTTGTAGCACATTAATGATTGAAAGATCAACACGTGTTGATGTGGAAATATTTTTGATATGTTCTTAAAGGAATAAAATAAGGTATATGACATGATATATTATATGACCAGCTAATGTTAACCTTAAATAATAGCAGGAAGAATTTTTTTTCTTCCATTTTAAAGTTTCCATTTTTATTATGGTCACATTAGTTCCACTGCGGGAAAAAATCATAGATTTTTGCCTTTCAAAATGTCAATCATCATCCCTTCTAATATTTTCTATAGAAAACATTTTACTGAAATAGGAGATTATATATGGGGTAAATTGCTTTTAACTGGAGAGCAAATACGTAAATCTACTGAGCTGTTGCAACAACGAATATGATGTTTGGAAATTAGAGGCGGGACCGGTGCGACTGCCAAGTTCCCCAAGCAGTTCTGGGTCATTCACCCTTTGTAAGTGGTTCAGGCCCAGCCTTTAGCAAGACTCCCACTGGAAAGCCAAAGGCCCAGGAAGCAGAAGGGAAAAAAAAGTGTGAGAACATTTTGCTTCTCTCTCATGTCTTCAGGAACATAAAAGTTCCTGGAAACACAAACATGAACCAAGGCATTAGACGATGGGGACAGACTGGTGAAGGCGCTTGGTTGGCCCTGACTCCTGGTGGATGTACCATCTTTGTGCCTGGCTGGTCCTCTTTGGAGCACCCCAGGTATTAATCTGAGAGGACAGCTTCTGTCAGGAGAGCAGTTTTTGTTCCCAGTGAAGTGGCACAAACAGTTCCTTGTGCAGGCTCACTTAATTCTTATTAGTCATTTCACAGTTGTATCTCGGGAAGAGAAAATCTCAAATACTTTTGGTTGATTTCACAAGTAAACTAAAAAATAAGGTCTTCACATTTCCCATTTGTTTATAATTTTCGAGTCACTCAGTCATGGCTCTCTCTGTGGATGTTTCTTCTCAACATTAAACTGTCCATTGAGTGATTCATCTGGCTTCCACTCTACTCATGCACCTAGATCTACGTGTTGTCGTGTCCACGGTGGGTGCTGGGTCACCCACCCCAGTCTGCGGTTAAACTGGAGTGGTACCATTTTTTGCTTGGTGGTTTAGGATTCTAAGATGTGCAGGGACACTAGGTCAGTGACCAAGTGAGGCACTGGATCTTGTCATAAGGTTGTTGTTTTTTAGCTTGTTTGAGGACATTGGATGAATACACAAATTTGTTATTGTAGAATTGCTCTGAATACTGAAAATGCACATACGGGGATCATTATTATAGACTGGTTTGTGACAGCTGGTCCTGATTTAGTTGTTTCCTCAAGAAGACACTTTGAACAATTATTGAAATGCCTCCCCCTCCATAATTACAGTAATAATGATGATTTTGCAACTGAATATGCAATTCAGGGTGTACAGACTCAACTCCTGTTTTTAGCTTCTTTATCTTTTTACATTGATGTCAGCTGCTCTTGTCAGGATTACTGACAAACACAGAACTATTTGCTATGAACTACATGAAGAAAATCATCTGGAACTAACCAATACAGCAAGATATAAGAAAGAATTATGATACATGATCATTAAATCTTTAAAAATTTATATACTGATTTGAAAGGCAGAGTTACAGAAATAGAAGGAGAGAGATCTTCTGTGTGCTGGTTCACTGCCCAAATGGCCCCAGTCTCAGGGCCAGCCTGAAGCCAGGGTCTGGGAGCTTCTTCCAGGTTTCCCACTTGGGTGGCAGGGGCCTACGCACATGAGCCATCTTCCACTGCTGTCTCAGTCCCTTTAGCAGGGAACTGGATCAGCAGTGGAACATCTGGGACACAAACATGGAATGTTGCAGGCAGTGTTTTAACACGCTAATCCACAATGCAGGCCCCGGTGGCCTTTAACTGATGCTCTGCCTGAGCTAGTTTTTTTTCCCCCTACATAGAGAAAGGTATTTTTAGTATTTATCTAATTTTTAAGTTAACAAAACATCATATAGCTATAAATATCTGACAATGTGTTTGTTCTGTGATAAAGGAGCTGTAAGGAGAGAAGTTAATGACCAAGTGGACAGAGGTGCATTATGGGTAGAGGGAAGAGGTCAGAGTACAAGAGAAGGAACAGAATGCAGACTGCATGGGAGGACAGAGGATAGTGAGAGGTAGACGGGGTGAGAGAAGTGAGGCAGGGTGACTGTGCTGACGAAGAACAGGAAAAGGAGACATGAAGGTAGAAAGTGGAAGGAAAGGAGAAAAATAAATGTAAAAAGAGGAGAAAGGGGAAAATTGAGTAATTTAGAAGATATTTTAAATATTTATTTTTATTGGAAAGGCAGATATACAGAGAGGAGAGACAGAGAGAAAGATCTTTCGACTTCTGGTTCACTCCCCAAGTGGCTGCAACAGCCAGAGCTGAGCTGATCCAAAGGCAGGAGCCAGGAGCTTCCTCGGGGTCTCCCATGTGGGTGCAGGGTCCCCAGGCTTTGGGCTGTCCTTGACTGTTTTCTGAGGCCACAAGCAGGGAGCTGGGTGGGAAGTGGAGCAGCTGGGATACCAACCGGTGCCCATATGGGATCCTGGCACGTGCAAGGCCACGATTTAGCCACTGAGCCATCATGCTGAGACCCTGGAAGGTTTTGATCAGAACGTCTACCTTTGTTTAATGATCAATGCCGGATCTCTGCAGCAGGGCACGTGCGCTGCCGTTGCCTGCTACCAACTGTCTGGAACACTAGTGAACGACTGTGTTTGTCAGCTTTTTGTTGCTCTCATGAACTATCTAACAGTGAAGAGGTTTATTTTGGCTCATGGCTTTGGAGGTTCACAGTCCAAGATTGGGTAGGTGCCGTTGGCTCAGGTCCTGGTGATGGGTTGCTTGCCAGCAGTCCTGAGCTTGTGCAGAGCATCAGATGCCAAGAGGGGAGGCCTATGTCCACATATCTGTTTGGTCTCCTGAGCCCCAGTATCTGACCGTGGGTCCCACCCTAATGACCCACTGCAGTTCAACCACCTCCCAAAGACAGCACCGCCAAATAGGAGGACAATCAGCTTCTACCACTAATTTAAGACTCTGGGGACCAAACCTTTACTTAACACATGGACCTTTAGGGGAACATATTAATGTCCAGATCACAGCAACTACTGCCTATGGTTGTTTACACAGTCATTTTAATTGCAGATGTAACAGATAAAGTGGGAAAGTCAAAATAAAAACTTTGCAGAGTGTCTGTCCCAGCTGGCTGTCTTGAGTGGCTTCTTGATGCTGGCTTCTCAGGAGGAATTCCAAAGGAGACAGGTGAGCTTAGCTGTCAGTCACCAGCCGTTTTCTGCTTCCCAAGTACCCCAAGACTTCAGCAGGTGGGAGGGAGTCTTCAACCTTGGTTGTACAGACATCTTCTGAGGCCCCACCCCTTATCTGTTATTGGTTTCGTGTGCTGTGTGGGGCTTTTTAAGACTTCCCCCTGTGAGTCCTGGTTCTGTAGCCTAGTGGCTGAAGTCCTTGCCTTGCTTGCACCAGGATCCCACATGGGAACCGGTTCGTGTCCCAGCTGCTCCACTTTCCATTCAGCTCCCTGCTTGTGGCCTGGGAAAGCAATGGAGGACGGCTCAAAGCCTGGAGGATTCCGGATTGCTTTAGATGATTCTACCGTATTCTAGGGATAGTTTTCACCAGGAAATACATCTGCCTGTGAAGACTGCTGCCACCACTCTCATATTACTTTCTGTGCCAAACCTTTCTGAATGCTTTGTGTACACTGATCCGACTAACATCTGACTACCTGCTTTGGAGCTCCTCAACAGCCAGGTGTATTCCCAGCATCTTATACGTGGCAGGTGACAGCAGGTGTTTGCCAAGTGAATACATGAATGTTTAACCAATCCAAATGAGGTGGGCTGGAGCGAGCAGGAGGCGGCAAGTGAGCAGAACTCATTGGTTCTGCCTCCACCTTCCCAAAGCCCAGGCTGACCTTCTGGCTGAGGCAAAGGGAGACAGCATGGTGAGCTCCTGATGGAAGAATCTCCTTAACCCCAAACCTTCTACCCAGAGGTCTGGCAACTCCTAAGCCAATTTTCTGTTTTCCCAAAAGCAGGTTGGTTCCAAATTCACTAGGAATCAGTGTTAATTGCTTTCTTGAAATATCATTTTGTCAGCTTCGTATAGAGGTGGTAATTTGCAAAGCACCCCCTAGCAGTTGACTGCTTGTTCCTAGCTGTGTGGTGTCCAGACGTTTCCTGGGATTCCTGCCCACCTCCAATACAGCAGCCGCCGTCTGCCAAATTGGGATATGTGCTCAACTGGGATTAGCTTGGAATCACTAGTTCTTTGTTGTGTCTGAGATTTTAAAAATATTGCATGAGTGAAGGTCCAGCCCTACTTAATCCAGAGAATAAAAACCCACTACTTGATAATTTAAGAATTAGCAGACTGGGCCGGTATTGTTGTGCAACGTGTGCAGTGGGTTAATGTGCTGCTGCAAACCAGCTTGCCATATGAGTGCAAGTTGCTCCCAGCACCTACCTTTATTTCTGATCTGGCTCCAAGATGGCTCAAGTGCTGATCCCTGCAACCCACGCAGGAGACCCAAACGGAAGTCCCGACTCATGGCTTCAACCTGGCTCAGCCCCAACCCCAGCCCCAGGCCCAGCTATGGCAACTGTTTGAGGAGTAAATCAGGAGATAGAAGGTCTCTCTCTCTCTTTCTCTCTTTCACTCTCTCTGTTTCCCACCTTTTTTCCCTCTCTTTGTAAGTCGGCTTTTCAAATAAATAAAATATTTTTTAAAGTAACAAGTGGGGGTGTGGCTATAGTACAATGGGTAAAGCTGCTTCCTATTCCCCTGTGGCACCGGCATTCCACATGGGTGTTGGTTCATGTCCCAGCTGCGCCATTCCTGGTCCAGCTCCGGGCTTCTAGCCTGGGAAAACAGAAGAGGATGGCCCAGGGTCTTGGGATCCTGCACCCACAGCTCCTGGCTGCTGGCTCTGGACCATTCGTGCAGTGAACCAGTGGATGCACTCTCTCTCTCTCTCTCTCTGTAACTAACTGTGCCTTTTAAATAAAAATAGATCTTAAGACAAAAATAAAAACCCTTGTTAGATACTACATAATATCCCCTGAACAAGATTTACAATTTACAATACTTTTTTTTTTTTTAAGAAGTAGCAGACACCTCAGATTCCCCCAGTCCACACTCACTGCCAAGCTCGGCTGGCCAGACCTAGGAGTACCACATCTGGACTGGGAGCTGGCCTCTCTGTATTTACACTGTGTGGGTATAATTGTTGCAGTTATTGTTTCTTTTTGAAGTTCTTTTTCCCTGGCCAAAGACTTCTTAATCATCCTTCATACAAGGTTCAAGGTCATGGCTCTGACAGAAGTGTTTACAAAAAGCCAGGCACTCGCAGAGAGAAGTCACTGTCAGCGCTGGCGTTCTCAGTGCTATGGCTCCAACCAAGCTCAGAAAACGGGAGGGACAGCGTGGCTTCTGGAAGCAGGGATTTCTAGGTTTGGATGCCAACAGGAAGAAAGCACCGTGAACTCTGCTTTCTCCAGTAGGCTGGGACTATAGCGGCTGCTGCTGCTGCCACCTCCTGGGAGAAGACAGAGCTTGGCTTCACACCTGCAGCTGGCTGGGCACAGGCCCCTTGGGGCAGGGCTGAAATCCCTCCAGCCGGGAGGAGAAAGGCATGTCTGCCTATTTTTTCTTTTCACCCACTGCTTGTGGCAGTGCTGTGTTCTGAAGAAATTATTTCAAACCACACATTTGGAATGGGACCCGCCAGAGGACGGGTTGGGCATACCTGTCAGCCGTAGCAGTAAGAGACATCCCTTTTCTTGTCCTTCCGGATTCCGAGCCTCGGACAGAGATTAGGAATGAGTGCAGACACCGGAGCATTTTCTGCAAGAGAGGGCCCGTGTAAGTTTGGTGAATCTGAGCCTCCCTCTGTTGACCTGCAGGGGTTGATGCAATGACTGTGTTCAAGTTTCTGGTAAGCAAGAAAATGTTCTATGGGAACTGTACCAGAAACCTGTTCACTCTTCTAATCTCAGTGGTGATTTTCTTCATTTACTGACCAAAAAAAAAAAGTATCAACAATCCACCTGCCCTTAATTCTGCCCAGTCTTCTGATGGCCCCTAAATACACTCCTTTTCTTTTATTTAAAAGCAAGAGAGAGAGAAAGACAGGCCATGCTCCCATTTGCCATTCCCTGGAGATGGTTATAGCTGCCTTGGGGCCAAAGCTAGATCTGGGCTCTCAACCCACGTGAGTGGCAGGAAACCTGAGCCTTCCCCACTGCCTCCTCTGGTCTGCACAAGCAGGAGACGGAGTCAGGAGCCACAGTCCTGTGTCAAACCCGTGCACTCCGCTAAGGGAACTTTAGTGCTTAAGTACTCTGCGTTGTGCTTCGCCTGCCCTGACCACCTAAAAATGTTAACGAAACCATGAACTCTGAGTGACCCTGGCCCACTAAAGTGAGACCCCCTTCTCCTCCATAGGACCTATTTGCAGATGCCTCCCGCTCCTCCGCCCCGTGACCAAGGAATTACATTTTTCATTTTAGCCAGTCCCATGCAGAGTCCCAGATCGACTCCAGCTGAGTTACAGTGCTTTCCTCTAATCCCTCACCCTCCAAAATTCATGTGGAAATTAATTTCCACTGCAGCAGTAGGAAAGGGTCGATCATGAGGCTGTGTGAGCTCTGCCTTCGCCAGCGACTGTGGACAAGGGCTGGGGTTTGAGCAAGCCCTTCCCTTTCCTCCTTCATTCCTCCTGCCATGTCATGTCACAGTGTTTGTCCTTTCTGGGGGCTTTGCAATAAGGCACAATCTTGGAAACAGACGGATTGGGCTCTCACCAGACAGCAAACCTGCAGGTGCCTCACTCCTGACCTCTAGAACTTGGAGAACCCGATGTCTGCTTTTTATAAATTCCCTGGTTTGGGATATTTTGTTATGATTAGCTAGCATAACAACTGTGAAACCCCTTTCTTCACAATGAATGCTTTTGCCTACACCCAAATGGTGTGTTCATTTGTCTGGAAAAAAAATAAACTCAGTCGTGTTTATTTTGCTTGTTGACTCTAGTGACCTTATTATTTCTTGATGTATCTTTGATACTTCATGGTTTACCAATTTCTCCCATTTATCAGTTCATTTAAGCAGACAAGGGATGCCATCAAACAATGGGTTTGGCTCTTCTCACCAGCTCAGTTTCCTTGAGTCAGTCCCTGGAGAGGTCAGGGTCCCATTCTCTGAATTTCTGAGCCAGGCTTTGCATGACCGGCTCTTTCTCTTGGTACAGGTATCGGTTCAGGTATTATCTTCTGAGGGAAGCCTTCTTTGCCATTCAATCTAAAAATTACCCTGGTTTGGTCTCTTCTTAGCATCAGCTAAAGTTCTCTGGGTGTTTGTTACCTATCGCCTTGTTACAGTGGAAGCTCCAGGAAGCGGGGAGTGCCCTTGTCTTCCTGAGAATCTAGGACAGGGCCTGGTGCATCGTGAGTCCCCAGTACATCTTTTTTGTAGGACAATATAGTAGATAACAGACAAACCATCAGTTACCTTCTCTGGGATGTCTTTAATGGGAGACTCAACCAAAAGGCCACTTGAGGGGTGATGACCGGGTGGGGAGAGTTGTCAGGTTATCACAAGCAGTGTTGGCCTCTGAGAAATGGTGAGCTGTTGCCCGCTGCCCAGGGGCTCGCCACATGGCCCAATCTTTGTCATCTGAGGGAACTATTTCCAGGCCTTCCGTGTGTATTCTTAGAATAAACTCCACCGGCCAAAGACCTGCCCAAGAGGCAGGAGAGAATAAAGGTGTGTCCCTCCAGGGTAAAGGTGGCCACCTGTAGCCTTCTGCAGAATCTGAAATGTCTTTACTTTTCTGTTTTAGCTTAACATTCATGCAGATGTTGGATTCAGAATCATATTATCTCTGCATTTACGTTGACATAGGAATAGTTTATGTTGCTTGGTCATTTGTAAAATGCATGCTGCAGAAAAGCTCTGCGCTGGGTCTTCTCATTCTCAGCGGCGATCCAATGACAAGGATGTATGCTCGGTGTCCCTCTGGGAAGGTCTGGCCGCTGTAGCTTACTTGTAATGAAAATATCTCCAGTTCAAGCTCTTCTTTAGCAGAATTCATTCATTCATTAAGAATTGTTTACTGAGCATCTGCTATGTGCCGGCCAGCACAGAGACACAGCTGTGAACAGATGCCTCCTAGCCTCATGAGTTTTCTCTGAGGGAGAAAGAGAAATAGAGAGGAAATGGAAATTAAAGTCTGTTTTGATGTTTGCTAAGCAGGGGAATTCAGGTTGCTAAGGAAAATGTTACAGAATGCCACCTAACGTCAAAATAGATGATCGGGAAAGACTGTCCCAGCACAAAAAGATCTGAAGAATGAGCAGGAATTGCTCAGGTGAAAGATGGCAGAGAATCCTCCAGGCGTGGCTTAGATTAAGGCTGGCGGCCAGAGACAACAGAGAGCAAACAGGAACCAACTCAGCGCTACTGTCCTACAACTAGGGAAGAGAATACAGGTGAAGGAAGAGAGGAGAGCAGAAAGAGCAGGTCCTGGGGAGGCCAGTAAGGTGATGATGGCCTCTGGGGAGCAGTTTGGAAGGGATTGGGGGGCCAGCACAATGGCTCAACTGGCTAATCCTCCCCCTGCAAGTGCCAGGATCACATATGAGTGCTGGTTTGTGTCCTGACTGCTCCACTTCCCATCTAGCTCCATGCTTATGGCCTGGGAAAGCAGTAGAGGATGGTCCAAAGCCTTGGGACCCTGGCTCAGTGCTTACCATTGTGGCCATTTGGGAAGTGAACCAGTGGATGGAAGATCTTTCTCTCTGTCTTTCCTCTCTGTAAATCTGTCTTTGCAATAAAAATTAAAAATAAATCTTTAAAAAGAGAAAGAATGGAAAGTCACGAAAAGGTTTTTTAAACTTAGGAAGACGCGGTTTTCATGCATTAAAAGATTGCTTATGAACCATAACCACTATTCCAGAGAATAACAACAACTTTAAGAACATTCAGGTAACAGATGTAATTAGCAAATCTGCACCCCCAGTTAACTGAAGGGGGGTTTCCGTCTTAATCCTTGCCTCTTCTCTCCAGAGATAACCGCTTAGCATCTCTGGGACTGAGTGCTGCTCAGTGCCTGGCAGGTCCCAGTGCAGCCACACAGGGCTCCCAGCCTGCTCTCACATTCCCTCCCTCTGGCAGCCTGGACCTTCACAGCCTCCCCATGGGGGCCTGGAGTCAGGACAGAAGGGTGAGCGACTGCAAGCAAAGAAGGATTCACTGAGTCATTCACAGACGACCCCTGGTCTACTCCCCAAATGGTCTCAGGGATTACAGCTGGGCTCATTTGGGGAGCCAGGAGCTTCTTCCGGGTCTTGCATGTGATGCTGGGCCCAAGGAGGCATGCCATCCTCTGCTGATTTCCTAGGCCATAAGCAGGGAGCTAGATCAGAAATGGACTGGCTGGAACATGAACCGCCACCCGTGTGGGATAACAGTGCTTGCAGACCGCCCACTAGCCAGCTACACCCTGCACAGCCCCAGGGGCCAACAATTTTATTCCACCAGGTCCTGTCCACACCCCAACAGCTTTCCAGGTGTTTCCAACCTCCCAAGTAGAGCATCCCGGACAACCCTCTCTTCCCAGCGCCACGTGAAGCAACAAGGCTGCTCACACTGGGTTAATAAAGCCTTGGGAGGTATTACGTCCTCTTCGTCCAGAAGATGCTGGGAAGCCCAGGTCGGAGCACACTCAGCTCTTGGCTGAGATGCCTGCCTGGTTGATCAGGTACATTGCAGCTCTCTCACTGAGATGCCCATCTGGCCCAGCAGGTGTGCTTTCCCCATCAGATGTTCTGCCTTGCTTACCCTGGTCGGAATCACTGGGCATGCTCACTGCAGATGTGCCACCCTGCCAGACAGATGAGCATTACCCCTTCCACCCCTACCGGCTCTTTGTTTTGTGAACAATCTTTTTTTTTCACTTCCCTCCCTGTAGCCAAGCTCAGAAATAAATATGCATACCCTGACGTGCAGGTGGTGGACTGCAGCGTTATCTGCCGCTGCCAGATCTGAACACCTCGGATCTTTTCTTTTGATAAGCAGCTAGGAGGAAGCCTCCCAGCCGTCTAAGAAGGCGCGTTCTTCGCCTCCACCTCGCTTCACTTTTGAGCTACAACGCTGTTGGCTGATTTACCAACTGGAACAAGGGCACAGAGCTTGGCAACTCCGCTTGGGTTTCTCCCTCTGTGGGTGGATGTAAACAGTGCCGCGAGATTAGTAGGAGGCCCCAGAAATGCTGGTGACGACAGGAGGGAGTTGGGGGGACCCAGAAAGAACTGGGGACTGGGTTCTCCGGACATTGGCTGTCTCAACTCTAGCTCCTTCAGCGCTGTTTCCTTAAGAAGTTTACCACTTGGCCAAGGCGACTGTTTTCAGATTGCAACAGTTCCTTTTGAACCCCCGTTGGTCTTGCCATTTTCCCTTTCTGGTCCATAACTGCAAAGTTTCTTCTCCTAAGAGTAGTCTTGGCTTTCTCCTCACAGTCACTTGTTAAAGTCCTTCGTCATGCCCCTCAGAGCGCTGCCGGCCCTGGGCCCCGCCGTCCTGAGGCCCCTGCAGGCGCTCCCGGCCCCGGGCCCCGCCGTCCTGAGGCCCCTGCAGGCGCTCCCGGCCCCGGGCCCCGCCGTCCTGAGGCCCCTCAGAGCGCTCCCGGCCCTGGGCCCCGCGGTCCTGCGGCCCCTGCAGGCGCTCCCGGCCCTGGGCCCCGCGGTTCTGAGGCCCCTGCAGGCGCTCCCGGCCCCGGGCCCCGCCGTCCTGAGGCCCCTGCAGGCGCTCCCGGCCCCGGGCCCCGCCGTCCTGCGGCCCCTGCAGGCGCTCCCGGCCCCGGGCCCCGCCGTCCTGCGGCCCCTGCAGGCGCTCCCGGCCCCGGGCCCCGCCGTCCTGAGGCCCCTGCAGGCGCTCCCGGCCCCGGGCCCCGCCGTCCTGAGGCCCCTGCAGGCGCTCCCGGCCCCGGGCCCCGCCGTCCTCCAGCAGCGGGCGCCCTGGGACGCCCGCCGGCCTGCGGCCCCTTTAAGAGCAGGCCACGCCCCGCAGGCGCGGCGGGCGGCGGCGGCGGCCGCTGGGTGCTGACAAGATGGCGGCCGGCGGGGCCCTGGCTGCGGCGCCCGAGTGCCGGCTTCTGCCCTACGCGCTGCACAAGTGGAGCTCCTTCTCATCCACCTACCTCCCCGAGTGAGTGCCTGGCGCCCCGGGGCGGTGGCGCGGCCTGCGTGGCGGGGCCGGAGGGTCGGCGGGGCCGGGAGGCCTGGCAAGGGGGACGCGCGGCCTCGGCAGGCCCGGGCGGCGGGGCGGGGAGGGCGCGGGCGCGCGGGGGCCCGGCAGGTTTTGGGGGGTCGGGGCCGGACCCCCGATGGCGCCCCGGGAGCCTGCCGAGCCCGGCCGCGGGCCGGGGAGCAGAAGGGCCCTCCCCGAGAACCGCCTTCCCTCCCGGCTGCGGCCCGAAACTCGGGCATAAACAAAAATGTCTGCCTGGGATCAACTTCCACGGGGCCGGGGTGCGCGTCCCCCGAGGTGTTCTCGGGCCGCGGGAGCGCTGACGGCGCCCGCGGTGGGAGGCTCTGTCCGTCCCCTGGCCTGGCTGCTTGCAGCTGGAGCGAGGACGCGTCCACTCTCGCCTCTGTGCGTTCCCCAGGTGTGAGGACTGAAGCCCGCTGCTGGCCAGGGCGGCTCGGGAGGGCGCTGGCAGCGGGCGCTGCCCCCCGAGGTGCCACAGGACCCACCTGCGGACTTCCGGCCCCCGCGGCATGTTTGGGTGCTGCGTGGCCCTGGGCAGTGATGTGAGGGCGCGCCACGTGAGCCTGCTGCTCCTCAGGCGGGACTGATGCCGTGGCGGTGGGCACCGGACCCTCTGGGCCAGGCATTCCTGGTTCTGACCTGGGCAGCTGGGCAGGGTGCTGTGGCTTCGCGCAGTAATGTAGAGGTGCTGGCCCCGAGTTCGGCTAGTCCCAGCATGGCAGTTCTGGGCTGGGTGTAAAACCCCAAGTGCGTCATTTGTTGTATAGATACTCTAAGAATTGAGTCCGTTTTCGGCAGGCAGTGATTTGGGGGATGGCATCTTCGTAATGTGATGATGCCTCCTTTGCCTGGCCCCTAATTGGAAAATGGGAAGAACACCAGTTTTGGAGTTAAAAGGCAGTTGTTTGAAATTGGAGAAATCTAGTATTAGAATTTTGTCAAGTACATTTATAAAATAGTGTTGAAGACATAGGTGGACACTTTTAAAAGTTAATGAAAAACAACTTAAAAAGCTTATTGGGATCTGGTGTGATGGCTCATTTGGCTAATTCTCCGCCTGCCAGTGCCGACTTCCCATTTGTTTGCACTGCTCCGCTTCCCATCCCGCTGCTTGCCTGAGGCCTGGGAAAGTAGCAGAGAGTGGCCCCAAAGCCCTGGGATCGTGTAAGATGTGGGAGAAACGGAAGAAGCTCCTGGCTTCCGATTGGCTCAGCTCAGCTCCAACCATTGCATCTCTCTGGGGCATGAACCAGTGGATGGAAAATCCTTTCAATAAAAATGAATACATCTTTAAAAAAGAAAAAGCTTATTTTGATGCAGGAGACCTTGGAATTCATGTTATGAGGAATCTTCAAAAGCTCGCAAAATACCTACTATGAAAAAAAAAGTAGATTTCAAAAACTTTTACGCCCAAAATGAGCTTTTGTTTTTTGACATTCGGTGAGGGGGAGAATCCTTGGGTCTGCTGGTTTCCCCTTAGCTGTCCAGGACTAGCTGGTGTGAGGCAGGCCACGTCCAGGTCCCCATAGCTCCCAGAGTTGTCCCCCACTGGTTCCCAGGGTCCCCGTTCGCAGGAGGCTGGAACTGGGGGCAGAGATGTGCACTCAGACTGGAGGACTGGCAGGGCCGTTGGCCATCCTGACGCATGTATATCCACTTAGCTTGTGATTCTGTTTTCTGTGTAGGTTTGGCTTTGGTTTCTGTATATAACTTAATCCTCTGGCATTTTATTCATAGATTCCGTATTTTTATTTAAAAGCACTGACCTCTAACAGGAGCAACCTGAAATGTTTTCTTTGACAAGCACAACTGAGTGCTGTGTAGCTTTAATTGAGAATTTGGTGTTTGTTATGTTGGTATGTGCCATTCATAAACTAAAATTCTTGGTCCTGAATTTCCATTAGTAAGTTACAAATTCGTATCAGAGGAGGTGTTAGAACTGATTTTCCCTACCTTTGCCCTAAAATCTACCAGGGGTAGACAAGTCTGACCGGGGATGTTATGTTAAGGGGCTTCCTTGTTTACAGGTTTCAGTTTAGGTAAAGTCATTTGCCCTCAGAGCAGTGACTCTATGGGCACAGATGTCACCATTTAAAAGTGGCAATAAGGAAATAATAGCCAAAACTGTTATGAGCCTGCTCCCCCTAGGCCATTTTGTGACTATTTTAAAAGTATTCAATGCACTTGCTCCCTGCCAAGTGCTGTGAGGCAGGCCTGGGGGCTGGGGGGAGGGGTGGTCACACACCCCACATTTGAACTTGGGCATTCTGGCTGCACAGCCCGTGGTCCCTACTGCTTCTGCGCAGTGCCAGAACTGGCCATCTGGGCTCTTGAATTAAAGGCAGTTACATTTTAGTTGTGTGGAGCCTTGAAAACAAATTCTGATCTTTGTTTTCTTTTTGAGGACTTAGAATTCTTTTTTTTCCTTCCTCCAAAGGTAGAAAAAACAAACACATTGAACTCTTCTAGATTTATTTGGATCTTAAAAATGTTAAACAGATGTAGTTATAGATAATACATTTTTACTTTCAAACTGACAAAATGACCTTTTGCTTGCAGTGAACTTTTAAAAGAGTTCAACTGTGTTTTGCCCTCGTTTGAGATTTATACTTAATTTGGGAAATTAAGAGAAATATTTATTTAAATTATAATTACCCTCTGTATGGGGTGAATTGACAGTTTCTGTCCCAGCCTGGAGCTCATTAGGCTAATCCTCCTTCAATGGCTGGCATACCATATGGGTGCCAGTTAGTGTCCCAGCTGCTTCACTTCCCATCCAGCTCCCTGCCTGTGGCCGGGGAAAGCAGTCCAGGACAGCCCAAGGACAGCCCAAGGCCGTGGGACCCTGCACCTGCATGGGAGCCCCGGTAAAAGCTCCTGGCTCCTGGCTTCGTACTGGCTCAGCTCCGGCCGCTGTGGCCATGTGGGGAGTGAGCCAGCAGATGGAGGATCTCTCTCTCCTCTCTAAATCTGCCTTCCAATATAAGTAAAAATATTTTTTTCAGAAGTTTGCTGTTGAAGCTAGCTAATGATGGTAGAAATTATTGAGCAATGTACTGTGTGTATGATGTTTTACAAATTTTTTATTTTCATCTACTTCAAAAGCAGAGAGAAGAGATTTCTGTCTGTCAGTTCTTTCCCCAGATGCCTTCAACAGCTGATGTCATTGAAGTCAGGAGCCAGGAAGCCAGCTGGGTCTTGCCCACAGGTGGCAGGGCGCACACACTCAGGCCGCCTGTGCTGCTGTGCCGGACACGTTAGCAGGAAGCGGGGTCGGAAGCAGAGTTGCCAGGCCTCAAGCTGGTGCTATCATGAGGGGGCCAGCATTGCGAGTGAGGCCTGCCTTTGCTGCTGGCAGCGTTGGTCCCGAAGTTTTTATTGATTTAAAAGTGAAATATTGTGTGGAAAATACTTTTGGGAAGTATGAAACTTTTTTCCTGATACAAACTGATACGTGAATTCTTCTAAAAGTTGTTATTTACTTGAGTCCGAGCTGCACTGCAAGGCAGCAAGGGAGAGTCCCTGCCTGCTGCTTCGCTTCCCAGCGCCCTCAGCAGCCAGGCCTGGGGCAGGTCAGCGGGAGCCCGCGCTGCTCTGGCCCACAGCATCTGGCTGCGAGCCCTGGAGTCCGGAACCGAGGCACTCCTGCAGGGCTTGGGCTTCTTAGCCGCCAGGTTAACCAGTCACTTCTGTGGTGGGACTCCTTAAATTGTTGAAAAGAATTTGTAATTTGACACAATTTATGCATCTAGGTGTGAAAGTTGACAGCTGTGCCACTGTTGGTATCTCCATTTTCTGCAATGCAAAGTGCTACTACGGGTGGCAGATAAACTTATCGGTAATTTATATTTTTCATTGCTGTAGTGTGGTATTTGGGTTGCAGTTTTGGCTTTTCAAGTTTTGGATATCTTTGCCATGACTCAATTACTGGGGCTAATTGACTCTGAGAGCAAGGCCTGAGTTTCTGGTGATACAGTATCCATTAGGTGGTTGAATGCAGCAGAGGCCAAGTGGGCGTGAATGATGAAAGCAGTAAATGCTGCAGAAATGGCGTGTGCGGTTCAGGGGTGGGGCATCGCTGCCCAGCAGGCCTCGGAGGAGAAACGATGTTCTGTGAGGATCTGTTTTCTGTGACCATACATCACGTTCCTGTCTAGTTGCTGTCTGGGCAATCAGGTTAAGACTTGGGACTTTTGGGATGCTGTAGTGTATCGACCAGGAAGTTGCTCAGCGGAGTCCTTGCTGTTAAGCATTATTATCTTGTTATTAAGCGTTAAAGATGTGCATTGGTGTCCCTGTCCATATTTCTGTTTATATTCACCCCTTTTAAATGGATTGGATAGGCTTTTTCATTTTCTGTTCAGATTTATTTTAATAGTTGAGTATTAGAAAACATTGTTTTGAAGGCTGCATGGAATTCCAAGGTTTGAGGAAAATTGTTTCTGATAACATTTTACTTTTTTAATCATATCTGACAAAGTCCAGAATATATTTGTATCATTTAGGGTAGTAGTCATATTAATAGCATTGAAAAGACATTTTTTTAACCAGTCGGAATCTTCTGACCAAAGTCAGGAAAGGCTGATCTCCAATTCTACAGCCCCTTGTTTTCTGTGTGTTTGCTATCTGCTCCTCTGCCTCACTACTAGTAGAAACAAAGGACCCTTCAGCACAGAATTTGGCTTGGTGGAGCTCTATTGGAGAAGTCTAAGGAGGGACAGCATCCTATTAAGATATAGTAAGCAGTTTCATTGGGAACCCATCTTTGATCTGAAAGTAGAAATGCGTACTGCATTGTATCCTCACATCTGGATATGGTAGTCTCCATTACAGTTACTCTACATCTCCTTAAATGAAAAGCCACAAAACAAAATCAACAACAGGAAGGAAAAATAGAATTTTACAGCAAAATAAGCTTGGGCCTGGCACAATAGCCTAGTGGCTGAATCCTCGCTTTGCACACCTGGGATCCCATATAGATGCTGGTTCATGTCCCAGCTGCTCCAGTTCCCATCCAGCCTCTCTCTACTGGGTGACAGTTGGAGTAACTGTTGTTTTCTATTACAATCCTGTATCTGTGGTCTCCCTGCTGGCAGTTTCTGGTGTGAACTTGAGGAGAATGTGTATTTGGCTGTGCGGAAGTAGTCTAAATGTCAGTCTGACCTGGTTGAGTGACAGGGATGTGCGGCTCCGTGCTAGTGTTGCTTGCTGGCAGTGCTGGATCTGTCCGTCACTGAGGGAGCCAGGCTGTGGCTCTCCAGTTAAATAGAGCTTCTCGCATTCTGGCAGTTTGTTCCTCAAGTATTTTGACACTTTTTGTTTGGTACAGACATGTTGAGGATTGTTACGTCTTCTTGGAGGATTGACTCTTTTTTCATTATGTAATTCCCTGCCTTATCCCTGGTGATTTTCCTGTTCTCAGCCCTGCTTTGTGTGACGCTAATGTATCGATTTCAGCTTGTGTTGAAACCAGCGGGTGTGTCTCTCTGTTTCTTAAAGTTTGTGTATATGTGTCTTTGTTTTTGTAGTGAGTTCCTTATAAACAATATATTTGAACTGCGGGGTTTTTTTCCATTCACTCTAATAGTCTCTTTTAGTTGGCTTAATTAGAAAATCACATACAAATCATTTTTGATGGAATTACAGCATTTTGTTCCTTATGCTTTTGTTATGTTTCTTCCCTAATCTTCCCGCTTCTGCCCTTTCTGACTTGGAATGACCGTTCAGTGTGCTTCGGTTGTCTCCTAGTGTGTCAGTCACACTTCATAGATTTTCCTCGTAGTTGTGCTACGGTTTGCAATATACAACCAAGTTCAACTTCAAATACCAATGTCCAACTTCATGAGCAGTGCACCTGTCCCCTTGGTCTGCTGTGTGCTACTTTAATGATACCGTAAATGGCGGCGTTTACAGCGAGCCGAAGGTTCTGGAGACTGGGTAGTCTGAGTTGGAGGGTCAGCATCTGCTGGGGTCGTTCCTGCGTTTCCTTCCCTGGTCAGAACGGCAGAGAGGGAAAGGGACCCACTGGTTCTTCCACAAGGAGCACCTGCTCACAGTGATGCACTCCCATGAGTGTGGGCTTATGGTCTACACCCTGACCTTAGAGGACCACTCACGGTGATGCACTCCCATGAGTGTGGGCTTATGGTCTACACCCTGACCTTAGAGGACCACTCACGGTGATGCACTCCCATGAGTGTGGGCTTATGGTCTACACCCTGACCTCAGAGGACCACTCACGGTGATGCACTCCCATGAGTGTGGGCTTATGGTCTACACCCTGACCTTAGAGGACCACTCACGGTGATGCACTCCCATGAGTGTGGGCTTATGGTCTACACCCTGACCTTAGAGGACCACTCACGGTGATGCACTCCCGTGAGTGTGGGCTTATGGTCTACACCCTGACCTTAGAGGAGCACTCACGGTGATGCACTCCCGTGAGTGTGGGCTTATGGTCTACACCCTGACCTCAGAGGACCACTCACAGTGATGCACTCCTATGAGTGTGGGGCTTATGGTCTACACCCTGACCTTGGAGGAGCACTCACGGTGATGCACTCCCATGAGTGTGGGCTTATGGTCTACACCCTGACCTCAGAGGACCACTGACAATGACAGTTCAATTTCAACATTCAAATCATACCGTCCTCTTATTCTTTTTGATATTATTGTCACCTGTGTCTCTTACCTGCATGTTGTCATTACCCAGTATTTTGTTGATTTATTAGAACAGTTTTCTTTTCAGTAAGTTAATAATAAAAAATGCAGGGTTTTTTGTTTTGTTTTCCTGACTTTTTCTGTGGATCATAATGAACTGCCAGCTCCCTTAGATGTGGTTTTTTGTTTTGTTTTTTTTTCCAGTTTGGGAACTTTATGGATCTTTAACCTCACTGACACTTCTAGGACTCATTACTCATACTTTGATGTGTTAATCTCTTCTTTTCCACTAGAGCCTTTAAGCTCAGTCATAATTAGTTTTAAATTTTTGTTGGAAAGACTGAGTTATAGAGAGAGAAGGAGAGACCGAGAGAAATCTTACATCTGCTTGTTGCTCACCACATGGCCACCAGGGCCGGAGCTGAGCTAACTTGAAGCCAAGGAGCCAGGAGCTTCCTTCAGCTCTCCCAGGTGGGTGCAGGGGCCTGAAGGTGTGGGTCATCCTCTCCTGCCTCCCTAGTGTCTCAGCGGGGATCTGGATTGGAAGTGATGCAGCCAGGGTTAACATGGTGCCTAAACGGGACGTGGGCGCCGCAGGTGGCCGTTACTCATTCCACCACGGTGTGAGCCGCAAACATGGTTTTTTAAAGAGTACTTGCTTTCAGTCTATTTGACAAGCAGGAACACAGAGGTGTTTGGGCACTGGCTTATTCCGCAGTGCCTGCACACTGAAGCCAGAACCCTGGCCCTTGACTTGGGTCTCCTGTGTGGGTGATGGTAGAGCCGCACTGGAACCCTCCCAGGTGTGCAGGCATCATAGGTGTGACTGTTTTTCATCTGTCAGAGAATTTCAGGTATCTGTGATACCTAAATCTGCTTGCTTTATTTCTTTAGGTTTTTTTGCTTTTCTGTTAGATCTCTGTAGTGAACAATGTCAGATCCTGCTGAGGAAGTTAGCTAAGAACGTGCACTTGTTTCCTCCCTCCTGTCAGTGTCCAGTGTTAGGGATGATCTTTCTGTCTAGTTAGGATTGGTGTGGTGGTCAGGAAGCGTATTCCACGCCTCCGTTTCCTTTCCTGCCTTTTCTTGGTTGTTGGAGCATCCCTGTCTTCATGGTAGGCTTACCTATAAACATGCTTACTTTAAATGGCCAGGTTTTGTACTCAGTTTTTCCAGTCATTTCTTGGCTATGTATGGTTTCTTTTTAGTGTGCTTTTCTGGAAGGGTTCAAGGAACAAGCCTTCTGTTAACTAACTGAACTAGCCTTTAAATTAGCTATTTTAAAGCCCTCGGGTGACATTTTTGGGCAGCGTATATATTACACTAGAACGTGCTGTTGGTGGTGTTTAGGTATGAAACACACCTCATGTGAAGTTTTTAGCATAATTTTTGTTTTCATTTAGGTGACTTGATTTTTTTTAAGAATTTATTTATTTTTCACTGGAAAGTCATATTTACAGAGAAAAGCAGAGACAGAAAGATGTTCCATCTGCTGGTTCACTCCCCAAAGTGTCTTGATGTTTTTAACTAGATGTTTATAGACGTTCAGCAAACGGTCTTTCCAGTTTGTGTCCGGATTGGCTTTCCCCGGTACACCTGGTGTTCTTTCAGTGTGTAGGTTCAAGCTTCATCTCAGGAAGGTTGGCTTGAGGTGTGCTTCAGAATGTTTTCCTGCAGTGAGCTGCAGCTTTAGGCCTCCTCTGTTTTCGCTTGCTTGCTACCTCGTTGTGCTCTTACCTTTTTTTTTTTTTTCCCTTAAGAAGGAGAGGAATCTTTCCATTTCTGAAAGCTTTTCTCCCTCATTTTTGAGTCTTACTAGTTCTTCCTATGTATGGTTGCACTGCGTCTGAGCTGTTTTCATTTTGACTTAGTGCCAGTTATGAAAGAATGAACTATTTTCTTGGGTCGTTTTGAAATGTTCATTCATAGCTTCATCTTTGTGCTCACACTTTTCCTAAGTGTTATCTGTGCATATTACGTCGCCTATAAGCCTTAGCATGAACTTCTGGCTAGATCGCTTTCCCAGGAGGCTCCTGTGGCTGGTGCTGTGTGGGTCTGGGTCGCTTGGATGTCTGCTCACTGAAATAGGAGTTCTTGGCCCAGCTCCTCCATCCCTCACGTCCCTCCTCCCTGCGGCTTCTGCCGAGGCTGGCTCTCTTCTGTCTGTCCTGGAAGAGGCTGTTGGTGGGATAGTCCAGAAAGCCAGTCGGCAGGAGCACTTCTGTATGTTACACTGCTCTTGGGCTTTTCGTCTTCCCACTGACCTGCGTGTTTGTCTCTTACTTGGTTGCCAGGGTTTCAGTTTTTGGTCCCTTTGTGAAAAGAGCTGTCCCTAGCTCTTTGAGTAGCTTCATCCAATTAGTGTTATTGAAAGTTTTTTTCAGAGCAGAAAGTTGGTTTTTTTTTAATACCACCCAGAGTGAAAGCATCCCACCGCCCTGTGTTGGCACACTGTATGAATTCTCCGGTAGTGTGTTCACACATCATGGTAGCTCTGTGTGTGCTGACTGCTGCCATGTAGGAGGAGGGTTATACAGGACGGCAGAGTGTTTCATGGAACTGTGGGATGTTAACATGGCTGCAGTGAGTGGTGTTTCCCAGCATTGTACAAACCAGCTTCCTTGATTAGAGCTGCAAAAAATTTGAGATTTTGAAGTTCAGCCTTTCCCTTTAACTGGTGACATGTGAGACTGTGGGGGATTAGCTATCTATTTTTTTTTTCAAAGATTTATTTTATTTTTATTGCAAACTCACATACACAGAGAGGAGGAGAGACAGAGAGGAAGATCTTGTCCAATGATTTCACTCCCCAAGTGACCACAACGGCCAGTGCTACGCCAGTCCGAAGCCAGGAGCCAGGAACTTTCCCCAGGTCTCCCACACAGGTGCAGGGTCCCAAGGCTTTGGGCCATCCTCGACTGCTTTCCCAGGCCACAAGCAGGGAGCTGGATGGGAAGTGGAGCTGCTAGGATTAGAACCTGCGCCCATATGGGATCCGGTTGCGTTCCAGGTGAGGACTTTAGCTGCTAAGCCACTGCTCCCGGGCCAAGATTAGCTATTTATTAATGGCCAAGTTTCAAGGTTTTCTGATTTTTTAGTTGAAGTTGATTTCATCTGTATTCATCTGGTTCATTCAGCACGAAGCATAGTTTTTAGGACTCGTGTTTTTAAACCACAAAGAGAAAATGTTCTAGTGATGAAACTTCAAATGTTTTTAAAGATTTATTCATTTTCTTTTTTTAAAGATTTATTTATTTTTGTTGGAAAGTCAAACATACAGAGAGGAAAGACAGAGAGGAAGATCTTCCATCCGTTGGTTTACTCCCCAAGTGGCTGCAAGGTCTGGAGCTGAGCCAGTCCGAAGCCAGGAGTCCAGGAGCTTTTACTGGGGCTCCCACGCAGTTGCAGGGTCCCAAGGCCTTGGGCTGTCCTGGACTACTTTCCCAGGCCACAGGCAGGGAGCTGGATGGGAAGCGGGGCTGCTGGAATTCAAACTGACGCCCATATGGGATCCTGGCATTTGAAGACATGCTTAGCCAATTGAGCCATTGCATCAGACCCTGAAGTAGTTTTTAAATATATGTGTCACTGAGGTGAGCAGAAGCCCTTAAGTATTAATATGAAAGACTTGGGACTGAGCGTGTTGAATTGCTGACTTAAGCCTAAAATGTCCAATGAATTACCTTACTATGAATTTCAGTAGATTTTTTGCTTTTAGATTTTTTTTAAAAAACATTATCTGTTACATGATGGAAACAATATGGACATAATAGTATTACCCACTTCCCTATACCCCCTGAACCTTTTTTTTTCTCTTTTTTTTCCTTTAACCGTAATTAACTATGTAAAGATTGTCAACAACAATACAATAAAATAGATTAAAAAAAAAACCATTATCTGCTTGTAGGGCACTAGAGCCAGAGCCAGGGAGGGAGGGAGAGGGATCTTTTGTCCTCTGCCTTACTCCACATGTAGCCATAATGACCGCAGCTGGGTCAAGCCGTCCCTGTGTGTGCCTCTGGGCTCCTAGGCCCCAGACTCAGGCTGCCTGCCTGCCCGGCTGCTTGGCCCGGCTGCTTGCCCGTGTCCAGCAGTCTTGGCCCGGCTGCCTGCCCGTGTCCAGCAGTCTTGGCCCGGCTGCCTGCCCGTGTCCAGCAGTGTTGGCCCGGCTGCCTGCCCGGCTGCTTGCCCGGCTGCTTGCCCGTGTCCAGCAGTCTTGGCTGGGAGATGTAAAATGGTACCTGTTTTTTTTTTTTTTTAAGATTTTATTGTTTATTGGAAAGCCGGATATACAGAGAGGAGGAGAGACAGAGAGGAAGATCTTCCATCCGATGTTTCACTCCCCAAGTGAGCCGCAACGGGCCGGTGCGCGCCAATGCGATGCCTGGAACCAGGAACCTCTTCCAAGTCTCCCACGCGGGTGCAGTGTCCCAAGGCTTTGGGCCGTCCTCCACTGCTTTCCCAGGCCACAAGCAGGGAGCTGGATGGGAAGTGGAGCTGCCGGGATTAGAACCGGCGCCCATATGGGACCCCGGGGCGTTCAAGGCGAGGACTTTAGCCACTAGGCCACGCCGCCGGGCCCATACCTGTTTTTGGTTCCCTTTTAGTTTTCATGCAGAATTGGAGGGAATGGAGAATGTATTTTAAGGTGAAAATTAACTGATTATTAAAAATACAAAGTCCATTGGCCTTCCCAGTTTTTCTTGACTGGCTTTCCGGTATCATCTGCATCTTTCACTTTAGGTTCTAAATTATGTCTTTCCTAACTTTTTTCCTGTGTGTTTCCTGGCTGATAGTGTGCAGGAAGGCGGTGGGGCACCTGTAAGGGTGTTCTGGTTGCCAGAGCAGAGACCTCTGGCCGCTGGAACCAAACAGTTGTCCAGTTTTGTTCTTTTACTTTCTGGAGTTTATGGTTTTTAAATATCTCTTGTATTTATATGTCTGCTATATTCTTGCTTTAAAACTGGCTTGTTTTTCTTAATTATCACACTTTGCTGTTTCTGTTTCATTAGTTCTGTTCATACTTTCCTTTTCTTGTAATGTTACTATTAGCCCATCCTCCTAGGAGGTAGTATAGCTTGGCAGTGAATTGTTTCTAAGGGGGAGTCGTAACTGTTTCTAAGTGGCTGTGGATGAGGTGTTGCATCTGAGGGCAGGGCGCGTGTCTGGTGTAGCTGTTAAGATGTGGGTAAGGTGCATGCTGAGGCGCTCACATCTTGGGCCAGCGTGGTGGTTCAGGGCTAAAATCTTCAACTGCAAGCACCAGGATCCCATATGGGCACTGGTTCATATCCTGGCTGCTCCACTTCCCGTCCAGCTCCTGGCTATGGCCTGGGAAAATAGTGAAGGACACCCCAAGCCTTGGGGCTCTGCACCCACGTGGGAGACCCAGAAGAAGCTCCTGGCTCTTGGTTTTGGATCGGCTCAGTTCAGGCCGTTGTGGCCACTTGGGAAGTGAACCGGCAGATGGAGGATCTTTCTGTCTCCCCTCTATAATTCTGACTTTTAATAAAAATAAATCACATTCTTAAAAAAAAAAAAAACAGTGCTTCCATAATGCTAAGTGCGTTAGTATTGATGAGGGCCTGATGTTAGTAGTCACTTCTCATCTGACTTGTAGGTAGTGGAAATGCATCGAGGGAAGATGATGGTGATGGTTACACCTCACTTTGGGCTCGTGTTTGTGCTTACCTTTGTAATCTGATGTAAATAAGTTTATTAGGATAGTCATGATTCTTTTGTTATAGAAACTCCCCCAGAAATTAAAAAAAATACACATTTTTAATGTAGTTTTTGAGAAGCTGAGGACTATGGGACCGCACACCCATGTGATGGGTAGGAGTGGGGAATGCTTCTATTTACTGGGGCTTGCAGTGGCCAGGCCTAGTCATGGCTGGGGTGGGGCGTGGTTGAAGGTGGGGCCTAGGCGTGGTTGGAGGTGGGGCCTAGGCGTGGTTGGAGGTGGGGCCTAGGTGTGGCTGGGGCCTTGGTGTGGTGTGGTTGGAGGTGGGGCCTAGGTGTGGCTGGGGGCGGGGCGGGGCTGGAGGTGGGCTGCCTCCTATCTTCCACGTGAGCATCAGGAGCCCTAGTTACCTGAGCCTCACCATCGCCTGGCTAGAACTGGTGTCAGGATGAAGTCGGGATTTGAACCCAGGCACTGCCATGAGCATCTTGACCGGCACGCTGCACAGCCACTCCTTAAAGAGTGTGTGGGTCAGAAAACAAAAAGAAAAAACAACAAAAGAAAAAAAAAGAGTGTGTGGGTCCTGTTAATCTCTCTCACATTTCAGCCACGTGTTGGGTGGGCATCTGAGAGGCGGGTCTGAATTCACAGGAGCAGATCCTGTTGTAAACGCTTGACCCTGCACTTGGCATTCAGTGGTCCAGCTGCTTGTTTTTCAGATCCGGGTGTCTCCATTTATTTTCATTATACAAGGTTGTTCCTTCCAACCCCCTTGAACTGGTGGAGGCTCATTTTTTTATTATTATTAATTTTCCAGATGCCGAGAGACATTAATCTCCTCCTGTTTTTATCAATCAGTTTCTTTTTAAGTTTTAATTAATATTTTATCTTCTGTATTTTGCAAAAATTATTGAGTTTTTGTTGACTTTTCTGTCTCAATTTGTAAGATGTTAAATTTTTCTTTAGTTTTATTAGCCTTTCAGTAGTAACCTTAAATCATTTTTCTTTTTATCAACTCTATAAGCATTGTTCCTTTCTAAGAACTGGGAAAGATGAAAAATCTGTGTCATGTGATCTTCCCCAAATTTGTTCCTATTTATTTTTTATGTGTATGGTCCCAATTTATTATAGTAGAACTATAATAACTATAGTAGAAAAAAGGCTGTCTTGGGGCCAGCTGCCACGATGGTTCAGTTGGCTAATTCTCCACCTACAAGTGCCAGCATACTATGTGAGCACTAGTTCATGTCCTGGCCACTCCTCTCCCCATCCAGCTGTCTGCTTTATGGCCTGGGAAAGCAGCGGAGGAAGCTTCTGGCTCCCGGCTTCTCGTGCCAGGTCAGCTCAGCTGTAGTTACTGCGGCCGTTTGGGAGTGAGACAGTGGAAGACCTTCTCTCTCTCCTCTCTAACTCTGCCTTTCAGTAAAAGTAAATCTCAAAAAAAATCACCTTGTGAAAACTTGTTTTTCCAGTTGTTTCAAATGGCACCTTTATCTTTCTGTGCTGCTTATTCTGTTTTATATTCTGTTCTTAATTTTTTATCTGCTAGATTATGTTTGCCTAGTTATCCCTTATTTTTTAAATTAATTGCTATGTTTTTCTTTGTTTCAGGAATATTCTAGTGGATAAACCGAATGACCAGTCTTCAAGATGGTCTTCAGAGAGTAACTACCCTCCCCAGGTAAGGTTGCATGCAGTCCCAGATGTTGTGCAGAGGTAGAGACGGAGAGAGAGCCTCCCTAAGTGGCCACAAAGCTCAGGCCCAGGCCAAAGCCAGGAGCTTCACCTGGGTCTCCCACGCGGGTCACAGGGCCCCAGGGACGAGCGCCATTGTCCACTGCTTTCCCAGGGGCATTAGCAGGGAGCCGCTGGGCGGGCATGGGTTGCTGGCAGTGTAGATGGCCGCTTAACCCGCTGGGACGGAATGCCAGCCCCTCTTTCTTGTCTGAGTTTTGGGAGGGTTTTGATTTGCAAGGCAGTTTCGGTAAGGGGTTTGACGCGATGTAGACTGTCTCCTGGATATTGGAGATGTTTTATTTTCTAGATTACTAATGATAGAAAAGTAGGTTTCTTGAGAGCTTCTCGGGAAGATGCTGATCAAGCAGTACTAACGTGGTTGCTGTGTTTTCATGTGAGCAAAGCTTGTAAGCTCCGTTGATTATACTCAGCTCATTGTGTAACTGTACAAGGAAATATTATTCAACTGAACTTTGATTCAGTGACTCATTGGTTGCCCTTTGGGAAGAATAAACTTAATGTAATTTGTTATTTTATTTAACTAATATACTCAGATGACATAAAGACCATGAAATAAATTCCTTTTTGTAAAAAAAAAAAAAAATTATTTATTTATTGGAATAGTAGATTTAGGATGAGAAGGAGAGACTGAAAAGATTTTCAGTCTGCTGGTTCACTCCCCAAATGGCAGCAATGGCTGGAGCTGAGCCTGTGCAAAGCCAGGAGCCAGGAGCTTCTTGCGGGTCTCCCACGCGGTTACAGGGTCCCGAGGCTTTGGACTGTCCTCCACTGCCTTCCCAGGCCACAGGCAGGGAGCTGGATGGGATGCATGGAGAGAATTAGTTTGTGGAGCCACTGCACCGGCCCATGAAATAAATTCTTTTCCCTCACAAAAATAGTGTCCAAAGTTGTCGGAGTTTAAAAGCAACCTTTCTTTTAGTCGTAAGTGCTCAGCATTAATGCTTTTTGTGTAGTATTCACACTTACTGTGCCTTTACCCTCATTGATTCATGTGGTGGGTGCAGCAGATAGGTGAACGCATTTTTTTATACCATGAAATTTGTGAAAACTTATATACCTGTTGGACCACTTGCCATGTATGTTTTTGTTCCAGAATTTGCTATATACATTTCCTTTGCATATGTAGTATAAATAATAACAGAACAGAACAGCTGTCATCAGCCCTTTTAGAAATGGTGAATATAGCTTTGGGGGCTTTTTGTGAACTCCTTTTTGTATCTGTCTTGCACCCCTCCCCAGTAACTATTTTAAGTTTTGTTAAGTGTTTTTTCATAGTTTTATATATGTAAATTATGAATATATGAATACAATTTTTGAGTTTGACCTCATGGATATTAATTAACTCATTTGTAGATCTTCTGTGACTTTTTATTGCTTGACATTATGATGACTTAAAAATTATGGAATGACAGAAATAGGGAGAGAACGGCAGTGTACATCCTCTGGTTTACTGCGCATGTGCCTGCAAAACTGCAGGCCGGGCTAAAGCCAGAATTAGAAACTCCAGTGTGGGTGGCAGAACTGCTCCTGGCTGGGCCCTCGCCCGCTGGCACTTGGCACGGGCACTGGCAGGAAGCTGGAGTCGGGGTGGAGCCAGGACAGGAACCTGGGCTCTGTGTGTGGGAGTCAGTCTTCCCAAGTACTGACTTTGCGGCTCAGCCAAACACCCACCTTAGTAGGTGTTGTTCTTTTTAAAGATTTATTTATTTATTTAGAAAGGCAGATTAACAGAGAAGGAGAGACAGAGATCTGTTGGTTCACTCCCCAAATGGCTGCAATGGCTGGAGCTAAGCCAATCTGAAGCCAAGATCCAGTAGCCTCTTCCAGGTCTCCCGCATCGTGCAGGGTCCCAAGTGCATGGTCCATCCTTTACTGCTTTCGCAGGCCACAAACGAACCTGGATGGGAAGCGGAGCAGCAAGGACATGAACCTGGGCCCAAATGGGATGCAAGTGCCTGCAGGCAGAGGGTTAGGCGGTTAGGCCGTTGAGGCGGTCTGTTGGTCGTTTTTACCGCAGTAATGCATGCCAGTGTGTGAACATGCCAGACGTGCTCAGGCAGTAGCCGTGACTGCTGCCTGTCGCAGTGCGCATTAGCAGGAAGCTGCAAGCAGGAGGGAGCGGACCAGAAATACAGGCGTCTTCACCAGCGCCCAAGGTGCCAGGCCAGATGCTCGGCCCTGGGCTGTACTTTGCATGCAGACGAAATCTGTGTGTGTGTGTGAGAGAGAGAGAGAGAGAGAGAGAGGGAAAGAGGGGGGAGAGGGAGAGGGGGAGAGAGAAAGAGGGGAGAGAGAGGGGGAGAAAGAGGGGGAGAGAGGGAGGAACAGAGAAAGAGGAGAGAGGGAGGGAGGAAGGGGGGAGAGAGAGGGAGAGAGAGATGGGTTTTTTTGCTTATGTATTCATTTAAAATTTAGTTAGCTTCCTTTTGTTTAATGTGATGTTAAGTTGTCAGGACATAAATACTTGTTTACTTCTTTGGACCCAACTGCTTAGTAAATGGAGCTATTGATTTTTTTTTTTTTTTAGTCTTGTATGCTATATTAAGTTACCCATTGCTGTGCAACAAATTACCCACAAAATTTGGCAGTTAAGAAACAATTAAGCCTTTATTATTCACACTGTTTCTGATGGTGAGGAATCAAACAGTGGTGTAGCTCTGAGGGGCTCCGGCTGGGTGTCTGCTCTGAGGGGCTGCTCTGAGGGGCTCCGGCTGGGTGTCTGCTCTGAGGGGCTCCGGCTGGGTGCTCTGAGGGGGCTCTGCCTGAGTGTCTGCTCTGAGGGGGCTCTGGGTGGGTAATTTGAAGGTTGGTGGCTTGGTAGGATACATTCCGTCCATTTGGTAGGAGACGTGGCAGGAGGCCGGAGTCGCTCACCAGCTGGCCTGTCTAGGTGGGTGGGTGTCCTCAGGACTTGAGCTGCCTTCCTCCCGTGGCTAAGCAGCAAGAGCTGCCATAGCCTCTGACCTAGCCTGAGGCTTGTTCAAGTTTTCTCAGCCTTCTCTGTCTTCCGTGGCTCCGTCTTCAGATCCATCTCTGTCATCCATTGCAAAGTTCGTCTAGGGATTAAATGATTAATGATGTTGATCAGTTTTTCTTGTTTGCTTTCCTACGTGTTCTTTGATGAAGGTCTGTTCAAAGGATTTGTCTATTTTTAAACTTGTTTATTTTCTTATTGTTGAATCGTAGAGGTTCTTCATGTTTTATGGACGTCTCTTATCAGGTAGGATTTGCGGATACTTTTTGTTTCTTTCTCCTTCCCTCTCTTCTTCCCTCCTTCCTTCCTGCCTTCCTATTTCTTTGAAGGATAGCTTCGTTTCTGCCTTGTCTGTCTTTGCAAGGCTGGGCAGGTCCAAGCCTGGAGCCTGCAGCTCCGTCTGGGTCTCCCATGTCTTAGCAGGGACCCAGGCGCTTGGCGTCATCAGCTGCCACAAACATCTCAGCAATGAGCTTGAGCAGAACTGGAGCCTCTGAGACTCAAACTGACGTGTCCCAGGAGATGCTCTGATGGTGCCTCTTGCCACAGGTAGTGCCTTAGCCTGAGGAGCCACTGCACCAGCCCTGCACATGTGTCTTAACATCCCTGCCCTCTCTGTCCCACCTGTACCACCCTGCTCCCCTCCCCACTGCCACAACCTTCTTTCTGTCCCCAAATTAGAAGCATTCGTCAGGTGTGATGCTAACCGTGTGTCAGTTGGAGACTGTCCTCTTATGGTTCCTCTTGTGAAATGCATACCAGTTTTCTTTATAGTATTCTGTGTCTTAAACCTCTAACACGTCCCCCACATCCCCAGAATATAATTTAGACTTCTTTTTAGAGATGCACTTCATTCCCTTACCTCCTGAAACTTGACAGACCTTGTAACACACTTTGAGAAAATGTCAGGGAAACAAACTGCAGTCTATAAACAAGACCTCTTGACACTCGGGGCAGCTGTGACGTGGGGAGCGCATCTTGCTCCTCGAAGCTGCAAGTCAAAGCGGGTCAGTCCCAGCTGAGCCTGCTCCTGCAGCACTGCCCATGGCCAGGCCTAGGGGATGCCCGTGCAGCAGCTGCTGTCCTAGTCTAAGTACATGCACTCAGGTACATGAGGTCACAGTATAGCCACAGTGCACGATGAATACATCAACATGAGCAATTCATGTCCTTTGCCTATTTTTTAAGACTTATTTATTTTTATTGAAAAGGCAAATCAGATTTACAAAGAGAAAGAAAGATCTTCCATCCGCTGGTTCACTTCCCAGAAGGCTGCAACGCCCAGAGTCGAGTGAATCTGAAGCCAGGAGCCTCCTCCATGTCTCCTATGTGGCTGTGCCTGGTCCCAAGGGCTGTCCTCATCCTGTACTGCTTTCTCAGGCCACGGGCAGGGAGCCGAAGGGAAGTGGAGTAGCCGGGACACCCATATGGGATCCTGGCACTTGCAGGTGGACAATTGGCCACTGAGCTATTGAGCTAGGCCTTCTTTACCTGTTTTTATATTGAATCAATCATCTTTCTGTTGTAAGAGCTTCTTATTTATTTATTTTCAAATTATTTTTATTGGAAAGGCAGATATACAGAGAGGAGGAGAGACAGGAAGATCTTCTGTCCGATGATTCACTCCCCCAAGCTGCCACAACAGCTGGAGCTGCGCTGATCCAAAGCCAGGAGCCCAGAGCCTCTTCTGGGTCTCCCACGGAGGTGCAGGGTCCCAAGGCTTTGGGCCGTCCTCGACTGCTTTCCCAGGCTACAGGCAGGGAGCTGGATGGGAAGCGGGGTTGCTGGGATTAGAACTGGCGTTCATATGGGATCCTGGTGTGTTCAAGGCAAGGACCTTAACCTCTATGCTAGGCTATCGTGCAGGGCCCTGTAAGAGCTATTTAAATATGCAGTGCTGTCAAAAGTATGATTTACTAGCTTTTTTTGGTAATTTCGATCTTGATAATATCCTTTTATACCATAGTTTGAATTTTGCTAAAATCCTCTATATCTTGTGCTTGTACTGTGGCTCTACTGTAATCTACTGTGACATACTGTTACGATCCATTGCCAGATCTCAAAGCATGAAGATTTACTTACATGTTTGAGTTACGCATTGTTAGTGCTTGTGTTGTGGATGCTGGTCTCAGTGAGTTGATGGTTTAATTTTAATTCATTTAGAGTTAGTTCTCATGTATGTCACGGGTATGACCACCTGCAGTAGCATGATCCTCATGAAATAGGAAGTCTGTCCGCCAGGTGTCCACATTGGTCTGAGGAGCTTGGACCCCATGTATTCTCTCCTTAGTAACTGCCTGCTTATGTTTCCTGGTTGAAGTGGTTCTGTTTGTCCCAGTGTGTCGTGGCTCCGTTAGCCATTTGCAGCAGATCGGGCTTGTTTCACTTGCACACTGGCAGGGACGGTGAGTGCGTCTTGGAGTTCGAAGGTCTTACATTCGATCACGGGGTTAGAGGGTCGATGTAGCTGTTGGAGTGTATCAGTGGGAATATGTGCTTGATTTTGCAATTTGGTTTATTTGGCAGTTAACTTTATTTCACTTAATAATGTCACCTAATGAATACCGACTTGGTTCTGTCCTGGCCACCTTGCTTCCAGCCCACGTCCTTGGGTCTCTGCCCCTGTGTGGCAGGGGTGGACTCGGGCCTGAGCTGGCTTTGACCTGGCCCGGCCCAAGTTGTGAGCGCTTGGGGGAGTGAAACACCAGATCAGACATCTTTCTCTGACTGTCTAATGTTTCTCTGCCTTTCCAAGAAAATGAAAAGAATTCTTTACGTGGTAATGGTAAAGTAACCCCTTTACATGATTCTTGTGTTTTATTCTTTAGTTTTTAAAAACTCATCTTACAGAGGTGAGGCGGCAGTGTAAACCTTACACTCTGCTGTTAACTGTCAAATGCTTGAAACTTGAGGAATGTATGGCTTGATTCTTTCTTAGTACTTGATTCTGAAGCTGGAGAGGCCTGCTGTAGTCCAGAACATCACATTCGGGAAATACGAGAAAACTCACGTGTGCAACTTGAAGAAGTTCAAGGTCTTTGGTGGAATGAATGAAGAGAACATGACGGAGCTGCTGTCCAGGTGAGTCAAGGTCAGGCTGCACGCGGATTTGAGCTTCTTGGCAGCTAAACCGGAGGCGGAAAAGAATATTTCTTCTATTTAGTGCTGTCGTTTAGCTTTTTGTTTTGTTTTTGTTTTTAAACTGCTGGATACTCCTTATTATTATCAAGCAAGAATGAGTAAAAATTTTAAACACTTTTCATTTTCAGTTGTATTTTAGGATTTTTAATGACTTCATCTTTTATTAAAATCTTTGCTATAAAAATATGGGTTATATCCACAGCATTAAGATTCTTTACTCTGGGCCCGACACGATAGTCTAGTGGCTAAATCCTCGCCTTGTATGCGCCACAATCCTATATGGGTGCTAGTTTGTGTCCACTTCCCATCCAGCTCCCTGCTTGTGACCTGGGAAAGCAGTCGAGGACGGCCCAAAGCCTGGGGACCCTGCCCCTACTTGGGAGACCGGGAAGAAGCCACTGGCTCCTGACTTCAGATTGACTCAGCTCTAGCTTTTGCAACCGTTTGGGAGTGAATCAGCGGATGGAAGATCTTTCTCTCTGTATCTCCTTCTCTGCATTAATTTTTAGTCAGGAAATGTTTCAAGACAGTCAGTGTGATTTTCCCATAAATATGAACAATTTTGGAAAGCTCATGAAGATTCAGGATTAAAAGATAGGTTTATTTTGGCACAAAATGAAAAATAAAATTCATGTGTGATATTTTCGCAGTATACATTTCCAGGACCTTTTTGAAGGCCCTTTGTAAACATGGATTAAAATTCCTTTTTTTCCCCCAAAATAAACTCTAATGCCATTTTCCATTAACTTTTGATGTACCACTCACATTATTTATGTTAATTCTAATTATTTAAGAGGAATAGTGATACGAATTCATTTAGGCTAAAGCAAATTAAGGTAAAGTGATTTTGTCTTTGAAATTTTGTTTAAAGGGAACATTTAGAATTAATTGATTTAATTCTTAGACAGATTAATGCTGGATGGTTTTCATTAGCTGTCAGTAATTAGAATATAGTTAGGGTTAGTCGGAATGTAAACGTTTCCACCTTACTGTGCCGTTCGGCTCCCTGTCTGTTGCTTCGGTCATTTATTCTGAGCATTGTTTTGAACCGAAAATTTGAATCTGACCTTCACTCTGGTTTAGTGTGTCTCCTAATTACAATGAAGTCAGACTTAATACCCTTATTTTTTCTCTGCAGTGGCTTAAAGAATGATTACAACAAGGAGACCTTCACATTGAAGCATAAAATTGATGAGCAAATGTTCCCCTGTCGGTTCATAAAAATAGGTAAGGTTTGACATTCTGGAAGGGGAAACTTTTTTATATTACCAATAAACTGTAGCCCCTGGACAATTTGTAAGGCTTTTCTTTGTATCAAATAAGCATTTGTGGGAACACTGTTGTTGTGATGTGTCGGTATTGCTTCTTGTGCTGGTAAGCAGCACTGATTGTAAGACGCCAGCCCTCCACACTGAGCAGCGTTACTGTTGGATCATTTACTGAAAACGTTGGCAGTTTTGAAATTATAACATCTTAAAACACAAACAAAATACTGATGGATTTCTTAAACTGGCATATTGTGGGTTTTTTGGTTCTGATCTTTTTATTTACTTTGTTTAAATTGACATACTGAACATATCTATTAAGTTAATTTCATGACTCAGTAATAAGTTGGAAACTTATTTGAAAATAACTGCCTTAGTGAACAAATAAGATTAAAAGCCAGAACCTCCCATTTTGATTCAGTAGAATCATGATTAGTCTCCATTCTGTCAAAAGGCCTTCCGTTTCATTTGTGGTAATTCTGTTGTGCAGACGGAAGATCTGAAGTCTTCACAAACATTACTTACAGAGGGAAAACCATCTTGAAATAGTTGAAAGATTAGTGTGTTACTTTCTTTTGTAACCATAATTTTTGTAAATAACCGTAAGAAATCTGTTTCCCTTTTCTTTGAAGAATTTATGAGCAGATATTTTAAAAATTTATTTTATTGGAAAGGCAAATTTACAGAGAGAAGGAGAAACAGAAAGATCTTCAATCCACTGGTTCACTCTGGTTCATTCAGAGTTGAGCCAATCTGAAGCCAGCGGCCAGGAGCCTCTTCTGGGTCTCCCATGTGAGTGCAGCATTCCATGGCTTTGGACCACCCTCTGTTGATTTCTGAGACCATTATCATTGAATTGGAATGGGAACTGGAGCAGCTAGAACATGAACTGGTACCCATATGGGATGCTAGTGTTTGCAGGCAAAGGATTAGCCTACTGTGCCACCACACTGGCCTCGATAAACAAATATATATATATTTATTTATTTGTTTGTTTGTTTGTTTATTTATGGAAAGACAAATTTATGGAGAGGAGGCAAGACAGAAAGATCTTGTGTCCACAGGTTCACTCCCCAAATGTCTGCATTGGCCAGAGTTAAGCTGATCTGAGGCCAGGAGCTTCTCCTAGGTCTCTCATGTAGGTGTAGGGTCCCAAGACTTTGGGTCATCGTCCTCTGCTTTCCCAGGCCATAAGCAGGGAACTGGATGGGAAGTGGAGCAGCTGGAACATTACCAGTGCCCGTATGGGATCTGGCACTTGGAGGTGGTGGATTAGCCAGTTGAGTCATGGTTTCGGGCGCGGGTAAGCAATTTACTTAGTAAATTTAACTCCTGTTTCTTTTGTAATAGTGAATAGTTCTTTTTATGAATATTTTGACCACCAGTTCTTGAAGTCTCTTATAGATTTAGTGATTCTACAATCTTTTATTTCAAATACAAACAATGAAATGTAGAAACCTTTCCAACTTTTTCTGTCAGCCTTTTATTTTCTTGAATTTTTTATTTGTCCTTTTAATTTTCCCTAGCTTTCTTAAGGTCTAATTGGTGATTGTAATAATCTCACATATTTGGTGTGTATTTTGTAGTTCTGTGATAGAGGCACACTTCAGGAAGCTCGTTGACTTATCCTCACACTCTGGTGGGGAGAACATCTCATTTGTACTTGGGTTTTCAAGTGTGCAGAGCGTTGTGACTGCTGCACTGACGGTGCTGCCCGGCAGGCTGCTGGAGCTGCCGGAGTGAGCTCACGGTCTGCCGGTCCCCGAGCAGCTCGGTGCAGAGCCCACGGACAGCTCTCCTGGACTGGAGGTGTGAGCTGGAACTTTCCAATGATAGCCATTGAAGGACTTATGACGTTTAGGAGTTTAGTATTTAGGAAGCTATGTGGTTTTTTTCTATTAAATGATACTATTACTGGTCTGTAGTGTATTTGCTTTTCAACCCTTTGAAAACATCTCTTGATCCTGATTGTTTAAATGTGAAACTGAAAGCCTGTGTGCAGCGTGAGGGTCTTTGGTTGATCACCTTTGGTTTAAGAAGTCACTTGTGGGGCCCAGCGGCGTGGCCTAGCGGCTAAAGTCCTCGCCTTGAAAGCCCTGGGATCCCATATGGGCGCCGGTTCTAATCCCGGCAGCTCCACTTCCCATCCAGCTCCCTGCTTGTGGCCTGGGAAAGCAGTTGAGGACGGCCCAGTGCATTGGGACACTGCACCCGCGTGGGAGACCCGGAAGAGGTTCCAGGTTCCCAGCTTCGGATTGGCGCGCATCGGCCCGTTGCGGCTCACTTGGGGAGTGAATCATCGGACGGAAGATCTTCCTCTCTGTCTCTCCTTCTCTGTGTATATCTGGCTGTAATAAAATGAATAAATCTTTAAAAAAAAAAAAAGAAGTCACTTGTGGGCAGATGTTGGGCAGATGTTGGCACAGCGGGTGCCCACACCCACATCGCAGTGCCCAACCTGGCACACCCCAGACCCAGTCCACACCCATGCCGAGGGACACTGCAGTCACGTCCAGACCAGATCATCACCCCCATTCCAGCTCTCTCACTCACCAGTGGAAACCATTGTAGATCTGCCTTTCCAATAAAAACAATAAAGAGGGTTTTTTTAAAGTCTGTCTGTTTTGGACTTCTCATCCGTGCATGATTTTGAAGTTTCATTTGTAGGTGATTTGGAACATGTAGCCGGGGCAGGTGCTATGATAGGTGGATTAATGCATCCTTTAGGAACGCTGGCCCGGGCCTCTGCTGCTCTGCTTCTGCCGGAAGCAGCAGGTGGTCCCCCAAGGGGGAGACCAGGATAGAGTGACTGGCTCCTGGCCCCCCCGACTGTCCTCATCCCGTCCTGGCCATGTGGAGAAGGAAGCCAGCAGATAAGACATCTCTCTTTCCAGTTCTCCTCCCTGACGGTCTGCCTGTCAAATAAGTAAATATGTTCTAAATAAATGTGGAAACATTTCCTTAAACAGAGATTTAAAAATCAAATCTGTAGCTCACACCTCCGAACTATTGAAAATCCTTAAGATTTTTCTGAGTCAAACTCGCAGTGATTTACAGCAAATGCCCAGAGTTCTGATTTTCACTTGAAAGTTTGATTTTATCTCTGACAGTAAATATCATTAGTTGCATCTCTTGAAATGACAGCTAAATTGTCTGGCAAATACTCTAAATTATAAGTTGTCTGCTAGGTTTTTTATTTTTTCAAAGATACATGATAGAAAGTCTTGGTTATATTAGCTTATAACTTAAAACAGTTAATGGGGGATTAAACAAGTTTTTCCTGCCTCGTCGGGGCGTTGCGTGACGTCTCCCTCAGCCCTCCGTCATGCTTCTCTGCAGGGGTGTTGTGTGACGTCTCCTCAGCCCTCCGTCATGCTTCTCTGCAGGGGTGTTGTGTGACGTCTCCTCAGCCCTCCGTCATGCTTCTCTGCAGGGGTGTTGGGTGACGTCTCCTCAGCCCTCCGTCATGCTTCTCTGCAGGGGTGTTATGGCGAGGAATACACTGCAGTGCGTGCAACAGTGCTTTTTGCTGCTGTTAGTGTGGAAACAAGGTCCAGCATGTTACTCACTGTTGCTTTTGTGCCATTAGTCAAATATTGGCATTCTATTAAAAGCTGACCGTCTCCTGGTGTGAGGAAGAAGGGTTGTGGGGATCCCCGGGCTTTGAGAGCTCTGCTCTGGCCTTGCATTGCTGGTGTGCGGTGTCACCAAATGCTTCGAGAGAGTCTTGGAACCAGCATGGTGGCTCTACAGACCAACCCTCTGCCTGCTGCGCCAGCATCATGTGGGCTCTGGCTTGTTTCCCAACTGCTCCACTTCCCATCCGGCTCCCTGCTTTTGCTCTTGGGAGAGCAGCAGAGGATGACCGGAGTCCTTGGGATCCTGTGTCCATGTGGGAGACCCAGCGGAGCTCCTGACTGCGGACCAGCTCAGCCGTGGCCCTTGTAGCCGCTGGGGTGGGGGGGCGAACCGACAGATGAAAGATCTTGCTCCCCCTTATCTCTGTAGATTCGACTTTCAAATAAAAATAATTTTAAAATAGTCTTAAACACTTGGTATGTTCCATTGATATAGTTCCTTGTCATGTATTAATAGTTCATAATTATTGTATATATTTTTTAAAGATTTATTTTTATTGGAAAGTCAGATATGCAGAGAGGAGGAGAGACAGGAAGATCTTCTGTCCGTTGATTCACTCCCCAAGCTGCCGTAACAGTTGGAGCTGAGCCAATCCGAAGCCAGGAGCCCAGAGCCTCCTATGAGTCTTCCACACAGGTGCAGGGTCCCAAGGCTTTGGGCCATTTTCGACTGCTTTCCCAGGCCACAGGGAGCTGAATGGGAAGTGGAGCTGCCAGGATTAGAACTGGCAGCCATACGGGATCCTGGTGTGTGCAAGGTAAGGACTTTGCTAGGCTACTATGTTGGGCCCAATTATTGTATGTTTGTAGTGTGCTAATCTTACTGTTTTGAATATTTGGTTTTCTTTTCATATCAGCATATTCAGTTAGATGTCATGATAAAATTGAATACATACCATTGGGATTTTGCCGAGTTATATTAAATTTATAATTCAGAGAAATCATGTACAAAATTGGATCTTCCTATCTAGTTAAATAGTTATATTTATTCCTTTATTTCTTCACTTCAAAATTCTACATCTTCTTAATACTGTGTATTTTTCTCATTTATTCTAAGATTTTTCAGCTTTTTTTTTTTTTTACTGTTATAGAAGGACTTTTAAAATATTACAATTGGCAATTATAGGGAAAGAAAACATTGACTTTGTTTCCTTCAACACAGCCACAAATTTTAAAGATATTTTTCAAGTTAATGTCTTAGAATTTTTGTGGTAGATATATAATCCTTACTTGATAATTTTCTTTTTTAAAAGTTACACTGCTGAGACCTCGATATAATGAATGATAGAAACGTTCAGCTTCTTCGTCTTAGTTTGACTTGAGGGGAAAGCCTTAGTATTGGCTGCGTTTAAAGAGATCCAGGGAACAGAGGCTCTGCTGCCCTCTGTGCTTGTGCGTTACGCCTTTAGGAACTAGTACTTAGGAGAGCATGCATTCTTGTTTTTGTTTAGTGTTTTATTTTTGTTAAGGTGATAAGTTCTGTGAGCACACTTCTGTCAGGGAGGTCTGTTTGCTTACAGTCAAAGCCTGATAGGGCCCGGCAGCGTGGCCTAGCGGCTAAAGTCCTCGCCTTGAGAGCCCCGGATCCCATATGGGCGCTGGTTCTGGTCCCGGCAGCTCCACTTCCCATCCAGCTCCCTGCTTGTGGCCTGGGAAAGCAGTCGAGGACGGCCCAATGCATTGGGACACTGCACCCGCGTGGGAGACCCGGAAGAGGTTCCAGGTTCCCAGCTTCGGATTGGCGCGCATCGGCCCGTTGCAGCTCACTTGGGGAGTGAAACATCGGATGGAAGATCTTCCTCTCTGTCTCTCCTCCTCTCTGTATATCTGACTTTGTAATAAAATAAATAAATCTTTAAAAAAAAAAACAAAGCCTGATAGATTTGTTGGCGTTTTTTCTGTTTTGATTTGAATATCATAGCTATGATGAATCTCTTCTGGTTTGGTTTTCAAGTCTGTAACATTGATAAGTAATTGAACTTTCAACTCCCCTCTGTGTTCTGACATCATCCAAATGATAAACTATTTTGGGTTTGCTGAGTTCTACCTGCTTAGTCCTACGTGACCACTTTTCAGCTTACCTTGCTGGGTTTTTATTCACTAAGGACGCCTCATCCTGGCCTCTGTCCCGTCTCTCTCGCTGTTGCAGGCTTAGAGTCTGGTGCAGTGCTGAGCCCACAGAAGGCACTTACCAATCTTGTTGAAGGAAACCTGAGACTTACATACATAATGGTTTTACCTTGTTAACGTTTAATTGGAACTATAATGTATTTTTTCCCTCCTCCTCAAAGTTCCGCTGCTGTCCTGGGGACCAAGCTTTAACTTCAGCATCTGGTACGTTGAGCTTAGTGGCATTGACGAGCCTGATGTGGTGCAGCCATGTCTCAACTGGTACAGCAAGGTAGGGTGCCCTGCAAGCTCCTGTGTGTCCCGCCCGCCGGGTGAGAAATGGGTCTTCAATGCAAAGGATCTGTAACAGTGTGAACTGTACAACTGTAATGTTTAACCAGTGAATATTCAACTGTCACAGTCTTCCAGATTCTAAGCAGTCTTGATAACTCATTTAATTGTTGTCAGTTTATGAGGTAGGTAAGTCATTATCCCATTATTTTGCAGTTGAGGAAGTACAGCAGTGGGAGACTGAGTATTTTGCCTATGATCACCTAGTTGCAAGGTGACTGAGGCAGTGAATTAATACAGGCAGTCCGCCATTTTATTATTATAATGATGTGATGACATTTTTTAAACCAATTTATATTGAGTAAAATAGTTTAAACGTAGTGTCTGGTGGGATCGTTTTGTAGCCTGTACATGATAAGTTTAGAATAAGTTTAGAAGTAAGACTCTTAATGATTTAAGGCATTGTTTTGTAATCGTGCTATTATTTAGTTAGACTTTTTTAGAAATCGAGTATGAAACTATTAATGTAAAATTGGTATAGATATCGAATCATGTTTTAAAGATGTATTTATTTATTTGAAATTCAGAGTTGCAGGGAGGGAGGCTGAGGAAGAGCGAGTGGTTGGCTCCCCAAATGGCTGCAGTGGCCAGATCTTAGCCAGTCCGACGCCAGGAGCCAGGAGCCTCATTTGAGTCTCCCATTGGAGTGCAAGAGCCCGTGAACTTGGGCCTTCTTCGGCTGTTGTCCCCAGGGATGTTAACAAGAAACTCAGTCAGAAGCAGAGCAGCCTGGACTTGAACCAGCACCATATGGCATCCTGGCGTCGCAAGTGGTGGCTTTAGATGCTGTGCTACAGTGCTAGCCCGTAAATCATTATTAGATGAAGTAAGCTCTTGGTTAATTTTGTATAAAGAATAGGTGTTTACGGGACTGGTGTGCCTGGCTTTAAGGTTTAGCTCACCTTCTGATTCCAGTTTCTTGCTAATTCAAAGCTCATGGGCAGTACTCCTGGCGGAGCAGTTAGCCCTGTGACGTGTGGCAGAATGGGCAGCCCTGCTGGCGTAGCGGTTAGCCCTGTGACGTGTGGCAGAAGTGGCTTGCATTGCTGCCTCCTGGCTCTCACCTGGTCCAGCACTGGCTGTAGAGAGTGAACCGGTGGATGGAAGATCTCTTTTAAATAAGTTAAAACAAATTTTTAATTAAAAATGAAAATTAACTTTTAATACGCTTTCACTAGTCAGAAAGTTAGGTAATTATGAAGTGGTTTAGCTTACAGATTTTTTCCTAAAGATGTTATTTTCTTTCTTTATTATGCCTATTGCTAAATCATTATTATTTGATTGTCAGTGTTCTGTGTCGTGTCTCTTTTGTTAATGGTTTAACATTTTTTTCTTTTTAACTGTACAATGGGATAATTAGAAAAATTAAGTTTTTTTTTTCTTGGAAAAAAAATCTTTAAGCTTTTGTTTTCACCATTCATGTTGTTTGAGATAAAATTAATTAATTGAGTGTCCCTCTTTGGGGTTCTCATCCAGTGGGCTCCCTGCTTGATGGTTACGTGGTGGGTGAGGCCATCAGGCTGTGACAGTGGTAAGATGTGGAGTGAACATTGCTGAGTCCTAGAAGCTGGAGTTCAGTCTGGAATATTGGCAAGGCTTACCATTTTAGTGATAGCTTATTATGAACCAGAAACAAATCGCAACGTAATTCATGAGTTCTCTGCTTTCAGTACCTGCATTCGTCACACGGCTGGTAGACACCCCGGGAGCATCTTAGCTCTGACCGGTGCCTCTGCTGCTTTGGTCAGAGCCCATGGTCTCTCCGTTCTCATTGCACTTGACTTTACCCAAAAGTCCCACAAATGCTGATTGTCATTTCAAACGTTTGCTTACATGTTGCGTGTCCTTGGCAAAGTATTGTAGGTTCAGTTTTGCTGTTTGGAAAGTGGCAGTGACGTCGGTGCCGTCAGCAGTGAAAGTTGCGGGCTTAGTGGGGATTGTCCCCTGCCATTATTTCCTGCCGTCGTGGCTAAGCCAGTGTCTTCTGCTACCACTCTGTCTTGTGTTCTAGTAGTACCGTGAACAGGAAGCCATTCGACTTTGTCTGAAGCACTTCCGGCAGCACAACTACACTGAAGCTTTTGAGTCGCTGCAGAAGAAAACCAGGATCGCACTGGAGCATCCCATGCTGACGGGTCTGCACGACAGGCTCGTGCTCAAGGGCGACTTTGACGCGTGTGAAGAGCTGATTGAAAAAGCGGTCCATGGTATGGAACGGATTTATTGGTAGGATGTAATTGCAAATATATAAGGGAAGCTTTTTCAGGAAGAATGTAGGCTGTTTAATGCTGTATTCATTTTTTTCCCACTTTGGATTAGGAACTTCTTTCCTGTAAGATAGGCCTATATTATAACAGTATTTTTTAAAAATTTGCTGCACTGGTGTTGTGGTGTTGTGGGTAAAGCTGCCACACGCTGTGCTGGCATGGTACCCTTTCAAGTCCTGGCTGCTCTGCTTCTGATCCAGCTCCCCTCTAACATACCTGGGAAAGCAGTGGATCATGGCCCAAGTGCTTGTGCCCTGCGACATGTGGGACACCTGGATGAAACTCCTGGCTCCTGGCCTGGCACTTCAACGCATGTGTCTGTGTTCCAGTTGTCACCTTGGGAAGCCATGCACGTGAGAATGTTAGCATTAGCTAGCACTAAGTCTTGTTAGGAACCACTCGGGCCTTACTTCAGTAGCAGTGACTTATTCCAGTACAAATCTCTCTTCGGTGTCGTGTGTGTGTTGTTCAGCGTGTGATTTTGGGTAGCTGCAGGTGGAGGTTAGCAGCCGGAGTGAGAGGAGGCTGGCATTGAGAGGAGCTCCGGGTGATATGGATGCTATATCATTGCTCACATGTGTTTTTTTTGGCCTATAATCTAACTTTGGAAGAAATGTGATATTTAAACATAATGATCTCCCAAGGTAATTGCTTTGTAGGATGATACCCATCTGGATATTTAAATTCCTGTGTATTTTATTTAATAAGACTTTCTGCTACTAATAGAGTAACTTTTATTGAAGTATTCAGAAGTAGATTTCGTAGCAGTGAAGAGTGAGTGCTTTAGATGAGACTTGTGCAATTGAAGTTGGTACTTTTTTTTAAGATTTATTTTATTTTATTACAATGTCAGATATACAGAGAAAAGGAGAGACAGGAAGATCTTTTGTCACTTGATTCACTCCCCAAGTGGCTGCAACGGCCGGAGCTGCGCTGATCCAAAGCCAGGACCCCGGAGCCTGTTCCGAGTCTCCCACACAGGTGCAGGGTCCCAAGCCTTTGCGCCGTCCTCGACTGCTTTCCCAGGCCACAGGCAGGGAGCTGGATGGGAAGCGCGGCCTCTGGCGTTAGAAGCGGTGTCCATATGGGATCTTTGGGTGGGCAAGGCAGGACTTTAGCCACTAGGCTACCACGCCAGGCCAGAAGTTGGTGCGTCTTCTCAGAGAATATTTGAGCGTCTGACGGAGAGATAGAAGGAGTAGAAGAGTTCCCCCTGCTGAATTATACATCCAATTGACTACATTCTGGCTAGGATGAAACCAGGGCCAGGAACTCAGTCCAGGTCTGCTGCATGGGCAGCTTGCCCAAGTACTGGAATCCTTGCTGCCTTCCAGTGTGCGTCCAGGTAAGGAGCCAGAATCAGCAGGTGAGCCTGACCATGGCCCGGGGCATCTTGACCACTAAACCGCTGGCCTGCCCTCATGCAGAGAAAGAAATTGTCAGTAGATTTTCAGAGGTTTGCGTCCATATGTTTTAATATGATGACTGTTGCTGGTCCTCCACTATTGAATACTCATATTTATGAAACACCGGATTGACTATTTTATAACTAAAAAGGGTACTCTTAACTGCCTTTTTCGAGTTTATGAAGTTAAATTTAGCTTAAAACGAATTGCTTCTATCTCTGTTTAATGAAAATATGATGGCAGATTTGCTTCTAAGTCTTGTCCATTGTTACTGCTTAGTCACTTGATAAAGATGTTTGCAAATAAATGATTGATATGTTTGAAATAATGTACCCTTTGGAGTATAAATATGATATTAATCTCTTACCAAAACATTGAGAATGCCACTGGTGAAACTATTCTCCTATGTACATATGTTTTTATGTGCTCTCTATGAGTGAATTCTGTATTTTTTTTTTAATTTTTATTTTTATTGCAAAGTCAGATATACACAGAGGAGGAGAGACAGAGAGGAAGATCTTCCATCCGATGTTTTGCTCCCCAAGTGAGCCGCAACGGGCCGATGCTGCGCAATTCCGAAGCCGGGAACCAGGAACCTCTTCCGGGTCTCCCACGCGGGTGCAGGGTCCCAAAGCTTTGGGCCATCCTCCACTGCTTTCCCAGGCCACAAGCAGGGAGCTGGATGGGAAGTGGAGCTGCCGGGATTAGAACCGGCGCCCATATGGGATCCCAGTGCGTTCAAGGCGAGGACTTTAGCCACTAGGCCACGCTGCCAGGCCCCAAAATTCTGTATTTTTTTAACCTGAGAGGATAAAGGAGTTATAGGTAATACTATGTTGTGTTTCAAATATTTAAGTGATTGGTATCACTATTTTAAGGAAAAGTGTAATAACCGTCACCATCTTGTTGCAGCCTCACGTAATTACTGGGATAAGAAGTTACGTTTTGAAATGCTTTCCTTCGTAGTACACTGTTAAGAGGGACTGTTAAAACTGTACACCATTTTGATTAGTACAGAGACATACTGTCTGGTTCTAGAAGAAAAACCAATTTTAGGGAAATTCTTCAACTTCAGTCAAAGTGTGTGTGTGTGTGTGTGTGTGTGTGTTCCTGTAGTCTCCCCTGGTTCGGGATACTGGTAGTTAATCACCGCTCCTTCTAGAGTTGACTTTGTTGCTGACTTTACTGATGAAGATCCGTTGGACAAATAAGGAAGTAAATAGAGCAGAGATTGTTTTTGGCGTCTGTTCTACTGAAAAGAACAAGAAGTTCCAGCTTGCTAAATGGGGAAGTCTAGAGAATCAGAAACATTTGTCACGATTGTCAGTAATGGAGGGAGCAAAGGCTGCTTTTGGTATATGTAATATGTGTGTTAGTCCGACCTTCAAGTATGAGCTATGTTTTAAAGTGGCAGGCTTATTTCTCTGATAGACTTTGCCTAGAGAATCTAATCTCATGAGAGGTGAGTTGTGAAGCAGTATTTGCTGCTTGCTCTCCAGCAGCGTGGAGCCTGGTGTGATGGCGGGCTGGTGCCCTGCAAGGGTGGCCGTCTGGGGTAGTGCTTAGGCTGCCGCTGTCGCATGGCCCAGTTCTGCCTCGAGGGCCAGCTTCCTGCTCACTGTGCCTTGGGAACGACCACTCACGTAGCTGAGCTTGCCACCCACAAGGAGGCCAAGATTGATTCTTGGTTCCTAGCTCTGGTCTGGTTAGCCCTGCATGTTTGCCAGTAGTTAGAGTGAACGCGGGTTTGGAGGGAGAGTGTGTGTGTGTGTGTGTGTGTGTGTGTGTGTGTGTGTGTTCGTCTGTTTCTCATAAAGTGAAAAAATTTTTTAAAGTTGGAAAATTGAAATTTCAAAATTGAAAAGCTAAAAAGGAGTTAGAAGGTTTTTGTTTTGGCGTATATTCTGTAAAACTCCATGCGTAGTTTTTCTGTAACAGACATGTCTGAGGACATTCTGATGGTCACTTACATGTATATACGTGTTTAGCTTCAATTAGAACGCCAGTTCTGAGCAGTGTGCCGTTTTCTGTTTGTTAGCAGCGTGCGCTACACCGCACATTTTGCCAGCATTCAGTAAGGTCAGGTTCCATGTTAGTCATCTTAGGGAAGGGTTTGCAGCACAGCCGGTCAAGCCGTTGCTTCAGACGCCTGCATCGCTTAGCAGAGCGCCTGCCTTGAGCACTGCTGTTCAAGTGCTCGGCGTCCCGGCAGCCACGGGGCGGGAGGAGGGGGGATGTGGACAGGTGTCTAGGAGTTGCCTTTGGCCTCCAACATGTGAGTGTTCACAGGCATCCGGGGAGGAGAGCCAGTGGACTGAAGAGTTCTGTTTGCCTCTTTCTAGAACATAGGTAGCGTCTTGTGGTTCTAAGTTGCATTTCCCTAATAACTAACGAGGCTTTGTGTATTTCCATATGCTCCTTTGTCGTGTCTGTGTCTTTGGTGAAGTATCTTCAGCTCTGTTGTTCCGTTTTAAGTCGGCTGTGCTCAGCTCTGTCATGCGCACACAGGATGCCTGCAGGCTGCCGGCTGCCTTCTCCATCTTGAGCGTCGCAACTTTTGGTAAAACTCAGTCTGTCCAGTATATCATTTAGTGATATCTTTTTACCTAACCAAAGGTTATGAAGACTTCATTCTTTGTTTCCCCTGCAGTGTTGTGGCTTGATGTACCTGTCTCAGTGTAGGAGCAGTTGTACTTCCAGATGTGGAGCTGTGGTTGCTGGGCTTTCCCAGTGCCTGTAGGGACACTGTCCTTTCCCACCAACTGGTCTTTACATATTTGTCAATGATCAACTTGTCATCATGTGTGGTGTTCTCTCTACACTTTCTAAACTGTTGCAATACGAATCTTCTAACTTTGTATTTTATTTCAAAGTTGTTTTTGAAAGTTGTGCCATGAATTTTTCTTTGAATTTTGTTTATTTATTTTTTTTTTTAAAGATTTATTCATTTTATTACAGCCAGATATATACAGAGGAGAGACAGAGAGGAAGATCTTCCGTCCGATGTTTCACTCCCCAAGTGAGCCGCAACGGGCCGATGCGCGCCGATCCGAAGCCGGGAACCTGGAACCTCTTCCGGGTCTCCCACGCGGGTGCAGTGTCCCAATGCATTGGGCCGTCCTCAACTGCTTTCCCAGGCCACAGGCAGGGAGCTGGATGGGAAGTGGAGCTGTCGGGATTAGAACCGGCGCCCATATGGGATCCCGGGGCTTTCAAGGCGAGGACTTTAGCCGCTAGACCACGCCGCCGGGCCCGAATTTTGTTTATTTTTAAAGATTTATTTCAAGGAGAGAGATGTATCTTTCATCCACTAGTTCACTCCCCAAATGTCTTGTAATGAGAGGCTGACACCAGGAACCTGGGACTTGATCAAGGTGTCCCACAAGGGTGACAGGGACCCAAGTAGTTGTCCATTCTCTGCAGGTAGGAATGATACTCTTGGGACTAGCCACAGTGGTCAGAGCTGAGCTGATCTGAAGCCAGGAGCAAGGAGCTTCTTCCAGGTCTCCCACACAGGTGCAGGGTCCCAAGACTTTGGGCCGTCCTCCACTGCTTTCTCAGGCCACAAGCAGGGAGCTGGATGGGAAGTGGAGCAGCCAGTATACAAATTGGCACCGATATGGGATCCTGGAACATGCAAGGCGAGAACTTTAGCCACCAGACTACTGCACCGGGCCCCTATAAATGATTTTTTTTTTTTTTAAGATTTATTTTATTTTTATTACAAAGTCAGATATACTGAGAGGAGGAGAGATAGAGAGGAAGTGGAGCTGCCAGGATTAGAACCAGCGGCCATATGGGATCAAGGCGAGGACCTTAGCCACTAGGCCACGACACCAAGCCCCCTATAAATGATTTTTAAAACACATAGAATTCTTTATTTGAGTTGACCAGAAAGTTTATTTACATTATTTTAATCTTATTTTCTACTGTTACCTGAAACTGTCCTTTATCACTCCCCAATGATTTCATTTTCTTACATTTAAAGTTTCTGTTTGAACTGTTTATATCCTTATGCATTAATATAACTATGTTTTTATAGCTAATAAATGTAATCTTTGTGGGAAAATAAGCTTAATTTGAGTTGCCACTGGATTTGTTCATGTAGCTGTGCCAGCTGACACCTTAGCGTTCGTGTTTGGAGCAGTGCTACCAGTGACGTGGTAGTAATCAGTGCCTGCTTTGAAGGTGGGCGCTTGCCTTTGGAAACGTGTGTCTCACATGAGATGTGGGCGGCCGGATGTGACTCTTGTTCTCTCTTGTCAGATGGCTTGTTCAACCAGTACATCAGCCAGCAGGAGTACAAGCCGCGCTGGAGCCAGATCATCCCCAAGAGCACCAAAGGTGAGCCTGCCCGGGCTCGGGCCTCGCGCTGCCTCTGTCCTCGGTCCTCCCAGCACTGTGTTCCTGAGAAGTGTGTGCTGGAAGATACAAGAGTCGGTTTGGGACATTTTGTTTCACTGCCATAACGGGAAGTTGGACAGTTTTCACAATAATATAATCATAAATTGCTTTCTGGAGAACTATGGAAAATTACAGGCTGTTTGTAATACCACACATTTGTGCCAGAAAAATTCTAAGTTCTGAAGAATTGCTCACCAAACCCTAGCAGAGATGAGGGAAACAAGAAGGGGCACACTGGTCCAGGTCTGTGGAGCTTTAATCACAGGCTCGTAAACACAGATGCTGGTGTAGGTAACTCTTCTTTATTCTTCTTAAAGATTTGTTTGTTTGAAAGAGTGAGGGAGATGGAGAGGGGATGAGAGGGGAAATTAGAGAGAGGGTGGGGGAATGTCCAGGACTGGGCCAAGCCGAAGCAGGAGCTTCTCTCACATCTGCCATGTAGACAGCAACATCCAAGTCTCTGGGCCATTTCCTAGTTGCATTAAACAGGAAGCTGCATTGGAAGTGGGACAGCTGGGACAGGAAGTGGCACTCATATTGGCTGTTTGCATTGGGGCAGCCACTTTACCCATTATACCACAGTGCTGGCCCAAAGTGAGTTTTTCAAGACATTAATTTTGAGGGGCCAGCATGATGGCTGAGGTGGCTAATCCTCCACCTGCATTGGCACCCCATATACGCCCCAATTCATGTCCCAGCTGCTCTACTCCTGTTCTAGCTCCTTGCTTGTGGCCTGGGAAAGCAGAGCAGAATTACCCAAAATCTTGGGACCCATGTGGAAGACCCAGAAGAAGCTCCTGGCTTTATTTTGGCTCAGCTGCAGCCATTGCAGCTAATTGGGAAGTGAACCAGATGATGGAAGATCTTTTTTTCTATCTAAAACCTGCCTTTCGGGAAAAAAAATCTTAACAAAAGATATTGATATTGAACATTTTAGTGAATTTGGATGGAACCTAAATTTTTTTTTAAGATTTATTTTTATTGGAAAGGCAGATTTACAGAGAGAAGGAGAGACAGAGAAAAAGATCTTCCATCTGCTGGTTCACTCCCCAAGTGCCCACAAAGGCTGGGGCTGAGCCATTCCAAAGCCAGAAGCCAGCAGCTTTTCTCCAGGTCTCCCATGTGGGTGCAGGGTCTCAAGAGTTGGGCCATCCTCCACTGCTTTCCCAGGTCACAGCTAGGGAGCTAGATGGAGAGTGGAGCAGCATGTACTCGAACTGGCACCCAGATGGGATCCCAGCACCTGCAAGGCGAGGATGTAGCCGCTGTGCTATCACATGGGCCCAGACCTTAAATCTTGAGTCTTGTCCTTCCTTCCGTTAGATATAGATCCTGGAGGGCATTTGCTTTTAGTAAAAACTGTTTTCATGGGATCGAGCTTCATTCTTACTGCCTTCATGTGTTATTAATACCTTTTGTTGTGAGAAAGCTTTCTCTCTCGGTCTCTTACAGACTTGTTTGTTCATTGTAAAAATCAGAGTTACAAAGCAATCTTCCGTCTGATGGTTTTCCTGGGTGACCACAGTGGCCAGTGCTGGGCCAGACCAAGACCAGCAGTCAGGAACTTCATCCAGAGAGCCATGCCCGTGGGCCGTTAGTGGGGAGCTGCAGTGCAAGTGCGGGAGCCAGGGCACAAACTTGTGCCCATAGGAATTCTAGCATTATCGTTGGTGACTTTACCTACCATACCACCCTTTCCTTTGATAAAGTTAAAGGAGGAAATTGCCTATGAATCTATTATTTTTGTATGATATGAACACCATTGTCTTATTACAGTAGTACTTACAAGATAACTTTCTTTTTTTTTGAAGATTTATTTATTTTTATTGCAAAGTCAGATTTACAGAGAGGAAGATCTTCTGTCCAATGATTTCCCAAGCTGCCACAATGGCTGGAGCTTAGCTGATCTGAAACCAGGAACCAAGAGCTTCATCTGGGTCTCCTACACAGATGCAGGGTCCCAAGACTTTGGGCCGTCCTTGACTGCTTTCCCAGGCCACAGGCAGGGAGCTGGATGGGAAGTGGATTTGCCGGGATTAGAACCAGTACCCATAAGGGATCCCAGCACATGCAAGGCAGGGACTTTGGAACTAGGCTGTCTTTGAAAAATAAGGAAGAAGTATATAAAATGCATGGAAAATGAGTTGTTTTAGTATTGTCTAAGTAAGTGATTGGGTAGAGAAAGAAATGAGCTGCAGGGCTCTGTCTGCGGGAGGAGGAAGGAGGCAGAGCCTGGGCAGGCTTAGCGTTGGTTCCACGGCAGGCAAAAGGCCTGGTTTACATCGTGCTTTCTGACCATTTGTCAGAATTGTTCGTTTGGTCATTTTTAAGTACCCTTGTGAAATTAGTAAAAAGTAGAAGGTATCAGTTTTTCATAGGAGAAAACTGAAGTAGGGAAATTTATTAGACACAATAGTATATAATGTAAAGATGATGTAAATATAACATAGTGTATAATAAGAGAGTAGTGATAACCCTTATTTACATTAGACCCTTGTAACCTTTTGGACTATTGAAATGAAATTGTATTTTCATTTATATAAGACTGTGTAAACTATCAGTTGAATAGTTTTCTCCTTTAAAAGCTGAAGTTTCCATTGATTTCTGTATTTTTCATTGACTTAATGAGCCCTGTCCGTGAGCGATCCGACACTTGGGCCGTCGCTGCCTACCATAGTCTGCCTTGGCGGAAGCTGGAGTTGGCATCCTGAGATACTCTGGGAATCAGGTGTCTCAACTTAAAAACCTGCCCTGAACTTGTTTAATCCTATCTTTTAAACTCTGTGAAGAAACGAAAATCAAAGTGAACCAAACTGGGCCCTGTGTGATAGCGTAATGGTTGAAGTCCTCGCCTCGCACACGCCGGGATCCCGTATGGTCGCTGGTTCTAGTCCCGGTGGCCCTGCTTCCCATCCAGCTCCCTGCTTGTGGCCTGGGAAAGCAGTGGAGGATGACCCAAAGCCTTGGGACCCTGTACCCATGTGGCAAACCCGGCTCCTGGCTTCGGATTGGCTCAGCTCCAGCTGTTGCAGTCACTTGGGAAGTGAACCATCGGACAGAAGATCTTCCTCTCTCCTCCTCTCTGTATATCCGCCTTTCCAATAAAAATAAATAAATCTTTGAAAAAAAAAAAGAAAAAAGTAAATCAAACCAGTGTTTTCTCAATATTGCTCAAGTAACAATTTGTAAAATATATAGGAACTGATTTCTGAAATATTTGTGCAGAATTAATATCATAAAGAAATTATTGTTAATATAAAACCTGATAACATCTTAGTTTTCAGTAGTTTTAGGTGCTTAGAACTTTTAATTTAGCTATGAACCATGTCTGAAATTCAAGAGTACTTCAACATTTTTCTGGAAAATACAGGCAAAATATAAGTTTATTTAGGTGCAAAAATTTTCTTAACTCATTCATAATATTATTCATCATAATAATAAGAATAGGTCCATGAAAAATGTGTATTATGAAAAAATATATCGATGGATTTCCAAATTTTGCACCAACAAAACCTTTTGCCTTTTTTTCTTTGAAGTTTTATTTTAAGATTTTATTTTATTGATTTATTTTACTTGAAAATCAGAAATGTAGAGAGAAATCTTTTCCATCTGTTGGTTTACGCCCCAGTGGTTTACAGCCAGTGCCAGGTCACACTGAAGCCGGGAGCCAGGAGCTTCTTCCAAGTCTCCCACATGGATACAGGATCCCAGAGCCTTCGGCCGTCCTCCGCTGCTCTCCCAGGCCATTAGAAGGGAGCTAGACCAGAAGTTGAGCAGCCAGGGCTCAAATTGACACCCACATGGGATGCCAGTCCTGCAGGCAGCAGATTAGCTTGCTGTGCCACCACACTGGCCCTGGAAACTTTTAATTTTGTGAGTCCACAATATTTTGATGTACCCTTTGGAATAGGATTTTAAGATTTATTTGCTTATTGTTTTTGTTTGTTGTAATTTGAAAGGCAAATTTATGGAGAGAAGGAGAGACGCCGAGGGAAAGATCTTCTCTCTGGTCGTTCCCTCCCCAAGTTGCCACAGCAGCTGGAGCTGAGCCAGTGTGAAGAAAGGACCTTCTTTCAGGTCTGCTGCGTGGAGGAAGGGGCCAAAGCCTGGGCCGCCTCCCACTGCTGTTCCAGCCCAGAAGTGTGGGCTGGCTGGAAAGTGTAGGTTAGCCTGTGGAGCCAGCTCAGTGTCCCCAAGGATAGGATTTTGTAATTGTTTTCTGCCTTCACTTTAACACTCTAGTAACTGAGGAATTCTTGTCTTTCATATTTATATAATATCATATGTTGTTGTTAATTTTTGTCACTGCTCATAAATAAAATGGAAATAGCTTCCAGTTGCATTAATGTAGCTTGAATTTAATTGGAAAAAAGAGCAAGATAATTTTTATAGATGTAAGTCATATTATTCCATATATCTAGTCTTAATATTTTGAAAAAAAAAAAAGGGTGATTTTTAGTACAAGCTGAAATACTCCTTGTCCAAGCAGCCTGGGGTGAGCAGGGTTTCCTTTGGGTGTTGGAACTCTGCCTTTGCTTTAGCAGTTGGGCACGCGTCAGCCAGGGCCCAGGTCAGCTCCAGGACATGAAGCTTTCTGGCTAGTATGTCAGCATTGGAAGGGTTTGGGTTTTTATTTTGGGTTTTCAGGTGAGGGGTTCTCAACTTGTACTTGCTACAACCCTCTGAGTAAAGTCAGTCTGGATTTCTGGTTGTTGTTTGTCATTCCTTTACAAGGTGATGGAGAAGAGAACCGACCAGGAATGCGAGGCGGCCATCAGATGGTTATTGACGTTCAAACAGGTGAGTGACGCTGGAGCAGTGAGAAGCAGCAGCCTTTAGTTGTTCACCAGAGAGGTTACAGGTTGTTCGTAACCCAGTAACAACAAGGTAAACATTCCCCGCGCGTAACCTAACGCAGGAGGCATTGCACACATGCAAATAAATCACCTAGAATACATAGAAGGTGCAGGCTTCCATATGTACATTAAGTTATATGTGTATATATGTAGTTCATGTGAGTTGCATTAACATGAAAAGCTAGAGTATTCATAGATTTTGAGTGATTCATATTTTGATAGAACAATATAGGAATTACCAGAATAAAGAATCAGGTTTATTTTTTTTAAAAAAAATAGAGATTTGTTTGTTTGAAAGGCAGAGTTAAAGACAAAGAGAAAAGAGCTGCTCCTGGTGCTATAGCCTAGTGGCTGAATACTTGCCTTGCCTGCGCTGGGATCCCTTATGGGCACTGGTTCGTGTCCGAGTTGCCTTACTTCCTTTCTAGCTCCCTGCCTGCTTTCTGGTAAAGCAGTAGAAGACGGCCCAAAGCCGTGGGCCCCTGCACCTGCATGCTCGCGGAAGAGGCTCCTGGCTCCTGGCTCCTGGCTTCAGATCGGCTCAGCTCTGGTCATTGCGGCCACGTGGGGAGTGAACCAGCAGATAGAAGATCTTCCTCTCTGTCCTTCTGCTGTAAATCTAGCTTTCCAATAAAAATAAACAAGTCAAAAAAAAAAAATCAAAAAACAGAGAGAGGAGCTCTCATCTGCTGGTTCACGCCTCAAATGGCCAAAGAAACTCAGCTGATCTAAAGCCAGGAGCTCTTCCGGGTCTCCCACGTGTGTGCAGGGTCCCAAGGCTTTGGGCCGTCCTCGACTGCTTTCCCAGGCCACAGGCAGGGAGCTGGATGGGAAGTGGAGCATCCAGGACAAGAACTGGTGCCCGTATGGGATGCCAGACCTGCAGGCTGCAGTTTTAACCACTTAAGCCATAGTGCTTTCAGAGAATATGAAATTAGCTTAGACATGATCTGTTCATTAGTTGCTGAAAACTTAGCAAGTTTATAAATGATATGTTTGTTTTGCTGCCTTTTACATTTTATTGTCAAACTTGGCACCAAAAGTTGTTTCAGGTTTGTGTAGTTTCTGACACTTTGAATGCCATTATATTATAGACTAATGCCAACTTTAAGTAGTTCTCAAATCAGTTTTTTTGAAAGCAAGTGGAACTAAGAATCTAGGATTATATTGTTTAATTTAAGAGAACTTTGCTGCATAGCAATATCCACCCTAGTAATACTTTCCTTTGTCTAAGACTAATATAATACTTGGCCATAATGGTGTGATTTGCTGATTCATACTGCTTTGGGAATTAAAACATTTGGTTTTGTAGAGTTGTAGGAAAATTACCAATCAAAATTCTTGTAATGTGTATACTAAGTCTTGGCATAGACCTATTTTACAGGATGTTTGGAAATAACAAGGAGAACATGATTTTTCATTTAAAATTAGCACAGCGTTTATGGAGTAACCTCTGAGCTGGTCTGAGGGAATTAGTGAAGTATGGGTGTGTGAGGCAGAGAACCAGGGAGGCGGTTGTGGATCACGGGCTGGACTGGAGCTGCCTTCAGAGAGGAGGGAAGCCCTTGTTGTGAACTGACTCTCTGTTTAGCAAAACAGCCGGAGTGAAGGCAGAAGCCAAGAGAACTGTTCACTCCTGATGTGTGTTGGGAGCACTGGCCTCTGTCAGACTGGTCAGTGCTGGAACAGGAAATGGTCAGACCTGGTGAGTTACTCACAGACTGGATGTGGCTTGTGAGAAAAGCAGTTGAAGATGACTTTTTAAAATGTGGTAGTCATTTTAAAGAAAGATTTATGTATCTTAACTTGAAAGAGTGTTAGAGAAAGTCTTCCATCCACTGGCTCACTCCCCAAATAGCTGCAACAGCCAGAGCTGAGTGAATCTGAAGTCAGGAGCCAGGAACAACTTCTGGTCCTCCCAGATGCATACAGGAACCAAACGGCGTGAGCCATCCCTGCACTGCTTTCCAAGGCTGTGAGCAGGGAGCTGGATCAGGAAGTGGAGCAGCTGGGACATGACCCGGTACCCTATGGACTGGCAGTACCACAGGCGGATGATCAGGGTTAGCGTGGCGTGTCAGCGCGCCAGCCCCCGCCGTCATTCTGTAAGATGAGTACAACAGGAGGGAGGATCAGATAGTTGGGTTGTCATATCAGCAGCTTGGTTTCAGAGACATTGGAGATGCGGATGGACATTCGAGTAGGCGTATCCTATGAGCACATGTGGTTCAGGAAGACCTCCGCTGCCTGATGATTCTCTTTGAACTATTATATAGTGGTTTACTCCGACTGTTATTTCCACTGTTATAATGTCCACTTTGATTTAGGTCCTTGTTGTTCTTATACGGTTGCAGTCTGTTTCGCTCCCCAGTCTGAGAGGGGAAATAGGATCTTTTTTCTAAATAGCAGAATCATTGTGTGTGTGTGTGTGTGTGTGTGTGTGTGTGTGTTTAAAGATTTATTTATTTTTAATGAAAAAGCAGGCCAGGTTTACATGGGGAAGAAGAGACAGAATTAAGCAGTGGCTAAGGACGTAGTTGCTCTGCTTCCTGTCTGGCTCCCTGCCACTGTGCCCGGGAAGGCCAGGCCACTGCCATCCCTGGGAGACAGGTGCAGTTCTGGGATGTCCTGTTGTTATTTTGATCATGTCACTTGATGACTTTCTAGAGCAGGAGCTCTTTGTTGACATTTTGTTGTACAGTTTTCTGGGAAGAGAAACCATGGCTTCAGATTACCAGAGAGACTTGAGCTGCGAGTCCTGAACAGCGTCACTGGTTGTCTCCTGAAATTCATTTAGCGTCTAGGAGGCGGCCGTGGGTGTGTATTGTGCAGCCTGTCAAGCTGAATCCCACGTGGGAGTCCATGGCATGAAGTTCTACTTCCAGCACCCAGCTGGCTTCCTGCTGACACAGCCTTGGAAGCTGCACATAGTGGTGCTGGCAGCCGGGACCCTGTCTGGGCCAGCTGAGAAACTGCCCAGCCCCAGGGGCAGTGGGCATTTGGTTGTTTCAAGATTTGCTTTGAGTGCCCGGCAGCGTGGCCTAGCGGCTAAAGTCCTCGCCTTGAACGCCCCGGCATCCCATATGGGCGCTGGTTCTGGTCCCGGCAGCTCCACTTCCCATCCAGCTCCCTGCTTGTGGCCTGGGAAAGCAGTCGAGGACGGCCCAAAGCCTTGGGACCCTGCACCCGCGTGGGAGACCTGGAAGAGGTTCCTGGTTCCCAGCATCAGATCGGCGTGCACCGGCCCGTTGCGGCTCACTTGGGGAGTGAAAACATCAGATGGAAGATCTTCCTCTCTGCCTCTCCTCCTCTCTGTATATCCGGCTTTCTAATAATAATAAATCTTTAAAAAATTTTTTTTTTTGCTTTGAAAGACAAAGGAAGAGGCGGGGAGGAAGAAATCCTGCCCCTGCCTTTTCACCCCCCAGGTGGCTGCCAGACTGTCTGGCTCCTGCCCTGGAGCGGCGTGGCCATGCTGGGGCCGGTCTGGAGATGGGTCAGCCGGGACTGGGACTGGTGCTCCTAGGGGATTCTAGAGTTGCAGGCAGTGGTTATACCTACAGTGCCACAGTCTCAGCCCCTGTGGTGGGTATTTGAAGAATGAACCAACATGAGGAAGTTTTAGAGTTACATGTTTTATATTGCTAACCAGCCGTATGGATAGAAAAAGCATAAATGTTCCTGACAGCATATTTTTACTATTTAATTTTCAGAGTATTTGAAAATGCTGTAATAGAGAAGCAACATAGCATCCGGTCCTCGTGAATTGTGCGTTAGTTCTGTTGATTGTAACCCCGTAGCTCCTGCTTCTCTACTTGGGGGTCTTCAGCCGAGGGGCAGGAGGGAGGGTTGGCTTGCCCGCTGCCTGGGGCTGCTCTTGGTGGCTAGGCTCCTGCTCACGTTGAGAACGCGTGTCAGGCAGAGCAGGTGTGAGGCTCGGCTTGCGCAGTGTCTGTCCCATTTCTAACTCATTCCCTTAAAAACTTTTTGTGCCAGTTTAAGGTCTGAGTAAATGGCACTTCAGAAGGATTCAAGTCAATTTGTGTTTCTTAAAATCTTTTTTTTTAATTGTAAAGATTGATTTATTTTCATCTGAAAGACAGATTTTACAGAGAGGTCTTACTTCTGCTGATGGACTTCCCAAAAGGCCTCAACAGCCAGAACTGATCTTATCCAAAGCTTCTTCTCAAGGCTGAGGGTCCCAGCCCTCCTCCATGGCCTCCCTGGGCCACAAGCAGGTGCTGCTGGAGCAGCCGGACACAGACTATGACTGTGTGGGGTGACAGCCTCAGGGCGGGGGCTTCGTCGGCTGGGCCCAAAACCTTCATTTCCATTTCATTAGCTTTCTGCTTAGTGTCTACTTAAATTAAGAATTAAATCAACTTCCTTCACCAACCTGTTAACTCTCTTTTTGATCCATGAATTTTGTCATTTTCGGTATATTCTGCAACCTATAGAGCTTCAAACAGAAAGAGCTGATTTAATTGTGCAAATAGTGTGCCATCTTGTGGAGGATTGTGCAACAAGCAGTCTCAATCACTCCTTAGAATCAGATTAGAACTGTAGATACTGAAAGTGAGCACTTAAAGCAAGGGTTTTAGTGTGTTAAATGATATGAACACATTGACATCTTTTCATGTCTTAGCATGTCTGTGGTTTTTTCCTGTGTAGATTTATGCTACTGTATGTAAGGGCTCTAAAGTGTATTTGGTGCTGGTACCAAGCTGGTACGTAATACTGTCCACCAAATATAGGTTGAGTTTTAGTTAGGCTTCACGTGTCTGCCATGGGTAATGATGGATTGGTTTGATGTAGTGTCTTAGAATGAAGCTGGTTTGGCATTTTGAATACAGACACCTGTTGGCTGTTTGTAATTCCTCTCATTCACTAACTCTTCCTTCTTAGTTCTGTGTGATGCAAGTTTACATCTTGTCATACACAGATCTTCTATGTGGAGTGGAGTTCCAGGTGGACATTTACCCTGGTGATTAAGGCACTTGTAAGACCACTGTGGCTGGCATGGTGGTACGTCACACTTATCCTCTGCTCTGTAGTGCCCACATCCCATACGGGTATCAATTCATGTCCAGGCTGCTGCATTTCCCATCCAGCTCCCTGGTTTTATGGCCTGGGAAAGAAACAGGTTGGCCCAAGTCCTCAGGTCCCTGCACCTGCTTGGGAGACTGGGAAGAAGCTCCAGGCTCCTGGCTCCAGATCTGCTTAGCTCTGACCATTGTGGTCATTTAGGGAGTGCGTCAGAGGATAGAAGACCTTATCTCTCTATTTCTCCTTTTCTTTGTGTAATTAAAAATTATTTTAAATACATTTTTAAAAAGCTAGTTCTAGTTAAGACCACTTGTATCCCACATTGGACAACTTTGTTCAAAATCTGACTAGATTCCTGCCAGGCAGCCCCAGGGAGGCAGCAGTGGTGTTTCCAAGTGGTTGGTTCTTATGCCCACATGACAAAGCTTGACTCTTGGCTTGGGCCCAGCCCAGTGTCGGCCTGCGGGTATTAGGGAGTGCACTGGTGAATGGAGTGTGTATCTGCTAGTCCTCTCTGCCTCTCTAACAAGTAAATAATAATAAAAAACCTTTCCATCATCTGGCCACTACCTCTCTCTCTCTCTCTCTCTCTCTCTCTCTCTCTCTCTTTAGCTACCTGTCTGAAATCTTTTAAACCTTATCTTTATGGGGCCGGCATGTTGTGTGTGGATTAAGACATTGCCTTGAAAGCAAAATCCACTGTAGGCACCAGTTCATGTCCTGACCGCTCTGCTTCTGTCCAGCTCCTGCTGATGCTCCCGGGAGGGCAGGCTTGAGACTCTCACCACACATGGAAGAGGCCAAGAAGAAACTCCTGGCTTAAGGTTGGCTCAGCTGCCCTGTGCAGCACGGGGGGAAACGAGCCAGCAGAGAAAAATCATCCTGTCTTTCGGTCTCTGTGTATTTCTGACTTTCAAATATATAAACAACACATTTTAAGGTTTATTTATTTGAAAGTTGCAGAGAGACGGGGAGAGACACAGAGTACTCCCGTTCGCTGGTTCGCTAGGCTAGGCCAGGGCCAGAAACATCCAGGTCTCCCCTTTGAGTTCCAGGGGCCAAGTCCTCGGGCCACCCTCCACTGCTTCCCCAGGTGCATTAGGGAAGAGCTGGGGTGGAAATGGCCCGTGGGGATTGGAAGTGGTGCCAGTGTGAGATACGGGTGCTGCAGGCAGCAGCCTCATGGACCAAGCCACTGTTCTGGTCCGGTAAATGGACTATTCATAAAGAAGGGGGAAAAAAGACCCTCACCTTCAGCTACTACTAACTTTTTTCTTGTCAGCACAATGCCTCTATTAAGCAGTTTAGCTGCTTTCTAGGTATTATTTGACTTAGTTTCCTCAGTCCACTGAGTGGGATTCCCGTCCTGTGGAGGTGAGGAGCCCTCTGACGAGGAGATGTGCACGCTGCTGCAGCCGCGGGACGGGGCCGGCGTCGTGAGCTGTGCCGACTGCAGAGGACCAGTGTTGAAAACTCCCTCGCCGTGTTCTGTGCTGCTGACTTCCGTTATTCTTTCTGTTCTACTCGAAAAGAGTTCTCTGTCCTGTTCGGCCTGCCAGAACACAGGGCTCCTTTCTGATGTCGGACCAAGTCCCACGGTAGCACTAACCTCTCCGAGTCCGCGGCCAGGCTTCTCGTCTGTGTTTGCCCCTAGTCTCCTGGGTGGTGGTTTATGTTCTGCTTATAGTCTTGACTAGATTGTAAGCTCCTTCAGAATCAAGATTATGTCTAGCTCTTTTTTCTCTCTAAAGTATGCTGCTAATTCAGATCCGCACTCAGGAATTACTGCAAGAACATACCCTGCAGTGCTGGGAGAAAGGGCTGGCCCTGCAGCCTCTCTGCGTTGGCTCTGAGGAGTGCCGTGCTCCAGAGCACGTGCGTCAGCAGCTTCCAGCAAGCAGGGCGGCTGCCCGGCTGCAGCCTGCTGTCTCCGTGATGTTTAAACTTACACATTAAGTAATACTTTCAGTCGTGTTTATTTCTACGTAAGAATTCGTCGCTAACATCTTTCAGAAACCTGATGGTTTAATCAAGCATTCGGGGGCTGTGCGCTTTGGTGGGTCCGAAGGTCTGTCTAGTCCTTTAATTTTCTGTTAGGCTTGAGCTGGGACCACAGAGCTTTCACGCACAGGAATGACATCTTGGCTTCCTCCCAGGGAGAAGCTTGCGCTATGCCAGATTTTATTTTGCTCAGCTCTCAATGAGGCTGTTGTGGAAATGTAGGTTTTCTTTGCTGTGAGAATTTATGCGTACAAAGAACATTGAGAACTCAGAGCCCATGAGGAGGGGTTAGTGCAGTTAATGAACCGGGGTAACCTTAGCCAGAGGGTGCCCAGAAACATCATAAAACAAAAGGTCAGCTGCTGCTGCTATTTTAGTTACAGTTGTCTTCCTCTTCAGGTTTCAGAGTCTAGCCGTGCTAATTCCCTTCAGAGTGGAACTCTGACAGTTTTAAACCAGATGGAAATCCCCCCCCCCCTTTTTTGTAAAATTGTAAATGTCTGACATTTGGGAAGCAGAATATTACGTTACTGTTGATAACGGATTGTTCTAAGATATGACAGTTTTTACTAGTTTAAGAAAATTGTCTATTTTACATTTGTACGGTGCCTGAAATATTCCAAGTTCTGAATTAAGCGTGGAATCGGATACAGCAATGCTGGGTTTTTTTATGTTTTGCCTCTGTGGTACTTGTGTGAAAACTGTTGTTTTTGTGTGCCTGTGAAGTTAGGAATGCTATAATTCCTGATAGTTTCGGGTGTTCTCAGGTTTACTGTGTTTGAAGAAATTCACAACAGTGAAGAAACTGACTCCTGGGAGAGTTTGGAGTCGTGCTCCAGTGGGCTTCCTTTGCCCGGAGTGCAAGGACACGTGGTGATTCCTTCAAGTTATTGCGAGTTTGCAGTTATCAGATAAGTCTGGCAGAACTCCCTTTCCCAGTTCTGTGAAATGCAGGAAGTTCCTTAAATAATACTGCAGTGCTTCCAAGTGCGCTTGGATTGTGACCCTCATAATATGGGGAATGCTTTAGCTGACAGTCGTCATGCTGCTGTTTCGGGTGTATGTGGCTCAAGCTGTTGGAAACAGTGACTAAGGAAGGTGCTGAGCTTAGGTAAGCAGTGGGTGTGCGACATCTGACAAGGGAGGATGCTTGAGGAGAGGGAAGCAGGCAGTGCGGTCACGTAAAGAAGGGCGCGTGTGCGACGTTGTGTGTGAAGATCCATTATTGACAGAATGAAATCAGCTTGTCACCGTGATGGAGTTCATGGCTATAGTGCGTATTTCCAAGTCAGAATTAACACAATCCTCAAGGGATCTACACACAGAGGTGGCTTTGTGAGAAGTGACACAGTATGTGTGGAGAAACTTCCCCAGGTTGACTGGAATTATCGAAGGTAAGCAGCACTTCATTCTGAACATACATAGCTTACAGATCGTTTCAACCATTGTTTTCAGTATTGCGAAGGAGGAAAAAACATGTAATGATTTTTCAAAAAGCATCTAGGTCTATGTTATACTCTTATACTGTATAATCTTACAATCTAAAGAACTACATAGGTCTTGGTAGTAAAAGAATATTGCTAAGAAAATGGAGAATATTAACTTTTCATGACTTACTAGAGAAATTTTTGACTAGCTGCACATCAGACTCATTTGGGAGACTTCAGAGATTTTAGTAACTAAAGATTTTGGAGTAGAATCTTGAAGAACACTTTCTACTTACCATATTTTAACAAATCTCTGAAAATGGTGATTCCACAACAACATTCCCTTATACACGTAGTTAGAAAATACTAGCCTAATATACATTTTGACAAGTAACAAGTTTAAAAACTCATTTGAAAATTTACTTAGTTGTACCTCCCCAAATGGTTATAGAAGCAGCTGACTTGGTCTGGTTGCCATTGTTTAACTTCTCCTAAAATTTTCTTTGTCTTTTTCTGACTTGTGTAGAGACCGTGTATTTGTTTGGTGGCTGGGATGGCACACAAGATCTGGCTGACTTCTGGGCCTACAGTGTGAAGGAAAACCAGTGGACGTGTATCTCCAGGGACACTGAGAAAGAGGCAGGTTGTGTCGGTGCCTCCTGGGGCTGGTGTGCACTCCCCTGCGGGCCTGGGTGTGCTCCTCAGTGGGGCCCTGGGTGTGCTCCCCTGCGGCCCTGGGTGTGCTCCTCTGCGGGCCCTGGATGTGCTCCTCTGCGGGCCCTGGATGTGCTCCTCAGTGGGGCCTGGGTGTGCTCCTCAGTGGGGCCTGGGTGTGCTCCCCTGCGGGCCTGGGTGTGCTCCTCAGTGGGGCCTGGGTGTGCTCCTCAGTGGGGCCTGGGTGTGCTCCTCAGTGGGGCCTGGGTGTGCTCCCCTGCGGGCCTGGGTGTGCTCCTCAGTGGGGCCTGGGTGTGCTCCTCAGTGGGGCCTGGGTGTGCTCCTCAGTGGGGCCTGGGTGTGCTCCCCTGCGGGCCTGGGTGTGCTCCCCTGCGGGCCTGGGTGTGCTCCTCAGTGGGGCCTGGGTGTGCTCCTCAGTGGGGCCTGGGTGTGCTCCCCTGCGGGCCTGGGTGTGCTCCTCAGTGGGGCCTGGGTGTGCTCCCCTGCGGGCCTGGGTGTGCTCCTCAGTGGGGCCTGGGTGTGCTCCTCTGCAGGCCCTGGGTGTGCTCCCCTGCGGGCCCTGGGTGTGCTCCTCAGTGGGGCCTGGGTGTGCTCCTCAGTGGGGCCTGGGTGTGCTCCTCAGTGGGGCCTGGGTGTGCTTCTCAGTGGGGCCTGGATGTGCTCCTCAGTGGGGCCTGGGTGTGCTGCCCTGCGGGCCTGGGTGTGCTCCTCAGTGGGGCCTGGGTGTGCTCCTCAGTGGGGCCTGGGTGTGCTCCTCAGTAGGGCCTGGGTGTGCTCCTCAGTGGGGCCTGGGTGTGCTTCTCAGTGGGGCCTGGGTGTGCTCCTCAGTGGGGCCTGGGTGTGCTGCCCTGCGGGCCTGGGTGTGCTCCTCAGTGGGGCCTGGGTGTGCTCCTCAGTGGGGCCTGGGTGTGCTCCTCAGTGGGGCCTGGGTGTGTTCCTCAGTGGGGCCTGGGTGTGTTCCTCAGTGGGGCCTGGGTGTGTTCCTCAGTGGGGCCTGGGTGTGCTCCCCTGCGGGCCTGGGTGTGCTCTTTTGTGGTGATGGCACCAAGTAACTCTTCTTTTCATGTTCCTGTCACCTCTATTCTTCGCGGTTTTCATGAATATTATGTCTTTTTAGTTAATACTGTGTGTGCTTGTGTGTGCATCTGTGTTTCTGTAAGTGGTAACATGGCTCAGGCTTCTGGCTTTGAGTTAAACACTTGCTTCTAGGTTGAGAGAAAGTATTCTTTTGTTTTTTTAAATCCTTGTAGAACATTTTTTACTATGTCCTTCTAAGCTCTTTCAGATTATGAAGTGAAAACTAAGCTCCCAGGCAGTGGAGCCCATGAATAAGAAGGAGGCTGAAGCTGACTCAGAACTTCTGACTTTGTTCTGGAAGGGACATTTCAGAGGAACTGCTGTGTCTTTAATCCTTGGAAACTAGTTCTTGCTTACTTGTTATTTTGTTCTTTTGGGCTTAATCATTTGGATAACTTTTTACTTTTTCAAAGAGATCTTGAAGTTCTGATTTCCGTGGCTTATCGCTGACCACCGTATATAAAAATGGCTGTCCCTCTTGAGTATTAAAGTTTTATTTTCTGAAATGATTATTTCTATACTCCAATTTAAAATCCATCTAGGAAGGATCTGTCTTATGTTCCTCAATGGTTTCTATCTTGGCTGAGTGTACCTGTAATTATTCTTGCAGTGTGCCCAGGGTCCATCTCTAATTCCTGCCTCTTAATTTCCACCAGTTGTGGCATCCAGTGCTGCATTTAGAATAACTTTTCTGCCCTTCTGTTGGCACTGATCCCAACATTTGGGTTTCTAAAATGTTTTGTTGCTGCTGGTGTGGTGGTACAGTGGGCCAAGCGGCGGTTGCGATGCTGGCTTCTGGATCACAGCAGCAAATCGCATCTTCTGCTCAGGCTTCCTGGTCATGTGGCTGTGGAAGCAGCAGATGATAGCTCGAGTACCTGGCTCAGTGCCCCCACGTCGGGCCCCTGGCCGAGCTCACAGCTGCTAGCTTTCTCCTTGCCTAACGTTGGCTGTCGGGGTTGTTTGGGGAGTGAACCCATGGGTGGAAAATTGACTCTCTTTCTCTCTCATTAATAATCAAATCTTTAAAAAAATAATTACACCTTTTTTGTCTTCAATGTTGATACCTAGTGCAGTCTTTATTTTTCTTTCTTCTTTAAAAAGATGTATCTATTTTTATTTAAAAGGCACATTTTATGGAGCACCAAGGAGAGACAGAGGCTTCCCTTCCATCTGCTGGTTCATTCACAATGGCTGCTGATGGCTGGAGCTGAACCAATGCGAAGCCAGGAGCTTCTCTCTGGGTTCCCATGTGGGTTCTGGGGCCCAAGGGCTTGAGTCAGTCTCTCCTGCTTCCCCACGTCATGCGCTCAGCCGGAAGTGGAACTGGTACCCATACGGGAAGCTGGGACCCCTGGTGGAGGATAAGCTTGTTAGCCTACGTGTGCCACCCCCTGCCCTGTTTGGCCGTGGGACATCTCTGCTGAAGCTGTGGCTGTCTTCAGTCCCTCTTTGAATTATCTGCTGCGCTGTGTTGATCTGCAAGCACCCCGAAAGCCTGCAGGACATGGTGACAAATGTTTATCGGCTTGTGAATCTGCGTGTTGGCTGCATGCTTCTTTTCATTGTAGCTGATGTGCTTCATCGTCGGGGCTGGCCTCGGTGTGACTGCTTGCGTCTGCTTTACTTGAGGCTGTGCAGCGTTCTCCGGGGGCAGGAAAAGCTGGGAGAGAGTTACAGTGGACATGAGCAGTCCGTGAGATTTGCTTCTTGTCCTAGCATCGCATGTCCGTAAGTCAGTTTATGCTAAGGTAGCCCATTAAGGGGTATTTAGACTAGAAATTATAACCATAATACCACAGATTTTCTACTTAATTTCATTTGTTTATAGTAAAACTTCCATTTTATTTATTCGAAGACTAGAGTCACAGTGGGGAGGGAAGCAAGAGAAAGGGAGAGATCTTCCATCCACTGGTTCACTGCCCATGTGGCTGCAATAGCCAGAGCTGGGGGGATCCGACGCCAGGAGACAGGAGCTCTGTCGTGTCTGCCACGTGGGTGGCAAGGGCCTGAGGACTTGGGTTGCCTTTCGCTGCTATCCTGGGTCTTTAGCAGGAAGCTGGAAGGGAAGTAGGCCAGCTGTGTGGGATGGCGGTGTTGCAGCAAAGGGCGAACCAACAGATGGATCAGTCAAGCCACAGCAATGTTATTTCTAGGAATTCTACTTTTACCTCCCAACCCTAAGCCCTGATTATACTTTGCACTTGCTGTATTTATTTTTTCAAGGCTGCTATTCATTTTTATTGGAAAGGCAGATTTTCACAGAGACAAGAGACAGAAAGATCTTCCATGTGTTGGTTCACTCCCCAAATGGCTACAATGTCCAGAGCTGAGCTAATCTGAAGCCAGGAGCCTCTTCCAGGTCTGCCACATGTGCACACGTACCCAAACACTTGGGTCACCCTTTGGCGTTTCCCAAGCCCTCAGAGCTCATTCAGAAGGGGAACAATCAGAACACAAACTTGCACTCGTTTGGCTGTGCATGTCACAGGCAGCAGATCTTCCTGATACACTACAGTGGCCGTCCCTCTCAGTCTTGTCTTCCTTCCTTCCCTCCTTTCTCTTCCCCTCCTTCCCCTCCCCTCCCTTCCCTCTCCCCCTCCTCTCCTTTCCTTCCCCATCCCTCCCCTCCGCTCCCCTTCCCTCCCCTCCGCTCCCCTTCCCTCCCCTCCTCTCCCCTTCCTTTCCTCCCCCATCCTTCCCCTCCCCTCCCCTCCCTCCCCTCCCTCCGTCCCCTCCTTTCTCCTCCCTCCTCTTCCCTCGCCCTTCCTCCCCTCCCTTCCCCTCCCCTCCTTTCTCTCCCCTCTACCCCTCCCCTCCCCTTCCTTCCCCATCCCTCCCCTCCCCTCCTCGCCCCTTCCTTTCCTCCCCCATCCTTCCCCTCCCCTCCCCTTCCTTACCTCCCCTCCCTCAGTCCCCTCCTTTCTCCTCCCTCCTCTTCCCTCTCCCTTCCTCCCCTCCCTTCCCCTGCCCTCCTTTCTCTCCCCTCTCCCCCTCTTCTCCTTTCCCTCCCCTCCCCTCCCTTCCCTTCTCACATCCTACACACTATACCACACAGTGCCTGTCCTCCACAATCAATTTTGAAAGTCACAAACACACTGAATCTTTTAAGCCAAAACTAGTTTAATCTCCACAGATTTTATCTTCATTATTTCTCAGCAATGATAGATTTTTTAGGTTCAGGATCTTGAGTATTTTAACTAAATTATATATTGTGTTTCTTCAGGCTGTTATAGAAGGAATTGAAATTTGTTTCCAATTTGTTGACAATATGGAACAGTACAGTTAGTTTCTTAACATTGTGTCATTTTGCTAAGTCTACTTTTTAATCTTTGTTTCTTAGAATATTTTAAATATTTTAAATAAACACTTTGTGAGGAGAAAGTTGACCTCTTCCCTGTTCTTTTGCTTTCCGGTCTTGAGGTTGGTTATTTTTAGTGATCTCCGTAATTGCAGTGGTCTGGACTTCATAGCAGAGGGAGGGAAGTTGTGAGGATAGTTGTCAGAGACTTGTTTGAGTTGGTGCAGTGATTTCAGTGTCACCATGAAGAGAAGGAACAGATTTCAGATCACCTTCCTAAGGCATTGGTTAGATTGAAGAAGTTCCTTTCTGTTCCTGTTTTGTTGTGAATTTTTGCATAAGTAAATGTTGAGTTTTTAAGCTTGATTTCTTTGTTTGAAAGAGTTACAGAGAGGGCTCGGCAGCGTGGCCTAGTGGCTAAGGTCCTCGCCTTGATCTCATATGGCCGCTGGTTCTAATCCCGGCAGCTCCACTTCCTCTCTATCTCTCTTCCTCTCAGTATATCTGACTTTGTAATAAAAATTTTAAAAAGAGTTACAGAGAGAGGGAGGAAGGCGCAGATCCCCACTTGGCTGGCTCCCCCTCAGGTGGCTCATGGGAGGGGCTCTGTGCAGATCCCCACTTGGCTGGCTCACCCTCAGGTGGCTGCAGCGGATGGGGGTGCCAGCCCGCGAGAGCGGCTCTGTGCAGCTCCCCACTTGGCTGGCTCACCCTCAGGTGGCTGCAGCGGATGGGGGTGCCAGCCCGCGAGAGCGGCTCTGTGCAGATCCCCACTTGGGTGTTGGGGCCCAACGCCTTGGGTCTTCGCTGCTTTCCCAAGGACAGTAGCAGGGAGCTGGTCAGAAGTCTAAAACCAGCACCGAAGGGATTCTGGTGTCGCAGGCTGTGGGTGGGTTAAGCCTGCGGCGTCGCAACACCAGTCCTGACTACTACTTTCTGTGCTTTGTATGTTATAATTCTGTGTTTCCTCCTGTTGTCCTGTGGATGTAGCAGATCACAGCGGTGCAACCAACTTTGCATTCCTGAGATCAGTCTGTATTCGTTATGAAGAATTCTTTTCATAGCCCAGCACATTTTATTTGATGGTGTTTTTTTAGATCCTGGTTGTGTCTGTGTCCATATATTACTCTTCTGACAGGATAGTTAACTTTATATCCTGTAGCAAACTGTAGCAGTTTTTATTTCTCTAATCTTTGACCTACTTTCTGTTTCAACATTAGACATTCGTTCTGAGTGTGCTTCAACAGTTTCATATTAGTCAAAACTAATATTTTTTGCTTTTGTTTCTTGAGTAGTGAAAAGCGTGCAGGTTCTGGTGTGACTGTTTGGGGCCTGGGTTTTGGACAGCAGCTGGGAGTGTGAGACAGCGGCAGGTTCCTTCCCAAGTGGGAAGCAGGGTGGCGCAGGCGCGCAGCGGTGATGGGGACGGAACTCCAGGGATTTCCTTTTCCCCTTTAGCTAATCAAACTCCAACTCTGTTCTTCTGCTCAGGAACTTCATGGTTAGACTCGAATGGTGACTTAGCCACTTCCTCTGCCTGTGGTGTTCTCTTCCACCGTCCTGAGGGACCCTGGCTCAGCAGGGTTCTTACATAGTGTCAAGCAAGGGTGCGATCCTTGCTCTGCTGCCTGCAGCCCAGAGGAGACCTCTCTGCGCTTATGTGTCCGTAGCTTTTTTTAAAGGGAAAAATTTCAAAGATTATTTTATAGTTTCTTTTAGTTTTCAAAATCTTGGAGTCCCTGTTTGAGCTAGATTGTTACAAGAAATATAAAAATGTTTTTCAAGATCAAACGTGTCTTCGGAGGAGCTTGTCATGTGATCGGTGACTGTACTGTGAACACAAAGGCTGAAAACCCAAGGCAGTGTGTGTGTAGCTGGAATAGAGTGCGGGGCGTGCAGAGAAACTGGCATCTTCAGGGTAGCCTTAAACACTTAAAGTGTTTAAAGATAAGATTTATGTAGTTGCATTTCCAACTGCCTTTTTACTTTCCTTTCAATTTGAGTGTACCGCTAGGCTCGTATAGTTTATTTGCTGAGTTTCTGAGCAGATCTTTTAATGAGAGATGGCCAAAAGGAACATTTGGCTTTGCTTTTTGTGACCTGATCTTCCGTTCCTCTTTGTTTCACAGAATGGTCCGAGTGCCAGGTCGTGTCATAAAATGTGCATCGACACCCAGCGGAGGCAGATCTACACATTGGGGCGTTACCTGGATTCCTCCGTGAGGAACAGCAAATCCCTGAAAAGTGACTTCTATCGCTATGACATCGACACGAACACGTGGACGCTCCTGAGTGAAGATACAGCAGCTGACGGAGGGCCGAAGCTGGTGTTCGATCATCAGGTTCGAGGCACACTTAAATCCGTGGCGGAATTAGGAGGAGTTCTGGGCTCAGGGACGTTCATTGCCTTTGCCCGCTGCTTTTGTGCAGAACGGAATGTCGGGTCTCAGAATGTAATTTTAATTTACAAAAGCTTTAAAGACTAGTTAGGGCAATATTAGAAAAAGCAAAATCAGTTTTATGGTAAATATCTAAATCATTACAGCTTGCCCTTCTTAAATTATTTTTATTTGATCTTCCTGAAAGAAATTTTAAGGCAATTCATGATGAATTTGAGAATTTAAAATGTAGAGCTTTTGTTTTAGTCAAAAATTTTTAATTTCTATTGTTCCTTTTAGTTATAATCAGTTCATCGTAAGCCCAGATAGTAGTAAGACTTTTCTAGGTTAAGTTTAAGCTCATCAGCAGCTGCAGGTTAGTTTTTTATTCCCACAGTGTCGTTGTCATGCCTTTGCATGCCTGCTGTGGACCAGTGCAGTGTAAGTCAAGCAGTCAGTACCTTTAGTACTGGCAGCACTTCACTTTGCTCAGTCCATGTCCCTTTTTTACAGAAAAAGAGCTAAAAGATGTATAATGGTATTTTGATGAATCCTGTCTTGTCTAGTACTTCAAAGATAATGCCAGAATTATAGCAGTTTAACTTCGGATTCAAAGCTCTGAAAGTATTGACAGATTTTTACTTTTAAATAATCTACTTGTGATGTTTAGGTTAGTGGAAAATGGTAAGGAAAACCTGAGTGTGTTGTGGGTAGTGAGGACGTTGCTGCCGAGTGTTCTTGGGGTGCGTCCCCCGCTGAGCTGAGAGCTGCTCGCTCTGCACATCCCCGTGACAGTAACGTGCTGTTCATTCAGAAATGCTACATCTGCACATGACATTTAGGAGGTCGTTGACATCCTGTCCCAAGGATGCTGGAGTTCTTCTATGGAAGATACTGTTGTATTTATTTTTATAGGTTAACAGGAGAAAGACGAGTGTAGGAGTATAGTGCCCGGAGCGCAGGCGGAGTTCCCTTGTTTCTTGACTTTCAGATAAGAGGACCTTCTGTTAAGTGCTGCTTGTTTTCCGGCTGTGACACGACCAAGTAGCATGATCTGCCTTTGTTTTGACTTCATTTCGCATGCAGGAAAGGTGTAGTTAGAACCTTCTTCTCAGAATGTTCATTTGATGGATCCAGTAGTTAATGTTTGTGTTGTTTTCGGTTTCAGCTCCATACTCAAACTGAAGTAAAACATTAAGAAAGCTAAAGGCTTGAAGACATGTTTCAAAGTTATCTGGCTACTTTGAATTTTAAGATTGGAAGACTTTAATATACTGAGAACATAATGGTAGCTTAGTTCTCAGAGTTTCTGTGTGATTGCTTTGTGTGATGTTTTCAGAAAGAATGGAAATCAAAAGTTTTTGTAAAAATGTACACCAGCCACATTTTCAGCAAAATGAATACCAGACAAAATAGACAACTCCCAATTCTTTCTGAGTGTAGCCAGAAACAACTGAAATGCTCATCGTTTGTGTTGAAGTCCACAGTAGTATAAAGCAAGAGCTGGTAGTGTGTTGAGCCTGCCTGGTGTGTGTCAGTTTGAAGTGCCCAGAAGGGACGGCACTGTTTTCTAGAAAATGAAGGAAGTACCGTAACAGAGGGGAGAGTGGCTCCTTTTCCAGGCCAGGAAGGAGCTGGCAGAGCTCAGCTTCAGAAACTTCTAGCCAGAGTCGGTTCACAGGGCGCAAGAGTGTTAACATCAGAACTTACGCAAGAACATCCCTGTTTTGTTTTTTTTGTTTTTGGGGTTTTTTTTTTAAAGATTTATTTTATTTTTATTACAAAGTCAGATATACTGAGAGAGGAGAGACAGAGAGGAAGTGGAGCTGCCAGGATTAGAACCAGCAGCCATATGGGATCAAGGCGAGGACCTTAGCCACTAGGCCACGCCGCCAAGCCCGAACATCCCTGTTTTGTTACAACTGCTGTAGGATTATCTTGTCCAGGGAAATTCAACTTACATGTGGAAAACTAAAATGCTTTAGAGGGAGATGCTAAAGAAAGTCAATAAAAAGAAAAATAATAGCAGGACTTTTCCTTCATTAAAAAAAGCATGTGAAAATTATATTCCAGAAGCTTGAGACTCTGAAGAAGACGTCACAGTATCAGTTCAGGTGCGCAGACGGTGCGGCCGGGCCTGACGGAGCTCAGGGGAGAGTGTAAGAAAAATGCCCTGTGGCTTTCAGAAATAATCGGGACCAGATAGCAGAGAGATAGGAGATTTTTAAAAAGGTTAGCCTGAAAATCATAGGATAGATGAACAAGACACAGCCAACATACACAGAATGGGAGACATTAAAGAAGAAAATCAAAACTGTGTGTAAAATTAAAGAAAAATTTTCTGAAGAAAGACTATTCCACATGTTAAGTGTTCACATGACAGTCAAGGAAAATTCGCTCAGTCATCTCTGAAGACGTCGTTACTGCTGTAAAAGGAGGAGACGGGGTCAGTGCAGTGGCTCAGTTGGCCAATCCTCCGCCTGTAAGCACTCACACCCCATATGGGGCTGTTTGTGTACCACCTACCCCACTTCCCATCCAGCTCCCTGCTTGTAGCCTAGGAAGTCAGAGGAGGACGACCCAAAGCTTTGGGACCCTGCACCTGTGTGGGATGCCTGGAAGAAGCTTCTGGCTCCTGGCTTTGGATCAGCTCTGCTCCAGCTGTTGTGGTCTCTCGGGCAGTGATCTTTCTGTCTCTCTTCTCTGTAAATCTGCATTTCCAATAAGGAATCCTGAAAAAAAAGGGTAAAGAGACAACTTTTGAGCAACTAGACAAAATAACCACGCCGCCTGTAAGACAGCTGAACAGACACTGACATCAGATTTCTCTACATCTAGAAGGTTTTCAGGGAACAATGACATGGACCAGGTGTTCTGTGTCTAGTGCAGTTGTCCTGCGAGTGTAAGAGCTTAGGAATTGACTGAAAGCGGACCGTGAGCCAGCCAGGAAATGGCAGGGAGAACGTAAGTTGAGAATGGAAAAGCTCAGCTTATTGGTGTTCTCTGTGGTTGGTAATTTTCATTGGCAGGATGAACATGCACACCCACTGTCCTGCCCGCCAGCCTAGGAAAGACAAGGCTCCGTTGGAATACATTAGCAGGGAAAACAAACTGACCTGGCGCGCGGCGATCCAGCCCGAAGAAGGCACAACGTGAAGGGTTGCTGCAAAGTGTGGGAAACAGCTTTTTCTTTTTGTTAAATCTAAGAAGCTTTATTTATTTTCTGTTTATTTAGATTTTTTTAAGACTAGGACAGAAAGAGAAAGAGAGAAAGAAGCTTCCTTTAGGTCTCCCATGTGAACACACTTGGCCAAACTTCCAGTGCTTTTCACAGACGCATCTGTGAGGGCAGGGTTGGAACGGGCAGCCAGACGGGATGCCAGCGTCGCAGGGGACGTTTGGCCTGCTAGCCAGTGCTGGCTGACCCACATGGTCATTCTTTCTTCCTTTTTTTTTTTTTTTTTAAGATTTATTTTATTTTATTACAAAGTCAGATATACTGAGAGGAGGAGAGACAGAGAGGAAGTGGAGCTGCCGGGATTAGAACCAGCGGCCATATGGGATCAAGGCGAGGACCTTAGCCACTAGGCCACGCCACCGAGCCCTGACCCACATGTTCTTTTAAATAGCAGTTGAGTCTTACCCTCTTAGCAAAAGGCTGTTTTCTCATGTTTGTATGACAGTGTGTAATTTTAAGTTGAAAGAATGAAAACCGAAGTTGGCTTTGAGCACGAATCGCTTATGTTAATTCAGAGAAAATTAGGTTTATATGTTGTCATTATAAAAGAAAATTCTTCAAACCATAGAAATCACTCTAAAGACTGTTTTAAGTTTATTCTGCGACGTCGTCTGAGGACATTTTCAGGCTTGTCAGTCCTGATTATTCTGTGACGTCGTCTGGGGACGTGTTCAGGCTTGTCGGCCCTTCTCCCGTTGTGCTGCTGTTAGTGAGAGGCTTGCAGGGACCAGAGAAGCGGGAGCTCACAGGGAGAATCCAGAGGACTGTTCACCCACCAGGTGTCATCAGTGGTCGCTTCCAGAAGTCGGCACACGTGTGTCTGTCCTACGCCTTGGAAACCTGAAAGCTCTTTGAGCACTTGGCGTCAGTGGGAAGGTGGAGACCGGAAGGGTGTTCAGAAATCCCTGCTCTGTGTGCTGAGCCCTGGGAAAGGGCTATCCTATGATAATGATTTGCAGTACTTTTAAGAGTCTTTTTTTTAAGCCTATAAAACTTGGCACTTTGGTTTCATTTTAGAACCTAGGAGAGGAACAAACTAAAACATTTCTATGTGTTGTCTTACCGGGCAGATGTGCATGGACTCAGAAGAGCACATGATCTACACGTTCGGCGGTAGAATCCTCACCTGCAGTGGCAGTGTGGACGACAGCAGGGCCAGTGAGCCGCAGTTCAGCGGCTTGTTCGCTTTCAACTGCCAGTGTCAAACCTGGAAACTTCTTCGCGAAGACTCCTGCAATGCTGGGCCTGAGGACATCCAGTCTCGGATAGGACACTGCATGCTGTTCCACGCAGTAAGAAGATCTGTGCATGGAATTGTGTTATTTTTGTCATGTGTATCTTTGTAAGAAAAGAAATGGTGAAATCTAGTCCCTTAGAGGTCAAAACTGCCCGTTAGAAATAGATGTTTAATGTAGCAATGACAAAAGTTAAAACTTCCTTTTACGGTGAGTAGTTTGTCAATCAGGAGATTGTTTCCATCAGCCTAAATCCTCGCCCCGTGGAGCCTAGGCCACTCAGCCTGCTTCGATGTCTCCGTAGCTTCCTGCTTCCATCCCTACCCTCTCCGCTTCTAACTCTGTCATAATTAGGACAGTTTTTGTCTGTTCATTTTTTTCTTCTCTGCTGCTTTCTGTTAAGTACAAAGAAGTAAATATTTTTCTAGAGTTAAGAATTAAAATCTGTTAGCAAAACCAACATGCAAACATTTCAGATGCTTTAATGAAATATTGATCTTCACATGAATACGGTTTTTAAACAAATATTTTTTTTAAAGATTTATTCATTCTTATTGAAAAGTCAGATATACAGAGAAGAGGAGAGACAGAGAGGAAGATCTTCCGTCCGATGATTCACTCCCCAAGTGAGCCGCAACAGCCGGTGCTACGCCGATCCGAAGCCGGGAACCAGGAACTTCTTCCAGGTCTCCCACATGGGTGCAGGGTCCCAAAGCTCTGGGCCGTCCTGGACTGCTTTCCCAGGCCACAGGCAGGGAGCTGGATGGGAAGTGGAGCTGCCAGGATTAGAACTGGCGCTGATATGGATCCCAGCACGTTCAAGGCGAGGACTTTAGCCACTAGGCCACGCTGCAGGCCCCCTAAACAAATATTTTTAAACATACTCTTTACCCTGCATTTCTTTACCTATTTATTCTGTTTAGTTTTTTTAAGAGCAGGGAGAGAAAAGGATCTTCCATCTATGTATTTATGCCCCAAAAGCCAGCAAAAGCAGGACTGGGCCAAGCCAGCTCCAGAGCAAGGCACTCGTGCGGGCTCTCCCATGAGGAGGTCGACTGCTGCCTCCCAGAGGGCACTTACCGAACAGCTGGAGTCTGAGGTGGAGTTCAGACTTGAACCCAGGCACTTGGATACATTGTGCCCAAGGCCTGTCTGTAACATGTTTGTTCTGTCTCAAAGAGAAATAGAAGATTATGCAGTGATACAGTTCTGTGTATTCACCAATGGAAACAACTACTCATTTCTATGTATCTACCTGCTTTCATTCAGTATCATTCATTATCGTGGTTTCTAAATTGATTCTTACATTTTATTTTGCTGGTGTGTTTTAAAGCAGGTACCAGATACTGTGTGTCATTATAGGCACCAGTACTGTACTGTGTAGCTCTTAATAGATTAGGGCTTTAAAGACATAATTGTAAACCAGTCAACCAAATACATATTTTCTTAATTTCACTAAATATTCAGTCTACATTTATGTTTTAAATAGTGTACTGAAAAATACTTTTAATAGCTACTATTTTGAATTTAGAATCTGAAGATCTGGTGTGCTGCAGGTGGTTGGAGCTCTGAAACTATTCGAGTCCCTAGCACTCCCTCTGTACCTTTCATTTCCCTGTGTGAGCAAAACTCAGTCACTTGCTTTTAAAAAGTGAGCCATTTGGTTATTTTCCTTGATTTATTTTTGCATGAATGACACTTCGTAGTTATCTAATGGAGTTTGAAAGAGATTGTTATTAGCCCATTGGATTCTCGCGTTTGGGTTTTAGAGTTAAATGGTGCCATTCCTCCTTGGTGCTCGGATCTCTCATGTAGTCAGCCGCTAGACACCTTCCCCACCACGTGTGTACCTTTTTTCTTTTTTTTAAGATTTATTTTATTTGAAAGGCAGAATTACACAGAGAGGAAAGACAAACAAGTCTTCCATCTGCTGGCTCACTGCTCAAATGGCCAGAGCTGAGCCAGTCTGAAGCTGAGAGCCAGGAGCCTCTTCCACGTCCCCATGCAGGTGCAGGGTCCCAAGAACTTGGGCCGTCCTCGCTGCTCTCAAGCCGTAAGCAGGGAGCTGGACTCAAAGTGGAGCAGCTGGGCATGAGCTAGCGCCCGTCGGGCCTCTGGCTTCACGGACGGAGAATTGGCTTGTTGAGTCACGGCACCAGCCTCGCGTGTGTATCTTTTTTTTCTCTTTAAAGATTTATTTATTTTTATTGAAAAGTCAGATATCCAGAGAGCAGGAGAGACACAGAGGAAGATCTTCCGTCCGATGGCTCACTCCTCAAGTGGCCGCAATGGCTGAAGGTGAACCAATCTGAAGCCAGGAGCCTGGAACCTCTTCCTCCAGGTTTCCCATGCGGTGCAGGGTCCCAAGGCTTTGGGCCGTCCTCGACTGCTTTCCCAGGCCACAAGCAGGGAGCTGGATGGGAAGCGGGGCCACCGGGATTAGAACTGGTGCCCAAATGGGATCCCAGTGCGTTCAAGGCAAGGAATTTAACCGCTATGCTATTGCGCTGGGCCTGTGTGTATCTTTTTTAATAAGACACAAATTAAGTCATGTGTTCATATTGATAAATTCAATTCAAATTCCAAGATTTTTAAAAATCTAATGTCTCATTTTGTCTTTGCAATAATAAAGGCAATATTCAAATCTTTGAGTGCTATTTAAGACTGGTTTCTGTTTTTTTCTGTTTAGAATTTAGTCTGCTATGAGTGGATAGAATTTTTATAAAGCAAATTTAAATTACTAGAAATGCTGCTTCTTCAAATGGTCATATTTTTATATACAGATTTTGTTTTCACATTTCAGGTGTTTTTGCTTTATTTGAAAACAATGCTTTTACGCTAAAAAAAAAAAAAAAAATGTGTGTGACTCCAAGTTAACACTGAGAAGTCTGGCTCTCCCCGTCTTCTGCGGCCCTTGCCTGGGTGGCTGTCCAGCGGCGTGCCGTTGACCTGTGTTTCCTGCTCACGCACGCTGCAGCATGCTCCCCCCCAGGCTGGCTCTGCCTCTCGCCCGTCTCCGACAAAGGCAGCAACCCGTATTTGATATTCTAAGCCTTGCTTTTTCACTCACGTCTTAGCAGTATATAGTGAGGCTTCTTTTTCTTCCTTATTCAACATATTCCTTGGTTGATGAACCCTGGACTGGACATGTTAGGGTTCCTAATGAGTTCGGATGCCAGCTTTCTGTTCTGGAATGTGTTGGTTGATGCCTGATCTGGCCGCTGGGGAACGGGGTGGAATTCCCTGCTTTGCCTTAGGAGCACTAGGGAGTGATCCAGCAAATGGGAGCTTCTCTTTCTCTGTGTTTCTGTCTCTTTTAAATAAATTTAAAACAATACTTTTTTATGGGGTTAATTTTTTAAAAATTGTTTTGAATTCTTTTATCAAAGTGACAACTCCGTTTGTTTTTTGTTTGTTTTCAGAAAAATCGTTGCTTGTATGTATTTGGTGGGCAGCGATCAAAGACTTACTTGAATGATTTCTTTAGCTATGACGTGGACTCTGATCACGTGGACATAATATCTGACGGCACCAAGAAGGACTCCGGGATGGGTAAGGGCATCTCACTGATTTTCCTCGCTCGTGTCTTCGCTGTTTTAAAGGGAAAGCCATATTCCACTTGTCTTCTTTTTAACTATTTTTAACCTTTTTAAAAATCATGTCTGTAGTGGATATAATTCTGAATAAAAGGAAGGAAACGATCAGTTTTCTACTTAAAAACAAGGATTGTTATGACAGGTTTCTTCTGGTAAAAACAGTGTGAGCCTCTAAAGCAGGGCGGACCCCAAGGGGGGGCTTGGTGAGAGCTGGTGTCGCAGGGGGCGTGGTTCCCGCGGGGGCGTGGTTCCCGCAGCTTCTGGCTATCCTCCAGTGCCTTGTTAGGAGCAGAGGCATTCCTGTGCTTGTGTTTCACAAGTTGGTCTTGTACCAGTAGTGTTACTGTTGGCCAGTTTGTGCATATTGACATGGCACAATTATTAATAGAACCCAATTACTCTCAAGTGTCTCGATCATTTATAGCTTCACTCTACATGGCAGTTGCTTTGCCTACGAATATTATAGGAAGAAAAATGGCTTTAAGGACCAGTGGTTTAAAAAACCTTATTTACTCTCTGTCGTATCACCAGCAGTACTCTGTCATATCACCAGCAGTACTCTGTCATATCACCAGCAGTACTCTCTGTCATATCACCAGCAGTACTGTGTCATATCACCAGCAGTACTCTGTCATATCACCAGCAGTACTCTGTCATATCACCAGCAGTACTCTCTGTCGTATCACCAGCAGTACTGTGTCATATCACCAGCAGTACTGTGTCATATCACCAGCAGTACTCTCTGTCGTATCACCAGCAGTACTGTGTCATATCACCAGCAGTACTCTGTCATATCACCAGCAGTACTCTCTGTCGTATCACCAGCAGTACTCTCTGTCGTATCACCAGCAGTACTCTGTCGTATCACCAGCAGTTCTGTCATAACACCAGCAGTACTCTGTCATAACACCAGAAGTACTCTGTCATAGCACCAGAAGTACTCTGTTGTAGCACCAGCAGTACTCTCTGTCGTATCACCAGCAGTACTATGTCATATCACCAGCAGTACTCTGTCATATCACCAACAGTACTCTCTGTCATATCACCAGCAGTACTCTGTCATAACACCAGAAGTACTCTGTCATATCACCAGCAGTACTCTCTGTCATAACACCAGCAGTACTCTGTCATATCACCAGAAGTACTCTGTCCTATCACCAGCAGTACTCTGTCATAACACCAGAAGTACTCTGTCATAGCACCAGAAGTACTCTGTTGTAGCACCAGCAGTACTCTCTGTCATATCACCAACAGTACTCTCTGTCATAACACCAGCAGTACTCTGTCATAACACCAGAAGTACTCTGTCATAGCACCAGAAGTACTCTGTTGTAGCACCAGCAGTACTCTCTGTCATATCACCAACAGTACTCTCTGTCATATCACCAGCAGTACTCTGTCATAACACCAGCAGTACTCTGTCATAACACCAGAAGTACTCTGTCATATCACCAGCAGTACTCTCTGTCATAACACCAGCAGTACTCTGTCATATCACCAGAAGTACTCTGTCATATCACCAGAAGTACTCTGTCATATCACCAGAAGTACTCTGTTGTAGCACCAGCAGTACTCTCTGTCATATCACCAGCAGTACTCTCTCTGTCCCAAGCCATTTGATTCTTGGAAAGTTTGCGCTACACATTTACATGTGTAGTCATAGATCTGAACTTCCATGTTGAAGTTAAGCCCCTGCCCCTCCCATGTCCTGCTAATGCCTGTGGTGCAGACACCAGGGACTGTCGGGCCCGTCTCCTCATCTTAGTGTAAAGTTTCTTTGCAGATCAACCTCTTATTAAAAGTTAGTTCACTAAATGGAAGGAGTGGGTCCCACAACATTATGATCATAATTCAGGATGTCATTTATCCCCTTCTGTTATGACATATTTATGTTCAGCCTTGTCTGGGGTCTGGGAAGTGTTTCCCGGAGCCAAGGGCCCTTAGCAAAGCAGCTGTCACTGGACTTGCTGAAGGCCAGATCGCCACCATCCAAGTTCCCAGAAATACAGTGTTAAAGACCCACCAGAGGAGGTCCTGGGAACCAAGCAGAACGGCACATGGCCGGAACATGCACCTGTCGGCCTCAGCTTCAGTCTATGCTAACCTTTGTTCCAAACCCTGCTGGAAGTCGCGGAGTCGAGCTGCAGCTGCCACGCTGCTTGCTCTGTGGTTTCAGATACCTTCCTGCTCCCGCTGCCTCCAGTGTCAGGGACTGGCTTGCTGCGCCTTGGGTGAGTAGACCCAGATCTGGGGGCTCTACAGCAGCATTGCCACTTATATTCCTTTATTTACTCTCCGTGTGGTCCTAGATTCTTTTGTATTCCTCAGAATTTGGAAGGTCTTCATTATATTCTAGCATTCATTGTTACTGATTTAAGGTCTAATGTCAACTTAATTTTCATTCCCTTGTTAGTAATAGCCCAGTTTTTCCTTTCCTGAGAGGTTTTGGGATTTGGTGGTTTTTTGGTTTTTGTTTATTGTTTTTGTTTTTGTTTTTTATAACATCATTGTGCTACAGCAAATACACCAAGAAATGTATATTTAAATGAGTTTTAGTCTTCTGATCACACTTATAACCAACACCAGAATTAAAATAACAGATATTACTGGTGCCCAGGGGTCCTCACTGTTTTCTCATCTCCATGCTTTCTATTGCCATTTGAAAGGTAGGATTCAATGAAGCAGAAATTTTAGCTGCATATCAAACAAAATGACATCTGCATGCTTTTAAATTCTGTGTTAACTGCCACAAACAAAGTAGATTGCATTTGTCCTTCTGTCATTTAACAGTGATTCCCAGTTGCATCATCTTTTTGCAAACATTAGGGTTTTTTATGGCCAAGGAATATCCCATCACATTTTCCTTATCTGAAAATCATATTTTCCTTATTTGGAAAGTGGTGGGCACCTAGTCAGTATCTTAGCTGTAAGAAACTAATCTGGGATAAGCCTGGGAGTATGAGTAACTCTTTCATGGGCTCATTTAATTTCTTTTGAATATATTCCCAAGAGTAGGATCCTGGAGTCATATGTTAGATCTGCTTTTAGTTTTCTAAGGAATATCCATACAGCTTTCCATGATTGCCAGTGTGCATTCCCGCCCGCTTGTAATGGGATGGCCTTGCCCTGACAGCCTCACCAGCGTTTGTTGGGTCGGTGTTTGGAGGAGAGCTGTTCTCCTAGGCAGATGCTGCTGAGCATCTTGCCATGTCAGTGGGTCGTTTGTATTTCATTCTGTGAAAAATGGTCTTCTTAACTGGATTATTACTTTTGTTATGGAATGTCTTGGGCTCTTGTTGTGTTCTGAACACTAGTGCTTGACCAGGTGCCTACTTTGCACATACTTTACTGCATTCTGTCAGCGGCCCTTCACTTCATGGAGGCGTCTCAGCTTGATAGAATCCCATTTGTTTATTTTTGCTTCTGTTGCCCCTTCACTTTACAAAAATGTCTCGCCTTTCCAAAGAAGTCTTTGCCTGTCCAATTGTCTTGCTACATTTTCCCAATTTTTTTTTTCTGGTGATTTGATGGTTTCAGGTCTTCAGTTTAGGTTCTTGCTACGTTATGAGCAGATCTTTGAAGAGAGAAAACTAATGAAGTAAAAAATCCATGAGAGACACTTTTTGCTGGTGAGATGCTGTGGTGCATCTGCTCCAGGGAATACTATCCAGCTATTTAGAAGAATGAAATTATACTGTTTACAACTAGGTGGTCCCAACTAGAGACCATTATGCATTTCCTTTTCGTCACTCATGTGTTGGTTGCTCAGTGGCGTGTTTTTTTCATGGCGCTGTAATTTGTTGTTGTTATTGTTGTTGTTTTGGCTGTTCTGACTCATACCAGTTGCTGACCTTGTTTCATGACTTCTCAGTTATGGAAATGCATAGTGATGGAGTACTGGGGTCTATCATATACAGATGTGGGGCTACAGTGGAACATGCATCCCTGCTTCCAGATAAAAGATGGATTCCCAATGAAACTGTTGGACATGTGCAGACAATGGGATGCTGGACTGTTTGACATTGTCTGTACCAACAGTGTTGGGGTACACTTAAATGAGAGACTGATAGAATTATGATTCCTTATGAAGGATTACACCATTGTAATAAAATTTTGAACTCAAAAGAAAAATATATTAGAAAAAAGATCAGCACCACCAACAACCTAGTTATCATAGATTTTTAAGTGATTTTTGATTTATCAGCAAACATGTGTTCCACTTTTTTGGCAACATTTAGTTTTTTTCAGTTTGAAAATTGAATAGTTTACTATTAAATTAGGTCTGGCCTAGATAATAAGTGAGTCAGTTGAAGCGTTACACTTTTCTGCCTCATTCCTACTCCTGCCTCACAAAAATGGTTTTGTTGTGTTTTACTCTTTCTGGTGGTTGACGTTCATTTTTTTTTTTTTTCTTTCAAAAAGAAGTTGTGGTGTTCAATTAGTTCATGGTTTCTGGCTGAAGTTGAGAGAGTTGTATTTTTTCAAGGTTGTACTATCATGTCAACGTGTGAATTTTAAGAATAATCCGATTTTAATATCCACAAGTGGTATTTTAGGCACTCGCAACAGAATAGTGGCCAAGCGACTCTGCTCCTGCGGAGTTGGCGTTCTCGGGCAGGGAGGAGGCCGGACACTTGCTCGTGTTTAGCAAACGTGTGCGGTGTTGGAGGCTAAGTGCTGTGAGTGTGAACACAGAACATGACGAGCGTGTGTGGTGTTTTGAAGTGTTAATTCTAACTTGCGGTCTCGTGTTTCTCCTTCACTTTTAGTTCCCATGACAGGGTTCACACAGAGAGCCACAATTGATCCCGAACTGAATGAAATACACGTCCTGTCTGGGCTCAGCAAAGACAAAGAGAAGAGGGAAGAAAACGTCAGGAATTCCTTCTGGATTTATGACATTGTGAGAAACAGCTGGTGAGGAATTCTTGTCTCTCAGTAACATCCATTTGAGATTGTTGGGCTTTTTAAAAGATGAAAGAAACGAGGCTGTTAACTTATGACATTATATACTTACAGGTCAGTACTGAAAAAGAAATATTAATGCCTATATATGGCATGACAGTCATTAAATGAATTTTTCCTTTTAGTTTTTCAGTTAGTTAATGGTTTCTGGTTTGGAGGTGGAGATAATTGTTTTTCAGTCTAGGTTCTTCTATCAGATGTGTAAACCTAAGAACGGTGTTATTAGGTATCCTCAGGTTTGTGTGTGATAAAACGGAGAGGTTTGACTAAAGCCTAGGAAATGCGCTGTTCCCTCTGACCTCGCGAAGCTAGAGCTGCGCGTTGGACTTTGAGAAGCACTGGCCCCGAGACTGCAGCTCTGTGTGGCAGTGTGCTACAGACAGAGACACTGCAGAGAACTTGATTCAGTAATGGAAAGCAACCCTCAGCAACTAAGGACTTGATATCTTCTAGACACTGTCAGAATGAGATGAATCTGCTGTGAGTCTCTTCTGAGTCGGCCTGGTGGCTTCGCCCTTAACCTTGAGTCTGAACCCTCTTGTGTTGCTTGTCCCATGTCACAAGGGGGATCGGTCTGTGGACATTAAAACGAAGTGCAGAACTCAGTCGTAACCATTTGGATTGTTTCAGGGAAGTGACTAGTGTGGGCCTTGCTGGTGATGACTTTAGCATTGTTTTCTAGTGGTGATTCGGTGTGCAGTTGATTGCCTTGCTACGCTTGAATTGACATCGTTACTAGTTTTCTGGGATGGAATTCTTAAACTCAGTGTCTTGCAGGTCTTGTGTATATAAGAATGACCAAGCTGCAAAGGAAAATCCAAGTAAAAGTCTTCAGGAGGAAGAGCCATGTCCAAGATTTGCTCATCAGCTTGTGTACGATGAGCTACACAAGGTATTCTCGTTGCGCTGACCTGGAGCTTCTCATGGCACAGTCTGAAAGAGTCCCCACGTGTGTGTGATTGTTTTCAAGTAGGTTTGAATAAAGAGCTTGTAGTCAGGATGACTTCTTCATTAAAACTCCTTTAAAAGATCAGTATTTTTGCATAGATAATTATTGACATTTTTTCAAAATCAAAAATCAGAATCAACCACTGCTTAGGTTGATCAATGCATGTAACATAACCTGTTGTTTCTATAGTGTATAAGCAGAGGTTGCATGAGTGCAATTTGTTGTTTCAGTTGTAGTTTTAAGAGTGATTTCTTTGAAAGCCACGTTATGGGGGGAGGAAAGAGATCCTCTACCCGCTGTTTAGTACTGCAGTGGCCGCCGCCAGCCTGGTCTGGACCAGGACTTTCTTCCAGAGCTCCTGCATGGGTGCAGGGCCCAAGCCCTTGGGGCGTCCTCTGCTGTTTAACTGGCATTTTAGCAGGGGGCTGGATCACGAGTGGAGGAGCTGGGGCTTGCCCTGGCACCCATATAAGATTGTGGCCAAGTGGCTGTGCCACAGCTTGGGAAAGTACAGCTTGCAACAGCTGTAAAAGTACATTTTTTTTTTCTTAATTTATTGACTTGAGAAGGCAGAGTTACAGAGAGAAAGAATGGGAAGAGAAATGAGAGATCTTCCTTCCATCTGCTGGTTCACTCCCCAAATGGCTACAACAGCCAGAGCTGGGCTGATCTGAAGCTTGGAGCCAGGAACTTCTTCCAGGTCTCCCACATGGGTGCAGGGGCCCAAGCGCTTTGACCATCCTCCACTGCTTTCCCAGTGTTTATTAGCAGGGAGCTGGATTGTTCTTGGGGCAGCCAGGCTCAAACCGGTCCCCATGTGGGCTGCTGGTGCTGCAGGTGGGAGCCTTACCCTCTGCACCACAGCCCCGGCTCTACCAACACCATGCAGGTACATACAGGCGCTGCATAGCGTGGCCTGTACTCCCGTAGCATGCAGGTGTGACTGTCAACATTTGAGAGCGTTGTCTCCTGGAATAATAAGGACCAAGTATAGTACTTTCTGGTTTTGCATTTTTAAAAGTCTTTTTTGTCTTTATTTTTTATTTTTAAGGATTTGTTTGGAGTTCATTTAGCTGACAGCTGGGGCAGCAGAGGGAGGGAGAGGCAGAGATCTGCCGTTCATCTATGGAATAGTAATTTTAGAATTATTTAACAAGTATTCCTGCGCATTTAAATCTGGCATTAGGCTAAAGCAAAAATGAAAACATAAAAACAAGTTCTCCAGTTTGCTGTTGACTCAGTGGTTCAGTTAAACATGTGTGTCAGTTTTGGGTTTTGTTAAGATTTTACTTGTGACTGATTGCCATTTGATTAGCTTGGCGATCCTCATCCTCTGTCATCGTAAGCCGAGTCGGCCTCGGTTAGCGTCTTCCTGGCCCTGCCTCTGTTCTCCGCCCGCCACTGTCCTTGTCATTTTACTGATGGGACTGATTTTAGCATAAAAGGAAGTTACAGCAGTACTTTAAAGCAAAATGGAAACTCAGGAAAAATAAGTGGGCCTAGTGCGGTAACCTAGTGGCTAAATCCTCTTCTTGCAACCACTGGGTTCCCAAATGGGCGCTAGTTCATGTCTTGGCGGCTCCACTTCCCATCCAGCTCTCTGCTTGTGGCCTGGGAAAGCAGCAGAGGACAGCCCAAAGTTTTGGGACCCTGCACCTACATGGGAGACCCAGAAGAGGCTCCTGGCTCATGGCTTTAGACAGCTCAACTCCAGCCATTGCAACCTCTTGGGGAGTGAAAACATCGGATGGAAGATCTTCCTCTCTGTCTCTCCTTCTCTCTGTAAATCTGACTTTCCAATAAAAATAAATAAATCCTTAAAAGAAAAAAAAAAGGAAAATCAAGAGAAGCCTCTAGGAAAAAATGCAGTGATGTTTTTTCCTTTGGAGTATGAGTCTGTCTGACAGAGTGACCGGTGCCCGGTGCTCCCCAGCAGGGTTCACTTGGGCTTCTGTGCTTTTACAATCTGCTTTGTTTTATTCATTGTAGGTTCATTATTTATTTGGTGGGAATCCAGGAAAATCTTGCTCTCCAAAGATGAGATTAGATGACTTCTGGTCGCTGAAGCTGTGTAGGCCTTCAAAGGATTACTTACTGAGACATTGCAAGTTCCTCATTAGAAAACACAGGTAAACATCACTCCATGGACGCTTGGAGTCAAACTGTGAGCCGCTGTTTGTCTTGCCTTGTCTTCTAGACTGCACTTTCTCTCTCCAGAGGCAAGTATTTCAGTTCTTTCTCTCTGTTTATGTTGGAACATTGGGCATTTTTGCAGTTCCGTTACAGGAAATGTTGAACTCATTCGCTGTGTTTTGTGGTCGGTAAGGAAGGGGGGCGTGCTCGTCCCCCTGGCAGTGTGCAGCTTGCTGTGTCCATGCCACCTACATGGCAGTATTTTTGTTTTTAAGATTTTGCTTATTTTTATTGGGAAGGCAGGCATACAGAGAGAAGGAGAGACAGGGAGAAAGATCTTCAGTCCATTGGTTCACTGCCAGAGCTGAGCTAATCCAAAGCCAGGAGGCAGGAATCAGGAGTCTCCTCCGGGTCCCCCACGTGCGTGCAGGGTCCCAAGGCTTTGGGCCGTCCTCCACTGCTTTCCCAGGCCACAAGCAGGGAGCTGGGTGGGAAGTGGAGCAGCTGGAATAGGAACTAGCGCCCGTATGGGATCCCAGCATGCGCGAGGAGATGATTTAGCCACTAGGCTATTGCACCAGGCCCCACATGGTTGTGTTCTCTGTGGATTTTGTTAGAACAGAAAACCTCCTCATGTAGAGTACATTCCACTCCTCGTGGGTTCTGCTAACTCGAAACTTCTTCTTTCCATTCTTTAGATTTGAAGAAAAGGCTCAGCTGGACCCCCTGAGTGCTCTGAAATACTTACAGAACGACCTCTATGTAACTGTGGATCATTCCGATCCTGAGGAGACAAAAGAGGTAAAGGAAGGTGGGACTGCAGAAATGGACTTCAGGAAAATGGAATGTGTCTGGGAATTTGCTTGAGTGTTTTAAGAAAAATGGAGAGAGCGTCTTGCCATAACTAATCTTTAAAAATGGCGCACACCACACGAAGTCCGATTCAACAGGTGCACATTTTAAAATGATCGCACGTGACTCACAGCACCGCAGATCAGGCGACAGGGCAGACGGTGTCTGAGGTGTGGTCACTTTCACCTTGACCGTGAGGCTGGTGCTGATGGGTACCTGCGGCTGTGTCCGTCGGCCTCTCCTTGCTGACCGTGTGTCCTGACGTAACGGCAGACACCGGGCGGCACTTCCACAGCATAGGCTTCTCATGCAGTGAGAGCGCCTTCACATTAACTGTACTTTTAACAATGTAGTGTCTCTTTTCAAGATTGATTTATTTTTCTTGGAAAGGTAGATTTCAGAGAAAAGGAAATACGGAAAGATCTTCTGTCCGCTTGTTCACTCCCCAAGTGCCCATAATGGCTGGAGCTTCGCCGAGCCAAAGCCAGGAACCTGGAGCTTTGTGGGGGTCTCCCACATGGGTGCAGGGCCCCAAGTGTTTGGGCCATCCTCCACTACTTTCCCAGGCCACTGGCAGGAAACTGGTTGAAATGGGGCAGCCGGGACACACATCATCACTCGCATGGGACGCTGGCACTGCAGGCCGAGGGTGGGTGAACGTGCTGTCGTGCTGATTCCAGATGGAAACACCTCTAGTCGAGCCTGTGTGCTCCTGTGCATGGGAATATTACAGCTCCATCCATTGCTCTGAGCAGAGCACAACCATCCACTACTGTCCGAGTCCGCCACCACCCACCTGTGCTTGCTCGAAGTCCATGCGCTCTGCGGGGCGCCGACCCACACTCTGACACGCACTCCACACCCAGGCCAGGCAGGCGCGGCAGGCTTTGCCAGAACAGCCCGCAGCACCTGCCACACGGCCCTTGAAGTCCCAGTCCCTCCCATCAGAGGGTCTTCGGGGAAAAGCAGCTCTGTGGGTCATAGCTCCTGAGTAGTTAGAGTTCTCTTTGCAGTGTTCACTTGATTACCTGTTTAATTAGAATGTTGCTTTCATCCGTACGTGGCGACTGGTCAAGGGGGAGCAGAGCCTTCCTAGGGAACCCGCTGGACCGTGTTGCTCCTGGGCCTCAGGAAATCCTGTCCGTGACGGGCAAGGCAGCACTGTCCTGCAGTTACCCGAAACTTTCCGATGGGTACTGGCTTTCTGATAGCAGGCCCTGAGTGCCCACCAGCTGCCTTTCTGAGTGCTGTAACACTTGCCTAGGTGCGGGGCAGGCAAGGCAGTCGCATCCAGCTGGCACGGCTTTTCCTTGGTAGGAGCAGCAAGTTCATGGGGTAGGGGTAACCAGTGCTTCAGCTGCATGTCACGTGCTGTCAGGCCCTGACTCTGCCCCCAGGGGATGGGGGAAGGCTCAGTCCCTGCCCCTCCCTGCGCCGGGGCAGAGACCAGCTTCTGGTGGCGGTCCCTGGCAAGAGCCTGGCCTGGTGCCGTGCTGTAAACATTTGGGAAGTGAGCAGCAGGTAGGAGACCTCTGTTTCCATCAGTCACTCTGCCTTTCAAAGATCTCACTTCAGTCTGCTGCAGAGGAGCGGTCCATTCCGCTTCTGTTTTAATTAGAGAACTGTATTAAAAACAGACCGAAGAGGAGTGAGGATGAAGGGCGAGAGACTCCTGCAGAAATCTGAGTGAAGAATCGTGTGTCTAGGACTGGGGCCAGAGCGGCGGCATGCTGAGGCCGGCAGGTGCAGGGGCCAGAGCGGCGGCATGCTGAGGCCGGCAGGTGCAGGAGCCAGAGCGGCGGCATGCTGAGGCCGGCAGGTGCAGGAGCCAGAGCGGTGGCATGCTGAGGCCGGCAGGTGCAGGAGCCAGTGCAGTGCGGTTCTGGGAGAGGTTACGTGTAGAGTGTGAACAACAGGAACTGAAGCTTTGGGGCCCAGAAACTGGGAACGGTGGAGCCAAGCTCAGCTGGGACCAACGGTTTGTGGCAGGGATCAGTTTAACTTCGTACGTGTTTGGTTTGAGATGTCTGAGGTTTTGAGGGAACAGCTGGATGAGTTGGTAAGTCTAAAATTTAGGGAAAAGGTCTAATAACACTTGGTGTCTGGCAAAGCAATAGGCCAGTGCGTACCAGTGCGAGTAAAGTAACACTTCGGTTATTTACTCATTCTTCTTTCATAAAGTAAAATTATTTAGTTCATTTATTCATTTGAAAGACACAGTACCTGGCCTGCAGTGATAAGCCTAGTGGCTAAATCCTTGCCTTGCATCTGCTGGGATCCCATTTGGGCGCTGGTTCATATCCCAGCTGTTCCACTTCAGTCCACTCCGTGCTTGTGACCTGGGAAAGCTGTAGAGGACGGCCCAAAGCCTTGGGTCCCCAGAGCCATGAGGGAGATCAGGAAGCAACTCCTGACTGCTAGCTTTGGATCAGCTCAGCTCTGGCTGGTGTGCCCACTTGGGGAGTGAACCAGGAGATGGAAGATCTTTCTCTCTGTATCTCCTCTGTGTATCTACTGCTTTCCAATTAAAAATAATAATAATAATAAAATCTGCCCCTCCGATAAAAATAAATCTTAAAAAAACAGAGCGAAAGACACAATATGATGAAGTCTCCCGACTGCTGGTTCACTCAAGTACATGTAATGGCTGAGACTGGGCCAGCCTGAAGCCAGGATCCAGGAATGCCATGCAGATCTTCCCTGTGCTTGGCAGACACGCTGGTATGCAGAGCATCACCTGCTGATTACAAGGTGTGCATTAGCAGTTAGCTGGGTCAGAAGCTAGATGGATCCAACAGTGTCTTAAGTAAGAATTTATCCCAGAGATAAATGATTAACATTTGAAAATCAGTCAATGTTATTTCGACCACATTTACAAAAGGAAGATAAACCAAGGACCATTCCAATAAAACAAACAAAATTCAAGCCCATTGTTATTTTTAAAAGTTCTTAACAAACTAGCAATTAAAGAACTCTAAATGTTGTAAGACATCAATAAGAACCTTCAGCTAGGGCCACACTTAATGTCGAGCGTTAAACCCTTTGCCCTAAGATTAGGACAAGAAGATCATGGTTTCAGCACCTTTACTAAATATTGTACTGGGAAGACGGTTAGAAACAAACAGCAGATAGGTGGAGAAGGGTAAGTTCATTCCTGTGCATTTACAAATAATAGGAGTGTGTGTGCAGAAAACTCCGTGAGGTCCACAAGGAGAAATGCATTTAGCAAGTGTGTGGAAGAGAAAGCCGATACTAAGCAGTAACAGAAAATAAAAAACTTTTCTTAATTTATTTTTGATGATATTTACATAGTTGATCAGGGTGGGATGGATCAAGGGTTAGGAGAAAGTACATGAGACCATTGTTTCCAGAAACTTCTTTTTCTTCTTTCTGTATCAGGGGACAGGGAGGAGAATAGGGGAGAGCCCACACGCAGCCTCCCAGCCTCCCCAGTACCCAGGGATAGAGGACAGCCACCCACTATCAACCCAGGAAGTAGTTTCCACAGTTCTGAAATGCTGTCAGTCTCCCCGATCCAAGGATGAGGAAATCCTTCCAAGACCCATTGGCTGATGTAGTCCACCTTAGAGTCTCTATTCACCCAGATATTTGCTGTCATCATTTGGCTGGAGTAGTTGTCCAATTTGTTCTGTTCTTCTTCTGCTCAGTACCACATGTCCTCTGCAGGCCCACTGGGCTGCCGTGTTCTCCATGTGCATCTGGGCCTGTCGTCCACTGCTCCGTCTTTTACACTGAGGAGAGTGCCCTGAGCCGCCCAACCTGTGCCCACTGGACCTCTCCCCCTAGGGCTCTTGGACCCAGCATCTACCACGCAGGTGGGGCTCAGGACCCAGGCCCCGCCTGACCCCTACCCATGGGGCTCTTGGACCCAACATCTACCACGCAGGTGGGGCTCAGGACCCAGGCTAGGTGACCTGGGCCCTGCTGGACCCCCTGCCCTCGGGAGTCACGGACCTGGCACCCCCTTTTCCCCACATATCTTTAGAAAGAGAAAGAAGGAAAAATAGAACAGGCTAGGCAACTTTGCTGGCACACGATATAGTTGACACAGATTTGGTGTTAACCAGGTCCAGGATTCCTGGCAGCTGTGTAACATTTGCCTAAGTACAGTGCAGCCTAAGCCATTGCTCACAGCTGGGGTGGTAAACAAACAAAACTTGAAGCATACTGTTTCTGTTAGCAATAGAAATGATGAAATACAGAGGCGGCCATTTGGCGTTAGCTGTTAAGATGCCAGTTGGGATGTGTATGTCCACATCAGGAGTGCTTGTCAAGTCCTGCCTCTTCTTCCGGCCCCACCTTCTTGCTAATGCACACCCTAGATGGGGTCCTGTGACCACATGGATCCTGACCCAGGCTCCTGACTTGGCTTGCCCAGCCTTGGTTTTTTGTTTGTTTGTTTGTTTGTTTGTTTTTGGCAATTGGAAAGTAAACCAACAGATGAAAGATCTCTATCCCTCTTTCCCTGCCTTTTAAAGAAAAGCTCAAGAAGTTTAAAACTTAAAAGTTTCCATGTGTGTTTGTATGCACATAATAGCTACACAGGCACATGTAACAGCTGGCTGAGACGTCTGCAAGGCATTACGTTGTGGCCAGCTTTGGGGCACAGCGAGTGAGATCACTGTGTGTGACACTGACCTTCAGTGTGACTGTCTGAAGTCCCAGCTGCCCCATCTCTAACCCAGCTCCCGGCTGGAGTGCCTGGGGAGCAGTGTTAGAGGCCCCTGTCCCCAGGGCTCCCTGTCAGACTCAGAGCTCCTGGTTCCAGGCTTTGGCCGGCCCATGCCCAGCCCTGTGGGCTCTTGGGGAAAATATCCAGTCGCTCTCTTTATGCCTCTGTTTTCTGAAGAAGTCACAGACTAAAGCCTTGAGAAGTACCAAGTTTGTCTACTTTTAATTCTTCCCTTTAACTTGCCTTTTTCCCAGCATCTTCCTTCTAATCCAGCTCCTTGCTGATAGGCGTAGGAAAACTCTGGAAGACGGGCCAAGCCCTTGGATCCCTGCAAGCTAGATAAAATAAATCTTTTTTAAAAATTGTGTAGAATCAGGGCTAAGTTTGCGGTAGTGCCGACATCCCGTGTGGGCACAGGTTTGTGTCCTGGCTGCTCTACTTCTCATCCAGCTCCCTGCTTGTGCCCTGGGAAAACGATGAAAGATAGCTCAAGTCCTTGGACTCCAGCACTCATGTGGGGACCCAGAAGTGGAAAAAGGAGACTCTCCTGTCTGTAACTGTCTTTGAAATAAAAATATATCTTTTAAAAATGCTGTGTAATTGTATAGTCACAGGAATGGTTTATATGCATCTTTTTTTTCTCAGTTTGACTTACGCAGCAGAGACATCACATGGTTTACAAGAGCAGATATTTACGTTGGGAGTGAATATGTATTATGCTAAAGTTAGTGTGTCCAGAATTTGGAGTCTAGCAGTTGTGCTCAATTTCCCAGATGAATGATTTTCTTCATTATTTTAGTTGTCCTCTTGTTTCTTAAGAAATACATATTTCAATCAATTTTAAAAAGATAATTGCAAGACTTGGTCCAGTAGAAAAGCCAACATATTCTTTGATTTAAATGTGGTGTTTTACTCGCCATTAATTTGGTGAGTAGGCCTAAATAACGTATTTGCTGAGAAATGGTCCCGGTTACAGAGTATTTCCTTCCAGGATAATTAGACAACTGATCCATCCTGTTTCTCTTTTGCAGTTTCAGCTCTTAGCTTCAGCTCTGTTCAAATCCGCTTCTGATTTTACAGCTCTAGGTAAGTGACCTGGTCCAGTCTGTCCAGCTAACTGCTCTCATGCTTAGGAGGTTACTCTTCGGTTTTAAATGAGCCATCAGTGAGCTGCCCACCTAAACAGATGGAGTGGATTTGGAAGTGGCAGGCAATTTCTGCTGCTGTGCCGCAGCCTTGCTGGCCAAGCATCCTCCTTCAAGCCGTTGATGTGTTTGCCGTTGCAGCAGTGGCTGCTCTGTTGAGCAACAGCGTGAATTAAGTCGCACGGTGCAGGGCCCGCAGACTGCGTACTGTGACACTGACACTTGCTGGCTGAATGGGTGTTCTTGTTTGTGTGATGTCAAGAAAATGGTGATGGAGTAGGCAGTGAGGTAAGTGGATTGAGGGCAGAGCAAAGGATTCTCCTTCCTAACAGTGAGGGTTTTATTTGGTATATTGTTTATAATACGTTCCAGTTGAAAACTCGAACGTCTCAGATACATACCTAAGACTTCGCTTGGTAACATTTTCATCTACTTTTTTTTAACTTAAACTCCATTTTAATCAAACTAAAGGAAAGTGACTGCTTGGTTATAATAGGTGTTAACAACTACGTTTATTAAGTATGCTGTTCTGGTTTGCTTGGGTTGCCATAACAAAATGCCGTGGACTGGTGTCTTGGCCAGCAGGCCAGAAGAGCAGTGTGGAGGTGTGACAGCGCTGTCACCTGCTGCCCTGCACCTGTCTGGCTCCTGGCTCCTGTCTTTGGCTCAGCTCAGCTCCAGCTGTTGCGGCCACTTGGGGAGTGAATCAGCAGATGGAAGATCGTTCTGTCTCTCCTTCTCTCTGTAGATTTGACTTTCCAATAAATAAACAAACAGTGTAACCAGAAACGCACAGTAAGGAGACCGTGTAACCGCTGACAATGAGACCCTCGAGGCCCTGGTGGCTTTGCCATGCGCTAGCTTTGACGTGGGAAATGCCATTTTAGCCTCGTTGAGTCCCTGTTTCTTCACATACAGAGATCATCTATTACACATCTATGACAGCTACTTAATAGGGCTAGTTCAGAAATTAAATGAGTTACGACTTGGTAAGTGCTGAGAGCTCATTGTCAGCGGTTATACTGTCTCCTTACTGTGCGTCAAATCTACAGAGAGAAGGAGAGACAGAACGATCTTCCATCTGCTGACTCACTCCCCAAGTGGCCGCAACAGCTGGAGCTGAGCTGATCCAAAGACAGGAGCCAGGAGCCAGATAGGTGCAGGGTCCCAAGGATTTGGGCTGTCTTCTACTTCTTTCCCAGGCCACAGGCCGGGAGCTGGATGGGAAGTGGAACAGCTGGGAAACAAACCGGCGCCCATATGGGATCCCGGCACATGAAAGACAAGGACTTTAACCACTAGGCTTGTGCCAAAAATGCCTACAATTGACTTTTTATCAGTTCCACAAAAAGATTGATTGGGTACACACCACACACACACAGAGACACACACACTCAACAAACATTTCACAAAATGTTAGTTGATGAATCCAGGTGAACAGTATTTGAGTGTTTGCTGTATTATTGCTGAAACTTTTCTGAGTTTGAAGTTGGAAATGGAGGAATTTAGAAAATTCAGAAAACCGTAGCAGAAGAAGTTTCTCACCATTCAGAGATGATGATCTTCACTAATATTTGGAGTATTTCACTGTGTTTACTTCTAACATAGATAGTAGGCCTGGTGAATCTTAACCTTAGTTCAAAGAAATAAACATTTTCTTTTGTATTTGAAACAATAAACTTGTAAGAAACGAAGAGAGAGGTGTTTGCTTCCTGGTGGAGATGCTGCTCTGAAGTGCCTGAGCAAATCTGGCTCCCTGGGAGGCAGCGGATGACAGCTGAGGTGTTTGGCTAGTGAACCACCAGAGGGAAGATCTCTGTCTGTTTGCCTTTTGAGTAAAATAAAAACAAGTAAATAAAAATGTTTTAAAAAATAAAGGAACATGTTGTTTTGGAGGCATTTTTTATGTTCCTTCCAGGAAATTGTTGTCTTTGACAATGTTCCATTATATTCCTGGCCTTTACGGAAGAAAAACAGATTGGGCTTAAAAATGTGTTCTAAATTGAATGACAGTCCAACTTGAAACAGTCTTCACTTCGTATGAGTTACAGTACAGGGAGGTCTTGATGGCTGTGCGTCTGCATCCGATGAGATTCAGTACGGCTCCTACGTCTCAGCCATTCCAGAAAGGAGGAAAGCCATTTCCTTTGTCATCTATGTACCTTATTTGTGCTTAAGAAATGGGACAGCAAGATCAATGTGCCGGCTGCTCTTAGGGATGGGTCGTGTCACCGAGTGTTCCCCTGGCTGGAGTGAACCTGCCTTTCAGAATGTCTGCTTGCTGATGTCTCCCTAGGTGCCAGTGGTCCTCTGCTCTGCCATCTGTGCCTGGCTTAGAAGCTGGGCACAGCACCATAAGTGGGCAGTGGCTCCTGTGTCCTGGACGTGTGGTGTACACGCTGCTGGCTCACGCTCGGCCTTCGTGATTTTTAGACCACTTTCTAAAGACCCCTTTTATTTAGACTTTTTACATTTGTATTATCCAAAAAAATAAGTATAAAAGAAGGGTATAATTTTCTTAGGGATCGCTAGCAGAGGAGAGGGGTCATCTTGCCATTGTGCCAGTGTTGAAGGTGCCCATCCTTTCGGCCCCTTTCATGGGACCTGCACAATAACCCGGAAGTGAACGGGTTAACGGATATACAGCTGAGGACAAAGAAGGGCTCCCAGCCCAGAGGACAGGCCAGTGCACCTGAGCACACAGGCAGGCAGTGCAAGTGGGAACCATCAGAGAACCTGCGCGGGCTTGGGTGTTTTCCGTTGTTCATTGCTGTTGGTTTCTGTGAGCTTTTCTGTGACAGGCTGGGTTTTAAACACAGTGGATGAGTTTCTGTTTTCTCTCTCTTTCACCAGGCTTTTCCGATGTGGATCACACCTATGCTCAGAGAACTCAGCTCTTTGACACCTTAGTCAATTTCTTTCCTGACAGCATGACTCCTCCTAAAGGCAACTTGGTGGACCTCATCACGCTGTAAGGCCGCTTCTGGAGACGCACGCTCAGCAGGAGGCGGTCAGCGGCCAGTCTCGGTGGCGACCTGGGCTGCCCTGGCTGAAGCCCGTGGCAGAGCTGGGAAGGGATCTCCACCCTCCCAAGTTTAATCCTCTTCTCTCCTGCCAGACCGCAACCCCTCCGCCTCATCCTATCCCAAACTAGGCTAATAAAGTGAAATTGGTATACTTTCCATTTAAATACATACATATATTTTTCTTACTTTAACCTTCAAGAATTAATCAATATAAAGGAAAAAACTGGGCGGTCTACCCTCCCCTGACTTTTACACTTTTCCTTTTTTTTAAATTTCGGAAGCTGCGCCCGATTAACTACTCAGTGCTCAAGGATTTTTGGACTTTGTGGTTGGGTTTTTTGGCTAGCTCTCTTTCCTTCCAATTTCACTTTATCTCACATCACACAACTGCTTGTAAATGTGTTGCTCGTTGCCGCATAGACTTCATTCCCAGCAGGTGTGTAGTATTTGCGCCACGGTGGCTGTATGTGAACGTGATGTGCGTGTCAGTGTTGTCGCACATTAAGAACAGGCAGAGTAGAGAGCTCACATTTGCACTCTTTGCTGTAGAACAAACAAAATCCAGGATGGTCCGGGACGCCCAGCTGAGGTCAGTGTAGAATGTTTCTCTAGCGGTGCTTCTCAGAGCGGATCCGAGGTGCCCTCTGGCTCGAAGTCACAGAACCTGTAAGCTGAGAAGCGAGTTTGGAACCTACTCCCGAGCTGGAGAGCTGTGAGGTGTCTAGCCAGCGCGGAGGACAGTGAGCCCATGCTCGTGGGAGACGACCCATGGGCTCGGGTGGAGGCCGCCTTAGCCCACTGCTGGAGTTGACCTCCGTGCACGTTGGCTCCCTACATCAGCTTCTCTGCACTCATGTATTGACAAGTAGTGGTTTGATTTCCACTGGTATGCAGCTGACTGCAGTTCACTTAGTACTTTTTAAATGGAGAAAACTTTTTTCTTTGAATAGGAAGGAGGCCATGACTGTTGATTTTTTGCCACAACTCTAAGGTTCGCTTTTGCACAGAAGATAGAGGTGAGGTGCTGTGGTCTGCAGTTTAGGGAATCCAGCTGGTCTTCACATTTGCCCTGACAGTGTGCTGTCCGCAACTCCTCGCCACCATGCTGTAGCCAGCTCGGCACCCATGGTGGGTGTCTGTCAGGCAGCTCTGCAGACGGAGAGACGCAGGAACTGGAAAGGGAGAGAGGCCTGGCTCTCCGAGAGAAGTGTTTGCCAGTTCTAGCTTGAGCCATTGGCGCTGCAGTCAACGGGGGTTTATTCCACAGGCAGTGCCTGCTGTGTCTGGAGGATCCATAAGGTAACTGCATACGCAGCGTGACCAGCTGATCATCAGTTCAGTAAATACAGTTTACTTACATAACTGTATAGTTCCATAACATGATTCTCCTGGAGTAATGTTCCAGAACCAGAAAATACTAGGCTAACATTGTCGCCAGCTGAGTCTCATTTTGTGAAGATTGGTGCAGATCAGGTTGGCAGGCTGACCTTGACTGACCTTGAAAAGCTCTGGTTCTGCTTCCTGTGAGTTCCGGCACTGTGAAACAGCAACCAGATGAAGCCTGCTGCCCTCTGCCCTCTGCCCTCTGGTCCTCGTGCTTCGTGACCTTTCAGGGGTGCCCCAGACGCACGTTATTGGAAGGAAGCCCAACTCTTGACCGCCATGATTTTGTTTTCCAAATCACATCTTTTTGTTTTAAATATATGCTTTAAATAAATATACGCTTCTTTTAATTTCATCTTCTCTCCTTTTGTTTAGCTAAAATTTTCTCCCTTCATTTTTGGATGGTTTTTTGCCCATTACAATGTTTAAATTGAATGGAATCCTGGGGAACCATTTGGTGTTACCGAGGTGGGATTAACGAGCTGCAGCAGCGTCTGTCCTGTGGGGTTTGATGGGCCCTGCTGGGTTGACTGCAGAGGACGCAGTGCCTGTGTGTCCCTGACCAAGGGGCACTCGGTGAGAAACTGCACATTTCCAAGAATTCTAGAAGTGTACTTACAGATTTAGTACACTGTATTTACATAAACAAGTTATTTTTTAGTTAACTAAGTATATATATAATTTCCTACGTAAGAGTTCTTTGATTTTGGTCCAGATTTGAAGATACTAGCTGATGCTTTAGACACATTGACTGTCAGGACACGGTTGCTTGGTTTAATCCCTAGCTCAACCACTTTCCCGTTTCTTTGTCCCGGGAAATATATTTTTTCAATCAGAAATACAGTAGATCTGATATTTCTTGTGGTGCCTGTGCTGTATGAGGAACGATCTGGTTTGCAAGAGCCTTTGAGTGCATTTGCAATTTATCTTGTGGAGTGACAGAAACCTCACTTGGTTTGATTCGCTCATTGGATTCATTAAAAGCATAGCACTCCACGGTAAAGGGATCCCGACGTGGGTGCCTTCCTGTGAGCCCAAGCTGACAGTGTTAACCTTTGTCAAGGTCATGCTTGAGACTGAAACTGACCCGACCATGTCTAATAAGTAAAAGCTACTAGAAAACAACATCCCTGCATCTTGTCAATTCGGGAGCGTGGTGATTGGTTCAAGTGCTTAAAAACTCTGTTCTTGAGTGAAATACTACTGTGTAAGAACAGTCCCCAGGCCGTGAGCCTCTGCACATTGACCCTCCAAGTGTCACCGGAGAGACCCGTTAATGCTTTCACTTAAAATATAAATTACAAATGAAGACTAGCTCGAGGCACCTAGTCATTTAGTGAGAGGTTGAGAATAACCCAAAAACACTTCAGAAAGAAATCTGTTCCTAATCTGTTTTTGTGAGTTGTATTAAATTCCGTGGTAATCGCATGAGGGATTTGCCATGGAATTGTGCCTAACACTCCAGGGAGTGCACTGCGTGGTTGGGGGTGATGTGACTTCCTGCCAAGTCTCGGCTTCCATTCTGGACAATTCCTGAGCAGGTTACACTTTTCAAAACAGGTAAGAATTGGGGTGCCAGTGATTGCTGTGGGAGGGGAAGGTTACACTGTGTACTCTGCAGAAAGTAAGCTGGTCTTTGTTTTCAAAAATGTGCCTTTCCAACCCTTGTTTGCTTCAAAATCCATGTCTGTCGGCAGTCTTAGGCCATCGTGTAAGCTCTCAAGGGAGTTTTCCGCAAGTCCCTTGTCCTTGATTTAGAATGTGCTGGCTTCCCCAGAAGCAGCTTGTAGTCCCAGAGAAAGGACTGACTGCATCCGCTTGGGGGCGTACTTACAGGTGAAATCTTTGGACTCTTATCTAAAGTATTCTTTGTTTTATTTTAGTCAAGTAACACTTGCGATGTGTTTAAGGCCGTGATGACTTGGTTATTCCAGCTCAGAGGTCCGTCCGCTGAAGGGACAAGTTTTTGGATTGGTTGAAGGAATCAGGAGTCAGCTGGTCTGAGTGATGTTCTCGTCATGGGGCAGGGAGGAAGGACTTGCTAGTGCAATATATTGAATTTTGTTCACCAAGTCTTTATTGCTTTAAATGCTGTTTCAGAGATTTCATTTTATTTTTTGAACCTTCGTTTCCTCCTACTCACCAAATAGTGTGAATTGTTTACCTTGGCTTTCGGACTAGTACTGCATTTTGACTATTACAATCATCGACTATTAGGATTCCTGTAGTGTTGCTTAGAAACACTAACTGCTCTGTTTGAAAAAAAGATCAATCATTCTGGTACAAATATGTTCTACATACTAGCTGTTTATGATACGAATTAGTAAAATTAAAAATATATATTATAGAATTAATAACTTTTAGATATTGCAGTAAAAAATATTTGAATAATGTTTTTATTTGGGAATAGTGATCATTGCTGTGGCAACCTTTTCTTTAAAAAAAAGTTGCACCCACTCCCGTGCAGTGACATCATTGTCCAGATGCCCCGACGCTCCCGTGCAGTGATGTCATTGCCAGATGCCCCATGCTCCCGTGCAGTAACGTCATTGCCAAAGGCCCCGTGCTCCTGTGCAGTGACGTCATTGCCAGATGCCCGATGCTCCCATGCAGTGACGTCATTGCCCAGATGCCCCATGCTCCCGTGCAGTGATGTCACTGCCCAGATGCCCCATGCTCCCGTGCAGTGATGTCATTGCCAGATGCCCCATGCTCCTGTGCAGTGATGTCATTGCCCAGATGCCCCATGCTCCCGTGCAGTGACATCATTGCCAGATGCCCGACACTTCCATGCAGTGATGTCGTTGTCCAGATGCCCTGAGACCTGGGTGGCCGGGCGGGAGCCAGGAACTCAGGGTGGGTCTCGTGAGTGGGTACCATGGAGCCAGCCACTATGGCTGTCACCTGCTGCCTCCTCCAGTCCTCACTGGGAGCTGGCACTCGGACGTTGTGACTGTGTTTTAACCATAAGACAGAGGCCCATCCCTGTGGCAGCTTTAATGGAAGACCCATCTAGATATTCTTTCCTAGCTATGGGAAACATTGTCGAAGAACTGTTGGTGAAGACAGTTTTTATAAGAGAGCTCACAGAATTCGGCATGCCAGCACATGCTTCCATTTGCCTGTAGTCTTTCATGATATTTGTAACCTGTTTTTTTGTCCCCACCTCCTATGAACAGCATTAATTTCCTATTGAATCTGGAATTTGTGTTAAGAATTGATTTTCAGTTCCTGATATAAATATTAGGAATAGCTTCGATTACCATGAAATGGTTGCTATTCATGTTTTTCTTGAATAAGGTAGTGTAGCCTTAAAGATTGTCCCTTCCCCTGAAGACTGTTCATTGAACCCCAATTCCAAATGACCATTCTGACTCCGTCATCCCCAGTCACCGGAAGCTACACTGGTTGTCTCGGGTTACAGAGAGCAGCAGCTCCTGTGGAACCCACCTTCGCCCGTTGTGCTGTCGGGCGGTGTTGAACTTCTGAATGAAGTTTGCTAATATCGCTGCTGTGTTCTCAAGTGTTGCTCTGCTTGCTGGACACAGAGTTTTCCGTGGCTGTTGTCAGGGTGACAGAGTCAACAGTGATTGCAGGGGAGGGTGTTGGACAGGGAAGTAGATCAGTTTTAAGAAAGGACTCAACAAATTATTAAATCTTGTCTTCCTTGTATCACCTGCTGTTCAGAGAGCCTCAGTGAACTGGTTAACATTTTCGTGCAATGTCTGTCTTTGCCTGTCCCAGACGTTTTTACTTGGAAGTATTAAACCTCAGGATCAGAACTAGAGGAGCAAAGGGAGACGGGAGCATTAGGTGTCTGAGCTCTCTGCCATCCAGGTACCAGCCTGAGCAGATCAGTGTTCAGTTTCATTCAGTACTACCGAGCGCCCAGTGCACTGGGAGGAGGAAGCTCGGAGTGGGGTGTGAGCAGAGCTGTGTGCACAGGCAGAGCTGCTCTGGTAGCCAGCCTGGGCACCGTTCTCGTTGGTTAGCAAGTCCCAACAGAGCCGCCTTGGTGTCTGGCAGTGTTGTTTCTTCCGTGGTATGGGATTCCTTTTCTGACCATGTGAGTTATGAAGGGGGTGTTAGGCACAGTGCTTGAGCCACTCTTAGGGATGTTGCACCCCATGTGAGAGCCTGATCCCGCCCTGCTGCTCATTCCAGCTTCTCATTGGTTCCCTGCCTGGGAATCAGCATCCTACAGGGGAGACCTGGAGTCCTGAGCGCCCAGGTTCAGCCCAGCCCTCACACATGGGAGATCTAGTGTCTGTCTACCTGTCACGTATAAATTTAAATAGAAAATTGGAACTTAATGTATGACAGAAACCCATACAGAAATGAATTGATGTTACTAGTTTCCATGCTTTAAATTTAATTGAATGGACTCCCAAAGGTTTCTGTTTGTTTGCTTTGCAGAGAATTATCCTCAGGGCTTGGCACTAGAAGTATTCATTCAGGTTTTTTCTTGAAGTATCTGTGCATCTGTGCAGTAGTTTTGGTAGAGGCGGTCGCCAGCAGGGCTCCTTCGGTCCATCTGTTGCTCCTGTGTGGGGTGGAGTGCGGGGGTGTCCGTTGGGGCCTGGCGTCCGACGCCGCGGTGGCGGGGTGCACGCTGCCGTGCAGTCGCTGGGTTTCCTTCTGGAGCTGAAGGAGGCAACGAGGACAGGATTGTGTAGCTTTACGTTTTTCATGGGAGTTCTGTACACACCAGTTAACTGTGCTCACGGAAGCACCAAATATAAAGTTAGAAGACACGAAAGCCGTTATAAGGCAGATCCCAAATGCAATGGAATACCAAAGGCCAGAAAATATAAGGGTGGGTATGAATGGCCTTCTGATAGGGAAGAAACTTCCAGACGCCAAGTATGTCATCTCCTTGGGATTTTGTTTTTTCCTTTCCTAGAAAATTGATTGTGGCAACTAACCAGTGATCAACAGTTTTCTCCCTTCATCATAGAGCAGTCCATCCGGCAAGATAAATGTAATTTTCTTTCCTAAGCAGTACATTTAGCCTGGGCAAGTGATGTTGTGATTGTTTTTGGTTTGTGTGCAGTGTCTTTTGAAGTGAAGTAAATTAATTAGGTTATGTAGTATTACTTTTATTACCTCTATATTCCTCAGCTCTGTTAAGACATCACATAATAATGTGACATTCTCTGTGAGCAGATCTCAGTATGAAAACCTGTGTACATCTTTGTGCTTCCTTCTTAATGCAACTCCTTCCCGAAGCTGATGCGGTGGAGTCTCTAGCCTAGAAGAGCGTGGGAAGGCCAAGTTAACAATGTCTTTGCCACTCACAACCTTAGAACCAATCTTCTGTCTTTCCAAAATAGTATGTTGATAAGCAGCTTGAGAAAAACGTTAGACTTTTCTTACAAATTGGAAGCACTGGTTGACTAGATGTAAAGATACGTTGCAGAACCCGGTGTGGATTGGAAAGTAAATCGAGAAGACAGCTCCGTCCGTCCACACCGCCAGCCCTTCTTTGCAGACCTGTCTCCGCATGCTGTGGATGGCTTCTGATGAGGGTAGTGCCTGGGCCAGGAGCGAGTCCTTGCAGCACCAGCTCATTTGAAAGCTGCAGAATGTGTCAGACCTTTCATGGCCTTTAATAACAATGGCTGATTGTTTTGATTATAAAAATGCACTTGTCAGACCAAATAGCTAAGTGTGACGAAGGAGGAACTCTGTTAATCAATGAGAGTTTATTTTCTTTCCTTGGTTTCCTTACGTGACTAGACAACATGGTAAACTGGGGAGGGGTTATGGAAAGCAGACAGCTCTAGCACAGTTTTTCCTCATTGGCTTAGCTGTAGGTAGAAGCCCCAGCGCGCTAGCACTTGCCCCTGCCCACCGCCCTTCCTTCCCTGGACACGCCGAAACAGTCCTGCGCATGTGGGTCTTGTGTTACTACCTGGGCTCTGCGGGAGCTGCGTTATTCCGGTCATTGCAAGTCTCATCCCTGAGACCCAACTGATGTTTTTAATTAAACCTCAATGTGTCTTTAAGGGAAAGTGGAGTTAACCCACAGCATGAGGCTTGCATTCCCGAGTGACTTTTTATATGGCTGTCCTTGCTGGTGCGCTGGAGCTGGAGTCCCTCACCAGGCTTAAGCAGATGTCTTTCAAAGCTGTGTTTTTCCTCATACCAGCTAAGCATCGAAAGGCTGGCCCAGAACCAGTTGTATCATGGATGATCCTCTTGCTAGTGTGTGGAGGAAACTCCATGGGCTTGGGTTCGTGTGCTCAAGTCCCGGAGACGGAAGAAGTCAGGGCAGCAGCTAGCTGGAGCGTGAGGCGCCTGCTGTGTGCTAGGTCTGTCCTGACATCATCGCTGTTGGCAGTCTTCCCTGTTCCCTCCTGATCTCACTGCTTTGTCTTTGGTCCAGTCATGTGAACTTTTTAGAATTTGGATGGTTTTTTGTTTTGTGTGTGTATGTGGGGGGGAGGTGTTTCTTTTTTTTAGTACATATAAATTTCTGATCCCAGGTTTGGTAAATGTGTTAACACTACTTTGTGAAGAAGTGAACTGAGTGAGCTGCGGAACATCGCAATTGTAGAATTCTGTTGTGTGTGATGTACATATGCAGAAAGAATGTATTTTGTTCATTTTCTTAATTAAAAGCTATATATGGACCTTACGCGGTCTCCTGTGTTTGCCTGTTTGCTTCTATAATTGTGTTTTTCCCTCAAAAAGTTAGGCCTGCAGGCTCCCGGAGGTGGAGCGTGACCCTGTAGCAGGGCCTTGGGGGTTCCCTGTGAGATACTGCTGAAACGAGGAAGTCCCGGTTCAGCTCTCGGGCCCAGAGAATGCTGCCATTTCTAAAGGACACGGGGCAGTTGTTCCGTCTGCTGTTAATGGCCAGCTTTATTTTATAGTTGGAAACGTGGACTGTTTCTACATTCTTTTTCTACCAGGTCTTTTTGTAGGTTAGGAACTACAAGAGGATACTGGACTGAGATAGGAAATTAAACACAGGAAGATACTAAAGGAAGAGAACTCGGACATTTGCCAAGTTGGGAAGAACTCCTGTCTCCGTCCCCGATGCAGCGGCAAGGTAACCTGGAGAAGGTAAACCTGGAGAAGGCGAACAGCTGCCAACAGGTGCTTGCTGGTCCGGGCAGTGGGTGTGCTCCGCTTGAACCCCCAGGAACCAGGCCAGCCTTAGCTCTGATGCTCTGGGCTTTGGAGCCTGCATTCTGGGCTGACTTGTCCATTTATTTCATTCCAAATTGACTTAATCAAATCTATATTTCACTGCATATTTCTCAGTTCTAGGGTATACTTTCAGTGTTGCTCGAAAGTTACATGTCTTTTTTTTTAAGATTTTATTTTTCATTGAAAATTCAGATATACAGAGAGGAGAGACAAAGAGGAAGATCTTCCTTCTGTTGATTCCTCAAGCGGCCGCAATGGCCGGAACTGCACCAATCCGAAGCCAGGAGCCAGGAGCCTCTTCCAGGTCTCTCACACAGGTGCAGGGTCCCAAGTCCTTGGGCCATCCTCGACTGCTTTCCTAGGCCACACACAGGGAACTGGGTGGGAAATGGGCCGCTGGGATACGAACCAGAGTCCATATGGGATTCCGGTGCATGCAAGGGTAAGGACTTCAGCTACTAGGTTCCTGTGCCAGGCCGGTGTTTGTTTTCAAAATGGGAATGCATGAGGTGCAGTGGGGAGGTAAAGAGCTGTGTGGAGAATGCACCAGAACGTGGGGCTCTGCCCCTCCAGAACTTGGGGCTCCACCCTCATCTGTTTGTCACAGGTGGCTTGGGCTGACTTTGGCTGAGCTGCCAGCTCCTCCACGGGGCAGGAACACAGAGAGCTCCAGAGGATGGGCATCCGCGCTTGCCCCGGAAGGGCGATTCAACTCCAGGAGGGAGATGGCCACGTGGGCCCGTACTGGAGTCAGCTCTAAGTACTACCAGTCGGTAGAAACTGAAGAAGGCCCAACACTCAGTGGCTAAAGCCTCACTTGTGTGCTGAGATCCCACGTGGGTGTGCTGAGATCCCATATGGGTGCTGGTTCATGTCCCAGTGGCCCCACCTCCCATCCAGCTCCCTGCCTGCAGCCTGGAAAAGCGGTCAAGGACGGCTCAAAGCCTTGGGTTCCTATACACATGTGGGAGACCTGGAGGAAGCTCCTGGCTCCCGACTCCTGGTTTCTGATCAACTCAGTTCTAGCCGTTGGCCATTTGGGAAGTGAACTAGTGAAATGAAGATCTTTCGGACTCTCCTCTCTCTAAATCTGCCTTTCCAATTAAAAAAAAATTATATATATATATATATATTTTATATGTATATATAAATATGTATATATATATTTAAAAAGCTGGAAGGACAAGTGCTGTTAGCTTCGTCACTACAGGCCCTGAGGGTGTCGCTGGAGAGAGGGGCCTGGGTGGTCGCTGGAGAGAGGGGCCTGGGTGGTCGCTGGAGAGAGGGGCCTGGGTGGTCGCTGGAGAGAGGGGCCTGGGTGGTCACCTGGTCTCCCACGCTGCCTTGGCCTTAGTGTCTCTGCTGTGTCGCTTCCTCCTTTGCCTTCTGCATGTGTTGGAGAAAGGAAAGAGTGGAGACCGGGGCTCTTTGTGGCCTCAGGGAAGGGGAGGACACTTGGCAATGTGGTTAGCATGCATGCCAGGCCGCAGGATGGGTCACCCAGGAGTCGGGAATCCTTGTCCTCATTTCCAGATCCACCAATAACTTCCGTATAGCATTGGGCAGTCTTACCTCTTCCTCACTTTCTCCATCTGTCTAGCCAACATCTGGCAGATTCTGTAAAGTGGCCTGCACACCATTTGTCACCAGTGTCTGTGAGAGCAGCTAGTCTAGTCCTTATTTTTCCCTTGGGATGAGTGGTTTGGGGAGGAGCTTACAGAATAAGGTTGCGAGTGGCAAAGAGGTAGAACAAGTTTAAGATGGCAGCCGAGCACACCTCGGTTGGCAAATCAGAAAGCGGAGCCGGGTCGAGGGCCTCCTTGGGAAGAGCATGGAGCCCTAAGTCCAACTTGTGGCCCACGGGAAGCTGTGAGTCAGTCTGCTGACGGTGCCTGGGCAGGCCACTCCTGTGTCCTTAGCACAGTCCCGAGGGCAACCGCAAAATGCGTCAGCCCGACTCTGGCATAACTCCAGGGTGCTCAATGCTTTTCAGAACTCTGCATGAAAGAAAACTAACAGTAGTTGAGCATTCCAGAAATGTATTTGGTAGTTGTTGGAATTTAAGCACCAACAAGGACTTAGTCAAGACATGGGATTCCCAAGTAAGCTTGTGAGTCATCCCAGAGGGAATGCCCACTCCTGCAGCTAACAGGGCAGCTCAAGAGGCCAGGCAGACTGAGCCACAGATGTGTTCTCCCTTGTTTCAGGGCAAGGCTAAACTGTGGCCACAGCCTACCATTCCAGCATCCCCCAGGAGTGCTGGTTCAAGTCCCAGCTGCTCCACTTCCCATCCTTCTCCCTGCCTCGGCACCTGGGAAGGCAGTGAAAGATGCCCACGTATTTGGCTCCCAGCCACCCGTGGAGACCCAGATGGAGCACCCCACTGTTGCCATTGGCGAGTGAACCAACAAACTGAAAGGTCTCTTTCCGCCTTTTGAATAGCTGCTTTATTATATTAAAAAGTGTCTCTGGAGACCAGGGCCCGAGTTCTCTGAGAGCCCGAGGTTAGGTGGACTCTGCTGCCACTTCACTTCTGCTTTTCCTTCGATTCGCCACGGCTCTCACCCCGTCCCAGCTCAGCAGGGGTGACTACGCAGGGGACTTAGCTCAGGTGCCGAGATGAGGCTCCAGCACGCACCAGACCGAAGGCAATCAGCAAAAACAGTGTGAGCCAGCTTACACAAAAGCACTTTAATAGTGTACAATTTTCCAAAATATATTTTTGTAAGAAAATGCAATAATTATAAGTCTTTACAAACAAATTTCCTCACAAAATCCAGTGTATTTCAGACCCCTGTCCGCTAAGACATCTGCTTTCCCCAGTCTCCCGGGTAGAGTGTTTAACATTGCTTAACAATAATAATAATAATAATAATAATACAATAAAGAGATCAAGTAGCAATGCCCTCCTCGCCCTTAGTGTTGGGTGTCAGTAGACCTGAGGGATTCAGTGGGGACAGTGACAAAAGCTGGGCCGTGGTTCCCTCTGGCCTGGGTCTTGCTGGTGGAAGTTGCCAGAACCCACCATTGACATCACAGACTCAGTCCTCACGGGAGGAAGCCGTGGCCTAGAGGTCCCGTTGTCTGCATTTTCTCCCTGGCCCTCCTCGGGGCAGAGCTTGGGGGAATTCCTTCCAAGTGGCAATCTTTGAGCCACCAAACTGAGGCACATGGCACTGGGCAGCCACTGCTGCAGCTTTCCATCCTTCGGGCTCAGGAAGGTTAGAGCGGACCTCCGTGTCTCACTGGACTGGTCCCGTTTCAACCATTCTAGGTTGACTCCAACCCTCTACAAGACAGACCTCAGTCACCTGCTCGCCTTGTTACAAAGCATTCCCTGCTTAAAGCAGAAACCACTCGTCATGTCTAGCAGGATGGACGTACACACTCCTGCCCAGAGCGTCGCCATCTCCTAACACAATGTTTTTTTTTTTTCCAAAATATATTCACTTAAAGCAGTGCAAGACAGATTAAAAGCGTGACCACTGTATTTACACGATCAAGATTACTTCTACATGTATCAGTTTGAAGCTGTTCTTCAAAGTTGCTCCAGTATATTGTCAAAAAAAAAAAAAAAGCCACCTGGGGAAGTGGTGGACACTTGGGCTAGCTTTCCTTCTCGAGAGGGGGCAGTCTGGTGTCTGGCTGAGATTAGAGCCATGGCACCACCACTTCCACCTGCAGGGCAGCAGGCCTCACTGGGCCGTCCATCACAGACCAGCAAATGCCTGGTTCACGTAGCTTTAGGAAACCACGCCTCTGAAAGCGTTCCTGATCTCTTTGGTACAACTTTTTTTGTATAGCTCTTCCTCTCAGCTCAGCCCCTAGAATCTCGATGACCAGACAGCATTTAGAATCCAGAAGACGTGGCAGAGGACCTCTAGAGGCAGGGCAGGGAGGCCTGGTGACAGTCGCAGTGGTGAGAGAAGCCCAAGGCCAGGGATGGATTCTGAAGGAACACCCTGGACAGCCAAAGCACCGCTGGCTCTCCAGAGCGAGGCCGCTCCTGTCTGCAGCCATCATCTCCCCAAAGGCCTCCAAGCTGGAGTCCAGGCAGGCGCTAAGGCCAGGCAAGCAGAGCGCCAACAGATGGCACTCCAGTTTCACAGTTCACCTGCCATGCCTCCAGATGCTTGGGGGTGCCTGGCATTGCTCTAAGTCTTGGGAAAATGGAGGAAGGCCCTTCTTGAACCTCTGGCCTTCCTTTTCCTCTAGATGAAATTGCCACAGCCTGCAGAGAGGAACCAGACCACCAGGCACCCGCCCTCTATCTGGCTCCAGCCTCACCCGAACCCAACGTCATGATCCATTGCAACACTGCAGCCAGGCCTGTGGGAGGTGGGGGAGCGTTAGTCCGGAACTGACAATTTCCATTGTCCTACAATTTCCCATCTTCCTTGTGGGTTCCAGAGGATTCAAGCCCAGGAACAATAAAGGCTGAGGTCAAGGGTTAAGATTCTGAGCAGGAGTTCCCCTTCTCAGAACATCAGATTAAACCTGTCTGCGTTCTACATGGCAGCTGGCCGCTGGCCGCCGAGCCCGAGCCTGAGCCCGAGCCCATCATGCCGGGAACGGATAGCTTTGTGCTTCCCTGAGATGCCCCTCGAAACCAGGGACTGACTGCAGCGGCCTCCCGGGACCCGGCCCAGCCCACTGCCAGGGCAGGCAAGCCACACATCGGAAGGTGGGCTGCCCATCCTGGGCCGCCTTCTCTCGGAGGCCACAGGACACTCAGACTTATCTCAGCTAATTCAAAGTCTCCAATCATTTCAGCTTCCGCCTCTGGCAGTGGAGGACTGGATTAAAAGCAAACAAAACATGCAAACAGAACAAAACCTTCAGCAACTTGGAAAGCGCCTGAGTTTCCTATGCAGGAGAATAAAGTTGCAATGGATTGTCCATGAAGACCCATCCGTGCTGACTGCCGACCGCAGGTGAGACCTGTGCAGACCCTGGCCCTGCAAGCTGGGCCGCCAGCTGAGCGCTGAACTGCAGGGCAGAAGCACTGTGCCTTCAGGAGCCTCTGCGGACAGCAGTCGCTGGCAGGAAAGGCACCCAAAGGAGCCTTGGAGTGGGGAGTGTGTGGCAGCGGGCTCTCCCAGGAATGCCTGGGGTGACCAGCCCAGAGTGGGTGCAGGGTGCTGAGCTGCTGCTAACACAGCGTCACGGGGCAGCTTGCTCCCACTGGCAGGCCCCTACGGGCTGGGTTCCACTTCATTAGGCAAATGCAAGGAGATCAGAATGCAGAAGAAAGTGTTCAAGGTCACAGTATGACCTATGCCGATCCTCAGGGGCCCTGGGCAAAGCGGAGTAAAAATTAAAAGGGGAAAGAAAGGAAGGGAACAATGGCAGAAAAGGCAGCGAAGGAGATCAGACCTTGGGACCTGTCCTTTCAAACTGTCAGACCCGAGACTGGAGCCCCGACCTGGGGCCTGTCCTTTCAAACTGTCAGACCCCAGAGACTGGAGCCCCGACCTGGGGCCTGTCCTTTCAAACTGTCAGACCCCAGAGACTGGAGCCCCGACCTGGGGCCTGTTACCCATTCAGCCCACCCACCGCTGGAGTTTCACCCGTGCCCAGGAAAGGGCGCGCGTGAGCACCGCGGTAGGCACCTGTAACTGAAGGGCTGGTGGCTGGCCCTCGCCTGCCCCTCCTCTGCCCTTCCAGCAGCACTGAGCTCAGGCACTAGTGGGTTGTTTTATAAGAGGAATCTAGACAGAGTGTGATGTGTTCAGCTTGAAAAGGGAAAAGTAAGGCCCTGGGGGCACCCTGGAGTCCACGCCCCCATCCCTCCCTCCCGGAATGGGAAGGCACTGTCCTTCCCCTGTCCGATGGCACTTCAGGTGGTCAGTGTGGAGCTGTGCAGCGCCGGGGCAGGTGGCGGCAGAGCACCTAGAGGTGCGTGTCTTCCTCCTCGTCCAGGTCGTCCTTGGTCAGGTTGTCTAGGGGGACGATCCAGCTGTCCCCCAGCTCCCCATTCAGACTGACCACCTTCTTCTGCACCTCGGCTGACGTCTCCATCACTTCCAGGGTTGGGTTGTCATGGTAACCATTCTCCACAGTCTGCAGCTCCTCTGTGAGTCGTTGCTGCAGTGGAGGTGATTATGGAGAAAGCGCTTAGCCTGGGAACACGGGTGTCCCTGCCACCCAGGAGCCCCCAAATGGCTGAGCTGGGCGCCTAGTGCCCACAGCTGGGGGCCACCTGCCTTCTGGGGCCCTACACTGTCCATCCCACACCCACGACGGACTTACCCACAAGTCCTCCAGCCTCCGTACCATTCCTCACCCCACCCTGGCCCACCACCAACCCCATCTTGCAGGCCCCCTCCCCGCCCCATCAGTACGAACAGGGCAGCGCTGTGCAGAGCAACCTCCCAGCTTGGGCAAGGAGGCTAGAGGGTGCCCACAGACACCCCTACTGCAGATGCAGCCACCCAGCTTGGGCAAGGAGGCTAGAGGGTGCCCAGACAGCCCTACTGCAGATGCAGCCACCCAGCTTGGGCAAGGAGGCTAGAGGGTACCCAGACAGCCCTACTGCAGACGCAGCCACCCAGCTTGGGCAAGGAGGCTAGAGGGTGCCCAGACAGCCCTACTGCAGACGCAGCCACCTGGCCACAGTACTTGTTCGCTGAGAACAGCCATGGCCTGCGGAATGCCGAGTAAACACGGCGACCTAGAGGCTGTACTGGATGACATGTAGGGGGACTGGGCGCAAGGAGCTGTCCACAGCCGCCACAGTGAGGACTGGGGCACGAAGGGGGCTCGGGGAGCCTCCGGGGGGACTCCGGGGGGCCTGAGGGTCTGGCTAGAATTCTAGCAGTGAAATTCCAGGAAAGTACACGAAAGGGTTTGGGGCAGACAGGTGCATCCACAGCTGGGAAAATGACCACCATGTGCCCCTGCACGTGGAGTGTGTGACGCCTCAAGGGCACACAGGTCACAGGGACAGGGCTTTAAGTCCTCCTCCCACACAGGCAGGCAGCTCCTGGAAGGGAGGGGGCGGCCGGGCTGTCAGGCAGGAGAAGGCAGCAGTGCGGAGGCCACGGGGAGGGGAGCACGCACCTGGTCCTTCCTGTGGGAGAGGCGCTGGTGGCAGCAGCCATAGAGGGCTGCGACGAGGAGCAGGAAGGACGCCATGCACACGATGGTGATGATGAGCGGCAGGCTGAAGCGGTCCTCGGCCTCCTCCGGTGGCCCCTGCTCCTCCAGCTGCATGTCCCTGACGCCCTCCTGGCCGGGAGGGTGAGAGCTCAGCTGCGGCGAGGAGGCCCGGGGCTGCCCCCGCCGGCCCAAGAGAGGGGCTGCGGTGCCCGGGACCGCCTGCTGCCGCCCACCACACTGACTCAGGAGGGCGTTCCTGAGGGCCCAGGAGGGCCCAGCCCGTTACCTCTTTCAGGTCCTCCCATCTGTCCTTGAGCAGCTCAAACACGGCGTGTGGGAGCAGATTCGCTGCGGGCGAGGTGGAGAGAGGCTACCTCAGTGCCCAGCCCAGAGCGATGCCCGGGAATAGTGCCCCCAGGACATTGCCCTGCACCACAGACTTGGGAGACCAAAAGGAGTGGTGATCCCTGGGAAACTGAGGGGCACCGCCCACCTGCCTTGCCCCCTCTCGCCACCCACCGGCCTTCCCCCCTCTCGCCGCGCGCCCTGTGGACACCTCAGAGCCCTCCGGCCCTCAACTCACTCTTGATAGTGATCTCTTTGACTGCCACCACTTGACTTCCCAGGATGGGTGCCAGCTTCACATGGCACTGGTCCCGAGTGGAGTTGAAGGTGGGCTTGGCTGCTTGGCACAGCAGGGTCACCAACGTGTCTTCTGGAAGGCTCTCTGTCTGTTGTGGGATATCACAGGTGAGGCACCTTGCCAGCAGCCCGGGCTCTTGGGGTTGCCCTGTGCCGAGGCCAAGAAAACACTGCCCTGCTTGGCCTTGAATGTGGTCCCTGCCCCTGGCCCCGTGGCGCCACTCCCCATCAACAGCTGTGCGCCGGGGCCAGCAGCAGGACCATCCTGTGGTGCCGTCACTGTGATCACGGGCTTGCTCCAAGCAGCTCCCTGACCGTGCACCTGGACAACAGCAGAAGATGGCTCGAGTGCTTGGCCCGCCTCCATGCGAGTCCCAGGTTCCCGCTTTACCTGCCTGGCCTCAACCTGCCGCAGCGTTTGTCACATGACCCAGCAGACAGGATCTCTCCCTAACTCTACTCATTAAAGAAAGAAATAGTTTTAAAAGATGTTTACTAGTTACAGAGCAAAGGAGAGACAACGAGAAAGACCCTCCCCAACTGGCCACACGGCTGGAGGGGAGTTAATTCAAAGCCAGGAACCTCCTCCAGGTCTCCCATGTGGGTGCAGGGTCCCAAGGCTTTGGGCCATCCTCGACTGCTTTCCCAGGCCACAAGCAGGGAGCTGGATGGGAAGTGGAGCAGCCGGGACATGAACCAGCGCCCACATGGGATTGCAGGTGCTTACTTACAGATAGAGGAGTAGCCTGTTGAGCCACCAGGCCTGCCCCAAATAAAGAAAGCTTTAGGGGAAAATTAAAAGAGTAATATACTACTCTGCCTCGTTCCGTCCGCCTCCCCGGCTGGGCAGTGGCTGCCCAGTGCCTTCCCCTCCCGCCCTTCATCCCAGCGGGCGGCTCCACCGCTGAGCCCACCTCGGCCAGCCCCTCTCACCACGGCACTTGTCTCCTTAAGCTGTCTGCTGAAGCCAGGAGCAGGCTGACGGGGGCCGGGGCACACGCGTCTCTGCCATGTGGGCAGGAGCAATGTGGCTGCTGCAGTTTTAGGGTTCAGGAGTGGAGTACAGCGCAGCCACTCCAGCTGGCTCTGCCGCTGCCCACTGCTTCTCCGACCCGGCCGTGGCTCACAGAACTCTAAGCACGGCTCTCCGAAGGAACCCCTTCCCAAACAGCCCCCGGAATCCCGGAGCCTTACTACCAGTCCTCTTGAGCTCAGGAAGGCAGGCGGAGGGAAAGGGTGCTGTCACGGCGCTCACACACAGTGCCTGGGTTTCCAGGGCCAGCCTCAGGGCAGGGCCTCTCTCCCCCCACCCGCACCCGGTGTAACAGCCCCGCCCGGCAGAATAGTATCAGATCGTAACTCTGCCCCAGACGCAGCCTTCCACATGGCCACTTGCAAGCTGCGTGTGTAGAAGCAAAAGATGTGCAAGAAACACGGGCAGCAATGGGATCCAACGGGCAGTGCCTGGGGTGGCTGCAGGAACAAACGCTGGCCAGGAGAGGGCGGCAGTGAGCCAGCAGCACCTGCACCCACAGCCCCACAGCCAGGCTGATGGGGGCCGGAGGTGCGCTCACCACCGCGGGAGGTGGCTCTTAGGGCGCTGGGGTCTCCTCCGGTGCAGGGAGGAGACCGAGGCGGTCAGCATGAACCCAGCCTCACACAGCTGCAGCTGGGCCGCCCGCAACTCTCACTTTTGGGTGGGACCTCCAAACAGCTTCCCCAGGTGACACTTCGAGAAGCAAGCCAAAGGGACCAGGACCCCAGCTGTACAACACTGCCAATGAGCAGGGCGGAAGGCCGACAGGACCCAACTCCTTCCTGGGACCTGGCCTAGTGTGGACTGGAGGGGGCGGGGGGCGGTGGTGCGGCATGCCAAGTTCAGCAGCAGCCTGAAAGGCTGGCAGCAGTTCAAGTCCCGGTTGCTCTGTTTTCAACTTAGCTCCCTGCGAATGCACTTGGGAAGGCGGCATGCCTTGGATCCCTGACACCATGTGGAGTCCCAGGGAGAGTTCTAGGCTCCGGGCCTGGCACAGACTTGGTCGTTGTAGCCACTGGGGAATGAACCATGGGTTCACAGAAGAGCTGCCTCCGTGTCCTCCTCGCCCCCAACTCTGCCACACATTAATCTAGGGGAAAGAGCCTAAAGGGAGGCGCGGCGAGTGCCCGTCCCTCGTGCCACCACCTTCCCTGCCGGGCTGGGGCAGCGAACCCGGCCGCCAGGTACTCACGCAGGGGCTGCTCCTGGTGAGGTTGAGGACAAGCAGGTGCTTGGTCAGTGCTTCAGGAGGCCCGCAGCTCACCTGGAGAAGCCAGCGAGGTTAGGGCGGAGGCCGGTAGCCACAGCGTCTCCAATTTGGCCCTCCCGTCAGTGGGGACCACAGGGCAGGCTGGGGGCCCCGCGGGAGCAGGCTCAGGGATGGCCCCTGCTTGCCCAACCATGTAGCCTGCTATGGACAGAGCCAGGGGGAGGGCGCACACAGCTCCCCACAGCGCAGCGGGGGCTCCGGGTTCGGGGGAGACCAGCCACATGTACCCGCCCGACCTGTGCCCAGGACTCACCCTGCTGTCTCGGACCACTGAGGTGGGAAGAGGCGTGCTGGGCCGGTGGTGGCTGGTTGAGGCCATTTTCGAGCTGGAGCTTGTGGGGCCGCTGGAGGTGGCTGCCTCGGTTCCCCACGAGGGGCTCGAGGGCTGCGGTGCTAGGGAGGAGTGGAAGGTCGAGGAGGGAGAGAGGAAGGAGGGGCTGGCAGGACTGGTTGGTCCCGAGCTGGGCGTCTGCTGAGTTTCTGCTGAGCTGGCCGGCGGATCTGCAATGGGGACACAGAGGCCTTAGGCTGGGGAGCAGTGCCCGGTAGACCCCCCTCTCCTCGGGGTCTCCAGTCTCCTCCTCGTCCCAAGTGGGAGCAAGCAGGCCGCGGGCTGATGTTCACCAGCTTAGCCCGAACAAGGCATTGCAAGAAGCCAGCCACGGAATCACCCAGGCGCAGACGGCGCAGTCCTCAGGGCAGCCAGCTGAGCCCCTGGCCAGCGCCAGGGCCAGCGCCAGGGCCAGGGCCAGGGCACAGGGCCCGTCTCTTCAGTCCTCATCACCTCCCTTGGAGGGTGCCATCACTCCACTCTATTTTATAAACGAGGCAGCTGGGACTCACGAGTTGTCCAAGCCCATGTGCCAGAAGCAGGTGGCAGAGATTGGAATCCAGTTTTCTCTGGCTCAGGACCCTTATCCACACTGCCACCTTCCCCAGGAGGCCCCTCGCTCCCACCACCAGGGCCGAGGGGCCTCTTAAAAGGCAGAATCCCGATTCACACCCAGGAGTCTGGATGTGTCACAGTCTACTTACAGGCTTATGGGCCATTCATAAGATTTTTTTAAAGGATTTATTTATTTTTACTGAAAAGGCAGATTTATAGAGAGGACAGAAAGATCTTCCATCCACTGAATCACTCCCCAAATGGCTGCAACGGTTGGAGCTGTGCCGATCCGAAGCCAGGAGCTTCTTCCAGGTCTCCCACGTGGGTACAGGGTCCCAAGGCTTTGGGCCGTCCTCCACTGCTTTCCCAGGCCACAAGCAGGGAGCTGGATGGGAAGTGGAGCAGCCGGGACACGAACCGGCAACCATGTGGGAACCCGGGCACACAGGGCAAGGATGCAGCCACTGAGTGTGTTGTGTGCACTGGGCCTGAGGTGGATCTGAATGTGAGAGTAAGAGCAGTCCAGCAGGAAACAGGACAGGCGAAGGTGAGGCCTGGAGCAGCCCCGGTGCCCCGTGCCCAGGCCAGGCCCCAGCTGGAGCCCCGGTGCCCCGTGCCCAGGCCAGGCTCCAGCTGGTGCGCTGGGGAAGCCACGGAGGCTGGCTTCTGCCCTGACTCCTGTGGCCATGCGGGGAGCGAACCAGGGATGGAAGGTCAAGATCTCGCTCTCCCCACCCTCTCTCCCTCACTTTGTCTTTCAAATAAATAAATAATTTTTAAAGAAAACTACATAAAATAACAGGAAATGAATACAATAGAAAACATCAGGCTGTATCACAGAAAAGCTAGCTCATAGTTAGTGAAACTTATTTCTGTTATATGTGAGCTGGGCGTATGCTTTCTGGATTGTTATGCAAAATTAAAATGTGTGGGATTTTTTTTATTTTTTAAGATTCAGTTTTTTATCTGAAAGGCAGATAAAACAGAGAGGAGAGACTAGCCGAGCGATATTCCATCCAGTGCTTCATTCAACGGCCACAGTAACGGGCTAGACCAAGGGCAGGAGTCTGGGGCGCCACCGGGTCCCCCACATAAGTGGCAGGGCCCGAGGACTTAGGCCATCCTCTGTTGCTTCCCCGCGTGCATTCGCGGGGAGGCGGACGGCAAGCGGAACAGCCGGCTTTCAAACTGGTGATCATATGCCGGTATTGCAGATGGCAACTTAACCGGCACCCCAACACAGCTCCAAAGCGTGTCTTAGGGCGAGTTGTCCTGGAGCAGTGCGACAGGTGCCGTTCTGTCTAGAGTGAGTGCAGCACGCCAGCTTCCCGGGGTCAGACCTGTGTGTGAGCGAGGCACCAAGCAGGGCAGCCCAGAGCGCTGAGCTCACACCTGCACACGCAGCTCTACAGGCCCCGGCTCACGGCTGCTGCGGGGAGCAGGTGCTCAAGGAAGGGCGAGGCCACAGCTGGGTTCAACTCTCGCATAAATGGACTCCAGCTGCTGGCTGGGGAACACCTGTGCAGGACGCCAAGACGGCTTCAGAATGTTCCCGAAAAACCTGCATTCAAACATGCCGAACGGAGTGGCTGCTGTGGTGCAGTCAGGCCCTGCCTCCTCGTGACCCAGCCTTGCTGATGTGGTCATGCTGCCCTGGGGCCAGCGGGGCCAGCGCGGCCCACACGGAGACCAAGGCGGAGTGTCCAGCTCCTGGAATCCGCCTGGCCCCATCCTCAGTCATGTCAGCACAGATAGAAGATTCTCACACAGACACACAGTCGTTCAAATAAAAAAATAAACTTAAAAGGAGACGTTAATTTTGGTAGAAACCCATGCATAATTCTCTCCAAATCTGCATTTTCCAGCAGATTTCGAAGCCCCTCTCATGGAAGCACTAAATGGTTGCCCTTGCCTGGGGAGTGAGAAAGGAAACAGTGTCACTCACTCAGTGTCGTCGGCATTCCTGGAGGTGTGGAGAGGCTGGAGCCAGACATGGTGACCGGGCTGCCCGTGGACATGCTGTGCTGCTGTCCCTCTGGGGACTTGGGCGACGTCTGGCTGGACAGCTGGAAGCTGGTGGAGACGACCAGAGAAACACTAGGCTTCGTGGTGCCGGGCAGCTCTGTGGTGTGCCCGGGGGCTTGGCTCCCAGCCTCTGGGCTCACAGGGCTCGTGGTGACGTTGTGGCTGCTTGGAGCTCCAGGTACAGACGGGTCCTGAGGTGCGAGCTGGCTGCCTGTGGTCCTCGGCTCAGCGGAGCCGCTGGTGGGGGACGTCCTGCTGCTGTGTGCACCCTCAGCTTTGACTGTAGTAACCATGATCGGGGCGTTCCTCGAGGTCGGCCCAGGGGACACTGTGGGCGAGCCCGTGGCTGAGGCCGGCACCCCCAGAGGCACGTTTATGGTGGTCGTCTTTGTGGTGGCTGTCGGCGCGCTCGTCGTGGGAGTGGTCTGTTCAGCCTGGGCCTTGGAGTTGATGGATGCTGTGGCTGACTCCTGACCGGTGGGGCTGGCTATTTCCTTAACCACACCAGAGCCGGGCTGCAGCGCTGAGGGTGACACAACACAATGAGGCCAGGCTGTGGGTCCTGCTCTTCCCTGACGACCCTGCCTGGCTCACAGCTAGGTCCTAGAAGCATCCCCACTCAGCGGGCTTTTAGGCAACCTCCAGGAGGGAGACTCAAGCCAGCAGGTCATGCTGCCCGGAGGCTACCCCCAGGCCAGCCCGTGCACACCCCCAGCCTTGGGACACCCCCCCAGGTCTGTGCGCACCCTCTGCTCTCAACCCCTCTCTAGCTGTTAGAAGTGGATACGGCCCTGTGCTGCAAGTGAAAGACCGCTGTGGGTTGCACCCAGCAAGAAGGGCCCGACGGGGCACTGCCACTCAGGAGTCCCTGGGACCACTGGATGACAGGGTGGGGCTCAGGTCTGGGGAGCCAGTGGCTCCATACGCAGGTGGCCAGGCAGGCAGGGCTGGGCAGCCTTGCCAGCCGCCAAATTCTGGGAGCGGCGGTGTGTAGACGGACAGGGCACCGGAAGGAGCCAGGAACAGAAAGGGCAGAGTGAGGCACCTCTGAGGTGACCATGCCCAGCACCGGGCAGCACTGCAGCCCTGGGAGGCAGGGTGGTGCAAAGGGGAACTGAGACTTTGTCCACTGTTACCTGGCTAGTGTAACAAACAGGGTGGTGAGCAAACTGCGTTTTGAGAGGTGCATTGTTTTTTCTCACAGGCCCCGTAGTTAGCAATTTCGAACCTAGTCTATACGGCTACGAGGTTGAACAAAGGAGCAAGCAGCCGACAGGTAGCAAGGAGCAGGCTGCCCCAAGGAGGCTTAGCCAGGAGCGGGTGTGCACGCGGGTGGGCGTGCAGACTCACACACGCACAGGCACAGCCATTAACCCAAGCAGCAGCCCAGAGCGCACACAACACCCAGCTGTGAGCCTCCAAGACCAACTTCTAGAAAACAAATCGGGGCTACAGGGCTAAACAGGCCGGCTGCATGCTAATGGGCAGACATCATAAGCTGAGCCTGGATAACATGAATGTCCCAGGGCAAGAAGGACTCCCCAGACTAAGCCAAGTTCAACCTGCCTGAAGGAGCTCCCAGGGACCCTATCTGGGACAAGCTGAAGGAAGAAGACACTGGCTTGGAACCCTAAAATCAACATCAAGGGGCCCATTGTGAAAAACAGAGAACAAACAAATCAACTGCATTCATCATCCCCCAAATTACAGTTGCTACAGTCCTGCAAAATTCTAACGTAAGAAAACAACCCAACAGAAAAGTAGACAGGGCCCAGACGGTAGCCTAGCGCTAAAAGCCTCGCCTTGCATGCGCCGGGATCCCATATGGATGCCAGTTCTAACCCCGGGGGCGCCGGTTCTAATCCCTAAGCCTTGGCACTCTGCACCCATGTGGGAGACCTGGAAGACACTCCTGGCTTCACATGGCTCAGTTCCGGCCACTGCAGCCACTTAGCGAGTGAATCATCGGACGGAAGATCTTTCTGTCTCTCCTCCTCGCTGTACATCTGACTTTGCAATAAAAATAAATTTTTGAAAAAAGAAAAGATAGAGCAGTTACTTCTTGGGGAACTGGGGGCTTCCGGCCTTTGTTTTGTAGGGAGGACAGGGCTGGTGGTGTGAGGAGTGGACTGGGAGCAGACGTCATGGCGTGCAGTGTCCATGTGCTCAGGGCAGGAGCAGCCTGGGCTGAGCCCCGAGCAGATGCTAGGCAAGCGGGTGTGAGCATGTGCAGACTGCACTCTGTCAAGGTTATGGAAGCAAAGGGCAGAGCTGGGACAGCGAAGAACACTTAGGTGGAGGTGGGAGACACTGGGACTGGTAAGAATTCTTTAAAAAACCATGTGATCGTGGGGCTGGTGTTGTGGGGCTCCGGTGTGCTCCATCCGCTCCCTAGGAGCGCCGGCTCAGGGTGCAGAGGCCACACCTCCCGTCTGGCTCAGCTCCCGGCTCAAGCACCCAGAAGGCAGCAGAAGACGGCTCAGGCGTTTGGGCCCCTTCACTTAGGCGAGTCTCGGAGGCTCCTGGCTCCCGGCTTCCAACCGGTCCAGTTCTAGCTATCTTGACCATCTGGGGAGTGGGCCAATGGATGGATTAGATATATTTTTTATTTCTCTCTGTCATTCTTTCAAATAAAATAGAGCTTTTTAAAGAAAACAGTGGAAAGAAAGCTAGGCAGTGATCGCCTGCTTTCCTCTTGGTGCAGTGAGCATGCGAGGGCCACACACCTGCAGACTCCACCCACTGCACAAGGAAACTATTTTACCACACCTTGAGCCTGTACTGAACTTGTTCCCTAAGCAATACAGTGTAACAGCTATGGCCTCCGCACTGCGCGCCTGGGGCCCTAAGTCCTCCAGAGGTGGTGTAAAGGACCCTGGAGGACGTGAGCAGATTATACACAAATCCTATACCATCCTCGGGTCAGACTCCGCACATCGCAGACTGGGTATCTGTGAGGGCGCCCCCCCATCCCATTGGGCTTCCAGTGGGCTGGAAGGCAGGACAGGGATGTCAAAATGGAACAGAGTGGGCATTTGGGGCACAACTTGGAACGCTCGGCCCCCAAGCCCAGCTTCCCGTTAGCGCACTTCCGCAGAGCAGCTCAGGCTGCCAGGTCCCTGCCACCCGCATGCCAGACCTGCATTGGGCTCCTAGCCCTAACTGATGCGTGGGCACCTAGGCAGGGACCCAGCATGGAAGGTCCTCCAGTGACCCCATCTCCCACCTTTCCTAGGAAGTGAAAACACTTCTAAAGACAGAATGCTGGGGGTTTGCAAGTGCACATTACATTGGAAACTGTAGGAAAGTGGGAGAGGGCCGTGGGGCTTCCCCGATGGTCCTGGGGGTCCCGAGGCCCCTGAGAGTGATGACCTAAACCAAGAGGAGGATGCTGTCGTGCAAGCTTACCCAGGGACGCCAGGAGGTGCCTGCAGGGGAGCTGGCAGAGGAAGACGCAGGCAGGCTTGGGGAGGCGAGCGGGCCTTCAGCTCTCCCCTGGGCCCTGCTGCCTCCTGTCCCCGGCCACCACCGCCAGGCCCGGGCCTGACTCTCACTATTAATAGTGGGAAAGGAAGTGGGAAAGAATGCTACAGGAAGAGGGTGTGTGGAAGGGGCAGGAAGGCCAGGGGGCGGGAGACTCTGGGCCCGGACACCACTGTCCAGCCTCACCACCGCCCGAGCTCACAGCCCCCAAGCGCCGTCTCCATGGAGACACCAGGGCACTTGTTGCACAGTTCATGAGAACGGAATGAAGAGATAAGTTTATTTTGGTATAAAACAACTTTTAAATCCAGGTATCATCTTTTCCCATGTGTTATTTCATGAACTTTCTCAAGAGCCCTCATCAAATTGTAAAGCTCTAGGGGCAGAAGCACCCAGGCTGGAGGCACCGAGTCATCCTGACTGGGTGTCCGAGGGTGCCCCAGAGGGAGCAGGACACTCCTTTTCCCCGGCTCCCGGGCAGGCCCCCCAGGGTACCAACTGACCTCTCCGCCCTCCCAGCCTCCAGCGGCCTTTTTCCTCCCCAGGGTGACACACAGGCAGGAACCGAGCAGGGTGTGGGGTGAGTCCGGCCGAGGCCTGAGGCCCGCCCAGCTCTTCAGGGCCGCCCCCTTCAGGCCCCAGGTCTTAGGTGCCCACGGCAAGTGGCAGATGGCTAATGGTTCCCGCCAGGCTCTGGGTGGCAGCTGCGGAGGGGCCAGTGAGGGCCCGGGGCTGCCCCCAGCCCACCTTGCACCTGTCCAGGAAGTTCCCTGCTGCTACTGCCTCAGGCTCTTCCATTCTCAGGGTGAGAGGTCCGAGTTCCCACAAGCTGCACTACAGGCTGCAGGCAGTCCCTGCTCCTGTACACACACCCCTAAGCTCAGCAGTCATTCCCTGAGACCCAGGGAGGTGCCTGTCCCGGTGCTCCGCTCAGCGGCCACAGAGGGTGCCCAGTTCACACCCAGCTCCAGGGACAGGAGCTGCAAGGACACTCCCCCTGAGCTAGGCCCAGGCAGGACACTCTGACCTCCCGCCCTGGCTGCCGCACCGGGCAGGGACCCACACCTCAAACCTGGGCCAGACCAGGATGCACACCTCGCCCAGACCGGCCCGTATCCCAGGCACTTTCCTCCCATGTTTCCCACTGATGTCGAGAGGCGGTAAAGATGGCAGTGCCAGGCTGCTAGGGCCAAAAAGAAGACCCAGACGAGGCTGAGCCTCGTCTGCCCAGGGAAGCAGGATAGAAGCGGGAGGTGGGGGGCAGCTAGCCACAGGAGGAATTCCTCAGTGTTGGTGAGGGAGGGGGCGGCAGGCAGGCCTGGAGTTCCCTCTGGCAGCCTCTCCAGCCCTGCCTCCAGCCCCATTAAAGAAGCTGTGTAGGGTCAGTACTTGGTGTCAGCCCCCATGGGTGGGTGGCAGGGGTGGGATCAGAAGGGCTGCCAATGCTCAGACCCAAAGGTACCCTCCCCCACCGGGCCTGTGTCTCCTGTGCAGGGCAGGGATGCCCAGTGCCCAAGCCTCCACCCCGACAGGTGTGGCTGGAGGAGGAATCACCTGCTAACCGTGCAATCAGAGGCGGCAAGAAACCCTGGAGCAGGTGTTTGATGCCAGGCGTCCTGCTGTGCACCATGGAAGGCAGCAGCAATGGGTCAAGAACCCGGATCCCTGTATCTACATGGTGGGTTTCATCCTGGCCCAGCCTCAGCTGTTGCGGATAACTGAGGAACAAGCTGATGACGGGGCAGCTAGAGCAGCTGGGGCAGCTTGGGCAGCTGGGCAGTGTCTGCTTGGAGAGCCCTCGTCCCCAGGGCCCTGGGTGCGGGGCAGGAACAACACCCTCCCGCCTGCAGAACAGGCGACAGTGGGGCCAGCAGACTCTGGACAGAGCCGGGGTGCACGCTGCAGACCTCACGGGCCACACAGGTCCTGCCACTGCCACCAGCTGTGCCTGCTAGGCGTCCTGGCAGCCACAGAGGAACTGAGAACAGCTGGCCTGGGCGTGGCTGTGACCCATCAGGGCCCGCGCACACAGGCAGCCAAGCGGCACTCTGCTGCCACGTGGAGTGTACGCAAAGTGTATACCCCAAATAACTTACTAACTTCAATGCCATTTTCTACATTTTCAAATCTTCTTGTTTTAGGTCCCTCTCGTGTCTGGGGTAAGAAGCCCAGAGGTTTCTGCTGTTGTTAAGATGTATTTATTTAATTGAAAGAATTAAAGAGAAACGGGGATGGAGAGGGAGTTCTCCCACCCACCAGTTCACTCCCCAAATGTCCACAACAGCCAGAGCAGGGCTGATCCAAAGCCAGCAGCTTCTTCCAGTTTCCATGGTGCAGGGGCCCAAGCACCTGGTATTTTATTCTGCTGCTTTTCAGGCACATTAGCAGGGAACTAGATTGGAAGTGGAGCAGCTGGGATTCCAACCTGATGCCAGCGTTACAAACAGTAGCTTAAGCCGCTGCACCACAGTGCTGGGCCTGATGTGTTTTCCTCCACAACATATTCCATGCGGAGTTCCCTGAAGCAGGTGGCTTCCAAGTGTACCTATGCTATTATTTTTTTTAAAGGCAGGAGGAGGAGAGACAGAAAGATCTTCCATCCACTGAGTCACTCCCCAAGCAGGTGCACCAGCCAGAGCTGAGTTGATGCTAAGCCAGGAGCCAGGAGCCTCTTCCAGGTCACCCAGGCAGGTGCAGGGTCCCAAGGCTTTGGGCCGTCCTCGACTGCTTTCCCAGGCGACAAGCAGGGAGCTGGATGGAAGCAGGGCTGCCGGGATTAGAACCAGGGCCCATATGGGATCCCGGTGTGTGCAAGGTGAGGACTTTAGCCACTAGGCTACTGCGCTAGGCCCCTCCTGTGCTATTAGAAATCACGCCACGTGACAGATACCCGGGAAGAAAGCCACAGCTCTTAGCGCAAACAAAGTGGCTAAATGGTTAGCCATCCAAAAGACAGATGAGCAAGAAAGAACGCTGAAGCAACAGGCGTGAGAGGGAACCCATACGGGCGCCAGTTCATGTCCAGGTTGCTCCCCAATCCAGCAGAAGCTGCCCAGAGGCTGGCCTGCGCACCGAGCCCATTCTGAATGGGGATGGAGGCCCTTAGCAGGAACGCCCCCGCCACGGTCCTTGGGTCATTCCCAGGCGGCTGGAGACGGAGCAGCCAGAGAGTTGTGCCACCCACAGCTCCTGCCTGCAGTGGCTGGGCCGCCCCACCGCTGCCCTCCTCTGCCCCTCTCCCTGCCTAAGGGAGGCTCTCAGCCCCCGGCCCACCCACCCAGCACCTCACACCATCACAGCTGCTCCCGAGGTTTTCAGGGGCCTTGTCTAGGGACCACCAGCATGTTCAGTGCAGCCCAGAGCCGCACAGAGCAGGCGGGCTCACCTCCTTAACGATGCCCTCTTGGGGCCCCCATCCTTCTGCTCACTGCAGACCGTGTGATCCGAACTGCCCACCGGGCAGCAAGCCCAGGAACAGCCAGCTAGCCCATCAGCCAGAACAGGCCAGGGCAGGTGCCACCCGCTCAGCTGGCCAAGAAGGGCTCCAAGCCGACTTTGCATGGCTGACAGGCTCCAATGAACATGAGTGTGTGTGTGTGTGTGTGTGTGTGTGTGTGTGTGTGTGTGTGTGTGTGTTTTTGTGAGAGAGAGAGAGAGAGAAAGAGAGAGTGAGTGAGTTTGTGTGTCCTGGAGACTGTATGGCACAGGCTCCTGGCACCTCAATTTTCCACCTTGTGGAAAATGTTCCAAGCACCCAGATTTGAAAAGCAGTCCTTGCTGGGGCAAGGCGGGCTCCGTCCTCACCCGCATCCTGTCATGTTCTAGACACAGGGATGTGCAGGGCTTCTTGTCCCGCTGCACCTGGAAAGGCCCAGACCATGGCCAAGGGCATGGCTACACAGCCTCTCTCTCACCCTGCAACTCCCACACCTCCTCCTGGACAACAGGCATACGAAAGCTGCCTGGAAGCTGCACACTAGCGCTGCTGGGGACCTCAGGCCCCAGCTGGACCCTGAGTGACAGCCGCCCCTGGACAAGGCAGGGTCTCATGGGATTCACCCAGCTCCCCCACATGAGGTCCTGGGACAGAGCAGGGCAGTCAGATGGGTGGGGTGGCTAGGCTGGCCCAGGGAAGGTGAGGGAGCGCTTAGAGCCTTCCCAGGCCATCAGGGAGACAACTACAACGCTGCCTGGGTCAGAACCAGCCAGCCTCGCGCTCCATCCGCTCCCAGGGGTACCGCCACACCTCCTCGGCCAAACGCACGCCTGAGCCAAAGTGCTGTGTGCTCCTGGCGCCCGACTCTTCCCTTCGCGTAAGCGCAAAACAACCTTGGGAAATACTTTCTCATTCCCATGCCACGCCCCTCCCCCGCAGCTCTGAAAATAAGCAGAAGCACACGCAGCTGCTCCTGGCCCCTGGGAACCTCTGCCAGGGACCAGTGTTCACTCCCCGCCTGGAACCAGGGCCCAGGGCCAGCGGGAAGCCCATGCAGCTCGCGGGTGGGAGCTGCAGGAGAAACCGCCCAGCTGTGGTCCCTCTGCGCTCAGTTCTGAGCAACCGCCTCCCTCCTGGGGTAACACCTGCATCCTGCTTACTGAGTGCAGGCCACCCGCTCCCCAGGAGACAGGTGGGGCGTGGCCCTGGCTCGCCCCTAGGGACTCGCCCCTAGGGACACTCCCCGGCCAGGAAAAGCACCACTATGCACTCTGGTGCCCTATCTGGAAGAACAAGCCAGGTAGGAGAGTGACTAGGGTGGCAGTCTTGTTTAAAAAGTGTTGCAGCATAGCCTGTTAAGCTGTCACTGTGACGCCAAGCAGCGGTTCAAGTCCTGGCTTCTCCACTTCACCCAGCTCTCTCTCAATGCGTCTGGGAAAGCAGCGGCAGATGGGCCAGGATGGCACAGGGACCCCTGGCATCCACGTGGGACACCCGGAAGACGCTCCAGGCTCCGGGCTTTGGTCTGCCCTGCCTCAGTCCTTACAGATTTGGGGAGTGAACCAGAAGATGGAGGTCTCGCTCTGTCCCTCCCTCGCTCTGCAACTCTACCTTCAAATAAAGATAAACACATCTTTAAATGTTTTCAAAATCAATCAAAAGAACAAAGCAAACAGGTGGAAAGTGGATTGAACTCAACACTCTGGGGCCGGCTCCCAGTCCTCCGGCAGGCCTGCCAGAAGGTTAAAGGCCACGTCCCTTTCCAGCAAACCCAGCATCGCCCTGCGCGGACGCTCGGGAAGCCGGCTCCCCACACACCCCACCTGGGAGGTAAATCGAGAACCAGAGGGGAGCTGCTCTGGAAACGTCGCCCTGGCAGGCAGAGGAGGCCTGGGCACATCAGGGGTGGGGACAGCGTGGCGTCTGTTCTGTTGTCACACTGACATGGCCCTCGCGCCCTGCCCTCCCGGCTGTTTCCCAACCCCGTGTCAGTCCCTGCAAGGTGCTGCAGGCGCCCAGGCACGGCCGGCCACCAGGCCCCATCCAAAGTGGAAGGAGTTTCTCCCGTCAGCAGGGACCCTGGGACATGCAGCCTCCTTACCCCCAACTCTGTGAGGGAGGCAGGGGGGACCCTAGAACCTCACTTTCCTGGCCGACCTCGGACACGCCCACGGGTGGAGGTCGGACTGTATAGCCGCTGCCTCCTCAGCCCAGCCCAGCCCCTTAGAGCTGCCTCGGAGCCACACAGCTGCCTGGGAGAGAGCACCAGCCCAAGGCAAGCGGCACGGCGGGGCACCTATGCAGACAGGTGCCTGGCTGAGGTCTGGCCTAGCCTGGCTGTTGCTACCATTTCAGGAGTGAACCAACAGATGGAAAACTCCTCTCCACACCCCAGCCCACCCCACCTCTGTCACTCTTTCACATAAATAAACGTCTTAAAAAAAGAAAAACCTGGAGGACTCCTACCGGGTTTTTGGGCAGTTTGGTATATGGCTTGCTTTAGTAGCTGTAAAAATAAAAACAAACAAACAAAAAAACTCATACACTGTTAGTCTTGATCTGCCATTTGGGGTTAGGGTGGGGTAAGCAGAAACCAACTGGCAAGTCCCTCTTCCCACTCACCCCCAGCTCCACAGCCCCGCCCCCTTCCCCTAGAAGGCCAGCGTAGCGCTGCCTGGGTAAGCAGCACGCCCCACTGTCGGGTGTTAGGGCTGCCGCAGGACTGGGTGACTGGAGAAACAGCTGTTTCCAGGGCAGGGGTGGGACGTACAGCAGCCGGTCCCAGTACACCTGCCCATGGCGTTAACTGGGGCAGCCAGCTCAACATGCCGGTGGTTCCAGAAGAGCGTTTTGCAGAGCATCACCCCCCAGTGGCTGCAGTGAGAAGCTCCTGCATGAGCACCAGGAAAGTGGGGGCTGGCCTTGCCCCCCTGGAGGGGCACCGTCTGAGGTGGCAAGGCTGCAAGTGTTGGGCAGAGTCCCAAACCCAGCACAGGAGTTTTCCCAAAGGAATTCTGCACAGAGCTGCCCCAGAGGGCAGAGGCATGCCCAGTGGCACTGAGGGTCAACATGGAGCGGCACCGGAGTTCTCCAGCCAGGACATACACAAGCACCCCGCCCTAACCTGGACACTTCCAAGGCGCAACTACACTCAGTGACAGCCCAGGCAGCTCCCTGAAATTACTCTTCCCCAAGGACAAAGTTCTCTTTCCTGCTTCTCTTGCAGCTAGCTGTAACCACTAAGTTCTGGAAGTGTCCTGTGTGGTTTATAGGAGATGCACTCAGAAAGAACAGCTGCAACCTTCCTGTGTTGGCCTTTCTTCGGATGGCTGGAACCGCAGCAACCATCATGGGCCATGAGGCTCTGTTTAGCAATTGCTCACAGAAGTTCAGTCTTGTGGCTATCAAAAGCCAAACCAAGTTCTAACCAAAGGAACCCTGAGGCTTAACTGAAGGATCTTGAAGCGGCTGCACCTCCAAGTCCCTACTCCCTGGCAGCTGGAGCACACTGCTCTCCAAATGGTATTACCATCTGCTCCAGCTAGGTGCTCTTCTAAGTGCTATGGGGCAACACTCAGCAACAGGTGGTCTGCTCTTGGAAATCGCAGTCCGAGAGAGAGAAGACAAAGAGATGACCAGCTGCTGATGCCGCCAGGCTGCGTGGGAGGGCTGTATGCTGGGGGCAGCCCTGGAAGGCCTTCCGGAGATGGCGGCAACCAGGTAGGGCGGAAGGCAAGAGCTCTGTGGGCATCTGGGGCACAAGCCGCTCGTGTGGCCTACTTAGTGGCCACGCACGGGAGACCGCATCTACTGCCAAGGGGCCCCTGGGACACAAGAGTGCGGGTGTCAGGCCTTGCGTGTGCCCAAGCACCCTCTCCATCAGGCCTTGCCCTCCTCTGTCCCAGGCAGCTGCAAGCAGGCAGTCAAGCAGCCCTGGGCTCCTGGCCGCTCACTTGTCCCTGGGAGGCTGCCAACACACTCCCACCCCAGGCTGAAGGCCACCTTGCCCAGCAGTAGACTCTCCCAGCAGTGACAACAGCAGGCAGGGAGCCACCGTGTGCCCTGGCCCTAGGGAAGTGCGAAGTGCCTGACCCAAGGAGCAGAGGGTGGGACTTGTACATGTGCACGTGGTGTGTGTGGCTGTGTGCAGTTTGTGTATGTGTTCAAGTGTAGGTGTAGTGTTGTATGTACATGTGTGTATGTGGTGTGCGTGACTGTGCTCTTCTGTGCACACATGTGGACAACACATTACATGTGCAGTGTTCACATGTGTGTGGGGGTACGTGCAAATGTCACAGAAAGGGCTGGGGAGAGAGGTGGCATGGGCCCAAGCGGTGGAGGGCCAGCGTGCACCTGCAAGAGCTGGAAGAGCAGAAGCTGGGCCGGGGCATGCGGGGAGGGCAGCCGGGGCATGCAGGGAGGGCAGCCGGGGCATGCGGGGAGGGCAGCCAGGGCACGCGGGGAGGGCAGCCGGGGCACGCGGGGAGGGCAGCCGGGGCACGCGGGGAGGGCAGCCGGGGCACGCGGGGAGGGCAGCCGGGGCACGCGGGGAGGGCAGCTGCCGAGGGGACCCGGGGCCCTGCCGCATGTGGCCTGGTGGCCTGGTCTTTGCTGGCCACACGCTGGCTGCATGCTGTGGACACGTGGGGCTACCAGGCCAATGGGCACCTGCCGTGACAACGCAGTAGTTGGCATCAGCCAATGGGCACCTGCCGTGACAACGCAGTAGTTGGCATCAGCCAATGGGCACCTGCCGTGACAACGCAGTAGTTGGCATCAGCCAATGGGCACCTGCCGTGACAACGCAGTAGTTGGCATCAGCCAAGGAGCCCCTAGAGTCCCACACTGGAATGACAGCAAGTGGCTTCGAGCCTCAGTTTACCCGGATGGGGAAGAGATGGGAAAAGAAATGCGCAGTATAGACTGATTTCCCACCATCAGAACATCCTGTTGTTTTTAATTTCTTGTAAAAGTAATTTTCTGGGGCCCGGCTCAGTAGTCTAACAGCTAAAGTCCTTGCCTTGCACGCACCAGGATCCCATATGGATGCTGGTTCATATCCTGCTGGCCCCGCTTCCCATCCAGCTCCCTGCTTGTGGAAAAGCAGTCAAGGACGGCCCAAAGCCTTGGGACCCTGCACTCTGTGGGAGACCCAGAAGAGGCTCCTGTCTCCTGGCTTCGGATCAGCACAGCTCCAGCTGTTGCAGTCTCCTGGGGAATGGATCAGTGGACAGAGCTTTCTCTGTCTCTCTTCCTCTCTGTATATCTGACTTTCCAATAAAAATAAATCTTAAGAAGATTTCCTGGCTCATTTAAAAGGAATGAAAAGTTACAGAAAAGGAGAGAGATCCTCCTTCCACTAGGACACTCCTCAAAAAACCTGCTGAAGTTGGGCAGGATTTTAAGCCAGGATTCAAGCACTTTGGCCATCTCCCACTGCTTCTCCAAGTGCATTAGCAGGGAGCGAGACTGGAAGCGGAGTTGTAGGAACTCAAACTTCTAGCCATCTGAGATGCTGGCACTGCCGGCAGTGGTTTAGCCCACTATGCCACATCAGTCCCAGACAATCTCTTTTCTTTCCCCAAAGATTTATTTTTTTGCATTGGAAAGGCAGATCAGATTTACAGAGGAGAAGACACAGAGAAAGGTTTTCCATCCACTGATTCGCTCCCCAAATATCCACAACAGCGGGAGATGAGCTGAGCTGAAGCCAGGAGCCAGGAGCTTCTCTCTGGTGCAGGGTCCCAAGGCTTTGGGCCGTCCTCTACCGCTTTCCCAGGCCACAAGCAGAGAGCTGAATGGGAAGTGGAGCAGCCAGGACACAAACCAGTACTCATGTGGGATCCAGGTAATTGCACGGTGAGGACTTTAGCCATTGAGCTACTGTGCTGCATGCTCCACCCCCTTTTTTTCTGGTCTATCCTGAAAATTCTAGTACACTAAAGTCTTAAAGATCCCCTGAATAGGTGCAGATTTGAAAAATTACTTTAACGATAGTCGCCTACTGAACAGGATGAGTCCTCCAACTACAGTACTTGAAATCTGACCAGAAGAAAACGAAGTGCTGAGCTGGCAGCGGCCCCACGGCCAGCGCAGCAGGGACCAGCAGCAGCAGGGACACAGGGAGCCGTCCTAGCAGACAGGTGCCTGCAGAACAATCAAGCCAGATGGGTAGACTGCTGCCCTGCTGTGAACCGAAGGGTGTGCCTGAGAGGGCCAGAAAGCAGGCTCCCACCTACCAAGCAACTGAGGCCCAGAAAGCCTCTTTTTCAGAAAGTTCTGCATCTGAGTGTCCAGTTCCCAAAGAGAACAAGCAAAGGGGGGTGGGTCTGTGACAGGTCCCCACAGCTGCCACTCCTGGGACAGAGACCGCTGGGAGTCACCGGGAACCCAGGCCTGGGTTACGGTACAAGAAGCAGGCGCTCGGCTCCAGAATCCAGGGTCCTGGCATGCTCTGGCTTACGCACGACTCAATTCCATTTGGAAAAACCTAATTTACTAGGACTGCAGAGAAGTAGCAAGATGTTTGCTTTGGCTGGTTCACTCCCCCAAATGGCCACAGCAGTGGGGGCTGGGTCAGCCCAGGCCACGAGTTCCATCCAGATCTGCTCCGTGGACAGCAGGGATCCCCAAGTCCTCCCCTGCTCCCCTCCCCAGGAAGCTGGATATGGGGCCAGTGCGCTCCAGGGGGCTGTCTTAACTAGTGTGCCAGAGGCCTGCCCCCAATTCCCTTCCAACACCAAGCGAGTAGTGGAAGGAATCCGAGGGTCAGTCAGTGCTACTGCGACCACCACGAGGCTCCAAGGCTGGCTTTCGCTGGCTCTTATGGTCTTGAAAGAGAACACCTGTGGCTGGGCACAGGTAACCCTGCAGTCACCACAGGAGGGCAGCTTCCCTGGCCCTCAGAGAGCCCCACAAAGCCGATGGGCCGCGTTCCTCAAACCAGGAAGCCCCCGCAGCTGAGCTCCTGGGGCGGCTGGGAAAGCACACCCCACCTGCTGTAGGTTCCAGCTCGCAGCAGCAAAGCCCTCGGCTCACCTTCAAGGCACCTGTGGCTCCATCTAAACTCCAGGCCTCTCCTCCCACAAAGACGAGGGGCTCCGTCCCAGTCACAGGTACGGCAGCTCTCTCCCAGGCATCGGCACTCACCTGCTCTGGCTGCTGAAGATGGAGCTGACCGCTCACACAGGCTCTCAAGGCCAGGGCCTGGGGCCAGCTCCCTAACAGTGTGGCTGCTCAGGGCCCAGGCCACATTGGCCACATGTGCCCAGGGAAGCTCGGGGCACAGTGGGGAGAGCAATGGACCCTCGCATACAGTGATTCCATTACAGGAACTACGGAAGGCTTCCTGGTGGAGGTGACACATGAGCATGCTCGCTGGCTCTGAAGCCTTTCCCACACTGGGCAGAGAGGGGTTCTGCCTCCCTGCAGCCCTCCCGCCTCTCTCTCTGCAAAGGAGGTCATGTTGGAAAGCCGGTCTCCACGGCCGCCCAGGGCCACCCCTGCGGACCCTGAGGGGCTGGCTTCCAAGCCACCTGGTGCTTTCGTGTCAAAGGGACAGAGTCCACTCTCCCTGCCCACAGTGGCTTCAGCCCTGCCAGGATCCCCAACCCCAACCCAGGGAATGCACAAACTCTCCTCACCCCTGGCCAGGACATCATCACTCTAGACCCCAGCCCCGTCCACCCTACAACTCGGGGGGCCTCCACCACTTTGGGGAGCACTGGCCACATCACACTGACCCCGCCCACAGCCTGCCGATCTCTTCTCACTCCCACCTGCCTGCGGTGCAGCGTTAGCTCACCCTGCTGATGGCTGAGCACCTGCCCTAAATAGCGGCTGTAATCACCCTGAGCCCTGACCCGCACCCGTCACCTTCCAGCATCACAGCCACCTGCACACTGGAGCTTGTTGCTACTTTACAGATGAGGACAACGAGGCCCCAAGACCCAGGTCTCTGTAACTGGAAGCCTCAGGGCTGCCCCCACACTAAGCTGCCTGGTTCCCCCCGCCTGGACCCCATCCTTCGGTGATGATCGGCCAGCCCCTCCGGCAGCAGAGCAGGCACGGGGGAATCCAGACATCTTACAACACTGGAAGGAGGAGTGCCTTCTCTTCCACTGTCAGGAAACTGAGGTAGGACCTGCAGGTCTGAGGCTTCTTCCACGGCGCGACGTGCCTGTGTTACCTGCAAGCTCTGTGCTCCCTCCCTTGCTGGGGAGACTTTAGTGGAACCCGAGGCGTCACAAACTCCCCTCCCGGTGGCTGCGGGTCACCCCTTCAGAAGGGCCCTGATGGAGTCCCCAGAAGAGGGGAAGAGAAGTGGCCACAGCCACTAAGCCCCCAGCTTGGCATCCTAATCCTCCTCCCTACTGGCCCAGCTTCAAAGCACTTCCTCCAGGTAACTGCACCCGAGGGGGTGGCGTCGGGGGCCTGCGCAGGGGGAGCCACCCTCATTTCTGCTTGCGACATTACCACGCTGGGTTTGAGGGGCACTGTCCAGGTGTCCAGTCCCAGCATCAGAGCTGGAGCTGCTACCTCCAGGACTCCCCCAGTACTGCCCCAACCTTGGGGAGAAGAGTGAGGGGTAGGGGCGTTTCCCACCATGTCTCCCCTCCCCCAAGAAGGAATGGCTCATCTGCTTTCAGCTCCAGGACCAAGCCACCTTGTCCCCTCCCCAGGCTGCCGTGGGAAGCTCCCGCAGGGAATCTGGGGGAACCCACACACTCCAGCCTTCTCTCTGGCCCTCAGGCTGAGGAACCTGTATCTCACCAGAGCCCGGCTCCCTCCAGGGCCACGGGGCCACACGCCCCTCACCTTCAGGGCAGGTTGGTGGAGCGTGCGTCAGCCACCTTCCTCCAGGAGTGATGGCCAAGCCTGCCCTCTGCACCAGCGCCGTCCCTCCTCCCCGACACACACGCACACCCCGAAGGTGCACTTGGCCTCCCCACGGAGGAGTCTGACCCCAAAGCACCAGCACAAAGTCCCCTGCCCACCCGGCTGTCACCAGGGTCCTCGGAACCCTGGAGTGGGGACGCCCTTTCTCTCTGCAGAGGGGCGCTCCAGAGAATACAGAAATCACCGTTTCTCTCCCAGGCCGAGCCTCGAGCTATTTACCTGGGGACATCCACTCTGGTGGGATTCAGGGCCAACGCCCGCCCCCAGCCCCGCCAAGGGGGATAACATCTGTCTCGTAGAAAAAGGATAAGGGAGGGCGCGGCTAAGATGCAACTTTCTGTTTCAGAAGACACAGGTGCAGTTCCAAGGATGTCTCAAGGTGCACCCAATCCACTTCAGGGGAATAATTCCTTCCTCTGTCTGTGGGGAAGCCGGGTCTCACCACACGCGTCAGGCGCTAGAAGGATCTACTCTTGGGAGGCGCTGGGACAGAGACCCTAACTCAGCCGGGAGACTCCGGGACCAGGAATATCCCCTTGCTCCCTGCATCTGCCCTACAGCGCGGGCGCAGGTGGATCGAGCCTTCACTCTGGGAAAAGGTCTGCGAAGCGCCAGGCACTTGGCCCGCGTGGGCCGTTCCGGGGACCTTGCTACCCGCTGCAGGCTCCCGGCTCGCTGCGGTGTCTGAAACCCACGCCTTATCCCAGCCAACACGATAAACGCGAGACGCTGCGGGAAGCACGCGGCCTCACCGTGAACAAGTTTTCCTCTATCTCAGCGCCCGCACAGTCCACCCACCACTACCCGAGAGTAAGGACTGACGCATCCGCACCCAAGGCCCCGACACCGGCGAGCTGGGAGCCTGCGCGGGTGGCGCAAACCCAGGGCCGGCGAATGTCCGGGCGAGAGGCTGCCCAGGTCAGACCACGCGGCGCCGCCGATCCCGCAGCAGCCGGGCCGGGGCGCACGGGCACCGGGATCCACGGAGGTCCCCGCGACACTCACTAGCGTCCTGGGAGAGAGACGGTGGTAGAAGCAGCAGCAGCAGCGGCAGCAGCGCCGCGAGCTCCAAGGCGGAGCGCATCGCGTCCTGGCTCGCGGAGCCCGGAGCAGGTGCTGTGGAGCCGGCGGGCGGAGGGTCGGTGGGTGGTGGCGGGAGAAAGCGCGCCGCGCTCCGGCAGGCCCGGCGGTGCCCGGGTGCCCGGGGCTCGCTCGCGCGGCGCCTCCTTCCCGCCGCTGCGGCAGAGCCGGGCTGGGGCGTGCGGCCAGCAGCAGCAGCGGCGGCGGCGGAGGCGGCTGCGTCCCGGGCGGCGTCTGCGCGGATGCGGCTCCCGCTGCTGCAACGGCTCGGCCCGTCCCGTCCGCGCCGGCCCCCGCCCCTCCCCCAGGAGCGCCGGGCGGCGTTGGGGCCGGGCGGGGCCGCGGCGGGGCGGGCCTGGGCCGCGAACAATGAGCCGAAGAGGAAACTCCGCCCTGGAGAGCGGCAGCCAGGCGGGCAGGGGGGGGGAGAGCGCGGCGCGGACCGGGGCGCCCCGCGGGGCCAGTGGCTCCCCGCGCAGGTGCCGCCCGCGGATGGTGTGGGGGCGGGGGAGCCCCCTCGCCCCCCCAGCGGACCCCGGCTCTGCGCTCGCTGACCGCCCTGCAGGGTTGCGGCGCGCCGGGGGCAGCTGCCCCACCGCCCGGCCAGGTGCAGGCCACCTGCGGGCAGACCCCCGGCGCGTGTGCTGCAGCCTGGGCACGGCACCTCCCCAAGCCTGGGTTCCCCTCCTGTGAGGAGGAAGCGAGCGTTCACGGACGAGTCGGTGCCGACCTGCACTCAGCGCGTTACGCCTGTGATTCCCCACGGTTACCCAAGTTTGAGCCTCATTTTATAGACAGGAAAATTAAGTCAAAAAAGGAGGTTAAAGCGGCCGAACGGCCTTTTGGGGCAGCGGTGAAGATGGGGCTTGGGATGCCCGCGTCCCATATCGGAGGGCCCGTTTTCTGCCAAAGTGCACCAGAAGAGGAGCTGGTGCCCTGCCGACCTCCCCCCGGTGAAACCAGGACCGGGTGTCTGGCCCTGCTGCCGCCTGGCCCAGCCCAACCGTTGGGTGATGTGAGCATTTGAAGACTGAGCAAGAAGACAAGATTCTCTCTGTCTCATAAACCGTATTAACACACACACATATATATCCATATATATGTAGAGAGAGAGAGAGAAGAGAGAAACGTGGCCAAGATCACAGAACTGGTGCAGACTTGCCTTAAGAAACACCTTGCAGAGTGGCAAGGTTATAATAATTGCTCAATACTGCTCATTTTCCTGCTAATTTTTTTAAAGATTTTTAAATTATTATTGGAAAGCCAGATATAAGAGAGGAGGAGAGACAGAGAGGAAGATCTTCCGTCCGGTGTTTCACTCCCCAAAGTGAGCCGCAACAGGCCGGTGAGCGCCGATCCGATGCCGGGAACCAGGAACCTCCTCCAGGTCTCCCACGCGGGTGCAGGGTCCCAAGGCTTTGGGCCGTCCTCGACTGCTTTCCCAGGCCTCAAGCAGGGAGCTGGATGGGAAGTGGAGCTGCCGGGATTAGAACCGGCGACCATATGGGATCCCGGCGCGTTCAAGGCGAGGACTTTAGCCACTAGGCCACGCCGCCGGGCCCTCAATACTGCTCATTTTCTTGCACCCATCAAGGCTTAGGTTTTGGGGGCTGCACACGGACATAATCTCAAAACCAACTGGGCCCATCTATGACCTCTAAGAACTTCGAAGAGTTCTTCCACGGGCCGTGGGCCTCAGAAGGAGAACGCGGGCGATCACACCTGCCGCTAGGGCGCAGGCGGACTTGGCTGCGATCCACGCGGGAGGACTGGTTAGCTCAGGGCCCGGAGCTAAGTGGCTCTGCCTGAAGGCAGCGGCCTGCGCTCAACGTGAGGGTGAGATGGGGATTAGAGAATACCCCCACCCCCGCCGCGCGCCCCTTCACGCGGGTTTTTTTTCAACAACTGCTTGGTGGGAGGGCAGGGGCGTCTGCGCGGCCCCCCGCAGAAAAGGCGCATCCGCTGTGCCGGATGCCGAGCTGGATGGGGGGTGGGGAGGGAGGTGGTGGAGTGAATTGGGCTCACGTGACTCCTGAGCGGCTAATCTGCAGTCTTTCTACCAGATCCAGCCGGACGGAGAGTAGCCAGGGCCCAGTGCGGTGGGTTCCCCGCGGGCCTTCGGGTGGGCTGTGCTCAGGCGCTGCCTGCAGGTGGAGCGGCCGAGGGAGCCCTGCGGGGTGGGCACCCCCACGGGGGCCCGGGGAGCACCGCCCCTCAGGAAGTGTGTGCAGGATCGCCACGCGCTGGCTTTCCATGGTGGGGTGGGGGTGTTCCCGGTTAACACTCTAGGCTCTGTGTGTGCGTGGCTGACTTTGATGTTTTGTCAGTACTGCCCCTGCCATGCACCAACACAAGGCTTGTTTCTTTTCTAAAGCCTAGCAGTAAACAGGAGAGTTTTAAACACTGGCATTGTGCGCTCTGATTCCAACAGTGTTCTTGCTCTCGAGGTATTCCCGTTCGTTTTGCAAGGGTGAGCATCTGTTTTAAAACTTGAGCATTTTACATCCCCCCGGGGCAGGATGGACCCCATCACCCCGTGGTACAAGGTTAAGCTAACAGCTGGGGTTTTGTGTCCCAACTCCCTGTGAGGTGGGGTTTACGCTGTGACCTCCCCCGTCCAGCTGCTCTCCAGCTTACACACAGTGGGACTTTCCAGAGGCAGGCCGGCTGCTTTCAGGTCACCTGTGGTCAGTGAGCAGAGCTGGTCCCCTAGATAGCTGGCCTCTGCCCTTGGCCCCATGTAGCAGTGTGCTGCAACCCTCCAGCTTGCTGGCCCAGGACTCCTGAGGGAGTGGAAGAAGCCCCAAGCATTGTCCGGATGCCTGTGGCCCAGCGGTGCAGGCTCTGCTGCACTGTGGTTGTGTGAGTTCCTGGGAATGGATGTAGATACAGTGAATGCAAACCCGGAGATCCTGCACCAGAAGCTGCAGCCCAAGGTTGCAATGCATCTCTCCATCATGGTCCTCGACCCACTGCCGACCACATCCCCACAGACTCATCCTAAATGACTTTCACCCCTAGCCAATGCTGTGGGGTGGAATCCAGCCTCATCCCACCCCCACCAGTGAGTTATCAGCCCCGTGGCCACAACTCCCAGTTGTAAAAAATCCAGGACGCTCTCAGGGTGTCCCGCTGGTTACTGAACCAATTCCCCAAGTGCCAAGGTCGGGTTAGCAGAGTAAACGATTTACATGCAATGGCGAATGGAAGCAGAGAAGCTGGGAGATGATGAGTCCAGTTCCACACCTGCTGGCAGTGTAGACACACGACCCCATCCTCCCCTGAGTCCGGAAGTTGTGTCTACGACCCTGACATTGGATCCGGAGGTTAAGACTAGACTGGAGATAGAAACTAAAGAGGTATCACAGAGGGGCGTCTTCCTGCAGCATCCCCAGCCACGTGCCACAGCGCAGTGTGCCCAGCTCTCTGCTGGTGCTCCTGGAAGGCAGTGGGTGATGGCCAAGTACTTGGGTCCCTGCCATCCCCATGGGAGACCCAGATGGCATTTAGGCACCTGGCTTCTGCCTGACCCACACGTGGCTTTTGCCACCACTTGGGGAATGAAATCAGTGGTTACAAGATTTCTTTTTCTCTCTGTCTCTCTTCCTCTCTCTCCCTGTCACTTTGCCTGTTAAATAAATAAATAAATAAATCTTTAAAAAAGAGAGAGAGAGCCATGAGTGTAGGCTGTAGCGATGGCTGTAGTGAGCCAGGAATTCTGTGCAGTGAAGAGGCTGAACAGAGAACCCTTCTGCTGCAGGGAATTCGTCGCAACCTCATGTCTTGTCTCACACGAAAGAAGAATTTTCATGAAGACAACTCTAGTTTGCAAAGCAAGATTTATTTAAAGAGAAAGAGAGGACTCCTGCCGTAGTGATAGGAGAGGGTTCCAAGGAAGGAAAGACCCAAGGAAACGGTGGAGATGGTGTCTTTTACGCAGCTCTGGGAGGCAGTTCACAGAGTGACACCAAGGGAAGAAAGAAAAGAACTTATTCACAACGGACAGCAGGTCTGCCACCTCGCCCAGAAACAAAAGGCTGAGCCTAGAGGCTTTTCCTCAACCTGAAAGCTACGCACCCTCCCTTTGCGGGGATCCAGGGGCGGACTGGTGGGGCCACCTCTCCGGCTTGCCTGTTGTGACAACAACTCTAACAGATGGTGATTGATATGTTGATTCCTCCTGGGGGAGGCTGTGCTCCGGGAAGGGTATAGAAGTAGGAGTAAGCCCTGTTTTTACATTTGAAAGGATAAATTCACCAGGGACTGGAGCCGTGACTGCCCCGTGTCTGCGGCACGGGCTGGGGAACGCATAGCTGCTGCAAAGGAGGTGAATGAAGACAGAAATATGCCCTGGAAACAGAGCAGGGGTGCAGAGGGTTCTGCACAAGACGCCTGGGTGCTGCCTCAGTCCGCCCGTGACAGTGACCCGGGCAGTCAAAGTGGGAGAAAGGCACCATGGAAAGGTGTGTGTGTCTTGGTCTATCACTGCGGGTCAGAGCGGAAGTCAGCTGAAGAGGTCTTACCCCGGGCCAGGGGGACTTAATGGTATGGGATTTTAAAAAAGATTTATTTGACAGGAAAAGAGAATCTTCCACGTGCTGGTTGACTCCCAGATGGCAGCAGTGGCTGAGACTGAGCCAGGCTGAAGCTAGGAGCCCGCAAGGCCATCTTGGTCTTTCATGTCGGTGTCATGTCGATCATCTTTCCCAGTTCATTAGCAGGGAGCTGGAGCCAAAGCTGGGACTCCAACCTGCACTCGTGTGGGGTGCCAGGCATCATACCCAGAGCTTAACCCATGGGTATGGGTAATGTCAGCCCAGTGACATGGGATCGAGGTGCTGTCTGTTATGGCCACTAAAGAATAAGCTTGCAGAAAATCAGGTGGATCTTGTGTCCTTGAGCTTTCGTTAACCTCTGGGAGAGGCCGTCTCCTCTCAGTGCTAAACAGCTGCAGGCCTGCAGAGAACCTGCGGAATTGGAGGGAATCCTTGATGCCAGGGGTGCTGGGTGAATGGCAGGTAATGGTCTCTTGTCAGCAGAACTGCTCCCATGCCAAGGGCTGCCCCTTGGAAGTGGGGTTGGGGGAGGAAGCTAATGAGGTTGAGATAAACGAAGCCCCAGCTGTTGGCTTGGCTCATTTTGGCCCTGCACACTGACCTGCCTTCCAGTCTCAGCCCCACCCTGTCTGTCCCAGTGCTGGGTCCAGGACCACATAAACAGCCCACACTGAGCCGCTTTCCACCTAGAGGCTTCCCAGGGCATCTGAACCTGGGTGGGGCTTGTGGGCATGGGGTGTCCTCACCTTACAGAGGGGCTTGGTTCCAGGAACCCTTCCAGACATCCCAACCCAAGGTGCCTAGGTCCTTCTGTAATATTGTGTGCAATCCTGTTACACTGCAGATCATCTGGAAGTCAGAGAGAGCTTGCATCTGCTGGCTCACTTCCCAGACGGCCAAAATGGCCAGTGCTGGTCGTGCCGAGCCAGGAGCCAGGAGCCAGGAGCCAGGAGCTTCTTCCATGTCTCTCATGTGGGTACAGCTATCCTCTGCTGCTTTCCCAGACACAAAAGCAGAGAGCTGGATGGGAAGTGGAGCAGCCAGGACACATTTCCATGTGGAATGTTGGCATTGAGGATGGCAGCCTTACCCACTCCACGATAACACCAGCTCCCTCTTTGTATTCCTGCACAAAAATGTTGGTGATTAGTTTTATTCAAAAAACAACGAGACATGGAGGGGTCATAAAGGAGAGGACAAAGAGTTCCTGTATCACTCCCGAAATGCCTGGAATGACGAGAACCAGGCTGAGCTGCCACTGGCAGCCAGGAACTCGGTTCAGATCTCCCATGTGGGTGGCAGGCATCTGGTTCCCTAACCGCAGCCTGCTGCCTCCCAAGGTCTGCCTGGCAGGAACTTGGAGCCAAGTACTCTGCTGGGCGACGTGTGCATCTGAGCAGGTGTCTGACCACTAGGCCAAAGGCTCACCCCATTACTGCTTCTTCCAATGAACTTTCCAATGCTTTTCTCCCACTGCCGGCACAGAGCTCTTTAGAATCAGCCCTGCTGCGTGCTTCCTTCAGTCTGGCGTCATTGCTTGCGCAGGAAGTTAACCTGTCCTCCCTCCCGTCCTAGTGGTCACGAGCCTGCTCTGTCTGGCCCTGCCCTTGGATCAGAAGCCATCGCTTCCTCCCCTGGGTTCCCCAAGCCGCCTGTTGCAGCCTTAACTCTCCATCAGGCTTCACTGGCTTCTTGTGTCCACACCCAGACCCCACGTTCTTTCTTGGAGAGCAGGAAACTCACTTGATTGATTTGTGTGTCCAGCCCACACTCAGCCCTGCCTGTGGCACACGGAAGTGCTCCCCAGCTGACTGGGCGTTCTCCAGCAGGAGTGCATACCCCTGGGTGTGTGGGCAGCCCCCATGGTCGTCACCTAGCTCCGTGAGGGAGCGTTGTTTGTGCTCTCGTTTTACTGGTAAAACTGGGACTTTGAGGAAGGGAAGGAGCTTGCCTGAGATGCCACAGCTATCAGGTAGTCACCATTTCCAGGGGCAGACTGACTCCTAAAACCACCACGTTGTTTCTGGAGTGAGTAAGTGTGTGATTGTGAAACTCGAAGCTCTGTGTTCTCATGTCACCTGCCTCCACACGTTGAAAGAGGAAATATCTGCCCCCAGAACAATCCGGACCAAGGCGCCGGGAGGAGTGGTGTAAGCCCCACCGGCGGTTCACATCCCAGATGCTCCATTTCTTTTCCAGCTTCCTGCTACAGAGCCTGGAAAAGCAGCAGATGGCCCAAATACTTGGGCCCTTGCATCTATGTGGGAGACCCGAGCCAAGTTCCTAGCTTCAGCTTGGCTCAGATCTAACTGTTGAGGCCATCTGGGGAGTGAAACAGTGAATGAAAGATATCTTTGTCTCTCTTTGTTTCAAACAAATAAATAAATAAATCTTAAAAAATAAAGTGGGGACCGGTGTGATGGCTCGACTCTCCAGCGCCCCTCTAATGCATTCCACATGGGCACTGGTGTGTGTCCCAGCTGCTCCCTGCCTGTGGCCTGGGAAAGCAGTGGAGGATAGTCCAAAGCCTTGGGACCCTGACGCGCGTGGGAGACCCGGAAGAAGCTCCTGGTTCCTGGCTTCAGTTTGGCTCAGCTCCAGTGGTTGCGGCCATTTGCAGAGCGAACCAGCTAATGGAAGATCTTTTCTCTGTTCCTCATTTTCTCTGAAAATCTGCCTTTCCAATAATGTTAAATAAATATATATTTTTTAATGAACATGGACCAAGCCTGACTGTTTCCAGTGGCTGCATCCTTACCCCACACACAGGAGGTCATGCCTTGCTTTTAGGGGAAGCACAGGCTCCCTTGGGGCTGCTTCCGCCCTCTGCAAGACCCAGACCCTCCAGGCCTCCGCAGTGTCCTCTCACCTCACGCCTCTCACCTCCACAGGTCTCCCAAACTCTTTTAATCAGTTGCTCATGGATGAGGCTCTTCATTCACAACAGCCAAATTTGTGCAACCCCAGATCACGTCTTCTCTGGAGGTGCACGCTCCATCAGAGGGACCTTGGGTCTATGGGAAATGCTTCAAGCTCATGGCATCCTCACTCCCAGGCTACTGCCAGAGCCCAGGAGGCAGGGCGGCCTCCTCACAGAGGAAAACAGACGATGGCTGCACGGTAGAAGTTCCCATGACTTCCGGACCTCGGGAGCACTGCCCTTCCCATGTCACCAGGATGTCTTGATAAGGTCGCAGCGCTCGCCTGGTCTGTGTGGCCTGTGCCTGCACAGCAGGAAGGCAGGGGGAGGTGATGGAGGGGAGAGGTGGGAGCTGCAAGGGAAAAGGAACCTCCCCTGCTTCCCACCCTCCTGGAGATGCGTTCTGCAGAAGCCTCCCCTGGAAGTTCAGAATGCTGCACGTGGAAAGCATGCGGGCAAATCACGGAACTCCGGGACTTCAATTCAACTGCAGACTCGGAGAGCCCGCAGAGTTTAAGGGGGTCCTTCCTCTGTGCTGCGGGCGTGGCTGGCCCTTCTGTTTGTTTCCACGTGTGTTGCCTGGCATGTGCAGGTGTCCGGCGAGAGTGTGGGTGATGCCTGCGCTTTACCTGTATCTCAGGGTTAGCGTTAGCAGGTGCCTGGCCTTGGTGATTGCTTCCGTAAATATTGGCCTGATAAATCAATCCGTCTCCAGAGGTGACTTAAAAATCATAGAGTATGACTGTTCTTTGTTGTTCTTTTGATGTCTCAGAGCTGTTTTCTTTCTGTGTATTTACTCCAGAGGCAGAATGAGCTCCCATCTGCTGGCTTGGCTCCTCCAAAGAGGCACAGCAGCCTGTCTTTTTGCCAAAGCCAGCAGCTAAGGACTCAGATAGAAACCCAGGCACCGGGCCGGCGGTGTGGCCTAGCGGCTAAAGTCCTCGCCTTGAACACCCCGGGATCCCATATGGGTGCCGGTTCTAATCCCGGCAGCTCCACTTCCCATCCAGTTCCCTGCTTGTGGCCTGGGAAAGCAGTTGAGGACGGCCCAAGGCTTTGGGACCTTTGCACCCGCGTGGGAGACCCGGAAGAGGTTCCAGGTTCCCGGCATCGGATCAGCGCGCATCGGCCCGATGCGGCTCACTTGGGGAGTGAATCATCGGACGGAAGATCTTTCTCTCTGTCTCTCCTCCTCTCTGTATATCTGGCTGTAATAAAAAATGAATAAATCTTAAAAAGAAACCCAGGCACTTAGGGCGTCCCTGCTGCCTTCCAGGGCCTGCATTAGCAGGAAGCTGAAGACAGGAGTGGGAGACAGGGGTCAGCCAAGGCATTCTGACCTGGGATCCAGCCGTCTGAACCCTAACCTAACCCTAACTGCTAGCCAAAACCCCCACCTTGTAGGAAACTCTGAATTCAAATATTTTGCTTATTGGAAAGGGAGAGGTGCAGAGCGAGGGAAGTCTCCCATGTTTACATTCACTCTCAAATAGCCGGGCCAGAGCCAGGAGCTAGGAGCTCCAGGCAGGTCTCCATGTGGGGGGCATGGGCTCTAGGCGCTCCAGGCAGGTCTCCATGTGGGGGGCATGGGCTCTAGGAGCTCCAGGCAGGTCTCCATGTGGGGGGCATGGGCTCTAGGCGCTCCAGGCAGGTCTCCATGTGGGGGGCATGGGCTCTAGGAGCTCCAGGCAGGTCTCCATGTGGGTGGCATGGGCTGTAGGCGCTCCAGGCAGGTCTCCACGTGGGTGGCATGGGCTCTAGGAGCTCCAGGCAGGTCTCCATGTGGGGGGCATGGGCTCTAGGCGCTCCAGGCAGGTCTCCATGTGGGGGGCATGGGCTCTAGGCGCTCCAGGCAGGTCTCCATGTGGGGGGCATGGGCTCTAGGCGCTCCAGGCAGGTCTCCATGTGGGGGGCATGGGCTGTAGGCGCTCCAGGCAGGTCTCCATGTGGGGGGCATGGGCTCTAGGAGCTCCAGGCAGGTCTCCATGTGGGTGGCATGGGCTCTAGGCGCTCCAGGCAGGTCTCCATGTGGGGGGCATGGGCTGTAGGCACTCCAGGCAGGTCTCCATGTGGGTGGCATGGGCTGTAGGCGCTCCAGGCAGGTCTCCATGTGGGGGGCATGGGCTGTAGGCGCTCCAGGCAGGTCTCCATGTGGGGGGCATGGGCTGTAGGCGCTCCAGGCAGGTCTCCATGTGGGGGGCATGGGCTCTAGGCGCTCCAGGCAGGTCTCCATGTGGGGGGCATGGGCTCTAGGCGCTCCAGGCAGGTCTCCATGTGGGGGGCATGGGCTCTAGGAGCTCCAGGCAGGTCTCCATGTGGGGGGCATGGGCTGTAGGCGCTCCAGGCAGGTCTCCATGTGGGGGGCATGGGCTCTAGGAGCTCCAGGCAGGTCTCCATGTGGGTGGCATGGGCTGTAGGCGCTCCAGGCAGGTCTCCACGTGGGTGGCATGGGCTGCAGAAGTTGGGCCATCATCTGCTGTTCGCTCAGTCCATTAGCAGGGTGCTGAGTTGGAAGTATAAGGTAGCTGGCACTCCAACCACGCACTCTGATGGGAGTACCACGCCCACAATACACACCGCAGGAAGCTTTCTTATGTCTTTTTGGCCAATTGGAAAAGAGAGAGTCTTCCCCACCTGCTTCTCAAGGGGTATCAGAGGCAGCACTTGGGGCACTAGAATGTGATAACTAGAATGCGATAACTACAGCAGGGTTTGCTGCACAGTTACGTGCTACATACAGAGGCTCTGTCAAGGACCCAGGCATTGTGGCAAAATCTATACCCTAGACCCTCTGTATGGAGCACATGACTGTACATGTGGATACAGTTTGTATGTGCATTTTTACCAGGATGGGAACATTCAATTATACGGCAGGCCATAAACTCCAACACTGACTTGGTCCTTAATAAGTTGAAAAAATGAAGACCAACATTTAGTTGGCCTTGCTCTGTGCACACAGTTTGCTAGCAAATGGACATTTGCTTGTATTCATTCACAAGACGAGTGTCTCCGCAAACTGGAGACCTGTTGTTAGAGAGTTCCACTCAGTCTGTGCCAAGACAGGCCCTGTGACAGTTCATTCAGCCTGCACGGAGGGTGCGGGGCGGGGCGGCAACGGGGAGCCATGGGGAGGACAGCAGGCAGTTGTCTCTCCTCTGTATCCCTGGAGATTTACCAGCAAGGGGGTGGCAGTGGCGTGGCCATGCAGGTAATGCCAGCTGCAGGTGGCATTCTGAAAGGAGGATTTGGCCCGCAAAGCGGATGTGACCGGAGAGGTCACAGGATCACAGAACTAACAGGTGATGACTGTGTGCTGCAGGGCCAGGAAAATGTGTGGAAACGCAGCACCGATGGCGTGGCTCACACAAAGGGCCCCGGTGAGCCGGAAATCAGAGAGCAGCGCTTAAAACACACGCTGTGAGTTCCTAAAGCTTCTCTAAGACTCGCGTTCATCAGGAATATCACCATTCTCCCTGTTCACCCCAGAATTCAGAAAACTTTTTAAGATTTATGTTTATTTGAAAAGCCGAGTTACAGAAAGAAGGAGAGTCAGAGAGAACATCTTCCAATTGTTGGTTCTCTGCCCAAATGACCGCAATGGCTGGAGATGAGCCAATTTGAAACCAGGAGCCAGGAGCTTCTTCTGGGTCTCCCACGTGGGTGCAGGGTCCACTTGGGCCATCCTCTTGGGCTGCTTTCTGAGGCGCATGAGCAGGGAGCTGAATCTGAAGGAGAGCACCCAGGGCTTGACGCCGTGCCTGTGTGTGACGCCAGCCGTGCAGGAGGTGGCTTACTGTCTGTGCGTGACAGTGGTCCCAGAGAACACATAATCTAACTTAGACATTTGGTCTCGTCTTGTGGCCCAGTGCTGGGCAGCAGCCGCAGCTCTGAGTCACCCCATGGTCGTGAGGGGCCACAGTCCTGCATAGGGCTCTGTGCAGCAACCGAAGGGTCTGGCAGGTGAGGGAAAAGCAAACGGACTTGCCCAGTTTGTGGCGTGATTTTAACTGTGACCGTGCTGGAGTCAAGAAATGTTTGAGGGTCTTGGCAGATGTGGGTGGTCAGGATGAGGCCCTACGGGGTCAGGGGACCTTGACAAAGGCAAGGCAGGAAAAGTGGAGAGGAAACACAGACACACAGCAGGAGAGGATACTTGCAGAGACCGGGGAGTGCCCAGAGCTGCATCCTAGAGCCAAGAGGCACTGGCTCGGTGGGGGACACAGAGCCGGCCAGCTCCCTGAGGCTTCCTCCCGGGAGAGGAACTTCTGAGCTCAGGTGGCGCAGCAGGTTCAGTGGGCCATTGCTTGCATGCCTGAGTTCCATGTCTGAGTGCCTGGGGTGAGTCCCACTTCCACTTCCCATTCAGCTTCCTGCTAAGGTGACTGCAAGGAGCACATGATGGCTGGTGCCCCCGCCGTGGGGGGCCTGGAGGGAGTTCCCTGTTCCTGACTTTAGCTTGGCTCAGCCCTGGCACTCACAGCCATTTGGGAAGTGAACGAGTGGATGGAAGCTCTATCTTTCACTGTGCCTTTCAAATAAACAAATGAGTCTTAGCAACAGCAACCACCCCCAAAAAGGCATCATGTGAGCAGGTGCCACATCTGGTTGTGCCCAGAACTGAGTGCACATGGCTGAAGAGTTGAGTAGACTTTCTACTAGTGACGGCAGCTCAAAACAAAATGGGGAGTTGTGTGTGCAGATGAAAAGATGGAGAGGCATAGCAGGTGGGCCTTGGTCACTTGAGGATGGCTCTGTGCACAGCTCACCCTGCACTTTGGCCGGCGCTGGGACTGCAGCCAGGGCGGCCTGTGGTGACTTGCTCAGCCTCCTGGAAGGGAGTTTCCCTCAGGAATCCTGCACTTCGCTCCGGCTGCAGCATCACAGGCCAAGCTCAGAGCGGCTGTTTCTGAGCCTGTCCTGGAGCCCAGCTCCTGTGTGAAGGCTGAGGCACAGAGGAAGCAGAGGAAACAGGAAGGAAAGGGGTACTTGGGTCCACAGGGCCAGCAACACTGTGACCGCAGGCTGAGCCTGGGACTTTGGGAGCTCAGACACGGGCTCCCGTGCACGAGGGATGGGCTGGAGCGTGCTCTGGGAACAGCCGGGGTGTGCGGTGCTCCCTGCTAAGTGGCACTGAAGTGTCTTGTAAGTCTGGAACTGGCAGGTGGGCAGGACACTGGTGGCCAGGGGAAGAGCTGAGTCCTCACCCAGGGCACTTCCTGGTGTTGGTTTTGGGCCTTCTGGGCTGGGACATAGGGAGCCAGGGAAATTCCATCCTGTTTACCATCTTGGGGCTCTTCTTTTTAAATCACTTGACTGGCTTGGTGTGGGAAAACAGAGCAGCAACTGTTTCTATGTAGTGATCTTTGCTCAACCTCCAATGCCAGGCACTTCCTGCCTGGCTGTACCTCAGCTCACTTCATACGTCAAGGGTGAGTCAGAAGGAAGTCAGGAGCGTTTGGGCTGATGTGCTGAGCCTGGCCTGGCCCGGCACGAGCCAGATGAGCAGGGGAGATGTGGTGATCAAGTTCAGAGAGAGCTATGGTCTCGGAGCTCCTGTTCCAGAGGACACTGTATGGCAAGTAGGTGCTGCACGTTACCTCGGGGCTGTCAGCTGACACATGGGGCAGCGTCCTGGGGCCTTTTCCCCCTTTCATCAGTTGATCCTTGGGGAGGGGAGCCTCCCTCACTGCCCAGGGTAGAGTACATGCTCAGTAAATATCTGTGACATGAGTGAAATCGAGAACAACCTGCCAGCATGCCGTGGCTGGGGTCCGAAGAACAGGTTCAACCTGCAGGAAGGCACCTGGTCCTCACGTGCACCTTGCTCAGGATGAAGGCAGGGACCCCCATTGCCGCTGCTTTCTACTGCCTGATGTCATTCTGCTTTGGTGGGTGAGTGGGTGAGGGACCCAGAGATCTTAGCTTTCCCCTGGACCAGCCCAGGTCTTCTAACCCCAGGTCACAGGCTCTGCCGGGGCGTGCGGACGACAGTGAGTGAGCTGGAAGCCACTACTGACCACCTTGAGCCGACGACGTGAGGCCCTGCCGCCTCCCTCCTGCCCTCCGCTCGGGCCGTGTCTCTACCCAGCTTCACTCTCACAGGAATCACAAAACAGGGTGTGGGGCGTTCTGTGGAAGAAGGGGAAGCGGGGAGGGAACGCCGCGTCTTCAGGAAGAGGCTGGAGGAGCAGGCTTTCTTGACAAGTGTTCCTGTCCCATCAATCTTGAAACTCATGCCTCTGCTCAGAAATTGACTTGGGGTGGCAGGTATTGTAGCAGTTGTGGCTAAGCTGCTTGGGCCTCGTCCCTCGTCCCTTGTCTCTCGGTCCTCAGTAGAGCGCTTCCTGCAGAGGCACATCTGGGAGGAACAGGTGATGATCCGCACCACCCCCACGGGAGACCCGGATGGAGTTCCAGGCTCCCTGCTCCAGCCCGGCCCTCGGGATTCACCCAGCTGACAAAAGATCTCTGTTGATCTCTATCTCTCATGCTTTGACCTTCAAGTAAATTAAAATAAATAAATGAGACTCAAGGAAAATGAATTTGGATACAGCTGGCTGATCCTAGGTGAATTTTTGAGTAGGTGAGAATAACCGCATTCAACAGTAATGCATTGAGCTCCTACTGTGTTCCCCAAGGCCATAGCAGGGATCTGTGGAAAGGCACAGCAGCACCCCGTGTTGTGGGGCTGAGCTTCCTGGAGTTAGCTCTTGGAGAGGGCCGAGAGAGGCAGCAGAAGGAAGCCCTTGGTCAGTCAGAAACAGACCATGAGCGCATGCTTAAACCCATGTGTCTGTGTTCTTACTCTGGGTCCGTTTGCTCTTTGCTTAGCATTTATATGTTTAATTTTTGAGAGAGAGGCAGATAAATGGAAAGATCTCCCATGGCTGAGACAGCAAAGGGACTGGCACTTGGTCCAGGCTCTGGCGGCTGGCAACCCACATGGTTGAGCCGTCTCTCCCTGCTGCCTTCCACGAAGGTAGACTCCATCAGCAGGGCCAGGGCTGAGAACCAGGCGCTCCGATCCAGAGTGCAGGGTGGGCGTGCTCCAGCCAGCACTGAACAGCTTGTCCAATACCTGCACAAAGTCCCAGCAGATCAGCAAGTCACACATTTGAGCAACAGAAGGTTGTTTTCTTGGTTGGATCCGTCAACGATGCTCTCAAACTAGCCAAAAGTCCAAAAGGCAGGGCAAAAGGAAACCTACCCTTAAGAAGAATGACAAGAACTCACGAGGCCAGCCTGAGCACCTCAGGAACATCTCTGCTGACACCACTGTGCAATCACACGGCCCGAAGCAAATCCCAGCCCCAGAGAAGCAAGAGCAAGGCTGGTCACCCGGCACTGCACTCAACATGCAGCTCACGACACGCTCGTCCGAGCAGGCTCACGGCCCGGCTGTGCACCTGCTTCCGGCTGGCTGCTGGTGTGTGCCCTGGCTTCACCCAGGTGGGAGACCCTCAACCACTTCTTGGCCCCTTGGCCTCAGCCTGGCCCAGCCCAGCAGGTCACTGGGGAGTCAACCAGAAGAACAAAGCTCTCTTTCTCCCTGCCTCTCAAATAAGCTAAATCCATGAAACCTTGTAAAAAGTGTATTTTACTCTGTGGCATCTGGTTGATGTCTGTGGACCACAGGAGTGAAGGAGCCTGCTCCCACTCACACAGGCAACCTGGCAGCCTGAGGGTGGAGTTAGATTTCTTGGGGCTCTCTTGGCTGTTTCTGCCAGCTGTTCCAGACAGGACTTCGAGCTCAAACGCTGGCCCTTCCCGATCTTGCCAGGATCCTTGGCTGTGAATAGCAGGGGTGAATATGGCTCCCCGAGAAAGGAGACTTCTGGGAGCGAGGACCCTGGAGAGGAGCCGAGGGGTTCCCTGGGTGTCCCTGCCTGTAAGTGTCACACCTGTTACCTGGAGGCCGGGAGGTAGGTGGCAAAGGTTTGCCCTGTTGGAGGGAAGCAGCAGAGGGCAGGCTGTATCTGGGCCCAGGAGGGCTGATTGCGGGTTGGGGGAGCGTGTCAGCACCTGCTCAGGTGTAGAAATGCCAGCTGGGTTCCTTAGTAGGTGTCTGTGGCCCTGTTCTTGCCAGGGGGCAGGGCCGCCCCCGGCGGTGGGCACCCTGCCAGTCTTTACGCCCACATCCTGCTGCTGCCTCGGAGGGGGTCCACCCATTTCTATATTGAGAAGCTCCTCTCCATAAATAAAGACCAGGAGCCAGGCCCGAAAGAAAGGCAACCGGGAGCGCCGGGAAGGCTGTGTCACAGGGGCCAACAAAGGGCAGGAAGTGGTAGGCGGTGGCCCCTGTGTGCGTCCCCCAGCCCAGCTCACCTGGCTGGGCTCTGGAGCCTTTGTGCAAAAAAATGTCAGGCCCAAGTCCCCCACTTCCTGCCATTTGTCAGGCTGTGCTGTGACCCCAGGTTCACCGAACGCTAGCAAGCAACAATACACACAGACATCCTCTGGAAAAATTCTCTCCCTTCCAAGCAGCGGTGGGAGGTTTTCTTTTTCTTTTTTTTTAAGAAAGTGCCTGGAGGGGCCTAGGACAGAACCGTGCAAAGCTTCCTACCTGTGGGGCTTCTTCCCGCCGGAGCTGGCTCAGCTCTGACCGCGGCGCATGGATAGGCCTGCTGCCATGACTCACGTGCTTCCTGCTCCTCTCCCCACCCCCGCGCAGCCCCCAGCCCAGATGCTTGGTCCCACTTGGCCCCCCAGGACTTGGTGAACTGAAGGCACTGTGCCACCAACAGCTGCCTGCCCCCAGAGACGGACTGCTAAGGGCAGGGATCAGGGCGTGTGTGTGTGTGTGTGTGTGTGTGTGTGCGCGCGCAGAGTCTGAAGGGAGGCGGTCTGGGTGCAGCATCAGCTCCCCACCCTCAACCCTGCAGCTTGGCCTGGCTCCCAAGCTGGACCATGGGGGAGGAGACTCAAGGTCGCTTCTCCACCCTCGGCCACAGTGATCACCCAGCCACCCAGCCCCTAGAGGGGCTCCACAGTGGCTCCCAGAGGCTGGCACAAATGTTGTTGAGTGGCCTGTGCGCCCCTGTTGAGCAGTAGAATGAGATGAATTTCCCAACCTGCTAGAAGTCTACCATTGAAAGGTCCTTTTACTTTGAGATTCTGTCCTGAAAGGAAGAAGAGGGAAAAGTCCCCTCCTCCTGCTGGGTTCCATTCCTGGGTGTCCTTCACCCCTGGGAAGTGCCACCTCCCTTCTTCCTTGTGGCAAAATGCGCCTTCGACCACAACAGAAAGAGCAGCAGAAGAGAGCGTCTGACACGGCACGTCTAGCGGTCAGCTCAGCTTTAGGCTCCCACGCCCAGCCTGAGGCATGGAGCACTCAGAGCCAGGGTCTCGGGGCTGCAGAAGACAGGGAGATGCGGCCAAGGGCCCAGGAAGCGCTCTGGCCACACCGGGATGCGGTGCAGGGGCCAAGCTGCTCTCCTGGCATTGGCCATCCCTATGGATGCTGGCTTGAATCCCAGCTGCTTCACTGCAGTCCAGCTCCCTACTGATGCCCCTGGGAAAGAGTAGGAGATAGTCCAGGTGTTGGGTTCCTGTTACCCACATGCAGATCCACCTGGGTGTCCAGGCTCCCGGCTTCGGCCTGGCCCAGGCTTGGCTAGCATACCTATTTGGGGAGTGTGTTAGCAGAAGGAGAATTTTTGCCTCTCTCTTTCCATCTCTGTAACTCTGCCTTTCACATGAGTAAATAAATCTTTAAAAAGTAAATAAATTGGGCCCGGTGTGGTACCCTAGTGGCTGAAGTCCTTGCCTTGTAAGCACAGGGATCCTATATAGGCGCCAGTTCATGTCCTGGCAGCCCTGCTTCCCATCTACCTCCCTGCATGTGGTCTGGGAAAGCAGTCAAGGACAGCTCAAAGCCTTGGGACCCTGCACCCGTGTGGGAGACCTGGAATAAGGTCCTGGCTCCTGGCTTCGGATTGGCTCAGTTCTGGACATTGTGGCCACTTGGGGAATGAATCAGTGAATGGAAGATCTTCCTCTCTGTCTCTTCTCCTCTCTATGTATCTGCCTTTCCAATAAAATAAATAAATCTGTAATAAATAAATAGTAGGGCCCGGCGACGTGGCCTAGCGGCTAAAGTCCTCGCCTTGAACGCCCGGGGATCCCATATGGGCGCCGGTTCTAATCCTGGCAGCTCCACTTCCCATCCAGCTCCCTGCTTGTGGCCTGGGAAAGCAGGAGAGGACGGCCCAAAGCTTTGGGACCCTGCACCCGTGTGGGAGACCCAGAAGAAGCTCCTGGTTCCCGGCTTCGGATCGGCGCATACCGGCCCGTTGCGGCTCACTTGGGGAGTAAAGCATCGGATGGAATATCTTCCTCTCTGTCTCTCCTCCTCTGTGTATATCCAGCTTTCCAATAATAATAAATCTTTAAAAAAAACAATAATAAATAAATAAATAGTAAATAGATAAACGGGACACGGAAGCCTAGTCTTGCCAAGGTGGAGGGCATGCTTAGGTGCCGTAACAGACAAGCGCGTCCACATATCACACACCGGAAACGAGGAGCCGCCAAAGGCTCTGGAGCAGGAAGTATCAGGAGAAGCAACGGTGGAAGGGTGCCCCGCTGGCAGCTCTGGGTGGAGGGCTGGGCCTGCCCTAGCCTGCCCTAGCCTGCCCTAGCCCAGGGGGGCCATCCGAGAACCGTGCCTGAGTCAGGGAGAGGGAGGGGTCTAGGTATAGTGGCAGTGATAACCTGGGACACTTCTCTCTCTCTCTAAGACATGTATTTTTTCATTAGAAAGACAGAATTACAGAGAGAAGGAGAGACAGAAAGAGCTTCCGTCCATTGATTAATTTCCCAAGTGGCCACAAGAGCCGGAGCTGAGCTGACCCAGAACCAGGATCCTGGAGCTTCTTCCAGCTCTCCCAGGTGGGTGCAGGGTTTCAAGGACTTCCCCAGGACATAAGTTGGATGGGAAGTGCAACAGCAGGGACATGAACCAGTGGCCATATGGGATAGGGGATTAGCCTGTTGAGCCACCACAGTGGCACCGGTGAGTGAAATTGTAAATCAGAAGTGTGGGAAGAATGTGACCTGATCGCTTACTGGAAGTGGAGGGGGGGATTTTTGGGAGAAGGTGGAGGGTGGGCTTGGCTTTCACGTTGACATTAACACACGGTGGGTTTCTTTGTTGAGGGTGAAGCTAGAGGAAGCAGAGGCACAGCCTGCCCACTGGCTCACAGCGGAAAAGGAGGAGGGGGCTATCAGGTGCCCCTCGGGGGACCTCAACATGGGTGGTGTCCTGGGCCTTCCCAGGAAGCTTCCAGCCTGACCTGATAACGGGAGGAATTCAGGTCTGGATTAAAGCAGGGCAGGCTGCCAGGGAGGGGCGGCCGTCTCCCAGGGTGGGTCGGGGGCTGCGAGGTCAGCACGCCCCCCTGCACACACTCACCAGTGGCAGATAGCCCAAGCTATTTCGGGAAGAAAGCCCTAAGAAGATAAAGAGCCCAGCTGGCCTGGCAGATGGACAGATAACCCGCGTTTATCCAGAAGGAAGAGCGAGTGGGGGTGAAGGAGCTGCCACAGGCTCCTCCAGCAGGAGAGGGGGTGTGCCCCCTCACCCAGGCAGGGAGGGATTGGGCGAATTCCTGAGGCTCTGAGGGGCAGTGGAAAGGGCAGCAGTCCCTGGAAGTGCAAATGCCAACAGCCTTTTGCCCGTCATTCTTCTAGGTTGCTCCCCTACATTTCTGGGTGGCATGCAGTGTGCCCGGAAGGAGGGGAGCACTTGGGTGCGGTTTGTTGCCTTTGAGTTTTGTGTGTGTGTTTTGTAGGTGTAAGGCATGTGTGTGGGAGTGCTGTGGGTCGGCGTACAGCAGGAGCATGTTGCCACGTGCATCCTGTGGGTTTCCCATGTGTGCAGTAGGTATGTGAATTAGGAGTGTGCAAGGTCCTTGTGTGGTGCAGCGTGTCTGTGTAAATGTGTGTGATGCAGTGAGAGTGCACGTCCGTGATGTGACTGTAGGACGCGGCTTGTGTTGTAGGTGGTGTGTGCGTGCGTTCGGCATAAACCCAGCATGGTGTGTGGGTGAGAGGAGCAGAATGATAGCCAGGACTGTTGGCCCGCAGCCCCTTCCATGCCCCTCATGGAGGCCTGGCTGGGTGGGTGCCACAGTGCTGGGGCGGGGGCTCTGCCTGAGGGCTGCCTTGGAGCCTGCTGGACTCCGTCCCTGTCACTCAAGCCACCTTGGCTCCTCACTGGGCACGCCCTTGTTCCTGTGTCTGTGCCTCTGTTTGTGCAGTTTCCTCCCTGGGGAGCGTCCTGCCCATCCTCTCCGACTTAGGAAGCATCTTTGTCCCCGAGGGGCCACCTCCTGCCCGCACCCACGGCACACAACAGCTTCCCGAGCCCAGCATGCCCAAGGTATGGAGGGACTTGGCCATAGCCCCTCCACCCAGGGCTAGAGGCCCCAGCAGGCCCAGGGAGGTGCCTAGGTAGGTCCCACACAGCCCCAGTTTGCTCTGGGTCTCCCTTGGACTAACCTGGCCCATTCCTTCTGTCATCTCCTGCCTTGCCATTGTGTCTCAGAGCGGAGCCTCACCTTGGAGTGGGGTCTCACCTCAGAGTGGGGTCTCACCTCAGAGCAGGGTCTCACCTGGGAGTAGGGTCTCACCACAGAGCGGGGCCTCACCTCAGAACGAGGCCTTATCTTAGAATGGGGTTTATCTGCTCCTCATTTAGGAGACTAATTCGGGCACCAAGCACATCAAACCTCTTAAGGGGTCCCCGGTCGCTGGGATGGGGTGAGGACAGGATTCCATAGAGGAGTCCGCCATGGGATGCTGCCCCAGGACCGTCACAGAGCACCCAGAGCCGGTCGCGCCACCCCATACCCAACCCGATCGCTCTCGGTGCGTCGCCCATGCAGCATGGCTGCATCTGTGATTTTAGCTTTGTAACCTGCTCCTGCCTTCTGTCCTCTCCATGTCAGTTTCTGAAGGCCGTGATGCATTCTAGATATTAGTGTCTTTTTAGAGTTGGAGTAACATCTGTGTTGGGGGCGGGTGCTCGATCCAGCGGTGGCGGCCACTGGGAGAGCCTGCATGGCCGTGGCCTCACCGTCCCCTGTTCCAGCTCACACTCACCTTGCGGGGAGACCGGGACTGTTTCCTGTTCTTGGCTTCAGCCTGCCCCATCCGAGGAGGTTGCAGCTGTTTGGAGAGTAAACTGTGGATGGGAGCTCTGTCTTGATCTCACACACACACACACACACACACACACAAACACACCTTCTGTGGTCTAGTACACTCCGCAAACTGCGAACTTTAGCTGGGTTTCCCACATGGGTGGCAGAGATCTGACTACGTGGAGCATCACCTGTGGCCTGCCGGGTCTGAGAGCACAGCGGGAGCACCCAGGACAGCAGGTGCAGGCCGCAGTCTACTTGCGACACCAATCGCCCACTGGGCTGGCTTTAGGTCTGTTGATGGCTACCCATCCGCTACCCTTGCTCATGGTAGACTTTCGTAGGAACAAGTATTTTGTCCTGATGTGTCCAAACTCGGCACTTCGTGTTTTAGACTTTCCTCTGTGATTTTTGATCTTAAGATCTCTCCCGAGGCCAGCGCTGTGGCCTGGCAGGTTAGGCCGACACCCACAGAGCCAGCGTCCAAGGCCATTAGCAGGGAGCTGGGTCAGAAGTGGAGCAGCTGGGAATCTAACTGGTGTCCATGTGAGAGTCCAGCACCAACTGCTAAGCCACAACACTGGCCCCGAAGTCCCATCTTAATGTGTCTATGTCTGCAACGATCACCCTTCTGGTGGAGCTATGCTCATAGTTCCTGGAGGTTACAACATGACAGCATCCTTTTGTGGGCACCCCATTCAAGTCATCAGAGAATCACAAGCCACCTTGATGATCACCATCATCAACACAAAGGATCAGTGTTGAAAACCAAACACACGCTAGCAGTCCACTTGGACACTGCCAAAGCGTTAAAAGGTTTGCGGCAAGTAGAGAGAGCCACACAGAGCCTCGCTTGAAGTTTCTCAAACTATAGGGCACTTAGCTCCCCAGGGAATTGTGTCAGGGTATGGACTTCTCCGGCCTTGGGTAGCCTGACCTCTGCCTGTCTGCCCTGCTCCCAGGTCATGCCTTTGCTGCTGGCCACAGTCACCCTGGGCAGCAAAGGGGGCTGGAGACTTTCCACCGTGGAGGGGACCAGCCCTGCCCTCCACTCTGCCTTGGGCCTCTGTGCTCTCAAGTGCCAGCTGCTGGCAAGGTGGACCCAGCTGGGACGTCTTTCCTTGTCTTAACCCTCCTTAGTGTTCCCCTGGGCTGACCCCGCCCACAACGGATGCACCCCAGGAACCAAGAGGAGGAATCTTGGTTGAGATGGGAACTTGCAAACACAACTGAACACAACATGCATACATGCAGCCAGAGACCCCCAGTCCTGGAGCCAGGCCAGATCTGGCCCTTTATGATACTAGATCTTGCCTGAAAACAGCCTGGGCGTTGCTAAGGTAACGCCTTGGAGCCTCCCTGAACACATCATTGTTTGATTCCAAGAGCCGCTGCCCAGAGGAATTCGCTATTTGTTTAAGAGATGAAAGCTACAAACTTCCACACATTCTTCTCTAGTTGCATTGCCTAGGACTGGAGGGCCCAGCCAGAGGGAACACACTGGGGGAGGGAAACCCAGCCAGATAACCGGGGTCTGCAGGTGGCCTTTGTTCCCCAAGCACCGGCAGATCCAGGAGTGTCCTATGACCAGGTGCTGGAGGGAGAGGAAAGCAGATCAAGAACGGCCTCTTGGAACTGCCTCCCCAGACTCCAGTGCAAAGCGGGAGCTGTTCTCCACCTCCCTGGCCTGCTGTGTCACATCCTGTACCCGCAGCAAAGGCACCCTGCGGAGCCACGCTCTAGAGGGGCACCCGGCACCCTGCGGAGCCATCCTCTGGAAGGTGGCCAGGGAAAGCCAGGCTCAGGGAGAACAGAGATTAGCGCCCAGGACTGGCAGGTCTCCGGGAGACCCAGAGAACACAGTATTGTTGGAAGGAAAGCAGGCATTTCAGCAATCCGTGCGGGCAACACGATTTCCATCAGGGTCCCTGACACACTGGTGCTTAGTGACACAGGCTTGCAGTCCCCAGGGCCTGCAGCCTCATGCCAGCAGGACAGCGTGGTGCTGCTCTCTGCTGCCTCGGGGTTTAGCCCTTGTCTCTGCTTGTCTGCCGGGACCACCATGCAGCACGCTGTGCTGCCTGCTTCTGCTTGGCACCTAGAATTTGATCGACTTAGGAAATCAGAAGCCTCCAGAGAGAGAGAGAGAGATTCCATCTGCTGGTTTGTTTCCCCAAAAGCTTCAAAGACCAGGCCTGGGGCAGCGAAAGCCAAGAGCCAAAAACATCGTCTACGTCTTCCACAGGGGCACAGGGGCACAGGGGCCCAAGCATCCACAGGGGCACAGGGGCCCAAGCATCCACTGGGGCACAGGGGCCCAAACATCCAAGCGGCCCTTGGCTGCTTTCCCAGGTGCACTGGATGAAAGCTGGATCAGAGGTAGAGCAGCCAGCAGGATTTCTAGCAGGTGCCCAGGGAGGCGCACCACAGGGAGTGGCTTAACCTGCCACAATGCTGGCCCCATGAAAACATTGTTGTGCTTTGATTAGTTACTAGGAAGAGAGGGGAATGAAGAACCTGGATGTTTTCTGTCTTTTGTGATTCTGCCTTAATGGCTTGGCTGGGGGCTGTGTGAACTCCAGGCCTGATAGTCTACGTGACACCCGGCAGGACACCTGGCAGGTCCACTCCTCAGGAAGGAGGTACCTGGTGTTTGATAAGATTCACCGCCCTATAGCTCATCGATTTGTACTTTTTGAAAGTTGCTTGCTTCAAACCCACCAATAGAAGCCTGCTAAATCATGACTGTATAATTAATAGCCTAAAATGTATAAGAACTAGGGGGCACGGGCGCTCTCTCTCTCTCTCTCTCTCTCTGGCTCGTGCTTCCTTCTCTTTTTGTCCTCCCTGAGCAGCCTCGGCTGCTGCTGCCCCTCCCCCAGCCCAGCCTTGCTGGGAGACCTAGGTTAACCGAAATAAACCACCTTCATGCCTTAGCACCGACTTCAAGACTTGATGATCATCTGGGGATTTCAAAATCCGGCACAACAGCATCACTCTTACCATGAAATTTATACTGGATAGATGGACAGTGTTGGGAAAATCTGTGTACTTAGAGTGCTTTTAACATGTCCTCCGGGACCAGCATTGTGGCACAGCAAACAAAGCTGCCACTTGCAATGCTGGCATCCCATGTGGGCACCAGTTTTGTCCTGGCTGTTCCACTTTGGCTTCAACTCCTTGCTAGTGGCCTGGTCAAAGCAGTGGAATTTAGAAGGTGGTGAGGGTATCTCTCTCTCTGCTTCCCTCCCCCCATCCTCTTCTCTGCCTAGCTCACTCTGTGTTCCTGTGCACATGCCTGTGTATATGGTGTCTTACCCTCTAAACAACTTTGCCACTTTGTACACTGTCTGTGTGCTTGTATTTAAAATGCTTAATAGGGTCTGGCGCATGGCTCAATGGCTGAATCCTCACCTTGCAAGCTCCAGGATCGCATATGGGCGCTCGTTCTAATCCTGCTGCTGCTCTTCCCTTTCAGCTCCCTGCTATGGCCTGGGAAAGCCGTCGGTGGTGGCTGAAAGACCTGAGACCCTGCACCTGCATGGGAGACCGGGAAGAAGCTCCTGGCTTCAAATGGGATCAGCTCTGACCATTGCGACTATTTGGGGAGTGAAACAGTGGATGGATGATCTTTCTGTCATCTCTATATATCTGACTTGCTTTTCCAATAAAAAGTACTAAATCCTTAAATGAATAAATAAATAAAATAAAATTGTTGGGCCGAGCAGAAGTGACTCCAGAAGTAGCGAAGTGCATCAGAGGACAAGGACACTTCTCACAAGCCAGGAACCCCTGGACCCTGGAACCCCCAGCAGCGGACCAAGGCCCAGTACCGTTTCTCCTTCCTGCCTCCCTCCGGCCACAAACAACAGGCGAGAGCGTCACTAGCTTCAATGATATCTTTGCCAAGGTCAAGCAGATACTCCCTTGCAGAAATTTCCCACATGCAGAGTCTGCGCAGACGATCAACACTTGCCATGGTGACACATCACAAGCATATGTAAACTGGAGAGCTGCTGCCCCTCCTTCACCCACACCCAACATGGACTCTGTTCCCTCAATATGGCTTTTTAAAAGCAATTTATTTATTTTTTATTTGAATGTCAGTTATACAGAGACAAGGAGAGACAGAGAGGAAGATTTCTGTCTGCTGATTCACGCCCCAAGTGGCCACAGCAGCTGGAACTGAGCTGGTACGACGCCAGGGCGGCTTTGTGGGTCTCCCACACGGGTACAGGTCCCAAGGCTCTGGGCCATCCTCGACTGCTTTCCCAGGCCACAAGCAGGGAGCTGGATGGGAAGTGGAGCTGCCAGGATCAGAACTGGCGCCCACATGGGATCCCGACATGTGCAAGGCGAAGACTTTAACCACAAGACTACCATGCCCCACCCTCTTTTTTCTAGAGATTTATTTTTTATTTATATATTTTATTGCAAAGTCAGATTTACAGAGTTGAAGGAGATACAGAGAGAAAAGTCTTTCATCTGCTGATTCACTTCCCAAGTAGCCACTATAGCTGAGCTGATCCAAAGCCAGGAGCCAGGAGCTTCTTCCAGTCCACCACATAGGTGCAGGGTCCCAAGGCTTTGGGCTGTCCTCGGTTGCTCTTTCAACCACAGGCAAGGAGCTGGGTGGGATGTGGAACAGCTGGGATATGAACTGGTGCCATGTGGCATGCCGGTTGCTTGCAAGGTGATGAATTTAGCCACTGGGCTACTGCACCATGCCCCTAAATATGATTCTTAAAGTATTATTTACAGCATTCTCTAAAAATGTAGCATTTATATAAAAATAAAATGGTATAGAATTAAAATACAATCCATTATTAAGCTGTTCCAAGGTATAAAATATACCCATGTGTTCTTCTCTGTTTTTATATTAAAATGAAAATGGTAAAAATGTGTTGCTGCTGAGTAAGGTTATAAAAACATTTTTGTGGGCCTGGCTCAATAGCCTAGTGGTTAAAATCCTCTCCTTCCATGCATGGGGATCCCATATGGGCACCGGTTCTAATCCTGGTAGCCCCACTTCCCATCCAGCTCCCTGCTTGTGGCCTGGGAAAGCAGTGGAAGACGGCACAAAGCCTTGGGACCCTGCAACCACGTGGGAGACCCAGAAGAGGCCTCTGGCTCCTGACTTCAAATAGGCTCAGCTTTGGTTGTTGTCGCCCCTTGGGGAGTGAACCATTGGACAGAAGATCTTCTTCTCTGTCTCTCCTCCTCTCTGTATATTTGTCTTTCCAATAAAAATAAACAAATCTTTATTTAAAAAAAAAACTTTGTTTTGGATAATAAAGAGTACGACTTGTAAAATATTCCATCCAACAGGAAAACGGTTACCTTAGACCGCAAAGGTAAAGCAGACAAAATGTTTGAAGGTTTAAGTATGTTAAAGAAGGTTGGAGAAATAACGGAAGATTGAGAGGAATACATTTTGCATGATTTGTGTATGATATAATTGAGGATAGTCCTTAAAGTATTGTTTGCAGCATTTTCTAAATATTTATCATTAATACATAAAATTAAAACCTGATCTTCTGAAACAACAAAATTTAAAAATAGGCACATTATTGTGACATCTCCTTTTAAATGGCTTTTATCTAGTTAATGACTAAATATTATAACTAGCTACAGTAAACTCTGACTCTGTTAAATTGCCTCAAGGTATAAATTGAATCAATGTGCTTTTATCTGCAAGTGGTTTTAATATCAAGGTAATCTTCGTGTCCTCTGCCTTTTATTAAGTTCTCATGGCTTATAATCTACAAATATTATATACTTGTTTTAAAGATATTTCAGTGTCCACTTTGTCAATAATTGAATCTAACTTATGCTGTATTATGTCAACAAATTCTGTTCCTTCCAGATATTTTAAATCTTCTTGGCATCCTTGACAGGCATTCAAAAAACTTAAAACTTTCAAATTTTAGCACTTCGGCATTTCCATTGAGGCCTCCTGGAAATGTCAAAGGATTTATCTCTCATTTTGTAGAGACAACAACTGATTAGGCGGCTTGGACCTTATTACACATCGTGTCGAGATACAAAGTGGTGTAAAACTTAATTATCATATCAACATACTACTTATAAAATGGCCAGTTACACAAGTCTAATGGCCTCTTTTGTGTTATCAATTATAATTGCTATCTTAATTCAAAAGTGCCTATAATTTATATATAATATATATATATATTTTTAAGGCACTCACATGTTTGTGCTGAAGTTCACTAATCAACAAAATTACTCATGTTATAATCTCCTTACTTTCCCTCATGGATAATTTAGGTTTATCGCAAACCTGTACTCTCGTCTCAAATTTTTAGCAGCCATTAAACCTTCAGGTAACTGTTTTCTGGAACTGCTGTTTGGTAGTTTTCACTTAACATTGTTGCTGAGAATAATTAATTCAGTGGTTCTGCTTCTTTTCTTCTCTTCTCCTTTGCTCTCTGTCTCTAAGACTCTAAAGGACTCTCAGGCTGTCCAGTTTAATCTCCAGCCCTTCTAAGAGGGGTGACTAGCTTAGAAGACCAAGGAGCCTATTTCCTGACTCATGGGCATGACCTTATCTCACAGTAAAAGCTCTTGGAATGTGACTGTTAGCACAAATCTCCAAATGAGTCCATTAACGATTCAGGGATAGAGCTGAGCATCCCTTGGCTGACATCCGGAAGGCTGCGTCTGTGTCCAGGTTACCAGAGGAGTGAGCTGGGCAGCAGGAGCCCCATGAACCTGGCTCCTGTTCTCAGGGACACCTGCCCACCCTGAGGTAGGACCTGCGTGCAGTACAGGAAGCCAGAAGACCAGGCAATCAGCTGCCTGTGATCGAAGTGGCTTTCAAAGAACTCTGTCGGCTCTGCCAAGAGCCAGACCACTAACAAATGGGACTGCCCTGGTGGTCAAAGGACTCGTGGGTCAGAACCGTGGGAGGCCACGAGCTGAAAGGCCCTTTGCTCTGCCCAGCTTCCAGAGCGACCACCACTGTGGAGACAGTGGCCTAGGATCAGCAACACCACAAGTGAAATTGTACATTCTCATCTAGAGACACTGCCTGTTCTGTACCAGCCTCAGGCCAGCCCTCCTCTCTGTCTAGCCAGGTGATAGGAGTCAGTGGGATGTGTCCCACAAAAGAGTTTCACACCGTCCTTACGATGTCTCGTCTAGTACCTCACATAAAGAGATCCACGGTCCTGGGTCTCATGCACTTGGCCACGCCGTAACACCCACCTGATGGTCAATCCCCTCCTGTCATTTTTTTGTCTCTCAGTGGGAGAACCTGGGGACTTGGTGGCTGCAGAGCTTTCCTGGCTACCCCACTGACTCCTCTGGAACTGTGTGCAGTTAACCTGCTTGTTAGCTACGTCTCCTCCAGACTTAAAGTTCAAGTGCCATGTGGGTTAGACTCAAAGACAGTTTCTGCTAGCTGGCCACCTTGGGCTGGAGCCCTGGCTTTATCCCAGGCCCTTCCTTTGCCATAAGCAGATAAGGGAATGAGGGCCCTCAGGGCTAGAGGCAGACCAGACCAACTCCATCCCGCCAGAGCCCAGTGCAGGGGTTACACGCTGTAAAATCAAAAGCATTTTTCTGTGCCACAGTCATGTGTACAATTTTGCTTCATACCCTGTCTGCTTCTCAAGGCCTCACTAGACAATCTTTTAACCAATTCCTGCTAGGCCAACAGAAGCCTCCACTCATGGTCTGGCCTACCCCTCTCCACAACAGCCGCTTTTCAACGAATACCGTAAGACAGCAGGGCTGGAAAGTCGAGCTGAGCAGAGTGGCTCCTGGAGGAGCTGAGCGCTGCAGAGGACAAGCAGGAGCACCTGCAGAAGACCAAGTCCTCAGGCTCTCTCTCCTGCCTGCCTCCCTTTCGGCCACAAAAGGGACAGGGTGACTCTGACCCTTCTCAGTGTTATAAAAAGAAAGCTTTTCATACATTCCTTTAAAAATTTTTTTGGATTTACAGAGAGAAGAGGTGATAGAAAGATCTTCCATCTGCTGTCTTACTGCCTAAATGGCCACGACTGGAGGTGAGCTGACCCAAAGCCAAAAGCCAGGAGCGTCTTCTGAGTCTCTCATGTGGGCGTTGGCTCCCAAGCCTTTGCTACAGTCTCTGCTGCTCTCCCGGCCACAGGTAGGGAGCTGGAGTGGAAGTGGAGCAGCGGGACGTATGGGACCCTGGCGCTCACAGGCAGAGGATTAGCTAATTGAGCCACTGCACTGGACTCCTCTCATTCCAACAGGGACCTGACCCAGTTGCCTAGTATGCCATCCAACTGGTCACAGTGCAGAAAGACCAGCTGCTGGTAGGACCGGTGCTTGGGGGCCGCAGGGCAGGGAGGGAAGAGAGTGGGCTCTTGGGTCACAGCAGGGCTGGGGACGTAGGGGCTCTGGCTGCCCCCTGCTTTAGCATCTCCAGAATCTGTCCGTGTGCACAGCGGAAGCCCAGGCAGGAGAGGCACCTGTGATTCCTGGAGAAGGAAAGGGCAGTGATCTTAGGCTGGCTACTCACAGGTGCATCATGTAGGAATCTGCAGGAGGGCTTCTGGCCAGGCTCTTGGCAGCAGAGAGCCGTGGTGTTCCCATCTCAGGTTACTGTGCTTACACAGATCTGTGTCCGAACTGTCACCTTTGATGCCCTCAGTCCTGGTAAGTGAGAATGGGGTGTTTGTTTGTGGTTGCCCTGGGGCTTCGGAGTCAGCAGGGGCTTTTGCTGGAGATTTGGCCCAGGTGTCCCCGCCCCCACCCCGGGCACCAGCACACCGGTGCTTCAGGAACGCCCGGGGTGGGGGAGGGCTTCTCTTCTCTAAGAGTGGCACCACTTTTGCATCACTGGAACTGGGGCCTGGGACCTGGCAAGGTGCCCAGAAGAGGGAAACGCTGTGGGGCAGAAGCCAAAGCAAGCAAATCTCCAGGCTCCACCCACCCCACCCCCATCCCCTTGCCAATGACTCAATTGGTCATCTACAAGAAAAAAACAGCCGGGCAGCTCTTTCAGCTCCCTGCCAGGATCTTCCTTTTGAATGCAAAGGGAGGGCTGGGAACTCTCCGTGCAGCAAGAGAGTAAAACGTGGGTCTCCATCTCAATGCCCAGAGACAAAGGCCAAAAAAATGTGAGGAATTTCCCAAGTGGCTCCTTCACGCTGCATCTCCCCCAGCCTCTGGCCCCGCGCCACAAGCAAGCTGTGCTGTTGGGAAAGGCAGCCTGGCCCACTGCCCACCCACTCAAAGCTTGGATTGCACGAGAAATCAGCAGCATCCTTGCCGGCCTACGCACCTGTCTTCCTATAGGAAGACGCTTCTCTGAAGCGGCTGGCTCCTTTGGGCCTTGTGTAGGCTTCTGCTACGGCATGGGGCAGCTGCTTGTGCCAGGCAGTGTGCACACCCTGGCAGGCTTGTGCCAGGCCCAGGCAGCCACTGGGAAGGGGTGGGGGCCACAGAAGTAACCCCCCCTTCTCCTAGGAGCCCTTCTTTGGCCCAGCCCTCTCTTCTTGGTCAGGCTTTGGTACCATCCTAGGGGCCGAGAACAAGGCCAGGAAAGAGCAAATAGAATTCTCAGCTCAAGAGTTCAGGAGTAAGCAGTAGATGTTGGGCCTTCAGGTCTCAGCTGCCCAGCATCTCAGCTTAAGGGCTCCTCGCCCTGCTGATCAGCCACCTGCTAAAATTAACTTGCTGAATGGAGGGAGTGGTGTAGCTGGCTTGGAGTTGGAATCACCAGGCTCTGGGAGTGAGGTCATCTGTTTTCCCAACAGATAACATCTTGCTGGTCTGTCTCCTCTCCAGAGGTTTCTGTTCCAGGAATTCCGGGGGCATAGCAGAATGTAAGTGTGTCCCACCTGTCATCCCTGGACAGGCTGAAGCCCCTTTTCCATCAGAGAGGACCCAGTATTGAGGCCCAATAAGGGAAGGCTACAGGTGGAGCTGACACTGTTGCGTAACAGGTTAAACCAATGCTTGCAGCACCAGTATCCCATGGGGGTTCCAGTTCAAGTCCCAGACGCTCCACTTCCCATGCAGCTCCCTGGGAGAGGCAGCAGAGGACGGCCCAAATGTTCGGGCTGCTGCTCTCACATGGGAGACCCAGAGGAAGCTCCAGGCTTCTAACTTGAGCCTGGCCTAACCCTGGTCGTTACGGCAGTCTGAAAAGTGAACTAGCGAAAGGAAGACTTCTCTGTCTCTCTCTCTGCCTCTGCTTCTCTTTGTCTTTCAAATAAATAAATAAATGAATAAATACTTAGGAAGGAAAACCACAAGCTCAACCAACCAACCAGGAACCTGAACATAAACTAATCATATTCTCACCAATTCCAATTTTTTTTTAAATTTTGTTTGAAAGGCAGTGTTACAGAGAAGAGGTGGGACACACACAGAGATCTTTTCCTTAAAGAAAGATCTTCATTTTTCATTGGGAAGGCAGATTTACAGAGAGGAGAGACAGAAAGATCTTCATTTTTTGTTGCGTGTGAGAGAGATCACACACACCAGGCAAAGGTAGGGTGCTAGGTAGAGTGTATTCTCCAAGCCTGGCCACAGCAGCTGACACAGGGAGGCTGAAGTCACAAGTTTTTAGGCTCTCATCCTTCAGTCAAGAGCCATAAAGGACAAAGTTTCCATGCATTGAATTAACTAAGTGGCCTGAGGCAGGCAGGGAGCTGCTAGAGCCCAAAGTTTCCCTGTAGTTAATTAATCCTACACAGCACAATAGGAGGTTCTGTGTGGTGTGTGCTGAGCCTCTGGAGCCAGTTCTGTTTCTGTGCTGTCAGTTAACTTGAGTGACAGGAGAGGAGGCAGAAAGGGTGGGATATAGGATCTCCGTTTCAATGCTGTCTGTGCTAAGCAATTAATCTGGCAAGCATGCTAGCTAATCAACCAGCTGTACCCCATCACACACTTGCTGGTTCACTCCCATGTGGCTGCAATGGCCAGAGCTGAGTCAATCTGAAGCAGGAGCTTCTATCTGGGTGGCTTATGTGGACGCAGGAGCCCAAGGAGGTGAACCATCCTCTGCTACTTTTCTCAGGCCACAAACAGGGAGCTGGACGGGAAGTACAGCCTACGTGGGATGCTTGTGCTTCAGGGTAAGGATTAACTGGTTGATCCATCGCACCAGTGCCCCAACTCCAATTCTCAAAAACCTTTACACCCAACCTTTTCAGGAGCCTGGGAGCATCCCTGCTTTTTGCTCTGACATAACCACCCCAATGACAGTGACCAGCTTTTGGAAAACTGAGCTGATTTGTTTTTTGATGGTTACCGTGGTTACAGGAGGTAGGTGGAGTTTGCTTCAGGATGGACACATCACACTGACCTCAATCAGGAATGTGGCATACACCCCAAGGCAGCCTGACAACAGAAGGACCAATGATGGGCTGTGGCCAACATTCCTTACCTTATTAGGGCTCAAGCAGAGTCTGTGCACCCACGTCAAAAGGGGTATAAAACCCTCACCCACACCATTCTGCCTGCCTTTTTTCTGCAGAGAAGGGGCTCAAGAGCGAACCTCAATAAAAGTCTCTACATCTTTTTTTTTTTTAAAGATTTATTTATTTTATTACAAAGTCACAGATATACAGAGAGGAGAGACAGAGAGGAAGATCTTCTGTCCGATGATTGACTCCCCAAGTGAGCCGCAACGGGCCGGTGCACGCTGATCAGAAGCCGGGAACCAGGAACCTCCTCCGGGTCTCCCACGCGGGTGCAGTGTCCCAATGCATTGGGCCGTCCTCTACTGCTTTCCCAGGCCACAAGCAGGGAGCTAGATGGGAAGTGGAGCTGTCGGGATTAGAACCGGCGCCCATATGGGATCCCGGGGGTTCAAGGGGAGGACTTTAGCCGCTAGGCCACACCGCCGGGCCCCTCTACATCTTTTTTACAACTGGCTGATGTTTCCTTTTTCACGGGTGGTTGGTAGATCTAACAGTTTTAGCGGCTGTTCTAAATCAAACTGCGAGAAGAAGGGAGGAACCCGGCCTACATGGGCAGCTTGGCCATGTACTGTGGGCAGGAAGACACTCCCCTTCTTGCCCTACATTCTCTCAGGATGTAATGTGTGCTGACATATTCAGTCTGCATTGCATTCCTTGGTAGATCGTAGAGTGGTCTCTAGGATTAGCTCAAGCCATGTATCAGCTGCTCAGGATTGGGAGAGGGCCTCTCAAAGTAAGGCCTTGGAGTATGGCGAGCACCTGGAAACTCAGTGCAGGTGTCTAGACTCCATCTTTGTTCTGATGAATGCTGTGTTTCCCTGAACCCTCTGGAAGATTCTAATGCCTGTTCAGAGTTGAGAGGCATGGCTGTGCTCCGACGCGTGCAATCAAGGATGGGTGCAGTGGGTTAAGCCCCTGCTTGGAACATCTGCATTCCTTACAGGTGCTGACCCAGCCTCCTGCCAGTGCATCTGGGGAGCAACAGGTGATGGTGCCCTCTGCATCTGGCGAGCTCTGGTGGAGCCCCCAGCTCCTGCTTGGCATGGCCCTGACTGTAGCAGGCATTTGGACAGAGAACCAGCAGATAGATCTCCGTCCTTCTCTTTCTGTCACTCTGCCTCTTAACTAATGAACATAAAAGAGACAGTTCCAAAAAGCTGGCCCGTTGGCTGACCCCATTGGTTCCTGCAGAACAGACTCCATCCTGTTGCCTGGCACGGGCATCTTTCTGACAGCTCTTTCCTGCCCGATCAGCTCATTGGGAGAGAATAAAAGGTCTTTCTGTCTGGCTTGTGTGTGTGTGTCCTCCTGCTGACATTTCGGAGCAGCTGAGCTTGAATGCCTGGTGACAGGAGAGGCATGGGGCTCCTAGGGACCTGTTGGCTGGCGTGAACTCTAGGCTGTTCCTCTTGGCACCAGGCTGACAGGGCTGCCTGGTATCCAGGCCCTTGATTTTACTTCTAGGAAGAATTTAACAGAGAGCTGAACAGTGACTAACATGCAGTATGCTGTATGGGATGCCAGCACCACAGGTGGAATATTAACCTATCCTGCTGCAGCATGGTGCCCGAGAGAGGTCGCCTTTTTTTTTTAAAGATTTATTTCATTTTTATTACAAAGTCAGATATACTGAGAGGAGGAGAGATAGAGAGGAAGTGGAGCTGCCGGGATTAGAACCAGCGGCCATATGGGATCAAGGCAAGGACCTTAGCCACTAGGCCACGCTGCCAAGCCCGAGAGGTCGCCTTTTGCAAGGGTGTGAGGTGAGGTCTCGAGTCTTACTTCGACAGGTCAACGTCCTGTGTACTTGCATTTTCTGTGTCCCATGCTGTTAGAGACCCAGGTGAGCAGGCATCTTGGAATAAGTGACACTTCTTCTATCTCATCCATAAGAGTCAGGAGACGTAAGGTGTTCACCTGAAGATGGCATCTGGTTTCCTGAACAGAGCTTTCCTAGGGAGGGTCCTGGGCATTCTGCAGTAAACGAACGAGCAGAGCTCCTTGGCTTCCTATGCACTCTGATGACGGTGTAAAAGTCAGAGGTCAGAGGGCCAGAGTGATGACCAGACCCAGCACCATGACTCAACTGACTAATCTACCTCCAAAGGCTGGGCTCCCACATGGGCACCGGTTTGTGTCCCAGCTGCTCCACTTCCCATCCAGCTCCCCGCTTGTGGCCTGGGGAAACAGTTAAGGACTGCCCAAAGCCTTGGAATCCTGTACCTGCTAGGAAATTCTTAGCTCCTGGCTCCAGATCAGCTCAACTCTGACCATTGTGGCCATTTGGGGAAGTGAACCAGCAGATAGAAGAGCTTTTTTCTTTCTTCTTTCTGTATATCTGCCTTTCCAATAAAAATTAAAAATAAATTTTTAGAACAAACAAACAAAAAATCAGAAGCTGGCTGGGAAATGATGCCATCTGGGACTCAAAGCAGCACCCATATGGGATGCCAGCACATGCAAGGAGAGGATTTTTGGCACTAGGCTGTCATGCCTGGCCGGGCCACTTTCCTATCTCCATAGGCAGGGACAGTCCCTTTTCCGACAGCCCCCAAGCTTGCAATGCTAATCCTTGGTTTTGGAGGACTACGGCTCGGATTTGTGTCACCCAGATCCCATCCCTCTGACCTTACCTTGGCCTGGGTGTCCCCAAGGAGGCCAGTGTTGCTAAGCCACCATAGGAAGCCTGGCCTACGGGCTAGGGTTAAGGTGCAAGAGGTGAAGCTGTTCACTGTGATGCCACCATCTCAAAAGGAGGGCCAGTCGAGGCTTGGTTGCTCTGTTTGCAATCCAATTTCTTGCTAATGTATGTGGAAGGGCAGGGTGCTTATCCCTGCCACCCACGTAGGAGGCTTGGAGAGGGCTTCTGACTCCTGGCTTCATGTGGGAGAGACAGAGGTATTCCATCTGTTGCCTTACTCCCCCAGTACCTGGGGTGTGATAGGCGGAAGCTAGGAGCTTGGAACTCCATGTGGGTGACCAGGGCCCAGGCACTTGTGTGCCAGGTTCTGCTGCCTTCCCAGGTGTAATAGCAGGGACAGGATCTGCAGTGGAAGCAGCTGGTACTTAAACTGGTGCCTATAAAGGATGCTGGTGTTGTAACTGGTAGCTTAATCCATTGTGCCACAATACTGGCATTGCAAGTAAATCTTTTTTTGAAAGGCAGAACTACTGAGAGAGTGAGCAAAACACACACACACACACACACACACACACACACACACAGAATCTTCTGCCCACTGGTTCACTCCCTAAATAGCTGCAACTACTGGAACTGAGCTGGTTCAAAGCCAGGAGCCAGGATCTTCTTCCAGGGTGACTCAAGTCTTTGAGCCATCCTCCACTGCTTTCCCAGGCCATATGCAGAAAGCTGGGTCGAAAGTGGAGCAGCTGGGACTTGAACCAGCGACCATAGGGGCTGCTGGTGTTGCACTGGCGGCTTAGGCTCAGGCCACAGCACCAGCACCGGTCTATTGGTTTTACTGTGCATCATTAGTAGTATTATTTTTCATTCCAAAGAGGCAAGTAATTTTCAGGTAATTCTTAGTTTTTGCATTGCGAAATTCTCTGAGAGTTCCAACGGGGATTGCTGTGAACATGGCCGTAAGTCCCACTCCAAATACCCCAAGGCCTGCGTGCCATCCTCTTGTTTCTCCTGCGTGACCTCAGGCAGCCCTAGCCATCTTTGCTCTCCCTTCTTTACACAGCACGCAGACATTAGGGCTCCCCAGTCCTTGCAAGTTAGAGTGAACGTCATAGTTGCTTTGTTAACTTCCTCTACAAGTTCTTCGGGGTCCTTGGAACAGGGCTCCACCTTTCCCTTGTATAAGGAAGAGTTCAGACACAGTGACACACGGCCCCTGATGGTGTCCCTGGCCCCCACCCTCAAAGGGAGGAAGTTTCTTTTGGGCTTTGGTTCTGTGCCCCATCGTGAGCAGTAGTTGGACCTGGGGCTCCCCTCATCCCAAGTAGGGGTGGCAGAGGCCCCCCAAAGGCAGGGAATGGCACAAGATTGTTGCGGCCTGTGGAGGAAGGCTTAGTTAATGGGAAGTGGAACTCCCAGAGGAGGAGATCCTCAGAGGTCAGGAGTGAAGGAGAGCGGGCAGCGGGCTTCCTTCGAGAGGGTCCAGCAGAGAATCGTCTAAGACGCCAGGCTTCTGTAGAAGGGAAGAATCTGATGCAAGCCAGAGAAGCTGCCCCTCCCGCTGTCCGCAGCCTGATACAGGACACTCGGGGCCTGCTGAGCAGACCTAATCGGCGGCAGAGTGTTACAGTTGGTGGACCTGCTTATCCCGGGGTTGGCGGGAGCTTCTCTTTGATCAGGGGTGGGCAACTATTTTTTTCTGCTAAAAGATATTTGGGTTTTGGGTGAGAAAATTTTTAGAAAAGACCCCTTCCGCTTTCAGGGGCTTCTCATTCTTTGTACTTTAAAGAAACACCTAGCAGGCACAGAAAACCTCAGACACATAAATTACGGGCCCCTGGTCCTAGGCTAAAATCACGGGGATTGAACTTCCTGGTGGAATAGCAAAAGAATTCATGTAAGCCAGGATGGGCAGAGGCAGACATAGGGTCTGACCTGGAAGAGAAAAGAAAAGGGGGGGAGAGAGCGAGAGACAGACAGACAGATTGTGTGTCTTTGAGGCAAAGGATCCAGACCCTCTCCTGCAGGCCTTGCAGGTGCACTTCCTGTTGGTGTGTACTCCCTCGGGTGCTGTTGCTCTGGCCTGGGTCAGGCTCTCCCAGGAGGTGGAGGGTAGGCAATGCTGGGTAGGCGATGGAGGGGATGTGTTCCGGCAGTGTGCACTTGGTTTTGTGAGCTCCAGTGGGGAAAAGCCTTCCTGTTCCCCAGGCAGTTCTCCTCGGGGAGCCAGGGCTGCCTGTGTGGCCATGAAGAGCAAGGCTGGCATGAATGGGGACCTTGTCCTGGAGCCCTGGCCAGGGCCGGGAATCACACACAGGGGCTTTTCACGACGAACCTGGCAACAGAAGCGACATTGAGCGTGACTGGCGGCTTGCAGTGGACATGGGTCCTGGCAGGCGCGTGGCATCAGTGAAACAACGTTGCTGGCTCCTCATCACCCTGCCGTGACTGGGGGAGGAGCCTCTGGGGGAGGTGTCCTTTCCCAAGGAGTCTGCAAGTGTCATCACTGGCCCCGGCTGACCTGGTTCTCCCTGCAACCCTCCCACTTCAAACAATGTGCACCTGGAGAGCCGGCGGCTTGACAGTGCGTGGCCTGGGGCAGAGGCAAAGGGAGAGGCTCCGGTGCTGTTGAACGGGGATTGCATCCCAGCGCAGCCTCCGTAAGGGGCCACTGGGCGGTGAAGAAGAGCTGCTGCCCTGCTGATGGGCTGTGCGAAGCTAGGGACAGGTCAACAGCTGCCCAGGGGTCATCAGGCCACAGGTGACAGGGGGAGGTGGCGAATGGGGGTTGATGCTTCCCAAGGAAAAGAGCTGCTTGCCTTACAGGGAGACGCCTCTGTCCACCTGCATCCACGCCTTGCCTCTCCAAGGAGCTGCCTCACGGACTCACTGGTTCCCTGTCCTCGCCTCCCATCATGGGTGGCCGCTCGCTGGTGTACTAGACATGTGTGTGCGTGCAGACACAAGTGAGTGGGTGGGCGTGTGTGCCACCAGCGCTCTTCACGCTCCTGTGCTGCCCTGCTCTGTTTTTCAATATCAGCTGCCACCTGGGAGCTTTGAGGAGTGGTTGCTCATAAACAAGGCACACCATTACAGCTTCCCCACACCCACACCCTTATCTGCTGTTGAGCTTTTTGCACATTCTGTTACCCACTGTCAACCATTGTCTCAAAATGTTAGATGGAAATTTCCAGAAATAATTATTAAGTTGTAAATTGTGCTCAGCTCTGTGATAACATCTTAGGCCACTCTGCTCCAACCATCCTTAATGGTGGGTGAGTCAGTCCTTTGTCCAGAGTCTCTGCTGCTGACCCTGGACAGCCCCAGCCACCAGTTATCTGGTAGCTGTCCGGGTCACATACCCCTGAGCTCGTATTCCGGTAACCCTCCTTCCACTTCACGATGACCCCAGAGCTCAAGAGTGATGGTGGGCGATCTTATTAGAGTATACTGATATAATTTTTCTACTTTGCATCCCTCAAATTGTAATTCATTTTCTTAGATTTATGGAGGACTATTTCTCTTCTATTTTTTCTTTTTTAAAATTTTTATTTAAAAGGCAGACTTATAGAGATAGAGGGGAAGACAGAAAGAGAGAGACAGCTCTGAATCTCCTGATTCTTTCCCAAAAGGACTGCAACAATCAGTGCTGGGCTGCACGGGAGCCTGGAGCTCCTTCCGTGCCTCCCAGGCAGGTGCAGGGGACCAAGCATGGGCCGTCTTTCACTGTTTTCCCAGGCACATCAGTACGGAGCTCGGTCAGAGTGGAGCAGCGAGACTCGAACCAGGCACTGCACTACAGGATGAACCCACCCTGCTTGTTCCGTTTTATTGTTAGTTACTGTTGCTAACTTGTACTGTGCCCTGTTTGTAGATTGCTTTTCCTGTAGGTACGTGTGGATTGGAAACAGCAATCTGTACCTCTTCCCTGCAGAGGGGACCGTACTGTCAGCGGCTGTGATCCCGTGCGCCCTTCTTGTTCATAGCGGAAGCTGCAGCTGGAAGTGGGAAGGCTGCCTGCTAGGAGGACTCGGCCTTCAGCAGACCTGGGAACCCACAGATTCGTTCATTCATTAGACACAAGGAGGCTGACGCCTTACTGTGGGCCAGCCTCCAAAACACTTGATCACCATCCAAATCGATGGAATTGGGGCCGGTGCTGTGGCACGTTGCAGGTTAAGCCTCTGCCTGTGGCACCAGCATCTCCTATGGGTGTCAGTCTGAGTGCCAGCTGCTCCACTTCTGATCCAGCTCCCTGCTGATATTCCTGGGAAAGCAGCAGAGGATGGCCTAAGTGCTTGAACCCCTGTAGCCACATGGGAGACCCAGAAAAAGCTTCTGGCTTTCGCTGGCCATTGTGGCCATCAGAGGAGCAAAGCTTCAGATGAAATATCTCTCTCTCCTGTAAAATAAAAACAAATAAATAAAAGTAAAAAATAAATATATTTTATAAGATTTATCTGTATTTATTAGAAAGGCAGATTTATAGGGAAGGAGAGAAGAGAGAAACATCTTCCATCTGCTGGTTCACTCACCAGTGGGAGCAACGGCTGGAACTGAACCGATCTGAAGCCAGCAGCCAGGAGCTTCTTCTAGGTCTCGCACAAGGGTGCAGGGTCCCACTGCTTTCCCAGGCCTTAAGCAGGGAGCTGAATGGGAGGGTGGAGCAGCCAGGACATGAACTGACACCATATGGGCTGCTGGTGGAGGATTAACCACTTAAGCCATCATGTCAGCCCCTAAAGATAAACAAATCTTTAAAAACAAACAAAAACCCCAAAACTAAAAGATGATAGGACAACAGCATCAATATGACAAACATCAGAACTGGTACCTGTATAACTGCCAGTCATTCCTCTCCTGCACGGATAATTCCCTTGGCCCACACACCAAACCTACCCAGGAAGGTTTGGTTTCACACCCGGCTGTGGCAGAACCCCAGTACCGAGCAGTCCAGCCCTGTCTCAATAGCCCTGCTAGTCGGTCTCTTTGGCTCAGTCTGCTGCCCAGCTGGAGAGCGTCTACCGCTGTGAGATGCATTGTGAATCTGCATGCAGTGTCTGGATGACGCTGCACCTGTCCCCTCCAAATGCAGGCAGATCTTGAAAGGCTGCGGTCCCAGTGTGTCTGGTTGCTGGACGCAGGGTGGAGTGTCAGAGGGGTGGGCTTGGTGGAGGGTCCTTAGGTCACCGGCGCTGTGCCCTCAGAGAGCGGTTTCCACAAGAGGTTGGATTATTCAAGTTTAAGTTCTGCCTTGCTGTTCTCTCTGCTTCCTGGTTCATCAGGTCATTCTTCCTTCCTGACCAGCTTCCCCCAGATGCCTGGTTACGGGGTGGCCCAATCCTGAACCATAACTCTCAAATGGTAAGTTGACATCAGCCTTTTCTTTCTCAACAAGCTGTTCTCTTCTCCTATACTGTGGTTAAAGCAACAATAAAGCTGTGTAATGCATACACAAAGGCCAAACAACAGTCCCACGGCAGTTGTTGTCATGGAGTTTATGTTTAACTCAAGTCCCAGCTCCATTTAGAATTCAGCTCCCTGCTGATGTGTGCCGTGGTTGGCAGCGCTGATGGTCCAGGAGTTGGGTCTCTGGCACCCAGCCAGGTCGGAGAACAGATGGAGTTTTGGGCTCCTGGCTTCAGTTTGACACAGTCTTGGCTGGTGTGAGTATTTGTGGAGTTAGTGAGTGAGCCGGTAGATGGAAGATCTCTCTCGTCTCTCTGCCTGTCAAATAAGTAGAAAGTGAATAAATAGAACTTGAAAAGAAAGTGATGATTTCACTTTCTAGGAAGTAGGAGAGATGCTACAGAACTCAGAGAAAACGGGAAGGGAGAGGTGATCCCGGGTCACACATTGCTTGGCATTCACCAGGGATGGGACAGACTGTCCTGCTCAGGAGCAATGTCCGTGAGGGAGCGGCAGACAGGTGAGGATGCTGGCGGGGATGCCGGCGAGGATGCCGGTGAGGATGCCGCTGGGGATGCCGCTGGGGATGCTGGTGGGGATGACAGTGAGGATGCCGGCGGGGATGCCGGTGAGGAGCGTTTCTACCCTGTGCAGGTGGAGACCACATTTCCTGCATTATTTTTCTCTTTACAGCACACATAAACAGGTGACACTTCCCAGACAACTTTGCTGATGGATTTGAGCCTCCGGAGTCTTGAGTACTGGGATGTGTCGGTGACCTTGGGGATGATGTGTGTGAGATGCCAGCCTCACATGGTGAGTGTCCAGGAGCCACTAGACACTCATGGAGCTGCAATTTGCATGTATGGCTTATCACTGTAACACTGCCTGGACAAGAAAACCAGCAAGAAGAGCTAAAGTCCACCAACTTGCAGATCCTACCAAGCTTAGAAATTGAGGCACAGACAGAGGAAGGTGTGCAGAAAAATGAGCAGCTCCTGTAGGTCATTCTCCCTGAGGCGGGGCCTGTGGCAGGGCTGACTGAGATGGCATGGAACCTTCCAGCAGCTGGCAACGTGCTCCTTACTCAGCGGTCATTGGCTGTGTATCTGAGATTTACACATGGGCGAGTGCTTTCATGCCAGCATACAGTGTATGGATACAGTATATGGCTATAGCATATGGCTATAGGATATGGCTGCAGTATATGCGTGGTGCACCAGGTGTCTCAGGCAAGCAGACCCAGTGTAAAGGTGGTGGGTACCTTGTCCTTGCAAGTAGAAGAAAAGGAATTACCAGCAGAGAACCAAGGATTGGCCCAGGAAGGAGGATGACATTGTGGACGGTGGGTTTGGGGAGCCGGTGGTGAGTTCTGGTCTGTGCAGGACCACGGTGGGGCACAGAAGGAGGGCCCGGGAGAGAGTTTGATAAAGGGATCATTTACAGCAGGTGTGTACGGAGCTGGTACCGTATAACAATGGCAGGGGCTGGCAGCTGTTCTTGCCTGCTGCCTTGTTGGAGTTGGGGGAGAGGGGCTGGAGATACGGCTGGATGGCAGGACCACCTGGCAGGACTGCGGGCAGCTCAGGGCTGGCACAGAGTGGACCCCTTGTCGTCCTCCGTCCTGTTTTCCCATCTGCTGGTGCTGTTCACCACTCACTGGCCAACCAATCTGAAACCCAACCAGAAGTCAGAGACAAGCCATTCACTGAACACACGAGAGGTGAGCATATTTCTTCCAGAAGTCTCCTCCAGGGTGCCGGGGGGCTCCAGGAGCTGGTGCCTGAGCGTTCACTGGGGCAACAGCAGCAACCTACAGAGCTTGTCCCGGATTCCTGACACTAGGCAAGTGCTGAAAACAAGCTAATTTCTCTTCGAAGAATGTCCTTGGAGTAGTAAGAAGAAGGACTTGTACACATGGATTTCAACACTCTTGGTGCCACCTAACATGAACATATTTTAACTCGATTTTCCATGCTGTTTAAAGATAACCTCATTTAGAGGTCTCACAGTGACTCAACAGGCTAATCCTCTACATGCAAGTGCCAGCATCGCATGTGGGGGCTGGTCTGTCCCTGCTACTCCATTTCTGATCCAGCTCCTGGCTTATGGCCAGGGAAAGCAGTTAAGCATGGCCCTCGTGCTTGGTTCCTTGTGCCCATGTGGGAGATCCCCAAGGTGCTCCTGGCTTCAGAGCAGCTCAGCTGTGGCCATTGCAGCCACTTGGGGAGTGAGTCAGCAGATGGGAGACCTTCCTCTCTGTCTCTCCTTCTCTCTGTAAATCTGCCTTTCCAATAAAAATAGATGTAATTCGAAAAAGAAAATGAACAAAGTAGGGCATTCTTGAACAGCAAGTTAAGTTGCCACCTACAGTGCTGGCATCCCAAGTAGGCATTGGTTTGGTTCCTGGCTGTTCCACTTCTGATCCAGCTCCATGCTTTGGGCCTGGGAAGTCACGGGAAGGTGGAGCAAGCACCAGGGTCCACGCGGGAAGCCTGGCAGGAACACGGGGTTCCTGGCTTTGCTCTGGTCACTGCAGCTGTTTGGGGAATGGAACAAGGGTGCGGGGAGTTCTCTCCCTCTTGCTCTTCTTCTGTAACATTTCCAAATAAATAAAGTCTTTAAAACAAGGGCAAAAAAAAAAAAAAAGAAAAAGAAAATGAGCAAAGTGTGCCTGTCACATGAGACAAACAGCTGAGTATTTTCGTTTGTTGCCAGTTAAGTAATTTCAGCTTTAAAGTAGAAATGAGAATTTTGTAAAACTTCTCTCTGGTACTATGAATCTAACAGTTGCTAGTAATACTCCGGGGGGCAGGGCTGCTTGATGTTGCATGAAATGGTTTTTATAAGGAGTTTTATAATTCAATGAGCCAGTAAGTTTCAAATGCCGATGTGTAAGACGACACATCCAAGCACTGATGGAGACCCACTGAAATGCCCCCGGGACTGGGTCGCTGGTGGCCGGTGGGTGGAGGGTGCTTTGCCAGTGGCGCTCATGCCACTTTGCAGGCTGTCTTGCCGTGGCGTCAGATCTGAAAGCGCTGCTAAAGCGCCTGTCCATTTTTCAGCTGCAGATCTGCAAGTCGCGTTGTCTTCCAGCGAAACACTTTGTCACAGCAGACTGCGAGCAGGGAGAGAGGAGCAGCCAGCTGGCCGCTGCCACGCAGAAACGTGAAACCATGCCACTTTTGTCAGGCACACATTTTTGTTTTACAATATAATCATGTTTAATAAATATGCTGTTTATTAATAAATTATCTTTAATACACATTTAAATGTACTTAACAAGTTTATCTATAATGGATTGATTATTACCTTAAGTGAACAGATCTTTGGTTTTAGTTTTAATTTCTTTTTTCTATAATAATTCATTTTATTTTTGATGAGTCGTTCAGAAGGATGCATGCCAATGTGGACCATCGGTTAGGTTGGCAAGGGTCAAGGAGGGGGGAAATGGATGGCATAACTGCCTCCGATCTCCTTTTTTCCCTGGTCCCTGAAGAAAGCAGAGAGAGAAGGAATGGGGCCACTCTCAGCAGTCCAGCCACCTCAGTGTCTGGGGACGGGGGCTGGCCACCCGATGCCCTCCCAGGGTCCCCGGAGTGCAGCATGTTCCAAGGTACTGCTCAAGTGCTTTTGATGGCTCTGAGATGCTGTTGATCCTTCCAAGGATTATTTGCTGACCTGGTTCACCTTAGAGTCTCTACTCGCCCAGATACTTGCTGTCAAAGCTTGGCTGGGAGAGTTGTTCAATTTGTTCTACACTCCGTGGTACTAAACGTCCTCTGCAGGCCTTAATGAACTGGTTCTCAAGTTTTCCATGTGCATCTGGGCATGCCACCCACTGCAAAGAAACCTTGCCAGAGATAACTCCAACCTGATTCCTGTGTGTGCCAGCCCATGTGGGGTTCAACTCAGTCTGTCACCTACATCTACCTACACACACTAGTGGTTTCAGTCATTTGGTCAGTTCTGTCTCCAACCCAATCTCATAAGCAAACCAGTGGATGTTGCAGCCCAGCCTAACCCTGCCCACCACACACTCGGCCCTCATGCACACCAGCGGAAACTGCAGCCTAGTAGGAGCAACACCCCATAACCCCCACAAAGCCCGCTCCCCGCCCCAGTGCATCCCAGTATGTACAGCAGACAGGTAGAATCTATCTCGCATCCCATTCAGCTCTTGTACGTCTGGACACTGGAGCCCAGCTCAGCCCAACTGACCTACTATCCAGCCCACACTTAAGCTGGTAGGTTCCAGCACCTGTCCAGCCAGGCCTGCCCCCAGCCCTGGTTCTCATGCTTACCAGTGGCAGCCCATCAGAGAGGTGCCCACAGTTTTCCTACTCCCAGCCCCAGATCTTGGATTTTCCTTGTGGTTCTGTGGTCTAGCCTGACAGGACTTGCCTCCAGTTCTAGCACCTGCCAGGTGATGCTGTGGCAAAGCCTGACCAGTCCACGCTTACTCTGGCTCATGCATGTACCAGTGGATATGGTTGATACCCAGCCTAGCTGTCCTCCTAACCCGGCTCATGTACAGGCCAACAGGCTTTGCAGTCCCAGTCCTAGCTTTCAGGCTCACCAGCCAGAACAGTGGCCCAACAGAGGAGTCCTCAAAGTTCCCTCACAAGGCTTGTCTCCCACCCCTGCCCACTGGTCTTATGTGTGCTGGTGGATGCTGCTTGGTATTCCTCAGCGGGTGCTGCAGCCTGGCTCAACCCACCCTCCCCCCCAGTTCCAGCTCATGCTGGTGGGTGCTGCACCATAGCACAGCCCAGCTAGCCCTGACTCTAATGTTAACTAGCTGGTGTTGTGGCCCAACCTGGCCTGTCCTGTATACCACCCTGGTTCTCACATCTGGCCACCCCCAGCACTGACCCACACATATGCTGGCGGGTACTATTACCTAGTCTGGTCTGAGCTGCTCTCAGTCTTGGTTGTTGTGCCCACATGAAGGGATTGCATCCTGACAGAGGAGTTCCCCAAGCTCCTCTATCGGGTCACCTTCCAATACATAGATCTTGTGCACATTGGTGGGTTCTTGGCTCAGCCTGACTTGGCCCACCTCCTGTCCTGGCAGGTACAGCAGCCTTGCCCAACCAGCCAACACCTATTCCAGTTCTTACTGTTGGGTGCCACAGCCCAGCCCTGCTTGGCCCACCCCCAGACCCAGCTCTCTCAAGGTTCAATGGGTGCCAAGACCTAGCCCAGCCTAGTCCAAGTCCAGCCCCCCGACTCTGGCTCTTGAAAGCACCAACAGGTACTGGGGCCTAGCCCAGTCTGTCACACCCCAGACCTAGTCCACACCCATGCCAAGGGATAATGCACTCATGTCCAGCCCAGTTTGCAGCCCCCATTCTGAACCTTGCACTCATTAATGGGAGCTACATCACAGCCAGGGTGTTCCCTTGGCACCCCAGCTAGGCTTATTTCCAGCCACAGATCTTGTGCATGCTCCAACCCAGCTGGCATAACTCATCTCCTGTCTTGGCCTTTGCCATCAGACACTATGACCTGACCCAGCCCAGCGTGTCCTCAGTCTCAACTTTTGCTGGTGGGTGCTACTGCCTAGCCCTGCCCAGCCTGTCCCCACCCCTGGCTTTCATGTGAACTGGCAGGTGTGTTAGCCTAGCCCAGCATGGCCTACACCCCATCCTGGATCCTATGTATTCCAGTGTACTATGGTTTGCAATCCACAGCCTCCCATGCCCACTGGCACACAGGTCAGCAAGCCTGGTCCTCCAGCAGTGGTCTGTGCCGGCCTGGGGCCTTGCCTGCCTATGCCAGGCCCACACATAGGTGCAGACCCCCAGGCCCTGTCTGCTGGCATGCAGGCATCTCCCCCAAACATGTCTTAAAAAATAGAATAGGCAACGATGCAGGCACGTTGGTACAGTTAACAGATTTGGCATTAGCCCAGGCCTGGATGCCCACCAGCTATTAGCTGCTTTTCTCCTGGTGGTGTAACTGTTGCCTAGGTACCATGCAGTCTAGGCCGTTGCCTGCAGCTTTTTTGTTTTGTTTTTGTTTAAGATTTCTTTATTTTTATTGAAAGGCAGTTTTACAGAAAGAAGGAGAGACAAAGAAAAAGATCTTCCATCTGCTGGTTCATTCCTGAAGTGGCTACAATGGCTGGAGCTGAACTGAGCCGATCCAAAGCCAGGCGCCAGGAGCTTCTTCCAGGTTTCCCACATGGGCGCAGGGTTTCAAATCCTTGGACCATCCTCTACTGTTGTTGCAAGCCATAAGCATGGAGCTGGATGGGAAGTGAGCAGCTGGGATATAGACTGGTGCCCACATGAGATGCTGGCATTTGCAAGGTAAGGATTTAACCATCGAGCCGTTGCACAACTGCTATCAGGTCAAGCCCAGGTGATCTGGAAACTCCAGTGGGGTCGTCTCTAGGAATCTGCTGCCACTCTCACCACTGTAGGAACTGCTCATGGTGGTGGTGGGGACCGCAAGCAGGGACTCCACAGAGAAGCTGCCAACACAGAGGGCCCAGCTATGCCCGGCAGCAGTGCCAAGGGGCAACAATACAATAGGCAGTGGCGATGCAAGGATGAGACATGGATGCTAATGATGGGATGGTCTTGTACCTGGTTGGGGGGCAACTCCAGTAGAGGAAGACAGAGGTAGGTACAGCCTGAGTGAACACAGGTGGACAGCAGGCAGAATGGCTGACTCTGGAGACGGTGGCCATCGGCTCTGGAGTGCCCCCTGCAAAGGCTCTGCAAGCCTTTGATCACACCTGCATACAGTGAACTTTGCTGTGCCAGAACACACTAAGCTCCCATCGTCCATCCATAAGGCCGCTGGCTGGCTCAGATGTAGCTGCTCTGCTTCTGATCCAGCTCCCTGTCGATGCACCTTAGAAAGCAGTGGAGGCTGGCCCAGGGACTTGGGCCCCGGAGGCTGACAGGCAGGCTAACGGAGAAAGCTGCCCCTGACACTACGGGCTTCTGAAGGCAATAGTGTGGGGATCCTCCCTCTGGGTGGTATGGGCTGGCCCAGCCCAGACCCTGACCCCTGACCGGTTCCTATCACCACCCCTGCAGTGGGCCCTGACCTCTCACACTGCTGTGCAGAGCGGCCGGCGCCGAGTGGAGGGGCTGAGACCCAGGAGTTCTGACTCCTAGATCTGTTCTAGTCTCAGCACAGGCTTCCTCTGTGCCCAGGACAGAGACGGCTCTCCCCAGCGGCACCAGTGTGGGGAGCAGGTGGATCAAAGCCACAGGGCAGGCATCTGACAGTGGGTAAGCTGCTTGTAAAGTCTGCATCCCTTATGGGAGTGCATGGCTTGGAGCCCGTGGCCACCTGCTTCTGATCCAGCTCTCTGCCAGTGCACACACCCTGGGAGGCAGCAAGCAGCTGATGGCTCAAGTCCTGGCACCCCTGCCACCCACACTGGAGACCAGGGTACAGCTTCTGTGCCTGGCCCAGCCCTGATTACTGTGGGCATCTGAGAAGTGAGCCAGATGATACAAGCTCTGTTTCTCTTGTACGTTGCTGTTCCTTTCCAATAAAATGAAAGTAAAATGAAGGAAGAAACAAATCTAGAAGCACAGCTTGGGCTCCTAAGCTCAGGGCTGGGCCCAGGGGTGTACATGGGCCACTCTTACCTGGTTTGCAGACCTGTCTCTTTCGGGACCCTAGGGGAGGTTTAAGGGATCCAGCTGTCTGGGAAGGCATGAGCTGGAGCTTCCTGGCTCCAGGCCCTGAGGTTGACTTGGGGGCAGCATGAGCAGAGGGGAAGGGTTTGTCTGGGAGGAAGGCCCGAGGTTCCTGGAGAGAAACAATCTCACTTCCTTTTTTTTCTCCAGTGGAAAAGCTGCCCAGCCTTCCTTGGGGCAACCTGGCCCTTGGTGGTCAGCACAGCCCCTGCAGGAGGTGAGGGGGTCTGGACAAACGCCCTAATCCCGGAGCTGGGGAGAGGCAGCGGCTGGTACGAGCTCGGGCTGCAGCCATCCCCACACTAAGGCCCCACGAAGCTGGGAGGCCTGGGCTGTGAATTATGGGCCAGACCCAAGTGGTGGGGGGCGGGGACGGGGATGGGGATGGGACCCGCTGAAACAGATCAAAGGGAACTGCCCCCGGGGCTGGCCCTCGCACCCTGACCCTGCCTGTGACTGGAATGACAGACAGGTGGTAAATACTGGCGGGTGTGGGGGAGTAGGGTCGCTTCCTTTTGAAGTTTCTTGCACACACACTGCTGCACCCCAGCCCCCTCTCCTGCCTGAGCCATCCCAGGCCTGCCCTGCACAGCCCTGCAGCCGCCCACTGGGGCTGCTCTCCCCCAGGTCCGCCTCCTCCCAGCTTGGTCTGAAATAAAGATTAGCTTCCATCTCCTAGTGGAGATGCCTAGGCCTGCCCAGTATTGGGCCCGGGACCCGCAAACACTACTACAGCTGCTAAATACTTTCTTACCTACCCTGAGAATGCGCCCCGCAAGCCCCGGGTAGAGTAGGGGGTCTCCCTGGAGAACTTGTGGGGGTGCATGCAGAGGTCACCCAGCCATGCGGTCTGTCCCACGTCCCTGACCATCAGGCTCCTCTGCGTTCTCCTGCCTCCCCGGCAGTTCCTTGGCACTGGGTGTCAGGCCGCCTCCTCCCTTCCTGTCCCAGAGTTGGACTTTTAAGTCCCAGGCAGCGACGGGGCCTCCTTGGGATTTCCCCCCACTCCCCCGCTTGCACACTGCAGAACCAGCAAACCCCAGCCCAGTGGCTGTGAAGCAGCTACCCATGGCCCAGGCTCTCAGACTGCCTCCTTCATCCCACCCACCTCCTCCATCCCACTCTCCCTGCAGAGGGCAGAGGTCCAGCTGTGGGCTACGCAAGTGTCTGCCCACCCCAGACTTTGTTCCCAGGGAATTTCCAAAACCCAGGGCTAGGGTCTTGGTTTATTCCCGGGATCCAGAAAGCCATTCCTGACAGCTCCAAACTCCAACCACAATGGCTCAAAGGTTAAATCCTTTACCTATAAGCGGTAGCATCCCACCTGGGCACTAGTTCGTGTCCCAGCTGCTCCACTTCCCATCCAGCTCCCGACTTTGACCTGGGAAAGCAGAGAGGATGTCCCAAAGCCTGGGATCTTGCACCCACATGTCAGAGTAAGTTCCTGGCTTCTGGCTTTGGATCAGTTCAGCTCTGGCCATTTGGAGAGTTGAACCAGTGGATGCAAGATCTTTCTCTCTGTTTCTCCTTCTTTTTATAAATCTGCCTTTTCAATAACAATAAACAAATCTTTTTTAAAAATGGGCTCTTTGATTAAAAAAAATTTTATTTTATTGGAAAATCAGGATTACAGGTGGAGTCAGGGGATCCTCCGGGCCTGGGCCAAGACAAAGGAATTCAGAAGTCTGAAACTCCATCCACGTGGGTGACAGGGACCAAAACCCTGGAGTGCCTGCTTGCGGCCTTGCAGGAGGCACATTGCCAGGGTGCTGGAGTTGGGAGCATGGTAGACTTGAACCCCGGGCCTACAGACTGAAGCTCTAGGCAAAGGCTCCTGGTGATGAGTAGCTCATCTGATCTCAGCAGGGAAGGAAGGTCCTTCTGGTTCCTGTGATTTAAGAGTGAGTCCCCGCGGGTGGGGCCTGGGTGATGTACCTTGTTCCCGCCACTGAGTGCATTCCAGGAATGTTTGCTGAGGGAATCAGCCTAAGGTTAGGAGGTCCCACCCCATCCTGTCACTCACTTTAAGTGGGGTGAGGCTTCCTGCCCTGGCCTACTCTCTTGGACGGGTGTGTGTGGGGGGGTTGCCCAGGTGGGACTGAGTGCTCGCCAGAGAGGCCCCTGCAGAGGTGCGCCCCAGGCGGGGAGAAGTCCCGGCTTGCTCTGTGCGGACAAAGTATTTGGAAGAAGCTGCATCTGTTCTGAACACGGGTAAATATTCTCTTCTTACCATTATTCCAGATGTGACAAAGAATAACACTGAGGTCCCTAGAATTTTGTTGTATTAGATATTATAAGTGTCCAGAGATGACTTGGAATTTATGGGAGGGGCTGGAACTGTGGGCAGTGGGCTGAAGCCTCACTCGGAACAGCCTCATCCCATCTGAGGGTGCTTGGTTCGAATGCCTGCCACCCTGTGTTTCTTCTCATGGAGATTCCTGCTAACGTTCCTTGGAGGAAGCAGATGGTGGTGCAGACGCAGCCCTGGCTGTTGTGGGCACACTGGGGTGAACCAGCAGATGAAGATCTGTCACTCTGCCCTCCCACAGGAGCCTGCGCATACACTAACTTGACAGCATTGTGTGTAAGGAGTTCGGTGTCTGAAGAGGGTCCCAGTACAGGTTCCCGTGGGCACCAAGGGACAGCTGCGTGTGTGCTCATTCTCCTGCTGGGCATTAGAATTCACAAGATGTTTCCCGAGCATTTGTGGAGCAGTGACTGCAGTAAGCTTTAAAAGATGCAAATACAGGGCCCGGCGGCGTGGCCTAGCGGCTAAAGTCCTCGCCTTGAAAGCCCCGGGATCCCATATGGGCGCCGGTTCTAATCCCGGCAGCTCCACTTCCCATCCAGCTCCCTGCTTGTGGCCTGGGAAAGCAGTTGAGGACGGCCCAATGCATTGGGACACTGCACCCGCGTGGGAGACCCGGAAGAGGTTCCAGGTTCCCGGCTTCGGATCGGCGCGCATCGGCCCGTTGCGGTTCACTTGGGGAGTGAATCATCGGACGGAAGATCTTCCTCTCTGTCTCTCCTCCTCTGTGTATATCTGGCTGTAATAAAATGAATAAATCTTTAAAAAAAAAAAAAAGATGCAAATACAAGTTCCAAAGTGGGCTGGCCCTGTGATGTAAAGCTAAGCCTCTGCCTATGGCGGTGGCATCCCAGTTCTGGTTCAAGTCCTAGGTGTTTCATTTCCCATGCAGCTCCCTGCTTACTGCCTAGGAAAGCAGAGGAAGGACGGCCCAATGCTGGGGACGCTGCACCCATGAGGGTGACCTGGAAGACACCCCCAGCTCCTGGCTTCAGACTGGCTCAACTCTGGCCATTGTGGCCATTTGGGGTGTGAACCAACAGATGGAAGATTTCTCTCTGTTTGCCTGTTTCTCCTCTCTGTGAATCTGCCTTTCCAATAAAAATAAATACATCTTTTTTTTAAAGTTCCACAGCCAGGGTGGCATTGAGCACATGTCCTGATGGCCAGGGGTCTGCTGTGGCCAACCCCTGCCCAGGCCACGTCTCTATGCCTCTCCTGCCAGGAGGCTGTGGTCTCTGCTTTGGAAGCGGGAAGGTTCTGTTCTGTGACCAGTTCCTTTTGTGAGGCAGTGTTTCTGGAGAAGGTTCTAGAAGTAGTTTGGAGAGTGGGGTGGGGGTGAATCAACTCTTCCGGTCCTTTCTGAGGGCTTTCTCCAGGGACTCTGATCTGATAAGTCAGCCCCTTTGTGACTTGGGCTGGTGTTCCCCGCCCTGGGCCCCTCTTCAGTCACAGCCCTGGCTCTCCAGGACACCCCGGCAGGCCCAGGCTGGGACAGATAAGAGCCATGCTTGTTAGCTCAGCTGTTCCCTGCAACACCCAGCCTTGTTTTCAACTCAACGGGAACTTGGGTGCGGAAGTGCGGCTATATCCACCCAGCTTCAGAGTTGGGCTTGGTTCCAGATAAAAGGAAATTTCGTCAGTTTTCCCAGACATGGGGACAAAAATAGAGTCGACAGGAACCTCAAAGGCTCTGCTGGGGTACCAGGGTCACACCTAGGAAAATCAACCAAAGCTCGCCTCCAGGCCCCTGGTCATTGGTTTGGGGCAGCTCCTGAGGCCATGCTCTGTCAGGAGGGCTGTTCGCTCCTCCTGCTGGCCACAGTGTCAGTGTCCATGTGTTTGTTGAGCCTGTTTGCCAATCTGCTGAGTACAAGATCCTGAGTACAAGTTCAGATGAGTTCTATGGTCATGAGCTTGGACTTGGATGGAGACCAGCACCTGGAGAGGTTGGACCCTCCATGCTGGACCCCACTGCAGGTGGGAACGCCTCCCACAGGAGGTTGCCCTGCCTCCACCTCCCCAGCAAGACAGTGCCCACGAAGATGGCATCATTTTGCGTGGGGAGCCCAGCTGCTCCGGGCTGGTGGCTTCCTGCTGCAGGTCCAGATAACTGTAGATGGGAAGAGGTGACACAGTGAGCCGCTCTCTGCCTGACCACATGGGTACCAGGTGGATAGCACTTAGAAAGGTACTGTGGCATAGTAATCCAACCCTCCACCGGCATCACCAGCATGCCACGTGGGTGCTGGTCCGGCTGCCTGCTAATGACCTAGGAAAGCCATGGAGGTTGGCCCAAGTCTTTGGAACCCTGCACCCATGTGGGAGACCCATCATAAGCTTTTGGCTTCGTACTGGCCCAGTGCCAGTCATTGAGGCTGCTTGGGGAGGGAAACAGGAGGTGGATGCGTTGTCTTCCTTCACTCTGTGTGGCTCTGCCTTCAAACAGAAATAAATCCTAACAATGGATAAATAAAGACAGGTCAACATTCCTGTTTCCGCACTTTTGCCTTCCTCCTGTCTGTCCTTCTCTTATCTTTTCTTCCCTTCCCTCCACCGGGAAGGCTTAGGTGTGAGGTTGAATCTTGTAAATCCCTTCAGCACTGTTAGTTCTGGGGGTGGGAGGTGGCAAAAGGCCCGCTTCTTGGGTAGCCTGCTGAGCCCCCACGAAGTGAGCACCAGGCAAGTGGTCTCCAGGGCCAGAGATAGACCACTGGCCCCAGCTCAGGGTGAAGAGCTGCTTTTGGTGGCAATCAATCTGACAGGTGAGCCTGGGGAGCTGGACTCCCTGCGGCAGGCTGTGCCTTTTGCTGGAGCAAGCAGCTCAGGTGCTGATGGGAAGCGGGAAGTTAGGCGAGTCCCCTTGGCATGGAGGAATCAATGCTTCACTCTTTCAGTAAACACCAGGGTTCCCTGTCCTCAAGGTGTCGATGGACGAACTGGTAGGGCAGGGCAGGGCAGGGCAGGACAGGGCAGGGGTAGGTGGGGACGGGTGGCATGCCAGTGCGAAGCAGCACAAAACAGAGTCTTTGCACTGCGCACTGTGAAGACGATTGAGCTGGAAGATGGGCTTTGCAGGGTCAGACTGTGTGTGTGCTGCAGAAGTAGGGTGTGCCCAGGCAGCTCTGGGCAGCAGGGCAAGGGGGCAATATTTGGAGCAGGGTGGAACCTGGTGGTTGGAGAGCTGCAAACTGCGAAGCCCCCAACAAGGAGACCAGAGCAGTTGGCTGAAAGGGGATGGAGCGATGACCACCTGGGTAGCCTGTCCATATGGGGAGGCTCCCTCCAGGCCCTAGGCCACACCCTGGGGGCTCTGCAGGTCACAGGTGGCCTGTGGCCTCCAGGGCTGTGGAGGGGCATCAGGGAGTGGCAGGAAGCTGACCGAGCAGGGCTGTGTGTTTTCTTTAATTAGGGCATCGGTGGGCGGCTGCCATGGACGGCTTTGCCCTGTTTACTTTGCCCCTGCATCCTGATGAAATTTTCTGATGCGATTTGCTGACACCAGAGGCAGCCTCGGGTTCTGAAAACACAGCGGGGCAGCCGCTGTCCTCAGGCCAGCCCCTCCTTTAGAGCAGCTCCCGCATGCCCGGGGCATGGCGGCAGTGCCCGGGGCATGGCATCGTTGCCAGCTCTGGTGCTAACCTGGAGCCTTCACCAGCTGCGGGATTCCGGGAGAAGGAATTCACCTCTGTCCACATCTCAGATACTGCCTGATGCTTCCCCTCTCATTAAACTCACGCTCCCACCTGTCATTCCTGTGCCGTGCAGGTCCAGGTGACAGTCATGGGGACAGCGGGTCAGCTGGGGACCACATCCACATTGTACAGACTTCGAATTATATCGGAAAAAATGCCTGAACCTTCACAGAGATGTGTTACATCAAGGTTGGGAAAGCTTTTCCAAGGTCTGTTGGCTGACTGACTCCACCTTAGTGATCCACAGACCCAGGAACATGCTGCAAAGCTTGGCCGGGAGAGTGGTCCAACCTGTTCTGCTTTCCATCCACTGATGAGGCAGTCAGCATCCCTTCCTGGCCTAGATGAGCTGACTGTCATGTCCCTGTGCGCGTCAGAGCCTGCTGTCCACTGCACAGGCCTCCACAGCTGAGGAGGCCCAGTCCCAGCGCATGCACTCCAAGGTTGGAGCACACCTCTGTGATTTTTCCTGTGGCTGCAGTCTAAGTCCAGCAGTCTGTAACTTGAAACAGCCAATGCACATACCAGTGATGTAGCTGCCTGATCGGTTCTGCCCCAGTCCCATCTCTCACATGAACTGACGGGGCTGCAGCCCAGCTCAGTCAGCCCACCACAGACCAGCAGGTGCTGTGACCTAGTTGGGGCAACCCCCCCAATAACCCCACCAGGCCTGTCCTCGCCCTGTCTTTTTTGCGTGTCAGCCTCTGGTGCAGCCTAGTCCAGACCAACCAACATCCCATCCATCCCTCTCTTGTGTGCCTCCATGGATGCTACGGCTTAGCTCAGCCTGACCAGCTTCCAGACCCATTCCTCATGTAGGCTGACAGTTACCACTGTCTTGTCCAGCCTAGTCTGACCCTAACCCTGCTTCTTGTGCTCATAAGTGGTTAGGTACAGCCTAGCAGGACAGTGTCTATAGTTCCCCTGCCCGACATGCTCCCAGCTCCAGATCTTGTGCCTGCCAGGAGGTACTTTGGTCTAGCGAATATGACTTGTACCCAGTCCTGAAACTTGCCATCTGCTTTGACAGGCCATGCCCAGCTCAGCCCCACTTTGCATATTCAGAGACTGGAAGCAGCAGCCCAGCAACTGAGTAGCTCCCCTTCGAAGCCAGCTCACAGCTGTGGGCCTTAAGCATGCCAGTGGGTGCTGCAACCCAGCCTGATCTGGTCTACTCCAAGGCCCAGCTCTCCTGTTCACCAGCAGGAGTTGTGGCCTAGCAGGGGAGTTCCCCAAGTTCCTCCTCGAGGCCCACTCCTAGCCCCAGATCTCACACCCTGCTATGCAGACTGACATGATTGGCCTCCAGTACTGGCATTCACTGGCTGGTACTATGGCCTAGCCCGATTGGTCTGCACCCATTGCAGCTCTCACCAACAGGTGCTACAGCCTAGCCTGGCCTGTCCCATACCCAATGTTGCTCTCACAAGTACCAGTAGGTACTGGAGCCTTGCCCAGTCTGGCCTGCCCCCAGACTCAGGTCACATGCATTTGGATGGGTGCTGTAGCCTTGCCCAGCCTAGTCTTCCTTGCGCCCACTCTCACAGTCACCAGCAGGAGCTGCAGCCCAGCAGGGGAGTCCCCAGAGTTCCTCGACCAGGCCTGTTCCCAGCCCCAGGTCTTGCGTGCACTGGCAGGTGCTTCAACCTGGCCTGACATGGCCTGCTGTCAGTGTCAGCTCTCACTGGCACATCTTACAGTCTAGCCCAGCCAGGCATGGTCCACACTGTCCTGGTTCCTATGCGTGCCAGTGGGTGCCAAGGCCTGGCCCAGCCTGGCCTGCTTCAAGGGCCAACCCACACAAATGCTGAGGAGTGTACAGACTTGCCTGGCCTGGCCCACCCCCAGCCCTGGCTCTTGTGCTCCCCGACAGGAGCTGCGGACTAGTGGGGGAGTTCCCCAAGTACCCCCTACCAGGCCTGCTCTCCGCCCTGGATCTCATGTGCTGGCGAGTACCATGGCCCTGCTTGGCACGGTCTGCCTTCAGTCCCAGCCTTTGCATGGATTAGTGGGTGCTGCAGCCTGGCCCTGCCTGGCATCTCCCCAGCTCTTGTGAATGTTGGGGGGGTTCCTGTCAGGTGAATTTTGTGGTTCAGTCTGGCTCAGCTCATTACCACTCCAGCTCTTTGCATAAACCAGTGGATGCTGCAGTCCCACAGAGGCAAGCCCACAATTCCCCTACAGAATTGCTCCAGATTCAGTTCTTATGTTCTGGTGGGTGCTACGGCCTGGCCTGACATGGCCTACCTCCTGCTCTGACACTCGTGGGTGGGTACTACAGACCAGCCAGCCAGACATGCCCCCAGCTTCAGCTTTGGAGTGTGCCATAAGACAGTGGGTGATGCTATTTAGCATAGCCACGTCTCCCATGTGGGCAGGTGCCTTGCCCTGAATGAGATACGGCCCCAGTTTTCCCTTCTAAACCATTCTGTTTCAGCTTCCTCGCCTAACTGGGAGACTCGCCTAACTCCTAGTCTGTGGGAGACCCCAGAAATCTTCCTCCCCTGTCAAGCATTCCTCAGCCACTCCTTAGTCCAATAAGCCCCTAGACACTTTTTTCCTTGGGCGGTCTGCAACCCCCCAGCCTGGGGGCAAGGGTAAAAAAAAATGATGAGAATAAGCAACTAAGCTGGCATACTGGCATACTTAACACACACTTGGCATTAACCAGGCCAGAATGCATGCCAGCTACTGGCTGCTTCTCTCCCAGCAGCCTAGGCAGTTGCCTATAGCTGGGTGTTTCCTTCTAGTCACTCTGCCCACAGTCTGGGATGTGTCTATTGAACTCAGAACTTTGACTCCCCACTGTCTGCCAGACCAGCCCCGGGAAGCTCACAGCCGTGCCCTGAGGGACTGCTCACTTCCTCACCTGCCTCTGGGGACTTCCCATGCCGGGTAGAAGGGCTGCTGGGTGGCTCTGCCAGGAAGCGCGTGATGCTCTCCCAGCTGCTGCCTTCGTCCTGTGCACACCACGGCGGATGGGTAAGGCCTTTGCTCAGGGACTCTTCCCAGCTGCCCACCCTCCTCCTGGCCGCAGGGCTCCGGTCACCTGGCTCTTGTCTCCTACCCCAGTGGGCACCAAGTCCCCAGCCCTGCCACACAGCCCGCTCCAAATCACAGCCCAGCCAGGAACGTTTCCAAAGACAAACCAGCTTTCATTTGTTCATTTGGAAACCCACATATTGGAACCCTTATGGCATCCCAAGCACTGTGTAAGTGTGACCTCATCTGCCCCTCATGGCAATTAGTTGGTAACCATAACGTACTGACTTCAACAGCCTCCTGCCTACAGTGGCGATGTCTCAACAGACTAACTCTCTACCTACAAACACCACAATCCATATGGTGCCAGTGTGTGTCCTGACTATTCCACTGTAAATCTAGCTCCCTGCCTGTGGCCTGGAAAAGCAATGGAGGACTGCCCAAAACCTTGGGACCCTGTACCTGTGTGGGAGATTCAGAAGAGGCTCCTGGCTCCTGGCTTCAGATTGGCTCTGGCCTTTGTGGCCATGTGGGGAGCCAACCAGCAGATGGAAGGTATTTCTGTCTTTCTTTATGTAAATATGCATTTGCAATTTAAGAAAAATGATTTTAGGCTCACCATGATAGCCTAGTGGCTAAAATCCTCATCCTGCACTTGCCGGATCCCATGTGGGTGCTGGTTTGTGTCCCGGCGGCCCTGCTTCCCGTGCAGCTCCCGGCTGATGACCTGCAAAAGCAGCAGAGGACAGTCCAAAGTAGGAGACCTGGAAGAAGCTCCTGGCTCCTGGATTTGGGTTGGCTCAGCTCCAGCTGCTGTGGCCACTTGGGGAGTGAACCAGCAGATGGAAGATCTTCCTCTCTGTCTCTCCTTCTCTCTGTAGATCCGACTTTCCAACAAAAACAATAAATACATCTTTAAAAAAGATGTTTTTGGTTCTTTTAACACAATCTTTCTTATCATTTAGGGATTTTTCCTAATAAGAAAAGAGATCTTCTAGACTCATACGGACATGGGCTTTCAAGGCCAGGCAGCTGGCTTCGGAGTGCTCTGGAAGCACGCGAGGGGACCGGGTGCCCCTGCTCGGCCCTCTCCTGGGTGCAGGCCCGTCCTCTGTACTGTCTGGGAACTGCACTGTCATAACTCTGCACAAGTCAGAGGGACACAGCCTCTCCTGAACATGCAGGTTTTCTTTCAAACGCCAACACAGCTCCTGCGAGATCTGGCTCACCCGCGAGGTGATGGCAACAGTGACGTTAGGGCCACCGAGTCAGCCACGCCAGTACCCAGTCCAGTGCTAGAGGTGTTCCAGTGTCAGGAACGAGACGAAGAGACACTGTGCGAGAGATGCTGTCCGTTCACAGATGACAAAGAAGTGAGAGGCCAAGGTCAGGACTGCGGTTGCAAGCAGGCCCTCTGCCCCTGGGCTGTCATCACCTAGCCCCCCAGGGGCCCGTCACCAGGGCACATGGACGCCTCTGCGGCCTCCTGACCTGGCTTGGGCCCCCCCAGGGCCCGGTCTGTTCTGTGCTTCCATCCATGGCCTTGACTGGCACCAGCCTCTCTTCTTCCGCTGCAATCACAGGACGCCTGATAGTTTGAGAAGCATTTGAGAGATCTGGAATGTTCCCTTGTAAAAAACAAAAACAAAAATACATTTGTTTATTTGAGGGGTTGGTACCCTCACGTAATGGGTTGTTTGTCTGTAGCACCAGCATCCCAGGAGGGCACCAGTTCAAGTCCTGGCTGCTCCACTTCTGATCCAGCTTACTGTTAATAACCTGGCCATGGAATTTTCCTGGCAGTGGAAATTGACCCAAGTTGTTGGGCATCTGTACTCACATGGGAGAGCCACAAGAGGCTCTGGTCATTGTGGCTGTGTGGCAAGTGAACCAGCAGATGGAAGACAACTCTCTCTGTCTCTCCTTCTCTCTGTAACTCTACCTATCCAATAAAAATAAAATAAATCTTTGGATAACAGGATCCCACGGACTTGGGACATCCAATGTTACTTCCCCAGGCCATAAGCAGGGAGCTGGATGGAAAATGGAGCAGCCATGATACAAACTGGGGCCCATATGGGGTGCTGGTCCTTGAAGGTAGAGGATTAGCCTGTTGAGATGTGGTGCCAACCTCAAAAATAAAATACATCTTTTTAAAAGGATTTATTTATCTGGCATAATTATAGGAAGATTGAGGTGGAGGACAGAGAGAGAGAGACAGAGCCAGGAGCTTCTTCTGGGCCACCTGTGTAGGTATAAGGTTCCAAGGTCTTGGGCCAGCTTCTACTGTTTTCCCACGCATATTGGCAGGGAACTGGATCAGAGTGGGGGAGTCAGGACTTGAACCGGTGACACTGCAGGCAGTGGCTTTATTTGTTATGCCACAGTGCCGACCCCAAGATCGGGCACTTGCCAGATGTTGGATGTTGAGCAGGTGGGGGAGTCCCTGGGTCAGTGCATTAGCCACATCCTGTCAGTGGAGGCTGTGCTTGGCTGCATGGTGAGGTCATGGTGAGCCAGGAAGCAGCCAGGGTTCTGCATTATCCAGCCTTTCCTCACTTAGGACTGGCACAGAGAGCTCGGAAGCACCCGCTGCAGCTCTCAGGTGCATGCGAGAGGTGTGTGCCTGCAGCTGTGTGCGCAGGCGCAGTCCCTTTGGCTGTAGGGATCTTGGGACCCTCCTGGTCTCTCTCCCCGGTCTCCTCCCTGGGGCTGTGAGCCTGTGGTTCCAACTGCTCAGGCCCTTGGCCGCTCCCGTCCCTGCCAGCCCTCCTCCATGCCGTGGGGGTGGCAAAGGCCCATGTGGGAGAAGCAGAGCTGGAATGTTCCACTCCTGCTCAGTTATTAAAGACCTCTCAAGATAATGAAGCCCAGGAAGAACAAAGAGACAAGAACGGAGTTAAATTAAAAAAATCCCCTCCCTGCACTCCCACCCCCAGGCCTGGGGGCAGGCAGCTGGCACGCACCCGGGCTGCTGGCTGCACCAGGCACGGGAGTCTCTGGGTGTGCCTTGGGGGTCAGGAAATGTGCCTGTAGTTTGGATCTGTGCCCCACTGAGCTGAGGAGTTGTGTCTCTCCTAGGAATGTCCTGGGCTTCTGAGTGACCATTTGCCCTGATGTTAAGGTTAAAGGTCAGGGGTTTACTCCCTAAACCCCATCTTGCTCTTTCCATTTGCACCGTGGGAAGACCCTCCCTGACTTTTTCTGGAACTCTCTCTGTTGGTTTACATAGCTAGCTGGAGCTGTCTCTGAAGCATCCTGAGGATTCAAACTATGCCTTCGTTTGTTCGTTCTGAGCTGCTGCCCGGGGCCTGGAGACGAGCAGCACCTGTTAGTCCGACGGGAGCCCACGGAGACACATACAGCCTTTCCCTCCTCACCATGCCAACACAACACACGTGTGTACACACATCTTGAATTGAGAGGTATTACACACCAGGGGCTGGCCCTGTGACATGGTAAGTCAAGCCTTTGAATGTGGTGCCAGCATCTCACTTGGGCATCTATTAGAGTCCTGGCTGCTCCACCTCGAATCCAGCTCCTTGCTGATGTATTTGGGAAAAGCAATGGAGGATGGGCCAAGGGTTTCCACCCCTGTACCCACGTGGAGAGCGGGATGCAGCCCCTGGCTTCATACAGGCGCAGCTGCTGCCATTTGGGGAGTGAAATAGCAGACGGCTGATCTTTAAGTTTCTCCTCTCTCTCTCCAACTCTTTCAAATAAGTAAATAAATCTTTAAAAATAAAGAGGTATAGGGCGTGCACAACAGGCACTGGCATCCCACGTGGTCATTGGTTTGTGTCCTGCTGCTCCATTTCTGATCCAGCTTCCCACGTGTGGGCTGGAAAAGCAGCAGAGGATGGCCCAGGTCCTTGGGACCCTGCACCCAAGTGGGAGACCCACAGGAAGCTCCTGGCTCCTGGCTTCAGATCAGCTCAACTCCAGCTGTTGTGGCCATTTGGGGAGTGAACCAGTGGATGGAAGATCTTCCTCTCTGTCTCTCCTTCTCTCTGTGCATCTGCCTTTCAAATAAAAATAAACAAATCTTTAAAAAATAAAGTTATTTTGTAAAAATAAAATTATACCTGAGCTTCAAACTCAGCTAGCTGGAGCCAAGCCAATTTTCTAGGTCTTGAGGGCGGCCATGAGGGGCGATTTGTTTTGGTGGAGTGCCTGGGGTGGAGTCTGAGGTCCACGGGCCTAGTTCCTGTCCAGGAGTGACGGCAGGCATGGGACAGCGAGGGCACCACACTGGAGAGGACCAGCCTCGTTCCCCACTTACCAGCCACCCCGGTCCTGTCATCTGACGTCCCCTCCCCCAGCCCTAGGCCTGGGAAGAGACAAAGCCTAACCTGCTGGTTCTGCCTCTGACAGCCACCAGCTCCTCTCTCTACCCTGGCGGGGGGCGGAGGAGGGGACAGGGCAGCACACTGAGGAAGCCCTGGGGGCCACACGCCCTCTGCCCGCCCCCTCTGCCCACAGATTGCTGAGTGCTGCTGGGACAGCACCTGGTGGCTTCCTGTCTATTACCCTGGGGCGGCTCTGAGAGTGAGGGGGAAGCAGGTGCCTGCTGCAAAGGGGGACTTCCCTGAGTGCCTGTCCTAAGGTTCTCTGGGGGCTTCCCACGCAGACTTGCCCGTGGATTTGAGCTGGCCTCTCCCAGCCCTGGGAGTCACGCTGTGACACGTGAGCTCCGCAGTCCTGCTGAAAAACCCAGCTGGATCAATTACACGCACTTTGTCTTGTTCAGGTTTGGTGTCTTTTGCCTTAAACTTCAGAAGGGGGTCACCACGCGACATGCTTGTGATGGTCTTGATATGAAGAAACTAGGCAGGAAGATTAGGTAGGAATATTTTATAATTTTTACACAGCCCTGCATTGTAACAACACTTAGCTGTCAATCCAATAGGCCCAGTTTCCCATGATGCACCTGCTTCCTATCCAGGAAGGAGAGGATGCAATGATGGTCACCTGGAAGGTAAACTCCCCAGGAAGGTGCCACAAAGCCCCCACCGAGCCCATGCGCCCACGCACACGGAGCCTTACCTGGCCCACTCAGAGCACGCTCCCAGATCATAAGGGAAGCAGAGAGGGCTTTCGCTGTGGGCTAGGAGTTGATTAGCGCTTGTTGGGCTGGGCAGCAACAGGATCTGGGCCTGTGGCTAAAAACACCTAGACTAATTGGACTCATCTGTATCCAATTTCCTGGCTAAATTAGGACTTAGAGTATATAAGGAGAGGTGAAGGCCCAGTAAAGCGAGACTTCGCAGAGACTTCTATCATCACTGGTCTCTTGTCGGGGCTTCATCCCCAGACCCTCTCCCTGTCCACGTTACTGGCTCTACTGGTTGGAGCAAGGTTTGGTCCCCCATTTTTGGTTTCTAGATCGTGTTGGGGGGGTTTTCTCTGGTCTGTTGCCACAGGTCTGTCCCTTAGCCAATGTCTGACACCTTCACGGTCGCTGTCTCTCCCACACTTAGGTGTGAGTGTACTCACTTGTACTCTCACTTTTAAACATCTGTTTTTGTTTGTTTGAAAGGCTGTTACAGAAAGAGGGAGAGAGACAGAGAGAGCGAGGTCTCCATCCACTGGCTGCAGCAGGGCTGAGCCGCTTTCCCTGGCACATTGGCAGGAAGCTGGAGCAGGAACCAGTGTGCGTACGGCTGCACACTGCAGACAGCAGCTTTACCTGCTAGGTCACAGTGCTGGTCCCCTGTGGGCGGAAGAACCTCGGATGAGAATTGAGATATTAATGCTGGGCGTGAGGTTTGGAGGTGCTGGAGGCCGAGGCCGGCAGAAGCGGGGTGGGTGCTATTGGGGGCTGCAGGGAAGGCCTGAGGAGCAGGTCGGCGGTGGGAAAGCAGCGTCCAGCAGAGGTGCGGCAGTGGACACCCAGCTTTAGTCTACATGCAGGACCTGGGTTCTATGACACAACAGGCTTGGTGTCACAGAAAAGCCACGATTCCCCCAAGGTCATGCTCAGAGGACCTGCTAGGTGTGGGATGAGGATGCCGTAAGTATGAACTCAGGGAGAAAAGGTGCCCTTGGCTTAGCGCCCCCAGGAGCAGAGCCTGCAAGTGACTGTGTGTGGATTGGTCTGAATGTGAGCAGCCTGTGGCCCCTGGCTTCCCTGGAGCTCAGGCCCATGCCTCACCCAGCGGGTTAGCGTTGGGACCCTGGCCAATCCCGCCTCTCTAGCTTGGAGTCAGGAAAGACAAAGCCGGAGGGCGCACATGGCCGCCTGGGGTCTCAGAGCTCCTGCCCCGGCATTGTATTCTCTCCGTCTCCATGGCTTCTCCTCTCCTGTAGGCCATGCTCCTGAGTGTGCCAGGAGCTGAGTGTGCCAGAAGGGTAGCAGGGCTGGCAGCCAGCGCCAAGCTGTCATCTCTGTCAAGCAGCTGGGCGATGAGCATGTGGTCCCCAGGAGAGAAGCAGAGGGAACACAGGGAAGACCTGGTGGTAATGACCGTCTCACGGTGGGACTGTGGCATCAGCCCCGGGGCTTCTGCACGGACCCTGGCAGGCCCTTGATGCTGAGGCAGACTAGCTGGTCCTCCCATCTCCCCATGGACGTGCGTGCAGGAGCGTCTACTTGAGTGGGGAATCGTGTTGCCCCAGTCACGTCTTAGAGGCTGGAGACAGCAGGTCCATGCCGGAGAGGCCTGGGTGGGCGTGTGGGGGGGGAGGGGGTTGGGATGGACCTGCTGACCCGGATTCCCCACGTACATGCTCGGGGCACAGGGTGAGCATCCCAGGAGACAGACCCTCACTCCCCCAGAGGCTGCTTATCGCAGCTAGCAACACCAGAGCCTGCTGAGAGCAGGTACTGGGATCCCAGGCCCCAGGCCACATTCCTCTCATAAGTGGAATAACACAATGGCCCTTTTAACTTCTTCCTTAATTGCAGACAGAATTGTCCATCATCCCCTTCACCCCAGCCTGTCCTCTGCTGCTGATGGTGCAGATGAGGCCGGGCCCCTGATAAAAGGCACTGCACACCACGGCTGAGGGCTGTGGCTGGAGGCGCTCTGTACCTGGGGCTCTGCTGTTTAGAGAAACTTCAGCCCTGGATGGACGGGCTCCCCAACCCCCACCACCGTTCCTGGTACCACTGGGGGAATGATGTCAGGTGCTGTTGGTGGGGAGCCCTGGAATTCCAGTGGCCCCACTCCCTTTCCCCCTAGCTGCCCTCCCTGGACCAGAACTCACTAGGTAGAGCGAAACACGGTCACCCGCCCCCGCTCTGGAAAAGGGGGACGAAGCAAACCCAGGATTCCACAGCCAGGCATTGAGGTAGTCTTGGTGGAGGGGAGACGGGTGAGCATCCAGAATGTGCAGGCGGACGGGAGATCGGACCTTCAATACAAACACACCTGCCTGGCCAGCAATGGGTCTTGGTATTGAGTGGGTGGGCCGAACTCGAGGGCCTGTTGTCAGGGTCTGTAACCAGGCAGGAAGTGTGGTGATTCTCTGGATACTGGAAAGATTATGCCCATGAGGTGGAGGCCAAGGTGGCCTTGCACTGCTGGCCTCTGCACACAGCTTCAGGTTGTGGGTCTCCGCCTGCAGCTCTTCCCCTCATGAGCTGCTGCTGGGACGTGCTTGGCATAAGCTTCAGAAAGAGCTCTGGGAAGATGTGTTCTTCAATGGATGCCAGGGACAAGGCCCAGCCGGGCCCTGGCTAGGCTGTTCTGGGGTTCAGGAGCTGCCCAAGGCTTGCAGAGGGTGCTGCTGGCACCTGCTTGCCCTGGGCACTTCAGCTCCAGGTGCCCTTCCCAGGCCAAGAGGGCACCGTGGCCATTGGGGGGCTCCCTGGAGGCACAGGCAGGACTCGGGGTGGGACTGTCCTGGGAGTCGTCCCCTGCCGGGACAGTGGCGTTCCTGTTAATAGCCTGCCTCCTGTAGCTTCCCTCCATTCTGTTTGTAAACAGCCCTCTTGGTTTGTTTAAGGGCTTTATTACAAAAACTAAAAAAGTTTTATTTATTTATTTGAAACTCAGAATGACAGAGAAGGAGAGAGGAGAAAGAGGAAGAGAGAGACACTATACCATCTAGTGCATTCCCTAACTGCCTGCAACAGCTGGGCCTGTGTGAAGCCAGGAGCCAGGAACTGTGTCCAGCTCTCCCGTCTGTGTGCCACGGGCCCGGGCACTTGAGCCACAATCTGTTTGTTTCTTCCCAAACACATTAGCAGGAGCTAGGTTTGATCCCAGGCACCCCAGCGTGGATGTCCCACGTAGCAGCTTAACCTGCTCAGCCACAATGCCAACCCCAGTCTTTTTATTTTTTAGACTCTCCTACAGTTGGCAGGCAGGGAACCATCTGATGGGAAGACCCCTCACTCCAGCACCTAAAACTAGCCTCTGATCAGATGATGACTAAACAAATGAACCCACGAAGGGACAAAGTCGCCCGTGTCTGAACCTCTCTCTGTGTGGGCTCAGCCGTGAGGGGGTGGGGGCACACAGGTAGCGGTGACTGACTGCAGGAGCTGACGTGGCGGGGCTCCATCCCAGCTGAAGGAACAGAACTGAGTCTGCTACTGTCATAGCGAGGCCAGAAGCCCCACGGACCCGGTGACCACAATGGAGGGGCAGCCTGTAAACAAGGCCACGACTGGGCGCTGGCATTGGGTGCTGGCAGCCTGGGGCGCTGGGTGCCAGTCCACAGGAGTGTGCACTGAGTCAACCAGAGGGCAGTTGAAGGTGGCTGTTGCAGCAACTGGAACTGGGGCGGGGAGAGGTATAGCAGATGAGGACAGCCCAGAGACGGCACCCGACTCTTGGGAAAGAGCCTCTGGGGAGCCTCAGGGAGCTAATCCCCAGGGCTGTTCCGATGTTCCCCACGTGCTGGTCAAGGCCAGCGGCCTGTCGTCCTTGGTGCTCCGGCACTCTGGGCAGATGGTGAGCAGGGTATGCCACAGCTGGGAGCAGAGGAGGCAGAGGGGGCCTCCGGGGAGCCCCGGGCAGGCCCAGGGTTCCTTCCCTGTCTCCTCTCTGTGGCTATCAGTGATGGGAGATCTTAGCACCCTGCTGCCGCTTCTGGCTGTCACTGCGTAAACAGGTTCTGACAGCCCAGAGCTGCTTAAGAAGCTATAAATACGCCACCTGGGAGGCTGAGAGCAGCTTGTGACTTAGGGAGATCAATTCCCTTGTCATCATTGATCAGGGCCAAGCAATCTGGACAAGTGCTGAAGGAGGAAGACAGGTTGCGGGGAGGTGGGACCAGCCCCCAGCTGCACGGGGCTCGCCCCCTAAGTCTCTCAGCCGGCCAGGGCTTTGGTGATGTCTCCAAGACCTTGTTCCTTCCAAGGGTGTCCCCTATGGAAATATCAGATCTACAGAGATGGGCTGGGGAGAGAGAGGGAGGGAGACACCATCCTGTCGTTCATTCTGTATCCAGGAGCTGCTCCAGGGGGAGCTCTGGTGCAGGGGGAGCCCTGGTGCAGGGGGAGTTCTGCTCCAGGGGGAGCTCTGCTGCAGGGGGAGCTCTGCTGCAGGGGGAGCTCTGGTGCAGGGGGAGTTCTGCTCCAGGGGGAGTTCTGCTGCAGGGGGAGTTCTGCTCCAGGGGGAGCTCTGGTGCAGGGGGAGTTCTGCTCCAGGGGGAGCTCTGCTGCAGGGGGAGCTCTCCGCCCTGGCAGGGAAAGAAGGGCAGATGCAGGGAAGGATGGGTGTGTTGCGAAAGGGGGGGCTGGGTATGCATGCTGTACTCTGTAGGTATTGTGGGGTGTGTGTGTTGTTGAATAAACACGGTATGTGTTGTGGGGTGTGTGTGGTATGTGCTGCAGTGTTGTGTGTGCTGTGTGGTGTGGGATATGTATGGTGTGTGTTGTATGCGTATGTTGTGTATGCTGCGGGATATATATGTTGTGTGTGCAAGTATATAGGGTGTGTGTTGGGGTGTATGTATTGTGCATTTACATGTGTGTGCTACGCTGTGGAACATATTTACTGTGTGCTGTGGAGTGTGTAGGTGCTATTGTTGTGCGGTATATGTGGGAGGTGTGTTGAGTGTGTTGGGGTGTATCGCTGTGTGTGCTGTGGGGTATGAGGGGTTGGTTACCTGTTGGCCCCTGCATCCTCTCAGTATGGTGTCTGCGTTGCTGCTGAGCCCGGAACTCAGCTCAGGCGGCCTGCGCCTGCCACCTGCTGGCCAGAAGGACGGGAGACTGTCCTTGGCTCTGGGCTGGTGGTGGGTGCAGCTTCCAGAGTCGGCCCTGCCCACAGGCAGTCGCTGGGTTCTGCTCTGCTCTGCTCCCGCTTTTGGGAGGTGCGGGGACCAGGACAGGGCTGACTTGGGTTCTGGTGATGGAGGGCACCAGGATGACACCTGAGTGCCCCCTTTGCATGGTCTTCCCTGCAGGATTCCTGCACCCTGGCCCGGAACAGCGGCAGGTGCTGTGGGGTCACGTGGCTCACCGGTTCTGTTGCACTCAACACCCACCTGCTGTGTTTTTTCCTAATAAGGATTTTTAGAACTAACAAAGGGACTCTTTGAAACCAATAAAACGATGCTGTGTGGATTTACTAAGCAATGAAGGCAGACACCGTGAGCAACTGGCAGGCTTTAGTTACTGATCCCTGTTGGCATCTTGGCCCTGCTCCCAGCTCACGCCCTGCCTCACTTGTAGGGCTGGCTACTATAGCACAGGTGTGGACTGGAGCTGAGCTGGACCCTGGAGACGAACAGATGGCTCTCTCTCTCTCTCTCTCTCTCTGTCTCACTCACACACACACACCGTCCCAGGTGGCCTTGAGGCTCCTTGAGGATACACACTTCAACCAGCTGCAGCAGGCGTATGAGCCCAAGCTGTGGTCCCACAAGGGAGTTCGGCACAGGGTCGGGGGTCTTTAGAACTTGGCAATTCTAGGATAGGGCACAAATCTTATCAAATTTCTCTGTGCAAAGTTCACATACCGGAGCTGGTGTCAGCCTAATCCCTGGGATGTCTGTATCCTATAGCCGAGTGACTGGATTTTAAAAAAATCCTTCCTTCATAGCCTCTGGCTTTGTTTATTTAGTTAAGGTTGACTTATACGACTCCATTGCCACTCTGACACCTTCATGTCCTTTCACAGGGTCGTCCCAAAGGGATGAAATTGGCTCCAAAAGAGTGAAAAAAAACCCTTATTAAAAATTATATAAAGCACAGATTTATATCCAGCCCATAAACAGACCTCCGGCATATGTGTGCTATTACAGTTTCAGGATGGAGAAAACATTGCGGCAGAATGTGAGGCTCCAGCATCATGCAGCAGGTGCAGCCTGCTGATATCAGCCCAGTGATGCTGATGTCACATGGGAGCCGGTTCAAGCCCGGCTGCTCCACTTCCCGTCTAGCTCTCTGCTAACTGCTGAGGATGGCACGAGGATGCCCTAAGGTCGGGCCCTGGTGTGGGACCTCACGGAAGCTCCCGGCTCCTGGCTTTGGGCAGGCTCAGCTCCAGCCGTTGATGGCATTTGGGGAGTGAACCAGCGCATGGAAGATTTCTCTGTCTCGCCCCACCCCCATCTCTGTGACTCTGCTTTTCAAGTAAATAAATAGACATGAAAACGGAAGAAAGAAGGAACGAAAGAAACACAGCCTAAAGCTCTGGCCTGAAACTGCTGTCCTGCGCGATCAGGAGCCTTGTCAGCCACTGCCACCAGGGCGGGCGGTTCACTGCTGCCCACAGCCCCGTGGACCTCAGGCCAGCCACGACTAAGGCAAGGACGTGAGCAGGCAGGATTTTCAGGCTTACACAGTAAACAATGAAGCTGCTCAGGCTGGTGGGATGGCGCAGGAGGGGCGAGGAGGGCGTGTGCGGGGTGCCACCAAGTCGGCGCTGGTGCCGGGGCCACTGGGGTTGTCCACCTTGCAGTGCCCCTGGTGTCAGAGGCTGGGGTAGGCTCCAAGGTGGGTGGGACAAGCAGGACAGGAAATGTCTGTGGGACCTAAAATAGGGTGGGGGGGAAGAGGAAGCAGACACTTTGGGCCAATCTGGAATGCTTTCTGAATTCTCCGGAAATCGGGCCTAGTGCTGGGAGGCTGCCACGCCCTGCAGCAGGACTGCTATTCCTGGTGAGCCTTGGGCGTGGGAAGTCCCGGAGAAAGCTGGAATCCGGGAGGGCTGAAGAGGTGTCCCCGTAGGAAGTCCTGGAGAAAGCTGGAATCCAGGAAGGCTGGAGAGGCGCCCCGGATGACCACAGTGGCCAGCACTGGACCAGTCGAAGCCAGGAGTCAGGAGCTTAGCCTGGGTGTAGGAGCTCAGGCACATGGGCTTTGCTCTGCTGTTTTCCCAGGTTCGATAGCAGGGAGCCAGATGGGAGTGGAGCAGTAAGAACTCCACATGGTGCCCTTACGGGATGCTGGTTTGCAGGCATGGGCAGCTCAACCTCCCGTGTCCCAACCCTGACCCCTCCAAATGTTTTTAGGCCAAAATAAGCTTGTTCTTTAACATGAACATTTGTTTATTATTTATTTAAGAGCAGAGAGGGAGAGCGCGAGCAAGCAACGTGAGAGCTTTTAGTCACTGGCTTGCTCTCTCAACGCTCTCTAAAAGCCGGGCTGGACCGAAGCAGGTGTTGGGAATTCTGTCTACGCCTCCTGCCCAGGTGAGGGGGAGTGACAGGGACCCAAGCACTGTGCTCGCAGGGAGTCGGGCTCAGAAGGCCTACCTGGAGTGGAGCCCAGGTGTGCCACCCTGTCCACACGTGCAGAGGTCACCACTCCAAAGGACTGAAAGCTGTGTTGTTCAAAGTGGCTGCAGGGGGTGCTGTAGAGCTCCCAAGGCTGGTCCTCAGGGAGAAAGTCGGCCGCTAGGGTGGCCGAAGAAAGCAGGTGTTTATTGGAAAGTAGAGTGGGGAGCTGGGCAGCTATTGCTGAACTCCTGAGTTCCCCTGGGCGTTAGTGGGAACAGTTCTCAAAGATGAAAATGGGGTTCGAGAAGCAGCTTGGTTGGTCCCTGGCACTTATGGCTTTCCTTTATTTTACTTTACTTTTTGTTGAAAAATACTTATTTATTTTTTTTTTTATTTAAGAGACAGCTTTTTCAGAAAGAGAAGGGGGAGTGTGAGAGAGAAACCTTCCATCTGCTGGTTTATCTTCCAAGCGCCCCAACGGGCTGGGCCAGGCTGAGGCCAGGAGCCATGCGCTTCCTCTGCGTCTCCCACATAGGGGCAGGGGCCCGACTTGGCCCATTCTCCATTGCTTTCTGAGGTCCTACACGGGGAGCTGGGTCAGAAGTGGAACGGCGAGGACATGAACCGGCGCCTGTACTGGATGTCAGTGCTGCAGGCAGAGGATTAGCCTACTGAGCAGCCAGCTTTGCTTGGACTGGTTAGTCGTGCTGCACGTTTTAGGAAATTTGTGATGACCAGGTGGGTTCCAGTTGGTCTGGGGGTTACACGGTTACACATAAGTGAGAATTGTCTTTGATAAGCAAAGTACTCTCTGAGCTGTGGTTTCTTCTGGGCAAGGAAAGCCTGCTGCCTGCCTGCCAGGGCTCAGGGCAAGGTGCAGAGCTTGGCACAGGAGCAGCCAGTGTGCAGCACCACACGGGCCACACGGGAAGCCCCTTCGCCCGAGGACAGCCGGACTCACAGGACCCAGATTCCAGGAGTGTGTGGGTCTCCAGCTGGTCTCCAGCCAGAGCCACACACCCTGGTCTCAGGTTGAAAACGCGCTGCAGCAGAAGGCAGCAAAGGCCTCTGCAGGTTTCACAGGAGGAACAGAAACTTTCCTGAGTAGTCACACTCAGCTTGCCCCTTGTCCTCACTAGGTAAGTCTTTGTGCTAGCATTCTCCTGAGGAGCAGAACATCAAAGGTGCATTGGGGCTGTGGTATTGCAGGCTAATCCTCTGCCTGCAGTGCCGGCATCCCATCCAGCTCCCTGGTTATGGCCTGGGAAAGCATTAGAAGATGAGCAAAGCTAGGACCCGTGATGACCACACACGGGTGCAGGGTCCCCAGGCTTTGGGCCGTCCTCCACTGCTTTCCCAGGCCACAGGCAGGGAGCTGGGTGGGAAGCAGGACAGCTGGGACTCACAGTGGTGCCTATATGGGATCCTGGTGCTACAAGGAGAGGATTTAGCCAGTAGGCTATAGCGTCAGGACCTTTATCTGTAATTCTAAATCTATCACTTTTCTATCATCTCTATGTATATCTTCCATTATCTACCTGTCTACTTACTGTATATCTACAAATCCAGCCGTCCTTAGGAATCGGTTCATGTAGCGGTGGCGTCTTCAGGAGAGGCCAGGAGACTGGTGCCCTGGGAGGATGCACTTTCACTCTGCAGGCAATCCGTGGATCGAATCCCCGGGAGGTCCACTGCAGGCTGTGGCTCATAGGCTGAGGCTGGCTGGACTTGAGGCCTACCGACTCAAGTGCTAGTCTCACAGGAAAATGCCTTCTAAGAAGCCAAGCTGAGCTTGCTCTCAGATCTTTCTCCTCACTGGCTCCCTCCCCAGGCATCTTTTGCTGTTGTCCCAGGCCTAAGCAGGGAGCTGGATGGAAAGTGGAGCAGCTGGGCCAGGAACTGGAGTCCACACTGGATACTGGGGCTTCAAGTTGGAGGATTGCACTGGGCCCTGGCTCTTGTCAATCAGAAGTCCAAGTCTTCAACCTTTCAAGAAATGAATTTATTATGAACCAGGGCGGCAACTGTCTCACAGGCTAGCACAGCAAGGGGAAGTAAAACAGGGTTTTATAGCTAAAATGAATATACCAAAAAAACTCAGACTGTGTACAACAGCAGGGTGGTCACTGGTAGCAATCCGTTAATTAAAAAAGCAATAACATCTTGGCAAAGTCAGAGTTACTAAGGTCAGCATGCCCTAAAAGAGACAACAGACAGGCCAGAGGTGCCCAGCTCTCCGAGGGCCTCACATCACCAGCAATTTTGCAGAGTTCATGGCTGGTGCTTCACCAATGTCTGCCTTAGCTCATCCTGTGCTTGGCCAGTATAGGCCAAGGAAGCTGCGAGCCTCCCGCTGCCAGGAAAGGGGACCTTTGGGTGACATGGGTGGGGCTGCAGTACAGGCAGTGTATCAGGGTGGGGTCGCAGAGCGCAGCTCCTTCCTGGCAGCTGACTCCCTCCCTACCTTGTGAGGGAGAAACACTCCCTGACTTCAACCCCTGATCTTAGCTCAGATCTACATGGGGGCACGTGTTGTGGTGAAGAGGGTTGATGGGGTGTCTGCACCCCGTGTCACGCTGCTGAGTCAAATCCCAGCTACTCTGTCTTCTGATCTAGCTTCCTGTCAATGAAGGGGATGGAAAAGTGCTTCGGAGACCTGAATATGGCTTCTGGCTCCTGGCTCCTGCCTGGCCCAGCCTGGCTCCTGTGGGCATTTGGAGGGGGACGAAAGCTCTCTCTTACTCTCTCTCCCTCTCTTTTGGCTGTGGTGCCTTTAAACAAATACACACGTCTTTAAGCAAGCCTAGATCAGCACTAAAGGAGGGGTCCTTTATGACAGCACGCGGTACAGGCTCAGGAGCTGACCCGTGCGCAGTGAGGCGCAGCAGGGACCTGGCGCACCCCGAGTCTCCCGTGTGTGTTCAGGGCCCAAGCGCTTGGAACGGGAGCAGCCAGGGTTCAAACTGGCACCCATACAGGATGCCAGCACTGAGGTACGGGTGTGATCTACTATGCAATAATGCCAGCCCCATTTAATTTTTAAAATTTTATGTATGTATTTGGAACATAGAGTCAGAGAGAGAGGGAGAAGGAGAGAGAGAGATCTTGCATTTGCTGGTTCATTTCCCAAACGACCACAAGAGAGCCAAGGTTGCACCAGGACAAGCCAGGAGCCTGGAGCTTCACCTGGGTCTCCCATGCGGGTCTAGAGGCCCAAGCACTGGGCCCATTTTCTGGTGTTTCCTCAGGTGTGTGAGCAGCAGCTGGATCAGAAATGGAGCAGTCAGGACTTGAACCAATGCTAACGGGGATGCTGGCTTAACCCAAGAAGTGTATGAAGCTCTAGGCCAAAGGCCTACATTGAGATAGAAGGTTCTGAGAGACACTTCTGGAAGAACAGTGGTCCTGGGCAGAACTGACCCTTAACTTCTGAGTTCCCTGGGACCTCCTGTGGAGGGTGAGGTGGGGCTGTAGGCGGCATGCAGCTGATGGAGTCTGGATGGTCCCAGCCTGCTGGAACTCTGGCTCTGTCCTCCCCACTGGCGCCCTCTGCTGTCCTGCCCACTATCCTCGCGCAGTATCGGTGAGTTAGAGGGCCACGCTACTGCAGTGGAGACAGACACAACCAATCTGCCTCTCAAAGGGCCCGGAAAAATGGGCTGGGATTTGGAGCATGGTGCTCGGCTGAGGGGGTGGGGAGGAACTCCTCGGAGCACACAGCCATGGATGCTGCACCCTGGGGTGGGAGTAAATGAGCCCCGTGGGAGTCATTAGCATGGCTCAGCAGCTTTTCTCATTCTTACTCTGCCAGGTGGCTGGTCCGACATCTTTCACGGATGTTGTAGGGCAGGTATGTGGCTCTTCTTGAAAAACTCAACAAGGCCAGGAGAGAGAGAGAGACAAAGACGCGTTCAGTCTCCTCTTGTCCCATCACTTCCTGCAGAGGCAGTTCAGGGCCAGACCCCAGCGGCCATGGGGAGGTGGCCTGCATGCCATGGAAGACTGTCGTAGTGCCAGCCCCCTTGCGTAGGGAGAGCGTGAGTGTGCAGTTTTACGAGAAGGGGAGACACAGTGCTTGGGCTGGGCAGTCTGGATTTGGGGTTCCAGGTGTGCCAGCTTCATCTGCAGCACCTCTGCTGGGGGAGCTATGTGCCAGAGCAGGAGAGGCATGGGTGCTGTCCTGCCGGGGCAAGGCTGGTCTCCCCAGCGCCTGTCAGCCTGCTCTCTGGGCAACCCGCGGTGAGTGGCAGGGTACTTCCCTGCCCTGGAGACAGCAGTGCCCATGTAGTTGTTCCCAATGTCCACATGCCTGCAGGCAACCTGTCTTTCCCGCCTGCCCTTCTCCCAAGTCTGCTGATGTTGAACTTGTAAGGGAAGAGGCTCGGTGGGGGCAGACTGTAGGAGAGACAAGTGGCATGAGGTGTTTCTTGAGAGACGGCTGTCGCTGAAGTCTTGTGCCGGGGGTTCTGCATGGTGACGGGGTGTGCCCTCGCCGGGGGCTCTGCATGGTGACGGGGTGTGCCCTCGCCGGGGGCTCTGCAGGGTGACGGGGTGTGCCCTCGCCGGGGGCTCTGCAGGGTGACGGGGTGTGCCCTCGCCGGGGGCTCTGCAGGGTGACGGGGTGTGCCCTCGCCGGGGGCTCTGCAGGGTGACGGGGTGTGCACATGCCAGGGGCTCTGCAGGGTGACGGGGTGTGCCCTCGCCGGGGGCTCTGCAGGGTGACGGGGTGTGCCCTCACCAGGGGCTCTGCAGGCCCTGTCAGAGCAGGGGCCCTTCCCGACCGAAGAGGGAGCTTGGAGCCTATCTTTCAACTCCTTCTACTCTATAATGGCTGTTTGTTGGATTTGGAAGTGGTCTTTCTTTGCTCTTTTAAAGATCTATTTATTTAGTGGAAAGACAATTTTTTTAACAAAGAGGAGATACCGAAATCTTCTCCCCATTGGTTCACACACCAAGTTGACTGCAATGCCAGAGCTGCAGCAGTTGGTCAAGTCTCCTCTGGGTCTCCTACGTGGGAGCAGGGGGTCCCAGGGCTTGGCCAGCCTCCAGTGCTTGCCCACCTATTACCAGGGAACCGGGCCAGAAGCAGAGCGGCTGGGACATGAGCTGGCACCCATGTGGGATGCCAATCCCGCAGGCCGATCAGCCTGTTATGCCAGCGTGCCTCCCCAGAGGCTGTTCCTTTAAGCGATCCCAGCAGGAGCTGGTAGACCCATGTAGGATTTGAAGCCTAGAGCCAGGTGGGTCAGAGACAGAGGCTAGCTGAGATGGGGATACAAGAGTGGGTACCCCATGTTCCATCACAGAGGCAGCTGACTGGCTCAGCTGAGGCAGTGGGGACCTGGGCCTCGGAGTCTGCAGAGCAAAGAGATCAGGTTCACCCCTTCTGATCAGGCACGCCTTGCATGGGTGGCCTTGGTCTTGAAACATCCAGGTAAGCAGGTCTGTGCAATGACCCAGACAGCCACCCTCGTGGAACAAGGATTTGAGAGGGGAGCTGGGTGCCCAGAACCCTAAGACTGCTCCGAAGTGAGGGGAGCCCAGGTGCGATGCAGCCCTGCGCACGCTCCTTCTCTGTAATTTGAAGGGCAAGCAGCCAGGCGTTCTAGCTGGGTCTCCTGTGTGAGCGGCGGGACGGCAGCACCTCCCAGGCAGTGCCCTGGCAGGGAGCTGGCATCAGAAGTGGGGTCAGGACTCCAGTCTAGGCCCCCAGCAGTAGCTCAGCTGCTGCCCACGCGTGCCCCTGCTGGTGCTGCTGCTCCCACTGGGCCGGCCGGGCTGGCCGGGCTGGCAGGGCTGGCCGGGCCTTTGTGTGGGTCTTTGGGGTTCTGCCTCTGCACAGATCCTGCCCCTGCAGCTGTCTTTTCCTTTTTTTTCTCTGCGCTCTTCCTGGGCTCCTGGGAAGGAAAGGAAGGGAAGGGCAGTAGTAACATTTATGAAGTTCTACTATGTGCAGATGCTGAGTGGATACTTGACAGGCATGGTCTCACTTCACCCCCCAGGTAACGGGGGAGAGCTGCGAGGGCCTGCCTGGCACGTGAGGGCTGGGATCAGAGAGGCTGAATAACCCACATGAGACACAAGCAGAGGCGGTGAGAGGCAGGACCAGGTCTGCCCTGCACTCCTGCCCTCTGCCCTTGCCCGTCACTTGGATCCCAGGCCAGCAGATCTGCAAGGATCAGGCTGCCCTTGGCCCCAGGTCATCTGCATAGTGTGCGGCCTGCCTCCAGCCGCGGCGGCACCGGAGTCCCTGGGGAAGCCAGTTCTTGTGGTTTTGTTTGAAGCACTGCCTGGTGTGTGAAAGTTTTGATTAGTGAGCCCACACGGAGGCATCACCCAGCCCCAGGAGCTGCTCCTTCCCACAGCAGCCACGGGGTCTTGCTGTGTAGGCAGGAGAGGAGGAGGGGCTGGGCCAGGTGACAGCTGCTGCTGGTGGCCCAAGTCACGTTCGAGCCTGAATCAGCCTTGTTCTCCTCCAGCTCCTCTGTGGGCTGCGTGCTGCCGGCTTGCCTCCTCCACAGCTCAGGCTCGGCCTTCCTCTTCCCTCTCCATGCCCCCCTTTGGGTTCTTCCGCTGGAGCTAGCTCAACAAGGACCTGGGAGGGCCTGAAAGTGAGCCTGAGGTCAGGTGGGCCCTATCTCTCCCTGGCCCTAAAGATGCGACGGCTTCAAGTCTTACCATTAGAGATGAATTCCTTTATAGTAACTCAGATGAAATAGTCTGATCAGCAAAATGTAGCAGCTCTTCCTTGGAGACACCACACAACTGCTACCGTGGAGGGCAGTATGCCAAGGATGTCGATGAGTGAGGGGCCTCCTCTGCTCAGCTCACTCTGCGCTCTCAGAGGGCTACATGGGTGGAGGAGGGACCCAGCAGAGGGAGAAGGCGGACTGGGCGAGCTGGGCCCCGGTCTGCAGCTTGCTCCTCTGACCCTCCTGTGCTCCCCAAAGCAGAGGCTGGCTGCAGGAAGCTGCTTCTGTGGCCTGGGGCTCTGCTTCCCCCAGCAGAAAGCCAGGGCACACAGTAGCAGGACGTGCCTGTGTGTGAGCAGGGATGTGGGCTTGCTGTCCCGGTGTGACTGGATTGCACAGCTGGCCTTAACCAGGAGGAACCACACCAGCTGCTCCTTCACCCCGAAGCAGGGCTGTCACAGGTCCTGGGGCGGAGCTGGCTGAGCTCCTGGGTGGCTGATGCTCAAATGCGTGCAACAACAGGACCCTGACCAAGCTGAAGTCGCAGGCCTGGAAAGTAGCCCCGTCTCTCACTAGGCGGGCAGGGACTCAAGCCCTGGATCCATCAGCTGCTGCCTCCCCGGTGCGCACCAGCAGACAGCTGGAATCCAAGCGGAGCTGAGTGCTGAGACCCAGGCGCTCTGGGGATGCTCGAAGGACGTGTCTAACTGGCCTCCCCAGTGGTGTCTTCAGCGTGGGCCTTGATGTCTACCTGGCAGGACCTTGGCTTTCTGCTCACCTGGCAGCAGGGGTCTTCGCTGTTTTCCGAGCAGGTGGCAGGCAGCAGGCAGCAGGCAGCAGGCACTGTGCCCCGGGCCCGTGTTTTCTTGGGATTTCTTCTTCCGCAGCATGTGGACTCGTGATTCCTGTAGCGACGCCTTCTGTGTCTGTTTCTCCTTCACCTGGAGCTCTCTGACGCAGCAGGCTTTGCCGCCAACGCTGATGCTTGCTGTGCCAACCCTGGCCTCCGTCAGCGTGGGTGCTCTGTCTCTGCTTCTCCTGGCTTCCACATCTCTTGGTGTGGAACCAATTTTATGGTTCGTTCTCTCTGCTTGGCGCTCTCCAGGTCCACGTGTGGAGTTATTCCAGGCTCCGAGTGTGTGTGTGAGTCACAGACGTGGGGTTTTAGAATTCTCAGAGGAGCCTCTCCCATAGATTAGCAGGAAAATGCAGTGTGCTTCCTCCGAGTCCCCGCGCTGGCGAGTGTCCCCTCTCCATGTCCCCTCTCTGAGTGTGTGTCTCCGAGAGTTTGGCCCTTGGGCGTTTTGGTGCCGACTTGCGGCCTTGCGCTGTGCAGTCTCATTTCCTAGGTTGGGGTAGCAGAGGCTGAGACTGCCAGCCCAAGGCACACCCTGCAAAGCTCCTGGGACCCTCAGTTGTTTGTTTGAAGTAGAGTTCCCAGAAGAAGGCTTGGCAGCTTGGTCGGAAACTCTGTGAGTAGGTGGGTAAGAATGAGCTGGTACTCACTGTGTGTCCACTGGGCACAGGCACTTCAGTGGGTGCCGCATGCACCTTGGCTCAGTTAATCGTCACACTGTCTCTGAGAGGAGTGAGTTCACACCAGCCCTACGCCACAAGAGAGATGCTGAGCTAGCTTGGCCTGGGTCACGTGACCTGGGAGCTTGGCCCCGGGAGCTTTTCCTACACCAAAGCCAGGGGTCTTACCAGTCACCACAGGAAGAAGCTGCTACGGGAGGCCCAGGGCAGGCCCCTGACTCGCCTTTCAGTGTGTCAGTAAAAGAGAGAGGAGAAAAGGCAAGGCTGCTTCCACAAGCTAAAGTTGTAGAATGCTTCTGTTAGAAGGGTTTTTCCTGGGGAGTGACAAGTGATGGGCTGAGTTCATTAACTTGTCTCAGTCCTGATGTCTGCATCTGTGAAATGGGAAGATGCTGGATTGTGACAGTAATGGTGATGATGATGGTGATGGTGATGTCGGTGACGGTGATGGTGATGTCGGTGACGATGATGGTGATGACAGTGATGGTGATGGTGATGACGGTGACGGTGATGGTGATGGTGATATGATGATGGTGATGGTGATGGTGGTGATGGTGGTGATGGTGGTGATGTTGATCATGGTGATGGTGATGGTGACAGTGATGACAGTGATGGTGATGGTGGTGGTGATGGTGATGGTGGTGGTGATGGTGGTGATGTTGGTGATGGTGATGGTGATGGTGGTGACGGTGATGACAGTGATGGTGGTGGTGATGGTGGTGGTGATGGTGGTGGTGATGGTGATGGTGGTGGTGATGACAGTGATGGTGGTGGTGATGGTGATGGTGGTGGTGGTGATGGTGGAGATGGTGGTGACGGTGATTACAGTGATGGTGGTGGTGGTGATGTTGGTGGTGGTAATGGTGATGGTGATGTTGGTGATGGTGGTGATGGTGATGACAGTGATGGTGGGGTGGTGATGGTGATGGTGGTGATGGTGATGGTGGTGACGGTGATGACAGTGATGGTGGTGGTGGTGATGTTGGTGGTGGTGATGGTGATGGTGATGTTGGTGATGGTGGTGACGGTGATGACAGTGATGGTGGTGGTGATGGTGATGGTGGTGGTGGTGACGGTGATGGTGGTGGTCACTCCTCCTGCATTACAGAGCGATTACCCCATAGCAAGCACCTTCCACTGCTGGACACTTCTGGTTTTTGTTGTGTTCGAACACTATCTGTCTTCTGCTGCTTTGTCTACAAAGCCCTAAGCCGTCAGATGTTTAAATGGATCTTCCTAGTGTGGCCGCTCCTGCAGGGTTTGTTTCCATGGGATTCCTAATTGTAAGTCCCTTTGTATAACCGGTCACTGTCCTCGGGACATATGGAACCCAGGATGTGTGACACCATTCCAGAAGTAGTTTGACCAGGGCACAGCGCTGTAGAAGTGCCCTTTCCCCGCTTGGGCGGTGCCACCTGAGCATTTGGGAGAGTTTCTGCTGTGCCCTGCTCAGGGTGGCTGCAGCCCGAAGCTCTCGTCCCACCCTACAGTTTTGCAATCAACAGCTTGTGAACTTGGCTACAAGACTCCATGTTGACTTCTGTGAAATTTCAACTTGATGGCTAAGTTTGTGTTTCAACTGGCAAAAGAGTGATTTTTTTTTAAAGAAAAGATCCACTATTTATTTTTATTTGAAATGTAGAGTTAGAGAAAGAAGAAAAGAGAGAGAGAAGAGTCTTCCATCTGCTGGTTCATTCCCTAAATGGTTGCAATGGCTGGAGCTGGGCTGGTTTGAGTCAGAAGCCAGAATTTTCTTTTGGGTCTCCCATGTGGGTGCAGGGGCCCAAGGACTTGATCCATCCTCCGCTGCTGTCCCAGGCCATCAGCAGGAAACTGGATTGGAAGTGGAGCCACTGGGTCTCCTACTGGTGCCCCCGTGGGATGTCGAAGTTGCAGGCCTGGAGGCTTAGTCTGATAGTCGTGGTGTCAACCCTGAAAGAATGACTCAGAGTCCCGATTCTGCTCACGAAGGAGGTTATGCATGCTAGGCAGGAGCAGGGATGCGTAAAGGATGGGTTAGCAGCAAGAGAGGGGAATGATTACACAAGCCAGTTTGCTCAGTGTGGTCCCCACAGTCACCCAGGAGGCCCTGCCCTAGTGTCCGCCGGTTGTGGGCCAGGACATAGTGGCCCAGGGTACCATGCGCCCGCCCGCACTCCTCCCACACAGGGGTGAGTCCGCAGCCTAGGGGGAGCAGCTTTTGCCTCATCATGTTGGGGTGGGCAGGCTGGTGACAGGGGCCCTTGCCACCTGCCTCTCAATGGCTCTTACTGACAGCCGTCAGGGAGAGGCTAGAGCCAGGAACCCAGAGCTCACTTCTAGTATCCCCTGTGGGGATCCGGAATCCAAGTTCTTGAGCCATCACCAGGGTGCACACGAGTAGGACTCTGGAATAGGAAGACTCGACGTGAGGTGGTCAGATCCAGGGCCGAGAGTCCCAGGCAGTGCCAACCCCCTCGCCAGACGCCGGCCCTGACCCTTGGACACAGAAGGCGGCAGTAGCACGCATCTCAGACCCGGGGGCCCAGGCGTGAGAAAACTCCCTTCAAGCGCTCTCGGCCAAATGAGCGCAAGCGTGGGCGTGTGACTGCTTTGTTACTAACTTTGCTGAGAAATGGCTTGAGAGTGGGAAGGGATCTTGACTGACAGTCCTCCACCCTGCGGGCGTGGCTCACTGTTCACGGGGTGACCGGCTTCCGCGTTCTACTGCGCTCATTAAAGTTCTTTTTTAACTCCCTAAAGTGATCAACTCCACAAATGACTAATTCTCAAGATAAAGAGGCTTTTCTGGCCCTTTTGATTTCAAAACGCTTATGGATTCACTGTTGGCATATTTTTCAACAACCAAACGGAGAACAAGATGGTGGAAGCGCTGTGCCTCCTCGCGTTGCTGGGAGGACACACTGTGCGAGCTGCGTGTGGGAATGGGTGGGACGGCAGCGCCCCCCGCAGCTGACACGGCGTCATCTCACCGTCGCCTTGGTCTCCCCTTCCTCCTTCCCTTCGTAGGTTTACCAGTAGCCGAGAGATTGAGGGCAGGGGGGAGATATTCCAGCCCCTGGTTCTCTTGCCAAGGCTGAATCAAGCCAGAGCCAGGAACTCCACCCAGGTCTCCCACATGGGTACCTGGGTGAGCCTCTTTACTGCCTACCATGATGCGTGCCAGCCGGAGCTGAATCGGAAGTGGAGGTGGGACCCCGTCCTGGCCACTTCCATACAGGATATTGGTGTCCCATGCCCCGGCCTCACAGCCACGACCTTGGCTTCAGCCACTGCCCCAGAACAGTCTTCCCTGTAACCCCTTTGTCCCCTTGGTACCCATGGCTCATTTCAGAGACACCTTGCTGCTTCAGGTGCAGACGCCCCCTTTCCCTGTGTGTGGGGATGTCTCTTCCAGGTCTCTGCTGCATGAGTGAGCTGTTCTCGAGGCCAGGCAGCGTGAAGTCCCCGCTGGGGCTGCTGATGCCGGGGGTGGGGCAGGGGGAACTGAAGTTTTTCACTGTTTATCAGGGCAAGAGCTCGCGTGGGACAGGTGCACTGGTGCTGGCCTGGCTTCCAGCGCAGGGGCTGCGAGCCTCAGCGGCAGGTAAGATGACAAACATGCAGCAGCAGGTGCACGCCCAACGTGGAGTGCCGCCTGGCTTCTTCTGTGTGAAATGCGCCAAATGTCTTTACTTCATGTGGGGCTTCTGGGCAGCGACATCCCCTCCTCGCCCACAGATACAGGGAGAAAAAAATTGGAAATAATGGTCTCATCCACTTTACCCCATTCCTCTACCCTCCCCACTCTAATATGGGCATACATCCTTCTCAACTACGTAAACATCGTCAAAAACAAAACCAACAAGAAAGGAAGTCCTGAACCACAAGGAGGGAGCGTGCCAAGCGAGCAAGCTGGGTGGTGGGGAGCAGGGCAGAACTGCAGCCTCCGGATTACGGCGGCTCCGGGGCGGGGCTTGGCCGGGGCAGATGCTGCAAGTGGCCTGGCATTCTCCCCACTCCTGCATGGGCTCGTGTACCTCCAGCTCCCCTGAGTGACCGCCCTGCTGGGGGGAACACTGAGGGCACAGAGCCAGAACAAGACTTGGGGGACCAGGCAAGAAAGAGGGTCGCGCCCAGTGACAGGATCGTGTGCTGGGTCCTGAGGGCCGAGAGAGGACGGCCTGTGTGCCCGGGAGCTCTGGGTGTTAGAATGCTTTCTTGGATTCATTTATTTGAAAGGCAGAATATGAGAGAGAGAGAGAGAAAGAGAGAGAGAGAGGGAATCTTCCATCTGCTGGTTTACTACCTAACTGGCCACAGTGGCCAGAGCTGGGCTGGTCAGGCGTTTGTTCTGGGTCTCCCACGTAGGCGCAGGTGCCAAGCACTTGGGCCAACTTCTGGTACCTTCCCAGGAGCATTAGCAGGGAGCTGGCTTAGAAGTGGAACGGCTGAGACTTGAACCAGTGTCCCTAGGGGATGCTGGCGTTGCAGGTGATGGCTTACTTGCTATGTCCTGGAGACGTAGTGACCAGAATTTAGGATGGCCAAGCAGAGTTCCCTGGGGGGGAGGGCAGCAGGGCTGCTCACCAGACCTCAGCTGACCCCTGGTGGTGGCCGGTGTGCCACACGACTGACCACATGGGCCCCCTCACGAGCTTGCTGCTGCTGCCCGGTCACCCTGACAGCCCCTTCCCAGCCACCTGGAACACCTGCTCCCTGACCGTGTGCCCATGGGTTGGCTCTGCCCCTGCCAGGGGAGCTCACGGAATGTGCTGGAAGGGCAAGGGGCCAGGCCCTCTGGCCCCTCTGGCTGTGGTCTGCGGTGGCCGGGAGCACGGTCAGCCTCTGGGTCAGGGGAGGTGTGTGGGGCAAGCAGGCCAGGCTGCAGGATCCTGGTGGAGACGGGAGCCCAGCAGGAAGACCCGGTCGCACAGCGGGGAGTCGGCCAGAGCCCATGGCAGGGCGCCAGCCACATGGAGGAACTGGACCCAAAGCCAGCACCCCTGGGTGCTGGCGTGCAGGAGGAGGTGAGGGTGGTGGGAGTGAGCACAGAGAGAACAAGCCCCCATCTTCCCTCCTGCTGGGACACAGAGCCCCCCTCCCGGGGCCAGGGCTGTGCAGGGCGTGCATGCACCGCTGCAGTCTGTCCACCAGAGGGCGGGAGAGACCGACGCATGGGGCCCAGATGGTGTCCACTGCCTCACCACTGCCCGGCCGGGATGTGCAGGGAAGCCTGGGGACACCGCAGGTGGCGAGACCCAAGTCTCGTTGCCCTCCCAAAGAGAGACTCTACCCGGGGCCTTCTGGAGTGTGGCAGGGGTTGGGGCTGGGGTGTCCCAAGCAGGAGGCATTAGCCGATAGGTAGTGCCGGCTGGTTTGCACCTGCAGCTGCAGGGCCCCAGGGGCAGCTACACCTCTGTCCCGGGACCCCTCTGACCAGGCCCTGCAGCGGTGGGCCCAGGTCTCAGGGCTGGCCTCTGGCAGAGGCTGAGCCCCCCATTCACTGCTGCTGGGGCCATGATGGGGAATGGGGAGTGGTACCATCGGCTCACAAGGACAAGGGCTGTCTCCTCGCTCTGCCTCTCTGCGGCTCCCAGACCGGGGAGGCCACGAAGCCCCGAGGCCCAGGTCTGGCCGCCCTTGGACCTGCTCAGCCCAGGTCGGTCAGGGACAGTAGCGCTTGGCCTGGAGGGTGTGACTGAGACTGGGGCAGCTGGGCAGTGGGGGAGGTGGGGTGGGCAGGGTACCCTCTTCAGGGCTGCCTGTGCAGTGGAGTGACGTGTGCTTGGGGGCGTGCTGGCTCTGGAGTGACAGTTGGCGAGGGTCCACCAGCCTCCTCTTGTGCGTGCGCGAGCTCATGTGCATGTGGCGGGATCCTCCTAGGCTCTGATGAACTCATTTCCATCCTAATCGATATCCCTCCTCTCCTCTCGCAGCACTCACACACTCCAGAACAACAAGTGGCCCATTAGTCACCTGCTCCTTGGTCCAGAGCAAGGGACCGTGCTATTGCCTGTGGCCAGCTGGGAGGCAGGGTTCAGCTCAGCCCTTCTTCGAGGGGCAGTGCTGTCCCCTGACCCTGCAGTAGCCATGAGTGATTGTGACGAGGGAGCCTTGTACTCTGAGGACAGGTGGCTGGCCACCAGTGGCCAGAGAAGAGCAGAGGAAGGGGAGGGAAGAGCTAGGGAGATGACGCAAGCTGACGAGGGGGTGATGTGTGACATGGCCCCAGGCAGGACCAGGAGGGCTCCGTGGTGCAGGCGCTGGGACCCGGATTCCCCCAGGGAACAGCTGCGCAGGCCACTTGTTGGCAGGCACCAGGAGCTCCTGCAGGTTCCTGGTCTCCCACACTCTGCTCATTCGTGTTAGGGTGTTCTGTGTGTCCCAGGCTGGCTGACAACCAGGGCAGAGCCAACCCCCGCCCACCACCCCTGCCACCAGGTTGGGCCCGGGGCTGGGGCAAGCTGCCTGCTGTCTTGGGAGTGGCCAGTGCCCGGTGGCCATGGGAGCCCCTGGGCCCGGATGCCGCCAGCAGGAGGCAGCAGCGCCTCACACTTGGTCCCCTCGTCCGCCCTGGGCTGGCGGGAGAGGGGTGAGGCAGGTGGGGCGAGAAGGCAGGCAAGGACCTTCCCCTGTGAGGTGCCTCAGCGTGCCCCTCCCCTGCACAGCAGGGTCACCCTCAGACAGTGGGAGCTGAGGGCAGACCGAGGGCCAGAGGAGGAGGGGTCCCCCAGGGTGGCGTGTCAAGTCCATGGGTGGGCATGCTGGGGGCCCAGCCTACATCCCCCAGCCTGGTGCCTGAGTGAGGGTGTCCTCAGCTCTCTGTTTAGCCGCCTCTCGCCCAGCTCTGCCACCCTTAGGGGGTTGGCCAGCAGTGAGAGCCAGCTGTGGCTCCAGGGTGGGCTGGAGGGAAGAGGGCCGGGTGGGGGTGGGGGACAGGGGACAGCATGGGGGGCAGACAGCAACGCAGTATGTCAGAACCTAACCCGGTGCCGGCAAAGGGGGTGCAGAGCTGAGGGCAAGCCCAAGCCGGGGCAGGAGAGGGTGTCTGTGTGGCCGAGCTGGCAGGCCAGGCCTGGGAGAAGGGCCGCAGGAGGCTGGCCCTGGGGAAGGGCCGGGGAGAAGTGGCTGTGGGGTGGGGCCAGCACTGGACTAGAGCTGGGCAGAGGAGAGTCTCGGCCTTGGGAGCGGCTGTGGACTTGGGGACTGTAAACACAGCCCTGGAGTGACCCCTGCGTCTCAGGGGCCTCAAGGTCACAGTTGTGTCCAGCGCCTCTGAGCGACAGCAGGCCTGTGGGTGGGGTCAGGGGCCTCTGCTTTGCGTGTCCCGGGATACTGCACTGGGCGTGGGGCAGGCACTTTCTTCCTTAAGGTTAATTTATGCATTTGAAAGGCAGAGCAAACACGCAAAGGGAGGGAGGGAGGGAGACAAGCGAGCAGGAGTGCTTCCATTTGCAGCCTCCCGTGGCTGCATCAGCAGCGCCGGTCAGGCCAGAGCCAGCTGGCAGGAACTCTAAGTCTGCCACGTGGGTGCAGGGACCCAATCACTTTGGGCCACCTTTTTGGCCGCTTTCCCAGGCCTCCCAGGCCCATCAACAGGGAGCTGGATGGGAAGTAGAGCAGCCGGGATTAGAACTGGCATCTGTATGGGATACTGGCACAACATGTGGGCCCGTCTCCTATGCTATCACCCTGACCCTCATTTTTCTTTTTAAAATGACACAACATCTGGCCCATCTTCACTTCCAGCTTTGACTTCGCGTCAGCCACTTCAAGGAACTCTGCCTTCTTTTCGTCTCTTTGAAAAGCACCACCTGGGTGCTAGGGACTCATTTTTTTTTAATATTCATTTATTTATTAATTACATTGCATTACATGACACAATTTCATAGGTACTGGGATTCCCCCCCCTTCACCCCAACCCCCTCCCCCATCATGAATTCCTTCACCTTGATGCATAACCACAGCTCAAGTTCCGTTGAGATTCCCTAATTAAAAGTTTACACCATACAGAGTCCAGCATCCCACTTGTCCAGTTCAAGTTCGACGGCCTCTTAGGGAGGCCCTCTCAGGTTTGTAGGCAGAGCCAGCAGAGCGTCACCTCGATCAATTAGAAGCTCCAACATATCATCAGCAACAGTCCAGGTATGATGAGGCTGGTGCAGAGTCCACTGATTGACATAGTCCGTCTTAGGGTTTCCCCTTGTCCAGTTTTCTGCTGGAAGCATAAAGCTGAGGTGGTTGATTCATCTACTCCATTTTCCATCTTTTTTTGATTAATGCTTTGATTCCTCCATTTTGTTCAGGGGAATCCCCCTAAAAAAAACTTTGAGGCATTCCCAGTCCAGGCTCCTACATGTACTACTAGTAAGCACAGTGCCCGCCACCGTCCATCACTCCGATCAGCTGATGGTTGTAACCCCTGGGTTGGTTCTCTTCTGAGCCCCGACCTCTATTGGAACCAATGAGTATCGCATCTCTCCCCGGCTCTGCCCATCACACTCTCGTCCCTCACCTAAACCAGTGGGAGGAGTGCTGGTCGGGTGTTGCATTTAGGGACTCATTTTTACTGGACTGAAAATCTTCGCCTTTTCAGTGGATGGAACCAGGAAACATGCAGTTACAAAACAGATGTATCATGAGTTCATGGTATTTTCAGTTCAGATTTCGGGTTAGGGACTGGTGTTGTGTAGTGTTAAACCAGTGACCATAGCATCAGCGTCCGTCCTGCAGTGCCGGATTGAATCCTGCCTCGGATTCAACCCCTTGATGACGTGGCTGGGCGGCCCAGGCGCTGGAGGCCCTGCCACCATGTGGGTGACCAGCACGGGTCTCCAGACTAGGATGTTGTCGCTGCCATTTTGGGAAGTGAACCAGAGGATCAAGGGATGAAAGGTGTCTCTCCCTCTCTCCTCCCCCCTTCCTGTCTCTACGTTTCTCACCGTTGCTCTTCCTTTCAAACTGATTAGTTAATTTAAAAACCTTTAGGTTCAAGAATTTTATTTAACCTCTCCTTCAATTCTTTTTTCATTTTAAGATTTATTTGGAATGCAAAGTCACAGAGAGATGGGGGGAGAGAGAGAGAGAGAGAGAGTCTTTCCTCTGTTGACTTACTCTGCAAACAGTCTCATTCTCTGGAGCGTGGTCTTGCCAAAGCCAGGGCCAGGAGCTTCAGCCAGGCCACCCGTGCTGCCGGTCCCAAGGATTTGGGTCATCTTCCACTGCTTCCCAAGGCACGTTAGCAGGAGCTGGATTGAAAGCAGAATAGTTAGGACTTGAGTCAGTGCCCACAGGGGATGCCAGCATTCCAGGCAGCTTAATTAGCTGTGCCACAATGCCAACCCCACCTCCATTTTTGCATGCCAAAATATTGGTATAATGTCTCCAAAATTCCTCATTTGACTTTCTCATCAAATATATGCAATAGTGTAGGTTTTTCTTGCCATACAAAAAAAAAAATCCATAGTATGTGTTCCATTGGGAGTATTCAGTTCAATTGCGTGGATAATTATTTTGTGTTTATGTTCCCAACTAGATGGTATAGATAGGTTAGATTAGGTTTATTCATGTGAATTTGCCTTTGAATTTTAGAAATTTCTCATAAATGTGTAAAGTCTTTACATATGTCCACATGTTCAGGAAAGCTTGCCTTCTGTTCCCATCCTCTCTGCTACTTTTCTCCCTTTGACAAGTCTGCCCTTCTTGGCCACCATGTGCGTGCTGTCCATGCTCTCCTCTCCTTGGCAGTGGATCCTGGAAGCCCCACGAAGACTTGTGCTTCTTTGCAGTGGCCAAACGGCCTGCCAGTGAAGGCACCGAAAGTCGCTCACCAATTGCCTTGGCTTCTTCTGGGTCTCCGTGTGGGTTCACAGGTCCAAGACCATGAGCCACGCTCTATTTCTTTCCCAGGACATCGGCAGGGAACTACGTTAGGAGTGCAGCAGCCAGATGTGAACCTGTTGCCCATTTGGGATGCTGCCGGAGAAGCTTGGTCTCCTGTGTGACGATGCTCAGAGGCATCCTTGGGGAGGGGGCTTAGTGGAAGGCATGAGCTCATAGGGGCTGCTGTCCTTGGAAGAGACGGGTGTGCTTCTCACAGGATCTGGCCTTTTAGGGAGGAGCAAGGCTGGCCCTTCCCCTCCCTCTGACTCCTGCGCTCCCACTATGAGGCTTTCTGCCATAATGGCATGCGGCCAGTGTGGACCCGCCCCCGGGCTGGCGCTCCATGCGGCTTGGGCTTTCAGCCTGCAAAGCTGCGAGCTGAATAAACCTTTTTTCTTTATAAATCATCCAGTCTTGTGTCATTTGTTACAGCAATGGGAAACTGACCGATTTAATACCTGTGGTTTTGCTATGGAAACTGTCATAAAAATGCAAGGGCAGAGCGTGCCGCCTCTTGAGTTTGGCTTCTCTGACGGTGTACGGATCACTGGCTGGCCCCTTCCATCAGCGCGCAGGCTACTATTGTAGGTATTCACCACAGTTTGCTCGTCTGGTGTCTAGCTGAAACATATCTGAACGGTTTTAGGGTTTGGTTATTCTGAATAAAACTGCTGCAAATATTCACATAGGTTTTTTATTTTGTCTGAGTAAATACTGGACTGCACAGTAGACATGTGTTTAACTTTATAAGAAAATGTCAAACTGCTGTCCAAAGTGGCTAGGTCAGGTGAGTCGGTTTTTGATTTTGATTTGTTCCTTTGTCTCTGTGATTTTATTTTTTAAAGATTAATTTTGTCTTTTTCTTTATTTGAAAGGTAGTGTTAGAGAGCAGGGGAGACGGAGCTCTTCCCTGCTGTGCGCTCCTCGGACGGCCGCAATGCCCGCAGCTGGGCTAGTTACCTTCTGCATTTTTTTGTGTATTGATTTTGTGGTCATTCACATTGTTTACAATGTGAGGTAAGGATTGTGTGTCATTTTTGCCACGGATGTGCATTGTTCCAGCTCCGTTAGTTGGCAGGTCATCTTCTCTCCGTTGAGTTGTCTTTGGACCTTTGTCAAAGCCAGTTCGCTGTGAATGTGGTCTTTCTGGGCGTCCCATCCGTCCCACGCTCCGAGTGTCCTTCCTCTGTGCTCACTTGACTCCCGGGGGAAATCAGGTGCTACGAGCGCTCGCACTTGGCTCCTTGATTCCAGTTCCGTAACTTTTCTGTGTAAATTTGACAGTCTGTTGATTTATACAAAAATTTTTGGATTTTTATTTACATTGTATTAACCACGACTCGTTTGAGAAGAACTGCTCCTCTGTAGTTAGAGTCTTCCAATCCATAAACATGACATTGTCTCCACATCTTTTGTTTTCTCTCATCTGGCCGTTGCCTTTTTAGACACATCTTGGGCACATTTTATAAGGTGATCCCTCAGCCTTTCATGTGTTTTAGTGTGCTTGTGAATTCTATTTATAAGATTCAGTTTCTGATTTTCATTGGTGGTATATAGAAATTGATTTTGCATGCTAAACCTGTATACTGCAACCTTGATAAAAATCAATTATTATTCCTAGTAGCTTTTTTGATAGTTTTTTCCTTTGGCAATTTCTCTGCAAAACAGTCATTTTATCAGCAAAGGGAGACAATTTCTTCCTCTCAATCTGTATGTTAAGTTTTTCTTTTACACTGCTTAGAGCATTGAGTATGAAGAGAGACGCGAGTGCCGAAAATGGACGTCTTTGTCTTATTCTAAGCGGGAAGGCCTTTGTTTTTTTCACCAGCAAAATACGATGCTTGACGGTCTCCACTAGTGCGCTCCTGGATACAGAGCTTAGGGATGTAACTCATCAGGCTGAGAAAGTTCATTCACTCCTAGCTTGCTCAAAATCCTTTAAAATTGTGAATTGATGCTGAGTTTTATAAAAAAAAAAACCTTTAGTGTATCGATTGAGATGATTTAGCTTAGTAATATGAAATATATTGACTAATTTTTGATTGTTGAACTATCCCAAGATTAGTAGGATAAACCTAATTGGTTGTAATGAAATATTCTTTTGATAATCTTGAGTCTAATATGCACCTGTTTTGCTAGATAAGTTTGAAGGTATATTCCTGAAGGCTGTTAGCTGGTATTTCCTTTTCTTTTTCTTTTAAAGATTTATTTATTTTTATTGGAAAGGCAGATATACAGAGAGGAGAGACAGAGAGGAAGATCCTCCATCTGATGATTCACTCTTTGTGACCACAATGGCTGGAGCTGAGCTGATCCAGAGCCAGGAGCCAGGAACTTCCTCCAGGTCTCCCACGTGGGTACAGGGTCCCAAGGTCTTGGGCTGTTCTCGACTGCTTTCCCAGGCCACAAGCAGGGAGCTGGATGGGAAGCAGGGCTGCTGGGATTAGAACCAGCACCCATATGGGATCCTGGTGTGTTTAAGGGGAGGATTTTAGCTGCTAGGCTTCCGCACTGGGCCTGTTATTTCCTTTTCTTCTAATATTTGGTTGAAACCTAGGAGTGCTGGCTTTACAACATGATTGGAAGGGCCTGGCACAGTGGCATGTCAGGCTGGCATCCCATATGAGTGCCAGTTGGTGTCCCAGCTGCCCCACTCTGATCCAGCTCTCTGCTGAAGGTCTGAGAAAGCAGCAGGGGACGCCTGAAGCCTTGGGGCTCTTGCATTCATGTGGGAGACTGGAAGAAGCTCCTGGTTCCTGACTTCAGCTTGACTCAGTTCGAGCCACTGTGACCATTTTGGGGAACGAGTCAGGGTAAGGGGGTCGTCTTCCTCCCCCCTTCCCGTCTCTTTCTGTGTATCTGCCTTTCAAATACATGCATGCATACACACACTCGCAAATCTGAGCACATGGGTTGAGGGGCTCCCCGTAGGAGCACATGGGTTGAGGGGCTCCCCGTAGGAGCACATGGGTTGAGGGGCACTCCTACTGAGCACATGGGTTGAGGGGCTCCCCCTATGAGCACATGGGTTGAGGGGCACTCCTACTGAGCACATGGGTTGAGGGGCTCCCCGTAGGAGCACATGGGTTGAGGGGCTCCCCGTAGGAGCACATGGGTTGAGGGGCTCCCCGTAGGAGCACATGGGTTGAGGGGCTCCCCCTAGGAGCACATGGGTTGAGGGGCTCCCCGTAGGAGCACATGGGTTGAGGGGCTCCCCGTAGGAGCACATGGGTTGAGGGGCACCCCTACTGAGCACATGGGTTGAGGGGCTCCCTGTAGGAGCACATGGGTTGAGGGGCTCCCCAATTACTCTATGAAGTTGATGTTTCTTCTTGGAGGTTGAGAGGATTCACCTGGGAAGGTACATTTGGCTTTGGAGATCTCTTTGTGAAAGGATTTATTTTTTTAATGAGTATGTACATTATGAGTTTTATTTAAAAATGCTTCTGTATTTATGTGTTGATTTCTATCCTAACTGAGGTGAGGGGATAGGGGCTGTAGACAATCAGTTGTTCTTAACAAATATTCAACTTGTTATTGATTTGAAACGCAAAGTTCCAGAGGGAGAGGGACAGACAGGTAAGGGCCTTCCATTCACTGGCTTACTTCCCAAACGGTGGGAAAAGCAGGGCCAAAAGCAGGGTCTAAGGAAGGAGCCTGTGGGTCAGGGGTCCTCGGGCCATGTTTTGATGCCTTCCCGGGCATTAGCAGGGAGCTGGAGCGGACCAGATCAGCGGAAGCTGACCGCTGTCCACGTGGGATGCCGGCATTGCAAAGCGTGGGCTTGCTTGCAGTGTCCCAGCTGGGCCCTTTCAGTTTTTTGATCTCTATAAATTCTTTTTTTCCCTGCTTAGTCTAGCTAGAAGCTTATCAGTTGTATTTTTAAAAATAAAGATATTCGCTTCACGTATTTGAAAGGCAGAGTAAATGTGGAATCTTCCATCCACTGTTTCCCTTCCAAAGGCTCGGCAGCGTGTGGCTGGGCCAGGCTGATTCAGGAGCTGGTGCTCCGTCCTGGTCTCCACGCTCTGACGGGAGCTGGCGGACTTGGGCCATCTGCACTGGACACGTCCTGGGGAGCTGGGTGGGACGAGGACACGGCTGGGACCCTGACCTTGTAGGTGACCTGCTGAGTCACACACCTGGATTTTTTTTCCCTTAAGGAACTAGTTTTTGCTTCACTGATTTTTTGCTCTTAATTTCATTGATCTGTTTTTACTTTTATTATTTTCTTACCATCTGCTTGCTTTGGGTTTAATTTCCTCCTCTTTGAAAGCTTACCTCTTTGAGACCTTCTTTCGTTTCTAACATGCACATGGGGAGCCCTGTATGTACAGTCACAGCTGTGTTCCACACATTTTGATAAATTATGCTTTCATTTTCATTCAATTATATATATTTTCTAATCTTATTTGTGATTTCCTTTGTAAAACTTATTTGAAAGACACACACACATCTTCTACATGCTGGATTAAAAGTGTGCTGTTTAACTTCTAAATACTTTCCAAACATCTGTTATTAGCTTCTAGTTCATTCTATTATGGTCCTAGAACGTATTTTGTATAATTGTGGATATATATAAATACTTGCAAAGAAGAGAGTCTTTTCCACTGGCTGACTCTCCCCAGATGCCTGGGACACCTGGGACTGGCTGCACTGACCCCAAGCCCCTGGACGTCAGTCTAGGCTGCCCATGGGAGTGGTAAGGGCTTGCACACTGAGGCGCCACCCGCGGCCTCCCAAGTGTGGGTTAGCAGGCCCGTGAAGTTGGAAATGGACGCAGGACTTAACCCAGGCTCTCCGAGGTAAGATGCAGTGCCAAAACCTTACCTCCTATCATTGCAAGTCTCTTATAACTTTTCTCACTTTTTAAAATTTAAATCGGTTTACTGTAAAAAGTTTGTTACGTAGGTGAGGCAATTTCAGACCCATGAAGGTCTCCGGGTGGAATGGGAAGGGATGGGGGGAGGTGGGTAAGGGAAAAGAGCCCACCCTCCCTCCTGCGCTGTGGCGGGGTGACTGTGGGGGAGGGCTGCCAGATCCCGTGAGCACCAGGAGGCAGGGATGGCCCCAGAGGTCCCCTCAGGGCCCCTGGTGAGGGGAAGCGTTCCTGAGGGGGTTACTGTTAGTTACTTTAAAAAGTTAAAGTTCTAGTTGTTACGATATTATTACGCGCAGCTAATTCGCGCAAACTGGTTCTTTACCGTGTTATTCCAGCGGAGCAGGAATGGCGTGGCAGCGGTGGGAGAGCAGGGGGAAAAGGGAAGGAAAGGAGGGAGGGAGGCCGGAAAGAGGAGGAGGAGGAGGAGGAGAAGGAGAGGGGGAGAGGGAGGGGGAGAGGGAGGGAGGGAGGGAGGGAGAGAGGGAGGGAGGGAGGGAGGGAGGGAAGGAGGGAGGGAGAGAGAGAGAGACAGCCAGCCGCACCTGCGAGCCTTTTGTCTCAGGTGCGCCCACAAGGTGTGGGGGCGGGACTGGGAGGGACTGAGGGCAGGGGATTGGTGCCTGGGACTGTCACAGGTGATTGCCTAAGGATGATTGGTAAGCGGGCGGAACTGGGGAAGGGGCTGTGGGGTTGGGGGTGGGATTCTCAGGTAAAACTCCGGATTGGTGGACTGCTGGAAGGGCGCGAATTCCGCGAGCTGTGAGGAAGTGGCGCGGCGTCCAGGGTGGGAGATTCCAATAACTCCTTACAGTTACGGTGAGTAGTCTTGATTATTCTGAGATGGTGTTGCTTAATTGCACCAGGTGTCTCATTCTCTCCCTTTTTAATTTCTTTATTATTATTATCATTTTCTGATACAGTTCCTTAGGCCCTGGGATTTCTCCTATCCTCTCCCCAAATCTCCCCCACCCTCCCCACACACTGAGTTCTCCCATATCATTACAACAGCACAATGCCTCATGAACAGTCCGAAGTCCATCATTGCAGGCATGGACAATGGCAGAGTCCAGCATTCCACTGTCAAGATACATCCGGGCCGGCAGCGTGGCCTAGTGGCTAAAGTCCTAGCCTTGAATGTTCTGGGATCCCATATGGCTGCCGGTTCTAGGCTCCACTTCCCATCCAGCTCCCTGCTTGTGGCCTGGGAAGGCAGTCGAGGACGGCCCAGTGCTTTGGGATCCTGCACCCGTGTGGGAGACCTGGAGGAGGTTCCTGGCTCCTGGCTCTGGATCAGCAAGAGTCCAGCCTCAGTCCGTCAGTCCGTCAGTAGTCCGTCACACTGCACCATATCCTCACACCAGGACATGTCAGTCTCCACTCCATATTCACTATAAATGCCCCCAAGTGAAAAGCCACAACAAAATCAACAACAGAAAGAAAAACAGAAATTTACAATTTCAGTAGCCCGGAGCTTCTTCCGGATCTCCCACACAGGTGCAGGGTCCCAAGGCTTTGGGCCATCCTCGACTGCTTTCCCAGGCCACAAGCAGGGAGCTGGATGGGAAGTGGAGCTGCCGGGACACGAACCGGTGCCCATATGGGATCCTGGCGCATTCAAGGCAAGGACTTAGGCCACCATGCTGGGCCGAAGGACTTTCTTGAAGAAAATGATGCTACTGTATAGTGTATGAGTCACTGAAGAATTTAATGAAAAAAGGGTTTTGAAGAAATGGAACTAAAAACAAAAACATCAAAATCCACGAGGATACAGTTCCTCTGATCTTTGTTGGTGAGATGTATCTTCTGTAAGCAACAAATAGATGGATTTTGTGTTTTTAATCCAGTCTACTAATCTATGATGTTTGTTTGAGTTTAAGCCATTTACATTCAGTGTTAATATCAATAGGTGGTAATTTGGTCCTGTCCTTTAGCAATGGGTTGTTTCCTGATTTAGTCTTCTGTTGCTATTTTACTGAAATGTTCTTCACATTTGCCTTTGGTTTTGGTAGGTGCTATTCCTTTTCTCTGTCAAAAGAACATCTTTAAGTATTATTTGTGGGGCAGGTTTGGAAGAGCCATATTCGTTTTAACTTTCCTTTATTGTGGAAGAATTTTACTTCATTTTCAAAGACAAAGGAAAGCTTCGCTGGGTACGTTATCTTGGGCCGACAATTTTTTGCTTTTAGAATCTGGAATATGTCGCTCCACTGTCTTCTGGCCTGAGTTTCCTGTGAGAGGTCTCCTGTGAGTTTAATTGGCATTCCTTTATATGTCAGTTGATTTTTTTTTTTCACGTGCACATTTAAGGACCTTTTCCTTATGTTCAATTGACAAGAACTTGATTATCATGTGTTGTGGTGAAGATCGCTTTTGGTTAGCCCTGTTGGGAGTTTTGTGCCCCTCACGGATGGTATTTCCCAATTCTTTCTCCAGATTAGGAAAATTTTATTTTATTATTTCATCAAATATGTTTTTAAGCCCAGCTTCTCTTTCTGCACCTTCTGAACTCCCATAGTTCTTTTATTTGGCCTTTTAATAGTGTCTTTCTGTTCTTGAATACTTTTTTTTTTTAGCTTGACCCAGCTCTGCTTCCAGCTTTTAAATTGTTTCCTTGTTGTGACAAGAAATATCATCCAATTCCGAGAGTCTTTCTTCTGCCTCCTTTTTTTCTATTATTGAGACTTTCCACTGAAGTTTTAATTTGCTCTATTGTATCCTTCATTTCCAATAATTTGGCTTGATTTTGTTTCTGTGTTGTTATTTCCCTTATGACGGATTCTTTAAATTCCTGCTTCTCATTGTTGATAAGAAGCTTTAACACAAGTGTTTTGAAATCTGTACCCCCCATTTTCTCGATGTCTTCCTCAGTTAACTCTGAGTTTGGCAAAGGGTTTTGCTCCTTTGCAGGGGAGTTTTCAGTAATATTGTGTCTCTGTCTCTTCTTTTGCTCTTGGTCATTATACTTCTGGTTATCAGATTCTCCTTGGGGCAGGTTTCCAGGCTGTGTCACCCACAATGATGTTACTTGTTGTGATTGATACATGATTCTTTGTTTGCAGTCATTTGTGCCACTCCCTCCAGCGAGTTCCAGGTCTGGGTTCTTACGTTAGACTTCTACCATGGTCTCCATAGTCCCAGCTCCTGGCTCAGGCCCTTCCCAGGGCTCCTGGCTCAGGCCCTTCCCAGGGCTCCTGGCTCAGGCCTGCTGCTGTGGACGCTGCACAGCAAGGCTCGCAGGGCAGGGGCTGCTGTTCCTGCTAGAACCAGGAAGACACCTTCAGCAGGGTCTCTGTAAATCCTGGCTGAGTAGAACAGGGCCGTGACCTAGGGGTGACTTTTTTCCCCTTTGGGCAGGATAGGTGGCAGGGCCTTCCAGGTGTGTAAGGGGCAGGGAAAGGACACTGTGGGGGAGAGCCACTCTTCAGGGCACAGTCAACAGTGCTACAGCAGAAGGCCTTCCCCGGGGCAAAGGCTCTGCATCCTGGTCCTGGGAGCAGGTGGAAGTGCAAGGGCACCGTGGGGAGAAGTGTGCAGAAGGAGGCTGGCTCTGCGATGAGGCCTGCGGACCAGCCACGGGATGTGTCCTGTCCTGTGTGCTGGCCCTGCTGGGCTGCCAGCGGAGGAGCTGCCCTGGGGTTGTGGTCCTGCTGGGCTGCCAGCGGAGGAGCTGCCCTGGGGCTGTGGTCCTGCTGGGCTGCCAGTGGAGGAGCTGCCCTGGGGCTGTGCCCCTGCTGGGCTGCCAGTGGAGGAGCTGCCCTGGGGCTGTGCCCCTGCTGGGCTGCCAGCGGAGGAGCTGCCCTGGGGCTGTGGCCCTGCTGGGCTGCCAGCAGAGGAGCTGCCCTGGGGCTGTGCCCCTGCTGGGCTGCCAGCGGAGGAGCTGCCCTGGGGCTGTGCCCCTGCTGGGCTGCCAGTGGAGGAGCTGCCCTGGGGCTGTGCCCCTGCTGGGCTGCCAGTGGAGGAGCTGCCCTGGGGCTGTGCCCCTGCTGGGCTGCCAGTGGAGGAGCTGCCCTGGGGCTGTGGTCCTGCTGGGCTGCCAGCGGAGGAGCTGCCCTGGGGCTGTGCCCCTGCTGGGCTGCCAGCGGAGGAGCTGCCCTGGGGCTGTGCCCCTGCTGGGCTGCCAGCGGAGGAGCTGCCCTGGGGCTGTGCCCCTGCTGGGCTGCCAGTGGAGGAGCTGCCCTGGGACTGTGGTCCTGCTGGGCTGCCAGTGGAGGAGCTGCCCTGGGGCTGTGCCCCTGCTGGGCTGCCAGTGGAGGAGCTGCCCTGGGGCTGTGGCTGGACAGGAGGCTAGGAGAAGGCCCACAAGGGACAGGGAGGGAATGGAACTGCCAAAATTCAAAGCGGTGAAGCTGTGCAGTTGGCTCCCGGGGGCATTTCGGTCCTGCTTCTTGTCCAGCCAGTGGCTCCCTCACTCCTTATTGAATACAAAGGCCTAAATTCAACTTAATTAGGAGGATTATGTCTTATAAATTTAATATTTAATATCGAAGCAGAGGCTTCCCCCTGCTTTGCATATTTATTAGCCATGTCCTTGGAGGAATGTGAGTGATGATGTCATAAGTATTTAGACGCAGGCTATTGGGGGCAGGGCTGAGAGGAGGAGAGAAGCGAAAAAACATCATTTTACAAACCAGAGGGGAGTTAAACTGATTCTCCTCTTGGCAGGGCCTTGTGCAGCTGCCTGGGCTCTGGGGCAAAATCAGTCTCAAGGTGCGAGGCTGGAGGCTGGGCTGGAGGTGCCTTGGTGCCGGCTGCGCCAGGCTGCGCCTGCAGCACACCCAGCATGCATCTTAATGAGCAAGAGAGGCGCCCATTCGATTCTTCTCGACTGGTTTTGTGGAAGTGGCCTCGTTGTCGACTCAACGCTGGGGCAACTGACTGGAGCACTGGGTCCTCCCTGTGCTTGATGGGGGTGGGAGAAGGAGGGTGGCTTTCCCAGGGTCTTGCAAAAAGTCTAGAAACTCCTTTCCAGGCCTGAGGGGGGAGCTTTCTTGGGGCGACCCTCACTGACTCCCCATTGCTTTAGACTTGGCTGCTGCACGGGTGGCTCTGCAGAAGTGGCCTGCTCGGCAGCCTGGACGGCTGAGACGGGTGCCAAGACATTGGGGTGAGCTCCCCTCTGCATCTGCTCGAGTAGCCTCTGACTGTTCCAGCCCGGCTTTCTGCTCCACCTGGAGGGACTGAGAAGCAGCTGCGTCTCCTTGTGGCCCTGCTGCCCACTCTCCCTCCCAGCCAGGTGACCCTCTGTGAGACCTAGCCACCTGTGCCTTCTCTTCCTTCCCGTAAAATAGTCATCCTAAGGGCTGGCAGAATGGCATAGCATGCTAATCCTCCATCGGCAGCTCCAGGTTGAATTCCGTTTGCTCTACTTCTGATCCAGTTCCCTGATAATGTGTCTGGAAAAGCATTAGCTGACAGCCCAGGTGCTTGGTTCCCTGCATCCACGGCGGAGATGCTAAGGAAGATCTGCCCAGCTCTGGCTGTTGCGGCCACATGGGGAGTGAGCTGTACCCTCCTGTTTCTCGGGGACATTAGTAGGAAGTAGGGAACCAGAGGGGCACAGGCAATAGAACTCGGTCACTTTGGTGTGGGATGTGTCTTACATTGTCTCAACTGTTGCTCCCAATGCCTGCCTCTTGAGCTAGCAGATACAGCAGCAGAACTTAAGCTTTGGGGAATTACAAAAGAATGTGCTGGGCCACCCTGCTGCTTGCTGGTAGGACTGGCCGCAGGGTGAGGATGGGAAGAACTCACTGAGTTGATGGGCGCCCCATTGTGCCATGGAGCATGAGTTCTGTTTGGGGTGACCCACCAGGGCATGGGTGGCTGCTGCAGGAGGGCAGCTGCTCTCAGAATGACCCTTTCGGGCCGATAGCATGTTGGCATCACATACCACCTAGGGCTGGAGGCACGGGCGCCCTGCAGGCAGTAGGGAGGCTCGGGCGAGGCAAGGATGGAGCTGACGGGGAGCTGTGCTCTCTGCTATCTCTGGCACACGCCTCACTGCCTGCTGAGAACCTTCTCAGAGAGGACAGCAGAGCTCGGAGATGGAGCTCGGACCTCACCCACTCTCCAAAGGCTTTAGAAAGAATTCTGTGCTTCCTTGGGGGTAAACACTGAGTTTCAATGGGCTGATGTCCAAGCAGTTGGCCTGACCTGAGTCCAGAAGGAGAGGGGGCAGGTGCGTGGGAAGGCAGGACTCCCGGCTTGCCAAGGGACATCAGGTACCTATGGTTGTCTCAGGAAGGAGTCTGGAGTTGGTGGGTGCCCTGGGGCCTTAGCCTACTAGGCCAGGCTCCTCTGCAGTTCACTGGACAAGGAATGGGAAGTAGGCTCCTGGGAGCAGAGGAAGGAGGAAGTGTTCTGGAAGCAAGTGTGAGTCCTGAGCCGGTTAGGGAATCCGTGGGTGAGCTGTAGATGTTCCCAGTGCCCACACACGAAGCTGGGACTGCTATGGGCGAGCTCATGCCATTGGTCAGTAAGAGCGCTATGGAAGAAAAGAGGTAAGTTAGTTCTGCCCTTCTCCCTCTTCAAACAACCACAAAGACACCGTTACTATTGCTATCAGTTGGTAAATGGCAGGATATTTTTGTTTAATACATTTTAAAACATTTGTTTTTATTTTATTTGAAAAGCAGAATTAGAGAGAGGGGTGAGACTAAGAGGTCTTCCACACACTGGTTCACTTCCCAAGTGACTACAAAGGCTGGGGGTGGGCCAGACTGGAGCCAGGAGCTTCCTCTGGGTCTCCCACGGGGACGCAGGGGTCCAAGCGCTTGGGCCATCTTCCGCTGCTGTCCCAGGCTGTTAGCAGCGAGCTGGTTTGGAAGTGAAGCAGCCGGGACTGGAACTGGTGCTGTATGGGATATCAGTGCTGTAGGCCATGGTTTTACCTGTTATTCCACAGTGCTGGCCCTGTGTGTTTTCGTTTTTAAGTATTAAAAAAAGAAGACATATAAAATTGTACCAGTGTATGAGGGATCTTGTGTTGTTTTGATGCAAGTACACATTGTATGATGTCCACTTAGGGTGAATGTATCCATCTCAAACATTGAACATTTGGTTGTGGTAAAAACGGCCGATACCCAGTAATCTAGCTTTTGTAATAGATAAATACATGGTGCATTAGCATTACAGTCACGCACTGTGTGGTCTGCAGTAGAACCCAGAACTTCGCAAACTACAGGATGCCTGTTAGCCAGCCTTGTCCCGACTCTCCCTCCCACCTCCTGCCCCGGCCGTGGTAACCATGACCCTACTTGGAACTCCGATGAGATGTCCTGCTTCTAAGAACTCCACCGTGAGTCTGGTTGTGGGGCACTTGTCTCTCTGTGCCTGGCCTGTTTTTTAGCATAATGCCTCCAGTTCTGTCTACATTGTCACGATGACTGGCTTCCATCCTTTGCATGGCTGAGTAGTATTCCGCAGTGCCTGTGCGGCACATTGTCCACTTACCGGTGGGTGGGCACTTAGGCTGTTTCCTGGTCGCTGCCATCAAAGGGTCCCACGGCATTCCCTCTCCTCCCAGGCCTCTTTCTTGAATCTGACACATGTGCCCAGGGGCCAGGACAGACTGTCACTCAGCCCGAAGCAAGGCGTCCACTTGAACCCTTCCCATCCTCTCTCCATCAATCCTGTGCCCTCTAACCAATTTACAGACCAGGCCTACCCACAAGAACGTTACCAGACTTTCGCAAAGTGGGAATACTTTGAAATAAATGAAGGTGTGTGGAGAGAAGGAATGTGTGTTGGTGTTGGTGTGAGATGTGGGACCGTGAACTGCCATGAGTGTCACCTACAGAGCGGACACCAAGTACGCTAGAGGAGCCCCTCCCGCAACCCTGCTTTCCCCGTGTCAGGGTTTAAGGCTGGGAACAGAAACCATTCAGGTATTTCAAGCAGAATGAGATCTCAAAATCCTTGCAAACCCTGGCAGGTCCTCCTGGCGAGGACCCCAGGCCAGGAGACCCCTGCCACCACCGTTCTTTCCGCCCCATCTCGCTCCGAGGCTGCAGGCAGCCGTGCCCCGGGCTGAGCCACGCGAAGGTCTGCAACATGGTTTTGCACTTGGTTGCAGGGCAGGGATGGAGGTTGAGAACTGGCCTGACATTCAGCAGTCTTGTATATTTTTATTTTTTGCTCTAAATTCTTCAGTTCTGCCGAGATTCGAGCTGTGGTGCTTCTGCAGAAACACCAGCTCTTCCAGGTTCTCGTTTGTCTCACCATTCTGCCCCGAGGGGTAGGAGGCTCTGCCGGCTGCTGCAGGGGACTCCTGTTCCCAACAACGGACTTGTGTGCAGGTGGGAAGGTTGTCAAGAGGGTGGCCTCCTCCCCCACTGTCTGCCACCCAGCTCCCAACCGTGGTAAGCTTGAAAAGAGAAAAGATGGAGTGGAACAGGAAGCAGCTTCCTCTGGAGTCACGCGGCCACAGTCTGGCTCGCTTCTCTTCACAGAGCGCAGGTGGTGCCGCTGGTCCCTGGGAGGGTGGGCGTGCACCCTACGGGGCAAGGGCTAGCTTTGTTTCTCTGTGAGGGCGACTCAGTAGGGTGGAGGGCAGGAGGCCGTGGCTGCTGGATCACAAGGCACAGGGGAGAAAAGGGGCAGAACAGACTTTTTACATTGTTTGATGAGAAGCCTTCCCGAGGCCTGCATGACTCCTCCAAATCGGCCCTGATTGGCGCCCCGCCGCCGCTGCGGTCAGTGGAGCAGCAGGTCGGAAGACGAGAGGGAGGCATCCTCTCTCCCTCCAAAAGGGCTTCCAGGTCACAGCAGCGGCAGGGGCCGAGGGTGATGCTCTGCTGGGCTCCAGCGGGGAGCCCTGAGCACTCCAGGGGCTTGCTATGGAACAGCAACATTCAGAGATAAATGGGCAGTGTATGCACAGGGTCCTTGGTGTCTGGCTGGACCCTGGTGCTGGGTCCCTGGGAGCAGCATGGGCTTTCTAGGAGCACAGCTGGTGAGGGTTAAGGGATGTTCCACCTCCTTTCTGAATGGGGAGCTTCACAGGCTGAGGGTGAAGAGCTTGTGGGTCTGTGTGGAAGCCCCAGGTATGTCAGTGAGCGCTCGTCTGGTGGATGACAGACCCGGCTGGGACTCGCTGCCTCCCTGCCTCCCTGTCGTGGGAGTGAGTAAACTCCTGTGTGACTGTTGCTAACATAGAGGCAAGATATGACCAGGACCCAGCCTCACATCTGCCTTCTTCCTTAGCTTGTCTTTTAGGATTAACCACTTACCAAATGGAATTCCTGGGCCAGTGGTATGGTATAGGGGGTAAAGCCATTGCCTTGGATGCTGGCGTCTCGCAAAGTCACCGGTTCCAGTCTGTGCTGTTCCACTTCTGATCCAGTTCCCTGGCATGAACCTGAAAAAGCAGTGGAAGATGGCTCCAGTGCTAGGGACCCTGTCAGGCACGTGGGAGAACCAGATAGAATTTCAGGCCATCACAGCCATTTGGGGAGTGAACTAGGAAGTGGGAGACTCTCATTCCTGCTCTCCTTTCTGTAACTTGGCCTTTCAAATACAATAATAACAATTAACAATAAAAAGATAACAAAAGGAATTCACTAAATTGAAGAAGTGGCACACAATACCTTACAAGGCTCTAATCACTGGGCTTGACAAGTCATTTGCTTTTCTGATAGATAAAATGAAGATGGCCAGTATGGTCAGGAGGGGTTCAGGCAGGGAAATTCCAGGTCTGGAGCCAAAGGTAGCTACCACTCACACACAGTTCCCCAGACCAACTGAGGCCTACCTGGGCATCCCTGCCAAGCTAAGGAAGGTTCCCAATGGGACTAGTATGATAGCTCAACTGGTTAATCCTGTGCCTTGCAGTGCTGGCATCCCGTATGTGTGCTGGTTCATGTAGTGGAGCTGCTCCACTTCCCATCCAGCTCCCTGCTTGTGATCTGGGAAAACAGTGGAGGACGGCCAAAGCCTTGGGACCCTGCACCCACATGGGAGACCTGGAAGAGGCTCCTGGATCTTGGCTTTGAATTAGCTCAGCTCTGGTCATTGCAGCAACCCAGGAGCGAACCAACAGTTGGAAGATCCTTGACTCTCCTTCTGTCTGTTAATCTATCTTTCCAATTAGAAGAAACATATTTACAAAAAGGTTCCAAACATCACTGTTGAACCAGGAACTTGGGCTTGGGCTGGTCATGAGCCCTCAGGAAGCCTGAGAATTAAGGAATAATTACTGGGCTCCTTGCTCTGTGCTTGGCAGTAACACTTAATGCCTTCTGTCACCTGCCATCAGGAATCCGCTTTCTGTGCCTTTGGTGAGAGGCCCCGGGGTTTGGGGGCTCCATAGTAATGCTTCCAGGTAGTTCGGGGAGGTTGTTCCACACCAGGCGAAGGTGGCCACTGCTGCTGCTGGCCACTGGCTCTGATGGCCTCAGATTCCAGCTTCCCATTCCCTCCTTGGAGTGTACCCTTCAACCTCCACACTCTCTTTTCCTGGGCAGGTGGAGGGACAGAATTCTGGTTGTTGGGAAGAGCCGGATGTACACTGGGTAGGTGCTCCGATGTTGTTACTCAGCAGGAAGAAAATAAGAGGAGAAAAGCAAAGGGAGAAGACATTGTTTGGGTACAATCTGTGTTTGCAATTTTCCACATCGGTTCTTTTTATGAACGCTCCAAAAACAAGACAACAGCAGTGGCTGATTCAATATGCACCATGCAGGAAAACAATAAGGAGGAAAAATAAGGGTTTTTAATAAGCACTTGGAAAGGCTGTAATTAAATCTTGGGCTCTGTTTGGAAAACAAGAATCTCATTTAGAGCTTTTGCCCCGGTGCTCCCTAACATCTGCACCCATGTTTTCTGCTGGGCAATTACTGTGTCCTCTGTGGCTTGATGAACAAATACAGGTGTGGGCCGTGCTGAGGAAGGAGTGGGCGGAGGGGAGGGAGGCCCAGGAAGGCTTGGCTCCCAGCCCAACAGGTGTTACAGGCCTTGGGGTCGGGGAGGAGCAATGAGAGAGGAGAGACCCCCTGCTTCTCCTGTCTGCTTTTCTTCAACTCTGAGTCCATCCAGGGGTCCAGGGCTGTGGCACCATCCGGGCCAGATGACCAGAGGGACATGTCAGCAGGATTCTTGGTAGGGGTTTCGCTTCATGGTGGAAGATGGACTGTCCCCTGGCCCAGTCTAAATGCCATCCCCTGTCTCTCCTCCCTGTGGTGTTCCTCAGCAGCCATGGGAGCTGGGCACCCAAGCCCCTCCCTGTGCACGGTCAAGGCCAGGGTGCTGCTGCCATTGGCTCCATTTTCTGGATGGAGAAAGCGGCACAGAATATAGGCACCATGTTCAAGAACACATCGCCGGTAGGAGATAGAGCCAGCTCTGGAATCTTCTCTCTGGTACTGGAGTGAAGACTGTCTCCTTCTTGGCCAAGGACACACCCTCTGCGTTCTTTCTGCTGCTTGCTCTGGGGCCTGGTTTTCGGAGTGCCTGCTGGGAGGTCAAGGCACAGTCCGGGCTTCTGTCCACGTCCGGGGTGCCAGGACTGTGCTTGGTACTGTGGCTGGCTCTGATTGCAGATGCTTCTGTGGCGAACAGGGTCTCAGTTCGGGATCTAGTCTACCAAGACTTGAAGCCGTCCTATGAGGCTCTTCCAAATCATAATGTTTTACTCCAACATTCAATGCCATAAGATTGTGTGCTATTAGTCTACTGTTCAGCTTAGCAATTTCCCAGAGACCCGAGAGAAACCATCAGCTCTGCTGTCTCCTGCTTATGTCTGGGCTGTCCTCACTCCCTGAAACAGAGCCCTGAGTCCTCAGGGAAAGGTTGGCTTTTCCTTTCCATGCCTCTGTGACCTTCAGGAAATGATCCTCCCTGCCTGAGTGCCCAGGACAGATGAGTTTCCTTCTTAGAGACAGCGTCCAACTCCATGGTGCTACCTTATGGCTTCGAGATCTGCGCTTTAGCCAGAAGCTGACTTCTTCCTCGGCTCCTCCCAATGGTGCTGAGGGTACAGTTCCCCGAGCCAGCTGGAAGGCACCCTGTTTGGTGTGCGTGTGGCTGTGGCAGTCGGCAACCGTGTGCCCAGTGCCAGGCTCCCGGAGGAGAGCTGAGATTCACGAGCAGCCAGCAGCTTCCTCACCACTTGGCATGGCTTCTCTCACTCCCTGCAATGAGAAGGAACACTCGGGATGCTCTGCTCACTGCCGCCTCTGCGCTGTGGAGGCTGCTGCTGCTGGTGGCTGCTGTGGCTGTCGGGCAGCAGCTTTGAGATGTGTTGCCTGTATGAGCTCAAACAAAGGAACCAGAATGAGAGGGAGAGAGAGAGAGAGGGAGGGAGAGAGAGAGAGGTGAGTGTCACCAGTTAGAGCACATGCTTCGATGGCATCTCCTATTCTCAGCAAGCCAGTGCAAATGGTAAAAACCCAGATTCAGATGAGAGTAGCCAGCCCTTCCTTTAATGCCAGAACTTTCTGCTTGATGACACAGTGAGAAGAAACAGTTAACTGGTCCGCTACCCAGGAACTGCACACTTCAGGAAGCACCTGAGCCTGTTGTCAAGAACACCACCTGGTTTGCATATTCCTCTTTCTTCTGGGACCTCTGACGGTAGGAGGGCATGATTTCATTTGCCATCACTGCCCTGCTGGGAGGCAGCAGTCTTCACCCTGCCCCCCCACCTGCCCCATCCCTGCTTTCCAGATTCACTCACAGAGACAGTGAGATCACAGCATGCTAATAGCTAAGCCAGGTTTCTTAGTCCCAAACCATTACTCCTTCATTGAAATTCTTTAACTCACAGGGTCTTGACTTTGAGCCTCTTCTGAGAGCCCTGGTGTCTCCAGGATTGCTTAGCATGCTGTTGGAACTGGCGGGGAAGGTTCTTTGTTGCTTAGCGGATAGCTCCTCTCCAGTGATTGCTAAACTGATGTCGATACATGCTGGCTTTGTCTGTGAAGGAGGGCTGAAGTGACTATGGTATTCCATGGTCTTTCTCCCATGGCTGTGGTTTTTATATTGCTTGCCAAGGCTGCCTCTTGCATACCACCTTTACTGAATATTTGCAAAGGATCCAGCCATGACACGCTACAATGTGCTTAAGCAGACATGGTGTGGCTTTGGGTGAGGGGATCCTGCACCACAGAATACATGACTTGGGCACCGCATACATCTGCAATATTGCAGGCCAAGGTGAGAAGGGGCAAGCAAGGTCTACGCTTTGTTCCCACTGCTCCTCTCTTTCCACTGGGCCAATCCTTTAGCAACAACTGTTTGGTCACTTCATGGTTTGTGGAGGTGGTTAGAGAGTGAGCCAAATTCCAAAGTGACTCCACTTCTTTTATTAACACCTTTTGAAAAGTATAGTATGAAAGCAAGATTAAAGGAGGTTGAGAGTCCAAAGGAATGCAACACATACTGAAGGAGGCTGTACTGCACAGTCTTTTTTTAATTTGTTTTTTTTAGGTTTATTATATTCACTTAAAAGGTGCTGTGACGTAACAGGCTAGGCCTCTACCTTTGCTACTGGTACCCCATAATGGGTGCGTGTTTGAGCATGAGCGACTTCTGATCCAGTTCCTTGCTGATGCACTTGAAAAAGGAGTGGGAGAAGGCTCAAGTTCTTGAGTCCTTCTCCCTACACTCATGTGGGAGATTTGCAAGAAGCTCCAGGCTCCTGACTTTGGCATGGTCCAGCTGTTGTGGCCATTTGGGGAGTGAACCAGGTGGAGGGCCCTGGGCCGTCTTCCATGGTTTTCCATGAAATAGAAGATGGGTGATATCCGTCTGTTTCTCTCACTCTCTTTCAAGTATAAGAAATTGAAAAAAATAGTAACAAGGGAATATTTTTGAAAAGCTACATATTCCTGTCCTCGCGGAGCTTATATTCTAAAAGAGGACAGAGAAAATAGACCACAGAGGCCATCTTTGATGTGTCAGAGAGTGACTGAAGAAAAAAAAGCTGGAGTAGGCTGTGAGGCATAGCAGAGAGGGCTGTGCGGGGGTGTTTGGGAAGGGCTCCTGACAAGCTGTTAGTGCAGCCATGTGCTTGTATTAGGAGAAAGCTCTAAAGTGCTGAGAGAAGATGGAAAATGTCCAAGGCAGGGTTAAGCAGCAAGGGAGCAGCCACATGGCCACCATTAAGCAGTGGTGGCACCGGGGGCTCCAAGGTAGGCGCTGTTGTCATCGCTGGTTCACCCATGACTCAGCCAAGACTTTACAGCGGTTCCAGACAGCCTGAGAGCAGAATGTGCTCTCCTTGTCACCCAGTGGCTAGGTATGGGAAGCAGCTCCTCGTGTGTGCCAAATGCCCTTAGCCTCCCAGAGCGCGAGGTGGCTGTGAACACATGGAGTGGAGGGGTAGATGCTTTGTCTGTTTCTTCTCTGTCAGTCAGGAAGAGGTGGTGCCACTCAGTGGACACTCTGACAAAGTTTCTCTCAGTGGATCGGAAGCAAGAGAAAGCAGCACAGTGCCAGAGGCCGACTCCCTGGCCACCCCTTCTGTGTCTTGCTCTCCTTTCTGGCCTCGGGCACTGGCCGTGGTGCTGAATGCTGATGGGCTGTGTGCCTTGTGACGCTGGCTGTACTGCTGAGTTCTGCTCCTGCAACAGCGTGGGGGTGGCTATGTGCCTGATGCAGGATATTGGTACGGTTGGGTGAGGAGGAGAGGGCAGCGTGGCAAGGGCAAGATTGCTCATTTCTGTGTCTGTGATTAGCCCGTGGTTTAGTGGTTGTGGCCAGGATGAGGGGTAGGCCTCTGGTGTGGGCAGCTGTGCCAGGACAGCAGTTGGCATCCAGCCCATCTTCCAAGCAGCAGTCACTGCTCCTTCAAGCAGGCTGCCTTTTCTGAGATCCTAGACCATCACAGTGCCACTTTTGTCCTTCAGTTGCTTTCTTTCTTTACCTAGGCATGCTTCAGATCTGACTCAGCTCACCTTAGATTTAGAAACAACACGGACTGTTTTCCTTTGCAGTTCCGTTAGATGCATATCCCATTTCTCACAATCTCCCTATTGTGTATTCCAAGTCTGTTGACCAGTCACCAGTCAACATTTGCTCGAGGTCACGGAAGTTCTTCCCCAGTTCTTCAGTATCTTGTGTTGCATTGTTATGAGTACACGACAGACTCACAGAAATATCAGATCCTTTTGAATTTTGGTGCTTTTGGAAGTCTTTGCATACCTTTCCTGGCTCTCCAGAGGTAATTACAATCTTTGTCATTGTAGTCTTGTCTGAGAAGCCAGTTGACTCTTTAAGATGTCCAGTAGGCATGTATGTGCCAAGTGTTGTGAAGGAAGAGCGAGGAGATGTGTCTAACTGAGGAGAAGGCAAGGGTGGGTACACTCGTCTGCACGGAGGACAAATCTATTGTATTTTGTGGGTTAATCGTGGAAATTATGGGTTTCTTTGGTTTATCCCAAACTGCTACCCCAAATGGTAGCCTGCCAGGTTATTGGAATTCTATGGCTGGACATATTGTGTTGGAGTTTCTAGCATTTGGAGATATGTGATACATACACACATACATATACCTTATTACATATACATACATACATACATACATGTATTCCCTCTTTGTTCTGGTTCTTTGGCTTGCATATTTGGGCAGAGCCCATGAGCATTATCCTATCTTGGAGGAATCCAGGCTTCTTCTCTCTTGGGGTCAGAGGAGAGAGGAGCATGGACAAAGGGCCTCTAATGACCATGACCTCCTCCTCCGTTCTGTCTACCATGGAGATCCAAGTCAGTGCTGCCAGTGTCTTGCTCTGCTATCTTCCTTGGGAACTTAGCAGGTGCTTTTGTAATGGGACACCAACCATGCACTAAGTAAGAGGACTTAGTTTGCAGATGCCTCAGGACTGTGTGACTATCACAGAAAAAGCATTAAACCTTCCAACATGGCCGTACCCAATATGAATGATCTGTCAGCCAGGAATTTCAGTGAGTGGGAAGAGGAGAATGAGTTGTGTGGGGGTGAGAGGCTAGGAGACAGCACTCAGGAGCCAGGACAAATGAGCAGTGAACAGAGGGCTGGGAAGGGCTGATGAGAAGGTAGTCGAATGGGAAAGAAACCAGATGAAATTGGGAGCAAAGTGAAAAGAATTTAAGAAGGCTTAGGGGAAAATGAAAGGGCTGGTCCTGGAGAATACAAGAACAGATGTGAACATTATCTGGAAAGAATGGGTTTTGTACAGTGCCATGTTGATTACAGGTAGGCATACAGAGGTGTGGAGGGGAGGCAAAGAGCAAGGACAGCTGAGGACTGAAGGCAGATTCAAAACAGGTGGGCAGAGCAGGACACACACAGACAATGAGGAAACGAATACTCCAGTGTCACCAGAAACGGGCCAGAGATACTGTAACATCAACAAGGCAGAGACCGTGAGACACAAGGCAACATGAGCTGTTTTCTGGTCTGTTAAGTCACCCATGACAGCACAATGTGCTAGGAGTGATGTCTGCCTAGGATCATTGTTTACTTAGAAAGCTGGCTGACATGAGATGACATTAACACAATAGGATGGAAAATCACTCATAAAACAAAAGTCCCTGGCGTTAGATTTCTTGTAGCCTAATTATTCAACATGTTGTTCACTAATGGCACAAGACATTACCATGCTAATGTGTAGCCTGCGTATGTCAGAAAGAAAGGGACAACTCTGCAAGTGGAGAAATGACCCATTCCCAGCTGCGGCATGGGGGGACGAGTGGTCAGCTGAGGCAGGCAGCTGTCAACTTTTCTCGATCTGCATGGGAATGAAGGCCCTAGGGTTTGTTCCTCTGTAGTAATCAAGGCACCATGGCTTTTCTCATTCAAGCTGTTCTCTGCATCCACCATGTGGTCTTCCCATCTCAGACCCACCAGCAACAAAGAGCTTGCCCCGAGTGCGTTTCACAACTGCACACCTGGCGTAGTTGACTGTTTTCCTTAGGGTCCTTAGATTGTCTGATTCAAATCTTTGGAGCTGGTTTATTTTTCATGTTGCTTTCATTTGTAAATCTGTTCCTCTGTGTTTATGGTGTTCCCAGGTGTCTTTGACAAGGATGCTCATCCATGGATCCAGCATCCACCTAGTGCTGGCCAGTGAGTATTCGTGGGCCAGGTGATAAAATGCAAAGAAAGACATAGAGCACCATGGCCTCATGCTGAGACATGCTGTGAAGGGAAGGGTTCAGCCGAAGAGCAACTGGAAGGGTTCCTGGGCAAGTTCCATCTTTGTGGAGCATGGGAGCAAAGTGACAACTCCAGAGCAGTGATTCTGTCTGCTTCTGCCTTGGACAGTCCTAGAATGATAACCGTGCCCAAGAAAGGTAGGCTGGGGGCCAGTGCTTTGGTATAGTAGGTTAAATCACTGCCTTTGACACAAGCATTCCATATGGGTGCCTGTTTGAGTTACTCCACTTCCAATCCAGTTCCCTGTTCATGTGCCTTGGAGAGCAGCAGAAGATGGTCCAAGTGTCTGGACCTCAGCTACCATGTAGGAGACCAGGAACAATCTGTAGGCTCTTGACTTTGGCCTGGCCATTGTGGCAAGCTGGAGCAGGCGTCCATGGATAGAAGATCTCTCGCCATGTTTCCTCCTTTCTGTCTGTAGCTCTGACTTTCAAATAAATAAACATGTTTAGGAAGGATAGGTTGAGAATGGTTGCCCAAATGTGTGTGTGTTGCGTTTGTCTGATTCTATCCCCTACAATGGCAAACTGAGGGAGCTCCAACTCTCTTATTTATTTATTTATTATAATTTTATTTATTTATTATATTTACTTAAAGTCAGAAGAGGGGAGAGAGAGAGGCAGAGACAAATAGAGATATGTTCCATCCACTGGTTTACTCCTCAAGTGAGCATGATGGCCAGGGTAGGACTAGGCCAAACCTAGGATCCTGGAATCCCACCCAAGTCTCCCACATGGCAGCAGGGCCCAAGTCATCCAGCCATCTTCAGTTGCTATTCCAGGCACATTAATGTGGTGCTGCGTAAGTGGAGACTGGAACCAGCACTTGTGTGGAATGCTAGCATTGCAGGCAGCGGTTCATCCCACTGCACCACAGCGTTGACGCCCCAAAAAGCACATTATTCTGTGTTGATCCAGTATTAGCAAACTATAGTGGCCCTGCTGATTGGTTCAAGGATGACTCTGTGACCTCAGGTGGCTCAGTTAACATCCTGAGCATCTTCCTGGTATTTCTTCTGGAATTGGTAGCAGAGTCATTCTCTTCGACTTTGTCTTTCTTTTGCCTGTAAGACTTCCTTCAAGCCTGGGTAAGATTTATATCACTTAGCCAAGTTTAGAGCATATGAGGGGACATTGCATGAAAATGAAGTCAGTGTAAGAAGGCAAAAAGAGACAGAGATGGAAGAATTAGAGGTAGAGGTAGAGGATTTGAGGAGTGATAATGTTGAAATAATTCCTAAATCTGAGCATTGCTGCAGTGAGACCTCAGACTTCTGGTTATGCTGAACAGCTCATTCTTTTTGTATTTGGATTGGGTTGAGTTAAACTTTTGTCACAGGCAAATCAAAGATGCCTCATTCTGCTTTTCCTTCCACTTAGCTTCAAAACGCTTAGGGCACTTTTGGGGCACCATGAACAGAACCAGACTTTATAATTCTTTACAACAAATGTGTCCTTTTGAATCCTGCCATCTGCTTTTGTGGTGGCAGGTGAAGAGAGGGGTCAAGCATCGTGCCAGGTGGGATTCGTCGAAATGGAAGTTGGTCCCCAGGTCCTTGAGCTTCGTAGCTACAAAGGTTTTTGAAACACACTTTGCTCAGCCTCTGGCTCTCTCTTTTTTTCTTGTACACTCATACTTAGGGTGGGAAGCCCAGAGAGCCTGTCACACAAGAGCTGGTTGTCCAGGAGTGACTTCAGGTGGTGAAGCAATTGAGCAGGTGCAGCTTGCTGAATCGTTGCGACTCCACCAGCGGGGTGGGCGGATTTATTGCGCTTCTGTGTGGCCACCACCATTGTGGAAGTCTCCTGGGTATGTCCTGCCCTGTGTTCCGGTGGTGACGTTGGGCCTGCTTGAAGGAACTGGGAGGCAGGGAGTGGTCTTTGGGAGCAGCAGCTGGTATTCTGATCTTTCTTTCCTGGTCACATTCTAGAGTTGCATTCCTGCTTCCTTCAAAGTCGCTGAGGCCGAATGGCCGTATGGAGTGGGAGCAGAAGCCAGTGCCTTTCCCCAAATGCCTTCTGCACTGCCTTGAGTGTCTTCCTGTACTCCTGCTTTCATGGTGGTTGACGATGCTAAGGCAGGCAGGCTTTGCCAACTAGGTTGGAACTATGTGAGGGGAGCTGCCGAGCCAGTAAGGACAAGAAATGTGAACAAGAAAGAAGATATTATTTTATCCATAAATTTCTTTATGAATTATTTGGAATTCATTTTCTGCCCATAGCTTTAGATGTCTAGAAAAGTTGAGCAGACAGTTCAGATACCCACTCCATTGTTAACTGCTGCTGTTAACATGACGTATGCATGTGATGCTTTTGTTACAGGTGAATGAGCCTGTATGGAGAGAGTTCCCTCTGTTTTATGCAGCCTTTTGGAGTTTGACAAACGTGTTTCATGTGTTCATGAGAACAGTGACATACAAAGTAGGTTTACTGTCCCCCAAATCTTGTATGTTTCCACTGACCTGTTGAAAAAAAAATGTGTTGCATTTGTTATCTGAAAGACAAAGTTAGAGAGAAAGAGAAAGTGAGAGAATTGCTTTTCTACCCACTGGTTCACTCCCCAGATAGCAGTACCACTCGGAATGCACCTGCATGAAGCCAGGATTACACTTGCTTTCGCAAATTAGTGCAGGGCCCATGATCTGGGCCATCGTCCACTGCTTTTTTAGCTGCATTAGCTGAGAGCTGGATCAGAGCTGGTGCTGCCAGGATTAGAACCAGTGCCAATGGGGGATGCTGGCACTGTAAGCAACTTCATGACACACTGCTGGCCCCTCTACTAACTTTGTACTGCCCATGTAGTGTCTGCTCCAGGGTGTGGTGGTTGACACCCTACAATGCAGCATCTTTGGGCTTGTTCCCTTTACTTTGCAGCATGCACATTTTTTTATGGCTTGAGAATTCATTACTTTTTATCACTAAATAATATTTCATTGTTTGAAGGATTTCTTACCTGCTTTTAGGTTCTGGAAAATGTGAATAAACCTACTGTAAACTTGACATGTGGGCTTCAGAGGCTGTACGTTTTCTATGCGGTTGGATAAACACCTGGGAGTGTGATTGCCGAGGTGTAGTGTAAGACTATGTTTAGATTTGTAAGAAATTGTCAAACTGTCATTTGAAGTGGCTGCACCAGTTTGTATTCCCCATTTTGGCTAGCATTTGGTAGTGTGAAGTGTTTCAAATCTTACTGCAGTCACTGTAACAGGCATAGCGTGGTGTCTCACTACTGCTTCAACTTTCAGTCCCTAAAGCTATCTGAGCAGCGTTTGTGTGTCATCCTTAATCAGCTGTCCAGACCTTTGCCCAGTTCTGAAGTGTTCGTTTTCTTATCATTGAGTTTTAGGAGTTCTTCTCATATTTTGAATTCAAGGTCTTTACAAAGCATTGCTCATACTATTCTTCAGTATGCTTGTATAAAGATTTATTTTTACTATTTTTTTGAAAAGTAGATTTTCAGATAGTGAAAGGTGTGAAGAGAGACATATTTCATCTGCTGCTTCACTGCTCAAATGACCACAGCAGGGCCCGAGCCAGTCCAAAGTCAGGAGCCGGGTTCCCACAGGGAGGCAGGGGCGTCCGTATGGGTTCCCACAGGGAGGCAGGGGCGTCCGTACGGGTTCCCACAGGGAGGCAGGGGCGTCCGTACGGGTTCCCACAGGGAGGCAGGGGCGTCCGTACGGGTTCCCACAGGGTGGCAGGGGCGTCCGTACGAGTTCCCACAGGGTGGCAGGGATCCCCTCACTGGGTCGTCACCTCCTGCCTTGCTGGGAGCATTAATAAGAGCTGGAAGCGGAGCAGTGGAGGAGGTTAGAACTGGAGTTCTGGCCTGGGAAATGGTGTCGTTAGTTGTGGCTTAGCCCCATTCACGGCTGGTCGCTGTTACGCTTTTACCATCACTGGAGTCAATAGAAGCAGCCCTTCTTTAATTTCTAACAGAAGCAACTTGTAGCCTGACTAGAAGTTGATCAATTTTATTGTTCTTTTGACAAGCCCACTTTTTGATTTTCTCTATTGATTTCAAGTTTTCAATTTTATCGACTTCTGCTTTAATTTTATTATTTAAAAATTATCTGTCTTGAGGCTATGTCACTCTTTTATTTAATTTCCTGTTAGGAAAGCTCGGACGATGGATGCTCAGGCTGCTTCTGGAATATGTGCATTCGGCATCAGAAGGTGCCCCTGAGCCTTGCTTCTGCTGTATCCCACACACTGTTGATAAATTGTGTTTTCATTTCAATTTAGTCCAAAATATTTAAAAATCTATTTTTAGAAAATTCAGCCAACCTGGGATTATAGGAAGTGTGAGCAAGAAAGAACTCACTGTTATTTTAAGTTTCTAAGGTTTTTTTTTTTTTTCCCATTTTTAGCTATAGTCAACCTGGGATGTACTGGTTTTGAGCAGAAAAAAAAAATCATTGTTTTAAGCCACTAAGGATTTATTTTGAGCAGCAAAAAAACCTAACCTTATCTTACTAGTCAGCGGGGACAAAGGATTTGGTAAATGATTCAGTCATACTTCGGTTTTAGGCAAAAGAAACCCAATCTTGTCAATTGAAGCCAAACCAAAATTCATTGAAACAATTACTGGATGTTCAGGATGTATTTCATAGGACATGAGGAGCTGGACTGTGCGTCACAACCCTGGGGAGTCTTTCAAGTCCGCAACAAGACTAAGGCAGTGAAGCCCTCGGCGTAGCTCCAGCGGGCGCTAGCACCTGCCCTGCCTGCCGTCACCACCACCGCATGCCACTCTTGTGTGCCAACAGTGATGCCCTCCGTCCCTGCCTCTTCACAGCTCAAGTCTGAGATGGACAACATCTGCTCTGCTAAGTGACAGAGTCAGCCAGTGGCCAGAGCCCTGGACCACAGAGCTGACCTTGGGTGGAGTCCAGATGGTGAGGCTGGCCGTTTCCCCGTTGTGAGCTGGGGTGGTGGCATGGGGCTGAAGGGACATCAGTGTTGCAAGGGCAGCGAGAGTCTAGCTGTACGCTAGTATGTGTGTGCTCAGGCCTGGGCAGCACGGACTTACGGCAGCCCAACCGTAGGCTCTCACATCCAGAACAAGAGTAGAAACGCCCCAGTGAAGGACCTCGACCACCGACCCAGAATGCCTATAGCCTTCCCATCTGCATGTGAAGATTTTTCTCTTCCTTGAGACTTGCCTTGTTCACGGCTGCAGCCCCAGCAGGGAGAACCAAGGCGTAGCCCCCATGGCTGAGGAGTGAGCTGACGAGGAAGGAGGGGCTCTGCTCCTAGCCCAGGCCCTCGTGTCTGTGCAGCTGTCGTTTCTTCCCTACTTAATTCCATCTCTCTTCAGCTTCTGTAAAGGGGCTTCAGAAATGTCCCCGACTCGCAGCAGTCGGCTGCTGTCACTGTTTCTGCAGCTCTCATGACAAGGACTGCGGGGCTTTGAAGGGCAGCTTGGTGCGGTCCCCATGACCTGACCTTCAGCTCACCACCCAACACCACTGCTTTGCTCGTACAACTGTACTTTGGTCTTCCCGGTCTTGGTTCTGGTTGTCTGCTTGCTCAGCCGGACCCTCACAGAGCTGGTCTGACTGCTTCACTGTCCACCTCTGAGGGACAGTCATCAGCCCGTGAAAGAACTGCCGTTTGACTTGGCTCAGTGCCACACAGAAGCATCTGTTCCTAACCACAGAGAACGTGGGCCGGAACCTGCTGGACCCAGAAAGGATGTGAAAGCCATCCCAGCTGCCATCCTTTGAGGGCCGAGCCCTTGAACCTGCTGCCTGCTCTGCCTGCACAGCACCTGCCCTTCATCTGCCTGAATCCTGCTTGTCCTTGCAGGCTTCAGAGGGATTTCACCTCCTCACGTCAGTCTCTCCTGAGCTGCTCTCCATTCCGGTGTCCTGCCCAGGACTCAGCACTGCTTCACGTGGACTCTGCAGGCAGAGAAGCAACTGCTGGGATGCAGGAAGAGCTCACGGGCATCCACTGGGTGAACAAATCCAGTAAAGCCCCACTGGAAACTGAGCCCAGAGAAGGGAATTGTCCTTCACAAGGTCACACAGCTCATCGGTAGAGCCGCACAAGTTGGAACCCGTGGCTCTTGCTTCTTGTCCAAGGCTTTTTCTACCATGCCAACTTCCATAGTGGGGAAAAAAAGCAAAAAGAACCAGTGATTCAGGACTTTCTAGGATGCGTCAGTTTCTGTGCTATTTGATCTGCACCTGCCCGTGCTTATAAGGAGCCTACAGAACTGGCAGAGTTCACCTTTGCATAAGCAAGGATCCAGAGCCGTTGGCATGCTAAGCAATTTGCTGTAGACGGAGAGCTGGGGCCCAAAGCCAGCTTTCAGGGATCTTGTTCTGCCTTTACCCTACGGCTCCCTGCAGAGAGCGCTGGGGCTTCATTTGTGCTTCCGTGGACTATGCTCTCCCGGGAGTGATGGGGGAATTTCAGGCGGGCAGGAGGCATGCGCTAGGGAGGCTGTGTGGCTTCCCCTGTCCTTCCAATCATGTGGCCGAGCTGACATCTGTCTCTTGGAGTCCTGGCAGGTAACTGCCCCATGGCGGCCTCCAGAGGTGCAGGATGTGGACAGATGCCTTTGCCTTGGGAGGACACATGGAGCTGATGCCCAAATGGCCAAAACACACTACTTCTCAGCCAAGACTTGCGTACTTTCAGAGTCGCTGTCTGCAACTCCAGCATCCAGTGTGAGCACTGGCTCGAGTCCCGGCTGCTCCACTTCCGATCCAGCTCCCTGCTATGCTCCTGGGAACTCAGCGGAGGATGGCCCAAGTCCTTGGGCCCCTGCCACCCACGAGGGAGACTGAGACGAGACTCCTGGCTCCCAACCTTGGATTGGCCCAATGCTGGCTCTTGTGGCTGTTTGGGGAGTGAACCACCAGACTGGAAGATCCACAGTGGGAAAATCTCTGTCTCTCCCTCTCTGTAGCTCTTTCAAGTAAATAAATCTGTGGAAAATTATGTGGCCCGAGTAAGCATAAAGACCATACCACCTGGGCCCATGTGTATTCTGACTCTAGTCATGCCTCTGTCTTCCTGACCTGGCGGGCACCTCCCTGGCAGAATCCTAAGCTGACCTGGTGACGCCATCCTCTCTCTCAGGCTGCAGAAAGTTCCTTTGGAAGGGGCATGGTCTGCCCGCCTCCCCGTGCTCCCCAGGATCCCTGATCAAGCAGGTCTTTGCTTCAGCTCAGTGGTGCTTTTACTTCACTGTGGTGACCAGCCGCATCCTGACCCTCCCTGGAAAGCAGAACCATGGGTGATGTGTTTACCGGTTCCGTGCTGGTGTGGATGTATGCCTCACCAGTGCGGAGGCAGTTCAGGCCTGGAGGAGAGGCATCCTCAGCGCCCCGGCATCTCTCTGATGGTGGCAGCTGTGGTGGCCAGGCAAGGGGAATCTGGCAGCTTCCTGGCCTCCATGAGAACAATCTCAAAATAGTCTTACAGGTTCACACTCTGAGAAAGCATCTGGGGGTTCAGTATGAAAGTCTGGCCTCCTGCCTTCTTACCTTACCTCCCCACTCTTTGCACCCAACTCAATCACCTGTGGTATGCCAGGGTTCTGAAATGTTGTAGATTCTGTAAAATAAAGGCCCAGTTCTCTGATGTCCTGGCACTTGGGTGTCCACAACACAGCTGTCAAGGACAGAACAGGGTTTAGTGTGCTCTAGCCCGAGATGCAGCTCTGGTGCCCTCCCCGAGTCTGCTCAGCTGCTTCAGCTCAGTTCCGTCTCCGGGCTGAGCATCCTGGGGACTCACGGCTCTTTCACTAGGCTTCTCTTTCTGAGACGGGGAAGAACAAAGGCAAAAGGCTAAGGATTCAAGGAGCAGACACACCTGTTCGAGGCAGAAACCTTCAAAGCAGCTCTGTAGCAAACCAAACATTAAAAGTAATTTTGCCTGAGCCGAGATCTCCCTGAACTCAAGAGCACAGGTGTAGCGAGATGAGAGCGAGGCATTATCCTGGAGATAGAGTAATAAGCCAATACAGCGTGCATGACAACTCAGGGACCGAGATTTCATAAATATATTCATGTTTCCTTCCCAGGAAGATTGATTAAATACCCAGGCACCAAGTTAGAGAGTAGGGAGATGGAAAAAGCCAGTGAGAGAAAGGGGGACGTGAGTCACAGAAGTTCTGGTAAAACATCAACTTTGGACAAAGAATGCTTCATCAGGCCTGTAAATAGCCACTGCCTGGTGCGTTGGACTCTGCAAGTCTCGTAAATTAACCTGCCATGCAACTTTGAAAAAGGTCATATATAACATTAATCAGGCTCTGGTGGTTCAGGGGGGAGAGAGAGAGAGAGAGAGAGAGAGAGAGAGAGAGAGAGAGAGAGAGAGAGAGATGCTGCTCTCCACATTGTCCTTTCAAGCCACTTTCTAATTATTCGGCAGAAGAGAAAGAAAATCATTTCCAGCTGATCTGGGGTACCGGATTGATCCCCTCATTGCCTGGGCCTTCCTGGAGTGGGCTGTTGAGGTGTGGAGATGTGGAAGGGTCCTGGCTTCCACCTGACGAGTCCTCCCTCTGCTGGGGAGTCCTGCACACTCATTTTCAGTGTCACAGGGGTCTTGTTGTGGAAGATGCCCACTAGTGGGAGAAAGGGTGCTGGTGGAAGCTGCGTGGTCAGAGAGCAGCTCAGGGGAAGGACCTGGTCCTCAGGGAGTTGAGGGTGAAATCAGATGGGTGATTACCCTGGTGCTGTTGACTGGTTTTGGAAGGGAACCCGCTTTCTTTGAAGCTAGGGAGCTAGCTTCTGATTTTGAGTCGCTGAGTGATACGGGGCTGGGCATTCCTGGGACTCAGCGTCCCCATCCACTGAATTGGCACAATATTTGAAAACTTTCACAAATCCTCATCATTGGTGTATCTTGTGCCGTTTTCTTGGTCTTACTTAATCTCTGGGTGCTTCTGTATCTATGGTTAGTTGCTGCGGACTCTTAGCTGCAGCTGTCTTTCTCAGTTGGACAGTCTCCTTTGCCTCAGGATGGAGCGCCCATCCATTGTTGGAGCAGGCCAGCTTGTCTCTTGGGATGCCAGCCTTGCAGATCTGGAGTGTGTAGTTCGAGTTCTGGCCCCTCCACTTCTGATCCAACTTGTGCTTGGGAAGGATGCAGATGATAACCCAAGCACCTGGCCTCCTGCCATCCTCACGGAAACCCAAAGGGAGTTCTAGGCTCCTGGCTTCAGGGTGGCGCAGCACTGGATATTGTGGATATTTGAACCAGTGACTAGAAGATCTATTCTGTCTCTGTCTCTGTCAAGTCTCTGTCCAGAATCCCTTCAACAAATGCTTATGAAACATTTCCAATGTAAGTCTGCCTCTGTTCTAGGGCCTGAGGGCATAGATACGCATGGAGTAGATGAGTCTGTGCTTCTAGCACATGAATGAACTATAAGATGGCTATGTGACCGACGTGGCCCTTGACGGCCTCATATGTTAGAACGGAGTGGGTGCTGTGGGAGGGTAGAGGGAGATGATAGGTTTAGGAGAGCTAAGACAGTTTTCATTTCAAGTAGAGTAGGCAGTGTGGCATCCTTGAGAAGATAACATTTAAAACCAGTCTTGGACCTGGCACCGTGGCCTAGCAGCTGAAGTCCTTGCCTTGAATGTGCCGGGATCCCATATGGGTGCTGGTTCTAACCCAGCAGTTCCACTTCCCATCCAGCTCTCTGCTGTGGCCTGGGGAAGTAGTCAAGGACAGCCCAAACCCTTGGGATCCAGAGGAGGTTCCTGGCTCTGGCTCCGGATTGATGCAGCACCAGCCATTTCAGTCACTTGTGAAGTAAATCATTGGATGGAAGAACTTCCCTTCTGTCTCTCCTCCTCTCTGTATATCTGACTTTAAAATAAAAATAAATGAATTTAAAAATAAAATAAAATAAAACCAGTCGTGAAGGAGGTGAGAAAGGAGCTGTTTAGATACCTGGAGCTAGCACACTGCAGGCAAGAGAAGAAGAAGTAGAGAGCCCTTGGGTTGGCGTGTCCCTGGCATGTCTAAAGGCAGTAGGAGGCCCTTGGGTTGGCGCGTCCCTGGCATGTGTGAAGGCAGCAGGAGGCCCTTGGGTTGGCGCGTCCCTGGCATGTGTGAAGGCAGCAGGAGGCCCTTGGGTTGGTGCGTCCCTGGCATGTCTGAAGGCAGCAGGAGGCCCTTGGGTTGGCGTGTCCCTGGCATGTCTGAAGGCAGCAGGAGGCCCTTGGGTTGGCGCGTCCCTGGCATGTCTGAAGGCAGTAGGAGGCCCTTGGGTTGGCGCATCCCTGGCATGTCTGAAGGCAGCAGGAGGCAGCGGTGGCAGGAGTGATGTGAGTAGAGGTGAATAATGCTAGTGATTGCCCAGGGCAGAGTTCCAGGGGCCTGCAAGTCAGTATAAGGACTTCAGCATTCACCAGGACAGAAATGGAGCACCTTCGAGAGGCAGGAGCCAGTGAGACCCAGTGTGATCAGCAGACTCCCCTGGGTGTTAGTTCTGTGCTCTTCACAGTGTCTCTAATTTGAGAGAGGTAAAAGGCTGCTGACTTCTCACTTCCCATGGACTGAAGGAAGCTGTGGGCAGCGCAGGCCTTGCCGAGGAGTCCTTGGCAGCAGTTAACAGTGGGGCCTGGGTGGACACTGGGGTTGCCAAGACATGTGTGGATCCAGCTGGGCTCCAAGCAGCTGTGCACACACGCAAGGGGAGCACCCAGGGAATTCACTCAGCGCTGCTGGCTTGGAAGGACAACTCACAGCATTATCTGAGTTCGTGACCATTGCAGTGTCCACTGTCCCCAGCTAGCCACCTCTGCCACCAGTGCAGTCCAGCTCACACACAGTGAGTAAATCTGGGACTGGAACAGCCCAGTGGGGTCCTGGTGGTGGGAGTGGCCACTCTGTGGGTCTGTCTAGAGAGATGGAAGGACTCAGAACAGCCCTGAGCCTGGAATGATAATCTAGTCAGAGTATTCAAGGTCTATTGATTAAGTATGGCAGAAACAATCATCTATTCAAGTCAGCCAAAGTGCACTCAAATCTTGAGCTTGTTAGCTCTATGACTACAGGCACAGCTAATCTCGCTAAGTCTGCCTCTCATGTGTGCAGATCAAGGACATATTGTGTGAGGAGGTCTGTAAGTGTTCATGGAAATGCATTGTATATAAAGTGCACATTAAACATGCACATTATTAGGGCTGGCTCTGTTATATAGCAGTTTTAGCCGCCATTTGCAAGACCATAATCCTATATTCAAGCGCAGGTTCCAGTCTTGGCTGCTCTGCTTCTGATCCAACTTCCTGCTAATACACCTGTGAAGTTAATATATGGTGTTTGAGGTTGCTTGGGCTCCTGACACCCATGTGGGAGACCAGGATTGAGTTCCTGGTTCCAGGGTTAAGAATGGCCCAAATCAGGATCGAACTGGACTACAACACCCGTTGGTTCATGAGGAAGACAGGGCTGGAAACAGAACGAACCCAGCAATCCCAACGACCAGCATGAGCATAAGCTGATTGGTGTGATGGATGGTGTTGGACTCTGTACTAGCAAACTCGCACAAGAATCAGGCCTGGGATCATCTCAGATGAAGTTTCTTTGGAGATCCCTCCAACTGAACTGCTGATCTTAGAACCCCAACCATGAAGAGACTGTTAGCCAGTGGATTCTGAATAGGGTTCATTGCGATTGGAACTGAGATATTGGCAGTAATCCAGAACTGATGAACAGTCAAAACTGTATGAGCAGGACCCTCAGAGCGTGCCTCCCGTAGGGGATCTGGGATGGGTGGGAGGTTGGGTGGGGCTTTTTCCTTTGTTTTTTTCCCTGACCCCAGATACAGGGTAAAATGATATTGCTGTGGAAACAATGGTATTACCCACTTTCACCCTGTAGCCCTTGACACTTTGTTCCCTAATCAACTAAGTAAGATTATTAAAAAATAATTAAAAAAAAAAAAAAAAAGAATGGCCCAAATCTGGCTGTTGCATTCGAGGACCAAACCAGTAGATGAAAGATCTCTCTGTCTCTCCATCTCACCCTCTGCCTTTCAAATAAATACATAATTGAAAAAACTGTGCATTGCAAAGTGTCATGAAGTGACAGCCATGATCACATTGGTGTGCCCTTTGGTTCCAGTGTGACGGTGCAGGGATATCTCCCTCTGTTGCTCTGAAAGCTGTCCTCTGTCCATTAGCCTGTGGCCAGCAGCTGCCCACTGAAGGAAAGGGTACCTGTCTACCGCCCTTCCTTCAACACTTTTGCTGGTCAGTGTCTAACAAACAGAATCATTTCTTTTTCCCAACTCTCTAGAGTCCAGAAAGGAAAAGGACAGTTTAGGACCAATTTCAGTCCCAAAACACTTTGGGACAAACGAATGACTCAGCTTATGCCCTTGACTGATCCACGTATTCTCCTGGGGCTGCTGCTTCCTCTTTACTGAAATGGGATGAACAATCTCTGGGTCTTCTTCATTTTACAAACAAGTAACAAGAATGGATCCACTAATGAGGCAGGATCCTTGGAGAAATAGTTGCTATATAAATGCAAAGTGTGATGTTCACGTCTGTTGCATTGTGTTTTCCAAATGAATAGGGAAGCCTGCAGCACATCCATGGCAGGGCCCTTCTGGGCAGCAGTTCACCCTGTGCGTCTTATAACAAGTGAAATAATCATCTCCATTCTTGACTCCTCCTATCGGATGTGAGGTTGGTATTACGTATGCGTCTGTCCGGCCTCCTTTCAGGATTCCTCAGGTGATGCGTGCACGCAGGGAGGAGGCGGAGGGATTTCTCAGTCTCACTAGGGTCTTGGAATCAGTGAGAGCTGGGCACTCATCCTCCTTCCTCTTCCTGTCCCGAGCCCTTTTAATTGAGTTGTTCAGAAGAGAAGCCTTGTCATTCATTTGAAAAATAGTCCACTTACCCCTTTCTGAAAATTCTGACCAGATTTCTCGCAGCCTGTGGAATATGCTATGGTTCGCACGACATTTGGGGGGCCAAGAGGTGCCAGCCGTGCAGGCTGAGCACGTGTGCTGCAGTGTCCCAGCTGTCCTGCTACTCCGGAGTCACTGCTTCTGCCGGGTCTTCCCATCATAACACAGAAACGTTGTCTGTCTGGGGAGTGTGCGGATCTTGAGCCGAAGGGGAAACAGCTCTGTGTTTGAAAGGTCTCTTGTGTTTTGTAGTGCACAGTAGACACTGGGGTCCTCTGGGCTTGTGTCTCCTGGGATCACCCTTCACCTCGAATTGACTCTTCTACAGAAGGCTTGGTGAGGCTCCACTCATTTTCCCAGAATCCTCAGATGCAAAAGATTCGGAACTGTAGAGAAAATTCTCCTGAAGGGCTCTCATGTAAGGCACAGACCCCAGGAGCCCTGCTACCCAATGTGGTATCTGAACATTTTGACTGAATGTTGGTATAACTGGGGTATTCAAAACTCCGTCACCATTATTGAGTTGTCTTCCCCAATGACCTTTAAAAATGTACAAATTCTTCCCCAAACTCTTCTTTATTCTCACTCAAGCTAGTCTCATCGAATGAGCTTATCCCCCAACTGCTGTATCTCGTGACCTTTTAGCCTTTCATATTCCTTCTTAAATTCAGACCACCTTTCTTTTTTTTCACTTTTAATATTGGTTACGAAGTTGAGAGGGACGCAGGTGCGCGTGGGTCTCCAGTTAAGGTGGGCGGAGGTAGATGGAACAGACACTTCAGTTCTTTTTTCCCCTGTTTTTTCCCCTATGTCCACAAAGGAGAGCGGGGGGAGAGCTGCTGCTTGCCATCTAACTACACCAGTGCCCAGGCAGGAGGCATGGTCATTTGACGTTGCCTTAGAGACCCCGATGTGGGGTCTCTGTGTTTCAAAGATGTTACTTGAGTGGTTTTGATTGTTCTGAAATGTTGGTGGTTTTCTTTCAGCAGGGTTCAATCTTTCCAAGGTGTGTTGACTGATCTTGTCCACCTTAGCGCATCCACAGACCCAGACACGTATGAGTGGTTCTACAGAGGAGCTTTATTTGACATGGAAATGTGGTTGACTACCACAATGGGGGTCTCTTCACTGCAGAACCTCCAGCTGTGAAGGATTTATACACCCCAGGGTTCGGGGGTCATAGAAAGGAAGAATTAAGTAGGGTGATTCATATTTATTACTTTTGAAAAGGTTGATTTCTTTGAAAGGCAGAGTACAGAGAGCGTGGGGATCTTTATCCATTGGTTCACTCCCCAAATGGCCTCAATGGCCAGGGAAGTGCCAGATCAAAGTCAGAAGCCAGGAGCTTCTTCAGGGTCTCCCGAGTAGATGCAGGGGCCCAAGCACTTGGGCCATCTTCTGTTGCTTTCTTGGGTGTGTTAGCAGGGAGCTGGATTGGAAGCAGAGGAGCCAGGACTTGAATCACAGGGGTGGCTTGATGCACTGAGCTGCAATGCACTGAGCTGCAATGCACTGAGCTGCAATGCTGGCCTGTTTTATTCATTGCTGCTTTCTCTGAGACAGCATTTTGTATCTCCGCTTCACGGAAGAGGCGTGTGGGCAGCAGAGAGTCAGCCGCCTTCCTAATGTTTCTGTTTACACATGGCAGAGGTGGCGTTGGCCCGAGGGTGATGGTTCCTGATGCTGACCTTAACTGTGACCTCGGTCTGACTTTGGCGAGATAGAAGAGGGCGGCCGGGGCTTCATTTTGGCTGTGGGCTGTGTGTGGCCGACCCCTCTGCCCCAGGCCTGTGCTGTGGGGTGCTGGCGTTTTGGGACGGGGTCTAGGGGCTGGAAGTTTTGCCTTCTCCTCTGAGGTCCTCTCCTGCCTCCACCGGGAGATGGTGCGCAAGACGGCCTTTTGTGATCCTTTTATTTCTATGGAAGTGTAAAAGGACGCTTTCCTTTGCTATTCAGACTTCCTCTTATCTTTTATTTATTGAACAATTAATTTAAGAGGCTGAAATCAGCGAATGCTTATCAAAGTCCTTGTGTCAGCTAATTCACAGAGGAAATAGTTAGGGAGGGAGTTGGCCCATAGTCAAGACCCAGTGGGTCTTAGTGGAGGCAGGGCGAGGACAGGCTGGCAGGGCTCAGCTGGGCTCCGCCCTCCCTGCGGTCCCTGCGGTTCCCGTGGTCCCCTGTGGTCCCCCGCCCTCCCTGCGGACCCTGTGGTCCCCATGGTCCCCGTGGTCCCCATGGTCCCTGCGGTCCCTGCGGAGCCAGTGCAGGCTTCAGACTGACAGGCTCCCCACTGAATCTTACCTGGAGATTTTCAGCTCTGTGGTGATGACAAGATGTTTAAAAAAAACTTAAAGGCTGGTTGGCATGTGGTCTCTTATCACAGTGCCTACTGAACACCCTAAGAGGCAGCAGAGGTGGCTCAAGTAACGTGGGTCCCTGCCTCCCCTGGGAGGACCCAGACTGAGTTTCTGGCTTCTGATTTGGGCCTGGCCTAGTCCTGGCTGTTGCAGACCTCTGCAGGGGAATAAACCAGTAGGTCAAAGACCTTTTCTGTTTTCCAAAAAAAAAAAAAAAAAAAATGAGAGAGAACTTAGTGTCCACCTGACTAAAGTTATTTACATTTAAATAGCTGTACCTTGGGAACACTTTTCTTCTGCTGCTAAGGCTCAGGGAGAGTGAAGCCACTCACCATTGTTCACTCTGAGAGCAAAGCCACTCTGAGGTGAGGTTCTGGCTGATGGGCGACCCTGGGCAATGCCGGTCGGAAGAGGGAGGATCCGCTTGCATCTTGAAGGAATGCTTAACTAACCACCACTGGCAGTTAGTGGCAGGGAGGGCAGTGCGGTTCAGACAGCAGCTGCCTCGCTCAGGGATTTTCTGATTCAGCAGGTCCAGGGGGCATCTGGTTCTGTTCCCAAACATGACTTCCAGTGAAACAGGTGGCGCTGTTGGAGAACGAGGACCAGAGTGTGGGACGCATCAGATGACCTCTGTGGCCTGTGGGGCCTGTGGTGGCCTGTGGGGTTCCATGAGCAGCTCTAGGACCCAGGAGCCTAGTGCCAGGGGCAAGCCTGCACTGCTGTGTGCTGCTGTGTAGGCCTCCGGGCTTTCTACAGGAGCACACTACCTGAGTGACATGGGTCCGACGTAAGCGTGATGGACTCAGCACTGCTTCCAGCTCTCAGTGTCTGCGAGCGGACCTGCTCCAGGCTGGTCTTACACCTGGGGGCGTGTAGCTCTAAGTCAGGTCCTAACCCACGCAGGGCTCACAGAGCAGCAGGAGCGCAGGCCAGGCTGCAGTGGAGGCCAGTGTGAGGGAAGACTCCAGCTTGCACCAACAGAAACTGGTGCCTGATTCTGTGGCGGGCTGTGAGCAGGAGGACTGGGTAGGACCCCAACAACAGGGGCCCCCATCTGTCCTCACAGTGACACGGAAGAGCTGGGCGGAGGGAACACTGCAGAGCAAGAGAAGCTTGGCATCATATCTGCTGGTGTGTCTCCTTCACTCTGAGTATAGAGGTTCTCAACTTTGGACTGTATGTTGGAATCCTTGGGGAAATAATAATAAAAAAAACCCCTTGATATCTGGGAATACATCTCATGCTAATTAATATTTATGGCTTAATTGAATTCAGGGAGGTAAATGTATATATGATGTAATGCACTCTTATGCTTATGCATATGATTAGATGGATTTTCACATCCATGTGACCCTCACCACAATTAAAATAGAACCTTGGGGTCCTTCTAGAAAATTCACTCTGCAGCCCATCCCATGACACCAAATTTCATGTAAATTAAATCTGGCTTGTATCCACTTCTTATTCTTGCTGGGCAATATTCATTTTGTGGCATATGACAATGGGCTTGCCAGTTACTTGCTGTTGGACACTTAGGTTTTTTCTAATTTTTAGTTATAATAGAGTTCATGTGGAATTTGTGGGGATGTGGGTCTTCAGCTCTGGTGAGGAGCTAGTTATGCACTGGTAGATCATTTAGTAATGCATGTGTCTCACCTGATAAACGGCCTAATTATTTTCCCAACTAAGCTATTTTACATCCCAGCTGCGTCTGAGTTGCCGCTTGCCTTGCAGACTGGCCAGCACCTGATACCCTCAGGCTTCTTAATTCTAGCCCTGCTAGGGGGTGTGTGCGCTCTCATTTTGGTTTTAATATGAATTTCCCTGATGACTAATGATATCTTTTAATGTATTTACTGCCTACTCATGTTTTCTGTTGTGGAATGTTTCATTGCATTGTCTTATTATTAACTGAGTTTCAGGAGTTCTTCATGTTCTTTTTAAAATTGACAAATGAAAGTAGTATGTGTTTGTAGTATACGCCATAATGTTTTGATAAACAGATACTTTATGGTTAATACTTCAAACACTGGGTAAATCTTTAATACAGACTTACATTTATGGATATGTATTTATATTTATTGTCAGAGTTGCACATACTTTCTCCCAGTTTGTGATTTGCTTTTTCATTTTCTTAATAGTGTTTCAAAGAACAGAAGCTTAATATTTTGATAATGTTCAATTTATCATCAGGGGTTTTGAGATTCACATTTTCTGTTCTAAAAAATTTCTGCCTGTCTCAGATGGCAGATGTCTTAAGGTTGCATTCTGTTGTTTGGTTTTGCATTCATGTTTATGATTGGTTCCAGCTAATGTGTAGCGTGTGGAATAGGAATCTGAAACTCAACCATGCCATTTAGGAAAAGATTCCTTTTTTTTTTTCTATTGAATTATGTTGTTACCTTAGGTACAAAATCAATTGACTGTCCAAATGTGGGTCTATCTATTTCTGGTCTTGCTATTTCAGTTCATAGATCCATAGATCCATTCTAATAAACACTGCTTTATGATAAGTCTTGAAAATCAGTTAATCTAAATCCTGTAAGTTTGTTCTTTTTTTTTTTTTTCAGTGTTTTGGGTGTTTCAGTTTGCTTATATTTCCATATAGATTTTCAAATCCCGGATGTCAATTTCTGCAAAGGAATCCTGTGGATATTTTACCTGGGACTCAACTGATCGTGTAGATTTGTTTAGGGGAGAATTTGATAACATCACTCACATTGAATGTCCCACTCCTAAGAGCCCTCTACATTTATTTAGGCCTTGTTTGATTTATTCCAGCAATGTTTGATAGTTTTTAATGTGGAGGATCTTAGACGACTTTTATTGACTGGATTTACTGCGAGTGTTTTACGTGGTTGATATTGTGATAAACATGGAGTCACTTTGCGGTTGTCTGCTGCTGGCAGGTAAGGCTCCCGCTGGTTCTGCATACTGAGCTGACAGTTCATGATCTTGCTGAAGTCACGTATTAAGTACAATCCTTAACTACCTCTACGTTTCTCTCAGCTGCTTTGTTGTTTTCCGTATCCAGAGCCAGCACTTGTTGTTAAATATTTCCTTAAGCTGGAATGGGGCTGCTAATTTCCTTTGCTGTGATGTTTGTGGATGACTCAGGTGACTAAGGTAAGCAGCAGGTTCATTTGTACCTGTGGCCAAGAGCTAACCCCTGCGACTCCTGTTGATGGAAGGCACCCTTGGGTTCTAAAGATGAGGGACTCCTCCTGGAAGCAGTAGGCTGTTGACCTTGCTGTGCTGTTGGGCTGGGTTTGGACTTCAGCTCCCCAGGGCCAGCAGTGTCCTGGGCTCCTGGACTGGAGGGCTGTCTTTGTGATTTGGTGGGCTACCAGTTTCCCCTGAGGTTGGTATGAATGAGCTGGGGAGGACGTGTGGAGTTGTTTCTGTAGCTTCCTTCTTAATTAGAAGAAAAGAGCTGAGATCTAGCATATGAATCTGCGAGCCATTCTTCATTCTCCCCAGTGCTCTGGGTAATGGTATTTAACAAAAAGACAAATCCATTCGTCTTCCCAGCACCCTGGCATTGGGAAGCTGTGCAGACTGCTGTCAGAAGAGATATTAGGGGCTATAAAAAGCCATTCCATTTCCTTCCCTCCTGATTCTCGCTCCAAAGCCCCTTTCCAGGGAGGCTGGGGCTGTGGGGCTGGTTCTCCATCACCTGGAAGCTCTCGGCCTTAGGGATATTTTGTTGAGACTCCAATTGGCTTCACCATTTCATTCTTCTTCCTTTATTTCTCCTTCTCTGTGTGCCAGGAGAGGGAGCATCCTGGCAGGTTTGTCCTCCTGCTCTGCTCTGCCGACTGTAACCAGCACTGCTCGCTGTGCCCCCTGCGTTTGGGGGCACTGTCTCTGCAGACAAGTGACAAAAGAACAGATGTAAACTGCTCCTGCCCTCTGTGCCCTTGCTTCACTCCTGGCTCTGCGCCCTGCCCGCTCCTTGCCCAGGAATGCTGTTGAAGTGATAATTGGGTCAGTGTCCATCTTTGGAGGATCAGTTGTCCGGAGGATATGTTTCCTCTTCTTGCTCTGTTGTGCACCCAGGACCTTGGGCCACATCGCCTCTCCTCCATTTCTTTTTTTCTCATGGGAGTTTCTTAAAATTCAAGTGCATACTCAGTTGTTAGGCACTGACTCCATGCTAGCTTGTAGAAGTTGGGATCTGGTGGCACAGCATCTGGTCTTGGCATGCAAGGAGCAGCTCTAATGGAAGGAAATGGACAGACAGCGACACTCGTCACTGTCATTTGGGGATGCGAGTGATGAACCCATGATACAAGTTGGAACAAAACACTTGAAAAATATTTGCTTGTTTTCATCCACTTGAAAGGCAGAGAAAGCAAGAATGAGAGAGAATTCCAGAGAAGAGAAAGAGACCATCCATCCTCTGGTTCATTCCCCAAATGCTGGCAATAGCCAGGCCGAATCCAGGCATACGCACTCAAAGACCAAAACACTTGAGCTGTCGCGGCTGCCTCCCAGGATTGTTTTAGTGGACACTGGGTTGGAAGTGGAAGTGCTGGGACATGAACCAGTACTCTGGCAGGGGATGCAGGCATCTCCAGGTAGGCTTAACTCAAAGCACCACAATGCCCACTCCTGAGCCTAACATCCTTGCTGATGAATGCTATCAAGGTCAAGGCTTTCTGCAGGTGCAGCATCTTGCCTGGAAGAACGAGGTGTATGGCAGTAGCATGCTCATTATAGGGCAGCTGGAGGATGATTCATGGGGCTTTAGCAGAGCAGGGAGAACGGCTTCATAGAGAAGACTGGAAAGGCAAGCTGAGACATGGAAAGCCATGGCTGCCATGCTAAGGCGCCCATCTTCACCTGCTGGTGGACAGTGGAAGTCTCCCCAGGTTTATGGAGATACGCTCAGAGCTGGGATTTGAGGGTTCGCTTGAACAGACCTGTGAAGAATGAGCTGGAGAGGTCAAGGTTACAGGGAGGGCAAGCATGAAGAGAGCTTCTTGGCTCTTCAGTGCACAGATGAGGTGATCTGGTCCGTTGGGTGAAGGATCTTCCCTGAACCCAGGCAGCTTTGGCAGGATTTAGATTTCTGGTGGCCCACCCCTAGACAGCATGTGCTACCCGAAGAAGGGGAGATGAATGCAAGCTGGGGGGCTGCAGTGACCGACTTCTATGCTGAGTAGGGTGTGAGGAAGAGGAGGAAGAGGTTCATCTAGACAAGTTGTGGTGGGGGTGTGGCACGGAAGTGGTACTTGCATACGGGATGCCCTCTAGTGGGCCTGGGTAGGGGCTATGAGCTCCGTGAGTAGACTGATACAAGGAGAGCTTGGAAGAATGGAAAGGAGAGGAATAGAGGGCAGAGGGATAGAGTGTGAGACTGTGCAAGCTGGGAAGACCTTAGCTAGCATCTGGATCCGTGGCTCAGTGACTTTATTGTATGTATTTGTTTCTGTTGAGCCATGGCACATCCATAGCAAAGTGCACACACCTTACGTAAACAGTCCAGTAAAGTTTCTTCTTTTTGAAGAATGTGTATAGGCTTTCTAACAACCACTAGGAATAGGCCATAAGACATTTCCATCCCCCTTGTGCCCCTTCTAGGTTGGTACTTCTACCATTCATACCAAAAGCAACCACCCGGCCTGGTACAGTGGCTAGTCCTTTACCTGCAATGCCAAAATCCTGTCTGGATGCCAGTTAATGTCCCAGGTGCTGCATTTCCAGTCCTGCTCCTTGCTTATGGCCTGGGAAAGAAGTGGAGGATGGCTCAAGTCCTTGCATTCACGTGGGAGACTTGGAAGAAGCTCCTGGCTTTGGATTGGCCCAGCTGTGATCATTGAGGCCATTTGAGGAGTGACCATGGATGGAAGGTCTCTTTCTCTCTTTATCTGTCATTCTCTCCGTAAACCTGCCATTTAAATAATAATAAAAAAGAATCTTGAAAAACTAAGTTAGTAATAGTATACATTATAAATAAAAAATACAACTACTGTTTTGACTTTTATCCCAGTAGGGATGCCTGTTCCTGAACTTTACACAAATCTTTCTTTAAATCTGTATTCTTTCAAATCTTGTGTCTCTTATTCAACACAATCATTCAGAGACTTATCCTTGTTGCATAATACAGAAGTTGGTTTTCTTCCTGCATAGCACTTCAATATCGTGATACGCTGTGAATCATCCCTTATCATGGTTAGGTACCTTTGCGTTTTTCAAGTCTTTGACTAGTATGCATAAAAGTGCTAAGAAATGTCTTGGTTATGCTTTTGATGATTTATGTACTAATTTACATCCTTGGAGTATGTTTCTAGGAGTGAAATTGGCTACATCCAAGAACACGCATAGTTAATTTTAGCAGGTGCATCAGTTTCCCGAAGTGATTGTGTGCTTTCCAGCCCTTGCGTCTGCACGTGTGTGAGGGTGCTGCTTTTAGCCATTCGTGCGCATCTGTGGAGCTGTCTTTGGTTTTAACTTGCTTTTCCCGTTGACTAATGATATCAGGCACATTTTCATCGTGTTGCCATTTGAATAGTGTATGTTGCCCTTTTCTTTTACAATGCTTATTTCTTATTTATCTTAAAATGTATTTGAAAAGCAAAACAACAGAGAAAGGCACACAAACACACAGAAAGGCACACACATACACACACTCCATACACAAACAAATCTGTCATGGTCAGTTCACTCTCCAGATAGTCAAAGCCGTTGAGCTGAGCCACACTGAAGCCAGGAGACAAGAGATCCATCCAGGTCTCTTGTGAGGTTGGCAGACCCCAGCAGTGGAACCACCACCCGCTGCCCACCCCCCAGTGTGCATCAGCAGGAGGCTGGACTGGAAGCAGAGATGGCGCCCGAGCCCAGGCGCTCTGACTTGGGACGCGGGCGTCTTGAGACTGCCTCTGAGCCCAGGCGCTCTGACTTGGGCCCCGGGCGTCCTGAGACGGCCTCTGAGCCCAGGCGCTCTGACTTGGGACGCGGGCGTCCTGAGACTGCCTCTGAGCCCAGGCGCTCTGACTTGGGACCCGGGCGTCCTGAGACTGCCTCTGAGCCCAGGCGGTCTGACTTGGGACGCGGGCGTCCTGAGACTGCCTCTGAGCCCAGGCGCTCTGACTTGGGACGCGGGCGTCCTGAGACTGCCTCTGAGCCCAGGCGCTCTGACTTGGGACGCGGGCGTCCTGAGACTGCCTCTGAGCCCAGGCGCTCTGACTTGGGACCCGGGCGTCCTGAGACTGCCTCTGAGCCCAGGCGCTCTGACTTGGGACGCGGGCGTCCTGAGACGGCCTCTGAGCCCAGGCGCTCTGACTTGGGACCCGGGCGTCCTGAGACGGCCTCTGAGCCCAGGCGCTGTGACTTGGGACGCGGGCGTCCTGAGCCACAGCTTAGTCCGCTGCACCACAGTGCCTGTTCCTTGGCCACATTTTTTCATTTCTGACCTTTTCCTTATTATTTGTAGAAATTCTAGAAAATAAACCCTTAGCTACCTATGTTTTGTGAACTGCTTTTCTCTCTTTTTTTTTAAGATTTATTTTATTTTTATTACAAAGTCAGATATACTGAGAGGAGGAGAGATAGAGAGGAAGTGGAGCTGCCGGGATTAGAACCAGCGGCCATATGGGATCAAGGTGAGGACTTTAGCCACTAGGCCACGCTGCTGAGCCCTGCTTTTCTCTTAATAATGTCTTTAATAGGCACAATTTTTTGTTTGCAGTTATTTATTGCTTGTTTTTGAGGTTTTCCTGCTCTAATGGATGTGTTTGCCCCCCCTTAAATGACTACTCTAATTTTGAAAACTGAAGAAGCAGCTCAGTCGTCTTTTTCCTATCTCCAGTTGTGCTGTCTGTGATTTTAGTCATCTATGCGCAACTTGGTCTGATTTTTAAAGTTTATTTATTTTTAATGGAAAGGCAGATTTACAGAGGGAAGAAAAGACAGAGAGGAAGATCCGTCTGTTGGGTCACTCCCCAAGTGGGTCTCCCACGCGGGTGCAGGTCCCACAGCTTTGGGCCATCCTCCTTTGCTTTCCCAGGCCACAAGCAGGGAGCTGGATGGGAAGTGGAGCTGCCAGGACATGTACTGGCACTCATATGGGATCCCGGCACATGCAAGGCGAGGATTTAACCACTGGACCCTCCAAAATTTTTTAATGGAAGATATCATCAGTTGGAAAATGTTGACCTATTCTTGGAAGGCCTGCTGTGGCATTATAATGCCATTTGCTTTGTCTCATCCCGTGTATATTGGGTCAACCCACATCAGCACATAAAGGGTGAATTTAGTGTAAGATTTTTAAAGATTATTTGTTTATGTTAAAGACAGAGAGAGAGAGAGAGAGAAAGAGAAGACCTCTGTCATTTGGTAGACTCTCCAAATGCCCAAATGGTGGACTCAGGCTGAGCCCCCTCTGGGTCTCCCACGTGGGCAGCAGGGATCAGGCTGAGCCCCCTCTGGGTCTCCCATGTGGACAGCAGGGACTCAGGCTGAGCCCCCTCTGGGTCTCCCACGTGGGCAGCAGGGATCAGGCTGAGCCCCCTCTGGGTCTCCCACGTGGACAGCAGGGATCAGGCTGAGCCCCCTCTGGGTCTCCCACGTGGACAGCAGGGATCAGGCTGAGCCCCCTCTGGGTCTCCCACGTGGGCAGCAGGCTCTCAGGCACATTGCAGGCAGCGCAGGTGAAGCAGGTAGGACTTGATCCAGGCACCTGGTGGTTTAACTTGCCGTGTCACATATCCACCCCACGATCAATAAAAAAATTTGAGAAAGAGACTACATTCATGTAACTTCAATTATATTGTTATAACCACTTTACTATTAGTTATTAACTTCTTCCTGTGGCTGACTTATGAATTGAACTTTAGAAGAGGTGTATCGGGCCTGCATGGTAGCCTAGTGGTTAAAGCCCTTGCCTTGTATACCTGGGATCCCATATGGGTGCTGGTTCATATCCCAGCTGCTCCACTTCCCATCCAGCTCCCTGCCTGTGGCCTGGGAAGGCAGTGCAGGATGGCCCAACGACTTGGGACCCTGCAACCACGTGGGAGACCTGGAGGAAGCTCTTGACTCCTGGCTTCAGATCGGCTCACCTCTGGTCATTGTGGCTACTTGGGGAGAGAACCAGTGAATGGAAGATCCTTCTCTTTGTCTCTCCTTCTCTCTGTAAGTCTGCCTTTCCAATAAGTCTGCCTTTTAAATCTTACAAAAAGAACAAACCAGTGGTGTGTTTGCATGGGAGAGAACAGCATATGTATGGTTGGGTACTATCTGTCATTTCTGGTGTTCACTAAGGTCTTGGGGTGTGTGCCCTATGGATAAGGGGTTCTACTATATTCCAAGAGAGAAAGTGGGCGGAGGTTCCATTGCAAGGGACTGGGCCTCTTCTCTGCCCTACACTTCTTGCACTGGGTGTCTGGCTAACCCTCCCTTTACATACACTGGGATCCGATATGAGTACTGGTTTGTGTCCCACTGCTCATCTTGCTCCCTGCTTGTGGCCTGGGAAAGCAGTGGAGGACGGCCCAGGGCCTTGGGTCCCTGTACTCGCTTGGGAGACCCAGAAGAAGCTCCTGGCTTTGGAACAGCTCAGCTTTGGTGGTTGCGGCCATTGGGGGCGTGAACCAGCGGATGGAAGGTCTTTCTCTTCTCTCTGTAAATCTGCCTTTCCAATAAAAATGAATAAATCTTTGAAAAAAATATTTTCATTCTTTGGCACATTTGTTTCTGCTGTGGGAATATAAAAATTAAAGTTTGATGTATACAAAGGGTCATTATAATTGTTTTTAAACACATGAATTTGAAAAGGAGAGGCAGGTTAAGCTGCTGCCTGTCAGAGCACTTCTCCCATCCCGCTGCCCCACTTCCCTTCCAGCTCCCTGCTGATGTGCCTGAGAACACACTGCTTCCCACGTGGGAGACCCGGATGGAGCTCCAGGCTTCCAGCTCCCTGCTGATGTGCCTGAGAACACACTGCTTCCCACGTGGGAGACCCGGATGGAGCTCCAGGCTTCCAGCTCCCTGCTGATGTGCCTGAGAACACACTGCTTCCCACGTGGGAGACCCGGATGGAGCTCCAGGCTTCCAGCTCCCTGCTGATGTGCCTGAGAACACACTGCTTCCCACGTGGGAGACCCGGATGGAGCTCCAGGCTTCCAGCTCCCTGCTGATGTGCCTGAGAACACACTGCTTCCCACGTGGGAGACCCGGATGGAGCTCCAGGCTTCCAGCTCCCTGCTGATGTGCCTGAGAACACACTGCTTCCCACGTGGGAGACCCGGATGGAGCTCCAGGCTTCTGACTTTACAGCGTTTTAAGAATGAATCGGTGTAAGATGTTATTCTCTCTCTCTCTTTCTCTAACTCAACCATAGTTATAATATTGAGTGAAGAAAGAGCAAAGCTGAAAGTATTATTATAATTTGACAAAAAGTACTTATGTGAGTATATGAAATCATTTTGAAGCTATCTGAAGTTGAATGCCATGCAGCTAACTGTTCGAAGTTACAGATGACCACCACGCAGCTGGGTAGACCACTACTGCTGCTTCTCACGTGCACACTCAGGCTCGGGTCTCGTCTGCTTTCCATGCATGTTATGATAGATGGATAGACGCATGGAGAGGTGTGAAGAGATCCATGCTCTTGCAGGGACGTCATTTCTCCAGTTGTGGCCTGTGTGGCAGTGCTCATGTACCATGCACATCTGTAAATCAGTAACACTGGGTGTTTCTACACTGTCATCTACTTTGGGTTGAGGGGACTAAGTGTATTGGTCCTCTAGACAAAAAGACTAGAAGGAAACGCATTGAAGGCAAACCCTGGTGGTGTTTATATGTAGCTTTATTTTATCCTCTGCAGTTTGGCATTTCAAAGTCCCTGTGGAGACCACACATTACCTTTGTAATTAAAAACATCATTATTTACATGAAACAGAAGACTATCCCCTCAGCTTTGTGCGTCCAGGGAGTGGCGTCATTGCAGTTTGCTCATTCTGGATGTGCAGTCTGAGTTCCTTTGGGAGGAGTGCTTGTAAAGTCTTATTTTTCTGGTTCTGCAGCGAGTTGGCAGTAGGAACCTGTTTTTTGCAGTATTTACGTGAACTGCCTGGGGGAGCCCTGTAAACTACTTTATGAGTTGGTTTCCCTACTGTCAGGCTGTTGACTGCTCAGAAAAACGTGTTTGGGAAAGCAAATCCATGTGGATTGACTCAAAGGGCACATATCTTGTGCCACATCAACAGGAATGCGGCGAGGTGCTGTTCATCCGGACTTTGTTTTCCGAGTTAGCGAAGTGCATTGATGACCCTATATGCAGGTGTGTGCATGTTTATACAGACAGATAACACTGGCTGTTTTTTCACCTCAGTCACTATCGTTTGAGAATCCTGAGTGTTTGGCCCTGTGCTTCTAGTTGAGGGCTCATCATGCCGGCTGATGTAGGATCCATCAACTTCCCAGTGTTTTAATTTCACTTTCCCTGATTCATGGGGACAGCAATAGCCTCCGTCTGGGTACTGGCTTAAGCAAATGAAAGGCACCACCTTCTTGCTTTGAACAAAAGAAAAAAAAGTGCCATGCTTGGAACTTGCACTTTATTTCCCATCTCAAAGGTCACTTTCTGGGGTGAAATTGAAATGATTCTGAACCCTTTTTTTCCGAAGCAGCAGCAGCTGAGTGGCGAGGACTTGTCCGAATGAGGGATTGACTGCAAAGAAATGAAACCCGCCCAGGCTAGCTCACAAGTCGGAGGGAAGGATTAGTCTAAAGACTGAGTGAATCAGGGAGAATCAAAGCAGACAAAGCTGGAGTGCATCGCTCTTATTTCTGTGCCTGTGTCGGGCCTTTTGTGCCTCTCACAGAATCTTTTTTTTGCAAATGGACTGCTTCTGCTTTAGGCCGTTCCCTCCCTCACGCTGGAGTCTTGAGGCGTGGGCTCTGGGCTGCTCCTGAGAAGACTATGTGCTCTAATTGTGCATATCTAAATGACTTCTTCCCAAAAGGACCCTGATTGGCCTAGCTCTGGTCCAGCTGCTGGCAGATGTGGTATGACCATGTGACCACTGGCCCATCACTGTGCTCACCGATGGTAGTAGGTGGCCACTGCAAGGACAGGACACCGTTCAGGGTGGTGGATGTGTGTGTGTGTGTGTGTGTGTGTAGTCAGTCCCCGTGACGGTGATGAGTAAATGAAGATGGTAATGTGTCAACTAGTTTATGATAGGCTGCCTCTAAATGGCTCCGGAACGGTCCTTCCTTCTCACCTGGGATTCCTGTTCTTGTGCGGTCCCCTCTCCTGCTCTTGAACGCGAGTTGGACCTAGTGATGGACATCTATTTCACAGTCCCCAAGAACACCTTCCATCCTCTCTCTATTCTCCCACTTCCCATTCTGTTGGGAAGAAAAGGGCCCTGGTGTGTGTCACCCCCTGGAGAGGCCCGTGTGGTCAGGAACTGGGAGAGGCTTTGGCCAGCAGCTAGTGAGGGTCTGATGGTTTGGGTGTACATCCACTTAGAAATGAATCCTGTCAACAACGTGGGCCGCTTGGTGTCCAAAGGGCTCAGGTCTAGGGAGCATCCAGTGGTCCAGTTGCTTCTCCTGAGTGTCTCAGGAGGTGTCCCTGAGTCAGGACCCCCCAAGTCCTGGGTTTCCCAGCAGAGTCCCCTGATGTGTTGGGGTCCTCTTGTCCAGGCGAAAGCTTGCCATCAGAGACCCTTTCTTGCTGCTCTGTCCTCAGGCATGCTATCTTGAAAGCATCTCTGAGCACCTGGAATCTTCTTGCCTCTCAATCTTTGCCTTAGCTTCTTTGCCTCAGTTTCTATAATGCTGATGAATGAAATGCCTGTGCATCCTTATCGGCCTCACGCTGTTCCCTGTTCTGCGTGGTTCCCTGTTCCGCGTGGGGTCCTCCTGTAGATCTAGGGGTTATATCCCAGTAACAATACCCATGGGAACCAGTTCATCACCATTTGGTTGATGCCAACATCTTGTCTCCAATGGGAAGAATGGTGAAGAGATGATCTAAGATAGTGGGGTTTTTGCTTTGTTTATTCATTCAGAAGCACAATTCTCTAGGCTTCTGTATATGACCTTAGGCTGGCAGGTGGATCCTCCCAGAACAGGTGAGAAATCCCCCTCTGTGCCCAAGCATCCTCTGTCCAGAAGGCAGAGGTGGCCACAGGCTGAGTGGACAAGCTAGGACAGGCTCAGCATATGGAAGAGGAGGTGTTGTGAAAGGTTATGAATGGACAATTGTACCTTTGGAGGGACGGCAGGGAAGGGAACAGAGAGAGTTACAGAGGGGACAGCTATTGTGTCACTTTTCAAGGTTAGCTCTTGAGAGAAGATTGTGGCTCCCTTATGGCCTGGAAAGCAATTCCTGTTCTATCGCTTTGGAATAAAGACGAAAGACCTTTTTGTTAAGGAAACCTTGTATTTAGCTCACGTCTTCCCCCAGAGAAGCTGCAAGCAGTGCAGAGACCTTATCTCCGTAAAAAGCTGCTGAGTGGGTGTGAAGACCTCCTGGTGCACCCAGCTCCGCTGGTCCCCAGTCCAATCAGTCCCTGCCATCCTCTGGCTGCTTCCTGGTGATGATTAACATCACTAGGTCCATCTGGGTCCAAGGACAGCCTCGCGGCGGGTGCAGGGTGGCCCCCTTTCCACCCAGGATCCCACTCCAGCTGTCCTGCATTAAGGGGACCTCACCCCGAGGGATGGAGAGACACATGCAGAATTCAAGGCTCCTCAGAACAGCTGGACTGGGTCCTGCAAAGCCCCCTGACTCGCTCTCCTTGCCTTGGGGTTGTGTGGTTGCACAGGTCTGCCCTTCCTGTGTGAGGGTCTAGGACTGGGTCCTGCAAAGCCCCCTGACTCGCTCTGCTCCTTGCCTTGGGGTTGTGTGGTTGTACAGGTCTGCCCTTCCTGTGTGAGAGTCTAGGACTGGGTCCTGCAAAGCCCCCTGACTCGCTCTGCTCCTTGCCTTGGGGTTGTGCGGTTGCACAGGTCTGCCCTTCCTGTGTGAGGGTCTAGGACTGGGTCCTGCAAAGCCCCCTGACTCGCTCTGCTCCTTGCCTTGGGGTTGTGTGGTTGCACAGGTCTGCCCTTCCTGTGTGAGAGTCTAGGACTGGGTCCTGCAAAGCCCCCTGACTCGCTCTCCTGCTTGCCTTGGGGTTGTGTGGTTGCACAGGTCTGCGCTTGCCTCCTGTTGCTCTCCTCCCACGTGCCTTCCTCTGCTCGCCTCTCATGTGGCTCCACAGGTGGGTGTGATCACCGCGTCTTCTGTTTCAGGGCAAGAATCATTCCATCTGGTCATCCAAAGAAAGAAAACCAGTGGGTTCCACTCGGAGCTGGCGCAGCCCTCAGCCAGCCAGGGGGCAGGGTGGGCAGAGGAGGGGCTTCCTCCTTGCAGTGTGCAAGGATGCAGGGCCGTGCAGTGTTGCTTGCAGTGGCCTGGGCCTGGACTTCCAGATGAGACTGAGTCCATGTAGCTCTTTGTTGGGGCGGCATCCACACCACCTTTCTTACCTGTCCAAGTGCCACCGCCTGTGGCTATCCCAGTTTTAGGATTATTTGATTCTTTGTGTGCTTGGCTCTCCTGTTGCCTAGAGAGGGCCTTGAGGTAAGCCTTTGTGTCTTGCTCTTTTTTTTATGTGAATGTTAGCAATGCTAGTGTAGTTCTCGGAACATGTTTGTTGAGTGAATGGACAATAACAGATTTCACCAAGGGTTTCACATTCTGCTATTGTTAAAAGTCATGTTCAGACTTGAGAGTCAGGTGTTTGCCACTAGTGTCGCCCTGCTGGCGGGCGAAGGAGGTGCACCTGACTGGCCACTCTGCTGATGGCTCTGGCCAGGGTTCTTGTCCCTGCATCACAGTGAATCTCAGAGCTGCCCAGCTGCAGGAGCCAGACAGTTGGCATTTGTAGTGCGTGTGACCTTTTCTTTTTACCATATTGTATCTATGCGTTAGTGCTTATGTAAGTCACAACGATGCTGATTTACGACCCCTGGGCCTCGTGGGTTTACATTAAGATCATTTTGCAGCACACTTTGCAGCTGCGACTTTAAGGTGACAATCACTGACAGCAGGAGGGCTCGGGGAGGGCTACAGTGAGCTGTGTGAGGAGTTGCCCAACTGTCCCATTCTCACCCATGCCCACCCCGACCTTGGTCCTTGGTGAATCTGCTTGGTCTTTCCCTTCTGTTCCACCATGCTCAGCTCTGGGCCATGCAAAGGATGGGTGAACCCTTGGAGCTTTTTGGTGTTCCCAAATGCCTCATTACCCCATGCCGGGAGAGCCGCTTCATACATTTCCAAGTCTCCCACAATCCTCCTTGGCAACAAGCTGACATCTTTGCAGGGTGTAGCAGCTGTGCAGCCACGTTGAGGTGTTTGGACATAAACACTTTCTAATCCACTATTAAGTCCTTCAGTTTGTGTTCTCATAACATTAGCCATAATGAACTCTTCACATCCTGATGTCAGCTTAATATGCCGCTTTCCCAGGAAAGGTCTAGTAATTTAGTGTTAATTAATGATGACTTATTGCAAATTATGTTACTGACTTACTGATGCTCCCGGGTGATACGGTAATACGCACATCTTTCAGATGAAACCCTAACTCTATTACTTAGGATTCATACAGTACTTCACACGTTCGGAATACTTGGTAATTGAGCTAGCTGCATTGTCATATCCCTCATGCTGAGCCAGGCACCCTGGCTAGGCCAGGTGTCTCTCATTGAGGTAAACTTGACACAACTGAATTTCAAACTCGTCAAATTGATAAAGTGGAGAGATTCCATTTGCCCCATTCCCTGAGACTAGAATGGAAGGTATTTGGGGAATGGAGTTTATGAGTGACCGGCCTCATTAGGTACTCCAGTACCCAGAAAGAGAGAGGGATGGAGCCAGAGTTAGGACAGACTGGAGGATCTGGACGAGGGAGGAGGTGAGGGAGGTCCATCCTGGGCAAAGAGACCTCCAAGACAGGGAGAAGGCCAGGGAGGTAAAGCAAACCACTTCTGTAGATCCTGTCGCCTGCAGACGTGACCCAGGACTTCGGTTCTTTAGGGAGAGTGTGTGTTCATTTCTATAGGACCAGAATTACCTGGGGAAGGGGATTTGCGCTCTACACGGCTGTTCGACTCAGTGTTTCTGGACTGCTGCTCCATTGCAGAGGAGGGAAGGAAAGCCCCATGCTCTCGCACTTCTCTGGGTGGAGGAAGTTCCATGGGGAGGGCTTGGTCCCTGAGCCTCCCTGTGGCACCAGGACTAGCAGACTGGACAGGCCTGTCGGCCCCGCAGCTCGAGTGTACTTCGTCTCTGTCCCTGCCTACGGATGCTGCCCTTGTGCTGGACACATTATACAGTCTGAAATATTAAACACATCCATTTGAAACAATATTTTGATTTCTAATAAATGATAAGGTCAGAGGGAAATGAGATTCCCCTCTGACCAGAAAAAGGCAATCTTTACTCTCCGTGCGAGAAAGATAAGCCCAGTCGATTTGTGGAGATGGTGTCAACATTAAATTATTTTTCCTGAAACTTATATATCTATACCAAAAAATCTAACTTGTCTTTCTTGCAAGGAGCACTATTACCATTCTTCCTTTGTCGTTGGGACCTTAATTAATCCCTGCTCTTGATTTTATTGGCTCGTTTCTACCTTGCCCTTGTCTTGTTTGCCAATCCCATTTTAAAACACAAAGATTGGTTCCCACCATGGACAGCGAGGAATTCATTTCATGCTCAAATATGAGTTGCGCTCATATCAGAAACTTTATTTATTATCCCCCAACTCTCATATCAAAACCTTTTGAAGGGACCCAAGCGTACCGGTGACACATTCAAATTAGGTTAGCAGTTTGTACCTTGATGGAGGGCTCAGCAAAGCTGCTTTGTTCTGATACCTGTTACAAAAACCCATTTGTGACTGTGGGGAAAAACAACCTATTTGCATCTAGGACTCTGTCCATGAGTTGAAAATGATGATGAATAAACTTAGGTCTCAAAAAAGATCAGACTCTCCTGGGAGGGATGATGTGTCACGGGTGGAATCCCCTCCCTCCCAGCCTACTACACTATAGAAGCTTCCAGATAGAGCAGGGCAGAGCCGCTGGGAAGGGAAGCAATGTGGCAAGCTTGGAGGCGTCCCTTGATCTCCTGGAGCCTCAGTCTCCTCACTGGGAAATAGGCATATGGATAGCTGCCCAATGGGGCTGCTTCCGAGATCAAGTCAATTGAGATGATGTACTTAAGGCACTGGCACCTGATGAGCACTCCAACGCAAGCCACTTTTTTCGCTTTGCTGTGCAGAGGTAAAAAATATGGTGAGAGGATCAGAAGGTGAGTGGCAGGACGGCAGGTGCTTGTCAGCCACAGAGCCGGAGAAGCCCTGCCTGCTGATAGCTTGCTGGGGACTCCCTGAAGCAGTGACATGCCCCTTCCCATCCCCATCCCCGTGGACAGATGGACAAAGCCAAGGGTGAGGTGCAGAGACCTTCCAGAGCTGCCTAGGAACTGAACACAGCCTGCAGCATGACTGAATGACCCACTGATGATTCTCAGCCCAGCGGGTAGCAGGAAGAGCATGCCAGTGTCATGGATTCCAGCACCATTGGGGTGGATGTCCAGTGAGGTGTGGACTGCACGTCATCCTCTCTCTCTCATATAATACTCACCTGTACACGTTATGCCAGTGGGGGGACTGGGATTCCCAGAGAGGGTGCCTTGAATGCCCTGTACCCCGCATGCAGAGGACTCAGCATGGGGCAAGCCACAATGGTTTGCATGCACTGGTTCCTGGTTTGTTGCTAGAGGTTAGTGTGTACCTTTTTCCTTGGCCTGAACTCCTGTGATTGCTCAGGCGCCGGCAGCACTTGGACCAGTGCCTTCTGAATGGGTCCTGGCCTTTTGGCTCTCAGTGTCTGCTTGCTGTGGCCGGGCCTGGGGCTGGGCATACCTGACTTTGAACAGATAGAAGGCCAAATCCAGCCAGGGACTGATCGGCTGTCACTGTGGGGACATCTCCCTGTTGACCCAGGTTTCTCTTAGGTACCGACCTATCCTGGTGCCTCTGTTGGGGCTTGTCCTCTTACACATCCTGCTGCCACTCCCTCAGACTTTTACCCTAAGTGGCTTGTGCTGGGGGTGCTTAGGCCATGGAGGGGTGGTCCTTTCTGGTCTATCTCTGGTTGGCAGCTGGAGACTGTCAGTCCTTTAGAAAGGCCCAGAAGGCCCAGTCCTGTCTATGCTGTAGCCTTGCTCTTTTTCCATGGTGGCTGTCAGCGTCCTGGAGAGCAGCTGGTTGGGGCGATGGAGTCTGATGTGGCCAGGGCTGAGGACCTCATGCTGGTCATAAGGGGGCCATGACAGGAGGAAGGAACTGCCCTGCCCTGGCTGCGCCCACAAGCTGGTCGGTGATTTTATTCTTCCTTTAACATGTAAATGTAAGGCACGTTTCCTGCCTCCTGCTCTAGAGTTTACAGTCCTCAGTTTCCCAAGATCCTTAAGGGCTCAGGCCTTTCAACCTTTGTGGCCCGCCCCCACATGCAGGAGTGTGACAGCAGCACAGCAGAAGCCGTGCAGTGAGCATGAGTGGGACAGAGAACCAGCGCTGGGGCTGAGCTGGGGGCTTCCTAGAAAGTCAACACCTACATACGTGGAAAACCAGGAGCTGGCCCCTGGGCCCTGCCTGGGGCTCTGCTGTCATTACAATGTGAACTGCCACAGACCCCCTGAAAGTTCATCACTTTGACTCTTGGGTACTGAAGCTCCGAGAAGAGAGGCACTCTCCTTGGGACATGGCTGAGATTTGAACCCAGGAGTGTCTGATTGCAGAGCAGGGGACAGGGCCCCAGACCAGTCCAACCGGAGCCTGTGGGGCTGTGATTATAACCTTCCCAGAGGGGGACAGATGCACCGGGCATCTGAGAAACCTGGCTCGAGACACCAAGGCTGTGGTTCTCAAAGTGGGGTCCCCCTGGGAACTTGTTAGAGGTGCAGATTCTCCCAGCCCGCCCCATCTCTGGGAGCCCAGTTTGTGGGAGTGCGAGCCTCTCTCTGCTTTCACAGGCCCTCCCTGCACTGTGGATCCATGCCAATCTGAGAGCTGCGATTCCAGAGCCATGCTGGCTAGATTGCCATGTGTCTAGGCATCATCTGGAGAGTTTGCAGAAGTGCACGTGTGGCTTGGGGGTGGGGTGCAGGGAGGCCCAATCTTCTGAACTTATGAGGCAGACGCTGTGTGTGAGGACCACGCTGTGAGGAGCACAGGAATCCCAGGCTCCCGCTTGCAAAGTCACGTTCTGGGGCTGTCTGCATCAGAACCACCCAAGATGTCCGTTGGCTCTCAAGGGCTTGGCCCTTGCTCCGGACCGTCCACCTGAGGACGGCAGGGCAGTGCCAACCCTAGGGGGTGGTTTTGTAATACCTTGGCAAGTTCCTGGACCTCTGTCACCCAGAAGCCTCATTACCACGACACCTGGTCATTCCATTGTTTCAAAGTTCATTTCAATGCACAGGCTCAGCCAACTGACTAGCAGCAGAACTCTGATGTTGGTGCAGCAGCACAAACCCTCAGGCCATTGCCTGTGTGCCCCCAGCAGGCAGCCACACCCTGCTGCTGTGCCCTCGGTCTGCACAGAACAGGCCTGGCCCCTGACACAGCTCTGTGCACGCGCCTTGGACCTCAAAGCTATGACCATTGCTGTCCTTCCCCACTTGGAGTCCATGGTGCCTTCCTTGTTCAGGGGTCTCGGAGCCGTGTTGGGACAGTCCACAGATCAGCAGGTTAGGAGGTTGTGTGACCTTGGGCGGATGTACAGTAGGTGCTGTGTGCAGGTGGCAACACTGAGCGACAAGACACCCAAGGCACTGGGTTTGAGCTCCACCCAGGCTTTTCAGTAGAGTCAGCCTGTGGGGTGAATGGGACTGTGCACACCCTGGGTATGCACATGTTCCTGAAACATGGCTACCTGTTACTCCCAGGGCTGGCAAGGCCAGTAGGTCCAGCTGCCCCTGCCACTGCATCCCCAGGGGACCCGGAAGGTGCCCAGGGTGCCCCTCTCTCATTCTTTCATGAGAGCAACCTTTTCAGCTTGCAGAAAACCTGCTGTATGCTGCTTGTCTCCATCCATAGCCTTCTTGCTTATGGAATCCTCTTTGAAAAGGAAAACTCCCCCTGCTGCTTCCCCACCTCTGAAGCAGGCAGCTGTCACCAGGACTGGAGGAGGAGCAGGCGGTGGCAAGGGAGGGGAGCAGCGGTGGGCAGAAAGCCTGGTGCTGGCTAAAGGCGCTGGGAGAGCCATGCGCTACAATGCTGCTTCATGAGGGAAGGTAGGCAGCCTTTCTCCTGGAGGAGGGTGACCTGGCTAAATAAATGGCTAGGGTCCATGCTTCTGAAGCCATTCCTTGTCTCCAGGAGCTAGGAGCAAGGAAAGCGGTTAGAAGACTTGGGACCACCCCTTCCAAGCTGAGCAATGAGGGGCTCCCATCCATCTAGTCTCGGAAAAAGGCCAGCATGGCAACAGTGCTTTGCTGGTGATCGTATTGGCCATGAGCAGAAATGACTGCACCACAGACTCCCCACAGGACAGCCTTAGGCATCTCAGGGTTACAGGCAGCTCAGGCCTTTTCTCATGGCCTCCCCGCCTGCCCCCAGGTCCCTGCTTCCCCAGAGCCACTAGGGAATAACAGCGGTTCCAAAGCCCCCTGTGATAATCCAGCAGAGGTCGCCTTCATGAAGTGCCATGCGAGAGATGGGACAAGTCATGACCACCAGCAGTGCCTGCAGTGCTGGCACCCAGAGAATCAGAGGTGGGGTTACAGAGTCTGCCCGGCTGCCTGCATCCCACAAGCCTGCACGCCACCTGCCCTCATGCACATGCCCTGGCTCCAAACTGCCTTCAGAGGCTGCACCTAGGATGGTAAGCAGTGCGTGCCAGGAAGCCAAGGAGCACCAGCTGCAGGACACAGGCAGCCACACGCTGGTGGGAGTTAGTACTTGGTGGTGCCGTGTGGGCACACACATCACACCTCCTGGGTATTCATTATAAATGTGAAATGTGCCTGTGCAGCTGCAGAACTCATTTATGTTGTCTCCTTCCATTCGGCACCTCCCTTCCCACTGCCCTTCCTCTCACACCAGCGCCCACACACAGACGGCTCCGGCAAGTTTCATGCGTGTATCATGGAGAGGCAGTGCAGAGGAAACAAGGCCGATGAACAGGGGAGGGGGCATCACTAAGTCTTTCCAACAGTTTCTGTGGAGATCTGTGCTGCCCTGAGACGTGGGCCACAGACAGGCGTGCTCCTCCTTGCCCATGGCCTCTGCACACTGTGGACCCTGGGCCACGGAGAGGCATGCTCCTCCTTGCCCATGCCCTCTGCACTGTGGACCCTGGGCCACGGACAGGCATGCTCCTCCTCGCCCATGGCCTCTGCACTGTGGACCCTGGGCCACGGACAGGCATGCTCCTCCTTGCCCATGCCCTCTGCACTGTGGACCCTGGGCCACGGACAGGCATGCTCCTCCTCGCCCATGGCCTCTGCACTGTGGACCCTGGGCCATGGAGAGGCACGTTCCTCCTCGCCCATGCCCTCTGCACTGTGGACCCTGGGCCACGGACAGGCATGCTCCTCCTTGCCCATGCCCTCTGCGATGCTTTCCATGGGGAAGCTGAAGACCAGAGAGGCTCGCTGCCTCAGCCTGCTGGTGGATCCTGGCTAACACAGCCTGTTAACGGCAGCACCTTGTGTGTCCAACAGAAAGTGAACACCCGGGCAAAGACCTGGGAGACACCCTCAAGGGGGTTGCTGTTGAAATAGTCTAGCTTTGCTATCCTTTCTTCCTTCCTTCCTTCCTTCCTTCCTTCCTTCCTCCCTTCCTTCCTTCCTCCCTTCCTTCCTTCCTCCCTTCCTTTTTAAGCTTTCCCCTATTTTCTATTGAGGGAGAGAGGATATGCTCACGGGGCTCCGCAGTTGTTCCTTGGCCATTCTGGGGGGACACCCATGTTCTGTCCCTCTCTATCCACCCCCACGTGGTCTTCTCCGCCTCGGAGACAGGAGAAGCAGCGTGGGAAAGTGAGGAGAGCAGATGGTGAGCAGAGGGTCTGGGTGGTTGTGTTTACAGAAAATGAAGTTGTTCAAGTGAAAGACCATGAGGGGGTGGGGGTGATGCAGGCAGAGACCCCCAGGCATGGCCAGTGCTGCCCGCTGGTGTCAGTAACAGCTGCCTCAGTTGCTTTAGCAGACTGTGGGTCTGGGAAGAAGCCACTTTCTCTCTCTTCCTCTTTTCTTCCTCCCTCCCTCCTTTCTTTTTTTCTTTTGAAAGTACCTCCTGCATGCATGAGTGACATGATCACCACCACCATCAAACTGCCGCGCCCACCACCTCACAGTGGCTGTGTGTTGGGGGAAGAGCCCTCGGGGTTTCTCTCTTAGCAAGTGCCGAGCACACAGTAGAGTACTGCCACCTAAAGCCACCATGCTGTCCAGCGGGTGCCCAGCACCTGCATATCTGGCATGGCTGGAATGTGGTATGTTGTAGCAGATCTCCCCTTCCGGTGGTCCCCACTCCATGCTCTGATTTGCACGTACTTTACCTGAGGTGAGTCCATGTGTGAGATGAGATGGTGCTTATTTTTCTGTGCCTGAGTCATTTCTCTTGGCACAGCATCTTCCAAGTCCATCTGTGCTGTTGGAAATGGTGATTGCCTATACTTTCAAGGTTGGTGGCTGTGCATTCATCATCCATTCAACTGTCAGTCAATACCTTTGGTTGTTCCCATGTCTTGGCTATTGGGAACATGCAAATGAATCTGGGAGTGCAGAGGTCTCTTTGAAAAACGATTTTCCTCTCCTGTGAGTATGTCCCTGACTCATGCCTCAGTGGATTAAGCTGCCTTCTTTGACGCCAGCATCCCATTTGAGAAACGATTTGAGTTCCAGCTGCTCCACTTCTGGTCCAGTTACCTACTAATGTACTGGGGAAGCAGCAGCGGAGCCCAAGTGCTTAGGTCCCTGCACGCACATGGGAGACTCTGGTGGGCTCCTGGCTCCTGGCTGTGGGCTGGCCCAGTCTCAGCAATTGTTGCCATTTGTGGAGTGAGCCATTAAGAGAAGATATTCTTTCTTTTATTCTTCTTTCCCTCATTCAATCTCTTTTTCTGTGACTCTATCTTTCAAATAAATAATAAAGTAGTTTTCAAGAAGACAAGTGGGGTTGCTGGATCAATTCCTGAGCCTGGAGGGATACAGGAATGTGTGTCCCCAGCTGTCGCTGCTGCTGGAGGCCTTTGGAACACTTCTGAGTCTGCACCGGAAAGATTCAACTCTGACCCAACAGGTTGATCCACAAATGGAGATCACGACTGTAGAAATGAGGCTCGCCTGGACGTGCAGGTCTGAAATCTCCCTACTTTTTCTGGTTGACTGAGTGTAAGTCACAGATTGCAGAGCGCCATTTGCCTCACTTATTCACTGGACTGAAATCCTTTCTGTCTTAAGGTTTTTGTGAGAATAAAGTACATCCAATAGGACAGTCCTGTGGAAAAGTCTGGAATGATCGAGAAACTCATATCTTGTTCCTGGAGACACAGGATGCTGTCTGTACACATCGTGCGAGGCCTTAGTGGGAAATCTACTGAGGCTGTGTGTGTGCTTTTGAAAGCATCATAACAGTATTTACCATCTTCATCATTTCTGTGTGTGGAGATCAGCGTTGCTAAGCATATTAGCAATCTTGAGAAATCCTTATCCTGCAGACATGAAGCCTGACACTCATTAGACAACAAAAGTCTCTCCCATCTTCCCCAGTCCCAGAAGCCTCCATTCCCTGCTCCGTGCCTGTGGATTTGATTACCCTAAGAACTTCGCGGACGTGGAGTCACGCGGTGCTTGTCTCATGTCACCAGCTTACTTCACTTACCACAGTGTTCTCAAGGTGCACTACCTTGTAGCAGGTGTCAGGTCTTTCTTCAGTATTCCAAGGGTGTGGGTCTTTTACACAAAAACAGTGCAGAGATGACAGCTATGAAAAATGACAATGGAGCTTGTTGAACAATGGACCCAAGGCAGGACCCTAGCACAGCAGAGAGATGACCCCTGCCCGTGCCCAGTGGGTGCTCGCTCCTGCCATCCTGTGACTCAGCAGTTCTGAATGACTGCTGCTGAGTCAGTCTGCATGGCCGTTCTCCTGAAACTGTACTATGGGACCACGATCCTTAAACAATCACACCAGAGTGCAGATGGACTTAGTCGGCCCCTGGCTCTCCAGGGTGGGTGTGGAGAAGGATCTGTGGGAGAGCGACTGTGGTGCGGAGGGGGGCTGAGCTCCAGTGCCGATGGGGGGCTGAGCTCCAGTGCGGAGTGGGGCTGAGCTCCAGTGCGGTGGGGGGCTGAGCTCCAGTGCGGAGGAGGGCTGAGCTCCAGTGCGGAGTGGGGCTGAGCTCCAGTGCGGTGGGGGGCTGAGCTCCAGTGTGGAGGGGGGCTGAGCTCCAGTGCGGAGGGGGGCTGAGCTCCAGTGCGGAGGGGGGGCTGAGCTCCAGTGCCGATGGGGGGCTGAGCTCCAGTGCGGAGTGGGGCTGAGCTCCAGTGCGGTGGGGGGCTGAGCTCCAGTGCGGAGGAGGGCTGAGCTCCAGTGCGGAGTGGGGCTGAGCTCCAGTGCGGAGGGGGGCTGAGCTCCAGTGCGGAGGAGGGCTGAGCTCCAGTGCGGAGGGGGGCTGAGCTCCAGTGCGGTGGGGGGCTGAGCTCCGGTGTGGAGTGGGGCTGAGCTCCGGTGCGGAGGGGGGCTGAGCTCCGGTGCGGAGGGGGGCTGAGCTCCGGTGCGGAGGGGGGCTGAGCTCCAGTGCGGAGGGGGGCTGAGCTCCAGTGCGGTGGGGGGCTGAGCTCCAGTGTGGAGGGGGGCTGAGCTCCAGTGCGGAGGGGGGCTGAGCTCCAGTGCGGAGGGGGGGCTGAGCTCCAGTGCGGAGGGGGCTGCTGTCAGGTCTTCCCCGACCCCTGCGTCAGTGGCATCAAGATGAACACAGCCCAGTTAGAATGCAAATGAAGGGCCTGGCTCAGCTGGCTAATCCTCCCCTTGCAAAGGCTGAGATCATGTCCCAGGTGCTGCAGTTTCTATCCAGCTCCCTGCTGTGGCCTGGGAAAACAGTGGAGTACAGCCTAAAGCCTTGGGACCCTGCACCTGCGTGGGAGACCCAGAAGAAGCTCCTGGCTTTAGATTGGCTCAGTTCTGACTTTTGTGGCCACTTGGGGAGTGACCCAGCAGATGGAAAATCTTTCTTTTTCTGTAAATCTGCCTTTCCAATAAAAATAAATATTTTAAAAAGCAAATAAAGCTCCAGGTAGAAAAAGATATTCACCTGTGAAGAACTGACCCACAATCAGTATCCAGACCAGAGGAATAATCTCCCAAATCGAAGACAAACAATTGTCACGCATAGCCAAGAGGAACAGGCAAAGGAGTCCTAATGGCCAATAATACATGAAAAATGCTCAGTCGTACTGGCAAGTAGAAACTGAGAAACAAGCAAGCCTAGCAAAAGTACCTTGTTATTAAGGTACTTAATATTAATAATATTAATAATGATAATATGAAAGCTTGACGGCTTCAGGTAGCAATAAGGATGTGGGATACAGGAAGCTCCTGGTGATCTCGGCCGGTGTGCCCAGTTCAACAGTATCTATTCGCCCTGAAGTTGCGACTCTGACCGGGCAGTTCTGCGTTCAGGCATGTGTGCCCTGGTACCCTCACAGTGGGCACAAAGAGATACGTACGGGCATGATTGCTACAACCTTGTTTCCAACAATATCCTAAGTGGGCAAGTTGCAGGATATGACATAAAGCCATAAGTGGCATAAAGCCATCGGTATAAATTTTAAAAGTTCTATAAAACACCCTTCCACACCTTTTGGAAATGTGCAGTGAGCCTCAAATTCAAAGATAAGAGGGATATTTGTCACTGCAAGTGAATTGTTTCTTCTGGGAAATAGGACTGGATTTGAAGAATGACTTTAACCATCCTTGCAACATTTTCTTTCTTTGAAGCAATCTTTTAAGCAGATACGGAAAAGCACAGTGGTGATTAATCCTTGGTATGTGTATGGCTGCTTGCTTTGTTACTGTCTAAGCACGCCATAGGTGTGTTCTTGTAAATAAATAAATAAATAAGAAAAACGGCCAAAGCTGGTCCTGCCTTTCCCCTTTGTCCCTGGCTTTACCTGCTGTGCTCGTTTCCACCTCTGGGTTGGAAGAGGCTCGTGCTGCACCAGCTGGAAAAGACTCTCCTAAACACCGGATCCTCTACCCAGCAGGAGTCTGCTCGGTGAGGACATCCTGCCCCAAGCCCTCCGGGGTGGCTCCTGCGCTGAGTGAAAGGACAGCAGTAGTAGCATGCTTCCCACATCCTGCAGGTAGACTGGCAGGGCGAGGCAGGAGTTCTGTCCAGTGGAGACTGGCAGCTGCTTTTCTGGGACAGTAATGATGGCGTGTCTGCGTCTTTACACGGCCCTGTCTGTGAAGCGTTCCCCACCGCTTGCCACCTTGATGCTCTCCTCGGGGCACCCTGAGGTGTTGGGTGGCATCCAAAGGAGCAGCATGTGCATACCCCAGGGCACAGGGAGCTGGGATGCAAGGTCTCTGCACCTGACTGAGTCTGGGCCAGCTCCTTCATAGCCACATCACATTATTATCTCCTAATAGCCTGTGATCAGTGAGTGCCGATCTGCCTCCCCTGCGCCACAGAAGATCTTTTCACATAGATCACTGCCGAGTCGGTATTCTCTTTGCAACTGTAATGCGTCTGCATGCGTCTCAGGGACTGGCTGGGCTTGGCTTTCAGACTTGCAAAGCTTTATCCTCTTAGCTCTGGCCAAGCACGTGAGAAGGCTGAGGTCACTGTGGACATTCGTTATGTCATCTCTGGCACGTGACCTCCATGCCAGATGGGTGTCTCCTGAATAATTGACAGTGGTTTTGGAAAGGACAGGGCCAAGGACAGAATCATGTGGTCAGACAGTGGACACTTTTCTCTGAAGGATGCAGAGCCATTGACCAACAAGCTTTGGCTACAGCAGTGCAACAGGCCACAAACTGGCTTCAAGTGATTACCATGTCATGCCGTAAATATGTAAGACATACTGTGGTTTGGAAGGCTCAGTACAGATATCAATTATCTCCAGATGAAGCTCTAAATTGAGTGCAATTCCAGGCAAAATCCCAATAACATTTTTTTTTCTTAGAATGTGATGAACGGATTCTAAATTTTGTTGGGAGGGCAAAGGAAGAACCAAGAATATCTGAGTGAACGATGAAGAAGAACGACAAGAATTGAGGGACCAGATCTCCGGAAATCAAAGCTTCTTCTAAAGCTGTGATGATTACAGAGTTACTGGCAAGAAAATGAAAGAATCAAAGGAGCAGGAAAAAGATCCCAGTCATAAAATGATGAGCACGTGGGATTCTGGTGTGTCACAGGAGCCCTGCAAACTCGCTGGGAACGCTTAGGCTATTTACAAATTATATCTGGTAACCCAAGATGGAAAAAAAATTCTATCTCTATTTCAAATCTCTACTAAAAATTGGTTCTAAAATATGTGAAGATCTACATGTGAAAAGGAAAGCTTCAAAATATTGAGGAAAATGCAAGAGCAAATCTCCATTACTTTGGAGATTAGAAAGGTTTCTTAGACCCAGGGAAAACTAAAAGTGTTTCTCAAAATACAAATATCAAGCTATAGACTTGAAAAAGATGTTTTTGCTAATTAGTATTTAACATATGAGAAAATTCTTATAAAACAATCTGAGAAATAAATACTTTAAGACAAACAGATACAAAGGGTAGTAGCAGGGAGTTTGACCAAAAGGAAGTGCAGCTGGCCTGTGAAGACTTAAGAAAATGCTCTACCTCTTTAATAGACAGGTGCATGCAGAGTAAAAACAAATCACTGTGAGAGGCATTTCTTTCTTTTTTTTTTTTTTAAAGATTTTATTGTAATTGGAAAGCCGGATATACAGAGAGGAGGAGAGACAGAGAGGAAGATCTTCCATCCGATGTTTCACTCCCCAAGTGAGCCGCAACTGGCCGGTACGCGCCGATCCGATGCAGGGAACCAGGAACCTCTTCCAGGTCTCCCACGCGGGTGCAGGGTCCCAATGCATTGGGCCGTCCTCGACTGCTTTCCCAGGCCACAAGCAGGGAGCTGGATGGGAAGTGGAGCTGCCGGGATTAGAACCGGCGCCCATATGGGATCCCGGGGCACGTTCAAGGTGAGGACTTTAGCCGCTAGGCCACGCCGCCGGGCCCTGTGAGAGGCATTTCTGACCTTTCCGAGTAAAAGAGTGGAGGAAGTCCGACAAGAACAAGTGTAGACAGGATGAGGGGCAAGGGGAACATGGCGTCCCAGGGGAGCGACTGCTTATTGGTGCTGCGCCCAGAGTTTGGAAACAGCCGGTGTAACTAACAACACACCTGCCGTGGGTGTGCACAATTGCACCCCCAGGTATTAAGTCTGGAGAAAGCTCGCAGATGCGTCGGGAAGCATTTGTAGGAGTGTGGGTTAGCAGCCACCTGAAAGGCCGTCAAGAGGAGAGTGAATGAATAAATCGGGAGACATGCATTCCCAGCTACGGTGTCCAGTGATGGAAACAATCGCACGCCATTCGCATGTTCAGCATGAGTAACTCTCCCAAGCGCAGCGGTGAGCCAAGAGGGCAAGCAGCGGCACAGAGTGGGACGCTGATTACAGAAAGTTTGAAAACAGGTACATGTCACTATCTACGAAGGTAGCCTGTGAGCTAAATCCAGCCCCCAAAATGGCTATTTCTGTACACACAGGCTTCTTTTCTGTTTTCTTAATAGAGCCATGCCCACTTGTTTCCAGCCACATCTGCCTCTGCTCTTCCAGAGCAGAATTATTGCAACAGAGACAGTGTGGCCAGCAAAGCTGCAACTATTTGCTACAGAAAACAGCTGCAGGTTCCTGCAACATATGTGCAGTAGGTAGTCTGGTATTTACCTTTAACAGAATCCACAAAAGAGAAGTTTGTTTTCTCCACTTGCGATGCTGGGGAAGTAGTCCAGGACTTCCCTGGTAACTATGAGACCTGCAGTTCCTCCTGGTGGTTCTCTGTGGCTTTTACCACATGCTCTCATCTGCCTCATAGCCCAAGAGGGCGGCCCTAGCTCTCACAATCACATCTTCTTCCCAGCCAGGGAGAGGGTCCCAAAGAAGAGTTTCCCAGGTGCCTTAAGCTAGCCTCACGGGCATCTGTCAGACAGCCAGGAAATGCAGGTTTCCTTATGGGTACTGTGCTCTCTGCCACAAGAGCTACTGGGAAACAGCTGCCAGCTTCTGCAACAAGCCCGTTTATGATGAGTGGGTGAGTGCAGGTGAACAGGAACTAAGAACACTGAGTAGTTCGTCATCATCTGTAGGCAGAGGTGGTGGTCGCTTTCAGGCACAAGGGACTACTATGTGGGGTAGGTAGAATAAAAACAGACAAGGAAAGGAGCAGTGTTCACGGGCTACAGAGTCAAGACACAGTTCTGTGGCTAACAGCCATGGCAGCAGAGGCTGAGTTAGAGCTATACTTATTGCAGTGACTCATCTACACGTGCGGGGCACAGTCCATAGTCCTCATGTGGGAGCACAGTCCACAGTCCTCATGCGGGGCACAGTCCATAGTCCTCATGTGGGAGCACAGTCCACAGTCCTCATGCGGGAGCACAGTCCTCATGCGGAGCACAGTCCACAGTCCTCATGCGGGAGCACAGTCCTCATGCGGAGCACAGTCCACAGTCCTCATGCGGGAGCACAGTCCTCATGCGGGAGCACAGTCCACAGTCCTCATGCGGGAGCACAGTCCTCATGCGGAGCACAGTCCACAGTCCTCATGCGGGAGCACAGTCCTCATGCGGAGCACAGTCCACAGTCCTCATGCGGGAGCACAGTCCACAGTCCTCAGGCGGGGCACAGTCCATAGTCCTCATGCGGGAGCACAGTCCACAGTCCTCATGCGGGAGCACAGTCCTCATGCGGAGCACAGTCCACAGTCCTCATGCGGGAGCACAGTTCTCATGCGGGAGCACAGTCCACAGTCCTCATGCGGGAGCACAGTCCTCATGCGGGAGCACAGTCCACAGTCCTCATGCGGGAGCACAGCCCACAGTCCTCATGCGGGAGCACAGCCCACATGCGGGAGCACAGTCCACATGTGGGAGCACAGTCGGCATTGTTTTCAGGAAATAAAGGATTCCGTTAGATTTATTAAGATGCTTGCTGCTAAGCGGGTCAGAGAGACAACCCTCCCCGTGTGTGCCACTCTTGGAGCTGGCTCTCTGGAAGCAGTGCCCTGCCTTCCACCTGGCTCCCCACAGGCCGATCGCACTCTCGCTGGATCCAGCTTCTCCTTTTCTGCTCTCACTGCCTCCTCACTGCACTCCCTGAACTCTGCCGCACGTCTTGGCTTTGACATCTTGCTGCTGCCCTGCGGGTTTCTGAGCATGCCACTCACCTGCTTTTCCCTCCGTTCCTCCTGGCTCACTGCTGACAGCTTGTAGTGGTCTTGCTCCACTACTCGGCCATACAGGTCAACTGGTGTGGAGAAGATGGCCCTGCCTGAGATCGTGCGATGGATCAGCGGAGGCCAAGTCAAGCCACGCTTGCCTCCACCTGTTGTGCCTGCGCATCATTTGTCTGCTGTCTTCCCTGCCCCCCAGGGCTGGCACGCCTGCCCTCCAGGGTGTGAACCTGCCAGCTTTGTCTTCTCCTTTAGCTTCAATACAAGGCTTCTTTGCCTTTGAGTCAGACCTCTATTTGTGTTGGTATATTTAGTGAAAGAACTAGATCATTTCAAACATATCAAAATGCTGACTTCTTGGGAAGGGAGAGGAAAGACCGACTCCTGGGGGCCAGATGTCCCATGGCCACGGGCAGTGGGCACCACTGCTGTCTAGCAGAGTGAGACAGCTCTCAGAATGTTGGTGACATCATTTAAGGTTTTTGGTGGCAGAGAGGCTGCCAGGAGGGAAGAGACTGGTAAAGTGCAAATCTCTGCTTTCTTCCTGCCCTCAGCTGAAAATCAGTCTCTTGGAACTGCTGGTTCCCGGGGCACTTGGCCAAGAATATTTTCCATGTTTCTCGGATGTGACCCAGAGGGGGATTGTGTAAACACATGTGTATATGCTGGGTGGGTGAGTGAGGTTGTGTGCAGTCTATGAATTCTGAGACCAACAGAATGCCTGGCCACATGTGTTCCTGGCACTGGGGAGGCTCCAGACCGGCTGGCCCAGCAAGTTTGATGCAGGGCTTGGTGCCTCAGCATAGCAGCAGTGACATGGGGAGGGGGAAGGACTTGCCTCGGTGCTGGATGAAAATCTGCTGTCTGTTCTCTTGGGGCGGAGTCGGGCTGCTGGAAAGTCCATAATCGGTAAGGATTGGCTCAGGGAGGATGGTTGGAGTCCACAGGCATACAGGGGCTAATTAAACACCAGAGCTGTGACTGGGGAGGCTCTGTTCAGCTGTGGGGGCCCGACCACATGGCACAGCCACTTCGCTAATGTGTAAATGAGCTCAGCCATGAGTGAGCAAATGGCTGCGTTTTCTGAGCTCAAGGCATTTTAGCAAAGGCGACACCAAGGTGTCTGCAGAGGAATGAATGGTCTGTGCTGGATGTGATCACAGGACCATTTCTCCAGTGCCTGTGGTTCCTGCAAGAAAATAGACGATAATATTGACATTATTCTGTAAAATCCAAAGCCTGTGGATCCCGTGATATTGTAAAACAGGTGATATAAGGTGTGTGGAATAGTGTAGTAACGATGAGAATAACAACGAGAAGCCGGGGTTGGCTGTTGGATGAGTCCCCCGTTCAACATGTCACTGTAGACACCGTTCAAGAAGGCATGCAAAGGACGTGTGTTTGAAGTTGCAGGAGCATGAAGCACTGTGCCTAGGAGCTGGGGCAGTGCAGTGATATTTGGGTTCATGGCTTGACTCCAGCACCCAACTGTGTGTGTTTGAGAAGAGTTCAATGTCTCCGGGTCTTGGTCTTTTCCATATGTCTTAAAACATGACATGAGATAACGCACGTCGGGGTTTAGAACATGGTGGCTGCACATAGAAAGTGCTAAATAGAAACAGCCCTTTAGATCACAGGTCATCTCTCAGCCTCTTATTAAGTGTCTTAACAAACTAGCTATGTGTTTGTCTTAGCTCACTTGGACTCCTGGAAGCGTGACTGCAGCAACGACGGTGATAGCCCACCTTCATTGATAGATACACACTCAGGGAAACAAGCTGAGCTTTTGCCATTTAGTAGGCCACTGTGGGCTCCCCATTCTCTGGCCTTAGGTAGGGAACAGTAGTGGGGGTCTAAGGGATATTGGATCATATGGAAGACACAGGTAAAAGAGAACCCTCTTGAATGGCCGTTCTAAGTTCACAATTGTCTAAACAGAACATGGACGTGACGTATATCCGGCTTGTCTTTAAAGCATTGTGTAGTTGTTCAGGGGGTGGGGAAGGGAGAGAGCAAGCACCCTTGGTTCTTTCCCCAGACGTTTTCAAAGGGGAGTCCAGTTGGACTGGGAACCAAGAATCCAGGCCAGCTCTCCCGTGTGGGTTGCAGGAATCCAATCCCTTTAGACATTTTGTGGCCTCTCAGGGTCGGCCCTGGTGGGAAGCTGGGATTGAAGCTGGAGCCAGGAGTTAAACCCAGGTACTTGGATGTGGGCAATGGGCATCTTGACTGCCAAGCTAAGCACCCACTTCCTTTCTGCAGATTTGAGCTTTGGGGAGAATGAAGAAAGCCTCATGGGCCAGGGGAAGACTAAGGCCCTTAGGTGAAGGCTGGGATGCAAGGGCCATGTCTTCAGGATGTTTTCTTTCCCTAAATACCATCCTAGGTCCTTGGGAAAGCCATTCCTGGGTTGTCCAGGTGGCAAGAGGCTGGGAGAAGGTGCACCTCCCCGTGGGCAGGGGAAGAATTTAGAATGATCAGGTTGCCCTAGCAGTGCTCCAGCAGCAGGGAGGTCACGGAGTCATGTGACCGGAGGATGTATGATGGTGTCTTGCTGGCTGCTGGGGCAGTGCCATGGCCGTAGCCACAGCCATTTCTCTCTGTTTTGTAGCAGAGCCCGGCATCTATGCCGGTGGGGGAGTGGGCGTCCTCACTCCACACTCGGGGGGTGATCACGTGGATCTCTCACGTCAGCCTTGGCTTCCCCACAGTCAAGCCGGCTACTCCTCACTCAGCCTCTCAGTGGGTGACCACTTGTGCATCCGGAGCCGCCAGCCCCAGCAGCTCTTTCTGGCGTCAGCAAAGCTTTTTACTAAGTCTTTTATTACAGGGGTAAGAGTTGGCTGCCCCTGCTGGGTGCTTGGCTGCAGGCGCTGAAGGCTGCAGAAGGCAGTTTGTATGCTAATTACGCTGACTGCTGGGGTCTCTTCTGAGGTTTCTGCTTTCGCCTTTCGCCTTTCTATCTGCCCCCGGGGAGAGGCGGGTCTGGGAGCTGCTTTCCATCTGCCCTCCCCTCCCTCGCCCTTCCTCCTCTGGCCTCCAGTCTTCCCAGTGAGACCTATAAGATTTTATTCAATTCATTACATCCCAGGCAAAGCTTTATCCTTCACTTTGAGAGTAATAACCAAGGGTCCAGATTCAAATAGGTTGTCTGAGTCAGGGAGGAGGGGTGGTCTGATGAGACTTTCATGGGGAGGGGCAGGCAGTGCCTAGGGGCTGGTGTGGGGGTGGCTCTGAGGTTGGGAAGGGACAGCGCAGGCTGCTTTTCTCTGCTGGGGGAGGCCCAGCCTGCACTGGGAGCCCAGAGTTCGTGTCCAGGGTTGCCTTCTGAGAGCTGGGGTGGAGAGAGCTCAGACTGCACGAGCGTGTGCCGCCATGGTGGCTGTGTGTCCATCTTCCAATTAGGTACTACATCTTACAGGAGTCTGTTGGCTGTTGTCATCCGCCCTCCAACCCCCATGGCTCATGACCTTCCTGTGTGTGATCGTCCCCTGGGGACTGCAGAAGTCTCTGTGCTGACTCAGTACTGACTCAGCTGGCCCAGAGTGCAGCCTGAGTGCCCCAAGCCGGTTGGCAAGAGGCTGACCCATTATCCCTTGAGGCACAGTCAGGAATATCAGCCACCCAGGGGCCCAAGCAGCTCTCTGTGGCAGCCGGGATCTGTAGGCCTGAGTAGTTCCTGGAGGCTGTGTGATATCCCAGAGAGAGGTGAGATTGGCACCGAAGAACTCAGGCTGCACAGTGACATGGGGCTGGGCTTATGTCTTAGTTCTTTGTGACAGTGAGCCAACTCTTTAATCTCAATTTTGTCATCCATAAAATGGGGATAAGATTAGCTGTGAAGGAGGCCACGAAGGGGCTAGCTTGTGGTTACAGGGCTTCTTAGAGGGATTCTGATGACATGATGCCGTGGTACTAGAACTTGGTGTCTTGGAGCTCAGATGGCGTGGCGCTCAGGCAGCTCTCTGCTGTGGGTGACAGAAGCACTGCACTTGCCGTTTGCTGGATGCCTCGCTCAGCCTTTCACCTCTATTTTCATATATTGACTGTGACGTACAGACATCCAGTGACATGCTGAGGGCCAATAGCCATGCACCTGTGGTGCTGACTCCGGGGCTCACCCATAACGACCTCACTTTATAGCAGTTCCCGACAGCCTTCCGCCAGTGGACTGCTGGCTTGTCTGGTGCTCATGGAACCCTCAAGGCAGAGATGTAGTTTCAGAAATGTGGTGATCCCATCTCTGTGGTCACACATACAGAGAGGGTGGGAGGGACCCGAGAGCTTGAGCTACCACCTGCTGCCACCCACGGTGCACATGGCAAGCAGCTGGAATTAGAAGCAAAGCCTGAACTCAAGCCCTCAGGGCTCTGATAGTGGGAGATGAGCGCCCGGACGGCTGAACCCCTGCACTCAGCGCCTTGCCCTGCCTCCAGTCTTGAAGTGAGAGTGTGGCTTCGTCACAGCGATGTTCTGCAGAGCTGTGGATTCATTTAGATCATGTCTTAGCTGGGCCCGGCGGCGTGGCCTAGCGGCTAAAGTCCTCGTCTTGAAAGCCCCGGGATCCCATATGGGCACCGGTTCTAATCCCGGCAGCTCCACTTCCCATCCAGCTCCCTGCTTGTGGCCTGGGAAAGCAGTCGAGGACGGCCCAATGCATTGGGACACTGCACCCGCGTGGGAGACCCGGAAGAGGTTCCTGGTTCCTGGCATCGGATCGGCACGCACCGCCCGTTGCAGCTCACTTCATCGGACGGAAGATCTTCCTCTCTGTCTCTCCTCCTCTGTGTATATCTGGCTGTAATAAAATGAATAAATCTTTAAAAAAAAAAAGATCATGTCCTAGCTGCATCCCAGGCCTCAGGGGGCTCAGTCACCCTGGTTTAGACTTGGCTGCTTCCCTGTGTGGGCGACTGGGCTGCTGATCAGGCTCGTGCACTCGATGCCCGTTGTCTGACCTCATGGCTCCTTGATATGACATTGTCAAGACGAAGTCATCAGCTCTGAGGGGATGCTCCCGATCTTCCTGGACTGGCTGGAGTGTGGTCATTTCAGGACACCCCAAAGGCTGGTGCACACAGATGCTAGAAGTTAGATGACCGTTACGGAAAGCCCTCTGAACTTCCTCTTTCCATGTTCCATCCACCTGTCCACAAGCCCAGACTTGTCAGCAAATGTTTCCCTCTGTGGTCTGAAAAGGGATCCGACTGGAAAGCCTGGAGGAAGCTCGCTGTCCACTGTCTGGGACATCCATGAGGTCAGGGTATAATGGGCTGAGAATCCCACCCTGTCCACTCCAAGCCAGCATGATGCTTTGTTGCTTCCTGGAGCTTTGTGGGAATTCCGGGCAGCTGACGTAACACAGCAACTACAGGTGTAGTGGGTCAGGCACCTTTCAGAAGCCGTGACTCTGTGGGAGATTACTGTTGATGCAAATAAGTCTGAGGTCTTGTAGATGGTGGCCTGGGTAGCAGGGAGTTGGAGGTGCTCTGACACGCCTGCCTGCGGTCACTAGGGACAGTGGAATCCTTTACCCCTGAAACAGAGTGCTTTTGAATTTGCAACCGGCTGTTTTGTGTGTGCGTGTGTCTGAGGCATGTTGAGTGGGCACTTCTGACTTCCTGGCTCACATCCCTTGGTCTCTTATGAAGAAGGTGTTGAGCGATCCGTAGAGCGCTGAGGTCAGGACCTTGGGTTTTAGCTCTAGTTCTGCTTTGTACAAGGCCTGTGAGGTCCCTGATCAGGTCCCTGATCCTGCTTGGGAGCAAGAGCGTTTCCGATTCCAGGCTTGCTTGGATCTGCGAATATCTGCATAGACTTTCCCGCTTGAGCAACCCCCATGTGAACATCTGATACCTAAAATGCTTGGAAACCCAAAATTGCGAGTGCCAAAGATCACTGCTCAGAGAGCTTTACTTTCAGAGCATTTCCGAGTTGGGAAGTGTTGATTAGGGATGTTCCTCCTGTGATTTCTGTGCTCTGGGCTGTGCTCAGGCTCCAGAGGGAGAGTGAAGGATGACCAATGACTCACTCTTCACGTTTGAGCTAAGCCCGCTTCTGTTTCCCACACTCGTGGGAAGACTGGGAGAGGGTACAGGCTTTCCTGCCTGACCTCAGGAGACCCTGCTGCCCGGGGACACCTGTTATCATCCTTGCCCAGCTGTGGCCCCTCCTCGTGGCTGTGCTTAGGAAGCCCGTTCTCTTTGTACCTGCCTTAATTTCCTAATTCAGGAGACTGCCTCGCAGAGAGGAAAGCAGACCAACTGAGAAAACCCCTGTGCCCACTGGAGTGCTAGGGCATAAAATCAATGTAATTTTGGACCCTGCAGATGTCTGGGACAAAACGAGGTGAAAAATACAGTACTGCCACCTTAAGTGGTCCGGAGGGCACAGAGCCAGTGTGTGTGATGCTGGCCAGTGCCTGGCACCCAGTGTGTGCTTCCTGCATGCCACGTGCCAGCAGTATGAGCAATGACACTAAATGTGTGATAGTGCCTTTATTTTTAATATAACTTTTTAATTAAAAATGTTTATTTATTTGGAAGGCAATGTTACAGATAGAGAAGGAGGTACAGAGAGGTTTCTTTAATCAGTGGTTCACATGGCAAATGACAGCAGGACATGAGGCTGGGCTGCACTGCAGCCAGGAGCCTGGAACTCCATCCAGACCTTTCGTGGGAGTGGCAGGGGCACAAGGAGCAGTCAGGACTGGAGCCAGTGCCCGTATGGGATGCTGGCACTGAGGCAGAGGCTTAGAACGCTGTGCCACTGCATCAGCCCCTCCCCCTATTTGATTCTCCGTCACCTGAACCAAGCCAGGCTGGCGCTGAGTTTAGTCCAGGGCTCCTGGGCAGGTGGCAGGAACCCACCCACGTGAGGCCTCCTTGCGCTTCCCAGGGTCTGCAGGAGCAGCTGGAGTCAGGAGCTGGAGCGCCTTGGAGCTCGGCTCCCAGGTGGGCCGTGGGTGTCTAACTAGCAAGGCCTCACACCTGTCCCTGTGCTGGGCATGTCCATGTGTAGGAGCGCCCTCTTCAGGAACAGTTTTCAAAGCTGGGATTTGAGATCCCGGATCTCCCGCCGGGGCCAGGAAGATCTCATTAACACCTTTCCACAAAGGGGGGAAATCATATTTCAGCATGTTCCCTTTGTGTGCTCAAGCGGCGATAAGGTGCCGCCGAAGCGCGTCTGTGCTGCGTTCAGATGAAGGATTAGTCCGATAAGATGGAGAGCGGAGTTGTTCCGGGGGGCTGGGGGCCGCGCTGGGTTAAGGTTATTAAACAGGAAATGCCTGGCCGCCGCGGATCAAGGGGAAATTACACCGTCTGTCACATTTGCTTATTGAATTGTGGTTCTGGTGAAGCTCCGAATGGGGGCAGGGGAGGGGGCTTGAACGCCACCCCCCACCCCCTTGTAGCTCTTATTAGATTCCACAACCTTTCAATATGAAAATGCTAGTGCCCGTGGCAAAATTCCTTGTCAGTTTTTAATATCAGGAAGGGATTGCGGTATTAGGTCTAAAGGGGCTGGAAATGGGGAGACAGGCGGAGGGCCTCCTGGTCCTGGCTTCCCCCGCCCCCACCCGGGCCTCAGCTGTCTTTGCTTCCTGGCTTTTGTCTCCGGGTTTTGGGGGGAGAGCTTTTGCTATGGGACGACAGTCTCGGGGGTTCTGCTGTGACCAAGAATCACCCCCCAACCATTCCTGATGGTTCAAAACAGCAGAAATGGCTTGTCTAACAAACCCAGAGGCCAGGACTCCTGGGCGACCTGGACGCCAGTCCTTGCTGGCTACTCTTGCTCTGGGGTTTGTGGCAACGTCCATGTCTTGGGGCCTGCACGTGTGCCCCTGGCACTCTCTCTCCTTGGAGGACACCAGCCACGATGTAGTAAGGACCTCTCGACTCCAGCCAGACCTCAGCAGCACTAACTACGCAGACACCTGTGTACGAGCAAGGTCACGTCCTGAGGTCCTGCAGGGCAGGGCTTCGACAGATCACGTTAGGGCACACCACACCATCCTGGTCTTCACCTGTTTCCTCCCAAGGACCATTTGGGCAGTGATGACATCATTCTTAGGTCATACAAAGTGATCAACTTGAACATCAGCTTCCTAGAGCCTGCATTTCCGGTCCCGCCCGCAGCTGCCGGCCTTGCACTTACACTGGCTGGACATTCCGCAGGTTGCTGACCCCCTGACCCCTGCACTGCCTTCACTGCCTCTCCGGGCGCACTTTATCAAGGAGCTGGATCAGAGTGGCTGTGACTCAAATCCTACGCTCGAATGTGGGGTGCAGGCGTCCCAAGCAGCAGCCGTCCTACACCCTCCCCTGGCTCACGTCTTTGTAGGTCTGCCAAAGAAAGCTGGGGGGCAAGGGTGCTGGGCGGCCTTGGTGAGTGGAGGCGCTGCTTCTAGGTCTGTCTCAAGAAGCCATGCTGAGTTTGGTTGTATTTTGGTAGCCTCCTTGTGCCTCAGTTCTTCTGTTGTTTTTCTCATGCAATAGCAGGTGGTCAGTCACCTTTTCAGGCATGTGAAGTGAAGCCATGGGGAGTGGTACTGGGTTGGGAAACTGGCCGGGGAAGAGCAGCCGGTGAGGGGGACCTGGTGGGAGGGAGGGGAGGCGCCGCCTCCCGACAAACAGATGGCCTATCTTCATTCTGTTGATTGCCTGCTCTGCCCCTGAGGAGGGAGCCAGGGCCCCCCACCCCTCCCAGGCACTTGTACATACTACACACTCCTTAGTCTCTCCCCAGCCCAGGAGAGGCTGCAGCGCCACCTTCCAAGAGGGCTGAAGGGTGGGGAGGTGCTGGGACAGGGGAGGAAGGAGAGGCTGGGGTGCTAAGGGCTGAGCCGGGCCTTTGTGTCCTTTCTGGGAAATGGGAAGAAGCCCGTGGACGTCTGTTTGCTCAGCGCTGCACCTTTCTCACAGGCCTCCTGTTTCTCAGTCCCCGCCGTGGTCATCTGTCACAGGGCATTTCCGTGGCAGGGAAAGGCCGATAGCAAGTCTTTCTTAGGTACAGCATTTCAGCCTTAGTGTCAGCTTGCAAAACTTCCAGGGAGACAGACACGAAACATCACCCTCACAGTTTAGGCTGGGTAAATTGCTCCTTTGGGAATAGAGCCAAGGGAAGGGCCAGAGTTCATGAACTTGGTGCTGTTCCAAGGGAGCCCCTCTTGGGACTTGACTCCACCAACCTGGCCTCCCAGGCAGTTGCACCTGCCAGAGGCAGGCAGGTAAGCCTGTGACTTGCACAATGTCTATTTGTATGTGTCTCTGACCCCTCCCACCCCTACCCCCGGCTTGGCCCCTGGTCAGCTGTGTCCTGGGGACTCTGTGTGTCCTCAAGCCTCCATGTACTTATAAAATGAGTCACTGGAGGAGGCCCCACTGAGGGGTTGGGGGAGGCAGGTTGACAGCTGAGTGGCTGTCTCCCGGGAGCAGCCTTATAAATCTGCTCTCATTAGCAGGAGGCCCTGGGGGAGGGAGTGCGTGCTCCCGAGCTGGGAGGGGCTCCGCCAAGGCCTGTCAGTGCCTTTCCCAACGCCCCGGGCTCTGCTTGCCAGGCTGTGTCTGCGAGGACTGGAGTTTTGGGATCCTGGAAAGCCCGACCTGAACCAGTCTGGAAAGTCTTGGCTACATGTTCAGGGTGACGTTTTGCATCAGGGAAAGATCAAGAATGGCATTCAGGGGCAGATGTAGTGGCATGGTGGGTTAAGCTACCCCTGTGCTGCCAGTATCCCACTGAAGTGCAGATTGCAGTTCTGATCACTCCGCTTCCAATCCAGCTCCCGGCTAATGTAACTGGGAAAAGCAGTGTAAAATGGTTTAAGTGCTTGGGCCTCTGCACCAAGTGGGGACCCAGGTGCTACTGGCTTCAACCTGGCCCAGCTCTGGGTATTGTTGCTATTTGTGGAAGAGTTTTTCATCTCTCTCTCTCTCTGCCTCCAAATGAATACATAAATCTTTTTTCTTTTTCCCAAAGTTTAATTCAACCCAAGAAGTTGGTAGTTTGTCATTTTATCAGGGTCGCTCCATCAGGGTCATGGCTGGGAGCCTCAGCTGCTACTGAGACTTGGCCCTTGGTCTTGAGGCCAAAGGGCTTTCCTGCGATGCAGGTGAGAAGGTTTTGAAAATGGCCTTTCCCTCTCCATTCGCGAGGGAGCTCTTGCTGGTTGGCCCAGTGGTCAGAGCTTCACAGCAGCGAAGAGGGAGCCAACTTCATCCGTGGCTCTCCCTCCCCACCCGAGGGACGGCTGTCAGGCATGCTGCTCCCCAACCCAGGCAGGCAGGGCCCCAGGCAAGGCAGGCTGGCTTCCGCGGGGCTCTTGGGAGGCTCACAGACCACACCAGCGCCCATTTGGAAACCCTACACCAACCATCAAGGTGCAGCATGCCGCTTCTTGCGCTCATTCCCAACTGTGTGCTGACGTTTGTAGGCCATTGGGATACAAAATGTACATCATTTGTTAGGGCTGCCTACGTTGCTGTTTGGCATTAAGACATTAAAGGGACAAAAAAGATGAGCAAGATAAAGAGAAACACGGACAGAGCGCAGGGAGTGTCAGGTGGGGTATGTGCTAAGTGCTCCGCTTGACGCAGGCCAGGTCCTTCCCGTTGCTGCGCTCACAGTCTTGACCTCGTGTGCGCTGACCCTCAGTCTCCTCCTTCCTCCACCAGAGAAGATGCTGGCTGACTGGACAGATCTCAGCCTATTCCTGGGGCCTCCTGTGTTCTCTGCCTGGGATGCAGCTGCTGACCAGGTGAGGTGAACGGAGATGCAGACAGCTCACACACCCCACTGGGGCCCAAGAGTGGACTCCCCAGGCTCCGCTTGGACCCAGAAAGTCCTCTGAAAGTCAGAGTGAGCTATTCACAAAATACTTGACAAGCGTTTGTCTTTGGAAACTCCTTGGTTTGCCATCACTCTGAGAACAGATTTTTTTGTTTTTGTTTTGTTTGCTACCCAAAGTACATATGCAGGCAAATAGTTCCTGCTGGAACCTACCAGGAGCATCAGGGCTAGGGAGAAGTGTCCCTGACTGAAGAGTGAGGCTTGGATCTTGCTCTGCTATTGCACTGGTGTCAAAGTTGCACAAGAGTCAAGTTCAAGCCCAGCCTCTCCCAGCATCTCTGCATGAGGCTGATAAATGACTGAGCCCCTCTATGCCTTGGCTTCCTATGCTGTAAGAAACACGAGGAGAGATAATAGTGGAGCATTTAGAGGCTAAAAGAGGCCATGTTGGGGGGGTGCTATCTATAGTGCTTAGCTCTCGATAACATGCTAGCTTTCGTTACTTCCTTACCAATAAAACATTATGCCCGCTCTTAAATCTCTTTTCCGGTAAAATGAATTCAGAAATGCCTGCTATACGGTGCTGTTTATATCAAGGGAACTAGAGAGGCACAATCTTCTATGGAAAGAAATAATTGGTGGAAGACGCAAATACAAACCGAAAAAAAAAAAGTAATACCACTTTTGAACTAGGTGAAAGGTGCAGCTTGACCCAAAGAAGTGGAACGGTCTAGCCTGCACATCACTGGAATGGAGTAGAAATACATCACTTGGCTAAGCCTCCTAAAAAAAGTTTTCCTACAAAAACATAACTCTTTGTCGATATAACTATGGTTCTTAATTATGAGCTAAAACAAGGGGGAAGCAATATAGGACAATATGAAGAGACATAAAAGTGTCTGTCTTCAAATTAAGTGCCTTTTCATCTCATCCTCCTGGGCCATTAATTACCACTTGCACCTCCTCTCACTTCCCCTCCTCAACTACAAGGAGAACACTCAGCTTGCTTTTGGTGGTTCAAGTGTCAGGAACGCCCTGAGCCTGGGGTAGAGTTTTTGTGGAAAATCACTCGTACTGCTCCTCCTGCTGATCTATCTAATAACCCTGCCTAGGATTGATCAGAGGCGAAGTGTGAAGTGTTTCATCACTTCCCTAATTAGTTCTAGAGGATAATAGCATCTCTCCTACAAAAATAAGCCATTTCTCAAATGTTTTCTCCAAGTTTTGCTTCTGGAATACCCTGCCCAGCCCCGTTTGCCCTCATTTAGAGTGGTACTAGAACAGAACAGGATAAGAACGGCAGCCAGTGTTGCTGGCACTCTGACAGGTGCTTTTCTGAGGGTTTTGCATTTTTTTTTTAACATTTTATTGCATCCTTACAAAAGCCCTGTGAGGTAGATCATGATTGTCTCAAAGGCAGAGTAGGAGAAAGAGTGAGAGATTGATTCAATCCTCTTGTTCCCTCCCCAGACAGCGGCAGCCGTGGAGCCTCAGCCCAGCCCAAGCCAGGTGCCAGGTACTCCGTCCAGGTTTCTCTTCTGGGTGGCACTTGGAGCATCATGCATTGCTTCTTAAGTGCATTAGCAGGAAGCCAGATCAGAAGCAGAGCAGCTGGACTTAAGCCGCTGAGCCACAATTCCAGCCCTGAGGTGGGTTAGCATCACCTCTTTTTTTAACGGTGAAGACTCAGAGAATTTAAGTTGTTTGCCCAAGATCTGTGCAGAGCCAGAAGTCACGCAGGAGTTGTGGCACTCAGAGCCTGACTTCAACCAGACATGTGCATACGCACGCACACACAAGTGTAAAAATGGTAAAGCCAGCCCAGGGGGATGGGAGACCTAGAAATGCTATACGGCATGCCTCAGAGCAAGTGGCAAAGTGGCAACCGAGTGTGCCCCACAGCATCTCCCAAAGGTCGGGATTGGAATCCGGGTTCTCCCTACCGGTACCAGTGCCCCTCTCCTGACAGGAAAATTCCTCCGAGATAAACATACCATGGAAGAGCATTCATCCGCGAAACAGGACAAAATCCCACCTGCTGTGGCAGGTTGGAGTCACGTTCAGAGAGATGAGCCAGGGCAGGAGGACCAAGAGCCGCTTTTCACTGGTATGCGGTGAAATGAGCAGATCTCACAGACATAGGGACTGAAAGGCACTGAGCACGGGCTGGATGGGGAGTGAGGAGGCTGGAGAACAGGGAAGCGAAATAGGAGGGTTCATTTCTGGGTTTTATAACAGCAGAGTAACGATGGTTAAAGGTCTTTGATTGCACATTCTAAAGAACAGGGGGATAGGATTTTGAATGTTCTCAGGACAAAGGTATATATGGTCGGTGTCTGAGGTGAGGGGTTTGTGAATTGCCCAGATTCAGTCAGCATACATTGTGTGCATGTATCAAAATATCCCCCTGCACCCCTTACACACGCATCATCTTTACATGCTGACTACAGATGAATATCTCCAGCAAGGGCGAGTCTGCACTCACCACCAATTCTCCCTGGCGCTTTGCTTGCTCTTTGGTTACCAACACATCTTCTATGTTAGCGGAAATTGTAGAGCATCGTGGTCCCTCACTCATTACTGTAAAAATGTCTTCAACGATAAGAAGTGTTTGTTCCTGATACTTTGAGAAGGAACCATTTTGCCCCAGATTGAAACTGAGTGCAATGCAGAATCCTTTGAAAATAGCTAGACATGTACATTAATTAAGTTGTTTCTTTTCCTCCAAACAGCAGAAACCAATTCTGGCTGGTTTAGTCAAAAGGAGAACTCTTTTTGGAAGAAAATTGGGGCTCTTGGGATCTCTGAGAAACAAGATTCAGCAAAGAGCGCATGTGTGCCGTGTCTGAGGAACCCACAGCAGGTGGACGAGGGCGCGCGGGCCGTGTCTGAGGAACCCACAGCAGGTGGACGAGGGCGTGTGGGCTGTGACGGAAGAACCCACAGCAGGTGGACGAGGGTGCGTGGGCCGTCTGAGGAACCCACATGTGGACGAGGGTGCGTGGGCTGTGTCTGAAGAACCCACAGCAGGTGAACAAGGGCGCGTGGGTCATGTCTGAAGAGCCCACAGCAGGTGGACGAGGGCGCGTGGGCTGTGACTGAAGAACCCACAGCAGGTGGACGAGGGTGCGTGGGCCGTCTGAGGAACCCACATGTGGACGAGGGTGCGTGGGCTGTGTCTGAAGAACCCACAGCAGGTGAACAAGGGCGCGTGGGTCATGTCTGAAGAGCCCACAGCAGGTGGACGAGGGCATGTGGGTCATGTCTGAAGAACCTAGCAGGTGGATGAAGGCACATGGAGCGTGTCTGAGGAACCCAGCCAGTGGAGGAAGGTATCTGGGCTGTGTCCGAGGAACCTAGCAGGTGAACTTGGGCCTCTTCCCCGGTCTTGCCAATCCTCTAGTCCCTCACGTTGGATCTGGATCGTCATGTGAGAGAAACCATCAGACGGAAGAAAAGGTGGTTGTTCCAGATTTACTCCAAGGTCTACTGTGGCTCAAGGTAAGCCAACTGCCTGCTTCCAGAGCAGGAAGAATCACTGAAGGTAGGGTGTGTTCTGTGGTCTCCTTCCACTCCCTTTGTGAGGTATTGCATGACCTAGGACTCAACCTGCTGAAGGAGGATGGAGGGGCTCATCAGAGTCCTGGAGAACTTACTCTGTCCTCTTTCTCCCTATCCTACTGTGGGAGGGACCCATGGTCCAAAAGTGTTTGTGTAGAGAGCATGTTGTTTGGGCCTCCAAGATCTCTGTGTAGTTTAGAGAGCAATCAGCTTGGGCCATTAGAACGTGCTGTGTACACTCAGCCCGCACCCTCCAGACGCCAGGTGCTGGGCAGCGGCCTTCCTAGGGGACTCCTGCAATTGGCTGGGCTTGCCTTTTTTTAAAGATTCTATTTTTTTTTTTAGTTGAAAAGTGAAGTTGCAGAGACATGAGAAAGACAAAGAGAGAAAGAATATTCCATCTGTTGAGTTACACCTCCCCTTCTTGCCCCAAATGTCTGCAGCAACTGATGCTGGACCAGCCTGAAGCCAAGAGGCCATAGCTTCCTTCAGGTTTCCCACATAGTTTGCGGGGCCCAAGCACATGGGCCATTCTCTACTGCTTACCCCAGAGCATCAGCAGGGAACTAGGTTGGAAGTAGAGTAGTCAGGACTCAAACTGGTGCCCATAGGGGATGCTGGCATCACAGGGTGAGCCTGATATGTTGCTACCTTCCAGGAAGCCATGGTAGGAAGCTGGGTCATCCAGGATTCACGCTGCTTGCTTGTGCCACAATTCCCGACCCATGGATTTCACGCCGTTATTAGCCCGGGGAAATAGGTCCTCAGCTCTGCTTGCGCAACCCAGCCATTTGGATGTGTCTGTGAGCTCACCAGCTGCCTCCACAGCCTTCCCCTGGTGCTTTCTAGTTAAAGGTGACTGCGACATCTGCCAATTTTTCTCAGGATCACAGATTTCTCTGAGCCAGACTGCAGCCATAATAACTTAGCAGGCTCTGCTGGATCGATAACTCTGAAATCTAAGGGCCATTCAGTTGCTCAAGGCTTTTTATTTAGCCTTTGTGTTGGGGGTTAATGTTGTCCCCATGGCGTCTAAATGGCAGAGCTATTTATGGAGGGGATATCATTCTGATCATATACCTCCCGCTCACCCATCATGGGCAGGAGAAAAAAATCCAGGTGAGCGAAACTCCGGGGCATGCAGCACAGATGGGAATAGCGAATGCTTGTGGATGCCATGAATTCTACCCATTCCTTTGTAAGTGGCCATGGCAGAGCATGATGAGGAGTGGGCATCATTCTCTGAAAATGTACGCGTTGAAGCCCTAACCTGTGCATTGGAGCAGTCACAGCTCTGGACTTGAAGTCCCTGTAAGGACAGCATTGGGTGCGAAGCTGGGTATGTGTGTTTCCATTTGGACTGAGTCATATGTGAAAAGGGGAATCTTGACGTGGAGTAATTGCACTGGGTGTTCCCAGGTAGAGGCTGTATAGCTGCTGTGAGGGCCACTGCACTTGTGGAGTTTAGTGAGTCTGAATTCATTAAAATGACAAACCTGAAAAGCAGCGTCTACGTGACAGGCCCACTTTTCCTTCAGCTTGGAGAGTGACTCTCTGGTTGGCTATTAAGGAGAACAGCATTTCCCCTTATTTGGAGCTGACCAAGTCCCAGGCACTGTTGTAATCAAGGCATGCTCTCATGCAATCCCCATGGCAAAGTCACAACTCCCACTTCACAGGTAGGCACCTGGGATCACAGATGTCTGGGCCTGTGTGAGGTCACTCGGCTGGTAAGTCACTGTATAAATACTTGTCTCCGAGTCATTTCGTGCGATTTTCCATTATCACTGTTGGCAGCAACAGGTGTGTTCTGCAGGACTCTCCCAAGACAGAGTTTTCCATGGAGGTGGGTGTGGCTTGGAGGAGTACTTGATACATCCTCCACTGCTCCCCCAGGTGCAATAGCAAGGAACTGGATTGAAATGGGGAAGCTGGGACTTGAACCTACACTCATATGGGATGCTGGCATTGCAGGCATTGCAACCAGCAAGGAGACACCAGGGCCTTATGCGCGTTTCCATCTGTGGAGATGAAAGCTGAGACATTCTGATGACAGTCTCTGCTGACAGCGCTCCGTCGGGGAGGGACCAGGCTGTTTGGGCTATTCTGTTTTGGTACAACCGAGAGGGGGTGTAGAGAATGGTGAGTCTGGCTGCAGTCGGAGCTTGCAGCAAGAGAAGATGGACAGGCGGGGTCCATGGCACCATCTCTGCCCAGTCTAAGGGTCCTGGCAGTCTCCAGTGTCTAGAGCCATCTGTACTCTGTGCACAGAGGTACTGTCACGTGGAGGAGGAGGACCGGGCAGGCAGGACGCCCAGCGGAGGAGGACCGGGCAGGCAGGACGCCCAGTGGAGAAGTTCTGCTTTGTGTCCTGCCTCGAGGCAGGGCCAGGGGTGCCAGCAAGGTGTCTGCTGTCCCTGTCCCCTTCCTGGAGGCCCGGTGCCCTCAGCAGAGGATGCTGTGACTCCTGCTGAGAAGGGGCAGGTGGCAGCCATGGACTGGAGTGGTGTTACGAAGAAGCTGGGGGCTTTGTTTTGGTAGAACTGCAGGTACGGATGTGGCCTTCAGATGGCACAGGACGGAAGCGCCAGGCTTGTCGTTACACTGAGCTTGTCATAAAGCAATGGCAGCAGGAGCAGCTATGCCACCTGGATGCCTACTACGTGCTAGACCTTTTGGTAGGAAACACTTGTACTGATACCTTCAAGCAGCCTGAGATCAACAGAGAATGGAAGTGGATCCATGAATGCACACATGTATATAGACAGATACATCTGTATAAATACAACACGTGAATGCATCTGCATATATTTATACAAAATATGTATATACACACACGGGAGGACCTAAAAAATGGGAAATGGAATTAAAAGATAAGTCATATTTCCGTACACTTTTGGAAATATCCTGGTATGCATACCTTCATATACATATATGATAACTGTGTCAGTCATCTCTATTTGCTTTGGCTTTAATATGGAAACACCTGTGTTGGCTCATTTAGTGATCTTTATTCCTCCTGTTTCCCATCATGGTGAAGTCCCAGTGGAACAGCAGGGCTGCTCAAGACAGAGCTGCCTCTGCCGTCCGAGCCCTAGACAGCTCCCGGTCGTGGCGTGAGCAGAGCGGGGATTGCTCTGCCTCTGGGGAGCCAGCCTTGACTTCTGGAAGTTGGTGGTTGGGCCTCAGCTCGGCTTTTTTGCAGCTCTCTGTGGCCATGACATTCTGGGTGCCATCCCTGAAGTTTAAGTGGTTTTTCCCTCTCTTCTTGTAAACAGTCGTAAAGTCATCTTTTAGGTAGCGTTACGTGTGGGGTACACCCCTGCCCAGGACCGCTGCGTGCACGTGCGAATGCTAACACAGCCGTGTGGAAGCTGTTGGAGCTCTGGGCATGTTTGTTCCCAAGCTGCTCTAGCTCCACCATTTCATAATTAGGGGCCGCTGGTGTTGCCCGATTGGGACTGTGACTCATTTGGCAGCAGTGCCTCACTGAAGTTGGGCATCAGCTGCGGCTCTGCTGCCTTTGCTCTGAGGAGTGGGAGAGGCGTTGCTGCTGGTGGCGGCGGCGTGGCGGGGAGCCAGCCCAGGCGAGCGCGCCGCGGTTGATGGCTACTTGTTTCTCAGCATGTCTGAATGACGGGTCGGGACATCAGCTGTTGGAAATGGGCTTGGTTGCAAAGGGAAACCCAGGGACCGGACTAGCCCGTGTGGCAGGTGGCGCTCAATCAGTCCCTGGGCTTTCTTCAGGGAAGACTTTGTAATTTTTTTTTTTTTAAAGCAAGGAGGGTCCAAAGGCAGCAACCCAAGGCAGTGTGCGAACCCTGAGCATTTGGTGCCCGGTGCTTCTAGGCGCCGAGAGCATCACGTGCCCTATGGCTGTCATCGGCCTTGGCACAAGAGGACGTCCAGCCACTGTTTCCTGCATGCACGGGGACAATGGCATCTTCTGCTTGTTTTGCTGGAGTTGCTGGAGTCTTGGATCCCAGGGAGTGGCTAGGAGAAGGGCACTGGGCGATAGCGACACTTGGCATTGGGGTCGTTCCATGAGTCAAGCTATTGGCTGCCTTGTGTGCACATGATCTGAGCCCAAATGCTGGCCAAACATTGCTGAGCACAGCTGTGTGGTCCCAGGCCAGTGCAGCAGCCAGACGATCAAAGCATGGCAAAGCAGCCCCCCTCTGGTTACTGATCTGGAGCTTTAAGTGATGAAGAGTGCGTGAATATGTGTGTGTGCATGCATGCGTGCACAGGGGCAGCCACTTTCTGCTTGCTGGACGTGGAGAGCCCGCCTGAGAGATGGCATCTCAGCTGTCTCTTCAGCCTCAAACAGAGAGGAGTTGTAAGAAAACCAAGAAAGCACAGGACTGGGAGAGAAAGAGGAAAGCAAAACCCAACGGGGCAGAAGCACAGTGAACAGAGGACAGAAAGGAGCCGGGATGAGGAGAAGCAGGAAGCAAGTTCAAGAGCCAAGAGCAAGCGAGCTGCAGAGCTCAGGCTGTGGGTCCTGGGGCAGAAGGCAGAGCCTGTTCATCGCCTTTGTGGGTGTGTGCCGTGGGTGTGTGCCGTGTGTGTCTCTCTGTGTGTGCATCTAACCTGCTCGCTCACAATCTGACTGTGAGAAAACAACAGCTCCCGAATAAGGAGTGTTTTCCCTGATTGCATACGAACTGCAGCTTTAGAAACCAATACCTGTTGGAGTTACCGAATTAAAGCCGATTGGGCAAGGCACTGAAGTGGCAGAGCCTGAAGAAGGGAGTGTGTGTGTGTGTGGAAAGTGCCGCCTCCTTCTCTTCCCTTAAACAGAACAGTTTGCTGGCAGAAGCAAGGTCAGGCAGAGAAGCAGTTTCTGGACGGCAGCATCCGTCCTCCGTCGGCCGCGTGCTGCATGTGTCTCTGGGAAGGGGCAGCACAGAGCTTTCTTCGCCTGACCTTTTCGTGGATTTGTGCTCCTCCTCCCACCCGGTGGGCCTCACACACCCCCCAGCATCCCCGAGCCACGATGTCCCCGCTTCCATGGGCACCCTTGGATGGATGCTCCTCAAGGAAATCACCTCCTGATGAGCAGCCGCATCCTTTGCCTCTTTTAGCTCCTGCTCTCAGTTGTAAGGGCACCTCCAGTTCACATGGTTCCCTCAACCTTGTGTTGGCAGAACTATCCTATCTGTAGGGCTACTGCACTTAGTAAACAGAAACCCAACATGTCCTTTATAGTAACATGGAGTTCTTAGTATAAATATGTCCCAAACACTGCGTGGGGGCACACCTGCACTACAAAAGGAGCTGTTGCCTTTCTAAATGCAAGTTAAGGTGGGCGTTCTGTGCCCTTGTTCCCTGGGAGCCCTGGGAGCCCTGGGAGCCCTGGGAGCAGGCACAACATGAAGCTGCTCTTCTCATCCCCATTCTTGGACAGCTAAATCCCTCTTGGCAGCGTCCCTTTCCACACCCTCTCTGACATTTTCCTATGACACAATTAGCTCTTGCCAGTCGTGCTGTGTCTATTGGATGGACGGGGTCCGATAAGCAGCCTGCCCCCCAGATGAACCCTCCTGCACAGCGTGTTCTCTTGGCTGTGATTCGGCAGCCAGAGCCCCACTCTCTCTGTTCCCCCAGACATCCCTTCACAGGCATTTATCTTTTGCCATTAGGGCACCAGGGAGGGTGGAGTGGCGAGATGCAAATCCATCGAAACGGCAGCCACTGCAGGAATCACACTTCAAGGTTCTGCCCCGAGGAACTCGCCAGAGATTTACGAGCCAGGGCATGCATGCCGGTGCTATTCATAATCCTGAAATATTGGAGATGCTCTAAGTGTCCAACAATGGGAGAATGGTAAATTATGGGACATTCTGAGAGTGGGGGGAATATTATGTGACAACTAAAAATTGTGATTTTAAGAAAAGTGTTTTATGACCTAGTAGTGTTAACAATGCAGAAGGGAAAGAAGTGCTTCACAGTGTGATTCTGACACGCACAGGGAAGGGTCTAGGAGGAGAGTCCCCAACATGCCAGTCGCCTGGCAGAGTGAAGGGCCCAGGATGCAGCCCCGCAGGCACTTCACGGAGGGGTTTTCTCCACTCTGATGGCAGCAGTTGAGTGAGAAGTCAGCCTGCAGTGGTGGGTGGGTTCGCTTTTATCTCTGGGACACTTTGTTTTCCTTGCAGGGACCCCCACGTTTCATCTTTGCAATGGCTCTGCCCCAAGACCAATCTGTCTGGGACTCTAGTTTGTCTGAATCATCGTCTGAAGTCTTGGTGGGGGCCTCTGTTGGTCTCTGCCTGCACGGGGGTGCTCTAAGGTATGAGCAGGTGCCTGCAGCTTTCCCATGCCTGCCTGCAGCGTGCCTGCATAGTGGTGGTCCTGCATGGCTGCCACCTCTGCTTCCGGGGGCTTCCTCCGTAGCTCTAGTCTCACAACTTTACTGCAGTTGGCTCCAGGCAAGGGCTCCATCCCTGTGACATGGCGCAGCCTGGATTTCTAAGACTTCCTGTAAGTCTTGATGGAATCCCCAATAACCTCATAATTCTTCCAGTGTGCACCTGCACGAACAGCACTGCAGGGCCTCTAGCAAGGTCTGTCTCTGGTAGAAGCCACACCTAGGCCTGCTTGAAGCGCAGCTGTACGCTGGCAGTGAGCAGGACCCAGAGCACAGTTAAAGAGGACAGAGCTAATTTCATGTGGATCTGGAGACTAGAATGTTATTAGAAAGGAAAAAGGAACTTGGAGAGAGCCTGCTTTATTTTTGTAGCATCAGTGAACCCCACAGAAGAAGTGGGGGTGCTGTGATTTGGGGAAGCTGTGCTCTCTGCTCCTGAAGTGCCATTACATGCAGCAGGTGTGGTCCACGGCCTGAACAGTGTGAACACCTCAGAAGCTGCAAGAGAAGAGGTTGGACTGAGGCAGAGGGCAGCCGGGAACGTGTCCAGGGCGGGTGCTTGCTCTGCCACGCTTGTGGGTGTGAGCATGCTTTGGGCACCAGGCGGTCAGCTGCCCTGCTGGTCTTCCTGACTTCCTGAAACAGCATGTGGGCATTGCAGTCGGGGCTGGGCTGGGATGCAGAAGGGAGAGCAGTCGATGGCAGGTGTCCGTCTGAGACAGAATTCAGGAGTAAGACTCTAGGTTACTCTGACTTACTGCTGCTAAGTGGGCACTGCTTAAACAGAATTGGGGTTCCCTCCACACTTCCGCTTTGGGATGACCGTAGTGCTACGAAAGCTCTATTGGGAATAGTGGTCTGCGGTTCATCTCATGCATAACTTTGGGCTGGTTCCTTCTCCCTAAGACACAGTGAAAATGCTTTCATCCCGGTAAAAGGGTTAATGTGAGCTCTGAGCCAGGAGTCCTTTAAATGACATGCATCTAAGAAGACAAAATAAAAGCTCAGAACAATATAGAGGGAGCAGAGATAATTATGCTTAAAACCTGGGCTCCTTAGTGACTGCAATGAATGTCTGAGTTTTGAGATGTTAAGATAGAATGAATTGTGCAAATCTCATTGTCTGGTTGAAGACGGGCGTGTCTCGTTAAGGAATTCTGTGTTTCTGGAGCCAAAATGTAGAAGACATTTATCGAGCAATGTTTAGAGACAAGGACCCTGCAGGGGCATGGCCTTTCCCCTTCTTTTCAAGGCTTATCTATTTATTTATCAACAAGGCCGACACACACACACACACACACACACACACACACACACAGCGAGGGGAGAGAGAGATTGAGAGAGAGATTGAGAGAGAGAGAGAGAGAGAGAGAGGTGTTTGTCGGTTTGCTCCCCAAGTGGCTGCAATAGCCATGGCTGGCCATGGCCAGGATCCAGAAACTCACCCACTTCGGTTGCTCACATGGTGACAAGGACCCAAGCACTTGAACCATCATCCAACTGGTCCCTAGGTGTACTGGCAGGGGGCTGAATCAGAAGCCTACAGTAGAGGGATTCGACTCAGGCCTTCCGGTATAGGGTGCGGGCATGTTAGGCCCTCTGATATAGGGTGCGGGCATGTCAGGCCCTCCGGTATAGGGTGCGGGCATGTCAGGCCCTCCGGTATAGGGTGCGGGCATGTCAGGCCCTCCGGTATAGGGTGCGGGCATGTCAGGGCCTCCGGTATAGGGTGCGGGCATGTCAGGCCCTCCGGTATAGGGTGTGGGCATCTCAGGCCCTCCGGTATAGGGTGCGGGCATGTCAGGCCCTCCGGTATAGGGTGTGGGCATCTCAGGCAGCGGCTGAGCTGCAATTCCGGTGATGCCCTTGACTCCGTGTAAAAACTGCCTTTGGATTTTCAAAAGCTGACTGGGCAGGATGGGGAGAGACACCTGCCACCCTCTTCCCTCGCCCGCACCCCCCCAGGATTAACAGCAAATCAGCATTCCCAGGCAGAATAATTATGTGCCTCTTGAAAGGGGGAGACTGGGGGCCTGGCGCTGTGGTTCAATAGGTTCATCATCTACCTACAAGCACCAGCACCCATGTGGGTGCTGGTTTATGTCCTGGCTGTCCCATTTCCAATCCAGCTCCCTACTTATGGTCTAGCAAAGCAGTGGAGAACAGCCCAAGTTCTTGGGACCCTGTTCCTGTGTGGGAGACCCGGAAGAGATCCTGGCTGCTGGCTTCTGATGAGCTCAGGTTTGACTGTTGAGGCTATTTTGGGAGTGAACAAGCAGATGAAAGATCTTAAAAAAAAAAGAAGGAAAGAGAGAGAGGAAGGAAGGAAGGAAGGAAGGAAGGAAGGAAGGAAGGAAGAGGGAGATTCAAAGTGTCCAGGAAGGCACAAATGAAGGATTCCATCTTCTGCAGGTTCCATTCTAAGAGCCAGAATTCCACACAGTCGGAAGGACCGGGAACTCATTCTAAGAGCCAGAATTCCGGGAACTCAATGCCCACAGAACACTGCTGTGACTCCGCCTCCCCAGTGCCGTGTCGTATCACGTCCAAGCATGCGCCCACTTCCCCGGGTCTCCTGCCCTGTTTGTCTTAGTCTGGCTGTAAGTGCCCCTGAGATGATCTGCACGGACTTGGAAAACTAATCCACTTACTGTAATGATGAAGTTACAGACATGCAGATTTTAAAATTATTTTTTAAAAGCCCAATTTACTTTTAATGAATGCTAGCTGTGATATTGGGGATGGCAGGCCTGAGGATGCTAAGACCAGGAGATAAAGCTATTAAAAAAATTAATTGCACGTTCAGGAAAATGGACCAAGTTAAAATCCACACAAAATGATTCCATCTGAAAATCCGTTGAAGTTCTTGGCAACTTCCACAACAAGGAACACATTTGGAAAGTGCTTTCTCTGCAAATCTTTCCATTCCCGGGGTGTTACTGGCACTCTAGTGGGAAGCACGGCTGGTGTTTCTAGAACAGCCCCTGCCGTCGCTCTGTTAGCTCCGAGTGACAGTGCTCCAGGGATATCATTTGTGTAGTAGTTGACCTGGGGCCTCAAGGCACCAGGATTCCCTCTTCTCTACGAGTGAGGAAGTCGAGTCTTGGCACCTGGCTGGAGTTACATCCCGGCCCCACTGTCGGTGCAGGTGTTGGGAGTCTTCTCCTGGTGCGGTTGTGAACTGAGCACCTGGGGTTGCAGACGCTGTCTCCGTGGGCCCCATATCTGGCTAGTAGGGCAACTAGAGGTATGAGCCAGGCCTGTACTGTGGCCTGTGTGGCTGGCTCCGTCTCCCATGTGTAGCACCTGACCAAAGCAAGGCGCCAGGACTCTTGCAAGTCTCATAGATCTGGTTGTTCCTGCTTGTCACACACCCTCCAAACGTCCTCCCAAAGCCTTTAGGATGGTCACAGGGGACGCATCTCCAAGAGACCGGGAGACTACAAAGAGCTGCTGTGGGATCTGCCGATCTTGGTGTGGCAAAGGTGGCAACACAGTGTATACTTCATTCTGAAGCCATTCGCCTCCCAGTGCCTACCTCAGGCACTCTGTCAGAATGGTTCCCAAAGCAGCAACATCAGCATCAATGTGGAACTTGCTAGAAATACACTTTCTTTTAGAGCCATTAGTGAGGGGAGGGAGTTTGGGGAGAAGATAATGGAAATCCCAGAGCCTATGGAATTGTATCATAAAATCAAAAATAAATTAGAAGAGAAAAAAATCATAAGAAAAGAAATATACATTCTTAGTGTTGGCATCGTAAAGTAGTGGGTTAAGCCTCTGCTTGCTGCACTAGCACCACACACTGGAGCTGGTTTGTGTCCACTTCCAATGCAGCTCCCTGCTGTGGCCTGGGAAAGCAGCAGAGAATAGCCCAAGTCCGTGGGGTCCTGCACCCACATGGGAGACCTGGGAGAGACTTCAGGCTCCCAGTTTCACAGCAGTGGAGCTCTGGCCATTGCGGCCATTTGGGGAGTGAAACATCTCTTCCTCTTCTCTCTGTAACTCTGCATTTCAAATAAAAATAAATAAATCTTAAAAGAAAAGGAAATACAAGTTTCGGTGGCAGACTCCAGATGTGCTAAATTGCCCACTCCGGGCATAGGATATGTCCTTCCACGTTAGTTCAAGTTCTCCACATAATGTTGGGCAGCTCAGTTGCCACTGCCGATCCCATGAGCCCTGGGAGGATTGTGTTGAGTCCTACGGTTAAAACAGGGAAGGTGTGCGGCAGGCAGGAGGCTCCCAGTAATCTGTGCTAGCAAGAGTGGCCAGCACTCGCCATCATCACTGTCATGGTCATCTTTGTCAGTGTCATTATTATCATCCTCCCCATCATCATGATTATAACTATCATCATCGTCATCGTCACTGTCATCGTCCTCTTGTTGGTAGTGCCTTTGTTAGCATTTCTTCCCCGTAAGTATCTTTTTGCTTGGGGAACAAGTCACTTATGACTCAGGATATGTCAGTGATGGGGTGGCCTGTGCCCCGCCTGGAAGACCTGACTCCGGATGCTCTTAGTTTCTTGTTTTTTTTATTCCTATTTAGACGGGTGGACAGTGCTGTGTGACAGGGAGAGGGATCTACCACACCTGTGACACAGGGACCAGGGCCAAGCCTTTAGGGGACACTTGTCCCCAACTCTCACGCTCCTTCCTCTGGGTCTTACCCTTCTCATGCAGGACAATGGGCCACACAGGAGAGGCCTTGTCCTGACTTGAAAAAAATTTTGCAGAAAATGTTATAAAAGAGCTCTTTATCTGAGTTAATAGGCAAACCAAATATCCTTAAACTATAAAATAGCCCACGTTTAAATACCTGCCTCTCAAAATACCTTCATGTGGCCCTGAAGACATGCATTGGGCTGGGCAGCGGAAGCCATGTCCCTATCTCATAGGTGTGCAAACCGGGGCAGGGGGGATGGGGCAAGCTGTCCTCACCCGCCCTGGGGGGAACATGGCAGCCTCCCTGGCAGGCGCTTACTGCTTGCCTGGTGGAGGGTTTGCAGGGCCCCAGACTCCTGTGGCTGCCATAGAACAGGAAAGCAAGCAAACAGGCAACATATGCTTGTCAGGGTAGGGAACACAGCCGGGGATGCACCACTGTGGGAGAGCCCCTCTTCTCTCTGGAGTGTCTAGGGTGGGAGACACCAGGGTTCTCTTCCCACTTACAGCTGCCAGGCATGCTTCGCAGAGAAGGTCTGGAAGCCTAAGGGAACCCCAGAGCAGTGACCAGGCAGAGACAGAACGTGGTCCTTCACTCCTGTTGGTTGAACTTGGCTCACTGGCTGCTGTGTCACCGCTTGGAAAGGCAGGTTCCCAGAGGAGTGGGTCTGAAAACCATCCACATATATGTTGCTGCAATCCCTGTGGTCCAGCGATGAGCTGTGGAGTACAGAGGTAACATCCTCATGGCATTAAGAGTAGCCAGTGAGCAATCCAGCTACGGGAACTGAGGCTTATGGTGGCTGGTTAGCGTGACAGTGAGCCGCATGCAGTTCAGCCACAGAGACGGTCATGTGATTCTACCATCCTGAGCAAGCCACTTACCCTTGCCTTACAAATCCTGGCCCCATTCCAACTGGGCCCATGCACCAGCCTGAATTTGACCTGGTTAGAGACAACAGAGCAAGAGAAGTTGGCCCAGGCAGGTGCCTGAGGGTGTGCGGTAGACCAGCTGCCCCTCTCCTTGCTGCCAGGAATCCAGTTTCTTTCCGGTTGAGATCACTGCAGGGAGCTGTACCAACGTTCTCCACTGGTGGTAGCAGCTGGTGCAGAGAAATCTGAAGTTACCCTGCCTCATGAGCTGAACTATGAAGCCAAAGAGGAGGTCTGTGTGTACTTGCACAAATGAGTGTGTGTGCACATGCAGGTGTGTGTGTGTCAATACCCAAGCCATTGTCCCAGCTCCTCACATCCCACCAAGGAAAACTGAGGCAGTCCCGCATAGGAGGGAAAACACGAGAGGCAGGAAGACTGGCCAGCCAAGGGGAAGGTGACCAGCTCCAAGGGGAGGCTGGGAGAGAACCTTCTGCAGCCATGCTTCCTGGGATACTGATCGAGCTCCTGTTACAGGCATGTGTCCCAGCTGCAGGGACCTCAGAGCGGCTGAGCCACGCCACTTCACGGAGTGGACAAGGTGGAACCCTGAATGAGATCAGGCAGCTCTTTGGCTCTTGATGTCACAGGAGGCCCAGGTGCAGAAACCGATTCTGCACCACTCATGCAGAGGCTGCGTTCACGGACCATGTCCTTGGACTTCAGGAGGATGACGAACTTGTCTGATTCCAGCTCAGCAGCCTGACAGTTTCCAATACTTCGCTGTAACAAGTGTCTAAGAATGATCGCTTGTTTCTGTGAGTGATTTCTATGCTAATTGCTTTCCATTGGCATTTCACTTACTATCTCAGCACTCTAAGATATGGACTATCACTATGCCCGCTTTAGGAATACGGAAACTGGAGCATTAATAAAGATGCTTACCCCAGCTCATGGCGTTCTTTCAGATTCAAATCCCCTGGGGGACATAAAATCCCTGAAGAGCCAGGGGAAGCCAGGTGGCCTGAGATTCCGATTCTGTTAAAATCTAGGCAGGAGGTGGTGGCACCGGGAGTGGGGATACGGGATGGTGGCTGTGGTGTTAGCCGCTGTTCTGCTGCACGCTGCCCCTCTACACATTAGTAAATAGCTACTAATGACATTTATAGCTACCATTTGACATTTATTGCAATGAACCTTGACCTGTCACTACAGTGCACAAAGCCTCCATCCCTTTCTAGATACTTCCATGGGTCTAGGGTCTGGTAGTCCAAGAGTTTCTCCAGCTCACAGGTTTGTAAGAGCATCACGTTGAGGTGAACAGGCACCCTACCGGCTGATGGGTGCTGGATTGGTGGAAATGGGGAGCAGGAAGGTGTCATCAAGTCCCGATGACAAGACGAAAAGTTCCAAAATCCCATATCCTCTTGAGGTCCTTGCTCAGAGTAATTCACTAAAACAAAAAGGAGCTCTTTCCTCATGTTGCTGTTTTCTGCAAATTTATGTAACTAGCATTCATTAAGGCCCGGCTCTTGGGCAACACGGAAACCATCTGAAGAGCTATGAGGAGGTCAAGTAGCAGGTCAATGGCTTCCTCCTTGTTGAAGACAACTCCAGCTGAGCCTGCAGCGCATGGCTGGATGTTGTCACCACGTGGACCTCACTGCTGCCCACCAGGAGGCTTTGCTACTCACCCCCCAACCCACCACCGAGTCTGGCTCCCAGTCACTGTATGGGTGGGAACTTTGGTTTGTTGAACTCAGCTTCCTTATGGAGGGGACATGAAGACAGTCCTATCCACTGGGTCCTTCTGTTGGGACTGGAGCCTGGGCTGGAGGGTACAGAATGGCTTGCACTCTCCCACACTATCAGGAATGATCTGATTTTGTGTTCTGGGCCTCTGCTCCATCCCACCCCATACGGTGCTGCTTCTTAGCTGTGCCCCCAGCATCCTCAACCATCCTCAATTGCATTTGCTCTTCCCTCAGCCTGGAATGTTCTGTCTCTGGAAAACCATAACCCGCCCTTCCCTTCCTTTTTGGATCTTTGTGCAGATGTCACCTTCTCCGGAAGGCCTCCCCCTGCCCCTCACTCCTCCTTCCCGTTGACTGTTAACCCTTGAACCCAGTGCCCGCCCCTTCCACCTGTCCTTCTCCATCCCGGAAGTACAGGACATGTTTGCCTGCTTGCTCCATGTGGGGTTGGATTGGCCCCTTGGCTCATCACTGCCTTTCCCACTCCTAGAAATGACCCTGGCACCTGAGGGGTGTTTGTCAAGTAAAGAAAGGAATGTGATTACTCAGAGCTTGGAATAGAGACCATGCCATGCAGTCCAGAAAAGGGGAAGGTAGCCTTTGTCACAAGGGGTGGAGGCAGGAGCCCCTTCTTGACAGCCATGCCCTGTGGAGCAGCACACGATGGAGTCTGCAGCATTGCCTCGTGGAGCACCCAGGTCACGCTCCCACGGCCGGGCGATGGGTCAGCCTCCCTGAGCATCCTATTGCCTGCAGGACAGGCACCACCACGGACATCCTGTCTTCTCTATCTGCTTCCCGGCCCAGGGCGCCCCCTGCTGGCCCCTCCCATTCCCTTTCTGGCTGGCCTTGCCCCTCCAACATTCCAAGTCTATTTCTGTGTGCAGTATTGCTCAGCTGCAGGGGCTCCCAGATCATCAGCGCTGGCTCCTGGCATCCTTTAGGGCCTTACTAGCATCTTCTAAGAGGTGTTGACCATTTTGCGTGAACTCTCTCTCTCACACACACACACGCACACACACACACAATCCCACCCCGTCCCTGGGCCCATCTTGATGTCCTTGGTTTTCTTCTCCTGATCCCCAAATGACCTGTTCCTTGCTTCCTCCATAGCTGTCTTCCGTCTACGGCCATACCACCCTGAACTCCCCGATCTCATCTGATAGCCGTCTTCCCTCTCCACATGCTATGCAAACGAGTTCACCTGACGTGCTGTCCATGGCTGGCCGCCTCCTTGCTTAGGACAGCACTCGTCATACGCCACACCTTCAGTCTCTGTCTATGAACTTGAAGCACGAATTGAATGATACTGTGACTGTGACTTTGCCTGGGGGAGCACACAGAGCCTGCTTGGATCTGCATCGATTATTTCTGAGCCTGCCATGTTTGCCTCTCCATGTACCTCCTCTCCTAAGATTTGACTCATTCTGACTTTGGCCTCTGCCCTCAACTCTGGACACAGAGTGCCACACTTCCTGGGAGCAGGTCCAAGGTCACAAGGAAAAGGGTGTGCTTGTATCCGACTGGCAGAGGAAGTGGAGTGGAGTAGGGGTGTGTGTGTGTGTGTGTGTTACTCCACAGTGAGTAAGGCCAGTAAGGGGCTCATAAGGGTAACCTCAGGCCACAGGTGGTAAACAGGCTGGAGGTGTTGCAAGGGGAAAGGCTTGGAGAGGACTCGAAGCCATAGCTCTTGTACTGAGTCCCTGGAGCAAGCACCTTCTCGTGACGTGTCCTCCAAGGGGATGTTCTTTCCCCAAGTCGTCCTGAGGTCTCTGGGCTTTCTCATGGGTTTTGAAATCTTTCCAGAGCCTTTTCATGCATTTACAGGGGGAAAGAAATAAATGAAAATAAGTAATTTTCACTTTTTTCTTGTTTTTTTCTCCTAATAAAGATTGATTTTATTTATGTGGAAAGCAAAGAGGTTGATAAATGGTAGCTCATAGATAAATACATACATGCAAACATACATGCAAACATTCAGACATACACACAAACATGCAAGCACACAAACACATACACACATACAAACATACACACGCACATACAAACATAGGTTTTCCATCCACTGATTCACTCTCCAAGTGGCTGTAAAAGCCAGGGCTGGGTCAGGCTGATACCAGGAGGCAGGAACTCCATCTGGGTCTGCCAAATGGGTGGCAGGGGCCCAAGTACTTGGGCCATCTTCTCTGCCTCCTCAAGTCGCATTGGTAGGGAGCAGCACCAGAAGTGAAGCAGCCAGGACTTGGACTGGCACACCCATATGGGATGCTGACATTAAAAGCCGCGGCTGAATGCCCTGCTCCCAATGCCAGCCTCCCACCTTCAATTTCATGAGGAAAACCTGAGGCTCCCAATGAGAGCATGGCAAAATGTCCACCGGGGGCAGTGGTTCCTTGAACCCCAGCTCACCCATGCCCATGCTGGTCCACATCGGCCCCAGGCACATGTGACTGTAAGATAAACAGGTCACTCATCCCAGGATTAGTCCTATGCCATAAGACCATTTGGCAAACTCTTTGGTTTGGTTTGGACTTCCCTTGGATAGCAGGTATCTGTGGGAGCAGTGGGAAGGCAGCCAGAGCAGTTAGCTCCTGGAATTAGTGTGACAAGGGCTTTGCCCCATGTGCCCCTGGGTGAAGGACAGTGGGTTCAAACAGGTCCTGTTCTTTGGGTTGCATTTCCAGTGCATTCCCTCCTTGCTGGGAACTTGCATGTGTCAAATGTTTTGCAGAACTGACCCCTAACCTAGTTCTAATCCTCACAACAGCCTTGGCTGGTTGAAGGCATCACCTTCAACCAGCCAAGGAGAGAGGATGGAGAGAGAGGCTAGGATGTCTCCAATGTCACTGAGCTGTGAGTACCTGAGACTGCTGCGGCCAGGGCATCTGCTGTAGGCATCCCAGCCCCCTGGGCTCCCCTGGCTCCCCTGCCTCTTTGCCCTGTCTACCTGTACTCCCTCCTTACCCCATCAGGCCCATGTCTGTGGGCACATGGGCACCTGTGGCATTAGAGGTCATCTGGAAGGTGGGAAGTGGGTGGCACTTTAGGGCCTTTCCCCTGGTGCCTGGAGGCCCACAGTAGCCCTTGACTGGCAGAAAGGGCTATTAAGGCGGCAGGGCCTGCAGGCCCCCGCTGTGCAGGCCATCACTGCTGCCAAGGACAAGGGGTCTAAAGAGAATTGCCAGCCGAGGCACGGCAGCAGACCGGAGCTGTGGAGCCGTGGGGAGATGTGGGCGCACACCTGCTGGTTGCCTTGCACCAGCTATGAATTGCTGCAAGCTTAAGCTTGCTCACGTAGAAGAAGGGCAGGATTGCTGAGAAGTGGACGGTGAATCTTTAGCACAGGGCCTGGGAAAGAGCAGGCAGTCGGCAATGGGGGTGTCAGCATCATCATCGTCTCATCACTGCTTCAAAACCTGGAATTAGGCATCGCTGTCTGCATCACGTGGTCTCGCCAGGGCGACCTCAGCCGTGTCCTGCCTCCATGCTGGCCTCGCCAATTCCACACGTGTCCATTGCAGAGCTTGCTTGTTTTCGCAGCGAGCCGTTCTGTGCTGCTTGGCTTCTGGATCCCTGTGCCCCCGTCCACGCCCCTCAGCCCCCGGGATGTGCTCACTCCCCTGTCTTGGGCTAGGACATGCCTGTCTGATTCAGGCCGAGTCTGGGCTCCCTGGGGAGGAATTAGACAGCACAGCCATGATGCATTGCGGTGTTCTCTCTCTCTCTCTCTTTTGGATCCCTCTTGCCGGGATTGGAATGAAGCTATCATTGCGCTGTGCTCAGAATGATCCCCAGGAAAAAAAAAAAAGCAAAACCAACACTATAACCTTCCCTCAAGCAGCAGCATTTGGGGCTTAATTGTGTTTTGTTAATGAGGAACACAATTAATCTGGCCACTGCTGCTCTTTGGGGGGGGATGCTTCTCTCCTGTCTTAATGCAGGAGGTCTGCTGGGATGCTCCATGTGTCCCTAGAGCCAATTCCTCTCTCTCCCCAAGGCAAGCCAAGGCTCCTCTATGCACCCTTGACATGGCAGATGTCAAGGTGAGAGCGACAGTTTCCCACAGCAGGCTGGCTTTGTGACTGTTTCACATCAGTGCCAGTGTGCCTCCCCCCACGTGTTCTCAGCCACAGAGATGGGGAGACTGAGCCACGGTAGTGACACGTGGAGGCTTGGAGGCTGTGGTTTCCCTTCCTCCATCTTCCCCGTTATCTGTACTCCACCTGTCAGAGTTGACATCCACTGGGGCAGGAACTATATGTGGGGCTCAGAGGACCCCAAGATTACAAATTGGAAGGCCCAGAGGCTGGGCAGCCAGGCTGTGGGGCTGGATGTGGGGATGAGGGTAGGAGAGGGCTTCCCTTGAACCATGCACTCAAAAGCCTTCTCTAAGCCCAGGGAGGACTGCACAAAATGGACTTCTGGAGGGTGCTTACCAAGCACCCCTTATCATCCCCTGTGGCTGGAGCACCCTGGGTAGAGCCCAAGGCTTCCAATTGGGCCCTGTGAACAGTAGCCAGGGTTCAGGCTTGCTGAACTGCCTAGGCCTTGGTCCCCAATGCAGCCAGCACTTAGGAGGATGTTCAAATGTGGATTGCAGGCAGCTGGTAGGGCCAAGATGACTGCAGGGAACACTACACCCTGTGCGTGTGTAGCACACCTGAATGTGAGCACCTGCAGGTACCGCTTCATCTCCCACTAAACACGGTGTATTTATTTTCCTTTAACATCGCTATCTGAGGTTGCTCACTGCTTTGCAGATGGAGAAACAAGGAGATGAAGAAATTCAGAGGCTGGTATTGTAGCATAGCAGGTTAAGCTGCTGCCTGTGACAGCACTCCACATGGGCACTTGTTTCTATTCTGGCTGCTCTATTTCCAATCCAGCTCTCTGCTAACGTACTTGGGATGACAGCAGGGAATATCCCGAGGGCTTTGGCCCCTGCCACCCTGTGGCAGACTTGATAAGCTTCTGGCTCCTGGCTTCTTACTGGCCCTGTTTTGATGGCTGCCACCTTTTGGGGAGATTCACAGGAGTTTAGATCCCAAGTGAACTGCACATGTTACTTGGCAAAGCCGTTCCGTGTCCTGAGCGTCAGTGTTTCTATCTGCAAATTGGGTCTGTAAGCCCTTTCCTTTGGGGCAAACCCAGGAGTCATGAGCAGCAACGGCCTCGGCTTGCATTCCACGGCACCTCAGGCTCGTCGGCACCCCCTGCCTGAGCCTCATGTGTCTGTCAGCACCCCAGGCTCTGCTCAGAGCACGGGTTGTGGTCCACATTTGGAAAGCCCGCAGACTTGTAAGCTGGGAAGGGCATGGCTGATGGAAGAGCTCCTTTCCCCTCCCACGGCTGCTTGTCCCGGCCGTCAGCGGTGCTGCCATAGTTCCCGCTTGGCCTTGTCAGAGCATCACACGCATTCCGCCACCTCAACAGATGGTGACAAGCCTTGCGCAGATCTGGAAAAGCAAAATAGGACAGGCTCCCATCTGCCGCCATGACTCGGGGCTGCCTGTCTTTCCCGCAGGCAGGGGCAGTGGCTGAGCGTCCTCTGAGGACCCCACTGGCCCCAGGGGTCCTTGGCTGTGTCTGCTGTCAGGGTGGCAGCCGGTGCAGAGAGCGCAGCTAACCAAAGCCATCAGTGCATGGCCGGGGGATGACAGGGAGCAAGGTGGCATGGGCTTCCCAACTAGCCTTCGGCCGGACAGGAGGGCTGTAAGCAGGATTCTGCCCCCTTCCTTGACCAGCTCTCCAGGGACTAGGGGGACAAGAAGCTCCATGCAGAAGGACGCCTGGCTGAGGTCGTTTAGTCTAGTCACTACTGTGGCTGAAATGGTCCCTCTTCACTCCCTGCCACCAGGCTGGCCCTGAGTGTGGCTGTGTCTTTGCCTGTAGCCTAGGAGCAGGAGCAGGTGGTGGTGATAGCCCACACAGTGCCCCCCGTGCAGAGGTGGTCCTCACCTCTCGGAAGGTTGGAAGTGTTTGTCCTGGCTTGCAGTGGCCTCTGTTTTTCCTTGGGGACCCAGCACCTTGAGTCCCTGCTCTGGACCTGAGAACACTGAAATCTCACGGTGGGCCTATGGGTGTCTGCCACCTCTCAGGTTGTTCCTCTTCTGGTGGACCCAGCCCTGTCTCCCTGACATCATCAAGGTGCACAAAGCCAATCGCTGGAGATGCCCTTCTCATTTTCCACACCATGGCACCTTTGGTTCTGGACAGAGACCGACCCAGTGCCTTGCCTTGCTGCCCATCTCAGAGGCTTCCCCGGCCTGGGAGGCTCTGCCGGAAAGGCCTCTGTGTCTGGGATCTTGGAGAAAGCTCAGAGACAAGGGTCTTTCCCCTCCATGCCCTGCAAGGCCCAGAAGCACTTTTTCCAAGGGGGCAGCTGATCAGCATGCCCGCAGCCCTCAGCCATCACCCACCATCGTGGTGGGGAACTGAGGGCCAGTGAGCACCTTGGCCCTGGGCTGAAGGCTTGCTGATGGACTGTGTTGATGCTGGGGCATATCGCTAAATGGTTCTGGATTGAACTCTTCAAATATGAGAGAGGCTTAAAGGGAGGAACGAAGTTCATTGGCAACGATGGAAACCTCTAGACCAAGAGAAGCCAGCTCTTTGGACTTCAGAGCAGACAAGACATGTTTTTTGTTTTTTGTTTGTTTTTTTGTTTGTTTGTTTAAAAGATTTATTTTATTTTTATTACAAAGTCAGATATACAGAGAGGAAGAGAGATAGAGAGGAAGATCTTCCATCCGATGATTCACTCCCCAAGTGAGCCGCAACGGGCCGGTGTGCGCCGATCCGGAGCCGGGAACCAGGAACCTCTTCCGGGTCTCCCACGCGGGTGCAGGGTCCCAATGCATTGAGCCGTCCTCAACTGCTTTCCCAGGCCACAAGCAGGGAGCTGGATGGGAAGTGGAGCTGCCAGGATTAGAACCGACGCCCATATGGGATCCCGGGGCGTTCAAGGTGAGGACTTTAGCCGCTAGGCCACGCCGCCGGGTCCAGACAAGACATGTTGACTGAGGGTGTTGCCTAGTCTGCAATACCTTGGGCTTCTGTTCTGTTTTTCTCACACACATGTGTAGATTCAAGCACATGTACGTGCTTATATACATACACACACATTCAGACACACACGAGGGCACCCTGCCCACAGATAAGTGCCCCAGTCTACGACCGATGTGTTGTCTGAAGTACCCAGAGCTCACGCCCCCTTTCTCATCACCGTTTCTTTATTCTAGGCCCTGTGACCTGGTTTCCATTACTGTCCATGGCAAGGACAGTCTCTGTGTGACACCCAGAAAGCAGTAGGTGCTTAACACTTGCTTATGCAGCTGACGTTTGAGCTCTGAGTCTGAGCACTGGAAAGTGGTAGAGGCGGCACTCAACCATGTGTCTCTCTACACTTCCAATGTCCCTCCGAGAGGGAGACGCCAGCCCTGGATGTTGGGCTGGGTCCCTGGGTGACCGGGACCTAGTCATGTGATGTGGATGGAAGTGAGGAGCCACCTCCAGTCACCCCAGGCTCCGCTGGTCTCCCCTGTCTGGGTGAGCAGGATGTCCACGCTCCAGGTACCTTGGATGAGCCACCCTGAGGACGACACAGAGCAGGTACTGGCGAGTCCTGAACGCCACCTCAGTGCAGAGCTGCGCCTCCAACACTGCCGTCTCCCTGTCTTACTGCCTGCGTGAGCGGTGGGCCGCTGACTCCCTGGGGCCTGTTCGCTTTAGCTTTGCTCTCATGGGACCATGGGTCCCGTGTGTCAGCGCCCTCACCCTGCTGTGCCGCGGGGCCGGGTGCAGCGCCCTCACCCTGCTGTGCCGTGGGGCCAGGTGCTAGGTTCTGCAGATAGCCTACCTGTTCCCACACCCTGGCCCTCCTTTGGACCCCAGCTAAGCAGAGCCTTGAAGCATGAGGGCTGGGTTCTGCTTCTCACAGGCCCAAGGAACCGAGGTCATAGGCTGGTCAAGGTCGGAGCTGGCTGGGGGGTTCTCTGCTGGGGGTACCTTCCTACCTTCTTCCTCACTCTTCTGCTTGTTTTCTCCTTTGAAATACTCAAAGGAAAAGAAAACGAAGGAAGGAAGGAAGGAAGGAAGGAAGAAAAAGAAAGAAAGAAACAAAGAAAGAAAGAAAGAGAAAAGACGGAAGGTAGGAAGGAAGGCAGGCAGGCAGGCAGACCCAGGGTGATATGTGTCCCTGCGGAATAAGAAGGAAGGCCTAATTAAGGACAAGCTCTTCAGGACTTTAAAAATAAACTGTTTAGAAGAGCAGCAGGCGAAACACTGTGGTGCGGTGAGAAGGCACCCGGGAACAGCCAGGGACAGCAGCCATTGTCTCGGGGCCTGTCCATCAGCCGGGAGGCAGGTGCTGCGTCCTTGCCCCAGCTGCACGTTTGTTTCAGCAGCCGTGATTGGCACTACTCCAGTGTCCAGGGTCACCTCCCATCTTGTCCTTGGAACCCACAAGCTGGATGGCCTGTGGCAAGGGTGGATAGCTTGCTCGGCCCTGGGTGCTATTGGCTCCCTTCAGAGCAGAACTGGAGCTGCCCCTGGCTGCTCCCTGAACCCCCATATCAGGGGACGCAGGTCCCAGGCTACTGGACCTGCCCCCTGAGTGACAGAGAGTGCTAGAAGCAAGCGCACTTCTAGGCAAATGGGATTTAAAGATGGAAATAGCTTTTCAACATTATAAAAGAAATGAATGATTTTAGCAGAATGGGCAATTTCAAGTACTTATAAAGAAGAAAATGAAGTGCCGTCATTCTCTCGCCAGCAATAAACACCAACAGCGCCTACTGGTCGGTGGCTTTCCGTGTGATAGAACTCCTCTTTCTAGCTGTCTGTGTTTAACAAGCTGAGACTCTGTGCTGCTCAGTTAGTGGGCTCCCATGGTGGCAAATGGAGGGTCATTTTCATTTTTTAAAATCTGGACAACAGAGATAGACATGTAGATATGTAGACACACACACAGAGTCAGAGCTCCTATCTGCTACCCAGCCCTACACACACACACACACACACACACACACGCTCAGCCCACAATAGACCTTGCTGGGACTAAAGCCAGGAGCTGGGTACTCAACCCAGATCTCCATTGTAGGTAACAGGAACCTGATTACCCAAGCCATTACCACTGCCTCCCAGGGACCACCTTATCAGACAGTCAAAGCCAGGAGTCAGAGCTGGCTTATTGAACCCGGGCAGTCCAATCTGTGTGTTTTAACCACTACAGTACATGCTTGCTCCTGGAATCTCACTTTTTTGAAGATTTATTTTATTTTTATTTGAAAAGCAGAGTTACAGAGAGAAGAAATGGAGAGACAGACAGAAAGATCTTCCATGCTCTGATTCACTCCCCAAATGGCCGCAATGGCTGGAGCTGAGCCCATCTGAAGTCAGAAGCCAAGGGCTTCTTCCCAAGTCTCCCATGTGGGTGCAGGAGTCCAAGGACCTGAGCCATCCTCTGCTGGTTTCCCAGGCCACTAGCTGGATCAGAAGTGAGCAGTCCAACACCCATTGGTTTGCATACAGGACAGGGCTGGAAACAGAACTGATCCACTACCCTGTAGTGTAAGCTGATCGGGGCAACAGACTGTGTTGTACACTGTATCAGCAAGTGCACACAAGAATCAGATCTGGGATCGACTCAGATGAGGTTTCTTTGGGGATCCCCCAACTGAACCGCTGGACTCAGAACTTCAACATGGAGAAAATTGCAGGGTCCATGGTCTGACTGTGGAGTGCTCATGTCAGAGCTGGACCTCCTCAGTGGCTTAGGCAAAAGAGTGGACAGCAAGGCCAGTTGCACATGGAGGATACGACAGTGTGTTAGGACCTGCAGATGCGCCTGGTACCAGGACAGAGGATGGAGGACAGAGCAAATGATCAACTACCCCAGCCAAGTGTTGGCAGTGAAAACAGAGACTCTAGGGTGGACTGTGTCAGCCAGTGGAGTCTGGAGAGATTTCATTGTGCTTGGAGTGGTGAAATGGGCAGCAGTTTGGAAATGTTGAACTAGCAAAACCACTTGAGCAGGACCTTCAGAGCATGCCCCACATCGGGGCCCCTGGGGTGGTTGGGAGGCTGGGCGGGGCTTCTCCCCTTATCTCTCCTCTCCCCCAGATACAGGAAGGAAAAGGGAGAATGTGAAAACAATGGTTTTACCCGCTTTCCTCTAGCTATTGATCCTTTGTGCCCTAATCAACTCTGTGAAAATCACCAACAAAATGAAAATAAAGAAAAAAAAATGGGGCCCGGCGGCATGGCCTAGCGGCTAAAGTCCTCGCCTTGAAAGCCCCGGGATCCCATATGGGCGCCGGTTCTGATCCCGGAAGCTCCACTTCCCATCCAGTTCCTTGCTTGTGGCCTGGGAAAGCAGTCGAGGACGGCCCAAAGCTTTGGGACCCTGCACCCGCGTGGGAGACCCGGAAGAGGTTCCTGGTCCTGGCATCGGATCGGCGCGTACCGGCCCGTTGTGGCTCACTTGGGGAGTGAAACATCGGATGGAAGATCTTCCTCTCTGTCTCTCCTCCTCTCTGTATATCCGGCTTTCCAATAACAATAAAATCTTTAAAAAAAAAAAAAAAAGAAAAAAAAAAAAAAGAAAAAAAAAATGAGCAGTCAGGTCTGAACTGGTGCCCATGTGGGATGCTGCTTCTCAGGCAGATGCTTAGCCTGGTATGCCACAAGCACAAGCCTCTAGGCAATACTCCTGTTTAGCACGTCCTGTCCACTCTCAAGTCCAAAGGGCTGGCTTCTCTTGGTCACTATTGGTGAGCTTCATTTCTTCCTTCAGCCCAGAGGCATTCAGTGACCTGCCCCAACATCAATACGATCTACCCCTCAAGGCCTCAGACCAAGGGCCAATGTGCTCACTGGCCCTCAGCTCCCCACCACAGTGGTGGAACAGTGGCTGTGTGGCTGAGGAGCACTGTGAAACACGGAGGCTCGGCCAACCATGCTACCACTCAGGCCCCTCCCCAACCCTGGGACCTCATTTTAAAGAGCTGGGATGTGTGTGTTAGTCCTCACCAATTCATATGGAGTCCACCGACCAGTGGCAGCAACAGTTGGCAGCTTGATGGAATTCAGACCACCAGGCCCAGCCTAGATCGACCTAGACAGAGTATGTGCGTTCACGGGGACCCCAGGTAACCCAGGGGCACACAGAAGCTGAAGAGAGCTGGTCCAGCGGAATGCGCAGGAAAAACAACCAGAGATGTTGGTGAGTGCTGTTAGCTCTTTTCAAACCCACCAGTTTTCTGGGGCAACTGTTATTGCAATCCCTGCCTTAACTGGGAAGCAGACCAAGACACTAGGGCTTCAACCATTTCCCCAAGGGCGCAAAGCTGGGAGCTCAGACTCATAACAGATGGCTTAGAAACAGAGCCCATGAGTGTGTTTCCAGGGACTGAGTGTGGCACCCCACGGCCTCTGGTTGGTGGGTAACCAGGAGACCTGGGGCCTGTGCCCATCAGTCCATGAATTTGGAGAAGTCCTGCACCGTTCAGGGGTCTCACTGTTCACCTCAGTATTCCGGGCACGAGTTTGCTGTGAAATCCCCCATCAGAACAGGTGGTGAGCCCTTCCTCTCCTTGCTGTGTTGTGGGAGTTGGGCATAAATAATGACTACGGTGCCACTGCTCAGAGGCACAGCATGCACACACTTACATAATGCGAAAGAGTGAAAACATTAACTCGTGTTTTGAGGCCCTAGAAAGGCCAAGGCTGGCGTGCCACAGCAGATGAGAGATGTTTCTGGAGCAATTCTGGGGTAGTCCTTGCAATGAGCCAACGCTGGGAGAGTCCTCCCTACACCCCAAATTCACCTGTTGAAATCTTAACCTGGCAGTGAGGGCCTTAGAAAGTGGTCAGGTCTGGAGGCTGGAGTGCTCATGAGTGCGATGGTCTCTTGGGTCCTCCCACTGTGTGAGGACCTAGCCAGCAGGTGTCCTCCATGGTGTAAAAGCCAAGCCTTCAGCAGCCACTGCAGCAGCTCTGACCTTGGACCCCAGGCTCCAGATGAGATGTGTATGAACTGCTGGATTCCCAATGTTTGGATATAGCAGCCTAGGACAGACTAGGTTAGTACTTGGCTTTCAGCTTTTCCATCTGTGGAATGAAAAGCTTCCTGCCCACTCTGGCCCTTGCAGGAAGGGAGGTTTGGGGATTTCACAACAGTTGTGCTCACCTAGGGCCCATGGATGACAGGCTTGGGCTGGGCCCTAGGCGAGCTTCCTGGCTGCCACCCTGCAAGGACAAGGTGATGGAGTGATTCAAGGTCCTAGCACTTCCTCCTCACTCAGCAGTAACTGACTGCCAGCTGGCACTGCCCTCGCCAGGCCACCTCAGTGACCCACACAGGGAGGAAGTGGCCTTCCCTAGTGTTCTCACTCCTGGGGCTGTCCCAGCTGGCTCCGTGAGGCCTGGCTGCACCTGTTCCTCTCTCTCTCACTTACCAAGTTTTATGATGCCTGCCTTGCACTGGGTACTGTGCAGAGTCCTGTCCCAGGACCAGTCCTCTCTCCCCATGTGGTTGCAGGCCTCCAAGCCCTAAATCACACTCAACAAATGACTCCTCTGCTCCCCATGCTGGGACTCTGCTTCTAGGCCCAGGACTAGGGTGAGGTACATGGGGTGCCCAGGCAGAAGATTCAGGGCTCCCTGTCCTCTTGTGCTTGGACCAGTTACTTGCCATGCTTCCACCCAGGACACTTTCCATGTGACAACCAGAACTTTCTGCAGCAAATGGCTCCTGATCATGCCTCTCGCGTGGCAGGCTCACTCTTGCCCAAATACTATGGCAGGTGGAGGAAATGCACTTGACCCGCCTCTCACCCAGTCTTGCTATTCCTGCTGCATTGTGTCTGTGTTGCCCCTGCATTCAGGCTATCCCCAGAACAAGCCCTGCTCTGGAGTGGTTCTGAGACTTCTCTCATTTTGGACTCCTTGGGAACGCCTTTGCTCCTTTATCCTTCATTCTTTCCCACCTGAATGACTGAGTCCTTCCATTTTCTTTCTCTTTATTATTTGTTACTTGAAAGGCAGAGTTCCAGGGAGATAGAGGGAAAGGCAGAGAAGATCGTTTGTCCAATTGTTCACTCCCAAAATGGCCGTGACAACTGGAGCTGAGTTTATCCCAAGCCAACAGCCAGGAACCGTTGCTGGGTCTCCCACCTGAGTTAGGGGGTCCAAGGACATGGACCATCCTCTGCTGCTCTCCCGAATTGTGTACTCATTTTACTTTTGATTGGTTCCAAGCAGGTGGTCAGGACTGATTTTTTTCCTTCAAAGATTTGCTTATTTTCATTGGAGTGGCAGGTTTACAGGGAGACTTAGAGCCAGAGAGATCCTCCATCCACTGGTTCACTCCCCCAAGTGGCTGCATCGGCTAGAGCTGGGCTGGTCTGAAGCCAGGAGTCAAGGGTTTCTTCCTGGTCTCCCGTGTGAGCGCAGGGTCCCAAGGGGTGGGAAGTGGAACAGTCGGGACATGAGCTGGTGCTCACCTGGGATGCCAGTACTTGCAGGTGTACCTGTGTACCGGCCCTGGGATTGAGCTGCTTCAGTTTGTGATGCAAAGACAAGATTGACTTAATGTCTTGCTTTTTGTTTGTTTCACCTTGTCAAGGTCACAGTCAGGGACAGGCTCCTGCCTGGCCTCAGTGACATGGAATTATTCTGTTCCTTTTCTGTTACACCACTCACATTCCTTAAGAGCAGTCTGGTGAGCCCAGTTCCAGGGACAGACTTTGCTTGCCCTGTGTCTAACATTAAACCAGACAAAACCTACTAATTATGTCCACTACAGGAACGACTTGCTATCATTTAGGAGGCGTTCAGCTATAAAGAACAGAAACCATAAAGAAATATATGTTAAATTATATAAAAAGTCTAAGTTTTATAAAGCACAAATCCTGGAAATTTAAATGGTAGGTCCAGGGTAGCAAACATCTGGTCAACCTTGTCTGCAAGGATTCATCTCCTTTCAAACTGCATTCAGTGTGGTCCTTCACGGCCACAAAGTGGATGATGTATTTCTGGGCACCCCGTGCAGGCACAGTACTATCTAACTGAGAAAAGGAAAAGAAGGAAATGTTTACTCTCAGGAGTTTCTTTTTACCAACAAGAATTTTTTTTGTAGAAACTTTTCTCTCACGTTTGATTGGCCAAGACAAAAATCACATGACTTTTCTCAAGTCAATAGTGAAAAGGAGAATGAGAGAATCACAGACCAATCAGGTTCTGAGAAAGGGGAGTGGCTAAAGATAATGGCACCTGTCCGAATCCGACAGTTCCTAGAAACGGGGTTCTATCAGCTGGGAAGAAGCACAGTAGATCCCTTTGGGCAGCAAGCAGAACATGCTCGTTCAGGCACACGAAGGAAGTTATGGGAGAAGCAGGGTCTGAGTCTGCATTTCCTGTCAAGTCAGGAAACTAGAGTGACCCCAGCAGCTGGAGGGCTGGAGTCCCCAGGTGGCCCCAGCTTAGGGGCAGCCCGGTCAGTGGGCCGAAGCAGTGGGCAGGAGGTGCACAGGGCGGCACTCCGGAGGAAGAGGTGTTGAGCTGGGTTCTGGAGATCAAGGGAGCTAGCCACGAGCCAACACAGGGGAGTAGATAAGCCTGCGGGTGAGTACAGGAACGGGAGTCTGATGTTTCCTGGGTGATGGCACCCTAAGATTCACACAGGCATAGACTGAGTCTCTGTTTATGTTTGGAGTCCCAGGCCCTGGGACAACCTCAGGATGCATCTGTGATGTTACTGTGAAAGACGGTGAAGTGAGGGGAGCAGCAGGAAGCAGCATGTGGGGCCAGCCAGCCCCGTGCGTCCCTAGGACCAGAGGCAATCCTTGAACACGTCCATACAGGAAATGGCAAAGGCAACTAGAGTCCTATTCAGTTGGACATCTTGGTGTCTCTGTTCCAGCTCTGCACACACAAGCCAGGAAGTCTCAGACTGTGGCTAGTGGAGCTTGTCCATTTTCCCACGAGTCATGGCCATGGTGTGGGCAGCTTACACTCACGTGTCAGCACTCAGCATGCTCTGAGTGAAGGCTGTCACTCACAGCGTGCACTTGGCTCTTGGAGCCAGCAATATCCAGGACAAACCTGATCCAGAGGGAGAGAGAGAGACAGGCACATACGATTTGTACAGCCTTGTCAGTCCCTTTGTTAAAGAAAATGTTGAAAAGCTCCAGAAAGCAGCAGCAGAGCAGTGAATGGAGCGCGGAGCTCTTTAGAGGGCCCTGCCCTGCAAGGGTCAGGGTGTATGGCCTGAGCAATGGCCCACTGAGGAAGCCTCACCAAGCCCAGGCATAAGGGACAGATGGAGAGGTTCCTGTCACTCTGGATTAAGAGCTTCGTCATCTTGGCACGTGACAACAGCATTGTGCTGATGAGCCCTCACCACTCTGGATCACTGGGATTGGTTCCCTTCAGAGGAGTGATATAACAGGGTGCAGAAAAGCAATTAGTTGAAGCAACAAAAAAGAACAAAGGGCACAACAAGAAAGCTATTATGCAAATGCGTGGCCATTCACTGCCATTCTGCTGTGGGGAGCCTTGAGGTGGGTCCAGAAGGTTCTGCCAGTCTGAGTGCCTGGCCCCCTCTACTTAACATCAAGTACAATTACTCATGTTTTTTCTCTTTTTCCCTCGGCACATGAGTAATTGGTCTTTCTCATCTCCTGATCTTATGTAGGTTTAACTGCTACCCTGACTAAAAACACAGCGACAGGTCAGACCCTGCTGGGACTCATCCAAAGGCAGCCACGGTTCAGGCTGGAGCCTGTTTTTGCTTGCTCGGGCCCTGATGGCTGCCTTCTCCCAGTGTCCCAGGCAGCAGGTGGTCTGTGCTGCTGCCTATGGTCCTGACCTGAGATGTTTTTCTAGTTCCTCTTGGATGTGATCTTGAAAGACATTATGGAACTGGGTGTCCCGGATCTTGTCAGAGGAAGAAGTGGAGGTGGTGGTCGGCAGGAGCAGGAAATGTCAGTACTGCTAAACACCTGATAAACATATTCAGATGCCATTTGTTCCTGCATTAAATACACGGTACTATACTCAGAATACATCATCCTCTCTTCTTGTGTGAATGGTAATCGCTTCAATGACAGGACAGGAGGGGTGAACTCTTGCTTCTGGCCTCTTCTTGGAAACATTCAAACCACAAAATGTGTTGCTCTGGAACCGTGATTGGTCCAAAGTCACTTTAGCAAATTCAAGAGGCCTCACTTGTCCCAGACTGGGCTGGTAAGCTGCTCTGCCACTGGGAGACCATAAGTAGACCCAATTCTCATCAGCTCTGAATCTCTTCCGAATGGGTGGATGGTAATGTAGACTTACACAGACTAAATTGTGACAACTTGGAAGACTGACAGCGCTTAGATGGTACGTACAGGTCTGACATGAAAAAGAATTAGACGTCCAGCAGGAAGAAGGGCTGGTTTGGGGCAGATTCTGGTCCTCACTAGTGGTATGACCTTGAACATGACTGCTAGTGGTAGCCGGTGTCCTGGCAGTTGGAGGGTAATATTGCCGCCTGCCACCATCACAAGGAAGGAGCAGTCATGTATGGCAAAATGCTGTCCCTAAATTCCAAAGCCATTGTTATCCCACTTCCCACACTGTGCTTCCGGGTCATGCCTCTCTCCTTCTCCACTGTCCCTGAGGGAGGGACTGATGGCACAGAACAACCAAAGTCCATGTTGAGGCTTCTGAGGTATCTGCTAATTGGCACCATTTAAAGGTTAGCAGCCGGTGGTCCTGTGACTAGAGGGTGTGTGCGAAGCCCTGTGGGCCCTGGGATCTATGGGCCATCTCCAGGGTTGGTCCTATAGTGAGTTTTCTGGCTAAGCCAGGCCAGACTGCAGAATGGTGGGCCCTGACTAATCTTCATTCCTTTTCGTCTCACATCTCAGCGCCTTGTTGACTCTCCACTCTATCCATCTACTCCCCTACGCCCATCACCAATTTTTCTGATCTGATCAGAATAAAAGCCAATAAAGATCTCATCCCGGGCCTGAAGCACACCCATGCTCCGAGGAAGCCAGCCATCCTCACAGACAACTCAGGCAGAAGGTGCTCGTTGAGCTGCTCGTTGACTGATTTTCAACACTTCCCAGAGAAGGTGTCTGTGGTCTTCCGGCCGCAGTGCCATGTGAACTGTTCTCTTTGTGGCTGCAAAGCTGGCCCTGGGCCGGGCTTCCTGAGGAGTCCACCACAAGCAACCTTGACTGCAGAGCTTGGATTCAGAAGTTGAGGTCCTGGCTCGGGACAGGCACACACTTCAGGTCCTGCGCAGGAGCCCTGCTTTCCCCGCCTCTGCTCTCTGCCTGGCTCTAGGCCTTTCTGGGCCCCAAGTGCCTCAGCCTCTCCAAGAGCTCAGTGTGGCTGATGCTTTTAGAAGAAAGTACGGTGGAATGAATGGCCCTCCCTGCAGCTCAGCTTCACCTCCTTAATGGATCCTAATTACCCCTGCCCTGCCTCTGGCTGCCCTCTGGGGCCCACCTTTTGGGATGATGGATGAGGGAGTGGGAGAGGTAGCCAGCTGGGGTTGGAAGAATCCCCCCTTCTCCAGCAGGGAGGGGGGATGGGAATACAAAGTAAGCCCAAGGATCCAAGGAGGGAGGGGCACTCTCACAGGATAAGCTCTTCCCCCAGCCCATGTCCCCAACTCTGGGGCCACGTGAGTTTCCTCTAAGGAGGAAGGTGATGGCTTGTTTGATGTGAATTCCCCAGGAATGCATGATGAGTAGGACAGAGAGCTGTATTTTACAACATCAGGCCCAGGTTAATAGCAAGCCCCCATCTGCTTGGAGAAGAGCTGTGATCCTCAGAGCACAGCCAGCATTGCAGAACCAACCGGCCCCAGGTGGCACGCTTTCTCTGCCCTTCACTTCTAGCTAATCCCAGACCAGAGCAGCTCAAGGCCGTGGGGTTCTGCATGGATCCCCAGCCCGGGATCTTCCCAGGACGGGAGATGGATTCTGTTGATGGCGTTCCAATGCGAGCTAGACCCCTGGCTGAGACTGGTGGATTCTGCACTGCCTCCCTCCTGTACTGGGGGTTGGAAAATGAACCAGAGCGGGCTGTGGGCTGGGTTGTCAGAGCGGCATCTCTCTGAGGGGAAGGCACAGGCTGGGTTTCCCGCTGCTGAAAGGGAGCAGCTAAGTGTTATTGATCCAGTTCCAAGGGGAATATTTGCTAGGAGGTCGCTGGCAGCAGCCCATCACTTAGTTGTATTCATTATTCAGTGACGGAGATGGAGAGTGGCGAAGGGCTGGCATTGTGCCGCCAAGCGAGCCTCGCCTGGTAGAGGAGGTCGCGTGGGAGCTGGGGGAGGCAGACAGTCTGCAAGGCCAAGGACACTTAGCTCCCAGCTAAGGGTGTCTCGCGGAGGGTACAGGGGGATTCTACCTTCTGGGAAGTTGGCCCCACCTTAGGCTCTATGAGGCTGAGCCCTTTGGCTGCAAAAGGAATGAAGAGCCCTTGGTAGTGCCTGGCCTGGCTGCCCTGTAATGGTCTTCTCAGATGTCTTAGCTTCCTCAGAACCCACTGATATTAACTGTCCTCCCAGTTTTTGGTGTATTGCAACATACCCAGTTATAGTGGCAGAAGCGATGATTAAGCCCCAGGCCCTAGAATGCATTGAGGTAATGCACTAAATAGGAGCTAAAGGACTGGACTTGGCCACTTCCCAACCCTGTGGTTGGCTTGAGTGCGCTTGGAGTTGTCCAGTTAGATCATATGGATGGAAGTGCCTTGCAACAGGTGCTACATCAGGCAACCATCAGCTGTCACTGTCACATGGTGAGGATTATTGTTATTACTGTCCCAGAAACACACGTTCAGAAACATAACATAGCCTCAAGAAAGAGTTGTGACAAACGAACATGAACCAGCCTATTCAGAGCAACATTGTTTGGAAATAATCCAAGGTCCACGGAGAAGAGAATGGAAAAATAGGTTATGATATTCCATTCACCAAATGAAGTATTTTTTTTAAAAGATTTTATTGTTATTGGAAAGCTGGATATACAGAGAGGAGGAGAGACAGAGAGGAAGAGCTTCCATCCGTTGTTTCACTCCCCAAGTGAGCCGCAACTGCCGGTGCGCGCCGATCCGGAGCCGGGAACCAGGAACCTCTTCCGGATCTCCCACGCGGGTGCAGGGTCCCAAAGCCTTGGGTCGTCCTCAACTGCTTTCCCAGGCCACAAGCAGGGAGCTGGATGGGAAGTGGAGCTGCCGGGACTAGAACCGGTGTCCATATGGGATCCCGGGGCTTTCAAGGTGAGGACTTTAGCCGCTAGGCCACGCCGCCGGGCCCACCAAATGAAGTATTTTAAGACAGGTAGAATGGATGGGAATGCGCTTCAGGTCGCAATCCGAGTGATTCCTGGCCCAGGAAGAGTGGGGAAGGGCAGGTTCTGGAAGGCTACATGCAAACCTCAAAGCATCCATGATGGGGCGTGTGTACACAGGCCACGCAGGGAGGGTGCACAGCCAAGGAGAGCAAGCGAGACTTCCCACAGTGGTCACTGCACAGGTGAACAGCAAGAGGTGAGCAGAACATGAAAAAAATATGGATGAATTTAGAAATTCTTTTTTTAAAAGTACATGTTTTTGGGCCCGGCGGCGTGGCCTAGCGCCGCTTCTAGTTCCGGCAGCTCCACTTCCCATCCAGCTCCCTGCCACTGGGCCAGGTGTGGTGAATTATAGAGTGCCATTCCTGTGCTGGCTTCTGCACACTTTTGTGGCCTCCGGAGTTGTCATCACTGAACAGCTGGATCCCTGTCCAAGGCTGGAAAGATGTGGAGGAAGGAGATGCCCAAAGCAATCACAGACCCTGGGCTCTGGAGCCAGAGGTGCAGGCACTTTCAAGTGTCAGTTGTCTCAGGTCTAAAGCCGACACTGCCTCGTGTGTGAGCTCCTTGTGATGGCAAATGAGATTGTGATCCTGGAGCCCTGGGGGCGTAGGAAGTGTCCCTGCGTGAGTAGGCTTGTCTGTCCACTTCTGCAACCTCCATACCAGTCGATGCTTGGGACTTCCCGTGAGTTTTCTATCATTCCGGATGCGGGAACTCAGTGAAGATTCACCAACAATCAGTTGATGAGTTTCATTTTGTCAAACACAGTGACCTGGTGTTCCATCATCAGCAGGGTCTTTCAGCAAGTCACCTGCCTCTTGGAGCACTTCTCTAGGTGAGCTGAGCTGTTGCGAGGACGTGGCATGCGTCCCAGTTTCTTAGGAATAAGGGGCAGAAGCAGGGAGCAGTTTTCCTGCAGCCTTGTCTGAATAGACTTTTCAAAGAGTTGGTGGGAAATGCAGATCATGAAAAATTATGCGTGGATTTAAATTCTTTTGCACCCAAATCAACATCTTTCAGTTCCATTTTTCCTCTTGGGAGGGCTTCTCTTCTCCCTGCGGGACAAAGGAGACCAGGTAGCAGGTGCAGTCAGGGCAGGAAGTCACTGGAAGCCAAGTGGGTAGGCTACAAGCTCTGAGGAAGAACCCTGAACACTGTCGAATGGCTCCAAACTCTGGGATGGAAAGCTGAGAGAACTAACTCAGCCACTGGGCGCTCCTAGCTCGGAAGAGAAGCTGGGGGAGTGGGCCTGCAGCTGGAAGGAGGCTGGCATCTCCCTGGGGATAGAATGTAGCCATGGCAGGCTGCTCCCCAGGAGAACAGTAGTGGAGCTGCAGCCAGCTTTCTATCTCCTTGCCTCCAGCTCAGCATTTGAACATCTGAGAGGGGCATCCCTGCTTGGGAGGGTGGGGCTGCCGGGCACTTCTCCCCCGAGCTGTCCCCAGGGCAGATGCCAGGAAGTAACAGGTCAGGAGCAGAGGGTGCAGTGTTCTGATGCGTCACTCTGTGAGATCCTTGACCCAGCCTGGCTACGCGCGGAAGGTCTGGCCATCACCCTCACTGGACAAGGAAGCTCCAGAGCAGCCGGGGAGCCCCCTAGGCCGCACAGCTGCCGAGCGGCAGAGTTGGCATGGCAATCCGTGTGTGAGGCCCCCCCATCTTTTTTTAAGATTTATTTTATTTTCACTGGAAAGGCAGACCTACAGAGAGAAGGAGAAACAGAGAGAAAGACCTGCTGTCTGTTGGTTCACTCCACAAGGAACTGTAATGACCAGAGCTGGGCCAGGAGCTTCTTCCGGGTCTCCCACACGGGTTCAGGGTGTCAAGGTTTTGGGCCATCCTTGACTGCATTCCCAGGCCACAAGCAGAGAGCCAGAAGGGAGGTGGGAGCAGTGGGGACAGAAGCCAACACTCATTGGGAAATCCAGTGAATGCAAGGTGAGGATTTAACCACTCTGCTATTGCACGGGGCCCCTGGTCCCTATTTTTTTTTTTTTAATTTATTCATTTGACAGAGAAAGGGAAACAGATCTTGTATTTGCTGATCCATTCCTCAAACGGCCTCAACAGACAGTAACTTGAAACTCAACCCAGGTCTCCCACATGGGTGCAGGCGCCAAGGCACTCGGGTCAGCATCAGTTCCTTTGCCAGGTGCCTGGATCAGGCGCAGGGCAGGCAGGACTTGGACCAGTGCTCTGATACCGAATGCCAACATCGTGAACGCTGCGCCACAAGGCTGCCAGCCCCGAGTGTGGGTTCTTAATGCATATGCAGCACCACCCGCGTTCCCATTATTCACCTAAAGGCAAGTTTGGGAAAATCAAGGAATTCAGCAGTGCAGAAAAACATGGATTTATTCAGGGCTTCTGGGGGTAGAAAAGCGTGAGTTTCAGGCTCTGGTGCTTGGGTCCCCAGGCCCACCGAGCAGCTCCTGTGAGCACCAGGTTCCCAAGGGCGGGGCCCCGCCTGGGAGCCGGCAGAGGGGTGGGAGACCAACAAGAGCTTTATACAACAAGCAGACGGAAGGAGAGGTGTTGCACAGACTTAACAAAAGGAGGACTCAATTGACATTTTATTGACTTGCCGTGGGAGTTGTTAAAGACAGATTACTGCACCCAGGGTGGGGTTTGATTGAGAGGCAAGGAGAGGACTCAGCCATCAAAGGCAGGGAACTTGAAGGCCAGCGATGCCCGCAGGGGTGAGATGAGCTTCTACAGGAGTCAGTGGAGTCTCTGGTACTGCGCCCGTGCGCGCACACACACACACACACACGCAGGACTCTGAGACCTGGTGTGACTTTTCTGTCACTGATGTACCCTACACAGTCTCTGACCCCATCAGGACTTTTAAAGACCAAATTCCCCAGACTTTAAAGTAGAATAGGATCTTGAGACAGTATCTCACAGCTTCTAGGAACATTCTGATCTGTTTCTCAAAAGCATCGGAATTAAGGTCTGCTTTGTAGGGTGCTCCCGAGAGCCTTCCCCCCGGGGCCACTCTTGCCTTGGCCTATGTGTCTTTTCCTTCCTCCCAAGGTTGGGTCTGTGTTTGCTTGGCTGCTGCAACTGCTGCTCCAGGTCTGGGAATCCGGGTGGGTCCTGCCTCTACAGGCCCTAACCTCCCTCCAGGTCTCTAACCCTTCACTGCAAATGAGCCTGCTGTTCCCCCCACCCCACCCCGGGACAGTGAACCCCAACACATCTAAGGTCATTCTCAACTTCCTATTCTTCAGATATCTACCCATGAAAAAAAAATCTCCTCATTTCCCTTTTCTCCCTGCCTCTTTCTGGGAGAATTATTCTTCTCTTGGCTTTGGGGGGGGGGGGTCTTCTTGTGCAACTCCTCCTCCACCCCACCCCATCTGACCCCTGCTGTCTCAGGTTGTGCCTGGATTGAAGCCTGGAGGAAAAGATGCCTCCGGTTTAGCAGAGCAGTGAAGGTCACCTTCACCAGCCCTAAAACAGATAACAATCTCTGTAATCAACAAGCCTGACTCCTTGGGATTCTAAAATAGCAGCCTCCCAGTCAGCCTGCCCCCACCTTCCCCACAAAGAAACTCTAGGGGTGAGGTGAGCGATCACAGCTCCGTTGAACAGCCAGGACTTGTGAAAGCCACGTTTCTGGTGTGTATCTATGGCTCATCAGTAGAGAAAAGCTAATTATCTCAGCACTGTGGCTACTCCCTTGCATTCAGCAAATTCTGTCCTTTCAATCACAACTTGATTGATTCAGCAAACACTTCTGCCTTCATAGAGGCCCCAGCAAAAGTGCACCCCCACTTTAGACAGGAGGGAGCCAGGAGGAAGGAAGGTGGTGCCCACCCAAGTTCACTGCAGGAATGATGCAGTGGTATCCACAATGAAGGTCCTTCACTAGGGTTCCACTGGGAGTAGAAGGTGTTCGGGAGAACGGGCATTCCATGGAGGGATGACTGTTTTGTCATGATTGTAGTGACTCCTGTGGCCACCCACTGGCCTCCTTCTCTCCCGGGACCAGGAGGCCACCCACTGGCCTCCTTCTCTCCTGGGACCAGGCCAGAGCTGTTTGTGTAGTAGCTGGCGGGTGGTTGTCAATGCATGAACAGACAGAGTAGGGAAGGAAAGACCCTCTCCCGCAGCATTTAGAGGAATATGAAGACTGGACTTGTCAGTCATTCTCAGAATCTGGACCATGTGTTTATGGGTAGTGGGGATTGGCTGAGGGGCAGAAGGACACATTATCACTCTTGTGAAGAAACCAAGCAAGAGGTGGGCCCGGGAAGAGGAAGACTCCATGTGCTTTGGACCAGACAGGAGTGACCGCCCTGGAGCAAAGCCCAGTCCCAGCCCGGTGGGCAGCCTCGTCAGGAGCTCTGGGGACTGTTCAGAACCAAGCACAGGAGATAGCTCACATGTCTAGAAAAGGGCCGGAAAGAGACTGCAGTCACATTTGCTCCGGAGGTAGATTCTAGGAGTGTAAGCTGTTAGAATTGGAAGGAGGCTTAAAAGGCATTGAGTTCAGTGCCTTCAATAGCCAGATGAGAAAACTGAACTCAGCAGCAGGTCTCATGCAGGCCTGCCACTGAGCAGCTGAATGGAGCTAGAACTCAGGTTTCTCTGGCACAGGTCTCTGTTCAACACCCCGCTGGCTGGGGTCAGATCATTTGACCAAATGCGTGCTTCTCTGTGATAAAAAGATCAAGAGACCCTTGTATCAAGGCCAGCTGAGTTTTTGTTCCTCTACAGCCTGGAGAGTGTGTGCTTGAGGCTGGTCAGGCTCCAGCACTGTATCGATGCTGGCTTCCTCCCAGTAGACTTAAAATACAAGGTTCACAAGAGAGCGGAGAGGAAAGACACAGGCAGCAAGGGGCTAACACGAGGTCAAGTGGGACAGCAGGGGAAGTCCGAGCAGCCAATATTGAAATTAGTCTTTAGAAGTCTTCAGGGTAGAGACAATCATGATAGAGCGACTAGAGCCAGAAGTGTGCTCTCACCTTAGACAGCTGAAAAAATTCAGAATGGACGCATGAAACCGCAGCTTTCAGACCACGCAAGCATGTGAACCAAGGAGGTGGCCCCCGGTCACCCTGCTCACTCCTGAATTCAGTTTCTCCATCGAAGTGCAGGCTGAGGGTGAGAGGAAAGAACTGTTCAGCCTGAGCGTCTTCTTGGTGTGAGAAGATCCTAGTGCAGGGAGGCCCAGGGGACTAGGAGGTGCAGGGCAGAGTGCAGGGGGATGGAACAAAACTGCGCTGTGAGCACTGGCCACCTGAAGGTAGGTCCCGTTGAGGCTTTGGCCTAGGCAAGAAACGAAACCGAAGGCCCTGGGAAGCAGGAGCCAGAGCTCACAGGGCTGGAGTGGAACGCCACCTCAACAGCTGGGACTCATGGAAACAGGCCATCAAGAATACAGCCCAAATACCCCAGACTCCTGGTCACTCTGAACCTGCCCCAACAACGTTGGGAGCAAACTTCAAAAATATCCAACCAAGTTTGTGCTACTTAACCGTGCGTGAGAAAGAAATCCAACACACACACACATAAAGAAGAAAGAAAGTGAGATTAGAGGCATCATCAATTAATGGAAGCAGACACAGTTGTTACAGAGATGACAGAATAAGCAGACAAGATTATCAAGATGGTTATTTTAAGAACAGTATGTGTAAGAAAATATAGGAACATACGAACATGAGAAGAGAAAGAGAAGAAAAGGTAAACTGGAATTTTTAGAGATGGAAAGTACAATGTTTGAAATGAAAACCCTGCTGTGTCCAGTGGGTCACTCCTTAGGTGGCCACAACAGCCAGGGATGGACCAGGCTGAAGCCAGGAGCCAGGAGCTTCATCCAGATGTTCCCAGGTGTGTTTCAGGGACTCAAGCATCTGAGCCATAATCAGCTGTGTTTCCCAGACCATTAGAAGAGAGCTGAATTGGAAGTGGAGCAGCTGGATCATGGACAGGCCCCTTTACGGGATGACGGCAGTGCAGGTTATGGCTTCACAGGTTTTTCCACAAACGTGGTCCTAAGGGCATGATGCAGGATACGTCAATGGCAAATAAGCACAGGAAAGATGATCAACGTTATTAGTTATTAGAGAACTATATTAATTCTACAATGGGCTATCACCATGGCCAAAATGTATAGGGTCAACCATGGCAAGTATTGGTGAAGAGTGAAACAGCATACACCTTTTTAAAGTTTTTTTTTAATTGGAAAAGCAGATTTAAATATACAGAGAAAGATCTTCCATCTGCTGGTTCACTCTCCAAGTGGCTGCCATGGTCGGAACTGAGCTGATCCGAAGCCAGAAGCCAGGGGGTACCCAAGGCTTTGGGCCATCCTCCACTGTTTTCCCCAGGCCACAAGCAGGGGGCTGAATGGGAAGTGGAGCAGCCAGGTCACAAACTGATGGCCATTTGGGATCCTAGCACTTGCAAGATAAGGATTTAGCCATTGAGCCATTGTACTGGGCCCAAAACAACATAAACACTTTAAAGGTCTGACTGCTACTGATGCAAAGTGGTACACTCGTTTTGAAATGTTCCTGGATGTTTTCTTATGAAGTTCAATTTACTTTCATTATTCCATCTAGAAATCTCACTCACAGGAGATTTCATTTTCCAAAGACATGAACTTGAATGCTCTTCCCGGATTCATTTTTCGGAACTTCACTAGAAACAACCCAGATAACTAGTAACAAGGGACTGAACAGACATATTGTAGCGAATATTGGTAATGGAATGATACAGCAATGGAAGGGAATGGATGACTAACAGAAGTGGCAACATGCAGAATTTCAAAGACACTGTGCTTAATGAACAAGACCAGATACAGATTCCATATGGCACCAGCATGGTGGCATACAGGCTGATCTGCAGTGCTGGCATCCCATATGGGCACTGTGCAAGTCCCAGCTTCTCCACGTCCTATCCAGTGTTCTGTTTATGGCCTGCAGAAATAGCTCAAGACCTTGATCCCCTGCACCCGTGCAGGAGACCTTGAAGAAACTCCTGGCTGCCAACTTCAGACTGGCTCATTGCAGTTGCTTGGAGAGTGAACCAGTGGATGGAAGAGCTCTCTCTCTCTCTCTCATTTTAACTTTCAATTAAAATAAATAAATCTTTTTAAGAAGTCAGGGTGCACCAGGTTCTCGTCATCGGAGGCTGCTGTCCCTGACTTCAGGTGTTGGTAACTGACAGGACCTCCGAGCGGGGCCCGTCATGCTGTAGGATCACTGCAGATGCAGTTGAGAAGTCCCGTTGGAACCATGCTGCAGTTGTTATTTTGCTGTGTGAGCCAAGGAGCAGCAAGGAGAGAGGCCTGGAACAGACCTTCACCAGCTAGGGAGGCAAGGCCCTGCTGACAGCTTGATCTCAGGCCTCCTTCTCTTGCCCTAACTGGGAAGAACCCAACCATGGCAGCCTCCAAGCCTCAGCCACAGCCTTCCTCTCCACTGTCACCACCCAACCTTGCTTGCAGGAGCTCTTGGCTGCGGCAACCACGGTGCTCAGTTCCTTGTGGGAGAGACGTGTTGCATGACTGTTGACTGGTCAGGCTTCTCAGCTTGCAAAGAAGGGACACACCGTGACACACAGGAATCCAAGGGGAGATGGAGGATGCTATTTATTCTGTGTCCCACTCTCCTAGGTCCTATGGGGTCAGCAGTCACTTCACAGTGGACCTGAGTGGACCTGTAGAAGCAATCTGAGTTCAAGGCATTGCTCTCTGCTACTTTCCCAAAATGTAAGGGGTCTTGCACATAATGTACATAACGAAAAACCTGCACATGGGTTTCAACTTTTTTTGTACCAAAATAAATTTATCTTTCAGCTCATTTTTCCCATGAAGTTTTTGAAGTACCCTTAAAGAGGTTGACTTTCATCAGGGACTTCCATTCAGAGTGACATTTGTCTATCGAGCCCAGTCAATGAAACGCTTCATGAAGTGCTTGCCTCATGAAGAGAGCTGTGTCAGTATTACTTCCTGGCCTGTTATTGAAGGTATGGCTTCCCTCAGGTTGCAGCTTTCTGTTCATACTCTGAGCCCTGGTCTGCTCTCAGATGTCTTGTTTCCTCTTTAACAAGTGCACTTGACAAATATTAGCACAAGAGGAAGTGGGAAAGCCCACCTTGATCCACTTTTTAACTGGTAACTCTATGTGGTCAGCAGTAAGGGCTTAATGGGTTTGTTGATACACTCACTGAAGGACTAACTATACACAAAACCAGATGGGTGATACTTAGGTGGACAGATGAATGAATGAATAGCTGGGTAACAGATGGAGGAAGGGGTGAACGGGTGAGTGGATGGATGGAAGACTGTTGGGGGTCTTTCTTTGCAAACCAAGCCCCTATTACAGAGGCTCCCCTGAAGCTGTCCTGAAACTTATCATTGTGTTTGCATTTTTCTGCATGTTGGGATCTCCCAGTGAAGCCGTGATGGCGTATGGCAGCACCACTCCATTAGACTCTTCCAAGTAAGCTGCAGAAATGGACGCAAACAATGCCCATGCCAAGGGCTGAGTCCACGGGACATCTGACACAGAGGTTGCAGGTTAGCAGCTCAGGAGGATTGTGACGTGGAAGCTAGATTGCCTGGCACCTGCAGCCCGGATGGTTGCATCCAGGGTCTAAAACCCAAGATGTCAATCACCACATGCATTTCCGATTTTTTCTACTGATTTCCTGTGTGTGTTTGAGGTTCTTTGTATAGAAGATAACCATTGACTTAAGCTGTTCTGACCTAATCTTGTTACTGATCAGTAAGGCAGTGATGCTAGGGTTACTCAAGGCTCTTGGTTTAGCACAGCCGTGGGTTTCCTGGTCTCTGCTTGATTGAATTTTGTCGTTTCTCATTTTCTTAGCATCCATCTCTCAATCCTGATCTTTTCAGATTTGTTGCACTCGTTCTTGATGAAGATGGGCAGGTGGATGGATGTGCATTTGGACAGAAGGGTAAAAGAGTTTGCCTTGATTCAGGTAAGCAGGCGAAGTGAAGAGTAACTGTACAAAAAGGCAAACATGTCTAGAAAGAGGAAAATCTGGGAGATCTAAGTGGATGCGGATGTGTCCTTTGGTTCTACTCAGAGAAGGACTACATGACAGACAGAGATTTTATACGTTTTCTATTCCATCCCAACACATTGTGCTTCACCTCTGGGTAGAATGAACTATGAATCCCTGCAGCCGAAGCATGCCTTGGCTCTCCTCACTGAGGTCTTGAAAGCTGGACAGTCGGCGATACATCACAGCATCTGTGGAGCCGTCCAGACAAGGAGCGACTTGCATTTTCATGCGATAATTCACTGCTACTTGGCATTTTGAAATTATGTTAGAGTCACATTTGTTCTGGTGCCATCTACTGCCACTTGGTGCCCAAGTTTGGGCGAGGGGAATTCAAGTGGCAGATCTGTTTGGCTCTACAGATGTGGGTGCACTGCCTTCCCAGTGTCACGCATATTCATTCTTTACATCTATATGTCACTTGTTTAAAAATAAATGTACGTCGCTGCCTCTCCATCTCCCACCTCCCACTGTAGAGGAGGCTCGGGGTAGCACTTGCTCTCTCCATTTCAGAAAAAGTGTGTGCTGGGAGAGGTTGGCAGCGGTACCCACCATCTGGCTCCCGTTAGCGGGGTCTTTCCGGGAGAAGGGTAGTCTTGGTGGAGTTCTCCTGAGAGCTGAGCAGAGCTTCCCAGCCCTCCAGAGAAAGCGGTTGTCGGATGCTTATCTTCATAGGTTCCAACGTGGCCAATCGTGGTGGACTCTGGCAGAAAGGGGAGGATGTCAGAGAGACGGGTTAATCTGAATCGCTCACAGAAAACACTCCTTGACTGTAACCGCCCTGGACAACAAAATTTCCCAGTCTAATGCTCCCTCCTTAGTTTTCTCCAACCTTCCCAATGCAGGAAGTTCTTAACACTCAGCAGCAACACTTCCTGCTGCAGTGCAAACCCATTTCCTTGCCGGAAACACTCATTCTCCAGCTCTCGAGTCTGTGCATCCTTGCGTTCTTTAAGCCAGTTCTGAGAATGCCATCATATAAGTTAATGAGGAGCCTTTTTTAGAAAATGAGAATGATCTTGTTTCTGTCCTAATTTATATTTGTCCAGTTCCTGAGGTTCACTACTCATTTCAGAAGTCTATCTTGGAGTTTGCCTTTGTTGTCTGTGTGTGTGTGTGTGTGTGTGTGTGTGTGTGTGTGTGTGTGTGTTTCTTTCATGCAGTTGGAATTTCTTGGGCTCTAACAGATCACACTTCCAGGCAGGTAGGACGTGTTTTATGCCTGAAGGGGTTTTCAGGCTTACTCAACCCATTGCACCGGGTAAACTGATGGAAAGACAGGGGAAGTGCTTAGATAATGGGAATGTGATAGTGTTCCTTCTGGAAGTTTAATTTATTCTTGTTAAGTATTTATACCTTATTTGTAATACTTGTTAGTTTATGCTGTAATTTTTATTTATTTCATAGCAGAGAGACAGAGAGAGAATGTGGTAGCATTCGCAGGTTCAGACCTCCACCGCCTGCAGTGGCCAGAGGACTGAAGCCAGGAGCTGACGGCTCAGCCCAGGTCTGCTCTGAGGCTGGCAGGGCCCCAGCTACCTCAGGCATCATTGCCAGCTCCCGGAGTCTGTGTGAGCAGGAAATTGGAATCTGGAGTGGGGCTGAAAAGGGAAGGAACCCAGGTATCCTCATGAATTGTGGGCACCCTGATAACTTAAACAAGGGGCCAGTGGCCCACCATAGCATGTTTTCGAATTTGGCTTTTGGCCGGTGTTGTGGTGCAGTGAGTAAAGCCACTACTCACAGCAGCATCGTCCTGTATGGGTACCAGCTTCCATCCCAGCTGCTCTACTTCTAATCCAGCTCCCTGCAAATGCACCAGGGAAAGCAGTGAGAGAGGGCCCAAGGACTTGAGCCCCTGCAGCCACAAGAAAGACCTGGAAAAGTCTCCGGGCTCTGGGTCAGACCCACCCAGTTCTGATCACTATGGCCATTTGGAGAGCAAACCAGTGGATGGGAGATCTTTCCTTCTCTCCAAAACTCTGTGAACTATTGGCTTGAGGTGATACCGTGAGCGACGGCACACTCTGCTGAGAGAATGCTCCCTGAGAGCTTGAGGTGCACTGCCCAACAGTGTGGATGTAGAACTTGTGCGGAGCGGCAGATCTGCAGAATGTCATCTCTTGCTCAGCTCTTCCTGCCTGTCTCTTCTGCCCAGGCTCTGGGAACCACTACGGCCCCCTGTGTAAGAATCTCATGACTTTAGATACTTCACGTGTGTGATATCATGTGGCATTTGGCCTTCTGGGAGGGGCCTATGTCACCTAGCACAGCCTCTTCAAAGTTCATCTACATTGCATATTACAGAGTTTTTTTTTTTTTTGTAAAGGTTGAACACTGGGCCTAGTGTGATGGTCTAGCAGCTAACTCCTCACCTTGCACGTTCCAGGATCCTATGTGGGTGCTGGTTCTTGTCCTGTCTGCTTCACTTCCCATCCAGCTCCCTGTCTGTGGTGTGGGAAAGCAATGAAGGATGGCCCAAAGCCTTGGGATCCAAAAGAAGCTCCTGGCTCCTGGCTTTGGATTAGCTAGGCTCTAGCCATTGCAGCATCTTGGGAAGTGATCCAGGGGATAGAAGACCCTTCTCTCTGTATCTTCTTCTCTCTGTAAATCTGTCTTTCAATAAAAACAAATCTTTTTAAAAAGAGAAAAGATTGAATGCTCTTTTTTGTATGTCTTTTTTCATCCATTCGTCTGTGGGTGAACTTTTAGGTTATTTTCCTACCTTGGCTGTCTTGAATAGTGCGGAATGAGCATGGAATGCTAATATCCCATTGAGATTTTTATTTCAATTCTTTTGGGTCGACAGAAACGGAATTGCTGGATCACATGGGAGTTCTATTTTTTTATTTCATGGTTTCTTGGAAGAGGGCACTAGGGATGGAGTACATGAGATTAAAGCATATGTAGTTATCATCTTTTCAGGTCAAAACGATTGAATGTGGCCAGTTTCAAATGGTTTGATCTAAAACAATCAAACCTCATTAATTCCGACTACTTTGAGGACGTTCGATTTGAATGAGTGAAAGTTGAGATTATAGGAACATCTTAAGAAGAGTCACCTGTACTACGTTCAAGGGCCAACATGGACAGGGTGTAAGTCAGCCAAGCAGAGCTTCCCAGACCCCTGAGGACTTTGGTTAATGAGACACTTTGTAGTGAACTTACACATGTGTTGAGTAGTGGCTGCTTTCATCTAAGTCGAATATACTTGAGCACACTTGACTAGTTTATTCTTTTAAGTGTATTTAAATAGCTTCCTTCTGATTTGCATATATGATTAGTTTGTTTAACAAATCTTTTTTTTTTCAAAAGCAGTTGTGTGGCCAGAGTCTACTTGTCTAAATTATTACTTGTCCTAAAATAGTGAATTACAAATTAGTGATGCTTGACTACTCTGTTTTTGACCTTGAGGTTAAACATTCGGTTAATGAAAGTCAATGGAGACTGGCCGTCTCAAGCACTGGCAAGATTACACGTGGAGTTTCTTTCACAGCTCATACACCGGCTCCAAAGACAGCTCCAGAGGCAGGTTTCCACCGTGTTCTGCACAGCAGCGGCCCGGAAGGCGGTGGTGCAGATCACAGAAGCACTTTGAAGAGCAGTCTCAGCATGGATGTGCAAACTCCATCTGTTGATGGTTTTGGAAACTGCTCACATGAGCTTGTTCTCAGAACAGTCTTGAGGGGTCTGGCTTACAAGAGTTCCATCTAGAATTTTTGGCTCTGTGGTGTGAAAGCGGTGAACATCCAATGGGAACTATTCTTTGCTTTTTAAAAATGACATCCTATTATATTTTTTAAAAGATTTATTTATTTATTTGAAAGGCAGAGTTTCAGAGAGGAGGGGGAGAGATTTTCCATTGGTTGACTCCGTAAGCAGTCACAACGGCTATGACTGGGTCACGTGAGTGGCAGCGGGCCTACGCACCAGGGCATCTTCTGCTTTCCCAGGGAGCTGGGCAGAAGTGGAGCAGCCAGGACTCAGACGTGTGCTCACATAGGAGGCTGGCATTACAGGTGGTTTTTAACCTGTTGAGTCACAGCACTAGTCCCAAGTTGTACTTTGAACTTGGCTCTCATCCTGTTTTGGGATTAGGAGCATGCGCTACGTTCCTCTCTCTTCAGTGGCAGTGAGCATGTCACAGGGGGTTGGAGGTTAGAGGTTAGAAAGCAAGCAACCTCTCTCAACACTCTCCAGGCACCACAGGGCTGAACCCCAGTGCACCGTGGTCATGGTGAATCACGGGCATTTTGCATACTCAGTTCACTGTAGGCTTATCAGGATTGTAGCCTTCTAAGTAGAGGAACACCTGGTAAAAAAGGTATTTCAAGATCGTCTTTGAATAATAATAGTTCATCTATTACATTTATGCATATTTATAAGTGATTGGGGCAGCCTTCTGCTTCCCAAAACCCTGCTGTGTGTGTGTATGCATGTGTAAATGTGTAGATATATGTATGCATGCGTGTGTAAATGTGTAGATATGTATATGCATGCGTGTGTAAATGTGTAGATATGTGTGGGTGTGGGTGTGGGTGTAAGAGGAGGGACAGGATGAGCTCTGGAGAGCAGCCAAAGCAAAGGCTGACAGACTGCAGTCAAGCCATCACCTTGCAGGAAGGTATGTGTGGTGTATAGCCCAACCGGACTCTTCCTGGGCCTGTGTCCTGTCATGTAAGGGGAACTCAGAGGGACAGGCCCCCTTTCTCTCGGGGTGACTTGGCGCCAAAGCCCAGCTTACTGCTGCCTTTCCCTGTGGCTCCGCTGTTACTCACGGGACAAGGAGGGATGAAACTGACCAAGTTGTGTTGAGGAATTTACTCTCTTTTCAGCCATGTATGTACTCGTTTAAAAACATCATCTGTCAGGTGTTAGTGATGGGTGAAGACTGCTCCAGACAGCAACAAGCCAAATAGACCAGGAGCCGAATCTGTCCTCCCTGCAGTTACACAGCTCTGTGCATCGTTGAAATGCTCGAGTCTCTGTGTGAATTAAAAACAATCAAATAACCAAGAAAGCAAGGCCAGGTGTCCCAGGTTCCCTGGTGGCCAGGTGCGCTGGATCCCCCTGGGCTCTGTCGTGGGCTGGCATCTGTTCACTGCCACTAGCTGCCATGTCCCTGCCCATTGCCCTCCTCCTCTCGTTCAGTGTGAGTTCTGTGTGGCAGAAGCTGCGTGGCCAGCCAGGTGCCCTGCACTTCCCAGATGCTGCCTGAACTGTCTGCATCGTGCACACTGCAGTTCTAAGTCCAAACACTCTGCTTTCATCCTGGACAGAGATCCATGCACCGGTTCAGGCCACACGCGGTGAATAGCTGCTGCAGTTGGAGGATAGGGCTAGCCTTCAGGGCCATGAAGACACAGCCCCTGTGTGTGGCCATGTGGGCTGCTAAGATGGGGGAGCCAGATGTGTAGACAATCAAAGCAGAATGTAATTAGTGCTAATCGAGGCGTATGCAAAGTGCTTGGGGCACTGGGGAGAAGCGCCTCCCAGCCTCGCCCACTACCTTCCAGCTGCTCCAAGACAGCTCCTGCCGCTGCCGTGCCTGTGAAACACTGGCTCTGCTCAGCCAGACCGATGGCCGTGGGCCTTCCCTGCATTGCCACGCGACTCCAGACAGCATCCTGCCTCCTGGTGGACGCACACTAGCCCTGCTCCTCTCCTCTCCTCTCAGCACTGGCTCTGTCACTGGCCATGCTGTGCTGGGCGATGGCTGTGGAGTTCCTGAATGTCCCTACACCCTTTCCTGTGCCTTGGTGCAGGCAGTCTGGGCTGCCCGACAGTTACCATGGCAACGGGGCTCTCTTTGCATATCTTCTCCAAGTGCAGGGTGCTTCCCTGCCGGCGTGGGGGCCCTGCTCGGCAGCCTTGCCAGACTGCAGGCCCTGCGTCTGCCTCTCTGGGTTGTTTCAAGGTCCTTGGTTTTGCCAGGTATCCACGGTGGCCTGAGAGCACGTGCAGGCTCTGCTTGCCCAGGTCTGACCCTGGCTGCCAGCAGCCCTTTAAAGAGCCACACGCAGGAACTGCTCAGAGTGAAGGCTGCCCCCAGGTCTCTGAGCATTCAGGTCGCTAGTAGCCAAGGACAAGGTGGTCACAGCAGAGAGGTGAGCGGGATGCCAGTTCTGCATGAATGAGAATGTGTTTGGTTTAGGGCCCCCAGGAGGACAAAGAGACATCTGTGCAGTGTGGGCCAAGAAGTAAGGGCTGTGTAGCTTGGAAGAGAGACGGTTCCTGCAACACATATTTGCTGATCAAATATTATCCAGAAAAGGGACCAGGCGCTTCAGGACCGCTTTAGCATCACTCAGACCAAAGACTGCAAGGGCAGAGGTCTTGGCGCTTTCTCCCACTCCCTGCCACTCCAGCCTTCAGAGGAGCTGGCCTTGGTCTCCAGGTGCACACGGTGATGCCAGAGCTGGGAGCATGCTGCCATTTCTCCCCTCATGAAAACATGGCCTCAGGTTTTCTTCACCACCTCCTGGCCCCACCCAGGAGTTGTGAGTGTTGCCTGTCCCTTCACCTGTAGGAGGCAGAAGGAATGGGCGATGAAGGATGGACTTTAGGGAAACTGATTAAGGAACAGTGAGGCCAGGAGTTCACTGGTCAGGGCACTCATTTCACTTCTTGGAGAGCCAGATGTCTTGGGAACGAGATGGACTTAGGGGGCCACTTCCATGGTAGTGTCATGGTGAGACACTGAGACCACGGCTGCCAAGACATAGCATGTCTGAGCTACCTTGAAGCTCTGGTCCTTTCTCTGGAACCCTGACCCTGGCATTGATGTTGTGTTCATTCCCCTTGATGCCGGAAACGTTGGGGCTGTGTGGAAGAGGGGGTGCCACCAGGAAGAGACAGCGGATGCTCTGGCTGTCTGGGACCGTCCTACTGGCTCACACCAAACAGTGCAGTGTGTCTTTGGACTGCATCTCGCTCTCCTTCTGGTCGGGATGGTCTGGGCACACCAGGAGTCCCAGCATGGCAGAGGTCATGTGGCAGGGTGTCGCACAGTGCCCGCGTGTTCACTTCCGGGCTCTCAGGACACAGGCCACTCGGGCAGCTTGCTAGGCCCCAGGTCACAAAGGCAGATCTTGTTCACTTTGCCCCTGTGGCTGAGCTCTTCCACTGGAGCCGCACAAGGTAACTCTGGGGTCTTCATCAGTACTCCTCAGTGTGTGAAGACTGGGGGTCCTCCCTCGTGCCACGGCCGTCAGACCCCTGACCAGCTGGTCATGCTTTCTGCATATGTATCCATTTCTCTTCCCTGCCTTTGTGTGGTGACACCTGGCATCCCACAGGAGTGACAGTCCAGCCCCGGCTGCTCTGCTTCCTACCCAGCTCCCTACTAATACGCCCAGGAAAGCAGCAGCTCCAGTACCCGGGCCTCTGCCACCCTGTGGGAGGCCTGGATGCAGTTCTCAGTTCCTGATTGAGGTCTGGCCCAACGCTGGCCACTGTGGCCATCTGGGGAGTACACCCAGCCGGCAATGGAGGATCTTGCTCAGTCTCTCTTTCTCTGTAGATCTGCCTTTTCAGGAAGTTGAGTAAGTTTTGCAAACAGCATGTTTTTGTGGGCAATGGAAGCCTGTTGTCCTCTCACTGCATGTTCCAGGACAGATATTCCTGCCCTTGACCCCTCTTTGTGGGGAACAGGAGAAGGCAGCAGCCTCCCAGGGTAGGGCCCAGAACAGTAGAATGACCTTGAGGGCCAGGACCGGAGCTGGCAGCCAGTGCACGGCTCTCCCACCCAGGGACTTGGTGCCCAGGTGATGGACCCGCGCAGCCTCCCGATTCATGCAGCCTGAACTCTTCCCGAAATCCACGCAGGGCTCCAGAAGGGCACAATGTCTCCTCGGCTCACCCTCCACCCCCCTGCTGCCACTCAGGACGTTTGGGATGGCGAGCACGCCTGCGATGACCTCACCTCCGTGGCAGCAGGCTGACTCACCCGTCCAGTCGCTCAGGCTGAGCTCATGGACAGCACAGCCAGGCACCGGGGGCGGAAGGAGACCAGGTCTTTCCCAGGTCGGAGCGGCTGAAGCTGACAATGGAATCAGAGGGAGACGGCTCAGGCTCAGTGCTCAGAGCAGGCGGTTCCCCCTCCCCACCCCGCTGCCTTGGGCTCTTTCAGTCTGTGGCTGGCGCGATTCTGGCTACTGTGAACGCATTAGTTAAAACGTGCTACAAAGCAGGGCGTCGTCTTAGGCGAACATGGTCAACCATCAAGGGCAGGAGGGGGACCCGAGTCGTTACCAGCATCAGGCCTTGAGACCTGAGCAAGCTTTGCCTGTTGTCGTGGTGACGACCCTCCTAGCAGACCACCCTCCCCTTTGGCTGTCACATCTCTCACTCCGGAGCCGTTCCCTGGTCTTCCCTTCCTTCTCAAGACCTTGCCGCATGTGAAGACTCCAGGCCAACTGTTTTTTGATTAATGCCCCTAGCTTCCGATCTGTCTGATGTTTCCTCCTGATTAGATTCAGACGGTGCACCCTTGGCAGTGACTTCACTGCATCTCATCGGGCAGGACACCAGCCTGATTTGTCCCGGAGTGAGGGTCCTCAGGACGCTCTCTGCTAGTCTTCTCCATCACAAAGTCACCCTTGCCTTCCCTGTAACTGCGTGGTGATACTCACAGATTAAGCTTGTTTGACATCTGCTTACCTCAGTGAGAGCTCACGGTTTTGTACCCATGCGATGGAGTACAGACCTCTTTATCATTTACTTTGAAGTTCAAACAGCATCAGTGGGAATTCCTGCAAGCTGGCTCCTGGGCCTCTTCTGTATGGCCCCAAGCAGGGTCTGAGTACTCTCTTGTTTCTGGCACAGTCCAGGCTCATCTGGTGCTCTGCAGCCCAAGGTTGAAACCAGCTCCTTCTCCAATGGCTCTTGAGTCTTTTCAGTGGAGAGTAGTAATTAGACGCAACACCGAAGTGTGCTTATGGAGCTAGGGTGACACCCAGACTCCGGTGGCGGACAGCGTGAGGGCGTAGACTTCGGTCCACATATAGCTGGGTTTGTAATTCACTTTTGTTTATGGAACAACTAAATACCATGAGTTCATATATTTATCACAGATTCCAACAGCTCGGGATTCACTTTAGTTTTTCTTCTTCTCTGACTGGGGAGACCTCGCACGAATGATTGCCACCGTACTTGTACTTGACCCATCTGCCCATGTGTAACCAATCTGCTGTTGCTACTGCTGCTCCTTCCTGGCCTGGCTGCCCTTCTCCAGGTTCACGTCCTGGCCTCTGCTGGTGGCCTGTGCAGCCTGGTGCCGAGTCCTCACCTCTTCAGGTCCTTCCAGCCACACTGCAATGCCTGTGTGTGATGACTTTCTCCCTCTACGGAGCTCCTCATCACTCCGGGGTTGATACTGCAAGCTGGGCAACCCTGTGGCTGACCAATGCCAGGGGAACTTCCCACGTGGCCTCAGGCTCCAATTCCTGAGCCAAGCTGCCCATCACAGGGGAAGCATCCGACCTGAGCTTCAACCCCCAACCTGGGTTGTTGGGTCTCCTTAGGGGCCAACTCTCCCCTGATGGTGCTGTGAGCTTAATAGTTCATGAAGGGAAGAGACAGCAAGGGAAAAGCCAAGAATAAAGAGAACTAGGGCTTGGTAGAGGAAGGGAGGGAAGGCGAGAGGGAAAGAGAGAGAGAGAGAATGAGAAAGGTTCGTTTAGGTTTCTCTGCTGCAGGAGGTGAGTCCCTCTGCCTCTGTCCAAATGAAGATGTGAGGACGGCTACCCTGTAAAGGCTGGCTTGGCAGAGGCCCCCGAGACAGGTGACCTCTGTGTGGGTGCATTAAAGTGCAGTGGGTAACAGAGTGTGGGCGACCTTTGGGTAATATGCAGATTATCCCATTCGGAGGAACATTAGTGAAGTGCTAATTGGGCTTTCTAAATGCAGTTTGGTGCCAGTTGCAGGAATAACTCTGGCACCTGCTTGGACGTTAGACTTGCAGATTAACTCACATGGAGAGAGGAGCAGAACAGGGAATAATTTGTTCTCTAATAAGCCACTTGGAAGCCAACTTGCTGCTACAGGTGGTGTCAGCAAAGTGCAGCTCAGTGATTACAACAGGAAGCTGTGTGTCTGGTACGCAGGGTTCCATGCCCTTGGTGCCAGGTTCCTCTGAGCAGCTCACCTCACTTTGCATTCACTGGCCTCAATTTACCTCCTCCTGCCACATTAGGAATCAGAATCATCGCATCTGGTTTGGGCAGAGTGGACCTGAGCAGCTCTGTTTTTTGGATTTGCCGCTGGTGTGCACCTGAACAGCTCTGACAAACATGGCCAGAAGGCACAAGTGCAGCAATGGGCACCTGCACTGACTGGTTCCCAGCCACCCCTGGCCACCTGGGATATCGCCAGCGATGCGCATTGCCAGGCCCCTTCCACACCTGTCGAGTCAGCCACGGTGAGCTGGTGCCCAGGAGACTGACTGTCCCAGCACACGTGTTTCCCGGCAGGCAGAGCAGCCTCTGCAGAGCAGTGGATGACTTACAAGTGGTTCCTCGGATCCTACTGTGCACTTGGCAATGTGTAGACATGTTGAGCTGATCTGTGAACAAGGTGGCCCTTGTGGGGCTTAATGTCTAGCTGGTGATGTATTCGGCAAGAACACAGTGTGATGCTAGGAATGACAGAACCGGTGTGGGGGGTGGGGAGGGGAGAAGCTTGGGGGTGTCAGGGAAGGCCACTCAGACAGTGATCCTGCTCTGCATTAACCATGCTGCTGAGTAAGCTCAGCACAGCTGTAGGGAGGGTGTGCAGGTGGGAGGACCACAGGCCTTTCCTGGTTCATAAAGGCAGATAGGAGGGTGTGCAGGTGGGAGGACCACGGCCTTTCCTGGTTCATGAAGGCAGCCAGGGAAGGGGCAAAACGTGGCATCTTCAAAGCTGCAGGAACTTGGAGATGGGCCATGCTGTCTCCTTCCTCCTGGCTTTTCCTGAGAGGGCACTGGCTCCCTGGCAAGGGCACTCTGTTTACCATCAGCCGGATGCAGATAACGTCATCATCATTTTCCAGGGGCCAGATACATGCAATATTAAAAAAGAAATCATGCGATTTGCTGACAGCACTTAATAGGTAATTCAAGGGGCCTTATTGTTCCTATTCATCACGTCTGGCTTGTGACAGGCAATGAGCTCTCTGGCGCAGGTGGGGTGGGCTTCGTGTGTTCAGTTTGGATCTCTCATTCTCTCTGTGATGCTGACTGGCAGGTGACACTCTGCATGAATGGACAGTGAGAGAGGCCACTGATGCTGAAGTGGGTGTGAGAGAAGCAAAAGAGGCGCCAGGCAGGCAGAGGCTGCTGCTCTGTGGATGGCTGGGTAACGCTGACCAGTCCCAGACCTCCGACAGGGAGGGCAGCCATTGGTGGTACATGCGCATCTGTGGAGTGCTGAGCCATCGCGGGCTTCTACTTTTGGAACTGGGTCACAGAGCAGCTGTATGGCTCTGAGCTTAGGGCCTCCCCTCATTTCTGAGCAGTTTTTCTCACGTGTGTGTGTGTGTGTACATGCACAGGTGTGTGGGTGCACCATGTGTGTGGGTAGACTGTGAGTGTGGGTAACCATGAGTGTGGGTGCACCGTGAGTGTGGGTTACACTGTGAGTGTGAGTTACGATGTGAGTGTGGGTACACTGTGAGTGTGGGTACAATGTGAGTGTGGGTTACACTGTGAGTGTGGGTACAATGTGAGTGTGGGTACAATGTGAGTGTGGGTTACAATGTGAGTGTGGGTGCACTGTGAGTGTGGGTTACAATGTGAGTGTGGGTTACAATGTGAGTGTGGGTACACTGTGAGTGTGGGTTACAATGTGAGTGTGGGTTACAATGTGAGTGTGGGTTACAATGTGAGTGTGGGTTACAATGTGAGTGTGGGTACGCTGTGAGTGTGGGTTACAATGTGAGTGTGGGTACACTGTGAGTGTGGGTTACAATGTGAGTGTGGGTACACTGTGAGTGTGGGTTACAATGTGAGTGTGGGTTACAATGTGAGTGTGGGTTACAATGTGAGTGTGGGTACACTGTGAGTGTGGGTTACAATGTGAGTGTGGGTTACAATGTGAGTGTGGGTTACAATGTGAGTGTGGGTGCACTGTGAGTGTGGGTTACAATGTGAGTGTGGGTACACTGTGAGTGTGGGTTACAATGTGAGTGTGGGTTACAATGTGAGTGTGGGTACACTGTGAGTGTGGGTTACAATGTGAGTGTGGGTTACAATGTGAGTGTGGGTTACAATGTGAGTGTGGTTACAATGTGAGTGTGGGTACGCTGTGAGTGTGGGTTACAATGTGAGTGTGGGTACACTGTGAGTGTGGGTTACAATGTGAGTGTGGTTACAATGTGAGTGTGGGTACGCTGTGAGTGTGGGTTACAATGTGAGTGTGGGTTACAATGTGAGTGTGGGTACACTGTGAGTGTGGGTTACAATGTGAGTGTGGGTTACAATGTGAGTGTGGGTACACTGTGAGTGTGGGTTACAATGTGAGTGTGGGTTACAATGTGAGTGTGGGTTACAATGTGAGTGTGGGTACACTGTGAGTGTGGGTGCACTGTGAGTGTGGGTTACACTGTGAGTGTGGGTTACAATGTGAGTGTGGGTACGCTGTGAGTGTGGGTGCACTGTGAGTGTGGGTTACAATGTGAGTGTGGGTTACAATGTGAGTGTGGGTACACTGTGAGTGTGGGTGCACTGTGAGTGTGGGTTACACTGTGAGTGTGGGTTACAATGTGAGTGTGGGTACACTGTGAGTGTGGGTTACAATGTGAGTGTGGGTTACACTGTGAGTGTGGGTTACAATGTGAGTGTGGGTACGCTGTGAGTGTGGGTTACAATGTGATACGCTGGCAGGCAGGGTTTTTCCCATTCTCTGACATTTGCTACAGGGAGTGTCAGAGGAGAGTATGAGACTAAACAATGATCAACACCCAGAGGGATCAAGGGGTTTACAACAAGGATAGAGATTCCACCCCCAAGAGGACAGTGCAGGGGACACCTGTCCTCTGCTCAGCTGATTCTTTCCCAAGTGTATTTAGAGACCCAGCGAGGGGCGCTCCAGTATGGCAGGTGTTCTCAAAGACTAAGAGAACTGTCCCAGGAGCACAGTAGACAAACCCAGAGCTCTTGGCCATCCCAACGGGGTTAGGAAGGATCCTTTGTGTTTGTAAGTTGCTGTGAGGTCAAAGGATTCACAAGAGACAGAAGGTAGAAGCAAGCCAAGCGGTGATTGCTGACACTACAACAGAACGCTAGGCACAGTGCAGAGAGCCACACGGAGGCTGTTCAGACTTTCCGAAGGAAGTTCTGACACACACCACAAAGTGAACAAACCTTGGAGGCACTGTTAATGGAAGAACAACTTCTGGGTGATTCTAGGCCTACAATATACCTGGAGACAGAGAGGGTGATGGGGCCGCTGGGGCTGGGGTCTTAGTGTTTGAGGAGGCACAGGGTTTTACGAGGAAAAGGGGAATTGCAGGCTGGGTGGTGCTTGAGGTCGCACAGCAGTGTGGTGTGTCCAATACCATGCCACTGTGCATGGAAAATCATTGAGATGCTGAGTTGTATGCCACACAGCCTTTGCCTAGCAGGAGGTGCTCAGAGACGCAGCACTGCAGGCTGTCAGTGTGGGGTTCCAGGTGGGCTGTGTGAACACCTGCACAGAGCGGGAAGGCAGTGGGGGTGAGCAGAGACCCACAACAAGCCTGGGGCCCCTGCAGCAAGAAACCCCCCTCAGGCTTTTGCAATCCGTGCCACACAGATTCCTGGCATAGGCTCAGTTCACACTGACCTTGAAAGAGATGTTGGCAGTGTCAGGGGTCTGTGCTGATCATGGAGGGTGGGGGCCAGGGTGGGTCTGCATCCACCTGAATAGGACATTGAGAGATTCAGGAGTCACATGGGGAGGCTTAAGGAGTAGATGCCTTTCCTGCACAGGGGAGGGGTGCTGGTGCCCAGTCAAGGTGTGCTGAGAGGTGCCTGTGAGCCTTGGGACAAAGCTGCAAGCATCTTGTGCTAGCTCCCAGGGCAGCCCACGCCCCACTCTGTGCTCAGACCTGCAGCCATCTTAGTCTCTCAGCCAGCAGGGAGGCCAGAAGGATCTTCCTTTCGGGAGACTTCCAGGCAGAGCTCAGGACTGATGTGGATGTGCTCCGAGTTAAAGGACTCTTAGTTGTTCTCATGTCAAAGGGAGCTTGACTATTACAGCAATGAGGATTTAGCAGTGAATGTGGGTGACTGTTAAATCCATCAGTGACTCACCAGAACTGTCGAAGTGTGCGCCTTGTGTGGTTCCATGTGCTGTGCATGGATCAACCATGCACCTCTTGGACAATTACAAAGTGCATAGAACTCCCTGGGATCCAGAGAGACAAGAGGGTGCCCTCCTTGGAAGACAACCTTCGTGCATAGAGGAAAGGCAAGCTGAAGGGCGGGCCGAGGAGTCCATGGGGCTCTACTTGTACCTGAGCATACGCATGAGCTGCGTCTCCCCACATTACACTCAGGACCAGGTGCCATCTGTTGAGCAAAAATTTTTTTTTAAGATTTGTTTATTTACTTGTTTGAAAGGTAGAGTCACAGTGAGAGACAGAGAAAGGTCTTCCTTCCCTTGGTTCACTCCTCAGATAAAGGCAACAGCCAGGGTTGGGCCAAACTCGAGCCAAGAGCTTCACCCAGGTGTCCCACATGGGCGGCCCAAGCACCTGGCCATGTTCTGGTGTTTTTCAAGGAGCATCAGCAAGGAGATGCCCAGGAAGTGGAGCAGCTGAGTCAAAGTGGAGCCCATATGAGATGTTGGCATAGCAGCTGGTGGTTTAATGATTTGCAGCAACTCTGGCCCTGATAATTATTATTTAACTTATAATGAAAAATAATGGCTTAGCCCAAAAGTCACTGTAAAGTCCCGTTTCCCAAATCACATGGATTTTCAGGCCTTTGAGCCCCACAGAACATCTGTATCCTGAGGTTAAGCTGGCCATGTCAGTGTTTCTCTGCAGACTCACCTCTTGCACACCAACCAACACTGTCCACACAACAGAACCGCGTGGACCTGCCAGGGCTGCACACGGGTGGCCTAAAGAACCGAGGCTTATTGTCTCACGGCTCTGGAGGCCCAAAGTCGCAGGTCAAGGTGTTGGCCAGCCAGCTCTTGAACCTGCAGCAAGATTCTTCCCTGTCTCCTCGGCACTGGTGCTCCGGCCAGCTTTGAACCCTGCTGGACTGGCACCCTTACCCCTAGCTGCATCTTCACATGGCCTCCCCTTGGTCTCTGTTTTCACACTGCTGTCCTGCCTCCCTGTGGAGGCACCGGCCACCCTGTCTACTCTCCACCTGTGTGGCTCATCTTCACTGATTATGTGTGCCATGGCCATGTTGCCAAGTACAGTCACATCCTGCCATGGTGAGGGTCAATGTGTCTGCCTGGAAGGAGAGAAGAGAAACTAGATGAGCTAGAGATAGGGATGGTGATGGGGGTGTGTGTGACCATCCAGGTGTGTGTGTGTGTGTGATGTGGGGTGACCATCCAGGAGTGTGTGTGTGTGTGTGTGTGTGTGACCATCCAGGAGTGTGTGTGTGTGTGTGTGTGTGTGTGATATGGGGTGACCATCCAGGAGTGTGTGTGTGTGTGTGTGTGTGTGACCATCCAGGTGTGTGTGTGTGTGTGTGTGACCATCCAGGAGTGTGTGTGTGTGTGTGTGTGATATGGGGTGACCATCCAGGAGGGTGTGTGTGTGTGTGATGCCTCAGATCTGATAGCATACTGATATCTGTACATAAAACCACACACTCACGGTGAGCTTCTGTTTTATATTTTCATATACAGTGTTGGTTCATTTTTCATATTTATTTTTATTTTCTCAAGAGGCACAGTTAGAGAGAGGGACAGGCAGAGAGATAGAGAGTCCTCCATCCACTGGTTCACTTCCAAAATGGTCACAAAGACTAGGGCTAAGCTAGCCTGAAGCTGGATCCAGGAACTTCATCCGGGTCCCCACATGGGCACAGGGACCAAGCACTCAGACTGCCCTTGGCTGCTGTTCCCGGTGCCTTATCTGGGAATTACAGTGCAAGTGGAACACCTGAGAGGAACTGGCACCCATATGGGATGCTGGTATCAAAGGCAGCAGTGCCACCAGCTATGCCACAGCGCCAGCCCTTTATGCCGAGTCTCCAAGAGCCCGCACCTTGATGACAGCCTTAAGTGTGTTTGGGACATGCTGACGAAGATGCCACACTTGACCGAGAATGCCAACGCTGGCCCAAGCATGAGGCCACAGTGACGTACGGAATGCCAATGCTGGCCTCACGGAATGCAGGCACACAGGAGTAATGTTAGGGTTTGTTTCTCTACTTCCTGCTGGGAGCTTGAGTTTGGTGACATTGGTACCCTATGTCTCGATGTCTGTGGTTATGTGTGTGTGCACATACATGTATACATATATGTGTACATGTGTGTTAACTTCCTCAGCCTCATCTCTCTCCTCCTCATTGGTGTGAGATCTGAGTGGCACACAGAGAAGATCACACACCGTAGTGTCAGCCGAAGGTGAACTGCGCACACTGTGCCTGGCTGGATCACGAGTGGACCTTCCAGCCTGTCCTCTGGGTGATGGCCTCTCTGGTCCCAGGAGCTGCTGCAGGTCACGGCACTTCTCACACTGGAACTTCCTGCTGCTTCTCTAACTTCTGCCTGGCCCAGTTGCCTAGCAATGACAGCACTTTCCAGAGGGGCCATTCTGGTGCCTGCCCGCCTGCTCCCCATCCCATCTGCAATTTAAATTCCCTGACAGGCAGAGGCAGCCAAGCTGTTCACTTGAGATTGTAAAAAGTTAGATTGAAATACAAGGACTACCCAGCGCCTCGAGCCCTTCATACATTTGACTTTGATGTAACTGGGGGAGAGGGATCCAGAAGGAGCCAGGGAGGGGACAGCATTACTGCTGTTACCCATGCAAGCCATTGACAACACGTGAGCAGCAGTTCCACCCCTGCCTCTGTCCTCCCATATATGCCTGTTCTCAACCCGGCCTCCCATCGTGCTGGCTCTTTGCAGTCATTACCAACCCTTGGGTAGAGAGCTTCTGAACAGCCATGGCTGTCTGGACCAGAAGAAGAGCCACATGGAGCACACAGCGCCCTCCTTTCCCCCTGGGAGGACCCGGTACTGCTGAGCAGCCATGACCATGCTGAAGCCGCAGCTTGCTGGGCTCCACACTGGATGAGGGTGTATGGAGCGCCCGAGGCAGCCTCAGAGTCCAGTGGAATCCCAGGAGGAAGGCAGTGTCCCTCAGTTTCCTGCAGTGGAGTGTGACCGAGGTGACTCCATCTCTGCAATCTGCCAGTCCAGATTGAGATGCATTAGAATGAGGCGTTGAGAAGGTGTCGGCAGAACCGCTGTGGAGATGTGAGTCTGTGAAGAGCTCTCGCCTCCCAGCTCTACCCTGCTCTCCTGTTTTGTACTCTGGGTCCTGCCTTTTCAGTCTCAGGATCCTTCAACTTTTTAAAATCCTCTTTCATCTCTTTTTCCCTCTACTCTTCCAAGTCCAGCTGTGAGTCATCCAGCATCCAGGGACGGTGCGTGGGAACCACCAACACAAGATGGAGCACCCAACAATCTAAGGCAGACAAGAATGACCAAAGCAGGATTTGGAAACACTCACCAGTCCTGCCAATAAGCCGCCTCTGGATGTTGTCAATGGCAGCTGGCAGCACAGACACCAGCCTTGGAGGGGCTGTGTGTATGAGAGGGTTGTCTTTTTTCATTAGTTTTATTTTTTATAATGATTACATGCTTGATCAGGGTGGGAAGGATTGAGGTTTAGGGAAAAGTGGGTGAACTCATTGTTTCCAATTTTGCTGTTTCTTGTTATTTCTGGGAAAGGGGAGAGGCAGTGGGGGAAGCCACACTCGACTTTCCAAACGTCCCGGTGCCCGGGGATGAGACTCCGCCACCGCGAATGAACCCAGGGTCCCCATGCGCACATATTCCAAGGGTTCTGCCCAAGTGGTTTGGACAGTTCTGGAATGCTGTTGGTTTCACCTATCCAAGGATGATGTCACCCTCCCAGTGTCCATTGGCTGACATAGTAAGCCTCAAGTTTGCATTCACCGGGATTCTTTGCTGTCATCGTTGACTGGGGTAGTTGTCCGGTTTGTTCTGTCCTGCTTCTTCGGCTATGGCGTCAAACGAGCTGTTGTGTTCTTTTACAACACAGCCTGCATTGTTGATAATCTATGTGTTGTAGAAACAGGACCCTTAGCACACAGGAGTGCAGGGATCGTGGGTGTGGAGGGCGGTTGACCAAAACCAAGTCACGCTCAGCGTTCTGGCCATGGTAAAACCAAACAGAATGGACCAAGTCCTGGGCAAAATTGCTGGTGGGGTGTCAAAAGGTGCAATTGTTGTGGAAAACAGCTTGACAGCTCCTCAAAAATCTAGTTGTGGGATTCACTTAAAACCCAGCAAGCGTACTCCTGAACGTAGAGACAGAAAAGTGAAACTTGAGTATGTAATTGTATGCCGGCGTTCACAGCAGCCTTATTTACAGTAGCAAAAGATGGGAGCAAACCCAGGACCCTTGCGGTGAAGAGGGAGGTGTTGTAGAGCTATACGATGGACCATCACCCAGCTACCCAGGCAATGCAACTCTGACTCACACCCTAAGCACTCAGGCACTGTGTGATGGCACTTCCATGAGGCACCCACCCCAGTCAGATCTGTACACTTCTGTTGAATGTGCAGACTCCCAGCGGCTGGGAGCAGAGTGAGTGGGTTTGATTTTGTTTTTTTAAAGATTTTATTTATTTTATTACAAAGTCAGATATACAGAGAGGAGGAGAGACAGAGAGGAAGATCTTCCGTCCGATGTTTCACTTCCCAAGTGAGCCGCAACGGCCAGTGCTGCGCCGATCCGAAGCCAGGAACCAGGAACCTCTTCCAGGTCTTCTGGTCTCCCACGCGGGTGCAGGGTCCCAAAGCCCTGGGCTGTCCTCGACTGCTTTCCCAGGCCACAAGCAGGGAGCGGGATGGGTAGCAGGGCAACCGGGATTAGAACCGGCGCCCATATGGGATCCCAGGGCATTCAAGGTGAGGACTTTAGCCGCTAGGCCACACCGCTGGGCCCTGGGTTTGATTTTGATGAATGGCTGCAGGGTTTGTGTTGGGGTGTTGATATTGGGGAGCGGTGTAAAGAATTGAGAATAGTTGCAATGCCACCAGAGCAACTGCCCATGTGAGGGGTGGGGTGGGTGGGGTGGGGGGTCATCAGAGCTGCAAAGTGGAAAAGCAGAAGGCCTGTAGGCCGGGGGTTCCCCAACACTTTGCTTGGAGAACCCCAAGAGCACAGGCATTGCCACATGGGGTGGGAGAGCAGCAGAGGAGTTGGAGGGAAGGAGGGTCCTTAGGGAACCTTGAGCCCTGCTCTTAGCCCTGCTTTTAGTGCCCTGCTCTTAGCGCCAGGGCCTGGATGAGTGCCCGAAGGAGACAAGCGGCCTGGCATTCCTCCCAGCCCTCCCAAGACAGGAATCAGATGAAGTCTCTGGGAGGTGCTGATGGACAAGGGTTTTCAGACCCCAAGGGACTTGAAAGGAGAGGGCTTAATGGCCCTAAAAGGCAGCCCGAGACTAGGGACCTATTCTTGCCTCCCCATCTTCTTTCCGCCTCCTGCCACCTTCTAGGTCCTGCCCAAGCTGTCAACTTCCTGCTCTCTCTCCCTCCCCAGCCCCCACTCCCATCCCAGGTTAAACCTTGGGGACCTGCTCCCATAGGATCCTCCATCTCTCTCCAAGATCACGTTGAGAAATAACTGTGAGCTGTGCACTGGAACAGCTGGAAACTAGACTGACCAGGTGGGGCAGGGCAGGTAGAAGAGGCTCAGCGGAGGGCAGGTGCTTCTCGGAGCAGCAGGTGTGGCAAAGGATTTGCAGCATCTACAAAGCCCTGGAGTTGGAGCCAGGCCTGGCAGTGCTGGGGCCCAGCCCCTGCTTGCCTGCTGCCCCCTCCTCACCATTGCCTTCTTTCCCTGCCCCCACTCCCGTCTTTCCTGCCTCCCAGGCCCCCGCTTCTCCCACAATGGCCTGTGGAAGGTTTCTGAGGCAGGTGGCCATGGATCAATTCCAGCCACGCTCACAGCTGCGAGCCCTGTTTTCTCAGGTCCGCGGAGCAGCTCTCCTCCACCCTGTGATCTTTCTGCTGCTCATGCATCCAGTGGTTACAAATAGCTCAGCCTTCCCCATGCTGACTGCAGCGCTGGGACATTACAGTAATGTGCCCATTCAAATCAAGTGGATGCCAAGCTTGCTACAGCAGCTTTTACCACGGAACATTTAGCCTTCAATAATAGCGTTCTGGGTCCCTCCGGGCCTTTCCTCCACGCACGTACCTGGGATGTGCTTTCTCTCCTTCCTGCCACGATCCCCCCGCCCAGTGCTCAGGAGGGACAGAGACGATTTGTGTTTGAAGCAGATGTGGAAATGAGGGATCATCCTGTAGAAACGAGAGGGTGAGGGTTGATAGGACAAGCAGCCGTCACCATGTACACTTCCTCTCTGTTGCTTGGGTTGCGGCAGGAGGGGAGTGGCTGTTGGCTGCCCTGGGGACAGGTGTGTCAGCTGTAGGGTTGGGGCAGGCGGGGAGTGGCTGTTGGCTGCCCTGGGGACAGGTGTGTCAGCTGTAGGGTTGGGGCAGGCAGGGAGTGGCTGTTGGCTGCCCTGGGGACAGGTGTGTCAGCTGTAGGGTTGGGGCAGGCGGGGAGTGGCTGTTGGCTGCCCTGGGGACAGGTGTGTCAGCTGTAGGGTTGGGGCAGGCGGGGAGTGGCTGTTGGCTGCCCTGGGGACAGGTGTGTCAGCTGCAGTTCACAGATGAGACGGAGGAGGCTGAGGGGTACAGGACCTGCTAGGCACAGGTGTGGAACTGCACCTTGCAGCTCATTTTCTCCAAGTCCTTCTGCTGACCTCTCTCCAAGGAGAGCGAAACCAGGGCTGGCCCTGGGAAATTCTAGGCTCCGAGATGCTGCCCTGGCCAGGCCCCCGAGAGGCTGCCCTGGCCAGGACCCTTCTGTGGCCAGTGCTCTTCACCCAGCTTTCTGGAGCGTCGAGTCCAGTCCCCGTTGCAGCTGGTGGCCGTGGTTCCCCGCCCTGCTTGTCTCAGGCCAGTTTCCACCCAAACTTCCTCACCTCCTCAAGATGCTAGCTGAAGCGAGTTGGGGTGGTGCTGTGAGTGGAGGCCCATGTCCTGTGCAATTGTCTAGGGTGAATACAGAGTCGCCAGGCAGGGTTGCCCAATGGGTGTGGCCAAGGCAGAAGCAAAGCAAGGAGAGGGTCCAGGGCTCTGCACACACCGTCCAACCCTGCGTGTCCGTCATGCAGGCCACTGTTTGCAGGAGCTGCAGGCTTTAACCTGGAGTGAACGTCCAGGCCCTTCTTCTGTTTTTAACAAATTTATTTATTTTTAATGGAAAGGCAGATCAGATTAATGGAGAGATGGAGAAAAAAAATCTTCCAAACAGCCACAGTGATTGGAGCTAGCTGAGCCAGTTCCAAAGCAGGGGCCAGGAGCTTCTCGCCAGTCTCCCATGTGGGTGCAGGTCCCAAGGCTTTGGGCCATCCTCGACTGCTTTCCAGGTCACACGCAGGGAGCCAGAAAGGGAAGTGGAGCAACCAGGACAAGAACCAGTGCCTATATGGATCCTGGTGTTTGCAAGGGGAGGATTTAGTCATGGAGTCATGTGCCAAGTCCTCCCCGGCCTCCAGCCCCACTTCCCCCTCCACCAGGCCCATGGCACAGGCGATGGTTGTGGCGTGGAGACAGTCCAGCCACCGCGAGAGTAGTCAGTGACCAACTGTGAGATCCCAGTGCTCTGTGGGGAGGGGTGCTGGTGTAGAAGCAGGGGGAACTGAGTACAGCTGCTGGATCTTCACTCGCTGGCGCGGTCATCCCATTGGTATAGCATCTGGAAGCCCACCAGGAGGGACCCAGGACCTTGACCTTTGTCCTGAATCCCAATGGTGAAAACGCCTTCGCCCTTCCAGCCAAGAATCCAGGCAGCCCTGTGCACCCTGCTCCCGACGGTGCTCTGTCAGTTGAGTTCGGCTTTGACTCCCACCGGGCCTCTGAAGGGGCACAGACATCTGGACACAGGGAGGTGGAGCCATGCCATTCCTGGTTGGGGCAGCAGAGGGCAGTGCTGACTTTGGAGAAGCATCCCTGTCTGCCGCAGCCCTTCTCACCTGCTGTCCTGGTCTCCTGGGGTCAGTGTGGCACAGCAGTGGCCTGGACAGGACTCCCAGGAGCACAGACGGGCCCAGCACACTCGTGGGTTTCCCAGTCCTGTCTCTCCCATGCCCACTGTGCTCTGCTCTGTTCTGCTGCGGGGTGTGGGAGAAGAGCGGGTAAGCCACATTGTGGCCATGTGCCTTTCATCTGAGGACAGGTTAGACACTGGGGTGTCAGAAGGACCAGCTCCCAAGGGGAGAACCAGTGGGAAAGATCTGTGAACCAGAATCTGTTGGTGTGTTCTCTGGTGAGTCGCCGTGTCCCTTGGTGCGGAGTTTTGGGGGACACGAGGACTCTGCATTGGAAGATCAGCTCTGAGCTGTCCTCCCGCCAAGGCCCACCTGTGGGGTCTCCTGCTTAGGCCTTCTCACTCTCCGCCATGGGTAGAGTGGGCGTCTCTCTGATGTGTCACACGTCAGAACTGGGTGAGGGGCCACGGGAGACGGTGCCTGAAGGGCCAGAGGCTGGCTGCCCAAGAGCAGAGGGACTCATCTTCCTGTGCCCCGGCTCCCCCTCCTCCCTGCTCACTGGGAGACATTCCTGGTGATCTCCTGCCCAAAGACAGTCAGTAGCCCAGGGGGCATGTCAGACTAATTTCGTTCACTGGCAACACCCACTGTTGGTGCTGTTGGCACTCTCTGTGGACTGACCCGGGAGCTCGCACGGGGGCAGGAGTCCATGCGTGGCCGTGGCTTTCCCGTGGCTTCCCGAGCTCTGAGCTTCAGTTTGTTCATCCACCAAGGCAGAGGCTGAAGGTGGCCACGGGAATCCATTGCTGCTCTGAGGTCTGTGTTGTGTGTGAATCCTTGACAAGCATGCCCAACACCTGACTCTGGAGACAGGAAGATGTAGGAGGAGGAGGCTGGGAGGGAGAGGAGGCTGGGAGGGAGAGGAGGAGGCTGGGAGGGAGAGGAGGCTGGGAGGGAGAGGAGGAGGCTGGGAGGGAGAGGAGGCTGGGAGGGAGAGGAGGCTGGGAAGGAGAGGAGGAGGCTGGGAGGGAGAGGAGGCTGGGAGGGAGAGGAGGCTGGGAGGGAGAGGAGGAGGCTGGGAGGGAGAGGAGGAGGCTGGGAGGGAGAGGAGGCTGGGAGGGAGAGGAGGAGGCTGGGAGGGAGAGGAGGAGGCTGGGAGGGAGAGGAGGCTGGGAGGGAGAGGAGGCTGGGAGGGAGAGGAGGAGGCTGGGAGGGAGAGGAGGCTGGGAGGGAGAGGAGGAGGCTGGGAGGGAGAGGAGGAGGCTGGGAGGGAGAGGAGGCTGGGAGGGAGAGGAGGCTGGGAAGGAGAGGAGGAGGCTGGGAGGGAGAGGAGGCTGGGAGGGAGAGGAGGAGGCTGGGAGGGAGAGGAGGAGGCTGGGAGGGAGAGGAGGCTGGGAGGGAGAGGAGGAGGCTGGGAGGGAGAGGAGGAGGCTGGGAGGGAGAGGAGGCTGGGAGGGAGAGGAGGCTGGGAGGGAGAGGAGGAGGCTGGGAGGGAGAGGAGGAGGCTGGGAGGGAGAGGAGGCTGAGAGGGAGAGGAGGCTGGGAGGGAGAGGAGGAGGCTGGGAAGAGAGCGAAAGGGCAGGTGGCAGAGGGAGTGTCCTGGCTGGTTTGCACCTGTTCTGAGGAAAACAGCTGAGCTTTGAAGCACATCTCCTGCACTGCAAGCTGTAAAAAGGGGGACAGCTGAGGAGTTCTCTGTCCGTGTTCAGAAACATAGAGGGGCACACAGGTGTACACAGATACACAGAGGGGCACACAGGTGTACACAGGCACACACAGATATGCACAGGTGTACACAGAAACACAGGGCACACACAGGTGTGCACAGGTACACACAGGGGCACACAGGTGCACACAGACACACATAGGTGTGCACAGGTACACAGAGAGGCACACAGGTGCACACAGGCACACACAGGTGTGCACAGGTACACAGGCACACACAGGTGTACACAGAAACACAGAGGGGCACACAGGTGTACACAGAAACACAGAGGGGCACACAGGTGCACATGGACACACACAGACGCGCACAGGTATACACAGGTGCACACAGGCACACACAGGTGTGCACAGGTACACAGAGAGGCACAAGGTGCACATGGACACACAGACACATATACAGGTGCACACAGGTGCATACAGGTTTACACAGGAACACACAGACACAGATACACACAGGGGCACACAAGAGGACACAGGTACACACGCCCATGCACTTACAACTCACATAGGCACACACACACACACACACCCTGGGGTGAGGGACCACATACTCAGAGCACTGTCTCTTGGGAGACATTCACGCAGCACCCACATCCATTCTCAGGACATACTTCTCAGCAGGAAGAGGCGGGTGAGGTCGGGGGTGGGGCAGGGCTGATCATCAGGCAGTCAGTACGCATGTCTGGGCTGCAGTGCAAACCCCATATTTCATGATATGTTCAACCTAATTTTCCAACTCATTGAAAACACTTGCCAGCTGCTGTCGAGTAACTCCATTTATCGTGTTCACGAACCTACTCCCACAGAGTCCCCCTGAAGGCCAGTCCCCGAGGAAGGCGCAAGACAAAGACCGAGCTGTGGGCCTTGGAGTCCGCCAACCACGCGGTTCTGGCGTGGGTGGGGTGTTGGCTGGGAAAGTGGGCAGTCCAGGAGCGATGGCTGCGCGTCCTGCAGGGGAGCATGTTGCAGGAGGTCGTCTGACTTTTTCCCACTGGTGTCAGCCGGTGTGCAGACTTGTAGGTACAACCACACACATGGACATAAAAGATTCCCGGGGACTTCTAGGGAACTTCCTGAGTTGGCTTCTTTCTTTAAAAAAGTATTTATTTAAAAGGCAGAATTACAGGCAGAGGGAGAGAGAGAGAGAACCTTGGCGTCACCGATTCACTGCTCAGAAATGGCTGCATAGCCTGGTGTGGGGACGGGCTGAAGCCAGGAGCCTGAGCTCCACCTAGGTTTCCCACGTGAGTGTAAGGTCCATGTTCTGCTGCTCTCCCAGGCTCATTAGCAGGTAGCTGGAACAGAAGTGGGTGGACCAGTCTCCCGCCCAGCACGCAGGGCGCTGCTATCAGCACCGCAGGCAGCGGCTGAATTCACAGCTCCAGGAGCTGGATCTTCTTGTTTGTTTTTCTTTGTTTTTGACAATCTTTACACAGTTAACTAGGGCATAAAGGTTCCAAGGCTACAGGAAAGTGGGTAAGACTATTATTTCCACATTTTTTCCTGTATCTGGGTAAAGGGGGAAGTAAAGGGAGAAGCCCACCCAGGCCAGGAGCTGATCTCACAGATACCTCCAGCTCTGGCACCAAGAACCCCCAGGACTCTAACCCTGGCTCTAAGGCCCCCTCCTCCCCCTCTCCCATGGACCTTTGTTCTGCCTTGCCTCTTGAAGAAGCTTCCAGAAGGAGGGGGAGGCTGTCCTGGAACATGTGTGGCTTTGGAGGGAGTGGAGGGTTTGAGACTTGGAGGAGTTACCGAGTGATGAGAAGGCACAGGAGGATTTGCAGGGGTAGAGGCTGCCTTGCGAGGGGACTGAGGTGTGTCACCTTTAGTTTCAGCTGTTGAGTCCCTGGGCTGGTCCCTTTGGCTCATTCCATCACTGCACATCAGTCGTGCAGGCCCACACTCAGAGAACCTTCTCTCGTTGCCTTCAACCCCCAAACCAGATTCAGATCTATCAGGGCTGAGTATATGCCCTTTGGAGACACACTTTTTCGCTCTTGGTCTGCCCAGCCAGTGTGACCTGTGAAGTGGACTTCTCCAGTGTGGCCAGGAGACTTGGCCCTGCTCAGTGGAGACCCCATCATTGGCACCCATTGGTACCAACTAGCAGGTGGCTATAGATTGGCTAGGAAGGGCTGAGGGAGAGGGGAGGCCTGGACCCTTGGGAGGGCACCTGATGAATGGGATAGCCCCTGCCCATGGCTTTGCCAGCTCTTCTCAGGCCAGTCTCTGCTACAGACCAGGCAGGGATGGTGGGCTCCTCCCCTCGCTGCACTGGGGAGGGGACATGGCCCTGTGCACCCCCCCACTCCCAGGGCCCTGGGTGATCTGCAATGCCAGGATGTGCAGTCCACCTGCAGACACTGAGCCACAGGAGACCTGGAGGCTGTGCAGTGTCCACGTGGTGCTGGGACACAGTGTGGACACGCTTGGAGGTGCTTTCACAACGGCTGTAGGGCTGCCATTGTGACACAGTGTGGTAAGCTGCATCCCATATGGGGGGCCGGTTGAAATCCCAGGTGCTCTGCTTCCAACCCAGCTCCTGCTGATTCACCTGGGAAAGCAGCAGAGGACAGCGCACTTGGGGTACCTAGAGGAAGCTCCAGGCTCTGGGCTTCTGCCTGCCCCAGCCCCGGCTGCTGTGAGCTTTGGAAAGATCTCTTTGTCTCTTTCTGTGTGCCGCTGTGCCTTTCAGACAGATCCAATAAGCCTTTAGACGCAGTGACTGGCCGTGGAGAACAGTGTCTGGAACATCTCTGCCACAGCCCCTCTTCCCCCACCAAATGCCCCTGTGTCCTGGGGTGGGCCTGCCCTGTGCGGGCCCGCAGCAGGGGTCAAGGGAGACTGAAGCCTGGCGGGGGCCTCCACCCACTCCTGCTGGAAGGACCCTGCCCTGCACAGAGCAGGGGCTCCCCGGCTGTGATTTCTGCTCTGACCAGGTCCAGCCCTCGTGCTCACCTCTTTAGAGGAAGCAGATTCTAATGTCCGCAGAGCCTCGTACTCAGCTGTGGCGGCAGTTAGAACTCTGAGTGTCTGTGTGGACTCTGGAGGAGGCTACTGGGCTGAGTAAGGCCCCCAACACACCTGCATGGTGGCACAGCCAGCAGCGGCCCTCCCTGGCTGTCCTGGGGCCCACGCTCAACACAGACAGCCACTGTGCATCAGCTTGGAGGTGCAGGCCACGGCAGGACGTGGGTGAGTGCTAGGGTAGGACTTGCAGCATTGATGGATCCAGCGGGAGTGTTTCCTCTCTGCAGGTTCCTGGCTTCTGATGGTCCTCTTTTACAACACAGCTCGTAGCGTGGGGGGCTGCATGTTCCTGTGGGCATCTTAGATGGAGGCAGAGGGCCCTGATTGTGCCCTAGCCTGGTAATGCCTGCTGTCAGCCTGGCTCCTGCTCTCCGGGGTCACAGGGACTTGCGATTCTCAGTTATGGGAGCCTGGCAGGTCCTCTGTGACATGGGCATGGGCATTCCAGAACTGAGAAGCCCCTCTACATCCCTCACCCAGGCAGGGCCCTGAGGAATTCAGTTTTCCAGCTCAAGGAAATTCTGAAAGGGAGGAGACTGATTTTCAGAATACCAAGAGTGATCCAAACCATGGTCAACCTCCTGCAAGGGGTGCCCAGCACACCCAGCCGCTGACAGCAGGCTCCCGGAGCGCCCTGCACCGCAGCGACTGTGCCTGCTGGGAGGCAATCCTGACTTCTGCGAGGCGGGGTGGGGGGAGCTCGGTCCTGCGGTCCTCCTGCAGGGCCTGCCAATGCCACCTGCCACCTCCTTAGGGACCACTGGTGCCAAGAGACAGCCTTGACCCCTGTGTCCTCACTGACCCCACCTGACGGGGGAATGGTGGGAGAGGCCTTGGCCAAGCAAGTGGGGCCGACTGCTGGGCCCCATCTTGAGTCCACATGCAGTGGTTGTCTGCCCTGCAGGGGTAGATACAGCACACACACACACACGCACACACACACGCACACACACACATACACACACATGCACACACACACATACACACACATACACACACACGCACACACATACACACACGCACACACATACACACACGCACACACACACATACACACACGCACACACACACACGCACACACACACATATTCGTTCAGCTCACACATTAGTGCACACTTACACTCACACTGGTACAAGGCACACACTCACACACTCCCTCTGGGGTAGCTCTTTTCACACCCAGTCTTCCTACGGAAGGGAAGCTGTGCTCAGAGACTCGCCGTAAACACCTCCTCTGCCCCGCTGGACTTGGGGCCCACTGATACTCTGTGGTCAGGTTTCTTTCTCCCACCTGCTGGTGATCCAGGGTCATCTGTCCAGGGGCACTCGGGGTCTTGCTAAAAGGCAGATTCTGCCCCGCAGGTGCTGGTCTCTCTTGAAGCCCAGCTGCCCCTGGGAGTAGCCAGGGCCCATGGAGCAGCCACTGGGGGAGGCAGGGGACAGGGGCGGGCCATGTGCAGCTGCCCTGCCCCTCCAGCATTAAACTTAACCCTGACTCCCTGGTGTGGGTGGTCTATCCTGGAGCAGGGACAGCTGCTTCGATGTCCACCATTCAGGCTTGTCAATGTTCTCTTGCAGTGACTCAGACGCCAATACAGATACAATTTTCCAAAATAAGCCCAGCTCTGATGGTATCTTCACCCTGGGGGCCTTGCTCCTGGGGGCAAGTACCCTGATTCCTGCCCTACGGGTGTGGTCAGAGCGGAAGCAACACTGTGGATTTTTGTTTTGTTTTGTTTTAAGATTTATTTATTTTTTATTGGAAAGTCAGACTTACAGAGAGAGGAGATACAGAAAGGTCTTCCATCCGCTGGTTCACTCCCCAGGTAGCTGCAATGGCTGGAGCTGAGCAGAGCGGGTGTGTTAGAGCAGGACTGGGAGTGGAGGTGCGTGTGTTAGGAGCAGGACTGGGGGTGGAGGTGCGTGTGTTAGAGCAGGACTGGGAGTGGAGGTGCGTGTGTTAGAGCAGGACTGGGGGTGGAGGTGCGTGTGTTAGGAGCAGGACTGGGAGTGGAGGTGCGTGTGTTAGAGCAGGACTGGGGGTGGAGGTGCGTGTGTTAGAGCAGGGCTGGGGGTGGAGGTGCTGAGTTTCCAACTGGCGTTCCTGTGTGGAACACATATGTTTTGGTGACAGTAGTGTCAGCTACTGGGCTACAGTACTGGCCCCAAGGGAAAGACTTTTGGAGAAAAACAGGGCCAGTGGGAGAGTGGACATGGCTCTATTTCCTCTGAATGACTGCTCAGCACAGTCGGACATGATGAAAGAGAAAAACATAGGACCATTTGTCAAAACCAGTGAACACTGTCCATCTACTTTAAAACAGGTCCAGTAGAGAGGCTGAGAGAAGGTCACCAAGTTGATACAAGACAACATGAGGCTGAAAGTCCCCTCACTGGCTGGACAGCTGGGCTGGAGTTGTTCAAGGGAGAACCCTCACCGCCTCCCATGCTCAGTCGCTCCTTTGCCTTCTCCTTTTGGCTTTTCAGAGTTGTGATTCTGAGATTGTGCAGGCAGGGACTCAGCAGGATGGCCCTGGGCGGTGTTTGTGTGCTGAGTGAGGGCACATGGGGCGGGGCAAAGGCCTGTGAAGGGACGGGCCCAACGGTCAGCTGGGATGCTTGGACGTTCATTGCTTGGTGAACACTGGTCTACCAGGTGACCCAGCCCCACTCTAGTGCAGACCTTCAGAGCACTTTCCAGGACCCAGGTATTTTAAATTTTTCCTTGCCTGTTTCTTAGAAGAGTCCATGAGTTTTGTGTGGTCAGGAGCCATCATGCTATGCATCCTGGTCCATAACACCTAATGAAGAGATTAATGAAATAATAATAATCAGATGCTGATCTGACTGGCTGTGGCTTATCATAGCCCTGTTGCCCTGTGTGCTGCATCAGGGCCCCTTGGGGGAAAGGGGAGGAGGGCAGGAAAGAGCAGGGAAGGGAAGAAAAGGAAGGGAGGAGAGAGGGGAGAAAAAGGAGGTGAAATTAACTACAGAAATAGAGGAAATAATTCTTACCCTCCAGCAACTTGCAACTTGCATTTGGAGAGGTCAGACACACACACACACGTTGCTAACCATTTGTTCCTATACAACATAATGAGCTTCATTCTGAGGTGTCTCATTGTGCAGAATTAGCAGCCAGTACAAGGCAGTCCTCCCAGCTGCAAGGGCAGAGAGCCTTAGCTCATCCTGGATGGAGTGTGGTCGGGTTAATGAGGGCTGCCTCTAAAGGGAATGGGATGGGCTCAAAGCGCAGTGGCAAGCTGGGAGTGTGTTTGCATGCAGCCAGAGCCCGCCCCCTCGGAGCCTGCCCATCTCACACTGTCAGGGACCTTCCTCCTTAGAGCACATTTGGGGCGGCACAGTCTTGCATTAATTTCGAACTAATTGTCAGGTAATGAATTCGATTTGCCTTACCATATTGAAATCCCTTCTGCTCCCAGCTGAACACCAGTAAATCATTTGCATCACAAATCTCTTCACTGGATGCTCACTTGCCCAAGCTGTTGGTCAGACCCTTTCTACCTCCCTACGTTCCCTGGGCTTTGAAAGTGGCTAGCAATCTTTGCATCTCCTTGTGAGGGCTGCAGACACAAGACTCTTGTCTATACAGTCTGGGTTGAGTGTCTTTGCAAAGTCTAGAACAATGGTTCCCAGAACATGGTCCCCTGTGCCAATGACCTCAGTATCCCAGGAACTCAGTAGCAATACAGAGTCTCAGGTGTGAACCCAGACCAAGGAACAAGCAGAGTGGAGTGGAGTGGGGAGTGGGCACAGAAGTCTGTGTTTGAACAGGCTCATGGAACGTGAACCTGTAGCCAGTATGGGAGCCACAAGTCCATCTAGAGCTTCCACTCAATCCACAGAGTCAGCTTCTCTTTCTAGATTTCAAAATTTTTAAAGGGCTTCTGGATCTATTTGTCTTCCACACTTATATTAGTTAAAAATCAGGCTCAGCTCTGAGGAAAAGACAAATGTGACTGACTTGCTTGAGACGGAGATTCGCTGTGAATGTAGAGACGTTGAGGACAGGCAGTCCAACGCTGCTCCTGTGGCCTCATGACCGTGCCAACTTCCTGCCCTGCTCTGCTCCGCCTAGATTGCCATCGGGGCTCAACATGTATGCTCAGATCCAACCAGCGTATCTTTTTGTTCCAGTGTGGTGAGGTAGGCAGCTGGTTCAGGGTCGTGAGCTTGGGAGTCACTCCCCCACCACCTAGGTGGTCCCTCCCGGCCACCTGTGATGCTTGCCTGTCATCACCTGGAACCTGAGTGGGGATGGTGTGGCATTGTTGTGTGACCACGTCCCCCACAAGCCTCTATAAAGGCTCATGATAAGGAGCGGCTCACTGTCTTGGTCATGTGCTTCCACTGCTCTGGCACTCCCCACTGCCGGGGAGAGGGAGCGCCCACTGCCGGGGAGAGGGAGCGCCCACTGCCTGCTCGCATATCTTCGTGCTTGCTGATGGTCTTGAGGCCTGGACTGACGCTTTCACCCAAGGCCCTCCTGGATCTCTGGTTTGTCACCTGCAGCTACTGGGACTTCTCAGCCTGCACTACACAGCTCAATTGTTCATAACTAATGCACGCCTTCAATTGACTCCATTTCTTTGTGATTTTGGCTAGTGCTAACTCCAAGATCACAAAGTCAGAGACATGACCTAGCCTAGCCTAAAACCTGGTTCCGGGTTGGTATTTTTTAAAAATGTATATGTATTCATTTTCTTTTGAAAGACACACCCACACCCACACACACACACACACACACACACACACACAATCTCCCATCTGCTGTTCATTCCACAAATGGTTGTAGCCTGCGGCAGTGGACCAGGCTGAAGTCAGGAGCCCAGGACGCCATCTGGGTGACAGAGCCATGCCTGCTGATCTCCGGGATCAGCATCCGCAGAAACAGCAGGGGAGCTGGGACTTGAACCCACGCACTACAGTATGAGGAGCAGGTAGCTCACGTGGTCTCTGAAACACGGGACCAAACGCCAACCCCAAGATGTTTCCTTAGACTATCTTTGTGTTATTCAGTGCTGTGTTCTGTGAGCTGAGAAAGCAGCATGTGTCTGACTCCGTACAACCACTTCCAGTTACTGGAGGAATAAGCATACCTCGAAGACAGCCCATTTTAAGGAGAGTAGTTTTGAAAAAACAAAATTACAATTGAAGCCGAAACCCATGCTGGCACCAGCTGCAGTTCTTTGCCAGCCCTGGAGTTCAAAGATGAGACTTCAGGAAGGGCTTGAGGAGAATTACTTAATTTAGAGTACTGGAAACCCAACAATTATTTGCTTAAAAATAGAATTTGCTGAAACAACTTCCAGCTCCTTATTCTTCTCACTGCATAATAAAGTAATTAGTAATTTGTGTCACTCCGGTAATTTTTCTTCTTCCAATAATCAGCAGCAGCGACACTATTGCCATCCTGGGTTCCAACACATCCACACTCACACACACGTGCATGGGCACACACACATGTGTGTGATCATACATGCAGCATACACTCACGTCTGATTCCTGGAAGCAGGCAAGTCTGGGTTCCAACACGTCCACACTCACACACACGTGCATGGGCACACACGTGTGATCACGTGTGATCATACATGCAGCATGCACTCACGTCTGATTCTTAGAAGCAGGCAAGTAGCACTGTTTCTGTTGTTTCTGGAGTGGCTTTTTTCATGCAAAGTGCTTTGGTTCCCCTAAATTTATCTGTGACTCCGTGTATAAGACAGTCTGTATGGCTGTTGGCTGAGGTGGAAATTAGGACAAGGAACTGTCCAACTCTTCCCTGGTAGCAAATGGAAGGTTTTTTTGAGAGTGATGAGCCCCTCGGAGCTCCTGGCTGCGCACGTGGACCTTCAAGCTGGCGGAAGGACTGGAGCAGGACTGGTCTTGCTGGTTACGGTGCTGGGCCTGACCACGGCATCAGAAGAGAATGGAGCTTGTTTATCCATTCACGAGACTGAACAGAGTGAGGCCATATATGAATGTGAATGCGGAAAGAATACCTGGAGTCCACTCCAAGGGGAACCTATGTCTGAATGCCTACTTTGTGTTAGACTTACACACAGCTATCACAACCCATGCAAAAGCTATGATGATGGAAATTTCTCCTTCAATTTTCCTGTGTTTATAAAAGGTCAGGTGACTATGGGGCACGCAGAGGAAAGCCAGAAGGCTGGTTCCTTTCTCTGCTTACTGTATAATATTCTATTATTCTATTATAGTGGAGCTAGTATAACACACATGGTTATTGTCATCACTGATTGAATGCCGACCATGTACCAGATGGCGCACTAAGAGGTCTAACTGTGTTACATCCAGGAATGCTCACATCAGCACTAGAAATTAGGTGTCAATATTTTTTCCATTTTGTAGACAAGGGACACAGCGTAGGTTATAGCTTATCCAATATCCATCCTTCTTCTGTTTTTCTTGGTAATAAAATTTATTTCATTTCGATACCAGCACAACCTGCTTAACATCTGTATTTTCTAGTTTTTCTCTCTCTTAAAAGATGTATTTATTTATTTGAAAGAGTTATAGAATTAGAGAGAAAGATGGAGATATTTGCCAGTCACTGCCTGGATGGCCTTATGGCCCTGGGTCTCCTGCCTGAGCGGAAGGGTTCTAAGAACTTGGGCCAGCTTTCACTTTCCCAGGTGAGTTAGTAGTGAGTTGGCTCGGCAATGGAGCAGCAGAGACATGTGTGCTCATATGGGATTCCTGCGTTGCACGTGGCGGCTTTACTGTGCTACAATGCCAGCCCCCTCTGGGCTCCCTGAAGCCAGGTGTGGAAAAGGAGTCAGGGAGCCCAGGCGATGCATGCAGAGTGGCTGTGTGGACCACCTGGCTCAGCAGGCAGGTGCACACTGGCTGTTGTCCCTGTTGCTTGCACTTCCTGTGTAGGTGATGGCTCACAGGAAGTTGTTCCAGGAGCCACTGACCCAGCTATGCAGACCCAACCTCTAGATGAGAACAACTAGAAAAAGAAAAATAACATTTAAAAACATTTGTTTGGGAATATCAGAGAAATGAGAAGTCAATGAAGAATACTGGGGCAAGTTCAGTGAGAAGAGGGGAGCCCAATGAGCTGGGCTGGACCTGGGCATCTGCTATTGTCAATGTCTGCTAGTTCTACCAGGTGCCGCTAAGGAGCTGAGTGCAGAGTGGGACTCTCAACGACGTTGGGCTTGGAGCCTGTCTGGGCAGAGGACCCTGCTGAAACTGCGTGGTTCACTTTGTGTGGATACAGTCAATATCACTGTGCCTGTCATATCTAGCCTTGTTTATACCCTCTGGACCAGGGTGTGTGATGAGTCCAGTAGCGTGCATGGTCACATGTGCCAGGCCACACTTCCTGGGGGGTGAAGTGGGTCTCTTAGTCCAAGTCTGTGCAACATGGGGTTTTGTGTCCAATGGAGCTGAGTGTCGGTCAAGCCCTGTCTGGGACAAAGGCAAATCCACATCTAGGATCCTTGGGTAGTCCAGAAATACTGAGTCATGTCCACTTTCAGGGTGGAACACGCCAGTGTGCACAACTTGTCTGGGGCCTAGTACAATGTGGTAGTGTCAGGATTGGTTCTGTGGCTGCCAACTGAAGCAGTTAGCAGCAACAGTGACTACCTCCTGGTGAGTGGGAGCTTTTACTGTTGGGCCTACGTAGGGCCTTGAACTCCTGCTATTATGGCCACAGCTTTAGTAAGTCCTAGTGAGCCAGCACTTAGGATGGTAAAGACAGAATGTGGCTGACTCCAACCAGCTGCATCTTTCTGCCTGATTTGTTTAGTTCCTGACCAGGCATTGTGTGATGCCAGGATCTTAATTTGTGCCAGGAGGTCCACATGCCTCTTCTTCAGAGTCTCTTGTCCATGGTCACTCACCTGTCCTCTGCTTACCCAGGTGCATTAGCAGGGACCTGGATGAGGAGCGGAGCGGCCAGGGCTTGAATCAACACCCATGGAGGATGGCAGCAGCACAGGCTTCAGCTTTGCCCACTGTCACACCGCCAACTCCTGTATTGCACACTGTTCATGAATATGTTTACAACTCTCTGCACACCCCACCGTTACCTTGGGCCAATTTTCTTTCTGCAGACTGAACACCCACTGGACTACCTGGAACTCTGCCTGTTGGGACAACTTTTTCTCTCAACACCGCCTTCAGGGCTGCCACTGGCTGGGAGCAGAGCCACTCTGGTACTCCTTGCACAGTTCTGCCTCCACAAGTCAAAACAGCCCGTCTGTACACATTACTTTGTGCCATTTCCCTCAGCCAGGTGGTCCCAGGGCTCCCCGCCTGCTGCTGGGATGAGGAGGGGAGGGGGAGAAGCTTATGAAGCAGCTGGTGGGCGCCCTCCAGTGCCTCATGTCAGACACCCCTTGACGCACTGTTAGAAAGCTCAGGTGACTTGAGAGAGTCCATTGCACTTGTCCATGGTTCCTCAGAGTGTGCAGTAGAACAGAGGTAGACATATACAGCCCATTTTCATGGTAACATCTCTGATCCTGATGCAAGGTATCTAGAGCATTTGTTCATTCACATGTCCTAGTGTTCCTTCTTGCCTAAAGGCTGGGAGCCGAGAGATGGACATGCGCTTAAATGACCTTCCTGTTCTTATCTCTGAGTGTGAGAATAATGTTGCTTTAAAAATATTAGCAATGGATCAGTGGCTAAATCCCTGCCTTGCGTGTGCTTGGATCTCATATGGGCACCAGTTCATGTCCCAGTTGCTACAGCTTCTGTTCAGCTCCCTGCCTGTGGCCTTGGAAAGCAGTTTGAGGATGCTCTAAAGCCTTGGGACCCTGCACCCACGTGGCAGATCTGGAAGAAGCTCCTGGCTCCTGGCTTTGGATGAGCTCAGCCCCAGGTATTGTAGTCCCTTAGGGAGTGAACAAGTAGCTGGTAGATTTTTCTCTGTGTCTCTTCTTTTCTCTGTAAATCTACCTTTCCAATGAATAAATAAATAAATAAATAAATAAATAAATAAATAAATAAATAAATAAATAAATAAATCTTTAAAATAAATATATTAACATTGGACCACAGATTAGACATCAATAACCTAATAACAACAGACATTAAGATATTTCCTTATTATAAGGAAACAGCCTTAGAAATTACACAAAAATTCCTTGAAGCGTTTAGGAATTTTGCAAACAGGGGCGTGTGCGTGGTACAGCGGTTACGATGGCGGAGGGCTGCTTCTGACCTCCACTCCGTTGGAGCTTCTGCAGGTAGCGGTCCGAGCCTTTGGATGCCTGCCATCCTCGTAGCAGGGGGACCCGGCTGAGTTCTTGGCTTCTGGGCCTTTGAGAGCGAATCAGCAGTGAGAGGTCTCCGTCCTTCTCCCTCCCTGTATCACCTCACCACTCTAATAAATTAGAAATCTCAAAAATGCTTCTGCAAAGTAGCTAAATAAAAGAGGACATTTTCAGTCTTCCAAAGTACAAAAATAAAAAACATTATCTTACTGTGTTGGGTAGAGCAAAAGCAGTTAAATGAAGGCAAATGAATTGCTCTAAAATGCCTTTCTTTCACTAGTGTAAAAAAAAGAATAAAGCAAATTGAGTAAGCAACAACCTCTAAAAGCTTGAGAAGTAAAAATAAATCCAACCTAAGAAAACCAGCATACAAGAAATAATAAAAATAAAACAATATTTTCAAGCAAAAATGGTATCCTAGACAAGTAAGCCTAAGGATGAATTTTTGTGAGCAGGTCATAAGATTGACGATTGAAGGCTGGTACCGTGCAAGGCGAAGCGCAGAGATAAAAACGTATCAGAAAGACTGAATTAACAGAACTGTATCAAATGAGAAAGAAACCCAAGGAATTCCATGCTGATGATAGTCAAAAATCTATCTGAAGCTAAAAGGACTGAGTCAGGAGCCTGCGTCGTGATATGGTGAACTAAGCTGCTGCCTGAGGTGCTGGTATATAATATCATTGTGCTGGTTTGCCTTTAGGGCTCCGCTTCTGATTCAGTCCTTGGCACTGCGCCTGGGAAAGCAGTGAAAGACGGTCAGGGTACTTGAGCCACCCCCCGAGAGACGCAGAGGCTCTCCAGGCCCCTGGCTTTGGACCAGCCCTGGCTGTCGCCGGGCCACAAACCAGCAGATAAAGATGTCTTTCTCTCCTTTCGTCACTCTCTCCTTCAAATCAACAAATACATCTGCTAATAAATGAAAGGACTGATTGATGAAACATTAGATGGTGTTTTTAGATTGAGAAGAAAAATATGTATTTTAAGATGTTTTATTTTTAAGTCATTTTGTTTTTAATTTAAAATGTTTCTTCTGTTAGAAATCCATTATTTCCTTCATTTATATTTGAAAAGCAGAGGCTTACTCAGAGATACAGATAAGGATGTAGTCTGATCTCTGCCCTCGGCCAAGTCACTGCCTGTGATCACAGCAGGCAACACTGCTGCCGGGCTGGGGCCAGGAGCTGGTCGGGGCCAGGAGCTGGTCACAGCAGCCGACACTGCTGCCGGGCTGGGGCCAGGAGCTGGTGACAGCAGTCAACACTGTGGCCAGCCTGGGGCCAGGAGCTGGAAACCCAATCCAGGCCTTCCCTGTGAGTGGGACCAGGCTACCTGAGCCGTTACCTGCTGGACCCTCGGCTGAGCAGCAGCAGCAAGTTAACTGAAAGCAGAGTTAGGATTAGCCCATGCACGCTAACCCGTGCGGATGGGTTACCCAGGGTGTGGGCATCCAGGCAGTGCCCAGTGTCTACCCTGCTGTTAGCTTTGAAGGGACGGACAATGCCCATGCCATGTGAACTTCAGGCGCATGACATTTTTACCATTTCATCTTGTCAGACCAGTGTATAATCCTGGGATAGCCTCTGAGAATGATGGTATAAAACAAAAAGTTGCAAAACAGCCCCTGCGTCATCCAGGTCCCCCAGGTGGATAGTGGGACCCCGATTTACTGAGCCCTCGCTGCTGCCTCCCAGCTTCTGCATTGGCAGAAAGCTGCAGACAGGAGCTGATGGTGGGAGTCGAACCCAGGCACTCAGGCTGTGGTTGTCTTATCTGTAGATGCTCGCTTCTGGAGAGTGAAAGATTTTTAAGCGGATTTAATTTTCAAATTTTCTGGAAATTAACTTGGCTGTTTATACCACACAGCTTTAACTCTAATACCTGACAATTGTACCTTCAATAATTTAACCTAATAAAAATGTTCAGAGATGCTGTTAAAATTTTATATAGAAAAATGTTCATCATAAAAGTGTTTATATTGTTTCTAGAAACCCTCAAATTGAAATCCCTGAAATCAATGATAATATTATTTCATTGGTATCATTCAGCTCTAGTGGTTATAAAAAAGAGTTTAAGAAAGTCTGTAGCATAGCGTGTTTTCTAAGACGCCCGTGAAAGCATCTTTCCCTCATGTCCTGTAGAGCAGGCTCACTGCGTCCCGTGGAGAGGTCCCATTGTCCGTGTCCTTGAATCTGATAGAACCCTGATCTACACGATCTAAACAAAATAGGAACAATGTCTTGAACAATTAATTGCCTTTTAAGAAAAAAAAAGTTAATTATTTGAAAGGTAGAGCCACAAAGAGAGGAAGAGAAGAAGTCAGAGGCATTCCAACCACGGATTCACTCCTCAAAGGCCCGCAACAGGCAGGGCTGGATCCAGCCAAAGCCCAGATATAGCCCTCCATCCCGACCACTGACATGGATGGCAGGCACCGCACACTTGGCCAACCTTGCTGCTTTTCCAAGTGCATTGGCAGGAGCTGGATTGGAGGGGAGCGGCTGGGACTTCACCTGGACATCTGTTGTGAGATGCAGGAGTCTCAAACAGAGGCTTTGTCTGCCTCGCCACAACACCAACCACAAACTACTCTAATTTTTAAAAGACATTTATTCATGCATTTGAAAAGTAGAGTTACAGAGAGAGAAAGAGACAGGGAGATAGCTCTTGCATCTGAGGTGGGAGCCTTCTGGATCTCTCAGGGGAATGGGGTGGTCCAAGCACTTGGGCCGTCTTCTGCTGCTTTCCCAGTGGCATTAGCAGGCAGCTGGGTCAGAAGTGGAGCAGCCAGGCTTGAATGGGTGCCCATATGGAATAGCAGTTTGGCAGGCAGTGGCTTTGCTAGCTACACCCAGCTCCAACCCCTCTCTAAGTTTTGATGTGATTTGTTATATAACAGTAGATGAGTGGACAAATATGTAAAGATAGTTTAGTATCATTAAATAAAAAGCAAGCTATGAAACATTATGCATTGTGTAAATCAGTAGAAAAAATCCGCATATACTCATAGACAAACAAAGCTGGAAGGGTTTTTGCGAAAATGGAGAGCTGGTTGATTTGGTATGGCAGGGTTGCTGTGCCTCTCATTTCTTCATAGCCTGCCGCCTCCTTAAAGTTCCAACAATAACTGTGGATTATTTTGTAAGAAACAACGGTATAAAATCAGGTTAGATAAGCAAGAGCATAAAATCATGACAGATAGATCAACAAAACGCATTATTACCTGAAAGAATAAGAAGCTGGCCTGTTCCCTGAACCTTGTGCTTCTAAGACAACCAGGGCAAGAAAAAATTATCCAGCTTTCTTGTTTACCGTTTGTTTTTTAAAAAGACTTTTATTTTTATTTCTTTGAATGAGAGTTGCAGAGTTATATACAGAAAGGGAGAGACCGAGATTTTCCACTCACTGTTTTCCCAAATGGCTATGATGGCTGGAACAGCTTCAAACCAAAGCTAGGAGCCAGGAGCTTTTTCTGGGTCTCCCACATGGTGCAGGGGCCTAAGCGCTTGGTCATCTTCTGCGTTCCCAGGCACACTAGCAGGAAGTTGGATCGGAAGTGGAGCAGCTGGGATTCAATGGGCACCTGTATAAAACGCTGACACTGCAGGCAGTGACTCCTGCTCAGCCACAGAGCCTGCTCCCTCATTTCTTTGCAAAATATAAGGTGTGACTTTCTTGGCTGGTGACAAGTTGGGTTAGGCATACATGGTTCCTTGTCACGGGGATGGTTCAGCCTCTAGCAGCTGGTCCCCGAGGAAGAGACCTGTGTGCAGGTGGCACACGTGGAAGTGCAGCTTCCAGGCCTGCCTCAGCAGTGAGTCATCCAGCCACAGTCAGCGGGTGCCATGTCTGCCTGAGAGCCCCGTTCTGAGCAGCGATGGCAATCAGAAGGCCTCATTGGCCGCGAGCTCCAGCCACATTCCCCAGGCTTCCTTTACCAGCGTTTAGGCTGCTACTCTCCTCCTTTGCTGAAATCTGTGCTTATTTATTACTTGATTTGAACAGTTTAAAGAGGGGAGAATCAAACAATTCAGACTGGCGGAAGAACAATGATCGAGAATTTCTTTAAAATATAGCATCCATTAATAAGCCTGGTTTTATGCTATGCATTTAACAGATACATATATAAACAAATATTACTTGCTTGTGTCTTGTATCCCAAGAATTACAAAGGAATACTACTGTATCAGCATTCCCCTGTGTGTGGGGATAGCACGCTTTTGTGTATGAACTAAAAAAGGGATTATTTCTGTAATCAATAAAGAACTCATGATTAATATTTTTTAAAAGAAAGCATTATTTGGCATTGTTCTGAAGTCACCATGAGCTACATAGCCAGTGTTACCTGCATGATCTTTTAAAAAGGTTGATTTAAAATGTTTTGATATTATTATTATTATTTTAGAAATAGATCTTTCATCTGCTGATTCACTTTCCAAATGTCTCCAATGGCTGGGGTGAAGTCAAACCCAAGCCAGGAGTCAGCAGCCTAGCATCCCATCTAGGTCTCCCGTGTGGACACCCAGGGTTAAACACTTGGACCGTTTTCTGTTCTTGCCACGTGTGATAGCAGGGAGCTGGATTGGAAGTGCAGTAGCTGGGAGCTGAACTGGCATTCAGACACGGAATGCTGCTGCAGCTGGGCAGCCCACTTGGCTGCACACACTGGGCCTGCTCGCAATGCTGTCGGGGGCCACTAGGAGCTCTTCTCCAGCGGAATCCCTGGATCGTCAAAGCAGACAGGCGGGGCTGAGCCTTTAGTACTTCACAGAAAGGGAGTGCTTGATCGTGTGTCAGGTGGGCCACGTGTGTCACGTGGAGCATGTTGTATTCACTGTTCAGGGACGCAGAGCATCATTGCTGGAAGCAATCCCAAGTGGAGGTTTGCTGAAGCAGATGTTGGAGGACTGAAGAAGTGAAAATGAGGCGTGGAGGCAGCATACAACTGGCCACCCCAGAAAACTGCCACCATCCCTCAGGCTGGGACACAAAGCAGAGGGGACAGAGGTCGGTGACGAGCCTGGGCACTAGTGTTGGGCTACCGTCACCATTGCTGGTTATCTATTTTTACATTGAAATAACCATGGATTAGAGGTGGTGCAACAACAGCAGGGTCCCTGGGCCCGTGTGCACAGTGTAGACAGAAAGCTGACCCTCCCCGTGCGGATGGTGCATGCTGCTGCTCAGGCCCTGCGTGCACTCTCCTCCCTTAGCCCCTAGCACTCGCCGTGTGTCCCCTTCTAGAAATTCAATGTAGTTTAGTTGTAACGGCTGTGTGTTGAGTTGTGCATCCAAATAGCAATAAGATCTCAAACACTTTGCTTTTTTTTTTTCTTCTTTTGAGATCAGGCCTCTGCTATAGGGACCATCAAGTTAAAATGTGATTAATTAGGATCACTGATTGTAAAACAAGTGATGTCCTTACCCTAGGATGGAAGCACAGTCTGTGGTATTTTCCAGCAGCAACCCTAATTAACCCATAATAAGTTAATGTAACTTAGTTTTTTATAATAACTGTGCTGAAAATTAGCCCACAACATTTTTGCAAGAATTGTTTTTATTGGAATGGCAGATTTACAGATAGGAGAGAATGATCTGTCTTCTGGTTCACTCCCCAAATGGCCACAATGGCCTGAGTGGAGCCGATCCAAAAGCACGAGCCAGGGACATCTTCTGCATCTCCCACGTGGGTGTAGTGCTAGCTCTTTTCAACTTAAGCTCTTTCAAGTTTGCTGCAACAAGCTGAACGCCAGACACAGCGAGCCATGCAGGAGGTTTTATTCCAGCAGGGCAGACAGTCACAGGAGCAGAGGGAGAGATGTCTGTCAGGAGGGGCTCCAAGGGAAGGAGGGGGGAGAGCAAGAAGCGTGGCATGCACATGGGAGTGTGCCTTCTCATGGCTGGGGGCGGGCGTCACGGGGCCATGAGGGATTGGTGCGTAGAGCTATGGATGGACCACAAGGGACTGCCCCATGGGACTGCCGGGGCCCCAGGGATGGGTAGGTGCTGCGGTGGGCGAGGACTAGGGGGAGAGGCTGTGAGGGATTTGTGGGTGGTGCCATCATAAGTTACAGCAGATTGGCAGACAACAAAATTTGAACCTAAAGGGGACACAACAAATCTTAAGGAAACCAAGACCTAGGGATGCAGGGATCTTCAGGGCCGATGTTCAAATCACCGCTCACATGCAGGATCCCGAGGAGTCGAAGCATCCTCCGCTGCTTTCCCAGGTCATACGCACGGAACTAGGAGGGAAGTGAAGCAGCTGCGTGGCAAACTGGCACCCACAAGGGATGCCGCACTTGGAGGTGGAGTAGCCGATAGAGTTAATGTGACAGCCCTGTGGTTTTTTTTCTTCACTGATTTTTTTTTTAGTTGGAAAGGCTTATTTACAGAAAGAAGGTCTTTAACCTGCTGGTTCACTTTGCCGTAGCTATAGTGGCTAGAATTGCGCTGCTCTAAAGCCAGTAGCTAAGAGTGTCTTCCAGGTCTCCCACATGGGTGCCATCCCTGCCACTGTCCCAGGGCATAAGCAGGGAGCTAGACCAGAAGTGGAGCAGCTGCACCTGAACTGGGACCCGAATGGGATGCTAGTGCCACAGGGAGACAGCTAAGTGTGCTGAGCCAGGGCACCAACCCCAGCCCACAACATTGTTTGAATTCTCCAGAGTTGGAGCCAGGCTGTTCCCATCTGTCGCTGGAAAGCACAGTGCGGAAGGACTTTGAGAATGGATAATCACTGCTGGGCTGACCTCGCAGCCACGGGACACAAGCACGGGACGCTTCTGCCACCCAGGCCCTGTCCAGCGCCCTCTGTCCCCAGAGCACAGACGCAGCCGGCAAAGCAGCAGAGACTCTGGGCTCCTGGAAGAAGGGGAGAGCCATGGATCAGGAGCCACACACACGCTGAATTCCTTAGACAGTTACCCCAGAAACCTTCCCAGCTCTTTAGTTCTGCTCAGACTTCACTGGGGCCACAACACTGTTCAGCCAAAGCAACAGGTATTTCTGGAAACTACTGTGGGACTTTGAGAAACTTTCACTTGTACTTTACAAGTCTGCTCTCTTGTATAGTCATTTCTCTCTTTCTTTTTTTTTTTTTTACATGTACACTTTTTAAAAAAAAATTTTTTTTGGCTTGTGTTCTGTTCCCAAGTGCGTTGACTATTCTTTTAGATAGGGTAATAAAAAGAATGGGTAAGTAGGAGTTGACATAAGAAATCGTAACTCCAGAAAACAACTTTCCAGGAACTTGTATGTTCTTTCAATACAGTTTCCCTTGTGATGCCTGGAAGTGCACATCTCCCCTTCAAAGGAAAAGAAACTTCTTGAAGAGGCTTCCAGTGCCAAGGAAGGATTAATTCCCTCCATCCCAGGTTGGCTCCCTGCTAAGTAGCTGGAAGGGAGTGATACTGCTCTTCCTGGCTCCTGGAGCCAGCATAACTCCAACCTGAGAGTGGAGTGCCATCTAGGGCCCTCCCCCTCCCACCCCTGGCCCCCTCCCCCTCCCACCCTTCGCCCCTCCCCCTCCCACCCCTCGCCCCTCCCACCCCTGGCCCCCTCCTCCTCCCACCCCTCGCCTGCTGGCTTGTTTACACTGAAGACCCAACTTGCCACTACAGGGTCTGCTCAGGATGCTGTGGCTGACACCTGTCTCAGAGCACACGAGCCATTTCATTGCTTTCTCAGGCATCTTACTCCTGGCTTGTCATTTAAAAACAAATGAAAATGGTATCTGGTCTCTTGACCCCTCCCCCTTTTGTAAATAATATAGACTTATTACAGATGTTTCCAGAAATTAAAAAAATCTGGAAAATAAAGCATAATTTCAGGTCATGTGGTTTCAACTTCACAGGAAAAGTAACTGAATGCCTATTTCCTGGAACGATTATGTGGTTTTTTTCCCCCAAGGCAGTGTATACTGGGGGAAAGTAAGTGAACTTTAATCTCAGTAACCCATTTTCTCTACCCTGGCTGAGTCCTCCATTGGGCTTTTCCACGGTGCGGTCCCATGACCAGGTAACCACCAAGGCAAGCAAGACAGCAGAAGAAGAAACAGCCAGGATCTAGATGCCAGCCACGAAGGCTTTGCAATGGCCCAAGGACCACCCTGGCCGCACCTGCTGGGGCTTTGGGAAGACACGGGGGAGGAGGACGCTGCCGGAACTGTCTCTTCCCTTTCAGTGACGTCAGTCCTGATTCTTCCGTTCCCTTCCAAGGCTTTGGACCGCAAAGTGCCCCTCCCTGTCCTTGCTCCACCCCCACCTATGGAACAGGCATATTCGTATTTCAGTCAGTTACCTCTCTTGTCAGATCTGAGACAGTGGCTTAGAGGCCACTGGCTGGCTGTGATCACAGTGCTGGATGTTGGTCGTAAATAGGAGTATTTGACCTGGAAGGTGCTCCTGGGGCCATTCTGATGGAGACGGGGAGAGATGGCAGAACAGCAGACTTCAGAGTCAGACCTTGGTTTCAGCCTCACCCTTTCTGTCCCTTGGTGTGAGACCTTGGGCAAGTTTTAATCTCCTTGTGCACCAGTTTCCTCCTGTGTAAAATAGGGACAAAAATTCTCTTTTTTGCAATGTTTATATTGCACAAGAATAGAGACAGTAATCAGTGCGGCATCGGACACAACACCTTCCGCCTGAGTGACCACTCCAGTGGTCAGGGATGGAAGGAGGGGGCATCAGCAGCCACTGGGAACGTCCTGCACAGGAGGGAGGGGGCAGGTGGTGCGGGAGGCACTCTGAGAAGCGTGGCTTCTTAGTGGGGACCTTGGCTGTGACTGGCTGACTCAGCACATGTACAGGTGTCTTACCAGTTCTTTAACTCAGATCAGCAGGGAGTTGGGGAAGATTTCTAACCTTATGCCCACGTCTGGAATGTATGCCGCTGGTGAAAAGCCAGGGAAAAGACGCAGAGAGAGTAGGTGTTTAATGCGACAGTGGGATCATTCTATCGCAGAACTCGTGTAACCTAGCCTCCGAGTACAACAAACCACTCGCTCACACAGGCAGGTGTGAGAAAACAGATGTCCACTGCTCGGCAGAGGAGCCGGACTCCTGCAGGGGTCCAGGTAGAAGTTCCTGTGGGTGGCAGCTGGGGCGGAGAGGCCCAGGGTGTCGATTCCTTCTCTTGGGCACCTTTATCTGGTGTCGCTTCAGCTGAAATATAGGCTCAATGAAGACAGGAAGTTCTGACTTCTTTCTTCATTACCACACTTTCAGTCTATGGAACAAAGCCAGTGTGCATGCTAAATGCTCCGTGAATGCCCACGATGACCCTCCTCCTCTGTTCAAGCCTGTATAACTGGGCTTTATCCCTCAGGCCACTGTCTCCATGCTTCCAATCACACATTCTCCATTTTATTCTTGCTTCATCTGGGTTGGGTTCCAGGTTTGGGCTTTTAAAATCATTTCTCACCGATGCCCCTTGACCTTCGGTCTCTTCGTTAGGCTGATCGAAGGAAGCGTGCGCAACCCCTTGGGTGCCTTTCCTTTGGACTTGCAACAGAGCACACGAGTGCTGATACCATGGTCACTTCATCAGCAGTGTTGGAAAGGGAGCCCTGCTGTCCTCTGGACTCCTCCTGTGGTCTCCCTTGCCTTCCCTGGGATGGCCATCCCTACGCATTCTCGAGCCTGCGTTGTCCAGACTGGCAGCCTCTAGCCACATGGACAAAGCTATACTGGTTCCTACTCACACGGCAGAAAAGCAGAAGCTTTTCCTTACCCCATTAGCCACATTTCCGGAGCTCAGTAGCTGCGTGAGGCTGAGGGATACCACATCACCTGCTGCAGGTGGATACCACATCACCTGCTGCAGGTACAGAAGGCTCTGGTGGGTGGCATTGGATTAGAATTACCATTCACAAGTGTAATGCTTTGTAAAAGGAATGTGTTCAACTTTTATCCATTTAGCATTTATTTCTGTCATGCCAGCCAGCAGCTGTTTCTCCCACCTAGCCAACTAAGGTCTTACAGCTCACTTATGCCATGGAACTTGCCTTCTTTCTTTCTTGGAAAACATGACATGCCTTCTTTCTTCTGCACATTTAATAAGTTGTATCTCAAACACATCGTTTACATGAGCATCTAAACATTGTCAGTGTTTCCAACTGAAGCCAATAAACTATTTGCCACACGAAAGGAAGCACCTGTCAGCAATCACGGGCCCTTATGACCACTCAGTCTGACTTTTCCACTCGTCTCATAGAGAAGTTATGTTTGTCATTGCCTCAGTTCCCTCCATTTCCTTCCCCAAGCTGTTTGACATCCATCCTCTTAGCTCTGCTTGCACGGCTAAAGGGACCTAGAGACCCAGTAACCTTCCATTTTTAATTTCTCTCACCTCCTTATAGCTATTGCTGCTAATCATCACCGTTTCCCGCTAGAACATTCAATTTCTGTGCAGGTGTAGGACATAAGGATTTCTGTTCAGAGACCAGGAAATAGGGGTAGTGTGCCAACCCAGTACAACGAGGTGATAATATCCTGTAACAGTGAGCAGGCAGATGTGACTCCATGTTGGTGTGATGCCTTAGCAACTCGATCATTTCCAGTAAGTGTTTTCCTTGGCTAAGTTCCGAGCCAAGTTCACAGCTCTCTGCTTCCATGAAGATGCTCGCCAGCTGATGGACTTAAGGTGTGGCCTGATCGTTAAGTTAAAGTTCATTGGATGATTCTTATGTGCAAACCAGAATGTGATTGGCTCTTTGGATGGTTTGGAAAATTCTGGCGGATGCATGCCAACGTGAGCTTGGAAACCTCTGACTGGCCACGAGTTGCGCCGGCTGCTAGTGTTGTGGGAACTGCACGCCGACTTGGCTGCTGAAGAACCTTCCTTACGTCCTACACTTGTGTCCAGTGTGATCTCTCTCCCTCTTCATAACAGTAGCTGTAACATGGGCGAGAAATATCAGCCAAGACCACTTTGGGGGCGTTAGGCAAGGGCCAGTTGCTTAGGATTTCTTGATCATGATGAAACAGTTGCATTTTTGTTTGTTTGTTTAGGCACAACAGGATGCCACTTAAGAGCTTTGAGGAGAGAGGTGTCACCATCTGATTTCTGAAGAGATAATAGATTGAGGAGGGGCACAAGTAGGAGCCAGGACATCCCGTGCAAAGGCCATGGTGTTACAGGAACTGACCACCAGAGACTCGACAGCCACTGTGGGAAGGAAGAATGTTTATTTTGTTGTGGAGGGCACCAGTCTGGAGCCCTCCACGATGGCCGGGCCCCGGTGGACGGTCCTCTTCGCTTTTCATAGAGCCGTTGCATGAGCTGTTTTTAGCACTGGTGGGTGCAAGCAAGTGGGTATGCAGGGGCCAGTACACAGTGATTAGCTTTTGGGCTATTGCCCTCCTGCATACTTCCTGAGCCGTTACAGCCGTTAACAGCCAGCCTATGTCCTTTCTTATGTTCCGCATTGTCATCTTCGCCTGACTTTTCTGTTCCTGAGAAAACTGGTTTTATGCTTCATGACTGCTGTGTATTGCGCATGAGCTTGGTTTTTGCCCCCGCAGGCTCACTTCCACATCAATGAAACTGCAAGTGTGGACCGAGGTTCTGGGAAGAAATAGAAGGTCATGGGGCTGGGGTTGAGAAGTGCTTTGGAAGTAGAGCAAGCAGAGGGATTGGAATTAAAGGGATGATCTGATTTTCTTAAGTAATTGTGTGGACAGTAGTGCCATTAAGAGTTGGCAAAGATTGCTGAAGACTTGAGGGGGTCACTCAGGACTTGGAGTTGGTGTTAGGCACTTCGCTGTGCATGTGAGATAATTAGGTGGGGCATTTCATGGAGGTGGTTGTATACATGGATCTGGAATCCAGAGAATCAATGTGTATTTCAAATATAAGGTTAAGAGTCATTGAGATCTGGACTGTCTTTAAAGCAGTGGGAATACACAGTCATCTAAGGAGAGAGTATATAGAGGGAAGAGTGGAAGGCAGAGTCCTGGGAGATGCTACTGTGGAGAGGTCAGGTAGAGAAGATTAACAGGTGGTCAGAGCAGAAAAATGAAGCCCGGGGGAGGCAGCCTCAGCCAGGTTTACTTGGACCAAGTAAGTCTGAGAGACCATGGTCAAGGTCAGAGTAGACATTGGGTCTGACCACGGAGGCCACAACCAGCAGGTCAGATGCATTGGCTGGGAGTTGCCAACTGAACTGGCTTGGGGAGTGAGAACAGCCAGTGAGGAGGACATGGTGCAAAAGGCACTGATGGAAGAGATGGGCTAGAGATAAGTAACAGGTGGAACAGGAAGAGGAGTTGGGGCGGGCTGGTCTTGGGGAGAAGCCCAGAGGAAGATGCGTGAAGACATTTGGGTCAGGCGTGACCATACCCGCTGTGTCCTGAATGACTTATCATAAAACCACTTTGGTTATAAGGAGGGAGATTTGTGAAGCTAAGAAAAAAAAAGCTAGATGTGTTAAATGGGACCAAAGTAAATTGCAGTGTTCTTATATTTCAGTAAACTGTTTAGCCAAAAATAATTTAGTCACACACATAATTTTTTTTTGCTTACAGGAATAAGGTAGCAATTTATATGGCCAATAAACCTATGGTAAGATGTTCAACATCACTAATCATTAGGGAAATGTAAATGAAAACCACATGAGGCATGATCTCACATTCATTAGGGTGTTACTATAAACAAGCAAAATAGACAGTAACAAGTGTTGGTGGCGATGGGGGCTGTCTGAAGTCCCTGTGCAATGCTGATGGGGAGGGGAATTGTGCAGTCACTTTGGAAAACAGAATTAGGCATCAAATTACCTTGTAGTTTAACAGTTCCACCAAAACAAATCAGCAGGTTACAGCCATGGTGATACCATCATTCACAGTATACAAGGGCGATACAACGAAAACGTCCAGGAGTGGATAAGCAGATGGCTGGGTGAGCAAGGTGTGATCCCCACCTGCAGGGGAAGAGCATCCTGTCTCAGCACACACTTTGAAGGCATCATGCTGAAACAGTGCCAGGTACACAAGGACCTACATGTGATTCCATTTATTTTTAACTTTATTATTATTATTATCATTTTATGATAGTTTCATAGGCACTGGGATTTCCTTTATCCCCTCACCACGTTCCCTCCCCAACCCCACCGAGTTCCCTGGTATTATTACTATGGTATAGTTCTTCATAAACAGTCATACGTGGACAATGGCAGAGAGTCCAGCATCCTATTGTCAAGATAAAGTAAACAGTTTCATTGGGAGTCCATCTTTGATCTGGAAATAGAGATGCCTACTGCATTGTATCCTCACATCTGGATATGATAGTCTCCATTGCAAGTTACTGTACATACCCTTAAATGAAAAGCCACAAAACAGAACTAATAGGAAGAAGGAATTAAAAATGCCATGAAGTTAAATAACATGCTACTGAATGACTAATGTGTCACTGAAGAAATGGAAAGCAATCAAGAACCGTCTTCAAGAAGATGCTTCTGTGTGATCTGTGAGTCAGTGAAGAATTCAATGAGAATTTTGAAGAGATGAAATTAAATTAAGAAAAACATCAAAATCCATGAGATAGTTTCCACTGATCTTTGCTGGAAAGATTTGTCCTCTGTAGGCAACAAATAGGTGGGTTTCGTTTTTTTTTAATCCAGTCTACTAATCTTGATGTTTGATTGATGAGTTTAAGCCATTTACCTTCAGAGTTAATATGAATGGGTGGTGATTTGGTCCTGTCCTTTAGCAATGGGCTGTCCATTGATTTAGTCTTCTGTTGTTATTGTGCTGGGATAGAAGTCAAGGTTAACATGACAGTAGGGCTGACCGACCTCACCAGCTCCTTACATCCTGTCATGCCAGGGATGACCTGATTATCACTGCCATTTTTTGTATCATATCATGAAACTGCATCTCCCGCTTGTAACACAGGGAGCCCATCACACCGTGCTGTGCCCACGCATTTCCTGCAGCGAGATTTACTGAGCACGTACTCTCAGGCACTGTGTGACATGCAGGGGACTCCAAAGGGAGGGTGTGAGCCCTTCAGGGGTACACCGACCTGAACCCGACAAAGGCCAACACCTTGCTGTGTGATGAGACTTAGGGCCAACGTCTGCACGAAGCATTGGAAGTTGAACAAAGGTTGGTGATAGTAAGCAGTGCTGTTGGAGGGAGTGCAGGTGCTGACATGGCCACAGGCACCACGAGAGAAAGCTCCCAGGAGCTGGCGGATTCTGCGGTGGATGTGTGTTTGTGCGAGCGTGCACACACAGTCCCAGAGCGCGGGCAGGCAGGGAGAGGCAGCGGCGAACGCACACCCATGTTGGAGGTTGGCTGGTGCTGGGGTGTGGGCCGAGGAGCCAGAGCCCAAAGTGACGCCCGACCCTGAAGGAAGTAAGACTTCTCCTCTGTGGCTCCTTCGAACGTCCAGCCGGGACGGGGACGTGACCAGGTTGTAGCAGGATCACGCCGCTGGCAGCACGTGGCACAGAGCAGGCAGAGGCTTCGTGAAGACTGACAACCCAGGCAAGGGACGATGAGGGTCCGACTGAGAGCAGAGGCGCAGGAAGTGGATCCGCGAGTCAGCCTAGTGCCTCGTGGGGCAGAGGAGAGAGGCAGCAGGGTGGAAAGTCAGCTGGCGTTTCCAGTCTGGGCGGTCAGTGTTGGCTCTCAGCAGGGAACAGGGGACCAGGAGGGAGCATACGTGGACAAAGGACAGAATTTACAAGCTCTGCTCTGACTCATACATGGCCCAGTCTGAATCCACCTGCTTCTTCCGTGGAAGCGTCTGTCACTCACCTGCCCCGGCCGCCCGCATTCCAGGGGAGACAGTGGACAAGGCCAGGCCGAGAAAGGACACTTGTACTCTGGGTTTCTCTTGCCAGAGCGCCCCCTGGAGGTAGCCATCTTTAAACACCAACTTCGGGCCCTTGTGTTTTATAGAATATCAGATCTCCTCAACCCAAATCATAAACGAGTTACAGGAGGGACCCTTTGTACGTCTTTGCATGCTCCAAAGAGTCAAGCACAACCTGGGAAGGCAGGACTAGGGAGAGCAGGAGCCATCTCCCAAGGGGCTTCCTCCGGGCGGCTGTCCCTGCCCTCTCTGCCTGAGCTTCCTGGACAGAGGAAGGAGAAAGGAAGGATTTATTGCTCTGTTCCAGATGGAGAACGGGCATCTGGACCTGCTGGGTCACTTCCCGTGGCCAGTGGTTAGTGAACTGCACCAGGATGCAACCCCATGAGACCAAAAGGGGCTCAGGCCATCACTCACGAGGCGGGCCAGGAAGAGCTGCCTGTCAAGTTGGTGGTCATGTAGAGAGATAAACTCCTGGGTAGTCCTGTGCACACTGGAGCTTTGATGGCAGACTTAATTAACCATGACACCTGTGTCAAAATTAGAGCGCGTAGGAAAAGTCAATTAGTAATTGAATAGCTAGAAAGGAGGCAGACTTTAATGAGAGTACCTCCTTGACCCTGCTCTTTTCCTAGTACTACCAGGGACGGGAAGCTCATTTCCTTCTTTCTTTCTCTCTCTCAAATTTAAACTCTGGATTACATAATGAGAGAGAGAGAGAGAGAGCGCTCTGCTGTCTGCAGTCTGCCAGGGCCCCATCAAGTGACTTCTGGAGTTCTTTTCCACAGGATGTTCATTTCAATTTGCAGTCAGCTCTTTAACTCCCCTTCAGCAGCCTTGGCCAGACTCCTGAGAGCAGATCTGAGCTGAGAGGGGAGCCATGCAGGCAGGGGGGAGATGCAAGCTGGAACTGGGCTCTCCAGGGATGTGTCTGCCACCACTCTACCGTCCACCGCCTCTTTTAACTCTATTTGCTTCTGCAGGAAGACAGAGGAGATTATGATGTTGTGCAGGCTTTCCAAACCCTTGTCATGGTTAATAAAAGCCTGGCAGGAGCAGGGGCTGGGACGGCTCAGCAGCTCGCGGTGCTGGCAACTTGGGGAGGGGAGGTAGCATTGATCCAGCTGACGTGGGGGAACCGGAGGACCAACAGTGAAAGACAGTGTGCGGGCCCTGTTCCTGCTCCCACGGCGTGTGGACAGAGGGGCTGGGAGGAGCAAGGCTCAGGGCTAGAAGAGGAAGTCCCCGGGGCTTCAGGTGGCGGCAGTGCAGTAAGGGGAGGTTCAAGGAGACTGAACTGGAGCTTGAAGTCGGAGGACAGCAACACACAAGGGGATGTGGGGTGCAGGAGCCCCTGGCCCGGGGAGCCCGGGTAGCTCGGCCCTTTCCTGCCCTTGACTGGGATCAGCAGTGGCTCAGGGCCTTGGGAGGGCCTCAGCCTGAGATAGCAACTAAAACGAGCAATTCTCACCACCGCAAAGTATGTGTTCAGTGTAGGATAGGCAGGCAAGGAGAATGGCATTACCTCCGTCTCAGTGCCCGCTGCTGAGAGATGTTTTCAAACTGAGTGTCTTTGGGTTTGTGCGTTGATAAGGTGTGTATTCCCGACCCATCAGGGCTCTACCCAGGAGGCATAAGTTGTATCGATGCAAAGGCCCACCTTGTCTGAGGTATTCACAAATTAAAACCTAGTTTTAAAAAGCTTAATTTCTACATACTAATAACTATTGGATAAAACTGAACTCCCTTTAATATATGGAAAATATGAAAAATAATGAAAATTCAGTCATGGATTTATTGTGCAATAAAGAAGCAATTTAGACAAAGGGGAAAATGGCTGGAGGGTGCAAATGATATGTGAAGAATTGAAAAAAAATCCTGGTTTGGAATTAAAAATGCAGTTTTGCTAAAAGCCAAGGACACAGAAAAACCTAAAAAAAGTTAAAAATATTCTTGAAAAGAAGAAAAATATCAAAATATGTTCAGGCTGAAAGGGAAACAAAGGTGGCAGCGAGACAGCTTTATTTCTTGCTAGCATTCTTCAACCTACATATTTTGAAAGGGCTCTACAGGCTTCAGCATAAATGGTCTTCATCGCGTTATATTGTCTTCACACCTATAATTTTAGTGACTGAAATGCATTCTATAAACTAGATTTATGACACTTTGTTTAACTACTGCTTAAGATTGGATTTGATATGTTTCAGATTACACTCTTGCAAAAATACTGTGACTAACATTCTATGCCATTTCTTATTATTTTGATTTTTTTTCTTAAAAGCAGATTTGTTTAAGTGAAATCTTTTGGCTAAATTCATTGAAGTCTTTATAACTGTGGATTAATCTTGCTAAAATCATTTGTAAAAGATTTGTTTAATATTCATTTCAAAGACAGAGTTACAGAGAGAGAGAGAGCGTGGCTGCAGGGGCTGGCGTAATCAGACATCTTGCAGGGCTCTTGCAGGCCACCAGCAGGGAGCTGGATTGGAAGCAGAGCAGGTGGGGCACCAGCTCATGCACATGTGGAATGCCAGACTGGCAGGAGGTGGCTTTCCCTCGTCCTCCAAGGGACAGCCCACTTGATAAGGGCACTGGCTTTGTTATACCCTCACCAGCCAAAGCTGTTATTATCACAACTGTGTGAGTCAAGGTGTTGGTTGCATTAAATGAGAGAATTGTAGTGATACAACACAGTGTAATCGGGAACCGGCTGATGACTAGAGAAAAGTCTCCTCCCATCTCCCCCCGCCCACCCAAGGCACTTGCTTGCTGCCTTCCAGCACCATGCGTTTTGCTGTGGTTTGGGTGTGTGCTGGGAGCTTGGTCTCCAGCGCAGCAATGCTGAGGGGCGGTAGGGCCTTTGAGAGGTGGGGCTGTTGGGTCACAGGGGGCTCTGCCCTCAGAAGGGAGCCACACAGTTCTGTGGCTCTCACACCTTCTCCGGGAGGCAGTGCAGCCAGCAGGCCCTCGCCAGACGTGGAGCTGTGCTGTCTGAGCTCCCAGCTCCCAACCCGTGAGCTGAGTGCGTCTTTTCTGACATTTAGCAATAGTGATAGGAAAAGGACTAACGCAGGGTTCCTTAACCTGTTCTTGGACTTCATATCAAATGGATTCAACAGAACAATTCCTGTTACTCTTTCAATATGTGTTACTTTTCAATAACATCTGTTATTATTCAAAACAAGGCTCATTAACGTTTTTATAGTCAGTGGTTCATTTCTTTGGTTAAAAGGTTTTCTATTGTCTCAATGTGTCAAGTTGCTTATCCATTCTCCTATTCATGAATATTTGAATTGTTTCAAATTTGGGGCTATTATGAATTCATCTGTTGCAAATATTCATGTAAAAACAAAAAGCATTTTTGCAATCTTTTGATGACATAAATATCTAGAAGTGGATTTACTGAGATACTTACTGATTTTATATTAAGATCCAAACTAATTATGCATTTTTACTTGTCAGTCAGAAATGCATGAATAGGTGAGGGGTTCAGTTTTTTCACATCTTGACCAAAATTTCAAATTGTCTGTCTTTTGCTTAGGCCATCTGGTTTCATGTTTATGACAACGAGGTGGTGAGCAGTTTTCAACTGTTTATGTACTTGTCTTTCCTATTCTCTCTACTTCTGTTATTAAGTAGATTCTCTTAGAGGGATTCATGTTATTTATTTGGAAGCAGAGTTAGAGAGAGAGAGAGAGAGCGATGCAGCCAGGGAGAGCTCTCCACTGGCTCACTCGCCAGTGGCTGCAATGACTGGAGCTGGGCTGGGCCGAAGCCAGGTGCCTGGGCCGCCATCGGAATCTCCACCTGGATGGCAGGGCCTGAAGCACTGGCTCATTTTCTCCTGTCTTTGCAGGCACGTTGGCAGGGAGCTGAATCGGAAGCAAAGAAATGAAAACTCCAACTGGAGCTTTGGTACGGGATGTCAGTGTGGCACTGGCAGATCAACGTGCAGTTCCGTAACACGGAGCCATAGAAAGTGTGCTGTTTTGTTTTATTTTTTATGAAGATTACATGCTTGATCAGGGTGGGAAGGATTGAGGTTTAGGGAAAAGTGGGTGAACTCATTGTTTCCAATTTTGCTGTTTCTTGTTATTTCTGGGAAAGGGGAGAGGCAGTGGGGGAAGCCACACTCGACTTTCCAAACGTCCCGGTGCCCGGGGATGAGACTCCGCCACCGCGAATGAACCCAGGGTCCCCATGCGCACATATTCCAAGGGTTCTGCCCAAGTGGTTTGGACAGTTCTGGAATGCTGTTGGTTTCACCGATCCAAGGATGATGTCACCCTCCCAGTGTCCATTGGCTGACATAGTAAGCCTCAAGTTTGCATTCACCGGGATTCTTTGCTGTCATCGTTGACTGGGGTAGTTGTCCGGTTTGTTCTGTCCTGCTTCTTCGGCTATGGCGTCAAACGAGCTGTCATAGTCTCCTTTCACATCACGGTCTGTGTCCATTGCTCTGCCTTTTTCATGGAGTAGGACGTGTTCTTGCAGGCGAGCCCAAGGACCCGGATCAGGAGTCCCAAGCCTCACCGAGTCCCCCACCCGTGGGGCCCACGACCCCGGCACCCACCCCCAGGTAGGTCGCAGGACACGGGCCAGGTGACTTGAGCCCTGCTGGATCCCCCACCCCCGGCACTCATGAACCCGGAAAGCATATTTGAAAAATGAGTTGTTCTTTATTCAGTTTATGTATTGTACATACATTTCCTTTTTCATTTATCAGGAGAGTATTACTTCAAGTCTGTATGTTATCTGTAGCTTAGTAGTAGCATATTGGGTGAGTAGCAACTCCTGATTTTATTAAGTCCAATTTTCCAAGTTTTCAATTTTTTTAAAATTTATTTTCTTTTTAATGGAAAGTCAGATACACAGAGTGGAGGAAAGAGAAAAAGATCTTCTGTCTCTTGATTCACTCCCCAGGCAACCGCAATGGCTGGAGCTGAGCCGATCTGAAGCAAGGAACCAGGAGCCTCTTCCAGGTCTCCCATGTAGGTGCAGGGTCCCAACGCCTTAGGCCGTCCTCCACTGCTTTCCCAGGCCTCAAGCAGGGAGCTGGATGGGATTAGGACTTGTACCCATATAGGATCCTAGCATGTTCAATGCAAGGACTAGCCACTTGGCTACCACACTGGGCTCAAATTTTCAATCTTAACCTTAGTATCTTTGTGACCTAAGAAATTTTTGCTGTCCTAAACTTGATAGACATTTTCTTTTGCTTGCTTCTATAAACTTTATGTTTGTAGCTTCTGAATTTAAGTTTTTTTTAAGGATTTATTTATTTTATTACAAAGTCAGATATACAGAGAAGAGAGACAGAGAGGAAGATCTTCCATCCGATGATTCACCCCCCATGTGAGCCGCAACGGGCCGGTGCTACGCCGATCTGAAGCCAGGAGCCAGGAAACTCCGCCGGGTCTCCCACGCGGGTGCAGGGTCCCAAAGCTTTGGGCTGTCCTCTCCTGCTTTCCCAGGCCACAAGCAGGGAGCTGGATGCGAAGTGGAGCTGCCGGGATTAGAACTGGCGCCCATATGGGATCCCGGCACATTCAGGGCAAGGACTTTAGCCGCTAGGCCATGCTGCCGGGGCCGAATTTAAGTTTTTGACAAAAGTTAAATTGGCTTTTTTTGTGAGCTGTAAGGTAGTGATTGGTGGTCTCATTTTCATTGTGTATCTGGCTTTTTTTTTTTCAAGATTTATTTATTTTTATTGCAAAGTCAGATATACACAAAGGAGGAGAGACAGAGAGGAAGACCTTCCGTCCGATGATTCACTCCCCAAGTGAGCTGCAACGGGCCGGAGCTGAGCCAGTCCAAAGCCAGAAGCCTGGAAACTCCCCCAGGTCTCCCACACGGGTGCAGGGTCCCAAGGCTTTTGGCCGTCCTCGACTGCTTTCCCAGGCCACAAGCAGGGAGCTGGATGGGAAGTGGGGCTGCCGGGATTAGAACTGGTGCCCATATGGGATCCCGGGGCACATTCAAGGCAAAGACTTTAGCCGCTAGGCCACGGTGCACCTGGCCATTCATTGTGTATCTTAATCAGTTTTAGCATAATTTATTATGAAGACAATGCTTTCCCTCTTGAAACTGACAATATATATATGAGCCTAATGTTTAACATTCTATTTTGTTCAGCTAACTTGCCTGCATACTTTTTATTGATTGCTCTGGCTTCCTAGCAAATCTTGAAATAAGATGCTGTAATTCCTCTTATTTTATTTATCTTCATCAATATAATTTATCCGACTAGATTCTTTGCATATTCTTACTTGTCAAATTCCTACAAGAGAGTCGATAATATTTTGATTACCATTGTTTGAATATGTAGGACAACTTTGTGAGCATCAGTATTTTAATCACATCAATATGCCATTCGATTAGCAAGTATGACGTAACTCTTCATTTGGCGAGATGTTTTTCGATTTTTCTTTGGAATGTTCTGTAGCTTCAGTGTGATGAGCAAGTCTCTATTTCATTAGATTTTTTTCTTAGGAATTTGAGGTTCCCAGTGCGGTCATTTATAACACTTAAGAATTTATTGTGAGTAGAGAAAAATGATTAATTTTCATATTGATCTTGTAACCTTGAACCTTAATGCATTTAGTCTGGTGGTAATACTTCTATAGATTTCTTAAGGTTTACCATATGCAAATCGCAACACGTACAAATTAAGATAGCCTTACTCCTGTCTTTGTAACTTTTCTTTGTCTTCTCGGTACAGCGTCTCAGAAGCAGTGAAAATGGCTGTTGCAGTGTTCCTAATCACAATTCATCATTAAGTACATTATTAGTTCTTTGCTTTTTGGATGCCTTTAACAAGATTGACAATAGGCTAATCCTGGCTTAAAAATAATCCTGTAGTGTTTTTTTTTTTTTGCAGTAATTATCCAAGGGTATTAGATTTTGTGATCACAGAGTTTCCTCTTATACTCTTCAGTGAGCTACACAGATATCATTTTGAATGGAAAAATAAATCTGGCATTCCTGAAAAATTTATTTGGGATACATTACTCCTTTTATACGTTGTTAGATTTGATTCACAATTCAAAGTTTTGTTAAGGAATTTTGTATTTCTGTTCATGAAGGATATTTTTCCGTAATTTTTTTATGATCATGTGTTTTTCAGAATTCAAAAGCAGAGATTTATTACATTATAAAACAGAGGGGCAGCAGGTATGAGGGCAGTACTCTTGTCACCGTCGTCACTCTTGGAGCACTCGTATTCCATAGGGAAGTGCTCTGCTTGGGTCATGGCCACTTTGCTTCCAATCCAGCCTCCTTCTGAGGAAACCCCTGGAGGCAGGACATAAAGGCTCCAGCGGCCTGGGTTGCTTGCAGTCACACAGGATCCCCAGGTGGCCTTCTGGACTCCCGACTTGGGGCTAGGCCAGCCCTGGCCGCCATGGGCGTTCTGGGATGAACTCACACGAGCATCTCCATTTGTGTCTCTGCCTTCCAATGAAATAAATATAAATAAATACATAAATAATTTTAGAGACACAACATCGAGGAGGGTGTCTTCTATAACTAAAGTAGCTTGTATAACACTGGCACCCATATGGGATCCTGGGGCTTTCAAGGCGAGGACTTTAGCCGCTAGGCCACGCTGCCGGGCCCACCCATTGTTTTTTGTTGTTGTTGCCCCTTTCCTTGCTGGATCAGAGGACCTAGGACTGGGGTAAGAAATCTTGAACAGAAATTTGTTGTCTCACTGTCCAGGGGCTGGCAAGGCCAACGTGGTGGCCCTGGCCATGTCGGCATCGCGTCATCAAGGCGAGAGACGCTGAGGCAGCCATGCGTGCCTTCCCCACGGCATCAGTCCCACTGGGCAGTGGAGTCCTTGTGGTCTGGTCACCTTTAACACGACCAGCACAGCTGCTCCAACACGAACTGTGAAAGAATCGTTTAATATCAACTTGTTTTTAGACTGTATTGGATTCTTACTGATTTCTGAGTGTATCACGAAGAATTTAATCTTTTGTCATGAAAATATCATACGTTATCTTCAAAATTATTCTATTTAAGATAACTTTCTAGTTATTGATACAGTCCTTTATGTTTTGCATTTTGATGGTTCATTTTTCCATCTTTTTTTTTTTTATTTTTTAGCTGGTCTGTGGCTTTAAATTGTCTTCCTTATAAAAAGCTTCAGTTGACTCTTTATTTCTTGTGTGGTCTGGAGGTCTTTGCTTTTAAATGACAGCTGTGAGTTCTTGTGCACTGGCTGTGACTGACGTGACCGGGTTTCGGCTTGGTGTCCTGGTGCTGGGTGTCTACTGATCCTAATGGGTTTAGTCTGCCTTCCTGCAGTTCTTCACGTGGAGTAGCTATTTTGATGTAGTGCTCTCTCTTCTCTCGGGACTTTTTAACTGTACCGATTTTTGTTCTAGATACTTTTCCATAGGTTGTCTTCCGAGTCATCTGCTTTACAATACACAGATGGACAATAAGCGCCCCTGAGCGACGCAGGAACTCTGCAGTCAGACCCATCCAGTCCCTTCCTCCCCACCCTCCTGTGGTTGGTGCTTTCCTGTTAAATCTGCTCTGAGTTCAGTAGTTCTTTGATATAATTTTTGTTTCATATAATTGATGGACTTGAATTGCTTCTTTTCAGAGTTTCCAACTTTTTGCTGAAATCCCTCATTTGTTCATATTACATATCTTTTCCTCAGCTATATCCAAAACATGTCATTTTAAAATATGTATCCTTTGTGAAAAGGTTAAGTTAAATTATTTGGCATATGTATTAATGCATTTACTCAATATTTTTATGATAAGAACATTTAAAATTTCCTCTCAGCAATTTTCAACAATAAAATCCATTGTTAAAACTCTACTAACCACTTGTTCAGCTGATTGCTTGAATTTGTTCCTCTGAAATTTTGTGTCTTATGCTCAACATCTTCCAAGTCTCCACTCCTACCCAACGAGGCCCCGGCAGCCACAATTTTCTCTTTGCTTCTGTGAATTTAGCCTTTTTAGGTTCCATGTGTAAGTGAATTCTTTAGCGCATTTCATATGTTAATGCTGTTGTTATAACTGTACAGATATATCTAAGATGGTAATCTTTTTTCTTTCTGTTACGCTCTTGACTTAGGACACATTTTCTTGCTTTCTTATGGCATTTGAAAAAAAAATAGTTACATACGTACTTTTTTTTTTGACAGGATGACAGAGTGGGAAATAGATTGACAGAAAGAATGAATTCTTCAGGCTTATAATTCACTTCCCAAGTGGCCACAAACGCCAAGCTTGATGGGGTTGTCAGGAGCTCAGAACCCCACCAGGGTCTCCCAGGGGGCCGTGCTCTGCCGACTTCCCAGCTGCAGGAGCAGGGAGCTGGATCAGAATTGGAACAGCTTGGACTCAAACTGCCACTCAATATGGGATGTGCATGTCTCAAGTGGAGGCTTACCCGGCTGCACCGCCACGCTGGCCCCTCCCTTACAACCTTTAATTCTTAATTTACGCTAGATATCACGCCTAGAGTTAAGAGTGGAGTGCCATAGAAGAGGCCGTGTCCTTTCTGACTGCTAGCGTGCTCGGCTGAGTCAACAAAACTGTGGTTGAGCAAGATGCTGGCTTTGCTGAAGGGTTAGTTTTGTTCCTGATGGCAAGTGTCTGCGCATGGTACCAGCACTCTCCCTTCCTCAGGCCTGGGGACCTGAGAGCCATACCTCACTGCCCGCCTGCCAGCTTTCTGAGCCATGGAAGGGCTCTCTCTCTTTCGGCCTGGCTGCTGACCACCAGGTTGGCTTTGGGGTGCTGCGCCAGGTTTCCGCAACCCGGGAGCCTGCTCTGCACCTCATCCTGGCTCTCAGGCAGGCTGGTGTGTTGCTCTTGGGGAAGGCCCAGAGTCCTTTGAGGGGCTTCTCTCCGTGCTCCTGTGCCGCAGCTGGGGAGGGTCGTGTGTGCCTCAACAGAATCCCCGATTCTCCTGCCTCGAACCCACTTGACGGACAGCGATGTGAGAGCAGCGGCCTGGGCCGGCGGACTGGCTCGGGGCTGGACACAGGAGCCCACAGTCAGCCATCAGGATGTCGCCAGTCCGGCTGCTCTCTGCCTGTGCGGATGGCACACTCCCCAGGGACAGCCTCTGCATTGCCAGCACTGATGGGGTTAGAAACCACCATGTGTGCACTGCCAACTGGCTCTCTTTGCTTGAGTTTAACAGAAACACAGGCCCCAGAGGAATTACGTGTAACGTTATGCTAATTTGACCGTGGAAATCCTACCTTGGCTTTTCATCTACATTTTTTATTCTCTAGGAACCAAACAGCTTCTCAAATCTTTGCTGGCTCTATTGCTTCTTTTTGAGTGTTTTCTGCCCTTCTGTATTTTAAAATTTTAACTTTTTTCTGCTCAGTATTTATTAGATCTTAAATATTAAAGAGTGCTTCTTTGTTATATTTATAGAATTTTTTGGTTTGCTGTTTTCATTTTTATAGTCAAACTGGTAGATCGTACTCATAATATTTCTTCCAAGCCTACTTTTTTTGTCCTCTAGAGGTTTGCAGAATGTTTGATAATATTTGTTTCTGAGATTTTGAGTTTAAAAAATTTAGCTCTTCCACTGAAGTAGAATTTATTTTACTGCATAACATAAAGTGAGGTTTAAGAAAGACTGTTTCTCCAAATTGCTAGGTAGTCGTGCCGACACCATCTATAGCTCATCGTCTTCCCTCATTGAGCCGTAATGAAGCCCACATCTTTGCACATAGTCAGGTCCCTTTCAACACCATCTGTGCTCACAATGATGGCTCCGCCTGCTCCTGGGCACACAATTCTGAAACTGTGGCGTTAGGTCCAGGAGTTGGTTTTTCTCTGAGGGCTTCGTAAAGGGCTTATTTCTCAATCCTCATTTATTCATGTGATATTTGGTGGTTTGATTCTTTTTGAAAGGTTTTCTTATTTAATTAAAAGAGCTGCAGAGAGAGACACACATACAGGCAGAGACACAGAGAGATACTTTTCCCTGGTGATTCACTCCCTAATTGGTCACAATGACCAGGACCGTGCCAGGCTGGCGCCATGGGCCACATGCTTCCACAAGGTTTCCCACATGCCTACAGGGGCCATCTTCAGCTGCTTTCCCAAGTACATTACTGGAGAGCTGAATTCAGAGCGGTGCATTGGGGCCAGGAACTGGTGTCCACATGGCATGCGGGCTTTGTAGGCTATGGCTGCGCCCACTAGTACACAACGCTGACCTGATAGCCGAATGTTTAACTCCTCAGAAATTAAAGCTCTTTGAGGAGCTGTGAGCACCCTGGGCAGCGTGAAGCTCTTCTGGAAAGCAGCATGGCCAGGGAACTCCCCAGATGGCCAGGGAACCCCCAAGATGGCCAGGAAAGAGCCCTTTTATACTCCTGGAAGTGGCTTCCAAAAAGAGCCACTCCTCCTGGTGCCACTTCCAGAAGACCCCGGAGGATGCCACCTGTGCCAAGGCAAGGCCAGACGCAGACTCCATCACATGCAGATGTGATCAGCGGGACTGTCTGCTCCACCTGAAGCATCTGGACCGACCACCCACCTGCTGCACTTGGCCAAACTCTAGTTAGCCTGCTCCCTTCCCCACACAAGCCCTGGAACTCTGGCCCAGGCTCAGTTAGAGAGCCCATTTATTTTTTGGCATTGTAAATGTGATGTTTTTTGGCTATAATTCTTGTGTAGTCTGATCTATTAATCTAGTGTTGCTTTACGTTACTTTAAACTCAATGTATTGGTGTATCTTTTTTTAGGATTTATTTTTATTTAAAAGGCAGACTTACAGAGAGAAGGATATAGATACAGAGATAAAATCTTCCATCTGCTGGTTCACTCCCCAACTGAATGCAATGGCCAGAGATGGGTTGATTTGAAGCCAGGAGCTAGGAACTTCTAGGTCCCCCGTGTAGGTGCAGAGTCCCAAGGCTTTAGGCTGTCCTCCACTGCTTTCCCAGGTCATAGGCAAGGAGGCAGCCGGGACACGCACCGGTGCCCATGTGGGATCCCAGCGTGTGTAATATAAGGGTTTGACCACTGAGTCATGGCGTCTCATTCTTAGTTCTAACATTTAAGAAACTGAGCCATTTTCAGTTTTCAAGTTTCTTAAATAGCTCTTGCAGATAAATTGCTTACATTAGCTATTTTATTTCTGCAAATTCCAAAAACTATGACTTTGGAATGAAAAATGAGGATGAACAGACTTGTGGCAGATATTGCCAAACGAAGCCCATCACATCCATCCCTTCTATTCACTCACTTCTCACATTAATAGAAATCTCTCCTGGAGTCGAGGCAGAAGGAGTCAAGGAGACGTGGGGTGCCGCACACAGACGCAGTGAAGACACTGTTAGGGACTCTGGTGTGTGCAAATTCAAGTCAGTGTTTTTATCACTTTGCGTTTACTTCTTTGGCATAGTTTCTGGAAGGGTTTATTTGGTACCCAGGAAGCTGTGGGGATGAGGTGGGGATTAAAGGGAGTATGCCTTCCAGCTGGATTCGGGTACAAGGATGTAACTTTTGGATCAGCAAGGAAGAAAAAACCCTGTCTCTCCCCATTTTCTTGCTATTTTTGAGCTAATGGGTCTGCATATTTATATTTATTTCTTTGCTTTGTACTTTCCTAAAACTCTTTTACACTAGGCTGGAGTATTGATAATGAACTTAAGATTCACTGAATTTCCCTTTTTAAAACATAAAGAAAAGAAGAATTGGCAAATCTTAGTAGTCTCAGTAAAATTCTGTAGAAGGGATGGACTTGCGTACTTGGAGACAAGCACCAACCTGGAATACATTTGTTGGTAGAACCGGAACTGGTCTGGACACAACTGCTAAAGGGTGGCTGACTTGTCTCATTGCCCCGTTGTGTTAACTCTTCAGGCTTGTTTAATCTTAAACTAAAAACCTTTTACAACTGCTGAAGGACATCCTCCTGTCTCTGCCCCTGCTTATCTCCTCAACAGGATGGTGAGTTCTGGAGAGCAGCTTGGTGTGACTGGCGTGGCACGCCCACGTCACTGAGCGTGATGTGGCTGCTCCGACAGGGGCTAGATAAGCATTCATCGGATCACTCAGTCCAGTTACACTTTATCTCCTCGGAAGTGCTACAGCTGTCAGCTGCTTGAAGCAAGGACTTGTGATCAGATCTGACACTGCAGATCTTGTGCCCAAATAAAACCACTCTATGTATAAAACCATTGGTGTTTGCCTCTGCTTAGTTCCTGTGTGCCTTTAGGCAAGTTTCTTAACCTTTCTCATCCTGAAGTGTAAATTACAGCTGAAACTTACCTAGCTCACATGACTGTTGCTCTGCATGAGCAAGTGTTTCAGGATTAGCTAAGGGAACAATCCAAGTAAGATCCGCCAGGCACCACACTTCCCAGCTTGTTATTCATTATCATTGAGCAGAGGCTACGTAAGGCAGTTCTGTTTTTCTTTGACTTAGAGACTATTTATTTGCAGGACAAATGACAGAGACAGATGGCGAGAGAAAGAGAAAGAGACAGAGAGAATCTTCTATTCCTTGGTTCACTTTCCAAACAGCTGTGATGGCAGGAGCTGGGCCAGGCTGAATCTAAAACTACATCTGGATCTCCTAATCCCTTAGGCCGTCTTGCACTGCTTTCCAGGTGCATTATCAGGAGCTGGACTGGAAGTGGGGAAGCCCGGGACTCGCTCCAGCGCTCCGACATCGGACGCCGGCATTACAGGCAGCAGCTTCGTTTGCTGACCCCACTGCTGGCTGTTAGTTTTAAGCTACAAGCTTCCTTTGTGAAGTCTTTTCAGGCTCAGAACTTACCTTTTGTCATCACAGATCCCGTTTCTATGGTTTGTGAGACAGTAAAATGTGTCCTTTTTACCGTCTTTCTCTTAACTATAAAAAAGGGTCAGGTTGTTACTTCACAGTTTGCTGACAACCTGTGGGAAGAAACGAGAAGGCCTCCCTTTGCAGGGACCCTCAGGGTGCTCCCCAGACCTGTCAGAGCCAGAGGCGAATTCACTGGAAGGATCTCTGCGGTGTGTAGGCACCACACTGCGCTTGTCTGTGTAAGAACCTTGCATCCAGCTGCTGTAAGCTTACAGAGCACACCAGCAGTGACTTCCAGACAGACCATGTGCAGCTTGGGCCAGGTCAGGACAGAGAAAAGCCAACACTCCAACCAGACAGAGGAGTTCTGAGTGGTTCCCTTTCAGCCATTCATGTTGGCAGTCAACAAATGGTCAGCCGCTCCTGGGATTCAGCTGGAAACACACAGACCGACATCTTTGCTCACTGGAAACTGCCTTTAAGGGCAGGAGAACAGGAGCTGTGGGGATGTGACCAGGCAGTTGAACTTAGAGCAGCTTACCTCCGTGATTTTCATAGAGCAGCTGAGGGCATGCGGAGCCCAGGTAGGGATGGACGTAGCCTTGTCACAAAAAGGAGTCATGGGACAGGTGGAGAAGATTAAGATGCTTTTGAAGAGGAACACCTTGGCCAAGAGGTGGAAGCCTTGGCTCTGCTTCTGCTGCCAGCTTCCTGGTAACGTCGACCTGGAGATGGCAGTGATGTGTCTTGCCGCTCACATGGGAGAGGCACACTGAATCCCTCCTCCCACATCAGCCTGGCTCAGCCGTAACAGCTGTGGGCATCTGGGGAGTGGAGCCACGCTTGGAAAAGCTCGGTCTCTCTAACAAATGGAAGTGAAGGAAACTAAAGGAAAAGCCCGTTCTGACCTGCCTGGCTCAGGGACAGCAGCCGGGATTTAGGGTGTCTCGATTTGGGTTGCCCGTATCCTGCTGTCCCGGGCATCCTGAGTGATATGGCAAGGCGGCCTCAGTTTCCCCTAAAATGGGTGAACAGATGGGGAGGTGAAGCGCCAGGCTGAGTCCACATCTGTGGAGGTCAGATGTGGCCGATTACAAATGGGAGCCGAGTGGGGAGGAAGCCAGCAGCACAGAATGCGAACTGGCACACGAGAGCAAAGATTAAACAGAACAAGGAAAATCGCCAGCAGTTTTGGATTTACCCAGCCGGCGTTTCTCCGCTGGGCAGGGAAAGCTTAAGTCATCCAAATTAATTTCTAGTTAAAGGCAACCCTCGGAGGCCAATCAAACAGGTGACCACAGCTGGCATGAGCTTCCCAGGGAGATAAGCCACTAATGTTCAATCTAAGATGTGTGTGCTGAGAGAGGGGCTGTAGGAAATTCGCTGGCCCTAGGTGCAAAGCCGAAGTGGCTCGCTTCATTGATTCATTACACACGCGCACGCACACACGCTCACACAACAAGCACTCATCTCTCCTAGCAGTCAAAGGTGTCGCTCTCAGGCTAGTGTGCAAGCTCTCAGACACAGAGCTGCAGGCTCACCCAGTGACAGTCTCGGAGGAGGCAGATGAAGCAAGCAGGGAAGAGGGGAGCAGAATGAAGAGTGGGGTCCGGGCTGGCCAGGAGGAGAAAAGGGGGCTGTGCAGACAGTGGCACCAGCAACAGTCACATGACGTCAGTGGGACGTGCCTGTGTGCCGTGTGGCCCAGCCTCAGTCCTGGATGGCACACTGGGGCTCACCTGGGGACCAGCCTCAGGTAAGACTCCTGCAGCTGAGCAAGTGACACTGGGTTTGGAAGATGATGGTGTGGGGGAACCCCTGGAGGGCTTTTTTTTTCTAATGAAAAAACACATACCCTAGGATGAACTAGAGCTGTGGGAGGGAGTGCATCGGAGAGAACTCTAGGAAGGGAGGAGAATGCTGAGGGGTGGACCGGTGGTAAGGGATGAAGGGAGGACCGGGAAGCGATGTCCCAGTTTCGGCTTCTGTGATTGGACAGAGGGGTACAGCCACAGGCAGGTACCTGTGAGCAAGGCTTGCAAGACCTCCCTTCCGAGTTTGAGATTTTTCAGAGACATTGGAGGGGAGTTGATAGACCACTGGACACAAGCAAATCTGGAGTCCCGAGAAGTCTGGGATCCTGATAAGTCTGCAGTCCCTAAAAAGAGCTCTCTGCTGCCAATCTGTTACTCTGGTGCGTGGCTGCCTTCTGGGCACTTGACATTGTTGGATCTGAACAATTGCGCCAGCCGTTCTCTCATGACTAAGTCGGCTAGTAGCTGTTAGACACCATGCGAGTACTGAGCATAGAGCAGTGAACAGCAGGTGCTGTGCCTCACGCAAGGAACCAAGACAGTGATGCTTCGAAGAGCGTGGACAAGCTTTCATTCTTCCATGTCTACCTTCTTGTTCATTCAGCGCTTTTAAAGGTGGATTGAGCTTTTTGATGCTTCCCTTTCTCTTGGATGGTCATCAAAATTTGTATGTTCAAGCTTTGCAGCCATGTTTAGAGAAGAATCTGAGAACTCTTCCATGTTGGTTTGGGTTATGATCTGCTAACATGCTTGTCTGCATACCTTGAATCGAGCTCTGAGGTTGGGAGCCGGCCCTGCTTCAAGTGTCAAGAGCTGATCGCTTGGGCTCTGAGTGAAGCGTTTCAGATTCTTGGAGACTTATCTTTTTCCAATACTACCTGCTAGAAGGAAGTAAATCAATCAAGGATATCGATTTGCTCAACTGTCCCCTTTGCTACATTTAGATTTCCTGAGGATGGAGACTATTTATTCAACCTGTATCCCTGGCATGCAGCAGGCAATTAATGAATGCATGTGCTGAGTGGATCAGTGATCATGGGACAACTTTTGATGACTATCCTGTCATTTATTTAATTCTTGTTTTTTATGCAACCGTGTGTGGTGGCTATGTGTGGGAACTTGGCCTGCTCCTCGAGGCTGAACTGACTCACAGTGCATGCTCAGCACGTTTGTGGAGCGATAAGCTGAAATTTAGAAAGAGTTTGGTCTTCTCAGTAGTCTCCTTCCCCAGTGAGTTAGCTCCATTTCCTCTAGCTCATCCTTGCGTGTCCAAGTCATTTCTTGAATATTTACTGAGTCAAGGCACTGTATTCAAATTTTAATTGGGAGGTTCCTGACAAGGATAAACTCACAAGGGTCTTCAGGTGTCCCAAGAAGCACTTTCTCTTCTCTTTTCAATATCCTGAGTGGCAGGAATCCAGGCGGTTCTGACCTTGAACCCAAGCAGAGAGGCTACCATCTCAAGAGCCCTCAGTCACGTGGGGGCCTGAGACTACTCTAGGACTCCATGAAAGATGGTGTTGTAGAGGATGTGCTGGGGTCCAAGAGATGTCCCCACAGGGATTCTGACAAAGGAGATGGGAAACTCAGAATGACTGTGTTTATGGTCAGGAATCTGTCCCTGACCTTCGGAGATGGGGATATGATGTCCCCCCACGCTGTGTCTGCAGTCAAGAACCTGGAGCCAAGCGATGCTCTTTGAACCTCCAGTAAGAGCTGTGACGTGAGTCCTCCCATGAATGGGGAGCTTCTGAGCACCTGATAAGCCAGGGCATCAGCTCAGTCAGTCTGTCCTTGCCCATGTTATCATCTGAGATGAACAAGGCCGGAGGAGGCACAGTGAAGGAGCCTTACCAGCCTTCCCTGACAGAGTGCCGCGTGGTGCCTTGGGATGGTGATCACAGAAGCAAGGCTTCCTAGTGCCCAGGGAAGAGGCCACTAAGTACTTGCAAGGACCCCAGGGGCGATTCCCTGAGGAGAGAGCACAGGCTTCATTCGGGCACGGTGCTCCGACCCTAGCACTGGGCAGATCGAGGCAAGTGCTGGCTCCTCCAGTGAGTGGCTGTGTCCTCTTCAGCCAGTGGCGTGTCTCCTCTAGCCTCAGTGCCCTCAACTGTAAAATGGGAAAGGCGAAGCTTTGGTGGTGCATTGTGCAGATTAGAGACAGCCACAAGAGCAGCGTGATGTGGAGCTGAGCCAGAATGCAACCGAGCCCTGCGGCTGCTGAGGGCATGGGTGGGAAGCGAGCTGGCCTTCCGTCGCCCTCACCTAGCATTGAAAACTCCCCCGGGAAGCCCAGCTCTCAGGCTTGGCTCGCCAAATGCCCATGGACGTTTAGTGTGAGCTGGGAATTTGACCATATTTCTTCCCTGCTCTTTTCATAGTTGAGTCCTTCTGTATCCTGCAGAAGGTCTCAATGTTTGAAAAGATTACAAAGGAGGGATGCAGGGAGCAGGAAACCTGGGACAACTTTATTTATTTCTATTTGTTTATTTTAGATGATGCAGAAAGTACAAGACAAAGCATGCCCTAGAGCCTGCAGCTAGGTGACTACTGATTGTTGCTTCTGTGCCTTGGATTGGTGCTGGGATTTATGGGAGACCCTGGATTACTAAAGGATACATGTAGAGTGGGCCACCTGCCAAGGAAGGCCTGGCTTGCTGCCCTGAGGAACTTGCCAAGTTTTTGCTGCCCTAGATGGTAGTCTTGAAATCAGAGGACATTTAGAGGCTCCCCAATAGCCCAAGGATAATAATTGCAAAAGAAATAGCAACTAAGAGTTTGAAGGGCCCCTAGGAAGCATGTTGTCTCACTGTTCAGTGGTCCTCTGAGTGTGGCATAGTGGAATCTTATAATGACCAAATGTAACATCTTTGGGAGGAATATGTGACTTTTGCTCATGGGGGAACTTGGCAAGTTCTTAACCTCTGAGAGCCCCAATTGTCCTCACCTGAAAAATTGAAGGGGTTATTTGAGGTTTCCAAAGTACAGAGACAATATCTAGTATGTGTTCAGCAAGTGGTAAATTTCTCCTCTGTGCAATATCTAGCATGTGGTAAATATTAGGTGTTGGTATGTCCCTCTGTAGACACAGATGTGTGGCCTCGGTGGGAGAAGGGAGGTGTCTAGTACAGGAGCCAGACCTGAAGCCCGAATGTGCCGCCCGTCAGTTCCCCCTGTTCTTCCTCAGTGGGTGTTCTGCTAAATGGATGGATTTCCTTGGGAGGTCTTGGTGGCCTGGAATGTTCTAGAACCAGGAGCCTCTCTGCTGCAGGTGTAGGAGACAGCACGCTGGGAACACAAGCTCTGCAAATGGATGACCTGTGTCCTTGTTGGTACACTCCTTTCACTCCCACTTGCTCCCAGCACTCCGCGAAGGGGGCCAGAGAGGCCTGGGTGTGCTGTCTGAGTTTACAGCTCCAGGTGGGGTGGCCCACCTGAGGGTGCACTTCTCCTCTGCCCACCAGCTAGTCCTTCCCCTTCCATGCCCTTCTTCTTGCTTCCCTTCGTCTCACTGGCTACAGCCCTAGGCCTGACTTAGAACCCCTGTGCAAAGAACAACCAGCCCTGAGCCTGGTGAATTGACAGCACACTCAAGACGGTGCAAGCTTCCCAAACTCATCTGAGTGGAAAGAGCTGGCATGTTCTTCCATACTTTGTTGCTGCTGCGTGGCATTTTTAAAAAATATCTGTTTACATACATATTTTAATAAAATATATTTTTTTATTAAGAATGTATTCTTTAGAATATGTCTGTGGGAGAAGGAAATGTATAAATCTATAAATACAAACCCCATAAATACCTTCAATTATTCTGTCAGATACCTATAAAAATTTCAAAATGTTGGCTCCCAATGACTTGTTCACTATGGACTGGTAGCAAGCATTGTCCGTGCTCCTGGGGTCTGGATGACTGTGGTGGGGTGTGGACACCCTTGCTGCAGACAATGACCAGCTGGCCTCACAACCAGTGGCGTCACTCTCAGAGGACGTGGCTTTCGTGACCGCCGCTTGCAGTGAGGCAGCGAAGGCATGAGGGCTCCTCCACACTCTTGCAGCATACGGTCCATGCTGTTGGCAGTTTGCATGTGCTCCTGCTGCAAGTCCTGGGCTGGAGATTAGCAGACACTGAAGTATGCCCATGAGTAACTACATTCAGAGCTTAGGTTCTGGGAGGACGACTCCTAACCAGCTTCTTATCTTCATCTCTGATTGGCAGGACCACAGGAGGCACACTAGGGGAGGGGGCCTTTGGAGAGGAGAACCTGCCTGTTATGGACTGGGGAAGCATGATAGCATATCAGATCTTCTTTCCTCTTAACCTTGTCAGCCTGCCTACCAGTCAGACAGTGCCAGTGGTTGACAAGAGGATGGTGGCAGGGGAAGGGGGCGGGGAGGGAGGGATTGCTCCTGCGTAGTGCTTCAGCCGGTGCTGGAAGGAGGTGGGATCAGCAGGGCACCACTGACACAAGGAATGACTGCCACTAGCCGCCACGTGGCTCTGCCCGTCCCACTTCCCTTTTTCCATTTGTGCCACCAGTACTGCCCATGACAACTCTTCCCTGAAATCGAGAAAGTGGGAGGTAAAGGACTTGAGAGTGGATGGAACAAGCTAGAGGCATTTGGCTTGTCCAAGGCTGCTGCATGACGCACTCGTGGTCAGCTCACACACAAGCCCTTCTGCTTTGATGGCAGCAGCATCAGCTCTAGCCCAGCTCTGCAGGTAGACACAAGGCAGGCTCAGGCTCATGTGCACTGAAGCATCTCTTTCCTAGTGTTTCTCAGGTGATCCTGTCATTATCACCAATAGTCCTGTAGCTTTAGCAAATCAGCCAGTCTCTTTGAGGAGCCTAGCAGTTTTGGGATAAAGGCTTTCTCTTACCTGACACCCCAAATCAATCCATGGCCCATTAACTCCAGGGTTAACCACCTAGGAAGCCCTCCTCAGAAACCTCAGAAGAAAGTTGGCGAGTAATTGCAGGTCGCTGGCTCCACATATCCTTTGTGGTGTGATGAGGAGCACTAAGTGGTTATAACCAAGCCACACAAATGCTAGGTAATGGTGGAGTCCTTGGAAGCCAGCGGATCTTGCTGCCTATCCTTGCCTTCTGGCGCAGAACCAGCCCTGTATCTGAGTGGCCCTGCCAACTCCACACTGTTGGGAAACTTTATTTACTTAGCAGGTAAGGCTGGTTTTGGAGAAAGGAGAGGATGTTACCTTGCTCAGGGAGCTCCAGATGTATCGTCTTTCATTGGCCAGCTAGAAGGACATGCGGACACCATCCCTTATGCTGTCTGCTCCCTTTCCTCTCCCTAGCTCTGTCTGGATTGAGTGGAAAGGACCCAGTTCTACCCGGGACCCATCCTTACACCATTCTGGGACTAAATTAACCAGAAGGGAATTCTGGGCTCTTGATTTTTTCTGTGGAGAGATAGTAGTCAAGAAAAAACAGCTTAAAACTTCACACGATGTGAGAATAGTAGACCCTGGGCAACCACTGTAGTGAAGATGACCGAGTGTGCAGAAAGACAGGGTAGGATGTGTTACCATGGGAGCCTCTCTGTAGCCGCATCTGCAGATTCAATCAACTATGGACCAGAAATGTTCTCTTTATGTACTGAACATGCAAAGATCTATTACCCCTTGTCCCAAGGTGGGCAACGCCTGGCCCACAGGCTATAGAAAGTCCACAAATTCATTTATTCTGGCCACACCTACGCAACCGCAAGTGGGATTCGGAATTCAATAAATCTATAACAGGTTGATCTTTAAGTTGCTCATTTGTATGCTTTGTGAATGATGTTACAAATATCAAGATGGCTCTTGGCAGAAAAGGTTTCCCAACCTTGCAGGTTATATTACACTAGTTTACACAGCCTGTCCGTTGCATTCTACAGAGATGACTTTAGTAAATAGGAGGGTGTGTAGGTTCTGTGCAAGTGTATGTAGGGAACTTGAGCATCTGTGGATCTTTGTGGGTGGTCTTGGAGCCCACCCTCCCATATGTAGTGACACCTGTGTTTGCTGCTCTCTTCCGGACCCCTCTCCTTTCCCCTGCTCTCCTCCTGCTTGCACGGGGTACAGGTGTTTGTTCATGGACTCACTGGCTGGAGACCTGTCGTCTTTTCATGTGGAGGACATGGCAGAATATTTTGCTGGGAATGTTGTAGGACATCTTTCTCTGTCCCTGTTTTTTTTTACAGTGCCTTTAAGACAAAAGCAATCGCTGCTGTATCTTTAACACACACACACACACCCCACACCCAAAATTAAAATTAACCTAGCTTTCAGGGAAAGTTCCATTACTGATGATTCACCCTTCCCTTTTTTTTTTACTTCTTTTTATTATTATCATTTTATGATACAGTTCCATAGACTCTGGGATTTCCCTTATCCCCTCCCCAATACCCTCCCTCCCCCACCAAGTTCCCCTGTATCATTACCTTAATACAGTTCCCCATATACAATCATATGTCCATCATTGTGGGCATGGACAATGGCAGAGTCCAGCATCATATTGTCAAGATATGGTAAGTAGTTTTATTGGGAGTCCATCTTTGGAAGTAGAGACGCACACTGCATTGTATCCTCACATCTGGATATGATAGTCTCCTTTACACAGTTACTGTACATCCCCTTAAATGAAAAGCCACAATATAAAATCAACAACAGGAAGAAAAATGTAACAGTTACGATACATTCCCTTAAATGAAAAGCCACAAATCATAATCAACAACAGGAAGAAAAAAAAAAGAAATTAACAACACCATGAAGTTAAATAGCATGCTACTGAATGACTAATGTGTCACTGAAGAAATGGAAAAGAGGATCAAGAACCTTCTTGAAGAAAACGGTGCTTCTGTATAATCTATGGCTCACTGAAGAATTTAATCAGAAGAAAGTGTTTGGAAGAGATGTAAATTGTTGCACTTTGTTTCCCACGAAACAACATACTTTTTTTAAAAAGCAAAATGGGTATTAATCAGAATATAACCTGTTTCTTGCACTTAACAATACCCATAAACATTTCCCAATGTCATCCAATGGTGTTGTTCTGTGTCTTTTTTATGCTTGTAATGAATTCCATCATATGGTTATGGTGTAATTTATTTAATAATAGCAAATATTTGTAAAACACTTTCTATGGGCTGCACTCCTCACGCTTCATCTAATGCGTGTCTCGCTCTATTTCTATGGGATGGATATTGTTATTATCTACATTCATAGATGAGAAAACAGGCAGTATTTTGCTCAAGGACACACAGGGAATGAGGAGAAAAGTTGCAATTGAACCCAGACTTCCTTGTCTCCAAGCTCCAAGTCAGCTAGCTCAGGCTCATGCCACAGCCAAGCATCCGCTGCCTGCTTTCAGGTTGTTTAATTTTTAAATATTTCAAACTGAACCATGAAGAGTGGCTTTAGATCTATAGGTTTTGCACACTCCATTGTCATTTTTGAGGACAAATTTCTAGAAAGCAAGCCTTAAAGCCAAAGCAAATTCAGTTTTCCAGGTTTAGAGGGTTTGCTATGGAGCAGGAGTCCTCGTTCTCTCCCCTGCCCACTTTCCCTGCTGACCACATTACCCACTGACGAGAGTGCACGCATCTGAGTCCCCACCGCTGTTCCTCACAAACACAGAATTCTCATTTAAACAGCCATTGCCGCACTCTTGGGTGGAAACATGACATTACTTTTACTTACACATTGAAAATTAAGAATAAATCCCAATGCCAAGTTTAAGTTCAGCAGTAGGGCCACTTGTGTTTTCCCTGTTGACTCTCTTGTGTGTGCTTGGTGGGTGGATGTTGACACCTGGAGCTCTCTTGGCATGTATGCGTTTTGCTCTTGTCTTTTTGTTGGAATGAGTGGATGAATGAAGAAATGAATGAAAGAGGCTCGTTTCCCAATGTCCCTGCAGAAACTGCTTTGAGCCAGAACACTGCTGATAGTTTTCTTCTGTGCGTATTGGCCATGCAGGACTCCAGTGGGTTGGAGCTCTCATGTTTGCATCCTCTGGAATGTCCCTTGTGAGCACTGGTCAGTGCTAAGCCTCTGTCTTGGCACGTGTTCTCAGATGACAGACCCTAGGGTTGTCTCCAAGCTCCTGGGTTCGTAGGAAAGATCCCACCAGTTGCCATTTGCTGGGCACCTGCCAAATACACACTGCTTGTGTCCTTGGCACCATCACACATGATCTGTGAGCCGGTGGGATGAGACAGGATGTTAGAAGGTTTCAGCTAGGACACAGTGGGTACTACGAGGCAGAGACGAGTAGTCTGTGTCTTGCTGCCAAAGTGGATTATGAAGGGATTGGGAAATTCTATTTTTCTCTCTCTTCTTCATGACAGTCTCATCATATGACTAGCCCCAAATTATGAAATTCTAACTCAGGGTATTGTGACCCGCAGGTCCCATGTTAGAGACGTATGGGAATAACAGTTTTTAAAATGTCTCTGGTTGTTGACTTCTGCGACTCAACAGTACAAACTTCAGGAAGCCAGCTAGTCCACACCGCTCCTAGGATGTATTCGCGGTGGGTCCTTCTTGCTGAGTGATAAGACCAGAGCGGTGGGGCCGAGAACACCCTCCAGAGGGCAGTGAGAAAGGAGGGGGAGAAAATGTATAGCTTTTGCTTGTGTGCCGTGAGGGGAAACAGGGACACCCAGCAGGCCTTGGGACCCTGCACCCACATAGGAGAGCCAGAGTAAGCTCCTGGCTCAGCTCCAGCCGCTGTGGCCATTTGGGGAGTGAATAGCAAATGAAAGATCTTTCTCTTCCCTCCTTTCCTCTGTAAATCTGCCTTTCAAATAACAAATAAATAAATCTTTCTAAAAAGAGAAATTAAGTAATGATAAATGACAATTACATATTTAACTTTGCCACTCATCCCCTTATTTTATTTGCATTTAATTGTATCTGTTAGAACCTTAAGCACAATGCTAACATTTGGGTGATTCATAGGAACATTCTTCTTGCTTGTACGGGAAAGTTTCTGATCTTTCATATTTAACTACAACATTTACTTGAAATAGATGGACATATTAGGTTACGCATCCTTTTTGCAAACAGGTCTTTAAAAATCATGACATTTGAGTTCTATCAAATCCATTTTCTGCATTTATCAAAATAGTCCATTCCCTCCCCCCACCGCCATTTTGCCTTGAAGAAAATTGAGTGTGGTCACCAGAGAAGGGTAATCAACCGATGAGAACCGAGAGAATGCTGAATGTCACCTGGCATTCTTGAGGAGTTTTAGGGCTTGGCTGTGCCTTGAGTCATGCCCCTCAGGTGTTCTAGAAGTGTGTTCTAGAAGCTTGGTCCTCAGTGTGACAGTGCTGGAAGGTAATGATGGGACCCTTAGGAGGAGGGTGGTCTATTCGGGGTTATTAAGACATGGAATAGCCTGTTGACCCATCACACTGGCCCCATCACTACTTGATTTTCAATACAAAAGTAGTAATGAGAAATGGAAAAGTTGTCAGCACATTTTACAATTCAGTTTTTTAATTTTAGAATTTTTTATTTATTTGAAAGCCTGAATGACAGAGAGAAAGGCAGAGAGAGAGAGAGAGAGAGAGAGAGAGAGAAAGTAAGTCGGAAAGAGATTTTTCTATACTCTGGTTCACTTTCCCAATGGCTACACCAATCAGAACTGGGCAAAGCCAAACCCAAGAGTCAGGAGGTACCTCCTACCGTCTCCTCTGTGGATGGCAGGGGCCACCGTCCACTGCTTTCCATCGTCCACATTACAGGGGGCTGAATCAGAAGCAGGACTCACACCAGCCCTCCAACATGGGATGCCAGCATCACAAACAGCAGCTTAACCTGCTGAGTCATGCCACCAGCCCCTACAGTTTGCTTTAATTAGAATATAAACATATCTAAACTTACAGCACTCTGTCAGCATAAATAACGTTAAAAATGTCATGTCAAAGAGATACCATTTACAACAGCAAAAAACTAAAATCCACTGGAACCTGGAAAGGAGGAGTGTGTGGAGGAGGAGGAAAGAAAGAAATTAGGAAAGGAGGAAGGGAGAGGAGTAGAGCTGTGGCTCTTATTGTTTCCCACAGATAAATAAGTACAACGCACATTTCTCCTTGAAATCAGTGACATACGTGGATTTTAAAGATGATTTAATTAGTTATTTTAAAATTATTATCATTAGATCATGATAACTAATGTATCCTTTGTATGTGTTACCTGCTAGGAAATGCAGCTAAATTTCAGGCTCAGTAGCGATAATTCACTCATCTCAAGTGCTTGATAATCTCCATTTATCTGATCTTTTTGAATGTCTTCTCTCTTTTCATTGCCCTGCTTCATATACTGTCTTATTCCATAAGCCATCCCAAATGAACTTGGGAAATAACCAGGCTGCAAATCCTTCGCTTAAAAAGGAGAAGATAAAGGACAACATTTTCTCTGATAGCTCTCAACCTGAATAGTAGAACAGGGGGAAGCCGATGGTACTGCCTTACAACCCGGGTCCTGGCAGGCAGCTTGGTAAAACTGTTCCTTCCAGGTCTGTGTTTTCATACCAGACATGAGCGGGTGGAGGCAGGAAGCAGTGGAGGTGGCAGGGGCTTGCCTCCCACGGTCAGGCGCTGTCGGGCTTGTCTAGCAAAGTAGAAGGGCAGGTTTTGTTTGCAATAAGACACTGATTATCGTGTGCTAGGGCTTACCAGGCAATGGTCAGAGCTGTGCATCAAGGGCATCAACTGAACCTGCTTGGAGACCTGATTCCATCATCTAGCTATGCGTGATGATGCCCATGCAAGGAGGCTGGTCGAGTGTCTTAGTCCATTTTGTGCTGATCTAACAGGATGTCACAGGCTGGGTAATTTATGATAAACACACATTTGGTGACTCCTGGCCCTGGAGGCTGGGGCGTTTGTGTCTGAGGGCTGGTGCCTGTTGAGGACTTCCTGTTGCATTGTCTGATGGTGGGAGTCATTGCATGGTCAAACAGTAAAGAGAAACCAGACACTGGTTTGTATTTTCCCGTTGTTTCTAACATGTCCACCACATAGTGTGCTAAGATATGAGTGCACTGAAAGTTCTGGATGGGAAGGCAGAGAACTACTTTTAAATATGAAGCATTGGTATGACAATGACTAATTTCTGTTCCTAAGGCAGTAATTTTGGTTCATCTGTTTTTATGGTTGTGTCTTCTTTGACCTCAGGGGGAACTGAGTGGAAATGTGACCCAACTATGGTGTTCCAGAAAAGCTGAACCTGTATTCCCTGCCCCTTCACCCACCCTAGCCCCGTCTCTTCCATATAAAACTCCAGCTTAGATCTAGCTTCTTACTTTAAAGATCTCCTGTTGGGCCATCTGTACTTCCATCTACTGTTGGAAAGACCATTTGGTACACTTACCAAAATATCTAATCCCTGCAGCTATGGACATAGCCAGAGTCCATGCACATTTGCCAGAAGCCCAGCATGACTCTAACGGGCGTTGCCACCACATGGGGTTGACATTGGACTATGTGAGAAATCTCATCAAAGCCTATCCAAGCTTCATGATTCCTGATTGAGAGGGACCTGGATGTTTTTCTCCATGGTAAGACTGCTCCCAAGGGAAGTCAAGCAGCTACCCTAGGAACGGTGATTCTCTCCAACAGATATCATTCTTGGGTCCACCTGGCAGTGTCACGCTTTGGGACTCATTTGTGAGCTAGTGCAATGCTACCATCACCTCATTTCCCAAGGAGCAAATACCTTTTCTCAGAGAATCTGGAGGCTGCTGGAGCTGGACACATTGGGTTGAACTCCAACCATGTGCTAGATAACAACATGGATCATCTGTATATATATATATATATATATATATATATATATATATATTCCTGCCACAGAGGAATGGTTTGGTAGGAATGACAATTCTTGGTTTTTATTGTGGGACTGGGCTTCCTCAGTTGCTGACTCCTGAGTAATAGAGAGCCTACCCAGAAAGACAAGACAACCAGCTCACCTAAGCCAGGAAAGCACTCTGAGTGGCTCTTCCGAGGATGGGAAAAAGGACCAAACTTTATAGCAAAAACCCAGGTCTGTGGACAGACAGAGCTGGACCTCAAAGCTGACAGCTTCTCAGAGCATTAAAGACCAACTGTTACTTGGCTAACAGCCTCGGAACATTTTCCCCTCAGCAGGATCTCTGAATTGACATCCAATGGCCAGCTGTTTTGGATGCTGATGCAGTCTGACTACAAGGAGCAGTGTGCTCCTCCCACCCCTTGCAGACACAGGAGGAAAAGTTGAAAAATGTATCTCACCCACGCTCCCTGCACCCCTCCCAGACCCTCTCCAAGCTAATCTGAAGCTGATATGGGTCTGCAATCCCTTCACCTTTGTAATAAATATTAAAATAAAAAGAGCTTCATGGAAAATGGAATTTAAAAGTTTATTTTGAGGTAAAGCTTTTTGAAAATCCATGCAGTTTTTCTATCACACTCAGAAATTATTTACAAACCCCTCATATTCTATTATAATCTTTATTCCCCAAATTATGTGCCTCTGAAGCAAGATCAAGTCTGAGAACTGCTCATTCACTTTCTAAGTGTTTTCATTTCATACTGTAGAAGAGGAACATGAGAATCAGAGCTTTAACAGCATCACATGTCGAGTCTGGGCTACTGGTTCCATGTGTTGTGTTTCAATCTTGGGCTAGAATACTTTCCCATCCAGTAATTTAGCCCTAATGTTTTAGGTCATAATCTGGCCCAAAAGGAGTTTAGAGAAAACATTCTGCAAATTTTTTATTTACACAGATGAAGAAAGTGGAGCCCAGAAAGGTGAGAAGAGCCAGCCTCCTGTGGGCAGCGGCTAGGCACTGCCCAGCCCTAGCAGTTGTGCTGGAGGCCTATGCATCTGCCCGGCTGCCTGGAGTGAACATTGGCATTGGCACAGATCTCCTGCTTTTTCTCCTACTCCCTTCCTCTGCTCTGGAGTTTCCAAAGCACCACGATTCACTGCAGTTCTAGCTGGAGGCTTCCTATGAGCTGATGTCGAAGGACGCCACGATCAGTTCTTAGTGTAGCACAGGGCCTGCAAGAGGTCCCCGCACGGCTCAGCACCTACGAGCGACCTGGAAGCACCTGGCTTCCTCCCTGGTGTGCAGTGCTTCTCTTGGGTCGTGGATTCCAACCTCTGAGCTTGCAGAAGGTTGGGTCTAAATGTAGTCCACCTCTCTTGTCTGCTGTGGGGGCGGCAACTTTGTGTCATGTGTTGTAAATATTGAATGAAATTTGAACTCAAGACACAAGTCTGGAAGAGCCAGGTTTAAAATGATGTGCTGACCCTGTGATGTTATCTTGTCGTATAATCTCTCTGGGCTTCCAAATCCTCCACTGGTAAAAGTGAGGCGAGCGCTACTTACTTCACATGGCTGTTAGCAGGATTACATGATGAAGGCACCAGGGAGCCCTTGGAAGGATGAGCAGAAGTGCCAAGTTATCACCTTCCTCCTGTTATGAATGTTTAAAATACAAGGCATGTACAAAAGGGCATAAATCATAGATGTACAATTCAGTGAAGTTTTACAACTTGAGTATGCTCAAGTAAACACCACTTATCTTAAAAACCAGAATATTTCAAGTCTCCTAGAAGCCCCTGAAGCCTCCTCAAGGCAATACCACCTCCCCTCCCAGTGAGATAATCATTATCTTAACTTCAAACACCACAAATTTGTTTGCTAGTCTGAAAAATTTCCATAAATGGACTCAAGCAGGACTCTTGTATCTGACCCTTTTCACTTAGCATTGTCAGCTGGCCACACCTCCTCATTATGTTGTAATGTTTTATTATATCCATCTAAATAGCTACACATCGGGTGCTGTCCACTCTGCCTCTTATTTTGTGCCCACGTGTGTTTGCTAAAGGCTTGGAAAACTGATGAATGATGGTGATTATTACAGATGGGTGTGCTTTCCCACCTACTCATTCCTTTAATGAAATGACACAGGTGGATCTTCACAGCCGGGTCATTGTCCTAAGCTACAGGATCTCCTACATACACTTGAATGTGTCCCCGAAGCCTGTGTGTTGGAAACGTCATCCCTAATCCAACAGTACTGAGAGCTGGGCCTTAAGGGGTGACTTAAGATAATGCCATCATGATAGGAGTGGATTCTGATGATAGACTGAGTTTGGTCCCCTTCTCTTCTTTCTCCCTCACACATCACGTGTCTTCTTGCCCTTTTGCGTTCCATCATAGGATGGTGCAGTTAGAACACCCTTGCCAGATGCAGACCCCTTGTATTGGTTCACATTTCATTACTATAATGAAATACTTGAGGCTGGATGACTTTACCAGGAAGAGGTATTTTCAATAGCTCACAGTTTTAGAGACTTGGTTCTGATGTGGGCCCTATGGTGGATGACCAGGATGTAGGTGGGAGCCAAAGCTCCTTCAGCAAATAGGAAACCAGTGACTAGTCCATGGATTGGGCCCACTCTGACAACACCTGACATTTATGAGAGCCAAGGAGTCCCATGAAAACTACTTCAATGCCTTCCAAGGGAAAATTCCCCCAATGATCCAAGGATGCTCTAATTGAGTCCCACCACTTTTCTTACGCAGTGCTGGAACTACGTCTCCAACACAGGTGCTCTCTGGGAAGAAGCCACATCCAAACCACAGTTTGAATACAGTTCCATAGGCTGTTGGATCCCCCTCCCTTACTCTCCCTCCCCCATCAATTTCCCCTATGTTATTGCAGTAGTTTAGTACTTCATAAACAGTCCACCATTCTGCTGTGTAAGTGTTTCCTGACATTGTAGGTATGGACAATGGCAAAGAGTCCAGCATTATATTGTCAAAATATATTTGAGAGTTTCTTCAGGAGCCCATCTTTGTAAATCTCTGTTCTTTATGAATTTTCTGGTCCCAGGTGTTCTGTCACTGCAGCAAAAATGGACTTAGGCCACAGGAATGCCTATCCCAGAAGACAACACCTCTATAGTCCTGTTCGTGGCTCCTGCTTATTCCCCAGGGAAGTTGGTCCAAAGAGGGCTGCTGTTGGGAGCACTGCACGAGTGCCCTGCTCTAAAATAATGACTGGTTCAAGGCCAGGAGGCAGCAGGAAGACAGGAGGTCACAGGTGAGGCGGATCTGCCTCCTTTCCAGGGCCTGGCCAGTCAGGTAGCACCCAGTGGACCCACGGGAATGCAAGTGATGGGAGTGAGAGCTGAAATTGCTATGGCAATAAGTATAGTTATTGTTATTTTATAGGCTAGCCTGTTTTTGCAATTTTTTGGAGCATAGAAAATGTAGCTGTTTTAGCCGCTTTTATAATTTTTAGCTAGAGGAATTAAGGATGCTTTTATTAAAGAAAAATGTTTTTGATTATTGTTTTATTTATGGGGTTGTAGGGTCTATAGTTGTAGAGGGATTTAATATTTGTAATTTTTGTTTTTAGATTATATTTTTTTCCCTTGTAAACTATTTTCCCATTGAATAATGGGCAAGTTGTAGAAATAGAAATGTGGTAGGAATGTACTACTGATTAGCAGGTAATCGCATGTGCCTTGGCCTTGGAGTCCTGGCTGCCGCTCCATGGCTACTGTTGAAGAATGAATAATGGCTTGCTTTGAAGAATATGAATACAGTGTTTTAAAGAATTATCTCTGGGGACACCTGCTTAGCCCTGAAGTGCAGACGGAATGACCGAATGTCTGTACATGCCCCCTTAGTCTTGAAGTAAAAAAATAGAACAATTAGTTGCTTGTACAAAAGCTGTGAGGTTTTGAGTAAATAAAAAGGACAGCTTTTTCTTGGGCTGTTGTGAGAACGCACCAAGTCGTCAGTGTCTGTGTCTTTCTTTATCGCCGACTCCACGCACCCTTCCCGAGCTCCGAACTCTCGGCTGGAGCTGGACTCCGGCAGGCTGCGTCAAAGCTCTGCCTCTCTCCCTAACGGGACCAGAAGCCAGAGGATAAATAATAGATAAAATCATTGCAAGACCCTGGAATATTTTACTGAAACATTAAAAGATAGTTCTCTTCTCTGTGCTCTAGAGAGGGCAACAATACAAACACTTTGTTCAGTGCCTTGGTGTCCACAGAAGTGGAAAGAAAATGACACCCTGGGACCCTGAGCCACTTTTTCCTTATCATCTGAGTGCCTCTCTGTGCCTTAAGGCACTCTCGGTCATATCCAGAAGTTTTAAGAAGCAAGGAGACTTTTTGGTTTATGTCTTGCATTCCAGTCTCTTCCCGTTTTTACTATTTCATAAACAAAGGAAAATAGACCACGATTTCTGAAGCTCCAGAGACCCATGGCTTATCTGTGCTGTCCTGTGGAATGCTCACTGGGTTCAAGTCAATGAAACTATGACATTGATTTGGTTTTAAGATAATGAGGTCATAGAAGCCAGGATTGGATTGGATTGGATTTATGGAATTTTTATTTATTTTTATAAGGTAGAGATTGTCAGAAGAGACAAAGACAGATAGGCCTAGAGAGAAAGGGAGGAGAGAAGAAAGAGGAGGAGGAGGAGGAGGAGGGAGAGAGAGAGAGAGAGGGAGAGAGAGAGACTCTTGTAACTGCCAGTTTATACCCCAGATGCTAACAACATCTAGGGCAAGATCAGGCCAAAGCCAGGGGCCCAGAACTTATCCCAAACCTCCCATATCAGTGGAAGAAACCCAGGTACTCAAGCCAGCATTGTTGCCTCCTCAGGTGCACATTAGCAAGAAGCTGAATCCGAGGCAGGGTCAGACCTTGAACTCAGGCCTTTTAACAGGAGATGCTTGCGTCACAACTGGCATAATAACTGTTGTGCCAAACTCCATCCTCAAGGATTTTACTTGAAAGGTTTTTTTTTTTTAATGTCCTAGCTATTTATTTGAGCGGTACACACACACACACACACACACACACACACACACACACACAAGCAGATGAACAGAGAAGAGAGAGCTCCCATCTGCTAGTTCATTTCCCAAATGATTGGGGTTAGGCTGGGACTGTGGCTGGAAACCAGAAGCTCAATCCACATCTCCCGTAGGGAGCAAGAGCCCAGCTTCTGGAACTGTCACCATTGCCCCCAAGAGTTTGTGTTGGCAGGAGGCTGGACCAGGGGCAGAGCCAGGTATTGAATTCAGGTACTGGCGTACAGGATGTGGGCATTCTAACAGACATGTTAACCAGTACTGGAAACACTTGCCTCATAAGCTGGGATGTTTGAGAGTGAATGCCGCTCACCTGGGGTAGGTTCTTATTCACTGTGTGTGTCTTCTCCATGGCAGCCTTGAGAAATCAGCTGTAATTTTTAAGTTATTTTTTTTTCCAGAGAAAGCTGTTCCCATCCAACCTTCTTACAAGATAACCCTCTCTCTTATTGAGTAACTGTGATTGTTATGAAAGTCTCCTGATGAGCCAAAGTTTCCCACTAGCAATTTCCTCTCCACTCGCCTTCCCTCTGGGGTCATTTGAATCTATTCCGATCCATGTACCAGATCGTAGACTATTTGAAAATTGGCAATGATGTTTCCCCTTGGGTTATGTATTGAACTCTGTTTTTAACAAGAATTGAATCTCCTCTTCTCCAATGAAACATTTTTAGTTTTTAAATATTTATTGTATAAAATGATTTCCAGCTTCACTTTTGAGTATTGTTCTTGAAATGCAACATCTCATGCTAAAATGTATTATTTAGCTGTAAAAAATTAGAGAATTGCAATATTAACATGTATCAGAAAGAGTCCCATTTTTAAAAAGTTTATTTAGAAGGTAAGGAAATCATAGACACACATGGGGCATGGTCAGCAGTGAGAGGGAGATGTTAAGCCTTGCATACTGCGTGGGACGCGGGGCTGCTCCTCCACGTTGCTGGTCTTCACATGGTCTTGGGAAAGGGAGTGGTTTGTAATACTGCCCCAGAACCCAGGTGAAGGGAAGTATGTCCTGGGGGAAGGACCTTCTCTCTCTCTCTCTCTCACACACACACACACACACACACTCACACACCACAAATGTACACACACGCACACACATACACACATACCACATACACATATACACATACACACACCACAAACACACACACACATACACATACATACACACATACTCACACACCACAAACACACACACACATACACATATACACACATACACACATACTCACACACACACACACACTCACACATACACATACACCATCCCAATGAATGGTAAAATTTTTAGGTTTTTATCTTGAATAATGTATCATTATTAAAAATTCCAGATAAATTAAAAGTTCAAGAGAACTAAATGTCTTAAAAGAAATATTGATGAGGTATAATCTTAGGATATGGGGTGACTCTCAAAGTATCTTTCAGAAGACAGTGACTGTGAAGAAAATTACAGATAAATTTGATGACAATGTATTGTCTGAAAATAGCATCAATGATATTTTCAATTCATTGAAAATGTATTCTGCAATATACTCTGTAACATTTCAAAGAGTGAATATAGTTTCTATAAAAAGAGCTCTCGAATTAATTTTTTAAATGAAAGACGAATTATACCAATAGAAAAAGCAAATGAGATAAACAGGCAATTTAAAAAGAAATTTAATATCTTACATATATGAAAAATGTTCATCTCTGTGAGCAAAGGAAGATGTTATTCTGTGAGTAAAGCAAGATATTGTTATTCATCAATAACATCTCTGAGGAAGGGGAGGAGGGAACCGTGCTGGCGGGCCCTGCACGCGAGGGCAGACACCCAGATTCTTCACCTTCTTGATTTGACAATATGAACACAATGGCGAACAGCTTAAAAGCACATATACCATTTGATCCAGTAATTCCACTTCTGAGGAATGACAAGCGAATGATCAATATTAATGCCTCTCTTTCTCTTTCCTATTTATCTCCTTTAAGGCATTATTTAAATATCACTCTTTTTAAGATCTACTTTTTAATTGCAAAGTCAGATATACACAGAGGAGGAGAGACAGAGAAGATCTCCCGTCTGATGATTCACTCCCCAAGTGACTGCAACGGCTGGTGCTGCACCGATCCGAAGCCAGGAGCCAGGAAACTCCCCCAGGCCTCCCACACAGGTGCAGGGTCCCAAGGCTTTGGGCCGTCCTCGACTGCTTTCCCAGGCCACAAGCAGGGAGTTGGATGGGAAGTGGAGCTGCCAGGATTAGAACTGGCGCCCATATGGGGTACTGGAATGTTCAAGCAAAGATTTTGCTTCCGAGGCATCATGCTGGGCTGCCGCTGTTTTCCTGAGCCATCGTCTAATTACGAAATTCCCATCATGAGCCTCTGATGTTATTAAAATTCTTCTTGGGCTTCTAGGGGATTGCTCCTCCCCTCAGTTTGTTTGCAATTTGAGGAGTTGGTTTTATCTACTCCAAGAATGAGGAATTGCAGGCAATTGGGCAGATTCTGTGGATAGAAAAAGCGCCTCTTCTATACAAGCATACAAAAATCTGCATACAAAAATAAATTCAAATACACACAAGGTTCCGAAATGAAAGAGGAATCTTCCTGGGCTGGATGATGGGGTGGGAACTCAGAGCTGTAGTGCTGGATGGGAGCCGACCCTGCAGCAGCCCGGGCTTTTCATCACAGACAGGCACCTAACAGTCCGCTGGGATTTAGTGTCTGCCCAAGGACAGGAGCCAAAACCTCCCATCTGGATCAGTCAAGAGGCAAGGGTGGAAGCCCACTGGTGAAGAGTTAGGAGCCTCCAACAGATCGAAACCCTCGGTGGATCTGGTTGCAGAAGACTTAAGCAAGTTTTCTGCCTGCTAAGGTCTTGGGCAGAATAGTTGTACACCAGAAATTGGATGTAAACCTGCACTGTGTGCTCGAATTTACTCTACAGAAGCAATGCTAAGAAAATTACATAAACACTGGTGTAAAACTGCTGAAGTCAAGGGGTGTTAGCGCAGGCCAGCATGAAGTCGCTAGAGAGGGAAGCCCCCCTGTTGAGGCAGGGTGGGTGAGAATGTGCATCCGCTGAAGAACCTTTGCAAAGGCACCAGCACTGTGTGCAACACACTCGGTCACTCCTGTGATTGGCTTACCCTCCCCTTACAAGCACTGGGATCCCAAACGGGCATTCGTTGCTGTGCTGGCTGCTCCACTTCCCATCCAGCTCCCTGCCTGTGGCCTGGGAAAGCAGCAGAGGATGGCCCAAAGCCTTGGGACCCTGCACCCGCATGGGAGGTCCGAAGGAGACTCCTGGTTCCTGGCTTCGAATTGGCCCAGCTCTATTCGTTGTGACCATTTGAGAAGTGAACCAGGGGATGGAAAAATCTCTCTGTTGTGGTCACTTGGGGAGTGAATCATCAGATGGAAGATCTTCCTCTGTGTCTCTCCTCCTCTCTGTACATCTGACTTTGCAATAAAAATAAATAATAAATTTTTTAAAAAAATCTTTCTCCCTGAGTCCCCTTCTCTCTGTAAATTTGCCTTTCCTATAAAAAGAAATATTTTTAAAATGTTTTGAAAAGGAGAGATAAAAAATTAAAAGACTAGGAAACAAAAATGTACTCTTCTATATTTCCTGTTTTCTATTTCATGGTACAATTCCACAGGCTCTTAGATGTCCCCTACGCCCCCCCAAGTTCCCTGCCCCCACTGATTTCCGCTGTATTATTGCAGTAGTACAGTCCTTCATAAGAAGTCATGATTCCATCAGTCTGCCATTTAAGTGTATCCTGACATTGCAGGTATGGACAAAAGTGAACTTCAAGAATAGACAAACCACATTTAGAAATAGAGACTCTTAAGAGTCGGTGCTGTGGCATAGTGGTAGAAGGAGCTGGAACTCATCAACCATTATGATTTATAGCAATCCATTCAAACTGTCATTTTAAAGACAGAAACTCCACTCGTGGGTCTTTGAAAACATGTAATCATTAAGAAAGGTCTGACGTTTAGTTTGCTGCTTGGGTCTCCGTGCATTGGTCATATTTTGTTCTGGCTGATGCCTGGCTGCCCGTAGGATGTGTGTGTGCGTGTGTGCGCGCGCGCGCGCGCGTGTGTGTGTGTGTGTGTGGTGAGTATGAGGAGGCATGGGAGGGTCCCATTACATTTCCCCTTCTCTCCAACTCTGTCCTCTGTATTCACACCTTTGTAAGGCACACAGAGGAAGTCTGAGAGTAGACAGAATGAAGGAAGGCATCCCACGTAAATATTCACCAAAACGAAACTGATGCATCGCAGTAAACATTGGAAAAGGGAGATTAAACCCTCCCTCCTCACAAAATAGCCCACCCAGCCTCCTCATTCAGCCAGCAGGAAGCTCACCATGACCTTGTGCAGAACAGGGTGACCAGGCTGAGAGGAAACCTAAGGTCAAGCACAACACAAGGCAGCCTGAGATGAACACGCAGGAGAGGCTGAAGTTGTGAACACTGTGAATTCTGACCAGCGATGAGGCGGGACCAGGCAGGGAGGGACCTGACCAGACTGCCTGGACTTGCTCAGCACTTCAGGGAGATGCACTGTGCTGGGTGGATGCATATGGCAAGCCAGTGGCTGTTCGTTTGTGAACCAAAGCATGAATGCGGGGACTGCCCAACACAGAGGAAAAGACAGCGTTGCTCCAGAACTTGTGGCTCAGGGTTAAGGTCAGCAGTCTCCCTCGTGAAGAGCTGCCCTGCTCCCTGCATCCGAAACAAATCCCAGCTCTATCAGGCATCCTGGAAATCAGTGGTCCTCGAGTCTTGCCTGTTAAGTTACAGAGACCTGAAACAGTCCTTTTGTTCTTCTGGGAAAAGTGTGGTGACCAATAGTGGTGACCAATAGTGGTGGAGAAGGATGTTCAAGTTTAGAGAAATGCGGGGCACAGGGTTTGGGGCCTCCTGACTTGGTACAGACCCCATCCTTGTGCAAATTTCCCTACAGCCTTGGTGTTTGGGGCACTGTCTTCTTTGGCAGGGGTCTGGCTTGCCGACCTGTGAGTATGCACGGTGTACGCATGTGTTGGGGGTGATGGTGATGTGGTAGTATGGATAATTTTTCCTCCTTTCTCCCTCCTTCCTCATCCTCTGTCAAACGCATTCACACCTTTGCAAGACAGATGGGACAAGACCCCCAGTATGGTGTGTGTGTTGGGGAGGGGGCAGCGGCTTTCAAACCTGGTTCTCTGGACGCAAGCTCTTGGGGAGGAGGAGGGCGGTGTTGGTGCTCATGTGACTGTGCTGGTAGGAGGGGCTCCACAGCATCTGTCTGCAGACATGGACAAATGTCCCAAGAATGGACCCCCTAGGGGCTGAGGTCAGCATCATACCATCTTGGAAGCCTGAGCCTTCTCACCCCCCGACCTTCCCCCCACACACACCTCATCAAGCCATGTGCTACCAAGCTGCTGGCAGGGGACTAGACAAAGGCATGTTGAAAAAAACAACAGTAACACAGATCACAAGGCACCATCGGGGCTCCACACCCCTCCCTGCAGCTCATTAGCGTCTGAAAGTTGGTGGAGGTGGGGGCGGCTGGTAGGCACTGCCAGGCACTACCTCCACCTACATGTCCTGAACACCAATACTTGGCCTGCAGTGGTGGGTGGGAGGGTGGGTTGGCAGAGGTGCCCAGAAACCCAGCTTTGGGCTCCCACAAGGTCTTCTCAGCTGTTGTTGCCGATCTGTTCCTTTTTATGTGTGTGTTTATAAGTGCTGCAAAATTCCCAAGTCCTTCCGTAGAAGGCCTTCCATCGTGCAGTGCTCTGAGCTTGGGTCTGGAAGGCAGTTCCACGAGCAGGGATGAGCGCACAGAATCCTGTCTCCAACTTTGACCTCAAGGCAGGGACCTGCTGCAGAGACCCCACCAGCAGGCTCCCCTCACAACCTTCCATACTTTTCACCACAGTGGAGACCCCACTCACCCCCACCCTGAAGGCAAACACCATTGTCCCCCACTGGGAATTAAGAAACTCCCCAACAATCTCCCCTAATTATTTCTTTCATTCTATTTACATATCCCTCATGATTTTATTTTTGTATTCCCAAATCCGTCGGCTTCCAGGAAAGCTCATCCTGACTTAGAGAATTGGGAATGAGGTCAGCAGCGGTTGAAGTTCTCCTGTCCTCTTGCTTAGGGGAAGCAGTAGCTCGCAGGGAAAGTAGCTCCTGGAGTGCCAGTAACCAGGGACGCTCGGCTCCGCTGAGTCCTCCAGGGGACACTGGCCCGCTAGGTCCTCCAGGGGACACTGGCCCGCTAGGTCCTCCAGGGAACACTCGGCCCCGCTGAGTCCTCCAGGGTTTACTCTCGGCTTGTGCTACAACAGCAGGAAGCTGTACACGTGACCCTCTCTGCTTGAATCGAATGACTGTGCATCCATTTCTCTTTCCATGGAATGGGGGAATGAAGGAAGAACTCTCTCTCTCTCTCTCTCTCTCTCTCACACACACACACACACACACACACACACACACACACGGGATGACAGCCCACAGGGAGGAACAAGAGTTCCCTTTACATTGTGACTTATCCCTAGCCATAACTGCGATCCTGGGACATGTGGCTAGAATCCAAGGCTCTGCCCACCAGGCTTGTGGGGCAAACTGGGGACGGCAAATCACTGAGCTTTGGAACGGCCTGGTGGAGCTAGTTCCTGGAAATAGCAGTGAATGTCCATGCACAGGTATCTGAAGCGTCTCATCAGTTTAGCTAGGTCACCACCTTAACTGACCTAGAGTTCACTGAGTGGGGAAGATGAACAGGCTGATGGAGCTTGCACTCGGGCCTCAAGACCCACTCCAGAAGCCCAAACAGCTGCCAAGGATGCTCTGAATCCCCAGTATCCCTGCCCCAACTCCAGAGGCATTTGAGGGTACAGGGTCTGCTTGTATCCAACTCAGAACGCCAATGCCAGGAGCACAGCTGTGGGTTCCACCTGCCTGGGCTGGAGAGGAAGAAAGGCTGAGCTGCCACCTGTGAAGCCCAGCCCTGGTCACCTGGAAGAGCTCAGCTCCCTCCTCATCCTCTCACTCACATGTTGTGCCCAGTTCTGATCTAATCTGACAAGATGCCAACCCCATCACACAGAGAAAGCAGAAGACCAAGTGCCAGCCAAGTGCCAGGTGACCTCTATCTGCCTTGGAAGTGCATGGAGCATGCTCAGAAGCCAGTGGCCAGTTCCACCTTTGGTGACAGACCTGGAAAACTGGGTTGGGGAGCAGGCTTTGCAGAGCCATTGGAATTCAGAGTTCAGTTTTGTGCCTCCCGGAAAAGAGAGCCACTCCTGGGCCTCTGCCCACCCGATTGCTTCTCGGCTGGGTCCTTCCCTCCTCTCCTTCCTTCCTCCTCCTCTCCTTCCTTCCTCCTCCTCTTCTTCCTTCCTCCTCCTCTCCTTCCTTCCTCCTTCTTGCCTCTCTCCTTCCACTTTCCTTCCTCCATCTCTTTCAGATTCGTTTATTTATATACTTTATTTATTTGAAAGGAAGAAAGAAAAAAAAGCCAGAGAAGAGATCTTCCACCTATTGGCTCACTTCTCCTATGATTACAACAGCTGAGGTGGTGTCAGGCCAAAACTAGGAGTCAGGAATGCCATCCAGGCCTCCCAGTGGGCTGGGAGGGCCCGACACGTGGGCTAGCTTCGTTGCTTTCCCAAGCTGCATCAGCGGGAAGCTGGACTCAAGCTGGTGCTTCCGTGTGGAATGCCGAGGTTGTAGGCGTTGGCTTTGCCTGTGTGTCCCTCCGTTGTTTTTGTTTGTTTGTTGGGCACGCCCAGGGCATGGCAGGTGACTGCTGGCCACTGTTGTAGGTGTTTGTGGCGATGCGTCCCTGGGCTTGGGGCGCTGTCAACCTCCTCCCATCACCTCCCTTCCCTGTCCCTCCCCTGCCTGTGCCCATCATCCACATGAAATTGTTCCTTCGCTTCTGTTAAGAGATCAGCTCTGCAAGGTCATGATGAGAATTCCTTCTGGAATCTAAAGACAAAGATTTGAGTTCCACTTTGGGACCGTAAACTAAATATCCCTTTGACTGATGGCTTCACTTCTCCAGTCCCTGCTTCCTGGGTCATATGGCTGGGAAATCAGACCATGAACTTTAGGGTCTTCATGGGCATGACCTGAGATGTGAGGGGTGTGCCAGGGTCAGACTGGAAGTCACCCCAAGACAGAACAGGCAGCAGGAAAGAAAGAGACGGGGAATAAGCATGTGGCAGGACCACTGAAGGGACACCAGCCATCCGCCACCTCCGCTGCCCCTGCCCCCAACTGAGCACATGGCTCCCACCATGTAACATTAGCCAGGGCACATGCAGGACCACTGAAGGAACGCCAGCTACACAGCCCAGGCCCCTGCCATGTCCCTTCTCTGCCCCTCACACCATGTAACACCAGCCAGGGCCAGATGCCTTGGTAGAGAGGAGCCAGCTCTGGTAGCCAGGGAGTGGGCCACCCTGGGAGGCACAACTGAATTCTTCCCTTCTTCCCTTCCATCTGACAGTTCAGGACTGGATGTTACTTTCCAAATGGAAGCCGTTCTGGAAGGTGGTTGGGAGCAGTGAATTGTGATGATGCTGGCACGTTTTTAATTCTGTCTCATTACAGCTGCTGTTAAGGCTGCATTATAATAATTGCTTTGGTATTTGCAGGCTTCTTTAATGTTGCTGTAATCTATGTGTATATTAAAGTAAGCAGAGCCAGAGAGGAGCAGGGCCAGTCTTATTAGACCTGAGCAGCAATAAATGCGGGGGTGGGTAAGGAGGGGGCCAGACAGAGAGGGGTGCCTTGGCACAGCGCGAGGAGGGAAGGTTCTGACCCAAGGCCCAGCACGAACACCTGCTGTGACTTTCAGGAAGTGGAACCTGCCTGTCTCAGTGCTCCCATCCAGTCTATGCGAAGTCTGTCTTGGAGGTACTTCCCAGTCCCTAATAGAAACACAAAACTGGCTGGCAATAAGCCCTGGTGGGATTGGCTGTGTTGGTCCCCTGGAGCAAGCATTTAGGAGCCAGGTGAGCCAGGCCCTGGCAGGCAGTCTCTATGCAGCACTGCCTCATGATTTCTGGCTTGACAAGAGTCAGACAAACAGAGGTAGACTCCCGATGCCCACGGAGAATCTTACTCTAATCTTCTTCCTTCTCTCTGCTCTGAGTTCATCTATTTTGCTTCGTTTCTTGGACAGTTTGGATCCATACCTTGGATCAAAGTCTCTCTCCTGATAACTCCCACCAGGTAGTCGGGTTTGGTGGCCTGGAATCAATCCATTCCTGTTTTCACACAAAGTATTTTCAATTTATGAAAGCAGCTACAAGTTCAGAGACCAACACCTTGACGTCTTTTATTTGGTTACTTCTATTCAGATCTTCCTCAAAGAAAATAAAACATTGAGAGATCTTGGATGGTCTCCAGCATTAACAGCCCTCCTAGGAAAGTTCCCCATTGGAGCCAGCATTGTGGTGCACTGAGTTAAGCCATGGCTTGTGGCACAGGCATCTCAAGTCAGAAGCTTGGTTCAGGCATGCCTGGGGAAGCGGCAGGCAGTGGCCCCAGTGCCTGGGTCTCTGCAGCCACAGGGAGTCCCAGCTGGGTTTCGTGGCCCAGCCTTTGCCACTGCTGCCATTCAGGGGGAAAGCGAATGGCTGAGATTGCTCTCTGTCACTATGCCACTCTGTCACTATCTAGGTTCTTCACAATCTTCTTTTTTTAAAAAGGAAGTTTCCTTTCCTTTCCCTACCTCATTTTAGTAAAAATGTGGGAGTGGTTATCCCCACCACATACATATGTTGCTGAGAATTTGGGGACATCAGTTCATGTTCCCTGCTCTTGGAGGTGCCACAATGGGGACAGACGGCCTCCTCCTGCCCAGGACCTTTGATTGGAGTGGTCACTACACAGACAACGCCGCCCTCTGCCCGAGGAAGGGCTGTGGGCCTGCCGCCCGCGGAGCCACCTCCGACTTCCTCCCCACCTCTCCCAAACCTTCTGCTCTCCTCTGGTCTTGGTTTTCCTTCCACTGCCCGTCCAGGAATCCTCCCCAGCCCCCGCCCCGCGCTCTCCCAGGAGCAAGGCATTCCCCCCTGAACACTGCCCTTAATTAGTTAATAAAATTTCCCTCCACGACACAGGCTGCTCTCCCCCAGAACACCAGTGACAGATATGAACACCATTTGGTCTAATTAGTTCTGATATTTCACACAACATATTTGTGAGGTTTTGGAGGGAGGGGAGGTGGGCAGGGAAAATGCTTCTATTAAAAGCACAGCAGGGAGGCTGGGGTGCGGGAGGGGCAGACTTTGGGGGTCTCCTTTTATAGCTGCAAGCAGGTCCTTTGTGAGAGCAGCACCACCTGGCTGGCGACTCTGCCCTTCTGCCTGTGCTGGCCGCCACAGAGCAGGGACCCAGGTCTTTTCCTTACACCTGTGAAAGAAAGAGCCCTATTGAGTGACTTCTAGGCTGGTGGCAGGAATCTTTGCAGGGGATGGAACCCAGAGAGGGGGCTTAGCCATGGAGATCCCAGGGATCAGGGCGCCTAGGGCTTCCACATCCGTCTTGCCCTTGACTCACTCCACGACCTTGGAGCAGTTTCTGAATTCTGCAAGGCTCTTGTGCAGGCTAAGGGCTGTGTGTGGGGGTGGAGGAGCGGCGGGGGCAGAAGACCTCCTGTCTGTGGCTGCTGGATCAGCTGCTCCGCCAGATCTGGAATATTGACTATCATAGATACACAAATTAGGAGTTGCTCTTGACATTATCAGTCTTATATTCCTCTGTTGTATTTGTTGTCATCTGTTTATAACATGCAAGTTTTAAGACATCTGTTTACCACCACATAGAGCTGCCTGTGTGTGTGGAAATCGGGATGAGACTCTGGGAGCCTATCACAATGCCTGATCCAGAGTGGCTGTCCTGGCTGTCCGTCAGCATGGGGGCCTATCACAATGCCTGATCCAGAGTGGCTGTCCTGGCTGTCCGTCAGCATGGGGGCCTATCACAATGCCTGATCCAGAGTGGCTGTCCTGGCTGTCCTTCAGCATGGGGGCCTATCACAATGCCTGATCCAGAGTGGCTGTCCGTCAGCCTGGTGAGATCAGAAATGGAACCAAATCTCAGGCCTCCGGAGAGAAGCAAAGGACCCTAGGGCCGATTCTGCTGCCCAGTTCTGTTACTACATCCACCCACTTGGGGCCGTCCCCCCATTTCTGAACAGAACTGAATGGCCACGTTTAGTTCCCATGTCTACAATGTCATGACCAAGCACAAGGAGAAGTCAGGCAGGGCATTTTAATCACCTCTGTTGCAGGGCTGGGTAGAGCCAATGGGTCAGGCCTAAACCCCAAGCCTGAGCAGTTTCTGAGGGATTCCTGGAGGGCCGCCTCTGCGGGGCTCTCCTGGGGGGTAGATGCCCAGGCAGCCATGAACGTCACCTCTGCCTCTGTGGCCACTTGGGACACCTGTCTGGTCCTTGTTTATTTTGCTGATCTCACAACCTGCACCAGCTGGCCCAGGGACAGTCCGCTGTCTTGTTCCAGAGCTGGAGATCCAGTGGGAAATCAGGGTGTCAGCGTGAGCGCCAGCTCTGCCGCCCCAGCACCATCTGCAAAGTTACGGAGAGAGGTAAATGGGAAAAAATCCATGTCAATAGTTGGGTCCATGACTGGCCTCTCGTCAACATTAGTCATCTTTATGTTGATGTGGATATTTGTGATAAATCTTTATGACCCTTTTGCTCCAATAAGAGGCTTTCTGTGACAACCTGCTTTAATACATCCCCCCCTTGAAGGTAGGAGAAGCACAGCCTTAATCACATCTTGTCCTCTATGAATTCTGAATCCTTTCAGAAATAGACCAGAAGTCAGCTAGATTAAACAAAAATCAGCTTAATCTCTAGTAAAGCTGGATTAGGAAAAGAAAATTAGATCCAAAGACCTCTCTTCCCAAGACCCCCTCAAATCCCAGGGCATGGGCTTCTCTGCGGGGAGCTGACTGGGTGAGAGCAGACAGCCCCAGGAGGACCCCGGGAGGCGAGCGGCATCCCCACCACAGCTCCCTGGGGTCCTCTCTCTCCAGGGACAGACTCCGGAGGTGAGCAACAAAGGGACAGCAGATTTATTTCCAACAGGTTAGCAGGGCCAACGTTCTCAGTTCCCCGGGAGTGAAGGATATGGTTCCTACTACATTTCCTAGGGGGAAAAATCACATTTTGGCTGTAGTGACTGTTTCAGTTGTGTAGTCACCAGAAGCTTCTGGAAGTTTCCAGGTGTTGTCCACAAGTCCTATGCATCTTTCTGCGAAGCTCTCTAGTTCGCACTGGGTGTCTGGCCTAGCATGAAAGACAGCAATGAAGATGTCCTTGCCGTGCACCGGAACCTCCGGCTTCCTGCTGAGGCCGACTCTGGGTGGCACCCGTGACGGCCCAAGATTCGTGAGAACTAAACATCTGGTCCAGTTTTAAAGATGTTTAGCGGTGAGTAGACAATTAGCTAGCAAGTTAAATGCACCTGCAAGCCTGCAGCACACAGGTTAGTGGCCAAAACAGCTGAAACATGTGAGGAGGATTGTGATTCCGTGGTCCTCAGCCAATGACCAACAAAGGCAGGCGCCTGCGTGGTAGAAAGTAAACACCCGGGCGCCTGGTGCCGCGCGAACAATAAAGTCCTGCTGTCGCCTTTGCTACACTTGCTGAGTGCGTCCATCCTTTGAGAGGATGGGTGAGGCTGTTCCTCCAGGTCCCTGTTACCCCGTGGGAGACCTAGGCTGCTCTGGGTCTTCCACTTGGATGCTAGGAGACAAGCCTTGGGCCATCCTCCGCTGCTTTCCCAGGCCACAAGCAGGGGCCTGCCTTGGATTGCAAGTGGAGCAGCTGGAGCTCAAACTGGCACACTCACAGATGCTAGCATCCAGGCAGCAGCTTCATGCACTACGTCACAGTGCCAGCCCTTACAAGTACTTTTAAATTACGTCATGATGGATCTTTATTCTGGAAGCGTGAGTATTATAAGAATATTGGGATATGAATGAAATGTCCCATATACAAAGTGAAGGCCCCTCCACCGCCTCTCCCCCCAAGTCTGGGAACAGCTTCGTGCCCACAGAACATGAACCAGCTTGTGCAGACCGAGTGTGCAGCTCAAGGGGCGAGTGAGTCATGACCCCACCTCCAGTGCTAGGTCTTGCTAAGTCAGTGTTTGGGGTCCTGTGCTGGGACAAGTTCACCCTACTTGGTCCAGAGAGGGTCCTCTCATTGGTGCTCCCCTGGACTTCAGCATCTCCAGCACCCCCGGGGCTGGAGGCGGGCTTGCAGCTGTGGGTAGGATGAGGGCTGCGGGCTAGCCCACAGTGGGGAAGACATGCCAGGAGTTCGTGGATCAGGCTTGGACTCTCTTTCCCTGTCATGCGCCAGTTCCGTTCATTCTGCTGCCTGCATTCAACCCAAGGGGTAACTGAGGAGTGTGCAGTCAGCCTGCCCCAGCCCTGGAGCGCCCGGGCTGGATGTCTTCCCCAGAGAAGGTGGGACAGCAGGTGCTCACCCACACAGCCACTGTTTGGTCTTCCTCTTTGTATTCTGTGCCCAGACCCTTTCCCTGTGTTCCTCTCTTGCTTTAGCTCTCTCTCTCTCTCTCTCTCTCTCTCTCTCTCTCTCTCCATGGCAAGGATCAGACCCTGTCCCTAAAGCCCAGCTTCACTATTCCCTTTCCAGGGTCAGGTTCCACCTAAGTGACTTAGAGATTCATCCAATGTAAATGCCACCAATTCCAAAATATCTACTCCTAGTATCCCGATACCCCACTCACCCTGCGCCCCTGGCTTGCTGATGCCAGGGGGCAAACAATTGGATCTGGCACCGTGGTCCCATGGTGGACCTTGCCCTCTGCCCTTCCCTGGGCTCTTGGCTCTGGGCTGCAGACAACCCCTGCAGGAGACAGCCTGCAGCTCCAGGGCTGCTCTCCCCACCTTGCCCCCTCCCAGCAGGAGCCCCTCGCACGCTGCACCATGGAGGCATGTCGCCAGTGACATGCTCAGTTGTCGCTGCTGTTTCCCATGAGATACTCAATTGTCACTCAATGGCTGAGCACGCCTGCTGTCTGCAGGCACGGGCGATGGCTTATTGTTACTCTGTCAGGAAAAGCTTGGTGTCCCTTTAAATACGTGATTTTCATGGGCTTTCTCTGGGGAATTTCTCAGATTGGCTGGGGGCACAGTTTCCCCTTATGGGGACATGTCTCTAATTTTATCTGGAAGTTGAATAATAAAATCAGATGCGAATCGCAGGGAACTGCATCCTGGGCAGTGCTTTTAGGTGAAGGAGTGCACCCTCTCATGCCAGGCCAGAATCGAGGGGCGAAAGGACACCTGTGCCAGTCACTGTGCGGCCAGGACAGCCTTCACCGCCTTCCCATGGGACCTGCGGAGAAATGCCTCATTAGGAAACCTTTATGTCTCTCGTGTGAGAGTTTCATGTTTTGGCTTTGAGCATCCCCGGGGTCAGGGGTCAGAGGCTCAGTCCCCAGGGGGTAGCATGGGAGGCAGTGGAGCTCCTAAGAGGTGGGAACTGTTGGGTTGGGGAGCGTCTCATGCGGAGGTGCCTGTGAAAGGGAGAGGGGGTGCAGTTGTCTGGTTGAAAGGGCTGCCGTACAAGGAGCAGCCCTGGCTCTGGCCAGCTTTGCTCTCTGACTGCTGACCACTGAGCTGCCTGGACTCCAATGCTGTGTGGTTTCCTCACCAGAGCTGAGCTGATGGTGCAGGCACTGTGCCCTTGCTGCTCCAACACTGGAAGCTAAACAAGCCTCCTTTTCGTCCTCTGTAGCCCATGCCCCATGCACACAGCCCCCTCCACAGCTACCCTGCCACGTCTCTGTGATGCCCAGCTACCCTGCCACGTCTCTGCGATGCCCAGCTACCCTGCCACGTCTCTGCGATGCCCAGCTACCCTGCCATATCTCTGCGATGCCCAGCCCATGCCGGCTTCTGTCACAAACACAGTCTGAAGCGTTTTCAGAAAATTCGCGGACATTTACAATGATGAAAACCAATGCAAGGACAAATAACCTTTTAGTTCTCATGTTCCAGATCTGCTTGAAGTCCTCTCTTGTTCATCTGTTCAATCCTTAGCCAGTTCATGAGCTGTGTGCTTGGCTGGGGTGGGCTGGGGGCTGGCGAAGACTGAGGGAGAGACAGGAGTGATTAAAATGTTCAAGAAAGGTCACTCCCAGCAAGCCACAGAACAGAGAGGAATATCCGGGGTGTGCTGCCAGCATCCTCCTCGTCGTCATCTGTCCTCATCTATTGAGGACTCAGGTCCTTGGAGAGGACTCACCTCCTCTCACTCCACAGGACATGGCAAGTGTCTACATGGGACCCACCATGTCTCTGTCGCCTGGTGGGGAGGCTAGCTCCCTCCTGGCAGCCACTGCCTTTGCCTGCAAGGATGAATTTAGCAGCCAAGTTGCTTCTGTGTGAACACAGCATCTGTTCCGTCCTCAGATGAACTTATTACAACACTCAGCACTGGGCCAGGTCCCCTGGCTGCCGCACTGTGCTTGCAGCTCTGGCCAAAATTCTTCACTGATGGTTCTATCTATCACCCCGATCCTCCATCACCCCATGGCTTTCGGGGTCCTGGGAGTCTGTGCCGTGTATACTCTGCAACACCCAGTCACAGCCCTGCTGCCACTCCTAGCCCTCTTAGTTCTCCATTCAGTAGAGCCAAGAACCTAACATCACTGAGAGGGTAGACCCAGAGGCTGTGATCCAAATGCTGCTCATCCTAGCAAAGCCCAGAGTCCATCCTAGACTGCTAGGACCTGCAGGTGTCCAGGAGACCGCCTTGAATGTCAGGAAAGATGGTAGTTCATGGTCTGAATGCCTGTGCTTGCAAAGCAGGGGTGAAGCATCAGGACTGGAGATGGGGCTGGGAATCAGGAGGACAGAATCATGGTCCGGGCCTCGATTTCCTCATCTGTGTAACAGCTGACTTCGCACAGACGTTTCTGCTTGGTCCTCCAAGCTCTGGTTGTGTGTTAGAGAGGCCAGGAGAACCCTTTCCCTAGTCCCACACCCCATGGAGCCAATCTGTCTGCTGAAGCCAGACATTGCCATCACCCCAGCGCTGCTCAGAGGCAAGGAGAGAGACGCGGGTGGGCAATTAAAACTGGAACTGGCATTTCAGGTGGCTGGCTCTGGCATTCATTAACAAGGCTCTTGATGAACGGTGTCCACTCAGATGGCATTTCCACACTCCCCTCCTGCCGTGCTCCACGCTTTCACTCCGTGCCCTCGACTTGCAAGGTTCTGCTTAGTCATTCTGTGTCCCAAGCACTGGGTGACTGGACCGAGGCTCCAGGCTCGCAGTGATGGGCAAAGTGGAACTGTTGGCTTCCTGTGGATTCCCATTCTAGTGCTCAGCATATATGCACTTAATTAAAGGTCTTTTGTTTAGTTGAGAGCCACAGAGACATGCATCCCCAGAAAAGGCAGGGATGGGCTGGCTTGCAGGTTCCTCCACAGAAAGAGGTGACGGGGGTTTCACAGAACCCTTCTACACGAAGTGTGAAATGGAGCAGTTTGCTCGCGACACCGGTGCCTGCCCCTCCCTGCCTCGCTGCTCCAGCCCAGTCACCGTGACTTGACCATAGTCAGCTCCCTGTCTGTGATGGGTTGCCAGGCTTTTCTTCCTGACATTTCCAACCCACTAAAACATCCAAATGGGCCAGCCATAGGGTCTAATGCGCAGTAAATGGTTTTCCTCCTGCTATCATTTCTGCGGGGAGAGACTGGCTTTGTGCCTCCCCTGCACCCCATCCCCCTCTGCAGGTGGACTGTGGCGGGGGAGGGGCTGCCCACACTGGCTTCATCTGCTGGGCTGTCAGCTCTGCTCCAAAAACCACTCACTCACGGGGCTGGGGTTGGCTCGGCTTTGATTAACTGTCCCGTGCGATATTAATTTTCCGCAGGAGCCTCATTCGGCTGTCTCTGTGGGAAGAGGAAGGAGGGAAGACCACATCCCAAGCGGCTTCAGTTCTTCACGGGGCGCTTGCCTTTGCGCCCCTCCCGAGGGTCCCATGTCTGTACCTGGGCTTTCCAGGATTGTCTCAGTCACGCAGGAGGAAGCTGTCTGCTGCATGGCAGCTGTTGTAGGCTGGAAGGGCATCATGCAGTTCTCTGGCTAAGGAGACAGCATGGCATCCGAGCTGACCAGTGTACTCTGCAGGCCTCAGGGAAGTGGGCTCAGTGATGCTCCGTTCCCGGTCTTGCCAGCCAGGCTCAGCTCCTGAACCCTTATCTCTGAGTTGTCCCTCCTTTGCCTTCCGCCTTTCCTCACTTCCACACCAACCTCAGGGCATCTTCTAGCAATTCGGCCTGGACCATCTGCAGTGGAAGCTTCTAGAAGTACCTGAGGGCATGCCCTTTGGAGGAGGAAGGCAGGTGATTTACTGAATGATGACCAGCTGTCCCTTGCACAGCCCTCCACTTTGTCCTGTTCCCGCAAACGGCAGATTTCTCTTTCCATTTCCTTCCCTCCTTTCCTAGCCAGCACAGGCTGTGCACTCAGGATGCCGTGGAAGCAGCAGAGATGGGGTGTGGCAGCAGCTTCCTCCCCTTTCTCCCTGGCTCTTGCTGCACGGCTGAAGGGGCAGCTTGTCCTCTGCACAGAGACTGGCCGTATCTGCTCTGTGTGCCTGTGCTGCTTCCAGCCTGTGCGTCGAGCCCCTCTGTAGTGGCCTGCTCTGTAGGATGCTTCTTTCGGGGGGCTGCCCACCTCTCCATTCGGCCACCAGCTGGGCAGGGATCCTATCTGCCCAGCACACTGAGACGCGCGTGCACCTGGGAGAGCCTTCCAGCATACAAATCTGTACTTTGGAGCAATACCTGAATGTTGGATCGCAGGCCCAGAATAAGTTCCCTGGCACTCAAGAGACACTCTGACGTCACGATGCTGTTTTAGGAGGATAATTGTACCTGAACAAAAGGAAAATGTGAAGAAGTTCTATAGAAATGTCAGGCTGGTAATGATGCCAATGGCTCTTCTGAGCCTCCCATTCCTCACAGTGGCGGCCCCCACACCCAGTGGCAAGCCCAGTGGGAAGGGGAAGCATTACAGAAGGGAGCCTGCGGCCAGCCAGCCTGGACACTGCAGCCGGAGCTGTTCTAGAGCCAGGGCTTCCTGGGGGAACAAGGGCCAGCGGCGAGTGGAGAGGGAGAGTGGCCAGGCTGCGGGGAGCTGGGTGCTGCCCAGGTTGCTCCCGAGAGCAGTGAGGCTGCAGATGTTCATGATGTTCAAGGGCAAAACCCACAGGCAGCTCCACGTTGCAGCAGAGGATAACAGAGGATGGCACCGTGCAGGACCGGCTGGGAGGCCTGCTCTCAACCTTTGACTCTGGTCCTGTGAGTCACCTTGCTTGTCCCTGCCAGGGTCTGGGATCCACTGGCCGCCACGCTGGAATCTGGAAGGGGAAATGCAGAGGGACCACCATGGATGCCTCTCATTTGTCATCTCTTCAGTTCTAACCAAGTGTCCTCCAAAGGGCATGTCTAACTTCTAGACTGCAGGCCTAAGCAGGGGCTCATCAACAGAGCTCTCAAGAACTTGACCCTCTCCAGTAGGCCTCTCCTCAAAGCGCCCTCCAGGGCTCCCAGGCCCCAGAGAACCCAAGCTGCAGGCCCTGTATGTTCCCTGCAGGCTCAGACATAAGCTCATAACTCTTCATGCTTCTGGGAATAAACTCAGGAATACCCGAGTGGAAGGGTCCGGGTGAGTTCCTCGTGTTACAGGGCCCCTCACAGCTTCCTGGTTTTCTGGCTTCTCCAGTAGCTGTCCTCCTCCAGCTGTGTCCCAGGTGACCAAGAGGCAGGTGAGGCACAAAGAGAGTAAGGAATAACTCAACCTGTGATCTAGTACGCCTATCTGGAAGAATTCAGCAGATTTTAGACACCTTGATTAATCAGAGCTTGCTACACATTATTTCCCTGTAAACAAACTACAATGTTACTCATATAAACAGCTTTATTCGGACAGCTGCAAAATGTCAGGATTGAATGTAAAGTGAGCAGGGTTGGACCATATGTTACCACTCGGGCCTGGAACACGCTAACTCACAACATACTGCCTCACAGTGGAGAGGGCTTAGGGTTAGCCCTCCGTGACTATCCAGGTCCCCACTCCCCTTCCCGCTGGAGTGGAAGTGACTCAGAAGCAGCACCTGGGAGAGCCCAGCGCTTGCACACTAAACGCAAGCTGCGGGCACTGAGGTTGGAATCTTCAGCGTGGACTCCCGTTGCTTCAGGTGTGCCGTACCAGGAAACCCACGGCTGTGGCACAGCAAGTCAGCACCTCCCTGGCATTCCACAGGGGGCTGCTCACACCTTTGCCGGGATGAACAGCTTACGGAAGAACCCAAACAAACAGACCCTCCCATGGAAGCAGGCAATCAAGGCAGGAGAAACAAAACTCAATACTCATGGAGCAAGTTTGCAGAAGGGATTCTTTACTTAGTCCCAACAGAGAGAAGCAGGGAATTTTCCACAGGCATTTGGCTAGACAATGAAAGACGTGTCTTTGTAGGAGAGTGATTTCTCGCTTGGTCCCCTTGCTGTCAGGCTTAACCCTTGTGTTCTTTCACTTACCCCAGTAGGGTGCTAGTCCAGGGTCCACCGGCCTGCTGGGTGCTTGTAATAAGACAGCCATGCCCCACCTCATTTGTGGCCTGACCTGGCTTTGGGGACTGCTGTTTCAGAGTTGAGGGGAGTTGCTTCAGAGACTACAAGGCCAACAGAGCTGAAAATATCTGCTCTCTCTACCAGGAAAAGCTAACCCATCTCTGTCGTATTTGTTTGGTCAATCCCCGGTGTCAGCCTGCTTTTGTCTCTAAGCTCTGACAGCTTTTGGAGGAAGTCGCATCCAGTTTGCATGGTCTCAGTAGGACTGCCAACCACAGAAGGCCCCCGCTTGGTGTCAGACGCTCTCTCCTGGCCTGTGGCTGTCCAGTGGAGCTAACTGTCCCGGGTGCCTCTGCCTTTGCCCATGGCATTCCCTCTGCTCAGAAGACCCTTAGACTCATCATTCAAGATACAGTTCAAAAATGTGCCACCTTCCCTAACGTTCCCAGGCCAAGTTCAGTGCTTCTTCTGCTATTACCCATGCGGCTTTATGCATTTGCATGGAGCATGTGAAAGTACCACAGCCACTGTGATCAAATGATGGGTTTACAGGGCTGCCTCCCCCGTCACTACGAGCTCCTTGCTGTGAGAAAACCGTTTTAGTGATCTGTGTGCTCAGAGTACAGCCTTGTAGTTAATGTTAGAATGAACCTCCTATTTTTACCATCGATGTTGTATTTCATTATTGATATTCCATCGCCATTGTGCTGCTATGCTAATGGTTCTCAGTCCTTTCTTGTTCAGCTCTGACTTCATTCCCTGGGTGTAATTACTCACCTCTGCTCCTGGTCGGTGTGTACTTACACCTGGACCCCACGCCAGGGCTCTGCTTCTGTTCCTCTGCCCTACTCTGGCCTGTTCCCTGTCCGTCATCACTAGCCCTGTCTGCTCTTGCTCAGTGGGTTGCAGCTGGCAGCCCCACCCCTTCTTGGAGCCCAGGGCACAGGATCACTGCTGCCTGATACCAGAGGAACAGACCCTCCCCACAAACACACACACCTCCTTGCCCCAAAGCCTTAAGAAGAAGCCTCTTGAATGGTTTCTGCCCTTGCGGATCAGTATCTGGACCCTCATCTTCCTGTTCTGGCCCAGCTTTCAGCTAACCTTCTTACAGGAAGGTGGCTTTGCCTCAGGCAGACGCAAGTAATGCAGAAGTGTGTGCCAAAGAGCATCATGACCCTTTTGCTGGAAGGAGGGCTGGGAGCCTGTATTTGCCGGGAGGGAAATGACTTTCTGAGCAGCACCCAACCCATTCCAGTTTCCTGGTGGAAGCCCTTTTCTTGGGCCGGAAATGTGGCACTGTCTCAGAAACATGGCCAGAACTCATGAGCCCCATGAGCCCAAGAAACACTAAGAAGAGGTAACCATTGCAACACCTGGCAGGTCTCTAGCCCACTCCCCTGCTGGCTTCACGGTGGGCCACAGTCCTTGTCTGGATGTTAGAATCACACCCATAACCAGCAGCTCTCTCTGTAATATTCTCATTCTGTTAAGTCTCATGGAAAGTGCAAAGCATCCCACGCCCACTCCAGTTGGTGGGGCCATCCAAAGAAGCCTATTGTCTTGCACCCAGCCCTGTGGGTCCCAACACAGGAGCCTAGTGATGCCCCCAAATGGGCTCTCCAGGGGTTCCAGGCTGCTTCCTGAGGTAACTGGCAGGGGCCCCTGTCACCAGCAACTTCTCTGGGAACCAGAGTTGAGCCTGGGCTGCAGCGCTTCAGGAGTCTTTGCCTTGCTGGTGACAGAAGATTTGATGTGGAGGACCAACATGTGGCCTGGGACACTCAGAACAGGCTGTGCGGTGGATGGGCTAGGTGGTCCTTTCCACATGCCTTAGGGATGCCACTCAAGTTCTATTTCTAGCTCCTGAACTACATTTCCAAGGTTCTCCTCAAACCTAGAAAGCTCTGAGTCTGTCTGACCACATAGCTTTTACCTGATTTAGAATCTGCAGTTCCAGCACCTTTCAAGGAAACAAAGGGCAGCCTGGCCTCAGCCTCTTGACTTTCCCTGGTGGTCTGCACAGTGTCGTCGTAACTTGGAGTCAATGCATTAGACGCTGTTGCCAGCCCAGCTGCCAGGCCCACTTCTAGGACCCAGTCAAACCTGGCACATAGATTATCTTTTCTCTCATTGACTGTTTCACTTCTTTTAAGGACTGAACTCTAGAGCTCAAAAGACTCCTGAGACCTAAACTAGGAAGATGTGAAGGAATCCAATTTAACATCCAAGCATGAGCAAGCAAAGGGCCTTCCCTGTGTAAACCTGGGGTCTAGAAACGTCATGGGACACATGAAGACAGAAAATGACTCCTTATCTCCAATTCTCAGTTGTTCTGGGGTTTTCCATACTTGTGTGTGTGTGTGTGTGTGTATGTGTGATATCTGAAGACCTTAACAAAACATGGGAGGAGGGAAGACACAAGAGTAGGGCTGGGGGTGGGGCATCTTGGCTTCTGATTGATTTTTTTTGCCATAGTTCAGGAAGGACCTGAAAGTGGGGTCTGGCAGCCAGCCTTGTCTTGTATAGGAGTATTGGTTTGATTTCTGGCTGCTGTGCTTTGATCCAGCTTCCTGCTAATGCTCCCGAGAAAGAGCAGAAGATGACCCAAGTGCTTGGGCCCCTGCACCCAAGTGGGAGAGCAGGATAGAGTGCCAGGTGCCTGGCTTCATTTTGGCCAAGACTTGGCTGTTACAAACACTTGGGAGAGCACACCTATGCATGGAAAGATTCTCTCTCTCTCTCTCTCTCTCTCTCTCTCTCTCTCTTTCTCTCTCCACTTTTCAAATACATAAACACATCTTTAAAGTAGTCTGACTTCACAATCAAAGCCTTTACCTGTTTTCTACGAGAACAAGGCTCTTGCTGCCATCAGGCTCACGTAGGCATACGTGCTGTGTGTATAGATGCAGGTTCCACCCAGCCACCAGGCCCAGCCTGCAGCAGGTGGTACCTAAGGATGCTGTGGACAGTGATAGCCCATTCCTCCCCTTGCGTTTGCTGACTCCCTTTAGCTCTTGATGACTGGCCTTTCTTGCCATCTTTCATTATTTTTCATGGCTGATTTGTTCAGTGTGTAATAGGTGTACATGGTACCAAGTTCAAAACAGACACTGTCATGAGCATCCATCTCTTCCACCCACCCTACCCCAGCCACCCACTTATCCCCTTGCTGAGAAACTGCCTCACCTCTTCAGATGTCCCTGCAGTGCTGGGGGCCAGGTGCTCCTCACTGCCCCGTTGGAGCCAGGCCTCCACCAGTCCTTTGTGTCTGCACAATGGCTTTTAGCACATCTGCCCCTCTCCGCCTCGGATGCCTGAGGATAAGACACCACTCCTCCTTGCTTGGGGAACCCAGGCCAGGCTGCTGCTGCCCAGCCCGCCCTCTGCACTCTTCTCTCCTCAGTATCCCTGCGTCCCTGGGTTGCTTCCCCTCCAGTGTGAGGTAGTGCCGAGGCTGAAGGTTGTCTCTATCTTCACTCTGGAAGGTTCAGTTCCAGGCTCTGGTCACTCTGCTGCATCCCAAAGTGCTGCTCTGCCATCTGTCTCTGGTGATGTCACTTCCCACTTCCCATCAGGTGTCTGTCCTCTCTGCACATGCGCAGTTGCTCTCATGCCCAAGTGAAGGCAACTCTCTCATCACTGCCAGCTCTTCTCTAGAAGTTCCACCTTGATGTCCTGCTCTTCCTCTCACATCCCTCCTAAAACCTTTGGTCTGTTTTGGAAATAGCTCCTTCTTCTCCTAGTTCCGCATGACTTCTCCAGGTGCCCTCGTGCCCGTGATGTCCTCAGTCCCTTCCCCGTGTGTTCTGCCCTAGCTGCTCTGTTTCAGCACGTGCTCCTGCCTTGCATGCTCCGCTGGCACTGGAGTAAGGGGACGTGAGCTTTCCGGAGTGCTTGCTACAAAGCATCTCTGCTCAGTGTCGTCTCTCCTATGTTTCAGCTCTCTTGCCATCTCTGCTGTTGGTGCAAATGCACTCTGGAGTCCTGGAAAAGAGACGGACAAAGACGCAGGTGTCGGATGAAAGAGTCTTCCGCTGCAGCTTGAATTTTGACCTTCCGTGCTCATGGTCTCGGGAGCCACTGAGAATGTGATATTCTCAGCGGGCAGGGGCTGAGTTCTGCCTGCCGTAAGCCACGGGATGGCGTCACCTCAGGACTCCATCTTGTGACAGTGCCTGCCTTGGGGTCCCTTCCCTTGGCCGCCAATCAGGGTGGACACAGAGCCCAAGGCAGTCCAGCCAACTCCACACACAGCCTTGCTTCCCAGGCCTCACGGCATCCCCACACCACCTCCAGGGCTGGCCTATGACCTTCTTGAACAAGGAGTGACCAGAAAAGGAGGGCAGATTGTTTAGTGACAAGGATAAACAGAGGTATCTTGTGGTCAGGTACAACTTTGCACTATCGAGGAAGTTCTGTGAGTGTTGTACCATCACATGATTGTGTGGGTGAGTTTATTGATAGAGCAACCAGTTTACCTTTAGGTTCTCCTCTTGTGGACGCAGCTTCTGGAACCTGTGACCTCCAAGTCCTGCGGTAGGGAGCCAAGCCTGTAAACGCAGCACTCTCTCCATCCGCTCACTGTTGGTGGGACTCACTCAGCTCTCTCCATGCACTCACTGTTGGGGACTCACTCAGCTCTCTCCATGCACTCACTGTTGGTGGGACTCACTCAGCACTCTCTCCATGCACTCACTGTTGGGGACTCACTCAGCTCTCTCCATGCACTCACTGTTGGGGGGACTCACTCAGCTCTCTCCATGCACTCACTGTGGGGGGACTCACTCAGCTCTCTCCATGCACTCACTGTGGGGGACTCACTCAGCTCTCTCCATGCACTCACTGTTGGGGGGACTCACTCAGCTCTCTCCATGCACTCACTGTGGGGGACTCACTCAGCTCTCTCCATGCACTCACTGTGGGGGGACTCACTCAGCTCTCTCCATGCACTCACTGTTGGGGACTCACTCAGCTCTCTCCATGCACTCACTGTGGGGGGACTCACTCAGCTCTCTCCATCCGCTCACTGTTGGGGACTCACTCAGCTCTCTCCATGCACTCACTGTTGGGGGGACTCACTCAGCTCTCTCCATGCACTCACTGTGGGGGGACTCACTCAGCTCTCTCTCCATGCACTCACTGTGGGGGACTCACTCAGCTCTCTCCATGCACTCACTGTTGGGGGGACTCACTCAGCTCTCTCCATGCACTCACTGTGGGGGACTCACTCAGCTCTCTCCATGCACTCACTGTTGGGGGACTCACTCAGCTCTCTCCATGCACTCACTGTTGGGGGACTCACTCAGCTCTCTCCATGCACTCACTGTGGGGGGACTCAGTTCTCTCTCCATGCACTCACTGTGGGGGGACTCACTCAGCTCTCTCCATGCACTCACTGTTGGGGGACTCACTCAGCTCTCTCCATGCACTCACTGTGGGGGGACTCACTCAGCTCTCTCCATGCACTCACTGTGGGGGGACTCACTCAGCTCTCTCCATGCACTCACTGTGGGGGGACTCACTCAGCTCTCTCCATGCACTCACTGTTGGGGACTCACTCAGCTCTCTCCATGCACTCACTGTGGGGGGACTCACTCAGCTCTCTCCATGCACTCACTGTGGGGGGACTCACTCAGCTCTCTCCATGCACTCACTGTGGGGGACTCACTCAGCTCTCTCCATGCACTCACTGTGGGGGGACTCACTCAGCTCTCTCTCCATGCACTCACTGTGGGGGGACTCACTCAGCTCTCTCCATGCACTCACTGTGGGGGACTCACTCAGCTCTCTCCATGCACTCACTGTGGGGGGACTCACTCAGCTCTCTCCATGCACTCACTGTTGGGGGACTCAGTTCTCTCTCCATGCACTCACTGTGGGGGGACTCACTCAGCTCTCTCCATGCACTCACTGTGGGGGGACTCACTCAGCTCTCTCCATGCACTCACTGTTGGGGGACTCAGTTCTCTCTCCATGCACTCACTGTGGGGGGACTCACTCAGCTCTCTCCATGCACTCACTGTTGGGGGGACTCACTCAGCTCTCTCCATGCACTCACTGTGGGGGGACTCACTCAGCTCTCTCTCCATGCACTCACTGTGGGGGACTCACTCAGCTCTCTCCATGCACTCACTGTTGGGGGGACTCACTCAGCTCTCTCCATGCACTCACTGTGGGGGGACTCACTCAGCTCTCTCCATGCACTCACTGTTGGGGGACTCACTCAGCTCTCTCCATGCACTCACTGTTGGGGGGACTCACTCAGCTCTCTCCATGCACTCACTGTGGGGGGACTCACTCAGCTCTCTCCATGCACTCACTGTTGGGGGGACTCACTCAGCTCTCTCCATGCACTCACTGTGGGGGGACTCACTCAGCTCTCTCCATGCACTCACTGTTGGGGGACTCAGTTCTCTCTCCATGCACTCACTGTGGGGGGACTCACTCAGCTCTCTCCATGCACTCACTGTGGGGGACTCACTCAGCTCTCTCCATGCACTCACTGTGGGGGGACTCACTCAGCTCTCTCCATGCACTCACTGTTGGGGGACTCAGTTCTCTCTCCATGCACTCACTGTGGGGGGACTCACTCAGCTCTCTCCATGCACTCACTGTGGGGGGACTCACTCAGCTCTCTCCATGCACTCACTGTTGGGGGACTCAGTTCTCTCTCCATGCACTCACTGTGGGGGGACTCACTCAGCTCTCTCCATGCACTCACTGTTGGGGGGACTCACTCAGCTCTCTCCATGCACTCACTGTGGGGGGACTCACTCAGCTCTCTCTCCATGCACTCACTGTGGGGGACTCACTCAGCTCTCTCCATGCACTCACTGTTGGGGGGACTCACTCAGCTCTCTCCATGCACTCACTGTGGGGGGACTCACTCAGCTCTCTCCATGCACTCACTGTTGGGGGACTCAGTTCTCTCTCCATGCACTCACTGTGGGGGGACTCACTCAGCTCTCTCCATGCACTCACTGTGGGGGGACTCACTCAGCTCTCTCCATGCACTCACTGTTGGGGGGACTCACTCAGCTCTCTCCATGCACTCACTGTGGGGGGACTCACTCAGCTCTCTCCATGCACTCACTGTTGGGGGGACTCACTCAGCTCTCTCCATGCACTCACTGTGGGGGGACTCACTCAGCTCTCTCCATGCACTCACTGTTGGGGGACTCACTCAGCTCTCTCCATGCACTCACTGTGGGGGGACTCACTCAGCTCTCTCCATGCACTCACTGTTGGGGGGACTCACTCAGCTCTCTCCATGCACTCACTGTTGGGGGGACTCACTCAGCTCTCTCCATGCACTCACTGTGGGGGGACTCACTCAGCTCTCTCCATGCACTCACTGTGGGGGGACTCACTCAGCTCTCTCCATGCACTCACTGTGGGGGACTCACTCAGCTCTCTCCATGCACTCACTGTTGGGGGGACTCACTCAGCTCTCTCCATGCACTCACTGTGGGGGGACTCACTCAGCTCTCTCCATGCACTCACTGTTGGTGGGACTCAGTTCTCTCTCCATCCACTCACTGTTGGAGGGACTCACTCGTTGGTCATGCTTTCAGCGCAAGGGGGCCTGGGAGATGGAGTTTCCTCTGCGTTTTGGTGGAGGAGGCTGAGCAGGGAGTGCTAACCTCCCCCATGGCCACCCTAACAAAGCCGCAGGCTAAAAGATTAGTTTTTCAGTGCCTTTTAACTCTGTGCTAGTGAAAATGAAGCTTGCCAAGTGTTGGTGCTTGAAAATGAAGTATTGACTATTTCAAATAGCGGCTGAATAGGGAGACTAGGAAGAGAGCAGGCGATCTCCCAGGAATTGGGAGAGAGGCCCAGCTTCTTCTGTTAGAGCTTGTTTGAAGTAGGGTTTCAGCATGGTAATGGTGGTAAGAAATCCGTCTCATTCACTCCATACAATCGGAACTGAAAATATTCTCTCAGATTGTGAATAAAAATGTCAGAAGTAAAAGTCCATCTCCAGTGGCGGTTGAAAGCAGACAGTGATGCCATTTTGCCCAAGACCCCAAACCTGGAGCCACTGTGAGTAACTTCTGTACCTCTCATAGCAGAGCTGCACATCACACTGCAGCTTGCCACCCTCCTGGGGCGAGGGCCACCAAACCTGCTGCTGGACAGACGACCTCTCCAGTCCTTGCAGGCCGAAGCAAACAAGTGCATCAACAAGGATTCCAGGGGGTTGGAATTCTTCGGTTTCTAGAATTTCAATTACTCTTATATTTGTTTGATTTAGCAATGCTGGCCTAATTTGTAATATTTATGATAACACTGTTTTGATGCTAGATAATAATCTCGTAGCTCATTAGGTAATTTCCATAATGAATGTATGTCACCCAATGTTGCTGATCGCAGTTTGGCCAATGGAAGCGTCCTGGGGACCCAGGGGCGCCCTCTGCCCTCCGTGGCTGTTTGTGCAGAATCCAGGCGTGAGAGAAGATTTGGAAGCAGTTCTCACACCGCCACCTCCTCTCTGCTCTGTGCTCTTTCTCCGGCATCCTCCTCCCACCAGGGATTAAGGGTGGAATCATGGCTCTCCCACTTAGAAGTGGCGCCTCGCCGCAGGTTCCCGCGCACCTTTCAGTGGGGGCGGAACTGGCTTGTGGCAGACTTTCAGCAAGCTGAGTCTCGCTCTCCACCTCCTCCTCATTGTGCCATTGGTTGGGGAAAGAGTTCTCCAGCGACGTGCCGAGCCCTGGAGGCCACCAGAGGAAGACAAAATGTGCTGGAACACTCAGGGAGCACGTGGGCTAAGGTAGAGGTCACATCTATTCTCCATTGCCTTGAATCCTCTCCACTGAGCCTGCCGAAGGGACCGTCTTCCCAATCCTGTGAGCGTGTTGAGCAAAGCTTAAAGCTGAAGGTCATGTATCTGACAGAGTGGGGATTGGATTCCATATCCATTGTCATCAAGTCCAGAGCTCTTGCTGCAACATTTTCCTGCCTTCCCTGAGAGTTGGAGAGAGATGGAAAGCCAGTTGTAGAGGCAGCTCTCCCTGCTTGTCTCCTACCCGCTGCAGCAGCCTCTGTAGAGTCCCACCTGCTCTCTTACCTGAGGAGCCCTGAACACCATCATTGGCTCTAAGCTGGAGCTTTTCCTGCTGGTTGGGACCTTCGAGTTCAGTGATTCCAGGCAGAGCAGAGACCAGTAGCTGCAGCTGAAGAAAGGTGGTGCTGAGGACCCCTCACCCTGGGCGCGTTGCCCCCTGCCCCTGCGGGCCACAGCCCGGGAGGAGAGTGAAGGCTGCCAGTGCAGGGACCTGCTTGGTTCCTCATGACGTTCTCAAACCCTGGGCTCCAGGTCGGGCAGCTCTTGCTGGTTGGAAAGCTTCTGTTGAAGACCTTATCGCTGTGTCCTGTTCCACCCTCTTGCTCAGTCTGGCCCACGTCTGATCTGTTCGCTCCCCCTCTTTTCCTACGTGTTGTGTGGAAGACTGGCGAGGGAACGCAGCTTAGAGTTAAAAGAATGCAAGAAACTCCGGGGCGCGGAGAGGCACGGGCCCAGGCCACTCCCCTCCTCTCTGTTCTGTCCTGTCCCCTGCCTGGATTCTCCTGGTGAGCAGCCCAGGTTGGGAGCCACCCAGCTTTCACTCAGGTGGGTCTGCACAGAGCCTCGGCTCTTAGGAGCGCTGCGGCAGGCCATGCCGTAGACCTGCCGAGCAGCATGGGGAGCTGCTACACTCTCCCTGTGCAGGGGCCGAGCCCCTCCCAGCTGCAACACATGCTGATTTGTAAAAAAAGAATGTGTATTTTCCACATGAGCATTTTTGGGGGGATTTATTTTTATTTGTTTAGAAAGCAGAGAAATAGAAACAGAAGAAGAGAGAGAGAGAGAGAGAGAGAGAGAGAGAGAGAGAGAGAGAGAGAGAGAACCCAAATAACCAGAGTGTCAGGGCTGAGCGGGGCCAAAGGCAGGACCCAGAAGCTTCTTCTGGCTCTCCCACACAGACGCAGGATCCCAAGGGCTCGGGCCACCTTCTGCTGTCTTCCCAGGCACATTAGCAGAGAAGTGGATCAAAAGTGGAGCTTCTGGGACCCACACTGGAACCCATATGGGATGCTGGTGGTGCAGGTGGGTGCTTTATCCACTGTGCCAAAATGCTGGCCCCCAACCTCTTGATATTTTTAAACAAAATTTGTTTATTTGAGTGGTAGAGACAGAGAGATTAAATTTTCCAATCCACTGGTTCAATCCCCCAAATAGTTGTAACAGCTGAGTTTGGCCCAGGTAAAAGCTAGCAGCCAAGAACTTCACAGTGACCACGGCCTAGAGTACACATGCACAAACCGGGATCCCATTCGTGCCTACAGACATTTTAAATGTTACCTGTCTCCTGAGCATTGGCTTCTTAGTGGATCCTCTTCATCCCAGCTCACCTGTGGTCAAGGGCACCTGTCCCCACACCTTGTCTCAAGAACCGCTGTGTGCCAGCAAACAGACACCCATCTTTACACAGCTGAAGCATCTGCCACAAACTCTCGTCACACCTTTCACATCTAATCAGCGGTGATCTGAGAGGTGTTCTCCTTGGACTGGATCTTGTGAGTGGGCTTACACAGGCACCATCAGGACTCTTGGGGAGCAGCCTTGATGAGACAGATGTTGGAAAGGATGCGTGAAGTGGTGACTCAGCCGTGGTCACTGCATAGCCTTTTACTGGGCTGTGGCCTTGAGAGAATCGTCTCCGGTGGGAGGGGAACACTGGTCCCTGCTGACATGGCGGGGGCTGGTGTGCATAATCGTGCCTATGTGCGTGCATATTCATGCCTGTGTGTGCATATTCATGTTTGTGTGTGCACATTCATGCTTCTGTGTGTGCATAATCGTGCCTGTGTGCGTGCATATTCATGTCTGTGTGTGCACATTCATGCTTCTGTGTGTGCATGTTTATGCTTATGTGTGTGCATCTTCATGCCTGTGTGTGCGTATTCATGTCTGTGTGTGCGTATTCATGTCTCTGTGTGCGTATTCATGTCTGTGTGTGTGCATTCTGTGTGTGTGTGTGTGCTTAGAAAGCCTGTGGCTGCTTAGAGGTTCAAATACCAGGAAAAAGGTTGTTTCTACGCGAGCTTCCAGTTCAAGAGAGAACCCCAGGGTCCTCCATGCTTCTTTTTCCGTAGCTGGCCTTGGCATCCGCAGATGGTGGCTTCCAGACACTTAATTGGCCACGCCTCACTAGGCACAGAAACATGGTATGTAGTGGTTGTTGCTATTTAAAGTTGTCAAGGGAGGCAGGGTGCTCTGAGGCCGCTGCTGGAGGCAGGGAGATTGCTTCTGCAGTCACCTAGCTCCAATTCCAAGAATCTCTCTCTCTTTTTAAAGTATTTCTTTATTTTTAAAAGCAAAGTCACAGACAGAGCAGAGAAAGAGATCTTCCATCACCAGGTTCACTCCTCAAATGACCACAGAGGCCGGAGCTGGGCTGGTCTGAAGCTGGGAACCAGGAGCTTCTTCCTGGTCTCCCATGTGGATGCAGGGGCCCAAGAACTTGGAGCGTTGGATAGCTGTGCAGTGCCAGAATTGTAGGAAGCCAGGAGTTTTTTTAAAAATCCAGGCTGTTTGGAGGCACCTGTGTGGGAATTCCTCCAGATTGTCCTTCATAACACAGAGTGGCTCTGGGAAAGGTTGAGTCCTGGATGAGGCAGGGGGACCGGGCGGTGTGAGAGGGGCAGGTGGCACCGGTAGCAGAGGCAGCCACTACACTAGGGCCTGGCTGATGGGGGGTGGATCCTGGAGGGGCAGGAGGAGGGCGTGCCGGCTGGCCCTTAGGATGGTTCTGGCGCAGTGTCCCTTCAGCTGGGTATGGTGGGGCTCACTCTGTGTCTGGAAGGACACCAAGTGAGGGTAATTCATGAAGACTAGAGGTTCATTTTGGCTTGTGGTTCCGGAAGCCGAAGAGCACAGCATGTGGCCGACTCCTAAGGTGGGGATGGGGCCTGCGGGAGGGCACACAGTGTGTGCGACGAAGACAAAGGGGCCAGCTCCTAGGGCAGCTGGTACATTCCTACGGGAACCCCGTTCCCAGGGGCCTCTGCTGCCACAGCCCACTGCCCTCCCTCTGAGCCCCAGCCAACACTGCTGCACTCAAGAAACTCCTGGGAAACCAAACCAGCACCATGAGCTGCTGGGCCGGTTCCTGGCCTTGGGCTCTGCCGGAAGCATGAAACGAAACTTCACTACTCCCCATATCGTCTGCCCTGTCTGAGGGCCTCGGTTCTTCTGCTTGGCTTCTTCCCCACCCTTTGATGGGAGGTTCTGTGAGGACAGCACTCCGTGTGCTTCTGTTACATCCTCACCACATGTGAGATGTGGGCAAGCACCCTCTGCTGTTTCCTTCTTCTCATCCTAGTTTTCAAATACTTGGCCCCTCTTGGCTGTGTTGTCAGTGGAGGGGAGAGTGAGGCTGGCACAATGGCTCAGTTGGCTAATCCTCCACTTCTAAGGGCCAGCATCTCATACAGGCACCGGTTCTAATCCCGGCTGCTCCACTTCCCATCCAGCTCCCTGGTTGTGTCCTGGGAAAACAATAGACAATGGCTCAAGGTCTTGGGACTCTGCACCTGCACAGGAAACCTGGAAGCTCCTGCCTCCTGGCTTCAGATCAACTCACTCCAGCTGTTGCAGCCATCTGGGGAGTGAACCAGTGGATGGAAGATCCTTCTGTCTCTCCTTCTGTCTGTAATCTGCCTTTTCAACAACAACAGCAACAACAGCAAATATATATATATATATATATATATATATATATATATATATAGTACAACAAATATATGCAAATATACAACATATAATATATATAATATACAACATAGATAATATAACATAATATATATATATATATTAATGGAGCAGACGGGAACAGAGGAGCTGGGGTGGCTGCCCTTGAATTAGAGCAGGATGAGCATTTCCTGGGGACAAGGTCACTATGCATTTACTGAATGAGACATCCAAGAAGAACAAAAAAAAAAAAAGAAGAAGAAGAAAAAAACAACAAAGTTGGGACTTTGCGGTCAGGAAGGGAACCTGGGGAACATGTCCCTGCTGCCCGTCCGACAGCCCTTGGCTGGCAGGTTACACTGCTGGTGTTTCCCCAGGTACCAGCCGGGGTGGCCTGGCAGGCAGGACTTCACAGTGTGGTCCAGGCCTTCAGGACGTGGCTCCTCGGGCTTTTATAGATAGCGCCAGGGACACTCCTTGGTTTATCCCTGGTCATCAACTGGTCTCTAACCATTAGCACGTTTTTAGCTCCAAACCAGGAACTCTGAATTAGTGAACGAGGGGAAGGGGCCCTTGAGCGGCCTTGGCACCTGCAGCCTACTCAAGGCAGAATCTGGGCGCTCGTGAGCATGAAATCAGGCTAACGTCAATTGGCCTGCTCCTTTGCTTAACCTTTCCTCCTCCCCTCCCCCCCCATTGCTCTGCGGATGAACAGTCCCAAAGCAGGCTTCTGCTGAGTGTGCCCCGTCTCATTCACCCTGGTGTCATAGGCACAGCAGTTCCCAAGGAATCCTCACTTCACAGCACACAGTCAGAGGAAATAACCCACACTGCATGTGCTCTGTGACTCAGCCAGAACCTGGGTAGGTCGGCGATACAGCATGCATTTCAAGTTGGGATTTTTCTAGCCTACCATGAGGTTATTGGGGGTGTAAAGTTGAAGAGCATCTGTATTTGGCTGCACTGGGAAAGTTTGGAATATGTTCTTATCCAGAAATACCCAGTTCTCGATGTCTTCTCCTTAACCTTTGCGTCATCACCACTGAGTCCCACGGCACCAGCACTGGTCTAGGACCAACTGGCTATGGGAAATGGCCCCATAGAGGGATGCAGCGTGCTCATCCAGAGCCAATGCCCTCACATCCCTCCGAGGCCGAGCAGCCCGGCCCGACACCTTTGGGGACCTGACGCCACCTGATGTCTCTTCTCACTTGCATGCTGTTTCTTTCAGTCAGTCATGTTCCAGCACCATTCAGGGGGCGAGCTGCTTCTTGCTGGGTGCTGGTGGTCGGCTTACAACTACAGAAAAGGCAAGCAACCTCTTCCTCTGGCTGAACCCTGCTGCAGCCCACACAAAGCAACAAGGCATTGTTGACTGTTCGCAGAGTGGCAGAGCCCGCACTGCTGCAGCTCCCATTCCAGGACTGAGAGCCGGAGGTGGAAACATATGAGCCTGCCAATCAGGCCTGGGGCAAGAGGGGTGTGAGGCGCCTGCTTGTCAACCCTGAGCACAGAGGCAGCCCATGATATTAACGAATCAAGAAGGCTTGTGGGAACTCACCAGGAGGCTAATGCAACCCATGCGTTTCCTGCGCTTTCACAGGCCCCTACCATACTAGATGGTTCTGCTTCAGCCTGCGGGCGGGGCCATCTGAATGCGTACTGGCTCCCTGAGAACCCCTGGCGTGCATGTGGAGTCACCAAGGGCTCCATTTTCCAGGCTTATGGCCAAGCGTTTCCTACACAGACGGCGACAGAGGCTGACTTGTTTTGCAACTAACATGAAATGGAATGTATGGGGTCTTTTTTTCAATTTTTTATTTTTCACGATGCAGTTTCATGGGCTCAGGTTTCCCCTTCTACCCTTCCCACTCCCCTCCCCACCAACTTCGCCCCATATTATTACAATAGCATGGTCCTGTGACATTCTAGAACAGGCTAAAGCAATATGTTGCAGGAAAAAAAATCAGTACGGTGGTATCTTGCAGGGTGGGAGGACATTGTTGGGAAGGTAGCATTAGAGAATGTCCCGGATGATGGCGAAGTTGTATGGATTTGGTTTGCAACAGGTGTAAGTGCTTAACACTTAGCACGGGTATACTTAAGATGTGTGTGTAAACTTTGTTGCAAAATAAAGCTGTAGCGAATCTTGAAAACCAATCGCTTGCAACCATGTTGAGGCATTTAGAAAGAAGCGTGCTGGTATCTGCCAATTACCTTGTACTGTCCAAAAATAAGATGCGCTCCTGGACGGACTGACGGACAGAGCGGGACGCACACATCTGATCAGATGCCAGTCAGGAGAAGCCAGTCAGTGGGCATGCGGGTGCTCCCCGGAACGTTCTGTACGCTTTCCCACTTGCATCTTCTTTACAATCAGACCCCAGGACAAAGTAGGATGAAGCAAACCGATTTGGGAGCGAAGTTCATAACTAGATTTTTTTTTCACTTTTGCACACTGTTCCTATATACAATTACCACACCCCCCAAACTTTGTCAAATTCCAAAGGGTCAGATGCTGCACTTTTATTTTAAAACATGAGGTATCAATAATAGACTGAAGATAAAACTGTGTCTCCATTATATTAAGGGATGGATGTCTCTGTAACCAAAATAAACCCTGAAGCCCATATGGCCCTCTCCAAGTCAGAGACATCGGGAAGTCAACATGAAGCCAGCACTCCAAATTTCAGGAGGAGGCAAGACTTGGAACAGAATGTTCCAGGTGGCATTATGTGAGATCGCTGAATCAAGATACTCTAAAAAAATCTCATGAAGCTGAAAATTGGTTTTCATCCCAACCCCAATGACATTACCTTTCCTAATAATGTGGAATCCAATCTAGGATGGAAGTGAATGCCGATGTGTGACCTCCAGTCCTGCTCACTGAGGTTTCCTTGCTGTCTTCCTCCAGCGAGAGCCCGGTCACCTCTGCACCTCCGCAGGTGTGCCCCTGGCAGCTGGGAAGTCATGATGGAGGCTGCACACTCGACTCTCAACCAGGTGTGAGGTGTGAAAGCTTACCTGCAGTTTGGGCCTGAGGGTCAGAGTGAACCTTGCTGTGGAATGTGAACCACGGTGGACTCTGATACAGCCGCCTTCCTGCAGAATTGCACTTTGAGAGACATTGCTGGACAATGGCCAGACCGCATGCTTGGCTGGAAGGAACTCGGCAGGAGAGATGAATGTGTCCTCTCCCAGCCCCACCTGTGCCCCCCAGAACCTGTGAGCTCTCGGACTCTCTTCTGGTTTGTTCCGTGTTTGCCCTGGGTGTCTCCCACTTGGGAAGTCTGTAAGCTTACCTGTAGGATCTAAGCCTTGTTGAATAACCCCAATACGTCTCTCCCTCCTCTGACCTCACTGATTCTACCTACTGCATTCTTCTGATTCCAGAGAAAATATCTGATAACCTGGGCAATGGCTTCTCCTTGGAGTTCGCACTAAAGAAGAGTGGCGAGCAGGGCAACCATGGAGGCAGGTCTGCAGGACGCAACCACAAGCTGTAGATTTTGTCGCTATTTTATGTGTAAGTTGCCTTTCCCAACATTTTGCATGTGCTAAATTCTCATTCACTTCTTCCTCCCAGCTGCTCCCTCTGCCGCCTCTTATTTTAAGGTGGATTTCTTAGGGTTGGCATTGTGGGATAGCACGCCACACTAGTTCTTACACCACTAGAATTTCATAGGGGCACTGGTTCATGTCCTGACTGCTCTATTTTCGATTCAGCTTCCTGTTGATGCACCTGGAAAAGAAGCAGAGGGTACCCCAAGTGTCTGGATCCCTGTGGGAGAACTGAAAGAAGCTTCTGGGCCTCTGGTTTTAGCCTTGCTTGCTCCTGGCTGTTGAGGGCATTTTGGGGCGTGAACCAGCAGATGGAAGATTCTCCATCTCTCTCTGTTTCTGCTCCTCTCTGGGACTCTGTGCATTAGAGATGCATTTAAAAAGAAAAACAGGGCCCGGCGGTGTGGCCTAGCGGCTAAAGTCCTCACCCTGAACGCACCGGGATCCCATATGGGCGCCGGTTCTAATCCCGGCAGCTCCACTTCCCATCCAGCTTTCTGCTTGTGGCCTGGGAGGGCAGTGGAGGACAACCTAAAACTTTGGGACCCTGCACCCGCACGAGAGACCTGGAATTGCTCCTGGATCCTGGCTCCTGGCTTCGGATCAGCACAGCACCGGCCGTTGCGGCCACTTGGGGAGTGAATCATCGGACGGAAGATCTTTCTTTCTGTCTCTCCTCCTCTATGTATATCTGACTTTCCAATAAAAATAAAGAAATCTTTAAAAAAAAACCTTTAAAAAATTAAAAAAAAAAAGAAAAAGAAAAACAATCAAAACAAAAAAAATAAGGTGAGTCTCTCTCCTAGGCTGGAGTACTTGTTCGGCTTGGTGGCTTCCTTGAGACCATACCTGTGAGGGGCTAGGGTCCCCTCCTCCTCTTGCTGGGGAGCTCCAAAGAAGTGCCTGGCAGACAGGCAAGTCTCTGCGTCACCTGTGAGCACACCACGGGGAGGGAAACAGCACTGCGAAACGGGCAGAACGAATTCTGGCTGCCAGATACTAAGCAGGAGAAAACTAACCAACCGGAGAGCCTGACATTCTTCGTAAAAAAAATATATATATATTTTTGATGACATTTACGTAGTTGATTAAGGTGTGAAGGGTCAAGGGCTAGAGGAAAGTGGGTGAGACCATTGTTTTCACATTCTTTTTCTTTTTTTTTTTTGGTCTTCCTGTGTCTGGGGTAAAAGGGAGGTAAGGGGAGAAGCCACATCCAGCCTCCCAATGTCATCCCAGGATCCCTGACGTAGGGAATGGAGGGTTCTGCTCAAGTGCTTTTGAGAGTTCAACTGTTCTGAATTGCTGCCAATCTCGCTGCTCCAAGCACGATGAAATCCCTCCAAGGTCCACTGGCTGACTTAGTCCATCTTAGCGTCTCCATTTGCCCGGATATTCACTTGGCTGGGGTAGTTGATCAATTTGTTCTGTCCTCTGTCCTCTGTTACGGTACCAGGTGTCCTCTGCAGGCTCCAATGGACTGCCGTATCTTCTTCCATGTGCACCTGGATATGCTGTCCACTGCTCCGTCTGAGCCACTGAGGAGGCCCAGCTCTGACACACACACTCCATGGTTGAGGTTTTGAATCCAGCGGTTCATTTGGGGGGATCCCCAAAGAAACCTCATCTGAGGTAATCCCAGATCTGGTTCTTTTATGTGCTTGCCAGTACAGGGGCCAGCTCAGTCCCACTCCAGCCAATGTGCATGCTGGTGGTTGCAGTTATTGGGTCAGTTCTGTCTCCAGCCCTGACGTTCTTTCGGTCAAAGTGGAAATCCCCTCTCTAGACCCTTTCTCCCAGATTCAACACTTGGCATCTTACTGCAGCTGCAGCAGAGGAGGCAGGGGCAGCAGGCAAAGGGCAAGGACCTGCCTTGGCTGTTCTGTGAGTCAGTCAGCTCCAAGTGATGATTTTCAAACTTTTAGTAAAGAAATGAAAGCCCTTGGGTTCCTGTAAAAGACAACGAATTGAATGGGACTTGTCGGAGCCCTGGTTTCTTGGTCCATGCTTCTTGCTCATTTTTCCGCCGTGCCAGCCCTGTTACCCACTTGTCCTCACAGCTATTGCCTTTCCTTCCAGCACAGAAGGTTTCCAACTGGCTGCTGCAGCAAGAGAGCTTGGCGCCAGAAAAAAAATCCTCTGCTCAGTGGAAGGCCCTAGGCCGAGGCAAGCTGAGCCGGGATGAGGCGAGATGACTGGGCTATACCTGGCTTTGTTTTATGTGTTTCCATGCTAAGGGTTTCACCAAGAAGCTCATCCCGGCAGAGAGGAGAAGCTGGTAGGAGGGCAAGACCAAAACGGACCACCAGCACTCAGACAGGATGCAGGCCAGCACTGTGGAGTAGTGGGCAAAGCCACCACCTGCAAAGCCAGCATCCCATGCGTAGGGCTCCATTTCCAATCCGCTGCCCAATAATGCACCCGGAAGGCAGCAGAGGACGTCCAAGTGCTTGAGCTCCTGCCCTCACGTGGGAGACCTCCAGTCTGGCCCAGCCTTGGCCACTGCAGCCCATTTCGGCAGTGAAACAATGCAGGGACAATCGCTCCCTCTCTCCCTTTCTAACTCTGCCTTTCGTATACATATGTCTTAGAAAAGAAACCTGCAAGCGGGTCTTGGAGGGTTACACTTGAAGACATGGAGACTCAGAAAGCAACAGCTCAGGCTGACACAGAGAAATCCTGGGGTACAATCCTGAGGTTTTGCATCAGAGGCATGAAGAAAGAGAAATTAGAGCTGAGCAGGGCAGGCCTGGAGGCCAGACAGGAAGGCTTTCTCTTCCTGTGATAACAGCAGGGTCCTTGGGGAGGGCAGCAGAGAGGCTCCCAGGGCTGAGACAAAGAGCAGGTAAACTGGGAAGAAGATGCTGGACATGCAGTAAAGGTCCAATTTCTACGGTAATCCACACCAGTGACACAACACAAGCCTAGGCCAGAAGTGCTGATGTACTGGGATACAGCACCTGGCCGGACGGCGTCACACCTGCCCTCAGGGGCAGGAAGCATTGACAATGGCCAAAGTCAGGCGCACAGGCACGTAGAGAGAGGGCTTGAGGTGGGCACTGAGGCCAAGGGGCAGAGAACAGCCTGACCGTGTGGGGGGACTGCTGAGTGATGTCAGACACCCTGACCGTGTGGGGGGACTGCTGAGTGATGTCAGACACCCTGACCGTGTGGGGGGACTACTGAGTGATCATGTCCTCAGTTTTAAGCAATTAATACTTAATAACATTCTCCCTCCCACCACCCCAGCCCCGCTTCGTGCAGGGCAGGACAGAACAGGGTGGAGGGGTGGCCCCAGCACTCTGGGCAGCCAGGCCGGGGGTACCCTTTGGTACCTCTCCACTCCCTCCTGCTCCATGAACCTGCAAAGGGCAGACATGCCCCATCTCTGCCTCGTATTCAGAGGTTTCTGCCCCTTTCGAGATCCCAGAGCTGAGTAGAACACTCCATTGTACAAGCCGGAAAAACAATGCAATCATGCAAATTCCCAAATTCTCTGAGCAGTAAGAGAAAAGAAAAGGAAGAGACCCTGTCCGCAGTCTGCTCCTGCAAGGGCTCCTCCCTTGGTCCTGACCTGGGGGCTCTGACTCTGGGGGTGCCAGCTCGCCCCTGCAGACGGCAGGACTTCTCCGTCTCCATCCCTATGGAAAGCCCACCGCTTGTTTCTCACACTGACTGACAGGGCAAGAGGGTGCTGTCCAGTCCCAGCAGCCCAGCATTCAAGGACTGGCCTATTCAGTGTGAGAACCTCACGGAGCCTTTCTCTGCTGCACTGACAGAAACATTCATGAAAGTCAACCAAGCTTTCATTCCAAGTACAGCCCTAACATTTAACTTCTCATGACTAGAGGAGGGCCAGCTGTTCCCTACCAGAGGCGCCCGGCAGGGGAGCCAAGGCCCAGTGATCTGGAGAGAATTTCTGCAGCAGAACCTTCAGTTCCAGGGACCCAGTACAGTTCTGCCTAACATTTTGTGCCAGATTGCAGACAGTTCTAGGTCTGGGATTTCTTTGAAGGCTCAAGCTTTGCTTTGAGAAGTCTGGCAAAGGTTGCTTTCAACTCTGTAATATACCAGTATGTGATTATTTCAAGATATAATAGCTTGCTTTTATTTGTTGGTTGAATGACTTATTTTTCCTCAAAAACATTTCTAAGAAGAATGAGTGTAAGGATGATCTTCCATATTTATTCTATGGTTTTAACTACCCTCTGAAAGACGGCCTTCCCTGCCTCGCTGGGCACAGTGATGGGTGGCTGAGATGCTTGGTCTGGGATCACGGGGCAATCAGCCAGCATTTGCTACACTGGTCAGGTGATAGAGTGTGGCACTCCTGAACTGTTACAGGTGTGGAGATAACGCCCACCAATGAGGCCTGTTCCAATCAGGTTCTTAGCTGTGACTAAGCTCATCTACCACTGCCTTACTTCAACAGAAGCAGAAATTCGCGACTAGGTCTCAGCGACACTGCTGACCCATCCTGATGGCCACAGCCAGAGCATGCCACCCCCACCAGCTCATGTTCTTTCCTATGGAGAAGCGAGGCTGGAAGGATACCTCTTTGTTGAAGTCCCATCTTTACGTGGGCACAACCACTGTCAGGTTCCATCACACACCCGTGCCCACTTCTCATCCCGCTTCTCACACCCCTGGAGTCCGTCCCCAGTGACAACTCCCTCCAGGCCCCCTGCTTGGTTGGTACTGGGAAGTCCCAGTGGGAGCAGGCGGGTGAGAGCAGACAGGCCAGTGCTTGGGCTCCTCCTCACACAGCTCCCCCTGCAGTGTGGCAGCTCCGCCAGGAAGCCTCTGCCTGCCCTCGGTGGTCCTCTTACAGCCACTTGCTTCCTCATCTTACTCCTTCCAGGCCTGCCCATGGACACTTTGGCCCCTTTCTCAGAGCCTTGGTGTCATTTCTAGGTTCCTTAGCTCTGTCCGGTTCCTCATGGACAGTCCTTCATGGCCTCCTTGTGGAATAGCACCAGCGAGTGCCTGTCTTCCACGGGAGCGCTGAGCGGATGTCCAGGTGGAAAGCACCTGGCATGTTGGCTTCTGGGTGACTGGAGGCAGGCTCTGCTTTCCAAGGAAAAGAAAGCAAAGGGTTGAAGGTGAGTGCATGCACACGGCAGCTGAGTGAATGTGTGAGCAAAAAACTAACAGCTGCATTCAGCAAGCCACAGTGTAAACAAGGTTTCCACACAGAGTATCAATTATATTCTGAACACCAGCATTAGCAGCTGGACAGTGAGGTGTTTAAAGGTGCTATTTGTAAGGAGTACCCAATGGACAGCATCACAGAGGCCCCTTAAAGAGTAAAAATAAAACTACTCTTGGTCCAAAGAGCCTACTCCTGAGGTATTGAAAATGCCTCACAAGGGTATTTGCAATCTGATGTGGGTTGTAACATTATTTGCACTAGCAAAGATGTAGAAGCAGCCTTCAATGTTCACCAACAAAGGGATGGTTAAGGGAGAAGGGGAAACACACAAACTCAATGGCATCTTGTCCATTCTCAAAGATCAAGGAAGTTGTTTCATTGCACAACACGAGTGAGCCCGAAGGACTTAGTGCTGAGTGAACACTGTACTATATGACAGACTGCTTGTGTCCAAAGTGACCAGAAGGACAGAGAGAAGCCATCTGTGGTCAGCCAAGGACGGGGAGGTGGGAATCACTGCTCGGAGGGCATAGAATGCAGCTACACAGAAGTGAAAAAACCTTCTAACGGGCTACTACATGCCAGTCTGCCTACCCTCCACACTGCTGTGCTGTATGCTTACAAACAGCTAAAATGGTGGGTTTATGTTACACATTTCTTATTATAAAATCTGTGTTTATAGCACCATCAAGAATGTCAAATTCCTAGGAATACATCCAATTAGAGATGTGCATTGATTTACATGGAAAGCTATAAAACGCTGAGGAAAGACACGAACGAAAATGGTTCGCGACTTAGTGTCGGGCTACGGTGACGCAGACAGCATGGTACTGGCGCACGGAGAATGAGACCAGTCAGCCAAACGGACCAGACTGAGACAGATCCTCCCCTGTGCCTGCGCGGCATTCCTGACCAAGACTGTCCCGCAGCGGGGAGAAGGGCTCTATGGTAAATGGTAACGGAACAATCGACACCCTTGGGGGAAGAGCAGCGTCACCTCCTCACCACAAACCACACACAAATCAATTTTAGGTTAGCATAGACATATATGAAAACAACAAAAAATCTTCATGATCTTGAAGGCATACAAAACATTTCTAACACAATGCACAAAACCCTAGCTATTAAAGGAGAGAAGAATAAATTGGACTGCAATTACACTAAAATAAGAGTTCTGTTCTACCAGGAGGCTTCATTTAGACACTCCATACCCATGTCATGGACAGGAAGAAAGTATTAATAATACACCTAATTAGAGATACTACTTTAAAAAATGTATTACATTTTTTATCAGAAAGGCAGATATATATAGAGAAAAATCTTCCACCCAGTGGTTCACCCCCTAAGTGGCCGCATTGGCCAGAGCTGAGCCAATCTGAAGCCAGGAGCCAGGAGCTTCTTCTGGGTCTCCTACAAGGCTCATATGGGATCCCTTTGGATACAAGGCAAGGATTTAGCCACTAGGCTATCGTGCCAGGCCCAAGGATCCTATTTTTTAAACAGGGCAACACAGCGAAGCATGACACGATGGCCGGGAATCACCCAGCAGGTCCTCAGCCTCGTTCTTCATGAGACAAAGGTGAATCACAACCACATCTGGATGCCAGACTGACCAGCATGAAAAGGACCAAGCAGCCCAGCATTACAAGGAGGGCAAGGAGCCTGGCTCTCACCTGCTGCTGAGGCAGGAGTGTGGACCTTGACCAGGGTGCGGCTCTCACACGGGAGGAAGGGAGTGACCGGAAGGCCCATGGGTACCCAAGCACCTGCAGACAACAGCAAGCAGGCACAGTTCATGAAATACACATCTGTGCTGGTAGAAGTCAGAAGAGCCTGCACAGCGCAGTGGAGACGGACGGAAGCCCAACTGTGCCTTGGCGCTCTTCGGGCCGAGGCCTTCTGCTGACAGCACAGTCTCAAGGCCTGCTGTAAGATGTTAATTGTTTTTGCCTATGACATACTTTAATCCGCTTTGCATACTTTAAATCACCTCTCCGTGACTCACGGCACCTACTGCGTGCCCGGGCAGTGGCTGTGACGCAGTATTGTTTGAAGAGCAGTGACGAGAAGAAAATAAACATTCAGCATTTTGATTTGTGCTTCCTTGAATTCACAGACAAGCATCACAGAGAGCCCACTGCAGTTACCAGGAAGGGACAGGAATGCGCTGCACAGCAGATGGATCTGGGTAATTCGCTTTTCAAGATTTATTTCTGTTGGAAAGTCAGATATACAGAGGAGGAGAGACAGAAAGGAAGATCTTCCATCTGCTGAGTCACTTCCCAAGTGACTGCAATGGTCAGAGCCGTGCCTATATGAAGCCAGGAGCCAGGAGCTTCTGCCGGGTCTCCCATGTGGGTGCAGGGTCCCAAGGCTTTGGGCCGTCCTCTACTGCTTTCCCAGGCCACAAGCAGGGAGCTAGGTGGAAAGTAGACAGAGCAGTCCCACTTGCTGGTCCAGGGCATTTTTGAGCCCAGGTCCATGCTGGACAATGTCAGCCTGCTTGGTCATAGAGGCTGTGGAGTAGATCAAGGCCTGTTTAGCGCTCCAAGTCGTCTTCCTGGAGTTCCAGGCCAGACCTGTTCAGAGGGCGGCTTGTGGACAGGACCTAGCTGCGAAGTGTTGCTGGTCTCTGATGACACTATGAAGAAACTGAGAGTCAGCTCTTGGGAAACTTTTATAGTGATTTGAAGGAGTACCCTTAGACTTGAATTAACCATTATCAAATGGGCCTGCATGTATATTACAAGACGTTGGACAGAAGGAATTGGAAATTTTCATAAATACAAACATGTCTATTCTTCCAGCTGGATTCAGAAGCATTGTCCTCAGCCACGCAAGCAGGAACACACAGAGGAGCTCGGGCCAGGCTCCAGTAAGTCAGGGGCTGCTGCTGCCTGCACTTGGCAATTTTTAGAGACATAGAGCAAAACAGCCTAATTGAAGTTGCCATGGGTACCAGCCACCACCAAAGAGCACATGAGCAGATTTTAAAAGGAAAACCCAGGCACAGGCAAAAGTCAGAGAGGTTGGGGTGGGAGCAAAGGAGGCTGGGATCACACAGTGCGGGCCTCCCCCTCCCTGCACAGCTGGGCTGGTGGCTGATGTCCCTCGCCCCTGGATGGGGGGCTTCAGGCCCCAGAGATGAGCAGCATTGTGGCAGCTTCCCGTGAGGGCCCCAGGGCAGGCTGAGCGGGCGCCTGATGGCAGCGTGCCCGCGCCCGCAGGGTTGCATTCTCTATGCCAGGACCAGCTCCAGCAGTGCCACTCAATCCACTTCCTGCGGACCTCCACCCCCTCCACCCGAGCAAAGCTGGTACTGGGAAAGACGCAGGGCCATCCAGAACAGTCCTTCCTGGTGAGCTCAGGCTGAGGGCTTCCCGGGCTAGCCTCTGTCTCGCTGTTTCCTCCTGAGACCAGTGCTACAAAACCTCCAGGACCTCAGTCATTTGTGTATTCTTTTCTTGTTCACTCTTTCATTTCATTGTTCAGTCATTGAACACTTCTGCTTGGGGCCAGGGAATACATCAGCCCAACCTGACCAAGCGCTTGCTGTTGCTGGAGTTCCTAGTCCAGTGGAGACAGATAAACACAGAAGCATGGTGCACTGGCCACCTGGCCTAAAGCGGGTGCTGTGGGGAGGCTGTCGCATCACACATCACCAGGATCGTCTCTGTTTGACAGCATCTGCACTTGCCAGTGGGCTAAGGTTTGCTCAGCCCTGCCTGGTCCGGCCCATTCCATAAGCAACCCATACACTTGCCAACAGATGGGGCTACCTTGCCCAGCTTGCCAACCCCATAGGAGAACTTCTCAGATTCCTGCACTCAGCCCCCTCCCAGACCCAGATCTCACATGCGCCAGCAGGTGCTAGGTCCTTGCCCAGCATGGCCTGCCCCTCCACTTTGGCCTTTGCATGAGCTGGTGGATGTTGTGGCTGACCCAGCCCACACCCTGTTTTAGGATACCCACGTAGGTGCTGCAGCTTGGACCTGCCCAGCCTGTTCTCAGCCCCAGTACGCGTGAGCGTTGGCAGGTTCCATGTGCACATCTAGTTCAGCCAGTCACCAACCCAAATCTTGAGCTAACCAGCAGGACTTGTATTTCCACAGGGTTGGGCTCACTTATCCCCCACAGAATCTGGAGAGCATCTGACGGGTCCAGAAGGGAGCCTGGGCCCAGCGGCATCCCAGGACCTGTGGAGAACATCACCCAGGTTGGTGTCTCACAAGTGCTTGTCAGCTGAATGACGCAACCCCCAGATCAAAGCCTGGCAACTTCTCCCCGGCTCAAACCCGCATGTTCCCGAGTCCCCAGAGGGGCCCTTCTGAGCCTTGTGGTTTTGGGACACCCTCGGAGTTTCCAGTTGTCTGCTCAGGACAGATGTTGCCTGCCTGTCATGCCTCAAAGGGGTGCAGTTGGTAACCACACCAGGGGCACATCTGGGCCTTGGCCACTGGACGCCGCTGTTGCTGCTTGGCTAGCCTGGAGGGAGGCAAGCGGACTCAGAGAAAGAGCACTGTTGCTTTATGACAATATTTGGATTATTGGAACTAAGCAGCAGTCTCACCTCAGAATTATAGGCCGGTAAATCACTCAGTGGGGAGAGACTGGGCAGGGTTGGGAATGGGGGAGATGTGGGCCGCCAGTTTACGACCTCTCCAGAAGCTCTTGATGGAATTGAGTCTCGTAACTCAGCGGGGCTGCATGAGCCAGCTGCCCAGCCGGCAGGGCCAGACTGGTGCCAGCCATGAAAGCCTTGTAGGGTGGGGACCTCTGCCAGCCGCTTGAGGCCCTATGGAAGGGCAGGGGAGGCTTGTGGGAAGGACTACTGATGTGCTGGGCACTGATACGTGGCTGTGATGCTGGGGTGGGCTGGGGGGAGGCTGAAAGAGTTCCAGCCCAGGGGTCTCATATGGGGTGATGTGTGTGACATAGGGCCTCATGCTGTTATGCAGAGCCTTGTCTCAAGTAGCCACAGAGAGCTCGCAGATGACCAAGGGGGTAGCATGGAGCTTCCTCCAGGCTGGGGGAACAGTGGCCTTCCATGGCTGAGTCTCTGTGCATTGGGACAGGGCGTAGAGACATACCCGAGTCGAGAGAGCAAGCGAGCGAGAAATCTGAACTGCTTGCTTCCTAACTCCAGTGCACTCCACAAAGAAGCCTGCACCACTAGCTTCCATCTGTCAGAACTCCTTAGTCGAACGCCCACTCCCACTCATGTCTAAGTGCCTCTCCTTGTTTGGACTCTCAGCCAGAACCCAGTCCCCACCATCGCTCATTTTCTCTGCATCGTCCTTTGTTGCAATGATAATTGACCCACCCACCATCAGCAAAAGGCAGACTGGCTTAGCACTCATTGGATGTAGCACAGCCAGGGAGGCTTTGGAATCCGAGAAACCAGGACACGCATCCAGCCCTGCACGTGGCGAATGTTGTTGCTTCGTTCATAGTGCGCTCACTTAAATGCGTACGCTAAGGATGACTGTGTCAGAGCAGATCCCAACTCTTCAAAGACGTGATATACGCAAGTGATGGAGCTGCCAGCAACTCACCACTGGCCATTTTCTGCCCGAGTTCTTCTGGGCCCAAGAGCCAACAACCCTTGATCAAGGGCCTTGGAAATGCGGGGGCTAGCCCCACGCAAGGCCAGCTTTCTCAAAGTGTCCTCAGCGCTCCACTTTCCAAAGAAGCTTTTTAAACTGATCAGTTACGACGTGGTAAGAGTATTAAGGGATGCTTGCCTCTAGTGTTGGTTTGGTTTCACAGAAGGCTCACCTTCAGGTCCCTGGTCTTGTGGCACATTGCCATGGACAAGAGTGGACATCGCACGTCTTATCGTTCTATGTTCAGCAATAGACTCCGAAGGAAAGAAATTAAATACCCGAGTCTTGTAACTCTTCTGAAAGGAAGAGACAGGACCTAAATGAGGAAATTATCAAGAAAAAAGTCCTCACGTGCAAATCCACACTTCTGTTTGAATGAAGTGCTGAACGGCGCATTACGGCGATCAGAGGCTGCAGGCACCCAGGGTCAGGCGCTAATTGCGGCGTGCGGAGGAATGCTGGCGCAGGCAGTGGCAAGTCTCTCCATGTCATCAGCGGGTCACGTGTCGGCTGCCACAGGTCCCCACAGCTTGGGGCTGCTCCCAGGTCTCATCTGTGCCGTAACTTTCCAGCTGGTTGGGGAGCTGGATTTTTGTTGAGACCAGTAGAAGGGAAGTGGGAAGGCAACAGCTACCTCGCTGATGAAGTCGTGGAAATGTGGAGATGTGGCAGAAACTGCTGACTCTCACCAAGAAAATCATCTAGAATTGTTTTAAAAAGATTGCATCTGAGATCTGGCACGATGGTTCAGTGGCTCAATCCTTGCCTTGCAAGCACTGGGATCCCATACAGGTGCTGGCTGTGTCCCGGCAGCTCCACTTCCCATCCAGCTCTCTGCTTGTGGCCTGGAGAAGCAGTCAAGGATGGCCCAAAGGCTTGGGACCCTGCACCCGTGTGGGAAACCTGGAGGACGCTCCTGGCTCCTGGCTTCAGATCAGCTCAGTTCTGGCCATTGCTGCCTCTTGTGGAGTAAATTGTCTTGTGGATGGAAGATCTTTCTCTTTGTATCTCCTTCTCTTTGTAAATCTACCTTTCCAATAAAAATAAATAAACCTCTTCTTTAAAAAAAATTGTGCACTGTTTAGTAAACATTCCGTGCACCAACTGCCTCACCCCTGACCCAGTTGTCACTTCTCCACCTTGAGTGATGTTATAGCAATCAGTTGGTATGACACACAGTCCCAACAGAATTTGCTTGGGAACACCGCGTCTCCTTGGCTTTCTAACTCTTCTGCTCCTACTTCTGACAGCTCAGGGGAGCTGCCCAGCCCTCCAGGACATGCGTACACTCCGGCATGCGAGTGCACCTTGAGCCATGGGGCACGGGAGTCATGTTCTAAGGCGGGGGAGCGTGCAGAGGGGAACGAATGCTGGGGAGGAAAATGCATGTGGCCTGCATGGGGGAGCTGCTCGCAGTGTCCCCAGGCAGGGGTGTCTGTGGGAAGCCACCAAGAAGCAGGCAGACCAAGGTGACACAGGAGCGAGAAAGGCCCCGTGGAGTCGGGGCAGTTCAGGCAGGCTGAGGATCCCGTCGGCTGGGATCAAAGCAGGTCTCCCAGGAGTGCTGCCTCCTTGGAGCCAGTCAGGAACTGAACCTGGCACTCCAGGATGGGCCTGGCATCTCCCCTGCTAGGCTCAACCTGTGCCTGCAGAACCACGTACATGTACAATCCGTCTATAAAGCCCAGAATCCGAATCCTCCCTGCCAAACTTCTGGGCTTCGCAGTACATTGGAATTATCTCCGTTTTATGGCTAAAGAAACAAAAGTCCAGTCAGTGGTCTGCTCAGAGCCAGGGGCTTGGTTCTGAGCGAGTCTGAGCTAACAGCTCCAGGCATCTGAGGACACGCTGGGAGTGTGGTCGTGTGTGCAATCCCAAGCTGTGCCTTCAGGGTGAGGTCACTGTCCCCAGCCAGCCTGCTTCTTGATTGGGGAGAAGGAAAGGGCGTCTCCTGACTGTGTTTGAATTATAATTGCTGGTGAGTCTGGTTTATTGAAAAAAAAAAAAAAAGAAAGAAAGAAAGAAAAAGAAGACTCTGTTTGACTTCAACCCATTTCATCTGCTCCGGGCCTGGAGGCCGCTGCTGCCCTCTCCTGCCTGGGAAGATGCGTCCTCGGTCCCCCGGCCACGCCCAGGTGCTCCAGTGTGCTCCAGTGTGCTCCTGGGACTCCCGGGGCTGAGTGACTCCTCCTCCTGGGCAGCCCCTCATGGTCCACAAGGATTCCCGCGCCAAAAGTGGGCCAGTGATAAGGGGCAAAGCTGGCACCTGGACAGTGGACACAGGCCACTGTCGCCCAGTCCCTTCCTGACCTGTTTGTAATGCCCTCCCACCCCAGTGCACTGTCCCACGGTCCCATTCTGGTGAACACCCTCCACTTATGCTCTGCTTTGAAGCAGAGGAGCCCTGGCTTAGAGCCTGGTGGACAGCAGGGAACTGGGGGTGGGAGGGCTGGATTTGCCAATGTCAGCAGCAGTTGCATACCCAGGATCTGTCTTTCGCTACCTTCCTACGCCCTTCACCTGACCTTTCCCACTTGCTACCTGTTCTGCTTCCTCTGCCTCCCCCTTTCCCATCATCTTCACAAGAGCACTGGTGTCCCAGGGAGCTCTCCGGCCAGCCTTCTTCCTCTGCTGAGCCGGCGCTCAGAGGCACCAGGCGTGAGATTCTTCACGCTGCGCGAAGTGCTCTCCTATCCTTGCCTCCAAACAGCCATGGAGTAAAGGCGGAGCCAGGCACAGAGCAGGTCTTCCCTGGCCACCACCTCAATTGGTACAGCTTCCATTCTGTTTCTCTCCTTGCCAACTTCGACATCAGGGCCGCAGTTGGGTTCAAGACCTCCAGTCCTCATCAGAACACCAAGGAGGGTTGCAAAGACCATTCAATGGAATCCAGTTTGTTGGGAAGACCAAGGGCACGGTGGGGAGCCCAGGCCTGCTCCAGAGGCAAGCGTCTGGGGCTGGTGTAAGGGATTCGGAGACTGCTGACAGAAAGCTCTGGAAGCATCTGGGGGTGGGGATCTTCCCCCTGAAACAGCTGCCGTGCAGCAGACAGCACAGAGTTCAAAGGTCAAGTTTAGGAGGGCCTGTAGCTGGACAGAGAAGGTGTCCCATCCTGCTTTTACCCACCAACCTAATCACATAAAGAAGGAGTTCAAATCCAAAATTCCATTTTTATTATTTTTTAATAAACTTTATTCTATATTACAAATAAGTTTTTTTTTTGTCCTGAACTGCAAAATAGGAATGCCTTATATTTACATACACAGGTATACAATTAATTATAACAAAGGTACAGAAGCTTGCCTTTACCAAGTTACAACTCAAATAGCATAGGGTTCCTCTTTAAAAAAAATTGTTTTTTAATCTATTTTAAGCTTATTCGGATACTCTTTAAAAATCCAAACCGGAGGACCGTTGGGTAGATCCCAGCCCGCTGCCTGGGAGGCCCTGGGTAACTCTGCTGCCTGGGGACGCACCTTGCTTTGTTCTGACAGTCTGTTCCAAGCAGGAGTCTGACTTCCCAACAGAAGCGGGGTAGGGCTGGAAGGAGGTCAGGGGCCGGGGGTCAGGGGTCAGAACCTTCCTGCCCTACCACCTTCCATGACCTCTCTCATCTATTCTCAGCTCTCCTTTCCCTCTAGCATTTGAGGCTTAATTCCGAGTCTGCCCAGGCCAGAACCCCTGCTCCCTACTCTTCGCTGGCATAGCCATCCTCTCCTGTGGTACCCTGGAGCCGCTGGTTGCTATGGTAATACGGCTGGGCCCCTGCTGGAGGAGGCAGGTGGGTCCCGCCCTGCCCATGTGGGGAGGTGGGAGGCCGCTGCCTGTCCTTCCTTCTGCCTCAGAATAGCCAACTCCTGGCTAAGGCGAGGCCTGGTGCCTGGAGGACAACCAGCTGTGGAGTGGGGTATCCATATCAACACACACAGCCATGGTTTCCACATGGAAACAAGGTTCTTCGAGGTAAACTAGCTTTTCTTTGTGAAGAATGGAAGGTTGAGCAAGCCAGCACACAGACTCAAACCTGAGGCAGGAGAAAGAAAGTATTGGGTAGGTGCCCAACCCCTCTCGGCACCAGCCTCCACTCAGTGCTCCTCAGCGCTGCCTTGGTCGCAGGTCTCGGTTTGAGCAGAGTCCTGTGGACGGCTCATGAACCACGTGCTTTGTTTTGAATTCTGCTCTGGTTAGGGAGCCCTTCCCAAATGTGCTTGCCTTATAAAGATCAAAGATACTAAGAAAAAAAAAGTTCTAACGCAGATAAAGAAATTTGGGGTGATGAGCCATGTAGACCACATCTTGCTTTTGCATTCTTGCAGAACTTGGGTATCCCCATGGCCAGGTGTCCATGGGGCTCCCCCACAGTTGGAGGGGGGATGAGAAAAGGTGGGGTCAGCATTCCCCAGGCAGTCTGGTGAGCCATCTGTGAGTCAAGGCGCTGGACTGGAAGAGCAGACTGGATCTGGAGAGGGTTTGCCTTGACCTACCTGGTCCTCTTCTATCTCTGACAACACACAAATATTTTTGTTCCTCAAAGATTTTTTTTTCTTACCTTTAAGTAGCCACCAGTCTGCTGAAGGGAACGTTACTGGGATTCTGAAGGGTTATGTATTCCTTTTACAACACTGCCCCCCGCCCAAATCCCATATATATATTTTAAACTTGGATACTCACCCTACTAAAAATAATTTTATTGGGGAGCAGTACTTTGTGGTGAGAGCGTAGCTTGCTTGTCTGGGTTTTGCTGCAGGGATTACTCCAGTGGGAGGGTAGCCCTGCCACCTTGTGATCCAGGGCCCTGCCACCCTCGGAAGTCACCATGCCCATGATGCCACGGCTGTGTCTCAGCTTCCCTCCAAGTGGCAAGGCTATGGGCAGGGGAGACCAAGACTAATGGCAGCTGCCGGAATCTTCCCTGCATGGCCACCTCCTTGGAGTCACTGACCCTGACCTTTGTCAGTGGGGGTGGAGGAGGGGACTCCCCACATTGCTCCTCAACAACCCCCACTGTACACCTGCGCTCTCCCCTTACTCTCAGACTCTGAAGATACACAAGGAGCAAACAACTGTTGAAAGCAGCACCTGTGCAGTCTTGACAAACTGGAGGGGCCATGGGGCCAGGGATCTTGCAGGCAGTGCCAGGCCGCGAGCTTTCTGGGCAGAGGCCTTTCTCACAGCAGCGCCCTCAGGAGCTTGGAAGGTTTCCTGCTCCCTGCAGTCACCTGCTGTGAAAGCTATGACAGCAGCATCCGAGCCAGCAGAGCAAGCACGTCCCTGCACCAGGCTATCCACCCCCAGTGCCCCGGCCCACAAGGCAGAGACAGTGGGGACCAATGGTAGTACTGGCGCTCACTCCCTTCAGCATCGGTGCACCCTGTGAATTCAAAGGGAGTGTCCCTTTAGTCCTAGGGAAGAACGAGGTGGGAAGGACACTTGCCATGTTGGGGCAATGCAAGTGGTGATTACACGGAGACTGCATCACAGCATCGTTGAGGCGTCCAGACACAGCCGTGCTGCCTCTCAGAGGGGAGGTCATTTGGGACAGCATTGCTGTGGCAATCTGAGAGGGGAAGGATTTAGGGCTTGCTGAGTGAGGGAGACCCTGTCACTCAGAGCAGCAGCTCTGGGCAGAGTGGGGAGGGACTGGGGTGGTCACAGCAGGAGGCCACACCTCCAGGCTGCGTAGGGGTGAGGCAGGGAGGGAGCAGGAGCAGGCAGAGGGCTACAGTCAGAAGCCAGCCATGCAACAGGTGGAGAGCATCAGGGACATCATGGGTGGGGAGGTGGGGGCCTGATACCAGGATGGAACACAGAGGTGGGCTGACCTCAGGCTGGTGGTCGACCTCCGGGACCGGGCACAGGAGGGAACAGAGACCCCAACCACCAGCAGCTCGTGCCTCTCCCTGGGAACAGCCCTGAGCAACAGCTGGCGCCAAACTTCAGGATTTACTTCCATCAACCTCTCTTGCAGGGTGAAGCGCCCTGGCCAGGGTCTCACAGAGCTTCTCCTGGAGTTGGCTCTGGATTCACCTGTCATCCAGGGCTGCAATGTCATACCTTAACATACGAGACACTTGAGTTGTCCACTGCCCCCAAGTTTAAAACCCTATGGAACGAAGGAGGCAAGAAAATATTTTCCTGAGGAAGCAATGGACGCCATCGCCAGTCTCACCTTGGCCACATTATTTGCGTTACCAAGAGACATCGGGGTTTCTCCTACAGGGAAGGCCAGAGAATGGGCCCCACAGCTCTCTCTCAGCTTCCTCTACTCATTTTTTTCCAATTCAGGACCCCATCAAACTGGCCCCATCCCTTATGCCAGGAGGCTTCTGTCCCCTTCCCTCCAGCATCCAAACCCCCCAGCTCATCTGCTCAGTTGTCCCACCTGTGCAGTGAGCTAGTGCCGTGCGGACCCTGTGGACTGCAAGGCAGGAGGGTGCGAAGCGAGGGGGAGGGGGACGGCAAGCAACTTCTGCTCTTCACCTAAAGGCTTGCTTTCAGCAGACATGTGACCCTGCCAGTGGGCTACAACACCAAACTGAGGGCAACTCCACCTCCAAGCCCAAGTTTGCACCACTCCCTGATTCTCGGGAGCCTGCATGCCCTCCCAGTGGAGTGGGGAAGGGCCCTCACCCAGGGCAAGGCATCAAGACCAGGTAACGATGCCTGTCGTTGCTCTGAACACCAGGAATCAAAAGGGAAGAAATGGAAGCCCACGAAGGCAGAGCATCTTTGTCGGTGGGGTGGGCTGTGGGCGCTGAGTGGCTGACTTCCTGTTCCCAAGCAGGTCCTAGCAACTGTGGACACCAAAGTGCCAGAAAAAACCACCACATGACTGCCCCAAAGCCTGGCCAGGGAGCCTCATCTGTCCTCTCCCTCCTTCCTGACACGTATGTTTCTCGGACGTGTATGAAATTTTTCTTATAATGAAAATATGGGAATGAAGGTCCTGTACCGACAAAGCAACAATAACAATCAACATCATGAGTAAAAAAATGAAAGCTTCAGTAAAACCATAATAACAGTCTTTTTTTCTGTTTGTTCATTTGTTTCCTTTAGCTGTGCAAAACTTAAAATAAATCAAAATGCACACACTCATATACTCACTCACACCCGCTTCCATCCAGTAAATCTGTGTTAAATATGCCTGTGTCTCTCTCCTCCCCAGCCCGCCCATGTGTAAAACCACGCCTCCCACGCACACAGCATCCGTGGCCTGCCAGGTCCCAGGCTTCTTGGGAGGGACAGGACCATGCACCTCCTGGCTTTCATCTGGCAAAGCCTTTGGTTGACTTTCTCTCCGTCAGACGCGTTTTCCCCCTTCACCTCTTCCTGTTTCTTAGACAGCTTGTGTCTCTGTACCACTTTGTCCTCCACAATGCCGCATGTTGTCCTGCTTGGGGTCACTGCAGTCCAGACCTCGGTAGGAGACCACCCTGATTTCCTATAGACAGCTGACCTCTCCTTTTGCCCACCATTGCTCGGTGTACAGAGCAAGTGTGCCAATGTCCCGAAGTTGCTGCAGGATGAACCGACTGATGAGCACATGGAGAAGGAAGCACTTCAGAATCCTCCCTCACAGGTCAGGAAAGCTTTAGGAGCTCACTGCTTACTCCTGGGGCACGCACACACACACAACCACGCACATGCGTGCACGTACACGCACACTTATTCATCTCCAAAGGAACTAGTACTCTGAAAAGTGCAGGATGCTGGGTAAGCTTTGTGGGGCGCCATGTGGTTCCTCCCCCACGTAGGGCTCCTCTGGAGTGGATGGCAAGATGGCCGTCTTGATGTATGGGGTATGAAAGCAAGGCTGTGGGATCCCAATTCTCAAAGCCACCTTTCACGCCACTCCTTGTCTCCCCGAGGGGGTACAGCAGGAGATCGGACCACCAGGAGTGATTCCTGCTCATGGAAGAGACAGGACCAGAAGGCATCTTGGGTCCCCTACAGGTTCCTAAGACCTTTCAGCGGCATACCTCTCACCATTGTCCTTGCTCACCTGGCCCTTGGCTCTGAGGGCACACTTGCCCAACTGGCACACGCACACAAAAGGCATATCCCCAGATGGAAGGACAGAAGGACCGATGGCTGTCAGGCCAAGGCCACCTCATGTTCCCTCTCACTTCCAGCAAGGCCTGTCTGTCCCGGACATGCCGTGCCAGGCAGTTGAGATTGGCCGGCGTACTTCGGTTTGTCTCGGGGCCCTGTGCTTGTGTACAGTTGTGTCCATGGCTACCGCCGAAGAGATGAGACGGAAGAAGAAACTATAGAGAAAGATGTTGATGAACTAAGTCCCAAGGAGGTCTGGACGGTCCAGTGACAACATCAACTGCATAGCAATGGCACCAGGTTCTGCAGGGGGAACAGGACGTGGGCTGTCCACCCCAGCCTTCTATGCAGTTCCCAGGAGGGATGGCGAGGAGGGAGCCATGGAGATGGCTGGAGGTAGAATCTCCTGGGTGCACGTCCCTTCACATTCCACACTGACCCCTCCAAGGAAGGATGCTGAAGGCAGGTGGAGGCGCTTTCTCTAGACAGCGCTCCAGATTCTGGCATGAACTGCAATCATGACTATGGTCGTAAACATTTGGATTTGGGATTCATGAAAAACAACAGATTATCTTTCTGGAGGAGATGCAGCTCTCTCCGTTTCTCCCTCTGCTGTTAGTTGGGAGTGCCTCATGCTGGAATGTCACTGTCACTCTTTCTCCCACCAGCTGAGCAGATGCTGGTTCCTCAGGACACTCCGAGGGGCTTCACGGAGATTGTAATGGGACAGGAGGTCTCCAGGAGATGACCCAACAGTTGGGAGATGGCCTAGAGGAGCATCTTCCACTGATCCCACATTCCCTGCTCTGGCATCCATGGAAGGTGTGGTTCCTCTTGCAATTGCAAAGCACCAAGATCACTGACTGATCCCTGGGACAAGACACTGTGGGAAAGCGGGTGTATGGTGCTGTCTTCCCAGTGGAGGTAACATTGAGCTCACAGCCTCTTCCCTAGACCAAGATTTGCAGCTGGGCCCTCTCAAAGCGGAAGATGAAGCAACAGCCCACAAACAGCCTCTGTCCATGCTTGGGCCCCATGGCCGGTCAAAGGGGCTAGCTGGCAGGAGCAGTCCTCCACTGGCATCTTGTGGTCAGGTCCCTTAGAAGGATTCTGGCCAGTCCTGGAACCAATGTAGAGTCAGTGACCTGGTCCAGCCTTGTTGACAGAGCAACTGAAAGATGGGGGAGTCAGGAAGGAGGGAGAGATGCGACGTGGGGGTGAGGGGAGAGAGAGGGGCAGCGCTGCCCGGGGGGATGCTGCTGATGCCAGTCGGACTTGCACTTGGTAAAGATGATAATCTAGACTGAGGCACGGCTTGGTGTGTCCCTCCCTCCAGGGTGGCCCTGGAAAGGACGGTTCTCAGCTGTCTAAGCTCAGGAGGGCCATGACTTGCTCTAGTTTGTAGGCCAACTTCTGCTTCCCACACTGGTCATCATGGTCTAGAGGTCCCAGAATCTGTGCAAAGACAAGAGCAGGGAGGTTACTACTTGTGAGCACGGGTCTGTGTTCATAGGGCACAACCACACACACATACACACACTGTGGAAGACACACCACCTGCAGAGGGCTTGTTGGGCAAGCAGGCAGTGTGGGCATGCAGTGTGAGCACCCAGCTGGCAAGCAGCAAAGATGCCAACACACGCAGCACCATGTCCGACCAAACACAGGTGTCTACTGCCCACAGTTAACAGCCAACATAGGGCACCACTTTGTTGATGACGTCTGTGTATAGACACCACAGTAACTTGCAGGGGAAACAGCATGTGGCTTCCCTTCCAATGAGGCTGGGATTTATGGATCTAGGAGTCCCATCCTTCCTTTCCTTTAGCTCCTTTTATTTACAAACTGGGAAGCTCATTTGTTTAACATTGTTGTGAAAAAAATACTTCTTAAAGAGTAAGAGCACAGCTCTTCTGGTTATTAACCCTGAGCATAGGTCTGCTGTGCCTTTTCTGAGATCAGATGATCGGTGAGTGCATGTGCAAATGTCTTAGAATTCCGCAAGACCCGGGGACGTGGCTGAGTGGTGGCTATGCCAGTCTCTGCCTGGGAGATCTAGGGCGAAGCAGACCAAGTCTTTGAATCCACATTCTCTTTTCTAGACGCTTAGGCCTTCCCTATCCATCCAAGCCTGATCTGATGGAGGGAGCACACGTAGGAGTGCACTTAGTACAATGCCTGCTTCATGGGAAGCACACGACCAATGGCTGGAATCAACTGGCAGTGGAGACTGGGTGGGTGCAGAGGCAGGGAAGGGAGGGAAGGCGGAAGCCACAGGCTCAAAGGAGGCTCCTTGAATTTTGGATTTCACAACAGCGTTTATGTATTTCTAATCATTAAATTTAACGTAGAGTTGCCCACTTCTGAGCTGGCCAAGATCTGGCATTTTGGGGCACCCCTGGTATAATGATGGGAACATTTTAAAAGCAAGAGCAGACAAGTGTGATTGGAGGTAGAAGGTTCCTTCCAGGGTAAGCTGGCTGCAAGCTGTGGCACCTTCTCCATTAGCCTCCTTGGCTTGCCCTGACCTGCAGTGCTGGCCTGCAGACTGACATCAAGGAAGCCTTTCCCTCTAAGACTCCCACTGGCCCTTCCTGACTTGAGGGCCACAGAATGATGCCGTCCACGGAGTGGACTCCCACAGCTGATTCTTGAGTCTTGAGTTCATAGTCCATCCTTGGGTTATGAGGCTGTGACCAAGTAGACAGTGCAGGACTCTCCTGTTCCTACTGCTCCAAGGAGGGCTGGCTTGGATGCCAGGGACCTGGATTCTGCACCCACTTGCTCTATGGCAGCATGGCCAAGAAAACTCCCACAGAAACGTTGTACTGGCCAGGAGAATTAGGGTCTATCGTAGCAATTTCCTCCAGGAGGGGCTTTCTCTTTATCAAGAGAAGGAAAAGCAGAGTTTCTTCTGTTCTGTTCTTAGCTGAATTTTATTAACTTTGATTGTGCTCTACCACATCCTGTTCTATTCCACACCAAGCTCCACCAAACCATACGGCTTGCTCGTGGAAGCAGGGCAGTGCTTGCTGAAAGATTAAATCAGCGGGCTGACATGGTCATGTGGCAGGCTAAGCCACCATAGCTCTTTTATTTGTTATCCAGCTCCCTGCTGAGGAACCTGGAAAAGCAGCAAAGGACGGCTCAAGTCCTTGGGTCCTGCACCCACGTGGGAGACTGGAAGGAGGCTCTTGGCTCGCAACTTTGGTCTAGCCCACCCCCAGCCACTGTATCCGTTTCAGGAGCTGAAGGCCAGGGCCAGTGCGCTAGCAGATGGGCTCTCTCTGTGCATAATTCTTTCAAAATAAATAAGATACATCTTTAAACATAAAATCAGAAAATGGAAAAGTGGAAATACTGGAGAGAGTGGATTAAAAACAAACATAAAAGAAGCAGATCTTTGTGTCTGAGGAGAGTGAAGCACAGAGCTGTAGGGTGGAGCATTTCACAGTATTCACTCCCTGTGTCCTGCCTGGTAGACTGTCCTCTGGGCAGAGTGGGTCGGATGTCCTTGCACCTGGTGGCATGAAGCTGCCTCCCACCTCCGCGCCCTGCGCCCCAGGGCCCGAGCAGGCGGCCCACCTCCTCACTGTATTTGCCCACGTAGGAGAAGATCTCAGAGAGGGCGCTCATGGCGTTGAACTCGTTCATGTGCATCCTCGACTGCTCAGCCAGGTATGCGTTCATGTCCTGGTCGCTGATGGCCGGCATCTTCCCGATGTCCGAGTAATACCTGCCGAGGGGCGGGAAAGGGGAGACGCTGCAGTCATGAGCTTGGAGTGGCTAGGAGAGACAGGCCTCCCAGCGCCATGTCTGTGGGCCACAGACCCAACCTGCGCTGCAGGGAGGGGGCATCTGAGCTGAGATGCCTGGGCTCCTGGGGTAGCTGCAGCTGCAGAAGACGCACAAGGCAGGGTCACCAAGGCACCACCGCGGGGTGGACACAGGCCTCAGCCATCCACCCTGCCCCTAGTCAGGGGCCCAGTCAGACTCATGCCCCTTTAATACCTCATTCCCCAGACACGGGAGGTGTCTTCCTGCAGGGCCAGGGCTCCTCCTGATACCTCTGCTTTCCCTCTGGGTGGAGGGGTGTTAGAGGGAGGGGGCGGGGCCGGGGGCTGCGGGGGAGAAAGGCTGGCATAGAGCAATCAATCTCTGTCACTTGCAGCTGTGCACTGCTGTCAACTGCTTAATTAGATGCCAGCATTTACATTTTTAATTTCTGTAATTTGACATTTTATGCACTAACCCCCGGCACCCCCTGCCAGAGGGGAGTGGTGTGGTTTCCTAATGAGGAACCGGAAGGCCTCTGGCCCCACAAAGATGGCCCCTTCCATCCTCTCCTACGCTCTTTCAGGCTCATGGGTGGCATGGGAGAGCACCCACTCAGACCAGAGCAGGCCCTGCGCAGGGCGGGGAAGCTGCCAGCAGCGGGGATAAACGGCCGGCAAGGCACTGGGCACCAAGGTAGTGGGTAGGCACTCCTCTTGGCATTGGAACGGTGCCGGCGCCAGTCTCCGGGCTTGGCCAGAGAAACACTAGGGTCTATCCTTAGAGGCCTCAGGACAGTCCCACTCCATTCCTTGGCCCCATGCCTTTTCCAGCCTCTCAGCCCTGGGCCCTTTTGCACTGGTGCCTGGCAGTGAGGTGAGGGGTGGCACTCCTGAGCTGTGCCCACCACACGTGCAAGGGCCTGCAATGCAGCGATGCCCATGCTGTCCCAGGGAGCAGTTTCTGCAGGTGCAGACCAGGATGGCCACTCTGCCCTGACCCAGAGCCCACTGGGTCCAGATCTGTCCTGGCATCTGGAACCAGGGAAAAGCAGGTAGAGAGAAAGCCTCCCTTGGGAAGGCTGGTGGGAAACGCCACACAGCAGACACCAGATGCAATGCCAGGCCCTCTGCAGGACACACAGAATTTTGGCTGGTTGGAGTTGGGGTGGGGGGTGAATCCCAGCATATGATATGCTGTTGAGATGAGTGACGGGCAACAGACTAAAATCTCACGAGGTGGCCTTTCTCAGAGGCCTGGACTTTCCCCAGGCTGTGATGGCCCAGGCCCTCAGAGGTCATCACAGTCCTGGTCCTCCACCTTCAGCCGTTCAGCTCAGCTCCAGAACCCTCACAGCGGAAGGCTCCCTGGTTCCCAGACCTGCTTCACTTGGGTTCCTTTGCCGCATGCCTTCCAGGTCTGCGGCCCATCCCCAAACACGCCCCGCAAGCCGCCACACCTGCTGGGTGATTTAGTGACCTCCCGGGCGCAAAGTTTTGAGCAAGAGCTTCAATTCATTGCCACCGTTCCCTGGATGCCATAAATGCCAGCATTCTGTTTTACAGAGCAAGACCTGTAGGTTCAGTCGTGGCTCCTAACCTTGCCATTTGCAGGAGATTTGTGTCATTGTCCCCTCAAGGGCCAGGCGCCTACCAAGAGCAGCTGTCTGCCCAGTGAAACTTACGCGCAGGAAGCCTTAGGGGTGGGCAAGGTTAACACCACATCCAACAGCCAATCATGAGGCTTCCATAACAGCTGCGGCTAGAGTCCCACTCTGTGCCTACAGACCTGCAAACTACCGGAGCCTCTGCGCAGGGGTTCCCAGAAAGAGGACAGTCATTGGGGTTCCTGGGTGGCTCCCGGAGCCCATGAGCGCCACAGCTAGGATGCTGTCTCAAGATGAAGGCAGCCTCCTCGCCTCTTAGCCAATAGCAGATGCTCAGCACTTGGTCCCCTCACTTGAGGCTCTCCTTGAGGTGGGGCCCTGGAAGCCCAGGCCCAATTTATCCAAGGGGAATATTTACAAAGCAGGTGTGTGAGAGAGAGAGAGAGGAAGACGGCGGGGCTGTGCCTGGAGCTGAGGGACCCTCTGCCACACCCAGCACACCCTCAGCAGTGCCCTGCATTCCCTGACAGTGAGGCCAGGTCCACGTGCAGCAGCCCTTGCACTGAGAGGGCTGGCCTGGCTCGGTGCATCTCAGTGGCCATGCACTGTCCACAGATGGGCTGACCACAGGGTCTAGCTTGGGTAATAGCCCCACGTCCTCACAGATGGGAGGCTTGGAGACGTGCTCGCTTTCTCATTGTTTTCCATTCCAGCCCTGCCTCTCTGTGGGGCTCTGCTGTTGCCCTGGCCACACCCACACCTAACCTCAGGGCTCTGCCAGGCCCACCCACCCGAGCCAGCATCCCGAACCTGCTGCCCTGTGTGGCACCCTCCTTGACCCTGCTGCACTGGCCTCTGGCCAGACTCAGCTGAGACGTTTCATGATGGGCAGACGCCAATCAACCCATGTCAAAGAACTTCCCACACAGGCTCCCATCAGCGGGCTAAGTGGTGACAGCTGGCTTCCGTGAGATTTCTGCCTTTCTTCACAAGGGACTGGTGCTCTCCAAGTCATCCCCTCCCCACCCCCAAGACCCTCCTAAGCTGGCCAAAGCCCGGCAGGTGGAAGGCTGGCTTTATCCAGCTCCGTAGCTGAGTTTGCTCACGTAGGTAAGATGCCAGCACCCTTGGGGGCTTGGCATCAGTACTGGGGGGCTGCTCCAAAGACAAGGTCTCGGGTGGATTTTCCACTGTTGACCACCTGCAGTGATGTTGGCAGGAACCGCAGGCCCACATTGGGTGGTGTGGCCTCTGCCTTTGGGAGAGCCTCCGAACGACAAGGGAGGTGGTCTCTGATGGGAAGGGTGTTGGCGCCCCCATCCAAAACCTCCAAGCAAAGTGAAGGCTGTTTTGATCCTGGCGCTCTGATGTGCCCAGCTCCTGCATGTTGAGGTGCCGCAGGGGAGTCCTTTCCTATGACAACCACTAGCTCATCACTCTGGACCCGGTGCCTCAGGGCCTGGATCACAGCACCCCTCCCCCTTTCCACTGTTACAGCTCACAGGGCCTTCTGGGCACCTGCTGGTGTTTTCCTCCACCAGCGAGCCTGAGGAAAGGATGGAGTCTGATGTATCCCACGTGCCCAATAGAACCGTGATGAAGATCATTAGTGTCTGGCCCTGGATTAATGCATACGTTAATGACATGTCTATAGCTCCCCTGCATTGCTCCCAGGGCGCCCTGCCACAGTTTTATGTCTGAATGGACTGTTTCCTTAGGAAGCATATTTAAGCACTTAAAATTCGTAGCCCTTCTCACACCATGACACATGTGATGGATGGCATTTAAGCGTGTGATACCCCCGGCCCAGTCCCAGGGGCCAGCTGTGACTTCACTCCTTTCCTACATTGGGAAGCCAGCTGACATGGGAAGAGGGAGGCCAGTGTTGCCACAGGGAGAGCCATGAAAATTCCAAGTTGAAACCAGACAGCACTGCCAAGTGACATGAACTGCACCACTATTGGTAAAATTACAACCGGTCATGAGACGGGTCATGTTCTGAATGACAACATTATTGACTGCTGTCCTGCGAGATAAATGTAGAAGATAGCTGTTAATGGGAAACAGAGAGGGTCTCCCCATTTGTGTAGATTAGACCACAGGCAGAAGCCAGCAAGGTTTAGTAGAGGTAGTGAAGACTGAGGCGGTTTGGGCGACAGACATGGGTATCACCAGGAGTTTAGAATGGAGCAGGAGTGAGGGTGCGAGTATGAGGAAGGATGGTGAGGAGGAAGGATGGGAGGATGGGGTGATGGTAAGGTGATGGAGGATAGAGAGTGGGTGGAGACGGAGATGAGGTGGGGAAGGTGGGGCAAGGGTGGGAAGGCTGGATGAGCAGGTGTGATGGGTGAGAGCACAGACAGGGAGGTGGGCGGGTAACCCACCTAACGATGGGGATGTGGAGGAGGACTGGTGAGGAATGGGAGGATGAATTAGAGGATAAAGAACTTTCTGGACTATGAAAGTGCTGACTGAAGCATGAGTGCTATTTACCATAAAGTCCTAGCCTGTACTCACCTCTTTCACCAGCCTTGAAGAGCAGCAGCCCCGGTCAACCCCGTTTCTCAGCTCTGACCATATGCAAGGCCCCCAAAATGTGAGAAAAGCATGGCCTCCTGCAACAGGTCACTCAGTGCGAGTCCCTGGCAGCTCAGGCAGCAGGGCAGCGCACTCCCCTCCAGGGCACTGGAGGCAGCCATTCATTCTGGAGGGGCAGCTGGGGACCAGGCTGTGGACCCTGAGGAGAGTGCTCTAGTTTCCCTTCCTTCCACGGAGCTAGGCAGGCTTTAGCAGCCTCCCGGGGCTGAGAGGGGCATCACTGGTTCATCACCAGCTGAAGGAGCACTCGGCTTCATGGACCCTCCCACCAGAATCAGCAGAGGAAGGGGCTAGAGCCTCACAAGGGAAACAATGCCATTCCTGAGTGACCTGGTGCCTGCTGAGCGGGGAGGCAGTTGAGCGCCTCGCAGGATAACCACAGAGCCCGCAGCAGCGCCTTGCCCTGAGCTCGCCCAGCTCCCCGGTGAGAGCCCTTTAGTTCAGCAGCGGTCAGCTTCACTCCAGCAGAGCCAGCCCTGCAGACATCAATGTGTTCACACCCCCTCCCTCATGAGCCTGTCCCTTCTCACCTGCCTGGTCTCCATCAGGGATGCCCAGAAGCCCTGTAACCTCCTGTGGGAGGCACAGGAGTGACCCACAGCAATGATGACCGTTGGAACACAGGGACGGCCAGACAGACAGGAGAGTTGGCAGTGTGCCTCCAGCCTCTCTTTGACTAAAGGTCATTCCATCCCTTGGAACCCTATTATTTCAGACTGTGTGTGCATGTATGTTCCACGCATGTGGATGCCTGCTTGCATATTGAAATGCATGCTTTGTTTGGTTGGGGATTACAGCAAGGAACAAGGCTCCCCCAGCACCAAGCTCTGGGGCCTCCAGCACAAGGAGGCATATCCCAGCTGTGACTGCGGGCCCAAATCCTAGTCTTATTTCAGTGATGTTTCTATAACATGACCGACAGGGGTCATGGCATGTGAGATGAGGCTTTGAGAATGACAAGCTGCAAGGGCAGGGGGCCTCTCTCGGGTGCTTATCCAGCCAAGGGCTCTCATGCAGCTCCCTGGCCAGCACTCACCTTTCCACCCAGTTCTTGTAGCTGGGGATATCCTTGGCGTACAGCAGCTTGTTGGAGGGCGAATCCTTGCCCAGCCGGTGCTCCGATGTGGAGCAGGAGTCCATGAAGGTCTGAGCCACCACAGACAGGCAGGCGTCCGTGATGCTATTCTTGTGGATGTCGAACACGAACTGTGGGTTCTTGATCATGTTGACCCAGAACCGCAGGGGCAAACTGTGGGAAGAGAGAAGGAAGATAGTCCAGGAGAGGACTTGGAGACTCAACACTGCTTAAGAACGCTCTCTAGACCAGAACATGGAGTGTTTAAAAAGAGACCAAAGGAGGCTGCCTTGCCAGAGGCACATGGGTGGGCTGAGCTGTGAAGCATGTCTGAGCCTTCCCAAGCCCAGTGAGGCTCAAAGGTAAAGGGTGGAGGCTGTGCTACAGCAGCGGACTCAGCACAGAGAGAAGGATCATGCCTTGTCGTAGGGCCACTGAGGCACTGTACCTGCTGCTAGAACGGTCACCGGGCACGGCGAGACCCCTGGCATCTGCTGCAGGTGAGGAGGGTTGGGGAGCACACCGTCCTCCCCTCTGCTCCTGTTGCCTTGCCCGGCCGCCACATCTCCCAACATTTTATTGCTGTTTGGCAGCCCTTCTCACTGTTGCAATAGCTACAACACTGGTATGCTCCTGGCTTGCCTCTTAGATAGTCAACTCTTTGAACTCCAGTATTTCCAAAATAGGGTGCGATAGTTCTGTACTTGTTAAATAAGCCAGCAGCCAGTATGTGCAAAGAGCACACATTATAAACAACGGTGAGCCCAACAGGCAAGATTGCCACTCCACCAATCGACAACTGGGTGCCTGCACGTGTGCAGTTCAGGGCTCAGTGTTGTGCCCCAATGTGTGCTGGCTGGTGCTTCATCATGGGAAGTCCATGGAAACAACAGGCATGCACCCTCGGGTGGCTCAGGGAGTCCCAATACCAAAAGGTGGGAGTCAGTGCAGCGGCCCCTGCTCCCCAAGGGGAGACTTGGAGCCAGGCCCTGGGGTTGAGGGATGCCAAGCTTCCTGCTGTGAGGTCTGCCCTACACCTCCCTAGTTTTCCAGGACTGCCGTCTGGAACATCCGCCCTGGAACTCCACAATTCCTGCCCTGGCTGCTTCCCCCCACCCGCCTCTGCCTCCAGCAGCTGATGATGGCAGGTACATCACACAGGGAAGCTACAAGGCACCCCAGGCTACAGCCGAATGAAATATTAACATATTATTAACAAGAGTGGTGCACTAAGCTCTGCCTGATTGCAGCCACTCAGGTTAAATGAGCAGGAGGTTGGTTTAAAACAGAAAAGGTGGGGTGAAGGGGGTGGGGAGAGAGTGAGTTACACCTTGGGCCAGGAATGAAAAATCCACCCTTTTTGCATCAGGGACAATGAATTCCAAGTCAACAGGCAGATCTCATCTTTGCTGAATGAACCACTAACTAGTACTCACACAGGCCAGGGTCAGGGAAAGAGGTCTGGGGAGAGAGTCGAATGTCTGCTGCAATCTACTGCCCAGGGGCCCCGGCAGCTGAACCTGGACTTTCTGTGGCCACAGCAGAGCGTTGGAAGAGCACACGAGTTGCGGTGCAGTGGGCTTAGCAGCTGCCTGCAATGCAGGCAGCCCATGTTAGAGCACTAATTTGAGGCCTCGCTACCCTGCTTCTGATCCAGCTCCCTGCTAATGCTCCTGGGAAAGCAGCAGATGCCATGCCAGGCATCCCTGACGCGCTGATGGAATTCTGTTGTGGGTAGGCAGCTAGCTCAGGGTCACAAGCTTCCCACCCCCCACCTGTGTGGTCCCTCCTGCCCACCTGTGACGCTCACCTATCATCATCTGGAACCTGTATTGCAGTGTTGCATAATCATGCCCCCCGCAAACCCCCATAGAGGCCCATGGTAGGGAGAGGCTCTCTCTCTTGGCCTTGTGCTCTGTCACTCTGGCACTCAGACTCTCAGCCTCCCCAGTGCCCACCTGCTCTCTGGCTTCCTGCGGACAGACTCTGAGGACAGCATGGCCCCTGGATGTCTGTATTCCTTACTCTCTGTTCATTGCTTGGGCTTGACAGTAAAGCTGCTAATGCTAAGATCTTTGTATTTCTACTTTGTGTACTTTCAAGAGTTCCAGGAGAGGTGAGGCCTAGCAGTGATGGAATGTGGGCAGAGAAGCCAGGGGACGGTGAACATCTGCAGCTTTGTAAGTGTGTCCAGGCTGTTTGCTGCATGTCTCTTAGGATAGCTTCTATTGCTGGAGAAGCTGGGATATAGGTTTTTGATTTAACAGGTGGACTTCAGGGCAATGACCATTTGCTCCTCATGGAGTTTTGATTTTGACTGGATAATCACATAAACTTGTCATTTGTCACTTTCTACCGGGCCCTGCTATCACCAAGCTTGGCTCATAAAGACTCCTTTATAAACCCTAGGCTTGTTTGGTGTGATCTTGCTTGCACCCTGCAATGATTCCAGGCTCTTGACTTTGGCCTACAAGTAAGCCAGGGGATGAAAGCTCTCTCCTTCTATGCCACTCTTTCAATAAATAAATAAATCTTTGAAAAGAAATGAATACATAAAAAGCATCTGACTCCATGCTAGGAACACACAGCACCCCCGGTGGCCATGCCCCAGCAGGACAGGCAGAAAGCAGACGGCTTAGAGCTAGGCCAAGTGAGGCTCTGTGTTGGGCCACTGAGGGATGGCTTGGGGACCAAGAGGAGTCTGGGCAGAGATCGCCTGCATCCTCAAGGCTGGGGATATTCAGGGGCAGGTAGAAGCAGGGAGACACAAGTAGCTGGTGAGTCTTGGAAGAACCCTGGGGAAAGAAGGAAATACCACTTCCCAGAGGGGTGGGCATCAGAAGGCAGCAGGTGGCCCATAGGACTTCAGATGGAGGGCACAGGAACCCCAGGAACCCAGGGTTCAGGACTGGTTGTCTGGTGTCTGGCTGTGCCCTGGGGCTGTGCTGGTCTTTGCAGGAGCAGGCCCTGGGTCATGGACTCAACTACCTTGGACAACGGCCCTGGAGGAGAGCAACCTGGGCCAGGCGACACATGCAGGCAGGCAACCGTGGAAGCGACACAGTTACTTATAAACCCACTTCAATGCAGCAGTGGCCTTGTGGGTCCTGCTTCCTTTCAGTAGCTCCCAAGCCCCAGCCAGTGCCAAGTCCAGTGACAAGTGCCGAATGCTGATGTCTGACCTTGCAGTGGCAGCCCGAGAGACGAACCGCACAGCACTGAGACAAAAGGATGGTGGAGCAGAAAGGAGAGAGGGTGTCATGGCAGAGAACACTAGAGTGACAGGCTCAGAGGCACATGGCGGGGCCAGGGGCACACCTCCCATCCAGCGGTTGGGAAAGGAGCTGTGACATGAACACAGCATGCCGGGTACACTTCTTAACTTGGCTGTGAGTGGCTATCAGATGTCACCCCATCCCATAAGAACAGAGTGTGTCTTCAACCCTGGCTCGTGTCTGCACGTGGCTGGCTAACCTTGTCTCCTACTATCTGCGGGCTCATGGAGAACAGAGGCTATGCTTTTCAGTGCCCAGGTGGCATCTTCATGGGAAAGTGGCCTGCTGGGACACTGGCTCATCTACCCGACTCAGCGCTGATGGTGCCTGGGGAGTTGATGACAGACAGAAAGGTACAGGCGCCTTTGACCAGAAGGAAGCAAGAGAGGAAGCGAGCAGGGCAATGTGACAGGCAAGGCTGAGCAGTGCCGAGGGAGGAGCCTGCCCCTGGCTGCACTGGCGGGATGCTCAGCCACCCAACGCCCCCCACCCTGCCCCAGAACCCCCTCCTGCCACTCACCAGTTGCTCTTCCAGGTGTGGCGCACGTGCGGGTCATGAATGCCGTGCTTATCAGCCTGCTCGTCCAGGAAGTCAAACATGTACTTGATGGCCAGGGGCAGGGCAGAGCCCCGGTGGGCTGTGCTGAAGATGGTCTCAAACAAGTCATCCACAAACTTCTGCAGCGTGCCCTGGGGAAGGGGCCGCACCCTCTGAGTGTGGGCTTCCGGTGAGGGGGAGTCCTGACTGGTCAGCATCCCTGCCCTCACCCTCTGTCCACTATAAGTCTTCCAGGCCTCCTGCTGCTCGCAGACTGCCGACTGACTCAAGCGCTTTGCACTGATGCTAACAGACATGTGGAGGGAAGGCGGGGAAACTGGGCAGGGAACATCCCCCAAAGCTAGGATCACAGACGGTGCCTAGGAGGTTGCTACTGGAACCCCAGGCTGTGAGTGCCCACCCCAAGAAGAAGCCCACCCTTCCACACAGCACAGCAGAAGGACACGGGGTAGGGAGGTTGTGGGCTGAGCAGTGAGAAGGCACAGGGAGAGGACGGGGTCACAGAGCCTGGCAGCTGGGTGCGTCTGGCCTGCAGCACCGGGGTGGGAGGCCTCCTGGGGCTGGTCCTGGGTGGTGGACAGGACGGGGACCAGCTAGGGAGCTCCCAGCATGGTGAGTGGTTGGGTGCAGGCCTTGCAGGCCTCCGCTGGGGTACCTTGGTGGCCAGCAACCGTGTCAGGTAGATCTCAGACACCATCTTGCTGCCCCGGTCTCCCTCCTTCTGGTCCCCGTGTTCATGGTTCTTCACCAGGTGCCACAGCTTCACCCCGCTCTCCAGCTCGGGGGTGATCATGGGTGTCCGGGAGCGGAGGCTGTCGGGGCTGCCCGTGTACCGGATCATGTTTTCTGCCAATGCAAGGATGGTTCCAGCCCGTGAGAGAGCTGGTGGTGCAGCCCTGGCTGGTATGAACCACAGTAACTGCTGTCGGACTCTCCCTGCAACCTGCCCTGGATTTGGTACAACCCCCTCCACCACCTCCAGGAAGCCCACCGAGGCTGACCTTGCCCACCCATTGCCTGTGCTTGGCATGGCATCAACCCTGAGTGACTCACTCTGCAGACATGGCAGCTTGCTCTGCCTTTGCCCTTTCCTACTCAGCATTCTCGACTCGTGGCAGGATGTGTTCCATGTCTCCGGCTGAGTACACATGAGAGAGCAGGTGGGCCATGCGCCTGAATGAAGGGTGCCAGTTGCACAGGGACAGGGTACACTGTCCTCCTCTCTGGCCTGGGCCCACCCTCCTGCCTTGTCAGCTGAGCCTGCCAGGTGTGACAGAGGACCTAGCAGGTGCAGGGGATTCAGTCCAACCTTGCGCTGTGTGCGCTGGGCAGGCCCTGGACTGCGACGACTGTTTCCGTCTGCTTTGCCGGGAGGAAAGCCGAAGCTTACCACGGTCAGGGGACTGGCCCAGAAGCACACAGGTGGCAGCCAGACAGCGTGACTCACGGTCACCACACCCCAGCCCTCATGGCTCCAGGTCCTCCCCAGGCCCCATCGCCAGCGTCACGGCAGTGTGACCTTTACCGCTCCTTCAGCCTCTCTACGTCTGGGTGATAATTTCCTAATCTGCATAATAGCAGGAAATAATCATTATTTAATTCGCTGGATTGTTATGAACCTGATGTGAGATAATGAGCACAGCGGAAGGGAGATGCTGCTCCCAGACTCTAGGAGGCACGCACAGGGTAGGAGGGTAGGCGTCCCTGCCTGCTGCAGCCAGGAGCCCTCGCCCAGTGCAGCTTTCTCGGCAGCTGCATGGCCAGGCGGACAGCAGCTGCCAAGGACAGTCTCACCCCCACCCAGGACATGCAGGGAGCTCTTTACCATATTTGCTTGCTGAGGTCCTGGAGACGGTGGAGTTGTTCACTGCATTGTAGGCTGTCACCTGCTTGGACACCAACGCCACCACAGAACCATCTGGCACCTGCAGGGAAGGGGCATCTCAGGGTCTGGGCCCAGCAAGGCAGGGCAAGTGGGGACTCACTTGGTTCTATGGGGTAGCTGATGTCTTGCCAGAGAGACGGAGGACTAAGGGTGGGAACCATGCTTGCTGGCATCCAATCTGCAAAGACAGCAGGGTGACTGCTGGCGGAGTTGGGGGAGCTCTGTTTCTCTTGAGCGGGCGGTCTGGGGGCAGGCAGTTCAGGTGAAGAGGGGGTGGGACGTGGCATGCAGCCTGGGAGCTGGGATTCCCAGGGAGAATGCTGAGCTGGCTAGCTCCTCCCCTCTCCCACCAACGCCTCACCTGGTAATGGGCCAATGTGTTTAGTCTCTTCCAGTCGTTCTCAATTTTGGTGGTGATGTCTTCATCCTGCAAGATCATCCTGGCCCCACTTCCTTGCCGCCACTCTGCAGGGAGAGCAGTAGTGACTCAGAGAGACAGACCCTGGGGACCCAGTGTGGAGGCTGACACAGTATCACTGCCATGGTACACCCATGGACAGAGGGCAGCTAGCTGGAGTCCTTCAGCAAGCCCGCATGCTGGTGATCTGTGCGCCCGACAGGACAAAGTGGGAAGCCAAGTCTACACCTAGAACAGCAGCATCATCAGCTGAAGGCCCCTCCTGATGCCAGAAATGAGGTGATAAAAATGGGAACGATGCTGTCTGTCGTCCTCCTTTGCCCACCTGTTCTAGAAGGAGGCACCCAGGACGTACTGGCTGAACGGATGAAGCACGTACCAGGACACCAATCACCTCACAAGCCAAGGAGGAGAGTGGCCATAAGCCTATGCGTGGGAAAGAGGCCGAAGGGAGAAGGGGGGAAGAACCACACAGCCTTGGAGACAGCCCACATCTGGATAACTTGGTGAGGGGTTCTGACCTTCCCCCATGGGGACACTCAGGAGAACTTCCTGGTTTGACACCAAGGCGAGGTGCTCCTTGGGTTCTCCCCATCTGATATCACTCAGTAACAAAACCTGGGGAGGAGTTTCCTGAGTTTCATATCCAGAAAGCCCTTTGCTCAGCAATACCCCAGAAGAGGGAGGGGAACATGGGAAGGGACAAACCCCAGGCAGCAGATAGTGCGGGCGCTCGGCTGGAGATACCCCATCCAACTCTGCTCCGTTGACTGCCTCTCTGACTTGCATCTGAAATGCTTGTCTTGCACGTGCCATGCATTTCCATTCCAGCCATCTGTGGTACCAAACGCAAGGCTGTTGTAGCACAACCTGCTAGCTTGGCTAGAAGGGCTTGGAGCCGACAAGCCCTAAGATGCACTTGTTCTAGGATGTATACCCCACCCTGCAGCTGACAAATGGCTCATTCCTGCACGGGCCCAGGACCATGCCCAGCCCTCTGAGCAGGTGTGGGTGGTGTCACTACCCCACACCTGATGACGTTGCTTTACTAGGTGTAGACTTGGTTTCCACATTGTCCTGCCAGGCCCACAGATCACCAGCATGCGGGCTGGCTGAAGGATCCCAGTGGGGAAAAGAGCAGACAGCTCCTCACCCCCAGCACCATGTGGAGAGGGAGAAGGGCACGTGTCAATCTTGAAATGTACACACATGGAAATCCATGTGCATCCCAGACACAGTCTGCTCCCGCGGGTGTGCGTGCATGCGTGCACACGCACACACACCATCCTCTCAAGCACATTTCAGAAAGGAAAAGAAAAAGAGCCTCTGAAATTCAAAAGCAACATGGATTCCAGCCAACAAGTCAGAGGTCTGGTTTCCAGGCAGCCCGGAACCTGCTCAGTCCTTGTAGACGCTGATATTCGGACATTACCCCAAAGAGCACCGGGCGCGTCTGGGGGGGGGGGGGGCTAGCAGCTGCCAGGAGCTGCCTGGCAGTCTCTAACTGCGGAGTCTCCACCAAGCTTCCCTCCCACCCTAACTGGGACCGCGGTGCCCTGCCCTGCTGGCCATTTCATGGATGCAAGTGCACTTGCTCCTCCCTGCGCTGTGTAGCTAGCATGGTCAGAATGAGCCCCATTTCACAGAAGCAGAAAAAATGAGCCCAAGAGGGAGCAGTTTGCCTGCCTCAGAACAGGAGCAGAGAGGCCCCCCAAAGCTGAGCCTGGGCCCCTCGGTTTCTAGGGCTGCTGCGGTGCCTGATTTAGGGCTTAGGGTGGTGTGCGTTCAAGGGAGAACACCTGTTCACCAGAGCAAAGAAACCCCCAATGCTGCAAGTCACTCAGCCCTGCTGGTGACACAGCTCACAGCAACCAGGGCCTCAGGCAGTGAGGACAAAGGACAATAGGGAATGTCCCACTGAGATACCAGATCAGCTGTTATGTGGTGTTTTTTGTTGTGCTTTATTTGGTTTTTCTGGATGCATGTCCTCTTGAGTGGCTGGGACAGAGGAAGAAGAGGGTCTCCGAGCTGGTCAGCAGCTGGGCAATCAGACTGCAATGAGGATCAGAGTGGGCCAACATCTGGGCAGGGGATCTCCCCTGCTTGTGTGGTGAGCCCAATTGGCTAAGTCAGAGGCTACAAGAGTGGGGAGGAGGGAGTCGCATAGGGAGAGCTTTGGGGTGTCCACTGGGGCAGCAGCATCTGCAGGACCAAAGGTCACTGGACCCGACACAGACCACACCACCGAATGACCACGGGGCTGGCCAGGACTGGATGGTGAAATCCCAGGCCAGGACCAGTCCTCTGTAGTCACGGCACATCACGCTGGGGTCTGAAGATGCCATATGGCTCACTGAACAGCGGCAACAGCTAACTGATTCCCACAACACCCCTCCAGGCTCGCAGGATATGGCCTTCCCAGGTAACCCCTGCCACCCTGGCGCTGAGTCACAGGAATTACATCAGTAAACGAGAGTCCATCTGCTTCCATGTCCCATCTGGTCAAGCAGAGCAGGGTAGCCAAAGGATGATAGAGCATCCTTAGAGTAGCAAAAACGGAGCCACACCAGGGACAGGGTAAACGCTTAATACACATTTACAAAGGAAACAAATGCCCAAGTGAATGGACAGGAATGAATGAGTGGTGCCCATTTCCTAAGCAGGCCACAGAAGGCCTTAGGCTGGTGTGTCTGTGCTAGGCTCAGCTGCAGGGGCAAGGGGACTGCCAGCTTCAGTCACTACCCAGGGAAGGAACAGCAGGGACTGACCCACAGCCAGCCACCTCCCCTGCTGGGAGCAAGAGGGCTTGTGAATCACTGTACTTGTTCCTCTACTTGTAGGACTGGGGAAATGAATCAGGCAGTCTGGGAAGAGAGACACTGCCCACAGCCAGCCCCTTTCACCAGCTCAGCTCTCTCCAGGGCCCTGGCCCGGCTCCTCCCCTGGGCTGGGTGTGGGACCTGATGCAGAAGGCAGACAAGCACACAGTTCAGGCATGTGTTGGGCAGTGTGGGACAGAGAAGCGACAGCTGCACTGGAACTCTGAGTTGTGGGCACTACTTGTCGATATAATCCATCCCAAGCTCTGGGCAATCCAAGCAGGCCTTTGCCAGCTGTCCTTGGGTCTTGAGGTTTTCCTTTACGTAGAATGCAGTCGCAACAACGGAACAGTCTCACACTTTCCCTGCTGGCTGAGACTACAGGCAGGGATGCTGTGCAGGGGCAGCAAGACACATCCCCAGGCGGGCATGTGCTTGGGCACAGGTTCAAGAGTGTCAAGAATTGGTCCTCTGGCTACCCAGGTCTGCAGTTCCTCTGACCAAGGTCCTGCTTCTGATGGGAGTGGGATGGATGGCACAGTAGTGGTCCTTCTGGCAACCACTTCAGAAAGTTCAATACATCCCCAAACCCGAACATGGGGATGGAGAAATCTAGAACACTTGGCTTTGCTTTCAGACCTCTGGGACCTGTTATTTTGTTACCTCTTCTACAGAAAAACAGCTAAGTACATTTTCCTGAAACACAAGAAAGACAAACAAAAATAAACAGACAACACTCAAGTTGTGTGCCACCCCTAGCCAGTCCTGATGGCAGCATGCCTGAAGGGCAGGTGGCTGGTGGTGACTGCCCTGTCCCCGGGGCCTGCAGGGAAGCAGCCGCAGCCCCAGAGCCCCAGCCCTGAAGGAGGTAGCAGCTTGGGCACTGCCAGAAGCTAGGGCCAGCTCCCCATGCAGAATGGCTTCAGCATTCCCCAGGGCTTGCTCTTCTCTGCCTAGGTCTTTAGTTCAGCCCCATTGGCTGGGATACACTTCCACCTACTCACAGCCCGTTTCTTTCCTTCCTGAATCTGCACACCCAAGCCAGTTGGGAAAACACAGGCCAAGCCAAGCATACGCCAGGAGAGACCAAGGTGAAACGTTGATGCAGTTGGCTCTTCTCTATCCAGGAACAGCTACCTGGGTTCCTGGAATCTCACCACCACCCTAGGAGCAAGGACAGCTGAAGGTGAGGCAAGCCTGTCACTCGGGAAGGACAGCAGCACCAGCTCCGTGCAGTGGGTATGTCAAAGTCTGGGTCCACTGTGTATGCAGCATGTGCTTAGCTTTAACAGCAGATATGAAATGAAATGGGCCTACATTCATGCTCCCAGAAAGACTTCTCTGTCTTACCCATAAAAGCAGTACACCGCTCTGTGTGCCTGAGGTAGCGATGTCAGTATAGCTCAGGGGACCACACGGCCACGGCCAACATTCTCTAGGTGAAAGCTGGGCCTCCTGGCCGGTGTGGCTGGAAAACACACCCAGCCCTCTCCTTAAGGCATATATGCTGTGAGACACTGGGCAATGTGTGTTCGGATGGGAAAGGGTGATGGATGGTGGAAATGGATGTCACGACAGGGTGACCCGTCTCCAGTGCCTCTCCAATCAAGGACATCCACTCTTGTCTCATTAGAGGAGCTGCCTGTGGCTGTCATAACCATGTTTTCTCTGATTCACTCATCCAAGCACAGGTACCGGCTGCCCACAGTGAGCCAGGGTTGGCACCAGCAGCTCATGGCGCAGGACAAGGCTGCCTGGGCTGAGCTGGGAAGGCCAACCAGGCACTTGACCTTCTAGGGATCTGTATGAGTCCTTGTGGGAGGCAGCTGCAGGGGAAAGATGCCAGGGCTCCTGGAGGTTGAGCACTGAGCCAGGAAGGCTGCGGCTCCAGGCATGGCAAGGGGTGGAGGTTCAAGGGGGCATTGGGAGGTGGGCCTGCAGTGCCAGGAGCTTATCTGAAGAAGAGCAGGGAGGAGCAGTGACCTCTAGTGTGTGAGCAGGGGGGCTGGTGGTGGGAGGTGCTTGCAAGGAGGAAATGCTGGTACTTAGGACACGGCTGGCCCAGCTCCTGGGGGCTCAGGACTCACTGGCAGGAGCTCTGCTGATAGGCCGACCTCCCCGAGCTGCACACACCTTGCTGTCTGGACGCTCATGATATCTGTGTACAGATGAGCATGCAGACATCCCTCCCCCCACACACATGCACCTCATCTGACCCCAGGCTGGGGCACTTCTGGCCCTTGGATCTTCCTGTTGTGTCTGTGCTCAAGCCCAGCACAGGAGGCTTCAGGGAGGGCTGAGGCAGAGAGGCAGTCTAGGTGACCCAGAGCTGGCAGGGTCAACCCCCATGACCTTCATGGCCAGGTGACCTCCTGCCCAGGCTGGAGCTGCTGCCTGTGACCACTCACCACAGGCCTCACCACGGGCCTCACCACGCAGCGCTGTGACCACTCACCACGGGCCTCACCACGCAGTGCTGTGAGCAGGTTCCCCCCAGGGACACACACCCCTAGCCCTGGGTGCACTCCACCTCCGGACACTGGGCTGTGGGAGGAGCCGTGATTCTATGCTACACCGACCCAGCAGGCGTGTCCTGGTGCACATCTAAGACACCATCCAGCTGCTTTGTCACATGCAGAGAGCCACGAGCTGGCAGGACTGTGAATGGATTGGAACATGGCTGCCCACAGGGTCAGAGTCTTGACCTGGGAACTGAGCCATGCCTCTTAACAATACAGAAAGGATGATTTGGGAGAGCAGATTCCCAAATGCAAAGTCATCAAACTCTGGCACTTGAAGAAATCAGTGACCGTGTACCCCTGCATTTAGGACCTCAGCATCTGGGCTGTGTGGGGGGGTGTCTGGAGAGGGATCTGCAAGTCTAATGTAAGAAAGCCAAGCTAGCGCTCTAAGAGCTAAGCTGGAAGGTGGGATACGGGACTGTGTGTGTTGGGCTGCAGAAGACTGAGGTAGGTGGTGGCAGCAGCGACAGGGAGGGTAACCCTGGCATTCACACGCAAGGCACCCCGAGAAAATTGCTAGTGCTGGCCTCTTCCAGCAGCTCCAGCAGGCAGCCCCATGCCCTGCCCCAGGTTCTGGGCACAAAGGACAGACACACTCACAGTCCAATTTGTTACACTTCCACCTTGCAGGGAGAGAGGGAGGTGAAATAAAAAAAGCAAAAGAAATCCCATTATCTTTATCAGTCTTTCCCATCAGGTGCAGTGGAAAATGCAAACTGGGGAGACAGCCGCTGCCGACTCTTTATATCTCACTCGGAAGATAGAGTATCTTTCTATTGCATACAGGAATTACTTATTTGAAAAAAAAAAACACATTCTTTCAGCCCGACTTGAGCCACAAGGCCGAGTGAGGGCAGTGGAGTTGTGGGGGCTGTGACAGAGCATTTGCATTCAACTGGAGGAGTCTCTGAAGGTCACTGCTAACAGCGGAGGGAAGCAGCCCATGGTCTGTGTGCACCTGCTGCTGTGTGATCACGGCCAGGGCACTGGGCCTCTCGGAGCTGCAGAGCCACGACAGCACTGTTTCTGCTCAGGGAGCAGCGGGTAGTGACCAAAGGAATCCCTGAGCCCAGACAGGAAACTGCCAAGCCTTCGCAAGTGTGCTGAAATACCAGGAATGGTCCTGGGCAGCACTCCAGCCTGGCACGGAGCTGCCAGCAGGCAAGCTCTCCTAGGGCACCGTCCTGGGGGACCTCAGTGATACGGCACTTCCCCTGTCCTGTACCTGTGTGTGGAAAGGGACATGGATTGGGGGTCGGGGGGACCCTGGACCTTGCGCTCTGAGAACACAGCATGTCCTGTGCCCCACAGCTCTCCCTTGCAAGACTCCCACAGCCTGCGAGGCCTGAGGCTCTGGGTCCTTCCTGGGGCTCCCAAGGGTCCCAACGCAAAGCGTGAGCACACAGCTCCACACACAACCACACGCACACTCAGCACCTGCCAGCGTCATCAGCCACCGTTCCTCAGCTACTCCACCAGAGTTAGGCTCAGGACACAGGGGAGCCTCGTGGACAAAGCAAAAGGGCAGGCTCTGCCTGGCCACCCGACTGAACTCCGTGTTCCTATGAGAACCCCCTGGGGAGCTCCCTCCATTGCCTGGGTGTGCTCCCAGCAGGCTGTGCCCCCACACCCACGGTGTGTGAGGCAGCAGCAATGAGTACAATGCCTCAGACAAGCCATATCTAGCTGGACTCACACCCAGTGTGGTACACACACAACACGTACACATGCATGCATTTGGCACCTCACACTCGTCCTGGAAACAGCACACTCCAAAACATCTCCAAAGCAGAGGGAGCATACCTGTCCCAAGCTTCTCACCCAGAGCATCCGGGCACAGGGCGCAGGGTCAAACACACACTACCCAGAGCCGCACACGAGGACCCAGGGCTAAAAGTAGAAGTGAGAGCTTGGGGAAGAACCAACTTCCAGATCCCAGTAGTCCTTGGGCATCAGCAGCTGGGAGGGGAGACGGGACAAGGCGGTGGATGGATGGAAAATTCCCTCCAGATTTGAGAAAGCAATCTAGATGCCCATCTGTCTTGGACAGCTTAGCTGCAGCCAGATTAGAGGCCAGATGGATGGATTAAAGGCCCCTGGAGGTCCTCCCTCCCTATGCTGATTTGGGACCCCAGACACTGCACATGTATGCACAAATGCCTTGGTTCGCATGGCAAGCTACAGCAGGCTGCTTGTACTGTGTCCTTCCTGGGACTGGCTTCCGCAGCAGCCAGTACTGAGTGTACAGGGTGAGCCCGGCTCTGCATCACCCTGTGGGTTCCTGCTGTGAGTCTGGTGCTTTCCTAAGCTCCATGCCATTTCCTGAGCAAGCAAAGGTGAAGGAACTCGACCAAGGGACCCGACAGCACCAGTCTCACACCCAGGGCTCTCTGAGGCCGTCCCATCTGCTCTGTCCCACACCCTGGCCTCTCCCGAGCCTGTGGCTCCTCACAAGGACTTCCGCCAGATGATGTCCTCGGAAACGCAGGCACCACTTCCTGGACTCAGTGGAGAGGCCCTAAGTGGCATGCCCTTGTCCGTACAGGCTGTGAGAACTGTTCATGGCACATTCAAATGCAGTGTCACGCTGCACCCCAGCAGGCTGTCACAGCTCATTTTGCTCTGTTCGTTCTTGCATCCTCTATGGCTGACCCAGATCCTCAGCTATTCAGCAAAAATGACAGCACAGAGCTGGAGGAGGGCAGAGCTGGGGAGGGCAGAGCTGGGGGAGGGCAGAGCTGGAGGAGGACAGCAGAGCTGGGGGAGGGCAGCAGAGCTGGGGGAGGGCAGCAGAGCTGGGGGAGGGCAGAGCTGGGGGAGGGCAGAGCTGGGGGAGGGCAGAGCTGGGGGAGGGCAGAGCTGGGGGAGGGCAGCAGAGCTGGGGGAGGGCAGAACTGGCGGAGGGCAGAGCTGGGGGAGGGCAGAGCTGGGGGAGGGCAGCAGAGCTGGGGAGGGCAGAGCTGGGGGAGGGGAGAGCTGGGGGAGGACAGCAGAGCTGGGGGAGGGCAGCAGAGCTGGGGGAGGGCAGAGCTGGGGGAGGGCAGAGCTGGGGGAGGACAGAGCTGGGGAGGGCAGAGCTGGGGGAGGGCAGAGCTGGGGAGGGGAGAGCTGGAGGAGGACAGCAGAGCTGGGGGAGGGCAGCAGAGCTGGGGGAGGGGAGAGCTGGCGGAGGGCAGCAGAGCTGGGGGAGGGCAGAGCTGGGGAGGGGAGAGCTGGAGGAGGACAGCAGAGCTGGGGGAGGGCAGCAGAGCTGGGGGAGGGGAGAGCTGGCGGAGGGCAGAGCTGGGGGAGGGCAGAGCTGGGGAGGGGAGAGCTGGAGGAGGACAGCAGAGCTGGGGGAGGGCAGCAGAGCTGGGGGAGGGCAGCAGAGCTGGGGGAGGGGAGAGCTGGCGGAGGGCAGAGCTGGGGGAGGGCAGAGCTGGGGGAGAGCAGCAGAGGTGCAGCAGCCAGCGCCCAGCCACCAGGTCTCAGCAGACTTTGCGTCTAACCCTCCTCTCCACAGGCTTCTCCACTGTGAGGGGCCCAGAGGTGTGACCTGCCACGTGGCCAGGGCCATTGCTCACAGCTCAGCCAAGCGGGCTGTGGAACCTAACCCCTTGGGGGGCCCTGCCCCTCTGCCCCCCGTGCCCCTCTCGGCCTCCTGCTGTAGGAGAAGACGGGAGCAGCTTCGGGGTGCTCCTGGGCAGCAGCCTGCTCACCCAGGTCCATATCTGCGGCCTTGGGCCGGTGCGAGCAGGGCACGTTCTTGAAGATGGCATCCAGAATCTTCTCTTTGACCTGAGTGATTGTGTCACAGTTGAGGATCTTCACTGGGACCTCGGGGCTGTTGGCGTTGTCCGGGCTGACGCAGCTCAGGACCTGGGGGTGGAGAGAGGGGGGGCCTGTGGGCGAGGCAGCGGGGACAGCGCTGACAACTGGTGGCTGCCTGCAGTCCTGGCCGCTACTCTGGCTCTCCCGGGAGGACTGCATTCCCACCAATCCCACTGTCCTTTCCCACCCAGACGAACCAGCGGAAACCACGGTGGCTTTGCATCGTACTAGCTGCACACTGAGCTCCGTCCAGAAAGAGTGCTGTTTTCAAAGCAGACACTGTCTGAGGACTCAGAAGCAGCTGGGGCGGCCTGTAAGGTGCATGCAGCTGGCCCCCAGGACCCCCTTCCCTGGCCCTGGATGTCAGTCTGTCTTTCCCTGTCGCTCCACCCAGACACACATGCCTACCCAGAACCCAGGGAATTCTGACTCCTCTTGCAGGGTTCACAAAGCTGATGGGAGCTTGGAGAATCTACAAGAAACTTAAGGTGTTTCTTAAAAACAAGAAAGCACCCTTTAAAAACCAGGTGATTCAGGCCCCCTGGGATTCCTCCCTGACTCTGAAGGCAAAACCCTATGTCAGGGGGAGAGGCAGCGTCCTGGAGCGGAGGCAGAGCTAGCAGAAAGACTGGACAGTCCGCGTCGTGAGACCGTCTTTCTTTCCTGAACAGATTGATCCTGTTGACTTGCTGTTCTCCTAATGGGTCTGTTGCACTGAGGGCGAGTCGGGAGTGAGGAAGGGCGAGTTGGGAGCCAGGGAGGGCTCAGATGCCCTGTGACCCCGCAGCCTGGGCTCTCCTTCCGGGCACAAGCCATCCCCGGCGCCCCTCCCCCAGCCATTTCCCACTTGGCCCATCTGGTTTGCAGATCCAGACGACAGACATCCCCCCACCCGGCCCGCTCCATGTGGCAGCCCTGGATGCCTGCCTTTCATTAGCAACTTGACTGCGAGCAGCGCCAACGAGACACGCCTGTTCCATTAAGAAAGAAAAAATATCCCTTGAATCTATAAAACCAAACTCGCACCCTCAAAATGCACTCAAAAGAAAGTGATGGTGGGAGGGCCCTGGCGTGCAAGTCCATGTGTGCCTTCCCAGCATCCTGCCTTCTAAGACCCTCCCAGTGCACCCCGCCTGCTGCTCAGGCTGCCCTGTGTCTGGGTCAGTGGCAGGGCAAGGAGAGGACCTGCTCGGCCTCCCCCAGGCAGAAACGCCTGGGAGACCAAGCCATGCAGGCTACAGCTTTCTCGTTGCCCCCAAGCCCGACCTGGACCGGGCTCACCTCTTCTGTCTGCAGCCAGCTCCCTGTTTTCCTTCCTGGTCCCTCACGGCTGAGGCACTTGGAGCCGCCCCTTCCTGGGGCCTGGAGGGTGGCTGCATTTACTATCTCCCTGCAGCAGTTTCTGCTCTAGGTGAAACCAGCCTGAGGCTCGCAGTCTCCCACTGCCCCGGCCTCCCAGCATCCCGCCTCCTCGGATGCTCCTCCCCAACCTCCAGCAATTTCCTTCCATTCTCTTTAAGTGGAGTCAGTGACACCAGGAACACAGACAGCGGCAATGTGGGGACAGAGCATCCCGCCAACGCACCGCAGCATGCAGCACATCAGGAAAGAACGGGAATGGACAGGCAGCAGACGATGAAAGGAAACCCTAGCAGGTCTCTATTTGCAGGATTTCCTACTCTGACTGAGCAGACGGGAGCTGCAAGGAAGCAGGGGCCTCCTTCCCAGGCTGCTGCCACTGAGTCTGCGCCAGCACACACGATGCTGGCAAGGCTGCTCCCTCGGCTAGCTGGGGATCCCCACGCTCTCAGGAGATGGGAGGGGGCAGGGCCACAGCGGTCCAGTCTCCCCAGCCAGCAGGGCCAGCTTTCTTCGCAGGTGGGCACTGTCTCCCTGGTGGGCCACAGGGATGTCTGGGAATCCTGTCTGTCCCAGCTCAACCCTGCCTTGGCCTGCTGCTCAGCTGTCCTCTGGCCCCGTCCACTACTGCTGTCTCCATCTGCCTCCATTCTTGGGAGGCATACGCACAGTAGGCCCACATACAGATCTTCTCTTGGCTTCTTACCCACTCTCAACTCACTTCTCTGCTCTCAGAGTCAAAGGCTTGGTGAGAGAGCACAGCTCATTCCCAAGCTTTCTGAGAGTCCACACCCTGAGTGAGAAGCAGTAGACGGCCGGCGGATGGATGGACAAGGGTGAGCACTAGCCCCTGGTGGCCATAGGCCAATCAGCCCTCGGCACAGCCTCACTGCAGACACTATTACGGCCCCATTTTAGTCGCTCTATCATTACCCCCAGCCCCTACTGATTCAGTTAAAAGAACTTCGACCTGCTCCAAATCACACAGCTGGTCCATGGCTCCAGGTTCAGATCAAAGGCTTGTCTTGATTCTAGACCTGGACTCCCCAATGCCAAGTTCTGCTGCTTCCTTGGGCAACTGTTTTCAAACAGGATGACTTTGGCACACCCCTTGAACACAGCCCTTTTCCCACAAGGCCATCCTGACCTTGTTCGTACAACTCAGACCACAGTTGTAGTTGAACTAGTGGGCAAGTGTGTGCTTTGGAAATAGGAGGAATTCTTCTTACTTTCCTGTCCTTCCTGCCTGCACAGAATGGTCTGAAAGATGTCAATCCTCCACTGGCAGAAGTGATGACAAGAACGGAACCAGGCTCTCCGTCGCGACCTGGGCTTGGCCTGAGGCCCCACAGTGCTTCTGCTGCAGTGAGGTTTGGCTGTGTTGAGCCCCGGGCCCCAGTACCCTGTGTCACCTTCACTGTGTAGGGCTGCCACACGACCAGGCTGGCTTACCAGGGTCTTGTAGTCAATCTGCTGCCGGATAAGCTTGTCCTCACTCAGGGAGTAGCGCGCCTCCCCCGTAATGGCGTCGATGGGGCCCTTCTCCATCTGCTGCTTGATGGCACAGAACAGGGAGAAGAGGGGCTCCCCAGCACATTCCTGGATGCAAGCAGAGACCATGCTGGTGGGCCTGGGAGGCACAGGTGTGCAGTCTGTGCCCCAGCCTGCATCTCCAAAGGGCAACTCTTGGCCGCCTGCCCGCGTTTTCCTCCCTTCTGCATTCAGGCTCAGATTTTCAATTCTCTCCTCTGACTTCCTCACCCTGCCCTCTTCTGCTCGGCCATGCTCTCAGCTTTTTGGACCCCAGGGTCTGCTCCCACCTGCGTCTTCCTACCAGTTTCCCAGAGCCAGCTCTTGCACTGTGCCTGGCTCCATTGCCCTCCCAGCTCTTGCTCCTTCTCCCACCCTCAGACCCCCTCCCTGGCTCCCTGAGGCCCCATTAAGAGACAGGGGTCAGCTCTGGGTGGCCCAAGCTCCTTTGAATACAAGCAGCCTTCCACCTCCCAAGTCCAAGGTGGGCTTATCTGCCACCCCAGGAGGCTCCTCTACCTGCCAGGGACCCTTATCAGACTCAGTCAGGTGAGGTTGCAGAAAAAGAATGTACTACTTGGTTTGGTGTAGAATGAGAACGCAGCTTTATGGGTTCCACAGGGTCCTCCCTGAGGCTCATCTGGGAGGGAGCTGGCCAGCCAGGGAGGCGCTGGGTCCCAGAAGCTAGGACCACCCGGGACCACCATGTGGGACAGTGGCAAAGAGGTGGGCTGTGAGTCAGGCCTGATGAGGGTGGCCCAGGAGGTGTGGAGCACAATGGGGCAGGCAGGGGAGGATGAAGGTCAAGTTTAGGAGGCAGGGCCAGAAGTGTGGCTGCACTGAGCCCTACCTTGAGGAACTTGTAGAGCAGGAAGGTGAACCAGTTAGTCAGCATCTTCTCAGCCACCGACTCTGTCCTGTCCCAAGGGACCCAGGCAGCAAGACAAGAAAGCAGCAGTGGGTGAGAACCGGCCTGAGCAGAAACCTGACCGCATCCAGGCTGGGTCTCGAGAGCTTAATGAATACAAGTCCATGGGGCAGCTCCGTGGCACAGCCATTTAGACCATCGCCCTGCAGTGCCAGATCCCATTTGAGTACCAGTTGTTCCACTTCCAATCCAGCTCATTAATGTACCTGGGAAGGTCCTTGGACCCCTGCACCCGCATGGAGACATGGGTGGAGCTCCTGGCTCCTGGCTTTGGCGTAGCTCAGCCTGCAACGTGGTGGCCATTCAGGGGAGTGAACCAGCAGATGGAGCACCTTTGTCTCTGGCCTTCATCTGCTTTTCTGTATAACTCTGTCTTTGCAATAAAAGGGGGGGATTTCATGGGCGCCTATTCTACTCCCTCTCTTCTGACGAGCTTTTACTACAAAGCTGGAAATCCATACCAGATAGGGGTTTCATGGGAACGTCACAGAACACCCCTGTCCACTGGGACTCCCCATGGGACTGGCAGTTTTCTGCAGCTGTGCTGTCTAACACTGCAGCCGCCAGGCACCTGGTCAGGCCCTGGCCCCCTGCAGCGTCTGTGGAACGGGGGCTTTCCGCTGTATCAACTTGTAATTGTATTGACCTCACTGGACGGTCATGTGTGGCTTGTAACTATCAACTGAATGGTTTTGCCATGGCCAATTTAAAAGCCAGATGTGTTTCTTTAGGGCAGAAAAGAAGAAGAAGACAGCAGAGGTCCTAAATAGACAGGAAATTTGGCAAGAGGAAAGGGTCATGGTGAAAATGCCAGACAGGCCAGGCTACGTCACGATGCACACTAAAGACCCCCGGGGCCGCTGCCAGACTCAGTCAAGACCACAGATCAGCCCATTTCTAGGGTTGGGCGTTTGTCTCACAGCTAAGGCACTGCCTGAGACATGCGTCTCCGCAGGCCTGGGACCAGCTCTGCTCATCGTCTCACCTTTCTGCCATTCTGGATGTGGCAAAGGATGGCTCACGGCGGTGAGTCCTGACCCTTGCTTCAGCCTAACCCAGTCCCGGTCAGTGCACGCATTCGGGAAGTGAGGCAACGGAAGGGAGTTCTTCTCTGCCTCACTTTGTCTCCTTGCCTTTCAAATAAAATTTCAAATTTTTTTTGAACTGTGAAATGTCTCAATACTCTGGGAGTTCCTCTGGAAATTCTTGCACTGTTTCATTCTCAGTCACCAGTTCCTTCTTGAGTCTAACTCACATCTTTCATATTGTTCTTTAGCTCAGAAGAGAAGATGGGGCAATGTTGTCAGCTGAACATCTGTGGCTGCCCCCACTTAGAGCCTGCACTAAGCACGAGGCTAACTCTAGACACACGCTGACCGTCCAGGTAGGCATGAACCACATTTGAAGTTGCAATTGCCAGTAAATACTAATGACTAAAGCCCCAAGGCAGCTGGGTAGCTGCCAGCAGAAAATGAGCTGGAAATAGAAAAGAAGGAAGACTTGTGAAAAGAGCGGGCGACTGGGGAAAGAAGAAAAGGAAATGGATTGGGGGTGGGAGGGGCCAGAGCATCCGCTAGAATGTGATGGGAAGCGGCAGGAGGTGGTCAGGACCAGGACCAGGACCAAGGTGGAACCTGTCAGCAGGGGTGCTGGCCCATGGCGGCAACCCCAAAATTATGCCGGCAGGTGGCTGCATGCTGGGAGTAAAGCAAAAAGCAGAATGAACCACCTAGCTTCCTCTATACAGCAACCTTTCGCGGCTGTGCAGGCCAATGCCCCCTACACCTGGAAAGGGCCTGAGCCCACCCCCTCCCTGGAGCCCTTGCTCCCGAGTTGGTAGTCAGGGCACAAGAGCAGTGGGCAGTGCCGGCACAGGGCTGGATGTAGCCACTTGCTGTGGGACCGTGTGGCTTCCGATGGGTCAAGGTCAAAGAGACTGGGCGATGTAAGGAGTGGAAGAGACAGCTTCCCAGCACAGGAGGGTCCAGTGAGAATGCGAGCTCTGGCTGAGGGCTGCGAAAGGGCCTTGACCCAGTGTCTGGATGCTTGGAAGACCTCTTGGCTGTCCCAGCTGGCCAAGGCTACGGGAACGGCTGCCTGCGCACAGCAGTGACTAAGCGAGAGAAGGGGCATCGGGAAGCCTCCTGGGGTAGACCTGCGAGCTGTCTGCAGCTTACAGCAGGAGCTGGAAACATGGGCTGTGTGGGATAAGCTGTCCTTACAGGGCTTGCAGCCCAAGCTTCACAGGCATTTGAGACACCTGGGTTCCTCATTAGGACTTCAATTTGGGAAGCCAGTACAATGGCTCACAGGCTAGTCCTCTACCTGCAAGCGCCGGCATCCCTTATGGGCACTAGTTCCAACTGCTCCATTCCCACTCCACTCCCTGCTTGTGGCCTGGGAAAGCAGTCGAGGACGGCTCAAGGCTGCAGAACCCTGCACCCGTGTGGGAGGCCAGCAAGCGGCACTCCTGCCTTCAGATCAGCACAGCTCCCACCGTTACGGCCGCTCGGGGAATGAAGCAAGCTTGCACGGACAGCCCACAGGATCTGCCTCAGATGAGGCCACACAACGACCTCTGAAGATCCCGTGAGAGAAGCGCTCCAGTAGCAAAGGTCAAAGCCAAGAAAGCAGAAGGACAGGGAGGGTAGAGGAGAGCAGCTGCAGGTGGGGAGCCCAGCAGAAGGTGAAATGACAGCCACGGCTGTCTCACAGGCTTTCCTATGGAGAGGAGTGGAGGCGTGAGCTGCAGTCCGGCCTCAGGTCTCGAGTCTCCCAAACCCCTGGGAATGTGGCAGCTCTAGGAACTCTGCACAATCACCCTGATGGGTCTGGAAAGCCAGTCTGGGAGGGCTGGACCGGACTAGACTAGGCTAAGCTGGGCTAGGCTGGACAGGGCTAGGCTAGTCCAGGAGGGCAGGGCCAGGCTAGGCTGAGCTAGGCTGGGCAGGGCAGGGCCAGGCTCGGCTAGCCTAGGAGGGCAGGAACAGCCTAGGCTGGGCAGGGCTGGGCAGGGCTGGGCTGGACAGGATGGATCTAGGCTAGTCTGGGAGGGCAGGGCCAGGCTAGGCTAGGCTAGTCCCGGAGGGCAGGGCTGGGCTGCACTAGGCTGGGCTGGGCTGAACTTGGCTAGTCCAGGAGGGCAGGGCAGGGCAGGGCTGGCTGGGCAGGGCTGAGCTTGGCTAGTCCGGGAGGGCAGGACCAGGCTGGGCTGGGCTGGGCTGGATGGAGTGGGGCATGCTGACCTCCTGAGCAGCAGCTTGGGGTGGTTCTTGCTCTCCAGGTTTTTGTCGATGAGGTCGGCCAGCAGCTGCTTGAGCACATCGGTGGCGTACTCCAACTTGCTCTGCAGCACGGTCATGATGAGCGAGGCCATGTTGCCGCGGTCGCGCATGGAGAAGCTGCGCTGCGCCTCCAGCGTGCGGATGAAAGACAGTAGGAAGACCTTGCTGTTGATGAGCTGCGCGAAGAGCTTGAGGCCTTTCTCCACGCGCTCCTGCCGGTAGCCCGGGACCTGTGGGGAGACGGGAGGATTCTCTGATGCATCTACTGGGCATCCCAATAACATGCAGACGGCTGGGCTGGGTCACGTGGATAACGCTCCCTCCACTTGCTACACCACAACAATCTGCCAGGCTAAGGCCATGGAGTCCTTATCAAGGCCACTGCTGCATCACACACTTCACCCCACGGAGCCCAACAGATGAACCAGCTGAAGCATGGAGATAGCCCCACCCCTTTAGTAAGCAGCAAATGCTGGGATTGAACTCATTTCTGCCAGACTCCAGGGTCTCAGCTCTTGCCTGATGGTGATGCAGAGCTGACGCGGGTCTGGGGCCTCAGCATACCCTCACAGCCCCTCAGCAGGATCTCTGGGAGGTTGGGGTGCTCCATGGCTGGCGGATCATCAGGCCTGATCCTCTAGCTAGCACAGTGCCAGGTTCCTCTTGACAGCCATGTGACTCAGTCAGGACTCGTGGTTTCCCATGGACTGTGATGTCACACTAGTGTGTAAGCTTGGGCAAGTCCCTTTACTTCTCTGGGGATGGGAAGGTCATCCAAGATCCGAGAAAGCGGAGTGCTCAATCCAGTGATGCCCAGCCAACTCCCCAACTCACATCTGCTGCTTCTCTCCCAGAGCCTGTACCAGCCAGGGGAAGGGTGGGGAGGTGGGCGAATCCGCCTGTCTGTTGGGGAACCTTACAAGGTCAGCCATCTTCCCAGCAGGGCACAGCTGGTGGGCAGGCCACACCGCCAACACGCACGGGAGCACAGGTGTGCGCAACAATGCCCCTTGTCTAAGGTGGATATGGTCTAGGATGTTCTGCAGGTGCCTGAAACCCGATTGCTCGGAATCCCACATAGGCCACACGTTTTCCCACACAGACAAATCCATGATGAAGTTCAGTTTACAGAAGAGGCACAGTAAGAGATCAACAACAAATAAAATGGGACAATTACAACAAATGTTATAATAAAAGCTATCGAAAACACATGCATTATTTAGTTCTGGAATCTCCCATGCAGTATTTTCAGGGCACGGCTGAAACAGTGAGACCGCAGGTGAAGGTACTGGACGCTCAGATGCAAACCTCCCTACCTGGCCCTGTCTCTGCCAGGGGCAGTGGCTTGTGCTGGAGGAAGTTGGGCAAAGTCGCAATCCTCTCCCTGGTCTCAGCCTGCTCTCCTCAGGTCATCAACACACTAGCTCCCTGCTCTCCCACCAGCCTAAGCCCCACGCCTCACCTCCAGGTCCCGGAGCACAGGGTGGTCTTCTATTCCTGGGAACAGAACCCGCATGGTGTAGGTTCTGTAGTCCAGGAAGGGGATCCCGGCTCCGTCCAGGTCGCTGGTCAGCTCATGGATGTCCGTCTGCAGCTCGGCAAAGGCTGGAATGAAGACAGACCTGTGGGGCAGCTGGCTGGGGCTGCCCAAGAGCCACCCCCATCTGAAAGCCCACAACCCTCACCACGGACACAGAGGAGCCGCGAGCAATGGCTCCCGTGGTGTGGGAGTGGCACCATACGCTCTGCCTCAAGCAGCTGGGACAATGTGGTTAGCAAGGAGACAATGTGAATGCCTTTCCAAGCGTGGAGAGTACAGTTCTGTGCTGTGGCTGGGACCAGGGACGATTCTCTGAGGGCAAAAGGCTGGGCAGCAGAGGGGGACAAGGGAGAGCTTGCAGGGAGGACCAGTGTGTCCCTGAGGCTGGGTTTTGTAGTGGGTTTCCTCGTCAGACTTCCCCACAGTGTCTTCGGATCAAGGAAGACATTGGAAAGAAAGCCGGATTCTGCACCATGTCGCCCCTGGGGTCATCAGCCTGACCAAGGCGGTTCAGCTGGAGGCTCTGCCACACTCGTGGACTTGCTCTGTGTAAGCATGCAGGTGCGTCTTTGTCCTCCAGTCCTCAAGGTGATGCTACCTGATGATGGACTAGGATCTGCATGTGGACAAGACTCTGGCGGCAGCTCGGGCCTCAAAACAGATTTGCAAGGTTCTAACTGGCTGCTGGGTGGATGCGGTGCAGCCAGGGGCTCTCAGGAGCTCTGCCAAAGCCGAGATGCCTCCCTGCTTGGGCACATCCTCCTGCACGCCACCCTTGCCACAGCAGATTCTCAGAGGATACCCAGCACCCCCAGCTCTGCCTTTCTCCTTGGTGCGTGTAGTCACACATACATACTCTAGCAGGCGTGGGGCAGCACGCAGTGGCATGTTGACTAGCTGAGACTTCCTGCTGCTGGCATGAATCCCAGGACAGGCAAACACTAATTTGTGGACTCACAAGGGATTTGCAAGCCCCGCATGGCTGTAGGAACCTGGAAACGCAAGCCCAGAAACCAGGGGACTCTTACAACCACATGAACAGTACGTGGATTTCCCCAAAAACTGTCCCAGAAGCTTTGCTAGTCCTAAGCCTCAGACACAGACGTGGCTTTGCATCTGTTGGACTCCCAGGCTTCTTGTGCAAGGGCTCAAAGGGGACATGAGCTGAACACCAGGCAAGGCCTGCACACCTTCCTGCTGCCCCAGTCACACAGATACCGTCATTCTTGTCCTGGGGCATGCTGCTGAAGGCAGAATCTCAATGTGGCAAGTGGAACTGATGTAGCTGGCGGGCATGCTTGTGTGTGAACAGGCAGACTGGAGGCCTTTGCAGCCTACTGTCACCCAAAGCCTCCCAGACACAGCAGGTATCTAGGGTGAGCACATGGATGTGTGTGCTTGTAGGAGTGTGGGATTCATGAGTGTCCGTCCGAGTGTGAGTGTCAGTGCATGGATGAGTGTGTTAGGTGCTTAGAGTGGGAGCAGGTCTCTGTGTGTGCATCCGTGTGAGACAGTGTGGTGAGCACATGCAGGTGTGAATGTGCCAGGAAGTGTGTGGGTGTGAATGCACACACTCACGTGTATACACCTGTGTCTTGAAAGCTCAGGCTGGCTGTCCTGTGACTGCGAGTCGGCCTGACATCGTGGCTGATGGTGAGGCTTTGAGAAAACACCGTCACCAGACCAGGTTCAGCAGCCACCCTGGACAGCCCCTAGAAGGAACGTTCATGGCTGATCCTCCAGATCAGCTCCCACCCTCAACCAGGCCGTGCAGCTCTCCCAGGGGAGCTAGAAGGCACGGGAGAGCTCTAGGCTGGACTCCCGTCTGGCTCAGGAACCTGCTGCGGGGAGCTCTGGGTGTCACCTAGCCCAGGGCTGCCCCCTCCCAGCTGGGGTGCTCAGCTGGCTGGAAGGAAGAGAAGTAAGCTAGCTTTTCATCCATCTGCAGCTTTCCCTGAAGTCACCAAGAGCCTCCAACATTCAAAGGCTCGAGCCTGCCACACATAAAAGAGATTCTAATCACTACACCTAATTAGAGGGAAGAGTACGTTGCGGAGAAAAAAATTAGGCAGCGTAAATATAATAAAAGGCAGTAATTAACAGTCCCACCAGGCCAATGCTGTGCTGACAGCTGAAGGAGGCAGAGAGGGCTGCATTGGACCTGCTGCCCCACCAGAACAGACCCTGGCTTGTGCCCATGTCGCAGGGAGAGCCAAGCACACACACAGCCCATCCTGGCTCCTCCCAGGCGGCTCTGGGAATGGCTCCCAGGCTTCCTCCTTGGATCTCACCTCATGGTGGCATTTGTCAACTTTTGGAAATCCCTCGACAGCCCCGCAGCCTGCTCTTCCCACTGAAACAAGCGAGTTGAGGGCTGCCTGAATGTGTCCCATCAAGGCATCCTTGGGCTTCCCCTCCAGGACAGCGGCAAGCCCAGCGTGTCCGGCTCTCCCATCTGGAGGCTGCTCCAGTGGGTCTGAACGGATCCCAGGCCGGCACCTCAAGCAGAGGCAGGCAGGCCTTAGCCTGCCTCTTCTGTCCTGGGGATCGGGTGGCCTCCTCCTGGCTGGGCGGCTCCCAGCCTCTTCCACTCCTGCCCCAGCACTGCCCATGGCCGCATCTGCTTGCTTGAGCATGAGAGGTTCAGATCTGTGCACGCGCACACATGTACACACACGCTGGAGGGGAAGGCCTGCAGACCCCCGTCCCCTGGCTACCTTCAGACCCCGTCCCCTGGCTACCTGCAGACCCCTGTCCCTTCAGACTCCTGTCCCCTGGCTACCTGCAGACCCCGTCCCCTGGCTACCTGCAGACCCCGTCCCCTGGCTACCTGCAGACCCCGTCCCCTGGCTACCTGCAGACCCCTGTCCCTTCAGACTCCTGTCCCCTGGCTACCTTCAGACCCCCGTCCCCTGGCTACCTGCAGACCCCGTCCCCTGGCTACCTTCCTTGCACTCCAAGGCCACCCGGGACTCCAGGTTGTCCATTTGCATCTGTAGCCGCTTCAGGGTGAGGTCACTCTCGCGGGACTTGCGCTTGTAGGCGATGAGCACAGCCACTATGAAGATGATGAGCAGGCCTCCGGCCACCGCGATGCTGACGATGGCGGGCAGGCTGAGCGGGCTGTCGGGCATGATGTACACCATTCCTGGAGAGTACTCCATGCCACCGACTCGGGCCTGAGGTGACACACAGGGTGAGAGGGGGCTGGGAGTGAGGCAGGGCATGGCAGCCCAGTGGGTGGTGTGTGGGTGGAGGAGGTGGGATACCAGGGAGCACCCCCTCTTGGCTGCTGGTGAAAACAGACAGGACTCCAGGTGGGCCTGACCAGCAGAGGTGATGTTCCACTCAGGAAGCCCTGCAGGCCTCCTGGGAGCTAGCATTGTTTCCACGAGGGACCTAATGAGGCTGATGGGATACTATGCCCAATGCCTCAAGACCTAATTCATGGCCTACTGCCTAGAGGGAGGACCGGGACCCAGGTCAGGCCAGCAGCATCCCTCCCCTTGGAAACCTTTTGGCCAATAGTAAATGTTGCTGCCCACGATTGCCTGTTGTTTCGCACCGACCTTGTGGTTACACTGACCAGCTTGGGGACAGACAGGCTCAAAATAAGAAGAGGGAACCAGGAGTGTAGGCTCCTTACGAGAAACATCCAGCAGCCTCAGCTCCAGGGGGTGGAGATGGAGCAGCGCCACTCCCACCACCTGCCCCGCTGTGAACGCTCCCCCCAGGACCGTATCTGTCAGCCTCACCATCACTTTGTGCCTGCCGACGAGGTTGGGTGACTCGCACAGCAGCTGCACGTCCGACACGGTCACGGTGCACGGCTTCTCCCCGACCAGCACAGTGTAGTTCAGTTTCACATTGCCCCCTGCCACGGGTGGGATCAGGTTCTTGCCCTAAAGGCATAGAAAAATCCTGGTCTCTAACTCAGAGTTGGACCATAGTTACAGCCTCCCCACCCCACCCTAGAGTCCCCTGTATCACAGTGTAGGTCAGAGCGCACCTGTTGCAGCGGGTCTCTCGAGCCCCCGGCCCATGCTTTGTTCCCCATGGTACCCGGATTGCAGGCTGGGTTCCCTGAGTGACCTGGTTAACTGCAGTTAGGGCTTTCCTAGGTGGTGCCTAGAAAGGGCCCTTGCTGTCCCCTCCTCACACTCTGGCTTCCTCCCTGGAATGTGCCTCTTCCCTCCCCAGCGCACTGCTGTCATGTCAAAGACTGTGAGCTGCCACAACCAGAGAACCCTTGGCAGAACCTGCACCATGCTGTTGGTCCTGGGAGCCTTTCTAGTTGCACATTCCATAAACCTCTTTTCTTGGTGAGTACCCAGGCTCGGGGATTCCATGGCAGTAACAGCAAACAGACCAGAGCAGTGTGCACGCTGCCTTCCTCCTTTCCTCGGGCGGGAAGTCCATCACCGGAAGTGCCTCTCGCTGCTCAGCAGCAGGCACTGTCACCCAGTGCTCAGACGAGCCACAATTCATTTGCAACCCAGGGCTCCCAGAACACCCCATGCCCTGGATTGTTCACAGCCGCCCACGCAGACATAGCGCGAGATCCTGAACCTCCCAACCCCTGGACTCTAAGGTCACAAGCCTGGGAGTCAAATGGCCTTGGCGCACCAGCTGCCCTAGAGGGCCCTGGGCCATAAAGTTTCCTTCTAGTGAAAACTCAGAGTGGGAGTTGGCCGCCTTCTGTATGGGAGCCTGAACAGGAGCCTTCTCCACCCCGCCTCACCTTTAGGATGATGGGTGTGCCAGGCTTAAGCTCCAGTATTCCCGAGGGACCGAAAGCTTCAAACACAGGGTTGGGGTAGTAGGTGAAGTTGGTTTTGTTGAGGATAAGCAGGGACTGGACGTTGTCCAAGATGAAGCCAAACTCCTCGGGCCTCTCGGTCAGGTCCGACTGGTGGTCGGGGCCCAGGGTGAGAGCTGGAGCCTGGCACGTCATCTCGGTGGAATTGAGGACCTCACAGACCTGGGGAAGGAGTCAGAGGGGAGGTGATGCTGTGTGCACACACTGGACAGGGACTCTGCGCGTAGAGCATGGGGCTTATACGGGAGGTTGACAGATCTGGTAACCGGGACCGACCACGTACTCAGACACTCTGTTGCTGGCACCGGCTCCAGCTCTGTCCAAAAGGGTGACAGTGCCTGGCACTCTCAGTGGCACTACCCCCGAGCTCAGGCTGCCACATGCAGTGGATCAGCTCCCACCCTGGACTCACATTGATGTGTTCCTTGCCTCCATGCTTGGCACGGATCTGAGGGTTCTGTATGAGGTCCAGGTGAGTGCCCCAGACGGCGATGGGTGTGTTACCACTGCCAGGAAGAAAGAAGGAGGTGTGTGAGTTACAGTGATGGAAAGCTATGCTGCTGGACAGAGGGCACAGGCAGGAAGCAAGCTGGGCTGTGACAATGAAGACAATGTGAACTGAGAGGGCAGGTGCACAGGGGAGAGGGTGGGAAGCTGCTGCGTTGGGGTCAGGATGAGCTTGCCCAAGGGAAGGATGAGGGCCATGGCTCTTGTGTTTCTTGCTGAGCTGCACAGTGTGACCCAGTGACAGCATAGCTCCTAGCCTCTCGGAAGCCTCCTGACTGGAGCCAACAGCTTCTCCACAACCCCTGGCACTCACAGGCTTCAGGACTGGATTCACACTGGGCTTGGCTCAGCGGAAGTGGCACTCAGATCCTCCTGCCAAACCCTCTCAGCACCCAGAGCAGCTTCCTCCTGCCAAATAACGCTATACTACTTGGGAAGACTGCCTCGGGCTGAGGTCAAGAAGTGCAGAGGGCCCGGCGCTCTGCAGTCTCCTGCAGGAACACACCTGTGGAACACTCTAGCTGTCAGTTCCTGAACCTGGAGACCACCCATGGGAGGGCTCAGGACACACGTCACGCTGGAGTCCTTCAAAGAGAAGTTTAATGCCACTGCCCTGCCCCAGGAGCTGAGCAGTGAGCATGGAGAGAGGGCAGTTGACTGGACTGGACATGGAGAGAGGGAGTTGCCTGGACTGGACGTGGAGAGAGGGCAGTTGCCTGGACTGGACGTGGAGAGAGGGCAGTTGCCTGGACTGGACATAAAGAGAGGGCAGTTGACTGGACTGGACATGGAGAGAGGGAGTTGACTGGACTGGACGTGGAGAGAGGGCAGTTGCCTGGACTGGACGTGGAGAGAGGGCAGTTGCCTGGACTGGACGTGGAGAGAGGGCAGTTGCCTGGACTGGACATAAAGAGAGGGCAGTTGACTGGACTGGACATGGAGAGAGGGAGTTGCCTGGACTGGACGTGGAGAGAGGGCAGTTGACTGGACTGGACATAAAGAGAGGGCAGTTGCCTGGACTGGACATGGAGAGAGGGAGTTGCCTGGACTGGACGTGGAGAGAGGGCAGTTGACTGGACTGGACATAAAGAGAGGGCAGTTGCCTGGACTGGACATGGAGAGAGGGAGTTGCCTGGACTGGACGTGGAGAGAGGGCAGTTGCCTGGACTGGACATGGAGAGAGGGAGTTGCCTGGACTGGACGTGGAGAGAGGGCAGTTGCCTGGACTGGACATGGAGAGAGGGAGTTGCCTGGACTGGACGTGGAGAGAGGGCAGTTGCCTGGACTGGACATGGAGAGAGGGAGTTGCCTGGACTGGACGTGGAGAGAGGGCAGTTGCCTGGACTGGACGTGGAGAGAGGGCAGTTGCCTGGACTGGACGTGGAGAGAGGGCAGTTGCCTGGACTGGACGTGGAGAGAGGGCAGTTGCCTGGACTGGACATAAAGAGAGGGCAGTTGCCTGGACTGGACATGAAGAGAGGGCAGTTGCCTGGACTGGATCTTTCTTTGGGATATTCAGAGGAAAGCAAGGAATAACCAGATCCCCAACTACCCGAGCATCTTTGGGAAGAACCCTACACCTAAACACGGAGTCCCAACACTTCGTGAGTCATCAGGCTGGTGGGTGAAGAACCCTTACTGCCCACATGCACACTTACTTCTGTCCATTTGCCTCTCAGCCCGAGTTGGCACTTTCCCTCTGATTTACAGCTCTCCTTCCACAAGCACATGTGTGTACACACATGTGTACATGGGCTTGTGTGTGCAAGACAATTCATGTGAAACCAGAGAGGCCTCTTTGCCTGTGAGATCTGGTGGGCAGCCGTCTCCCCAGGCCTCCCAGGCCTCGGTCCAACACACAATGCCAAGTGGCCACCGGCACATCTCCTTAGCTACACAAGCAGCTGGTAAGGAATGGGAGGCCATGCCATGTACAGAGCCCAGCCCACTGACCACCCATGCTTAGACTTCTGTAACCTCAGCAGGCATGCTGGAGCTGGCTCACAGAGCCAGATCGCAAAGGAAGTCAGCTCTGCTTCCTGTACAATGATACAAGGCAGCACTCACTGTGCTGTGGATCCCTCAGGGGTGGCTGACTGAGGCCCGAGCGTGGGAGCAGGGGAACACCTTCATCCCTTTCACTTACCAGGCCCTCAGGTCACATCCTGGTTTGGCTTTTTAGGGTCTGCTCTCCTCTGCTTGTACATCTCAGCCTCCCCCTGCCTTAAGACCATGGCTGCCCCTACTGAGAAAAACCAGATTTGTCTCGGCAGGCAAAGTTGCCTCTCCTCTGGGCTTAAGGTAAGGGGGCGGTAAACGCTAGAATGTAAATATTTCAGCTTTTGCAGACATGTGTTCCCTGTCACCATCCCTGGGCTGTGCTGCTGCAGTGAGAAAGCAACTACAGACAATACAGAGATGGGTGCACACTGCTGGGCTCCAATAAAACTTTATTGACAAAAACAGGAGTCAATCCGATTTAGCCCTGGCCAAGACTCTTGCAATGGCTTCCTCCAATGGACGGGCTCTGTCCCTAGCCCCAGCCTGTGTTGAGCCCCTTTTGGTTCTCCCAGTTCTGGGGCCCCTGCAGAGCTGGAGCAGACAGAGGGGAAACAGGTCTAACAAAGTGGGAACGTCCTGACTGGGCCTGTAATATCTGCCCCTCTCTGCTGGCAGCCACCCCATGCCTGAGATGAATGTGAGGAAGGCTGGCCTTGGCAGGTGAGGTAACTTCTTAGATCCCTGCTGGGTGAACTAGAGTTGCACACACACCCCGGTGAGGACTCTGCCTGCACTCCCCACAGCCCTGCTGAGGGACGCCCTCTTCAGCTTCTATCATCCCCATGCATGCTGCAGGGCCTGGGAAAGCAGTCCCTACCCTCTGCTTGTAGCCCCATCCCTGACACGATGCAATCCACTCCACAGGCCCTGAATCACAAGGTTCCTAACCCCCCGCCAACCTGGAGGTGAGAGGGCCAGGAGGAGCATGCCAGACACATCACTGCAGGCCCCGATTCCCTCCTATCTCCTGGGGTGGGACACCAGGAAGGGGCAAGGCCTGAGCTCTGCCACCAAGGAGAGGTACAGATGGCAACCAGCGGGCACAGCATGATCCAGATCATCAGAGAAGGAACCTGAACTTGACCTTGGATGGTCTCAGGCAGTGTGGCTTCTTTCTGAGCCGTCCTGACTTCACCCCTTTTCCCCCATGCTTCAGCCTGAAGGCAGGGCCTCGTACTTGCCAGAAGTGAGATACAGGACAATAGAACTAGTGCTCCTCTGAGGGTACAGTACACATCCTAGCCTGCCCAGCAGCCTTCAGGTGGGAAGGTGAGTTCTGAGCTCTGAGCATGGCCTGTGAGCCAGCTCCTGTGCAAAGGAAGGTGTTCTGATAGCAACGTTCCCAGAACCAACACTGCAGCTCCTAGATCCCCAGTGCAGCATGCAAGCTTCCCCTTGGCTTTTGAGAACCTAAGCAGGGCATGAAGGTGCAAGGGCGGGCAGCTGGGATTGGGGGCAGTTCCTACCTGACGATGCTCCACTCAGGCTCAATCCGCACTATGGTGGGGTCCTCCACGTACTGGAAGACGAGGTCCTGGCGGATCTTGGCCCTGTCCACCTGCACAGTCACTTTCATGTCCAGCACACCGTCTGCGGATGTGGTGTTACAGACGATGTAGGAGGGAGAGCGCCTGGAGGGGGCAAGGCACAGCACTGGGCTCCTGGGGCTGACGAGGGTGGGTGTCTGGGCTGAGCTTCCCACTACCCACACTCCTCCGGACATCCTCACGGTAACTCGCAGCTCCAGAGCCAGTGGCAAAGATTCTCTCCTTGGTCACCTTTAGACAGGTCCCTCTGCCTCTCAGCATGGCCTTGTCCTTGAGCGGACCTTGGGGCCCACAACCCTGTTTTAGGCAAGGCTCCTGCTGCAGCAGTTTGCTGGAAGTCCCTGTTTCCACCCTGCTTGGCACTTGATCACACTTGGCCAATGAAATCCCTCATCCTCACCATGATAGCGGATCACCCTGGCCTGCCTTCCACGACAATCCAGCACCATTCTGTTTCCCTCTGAGTGGTTTTCTACCTCCTGACCCCCTCACTCTGCTCAGTGACTAGGAACCCCATGCCCCTGCTGCCAGCCATGCTGGGTTTGCTGCTTTGGGAATTGAGCCTAAACTTTGGCCTCATCACAGCAGCCCTGAAAAAAGTCTTCCCTACACTTAATGCAGAACCTGGCCTGGGGTTCTTCATGTCCGTCCCAGCTCTTGCTGAGCTCCCTTGGGGTATCCGTCTGGCTGAGGGTCATCCCGGACACACGGCATAGAGCTCTTGGCTGCATGAGCCTCCTGCCATAACATTCCACACCCCTGGACTTCTGACTCATGGAAGGTTCCCCCTTCTGGGGCTGAACCCTGGGGCAGGGAAGGAAACCCTCAGCCCTTGGGGGTGCTGCTCTCACTAGCTCTCACCAGTTCCAGTAGGCTCCCCTGAGTGGATTCCAAATCTGGTTCTGTGGCACATCCCTGGGTACTTTGGGGGCACCAAGGCTAGGACCCCCTCTCTGTGAACCCACAGCCTGCCCTGGTGATGTATCTGCCAGACCTGGGCCACCCAAGATTACCTGTGGAAGAGGCAGGGCTGGGTCCCGAACATCACCACCACGTTGCTGCCTGCGTTCAGGTTGGTTCCCGTGATGGTCACTTGAGTGCCCCCAGACATGGGCCCCCGGCTGGGCTTTAGATCTGAGAGAGTCAGGGTCTGCGTGGGAGAGGGGAAGGTCTGAGATGGTTGAGCCGGAGTGGAAGGGGCTTCCAGAGCCCCTGACCCAGAACTGCCTTTTGGGGATTGTCTATTGTCCCATGGTGGGCAGCATCTGGGCCCTGAGAGTCTGTATGTCTGATTAGCAATGGGAACCATGATAGGTGCATGGGTGCTTTGCCATGTGTCAGGCTGTGCACCTGCAGCTATCGGCTTATACAAGCCAAGTGCCCAGCCACCTGTGAAGCAGGTGTTGCTGCCTGTGCCACATGTGAAGCACATTTTCCAAGGTCACATAGCCAGAAAGCTCCCTGGCAGATGTGACTTCAGAGCTCCAGGTCTCAATCATGTTCTCCCCAAGTCTATAGTTTCTGTCATTTGGGGGGACTTTTGGGGTCCCCTTCACAGGTCTTGTAGCTGCCCCAAGCTCCCAGTGGCCAACCAGGGAGGAGTTCCAGGATGTCACTAAGATGCTTGGTGGCTCTCCAAGCCTGTCCCCAGCCACCTGTCAGCCTGCGGATGGGGGCAGGGAGGAAACAGCTGGAGCCGACTGGGGATTTGGGGTCGCAGTTTGTTCTTTCATTAGCATTTTAATGGAAAAACTTTCCTGCGTCCCAGGTGAGAAGCCCGTATCTGCATTTAAATGAGGACTTCTCTCCCTCCCTCCCTCCCTGGCAATCTTCCCCCTTGAAGAATTCAGCACCAGGAGTCCAACTGCTTGGTTCCCCAGGGCAGACAGACCACCACGCCGAGAGAAGATGCCCACCACCAATGCTCCTTCACCAGCGGACACCTCAGGAGGGCGAGGGAAGCCCCCAGCAGAGCCTGCTCGCCCACTGCCTGGCACTCGTCCAGCTGTGGTGCAAAGCACGAAGGAACAGGGCCCAGACCACAGGGCTCACACTCCCCGCTCCCAGCCTCCACTGCCCAGTGCACCCTAAGCGGAACATCACCATGGCACAAGCCGAGCAGAGGAGCAGCTCTGGGCTTCCACACATTGCAATACTCTGTCTGGTGCCCTCCCTAGAGATGGATGGGCAGGTGAATGTGTGTGTGTGTGTGTGTGTGTGTGTGTGTGTGTGTGTGTGTGCATGCACGCACTCTCAAGTCTGGAGTAGCCAAGAGACTCCATCCAAAAGGGGAAGTTCTGAGTGCTTGGGGTTCCCAGGGCCGCTAGAGGGGTAGAGGCCAGGATCCCCGCAGGCTTCACAGTGGTGCTGCTGTCACGCTGAGTGGAGGGGGAGTTCCTCTTGGGGTGTGGAGAGGATGCAATGCAGACAGGTTTCCGAGTTGTGAGAAACTATTAATTATTCAAGTCATGCTTCATAAATATTTCACGGCAGGTTTGCATGGGAAGTCGGCTTCTGCATTATTGGCCGCCTCTTCTCTGGCTCCATGAATGGAGGGTGGAGGGGTGGGGAGCAGCGCTCCTTGCCTGGCTGAAGAAACCCACACTGTCGAGTTGGAGGGACAGAGGCGAAGACTGAAACCTTGCTCTCTGAACCTCAGCTTTGAGAAAGGGCCTTCAGGGTTGTGCCAGGACTCCAGGGCGCTAAGGGCCTCAGAGTGGGGACCAAAGGTGCCCGGCTGAAGTCCCAGTGGATGGCTCAGCAGCTAAATCTTCGTGTTGTAAGCAGCAGGATCACATGGGGCGCTGGTTGGTGTCCTGAATATTTCACTTCCCATACAATTCCCTGCTTGTGGCCTGGAAGAACCTCAGTAAGAGTGTGGAACAAAGCCTTGGGACCTGGCACTTGTGTGGCTTTGGATTGGCTCTTCTCTGGCAGTTGCAGCCTCTTGGGGAGTGAACCAGTGGATGAGAGATCTTCCTGTTTTTCCTTTTCTCTGTAAATCTGATCTGCCACGTACAGATGGCTGTGGCTTTTGGGCCAGTCATGGAGTTGGCAACCCTGGGCAGCAGCACACAGCAAGGCGGCTGGGGCCTGAGGGAGACAGCGTGTGAACGAGGGAGGCTGTAACAGGCCCTTGCATTCTGCCTGCAGGGTCACTCCCATGGACCACAGGAGGAAAAATGACCTAGCAGCAGTTCCTCCTTACGTCAGAGCCAGTGTCAGGAGTCCCTGTCAGCACTCTGTCTCAGTCTCCCTCTGTACCTGCATAAGACAGAGTATTGGGGCTGGCACCATAGCTCAACAGAATAATCCTCTCCCTTCAACTGCCAGCATGCCAAATGGGAACCACCAGATTGTGTTGTGGCTGCTCTACTTCTGATCTAATCCCCAACTACAGCCTGGGAAAGGAACAGAGGATGGCTCAAGTCCTTGGGCTCCTGCACCCATGTGGGAGACCTGGAAAAAGCTCCTGGCTCCTGGCTTCGGACTGGATCAATTCCAACCATTGTGGCCAATTTGGAAATGAACCAGCAGATGGAAGATCTTTCTCTCTGTCTTTCCTTCTCTCTAATACTGCCTTTCTAATAAAAATAAATACATCTTTAAAACATTTTAAAAGATAGAGTATGTATCACTGCTTGCCCCTGTGTGTGTATCTTCAAAGTCCAGAGTAGCTGTATATGTTCTATGTGTGAGTGTTCCCTCATCACCATGGCCTTCATGCTGGGCTGTATTTGGGAATTCCCTCTATTCTTTCAGAAGAAGGAGGGCATATGAATCCTGAGTGCGCAAGTATAACTACACCTCCATGAGCCCATCTGCGTGAGTCCCAAGGGCATTCAGTGGGCACCGCCTGTGTCCCCAAGGGCATTCAGTGGGCACTGCATGTGTTCTCAGGGGGCCTAAGTAGGCACCACTGTGTCCTCAGGGGGCCTGAGTGGGCACCGCCTGTGTCCCCAACGCCATTCAGTGGGCACTGCCTGTGTCCCCAGGGTGCCTGAGGAAGAAGGAACTCTGTGCTCACGTCTCTACACTGACCGCTCCTTCCCTCGCAGGCTGGAGGCCTCCCAAGGAAGAGGCTGGGCCCTGTCCACCACTATAACCCCACAGCTAGATCAATCAACTCAGTTCAATTAACAATCGTCCAGGAGTCCAGGGAGAGATACTGTGCAAGGCAATAAATGACTACCACTTGCAGAAAGAAGGATGGGGAGGAAGGAAGGAGGAAGTTGGATGGAGTGAGGGAGGGAAGAAAGGGAGGGAAGAAAGGAGAGGAGGAAGGGAGACAGGATGGAAGGAGAAGCCTGGACTCCCCACGACACACTGAGGACATCTGGTGCCGGGCACAAAACCTGTCATGTTGGCTTCCTACTCCAGGGCTATCCAGAAACATGAGGACTTGAGGACAACAGAGCTGTCAGCAGCCTGAGAAGTGTGGTCCTCAAGTGTGGGCAGGATGCGCGTGCCCTTCTAGCATCTCCACAATCACAGGTCCTGAGAGACCCCAACCCCTGCCCTGGAACTGCCATTGGGCAGCCTTTGAAGGGATGGCAGGGTTCCAGCATGGTGCCAGGGGTGGGGTGCTGCAGAGACCTGTGGATGGGTAGGAATGGCAAAGGGGGTGGAGTGATGGTGTGAGGGGAGGGAGATGGGTGGGTATGGGGCAGGAGACACAGGGCAGGTGAAGCAGAGGTTCCAGGGGTCACAGGGTGAGGCGATGGCAAGGGAGGAGTGCTGGGCTGGGTTGGGTGTACAGACAGAGGCCAGGATGTGGCAGCAACGTTGAGACCACAGAGATGACCAAGAGAATGCTACTGGAATGAGTTACATCATTTGCACAACACCATGAGGTGGGTGCAATCATTATTCCCCTTATACATTGAAAAACTGGAGATGCCCAAGAAACGGAGTGGCCTGATCAAGTCCAACCAGTCAGTAAGTGGCAGAGCTGGGGCCCAAACCTTCACGCGACAGTCACACCTTCACCTCCTAGCCATGTGGCCACTCAGCCCTGAGAGTGAGAGCCACGTACCTGAAGCCCCATGGCACGCAGGGCAGAGCCCAGTGCTGAGCTCTGCCTCTAGGATCGGACCCCCACGGGCCTCGTCAGACTGTCCCAGTGGTCTCCTGCCCTGGTGTGCCCACACAGCCACAAGGAGGCCCAGCAGTTGTGGCCAGCACTCACCATGAAGTAGTAGAGCTGCGAGGAGCGGGCCATGAACTCGGGCCGACACGCGGCCACGCAGATCTCCACGAAGCCTGCGTGCTGGCTGGGCTTGGCCTCCCCCATCTCACACACAATCCTGCAGGGGCGAGATGAGAGGAGCTCCAGCCACAGCCCTGGGCTGCGCCGCACGGCCCTCCCAGGACACAGTCAGACCCTGCTCTCTGCAGCAGGGCCACAGGGACGGCAGGGGAGGAGAGAGAGGCTGAGAGTCAGGATTCCTCCCCGCGGGGGCGCCTCTTGGGTTCTCCCTGGAGCAGGTCCTAGAAGAGGACCTGAGTTTCTGGCTCAACCTAGTCCCTCTTCATGAATAATGCACTCCGTTATTAAGTACGGCGGAGGGAATACTTCTGCCACATGGCTTCGGGAACTGAGCTGAGCGAGCTCAGAGCTGTGTGAAGACCTACCTCTAGGCAAACTGCAAGCCAGGCTTGTTCCTGAGCTAGCTGAGTGAGCTTCCTGGTGCTCCTTGCTGCCCATGCTCTGGGCTGCCTTATGAACCTGCTCTCTGCTTCACACTGGGCGTGTGTGCAGACCCATGTGCTAAATGCAAAATGTTAGCATATGCTTTGGAAGCAATTAAACAGCATAAAAGTGTGACAATGGAAAGTGAATGTCCCTGTCTTCATCCCAACCCAATGAAAGCTTTGAATGTGTGTGTGCGTGTGTGATTGTACCACCTGTACTCCACCTATATGTCAACCCATCTACCTTATTGTCCCATCTTACAAATGAAGAGCTGAGACATAAAGAAGCTAGGCAACTTGCCCAAGGATATACATTGATAGTTAACTCCATTTATGGGATCCACATCAATCATGGACCGAAACCATAGTTTTTTCTTAAGTCGTTTTTGTACTGAACATGTACAAACGTATTTCTTTGTCATTACTCTCAAAACAATATGGTATTATCAACTCTTCCCATGGACTTTACATCATAGGGGCCAGAGCTGTGGCACCAGCGTCTTGTCTAGGTGCCGCCCCACTTCCAAGGCAGCTCCCTGTGCCAGGGAAAACAGCAAAGGATGGCTCTGGTGGTTGGACTCTGCACGCACATAGAGGACCTGGAAAAAGCTCCGGCTCCAGGCTTCCGATTGGCTCAGCTCTAGCTGTTGCAGCCATTTGGGAAGTGAAGCAGTAGATAGAAAAATAATCTCTGTCTCTTCCCCTCTCTCTTTGTAATTCTTTTAAATAAGTAAGCAAATAAGTGAATAATTAAATAACTCCTAAAACGAATTTGCACTGTATTCAGTTTTATAAATAATCTGGAAATCACTTGGAGCACTCAGGAGGGCTGTGGACACAGCAGGGCTATGTGCAAGTGCTGGGCCACCTTCTATAAGGATCGCGGGGAGTCTCAGTTATGGGTGTTCTGGGAGGAGCGTAGCCAGGAACCCATCCTCCAGGGATGCCAAGAGCCACTGGGTGTGCACAGAACACAAACACACATGTGTGTTTCTCTGCAGCCACACAAACATTATATATACATAGATAAATACATAAAGAAACGTGTGTGCCTTTTAAAGATAGAAGCAGAAATTCAGTATCTTCTGTTCTACATGGGCCTGTTTTTACCCCAACGCGGCAGGGGTTTCCCTTCATGGCAGCATGTGTGTGGCTGTGTTTGACTCTTTAATGGGGCCACAGTATTTCATGCTGGGACCACAGCAACTGTTTTGGTCATCTTTGTCCTGTGGATGGACATTTAATGGTCTTGATTTTTCTCTGACTCCAGATAGTCCTGCAAAACGAGGCCACTTCTACGCATCCCTAAGCATGGCACATTACATTTTAGAATGGGTTGCCAAGTCAGGGACACGCTGAGTTAGATGGTTTATACATTTATCATTTGGTGGAGGACAGTCAAGCAATGGTACAGAGAGGCTTGCAATTTGCAGCTGCATCAATTGTCCACTCTTTGCCAATATGAGATATTAACAAGGCTTTGAAAGTTTTTCCAATATACTGGGAAAAGGGTCTTATTTTAATTTGAATTTCCCTGATTGCCAGTAAGTAGTGAAGTTGAGCGTACTTTTACGGGCTTTTCCTCTGGCTTCTCTGTCTGCTGATGGATTGTCTTCAGAGGGGCCTGGGAGTTGGTGCAGCGTTAGCTTCTGCCTGTTACACGTCCTTTGTCATACTGAAGTTTAAAAGTTTCTGTGTGGTTAAATGGATTGTTCGTTCACCTTATGATGTCTAGACTTTGTGTTTGTCACAGAAGACCTTCTGAGTAAGAAAATAAATATGCAAAATAGGTATGTGAAAATAGACACCTTTCTGTCCAGATAACATACTAAAAATGTACTCAGTGTAAAAATTATGAAAAGTTACGTAAAAACACTTGTTGCACAGACACCACTTCTTTCCCCCGCCTAGGAATCTGTGGCCGTTGGCTCTCTCCTTTGACAACGCCCATCAGAAGCAGCGTCCTGCCTGCTCAGTATATTCTGAGCCACGAGTCTTCGATGAGGTCAGATTTAAAGGGGTTGTTGTTGACTATCCGATGAACATATGCTTATTTATTGAAGTGATAAATCTCTATTTTGAGGCAAGAAAATTCCTTCTGAATTTTTATTATTGCAGTTAAGGCTTAAGTAAGCTTTCCTGCAAATAAATATTTGTGTCGTCTGATAACGGAAAGAACATTCTGGAAACAGGAGGGCCAGGATAAAGACTTTCAGCCCTCCTGTGTCCTCCAGAGAGCTGGTTCACCTTGCCCTCCTGCTGAGGACGGACGAGGCTGCTGTCAAGTCCCAGGACTCTAACCCACACTGGCATTCACGGGCACAGATCACTCTCCATGGTTTTAATTGCATCTCATAGATTACTACTCCTGGTAAACACTTTCCCCCACACAACGTTTTGTTCTTATCCTAGGAACGGTACGCTCGTGCTCCTGGCTGTGATATTTGCTTTTTATTTGTAAAATCTCTTCAGATGGTAACAAACATTGCAGTGTCTGGAAAGGGTCTAGCTGTCCCCCGGTTTAGCATCTGTGTTTCTATCCTGCTCACTGTGATCTCTGAGGCGGAAGTTTCCAATCCCCTAATCTTTTCCTTTGTCATTTCCTCCTTGCCTTTACACAGAGAACACCATCCTCTTCTTCAATTCTCACCTATATTTTCCCCTAATCCTTTCTGTCTCTCTCTTCACATGTAACTCTTTAATCCATCTGAAATTCATTTCGCCACAAAACGTGAAATCAGGATCTGATGTGCTTTTCCAGCGGGTTCCTCAGCACTACGGATTGAACCCCATCGCCTTTGTTCAAGTTGATACGAAATGCTGCCTTTATCACAGGATTATTTTTCTGGGCGTTCTATCTTCTTCCACCCATCTAATGAACATCACAATCGTTTAATCGTGTGGTTTTATAACTACATTTTCAGTTATCCAGCTATGTGGGTCTAGAGCAGTGTATTTTACAGTTCCTCACACCACAATGGATCAACAGCAGCCCCTCAGGACTTGGCAAAGTGAGGAAGCCATAGCTAGCTCTTTTGCTAACTCTGTCATGATGGACAAGGAAAGGGAGTTTCATGGGGCCTAGAGCTCTGGGGCCCAAGCCACCTGAGCTGCTGTGGGTGCCGTGGGAGGACTCTGGTAGGAGTCAGGAGACCTCAGAGGAACGGCGTCCATCAACTCCAGGCCAGGCCCAGTCAGCAGCTAGGTCAACAGGCACACTGTCACTCACCAAGACAGGTGGCAAGGTGTTACTCAGGCAGGGGCAGTCAAGGGGTGTGCCATGCTGAGCTGCCTCACAGGGCAGCAGGCAGCTGCTCAGCTGGAAAATGGATTTGCTTATTTAGAAGGCACACGGGGCTCCTGAGTTGGCCTGCCAGGTGGGAGAGAGGGCAGTGAACAGCAGTGACAGTGCACACAGAAGACTCCTGGGATGAGGACTTGAGAACAGCACACGGCCAGAACTCACACTTTTCCTGCAGGTTATAATTTTGCTTTCTTCCACCTGCACCCTACATGCCAAGCAGGGAACGGTCACTCTTCTCCTCTCTCTCAGCATCTTCCCTTCCCCTCTCCAGCTGGGGACTCACCAGCTTGGTGAGCGAAGGGCAGGGGTCCCCCATGCACTACAAAGTTAGGAGCTTGCTCTTCACCCCTCTTCCCAACCCAGCTCCCTTGTCAATCACTAACCAGGAGAGTCCTAATTGGGTTGAGCATCTCTAATCCCCAGCTTCAAAATGCTCCCGAATCTGAAACTTTTTGAGCAACTTACATGACATCACAGGTGGAAAAATTCAGTCCAAGAAAATTTAATTTACCCACAGAATTATTAGATGATTATATGTGTATGAAACACAAGTGAATTTTCTGTTTAGATGCGGTGTCATTCCCAAAATAACATGTCATGAATATGCACATATTCCAAACTCTCCCTCACAAACATTCCGAAATCCATAACAGCCCTGGTCTAAAGCAATTTGGGGAAGAGACGTACAAGCTCTACTGGCCTGCCTTCCACTTACTGTTCTGCTGGGATGTAGCCATCCACCAACGGGCTGCACTCCACACCCGCCACCTTCACGTGGGAGGCGATGTCACGGAACTCCAGGCCCAAATTCTCTCCACGGATCGTGACCTTCGTGCCCCCTTCCCGAGGGCCTGTCACTGGGATGATCTGGAGGAAGGGAAAGGCAGTGAATGCAACTGGGAGACGCAGCTGGCTCTCTTCCATCATCTGACTCCCCTGAGCGGGCCTGCTCTCACCAGGGAGCCCAGGGTCTGTCTGCAGGTACAGCAGCTGGTGGTGTTGTGGGGTCTTTGAGTAGAGTCTCAAGCGTCTGCCAATGAGAAGAGAGGTTCCCTCTGCAGCCTCGCAGCCTCATCTGTTTACCCCGAGCTGTGGCTTGCAACTACACCCTTTGCACACACTGGAGGGTCCGTCACAGCCCAGCTTGTGTTGCTTGCCTCCGCTCCCGCAGGAGATGGCTCTGGCTGTGCCTCTGTCCTCACATGCCAGCCAGGACCCTGGTGTGCCCTCGCCAGGGTCAGCAGTGTTACAAACCAGCTGCTGTGCTGTGGGGGCTCGGCAGCCAGGGCAGTGCTCACACACACTGAAAGCCATCCCATCATGACCCGCACGGTTGACAGACCAGGCCTCCGTGCCCTTCCTCTCGCCCTCATGTGCAAGTGTGACTCACGTGGGTGGAACCACCCGCCTCTAGGCTTTGCCAGCCAGTCCCGCTCTCCCCACCATGCAAGGGTAACAGCCGGGCTTCCCTTTTAGGGTGAGGCTGGCGGTGTTGTGGTACAATATGTTCAGCTACCGCCTGTGACACATGGAGCACTGGATTGAGTCTCAGCTCCTCCACTCCCAGTCTAATGCCCTCCTATTGCACTGGGAAAGCAGACAGCCCAGGTGCCCGGGTCCCAGCACCCACGTGGGAGAACAGGAGTTCCTGACTCCTGGTTTTAGCCTGGCCGAACCCTGGTTACTGTGGCCACGTAAGGAGTGGATTAGCAAAGGGAAGACCTCTCTCTCCTCCTCCCGTGTGTTCGTCTGTTCCTCTATCAGGCTATCTTTCATATTAATCAAATAGATCCTTAATTAAAGAAAAAAACGAAAGTAGCTAGTCTGGGCAGCTTTGCGGAGAGAAATCCTCACCCACCTCTCATGTACCTGGAGGGGATGTGTGTGTGTGTGTGTGTGTGTGCTGAGTGCGAGGACTCACAGACTGCATTCCCATAGCAGCAGGAACACAGCTGTCTCGAAGACCCAGACCTGGGTGCAGGGAAGGTGGGGAAGGGACTCTGGGTTCTCCCCGAGTGCCTGCCTTGACCATCGGGCTCCCGAGCACCCTGACCCCTGGCAACAGCCTCCGCATGGTATTCCAGCTTGGGCTGCTCGTCCTCATTAAGCAGTTACACCTGTGGCTCGGCCAGGGCTTGCCAAAGGACTAATGCTAGGCTGGAGGCAGCCAACAGCCTCTGTAGCAGGGAGATCTGCTTCATTTGCCATCCTCTTCCAGGCCAAAGAAGCAGCAAGTCCCAGGGGTTGCATCTGGCACTCCATGAGCTAGCTGCAGGACTCAGCTGCCTCTGGGTGGCTCTGGCTTGGGGGGCCTGGGGGTGGCGATTCCCATTGAGCAGGAACAGGTGGGGGTTGGGGGCCGGAAACCTGGGGACTCAGTCCAGGTGTGGGTGCAGGGGCAGCTTCCCCCCAGCTCCAGATCAGCCTGTTGCTTACGATGCCAATTCCCCCCACACCCCAAGCACTCCCCTCCCCCCACACACCAGGTTGAATGTCACTGCGTAGACCCTGCTCAGGCAGCTCACCAAGAGAAACTCCCAGGGCCTGCATGAGCAGGACTGGGAAGGAGAAGGGCCTGGCGTGCGGGGTGTGTTCTGGGGGTGTCCTGCACAAAGGTGAGACCCATGATGCATACACCCTACACGTGGCAGAGGCCTCCTCTCCCCTTCCCCTGTGTGCTTTCTAATTAGTCAGCTCCTTCCTGGGGCACAGAGGGGACGGCATGCAAAGAGATGCACATTCCTGTTTGCCACTTCAGAGGGGAAGAGGGCTCTTGAGTGGCGTTTCTGTCCGAGTGGGGTGTGACAAGAGAAGGAGCTGTCTGCATGAGTTTCATTGCCCTGGGCAGTGATTTAATGTGGACAATGATGACCGACGGAAAGGAAGAGGCTGGGGAGATCACTGTGGGCATGCAGCTAAGCACTTGGCCACACAGCCTTATCATGGAGACTCTTGGGAGACACACAGGAAGGGTATGAGGGTGGATACTCCTTTGACACAGCTCTCATAGAGATTCTGCCCCTAGCAATTCCAAATTGCTAGGAAAATGAGGAGTCTACCTGGTGCCCCCATGATGGCCTTTGCGCTGGCAGCACATGGCTCCCAGTCCCAGCTTACCTCTGTGATGCGAGGGTTCGTGCACTTGCTGTTGGTACCGGACAGCTCCAGCCACCTGCTCTCATGGGCAGGGCAGTGTTGGCGCAGGGTACACTGGCCTGGACCTTGGCACCAGCCACACTCAAAGTCTGGGTCAGCCTTGAGGCACAGCCCACAGCTCTGGCGCATGGCTCCACATTTGTAGAGGTGAACTGCAGGGAGGTGCAGGCAAGGAAGTATTTGAAGGGGCCGGGCACTAACAGGTGCACAGTCCCAGCCTGGGGCGAGCGGACTCAGGGCAGTGTGGCCCACTCAGGTCTCCTGAGGAAACCCATGCCTGAGCAGAAGAGCCTCACAAGGAGGCCACAGGTCCCCAACCATGCACTCCTGGATCCATTTACTCCACTCCCCTTCCAGAAGCCACCAGTCCATGCACAAACCCAAGAAATAACAGGGAAGGGTAGGGGCTCAGAACCCAAGGGAGGAAAAGCACAGGAGGAGCTGAGGTTGGAAGGACTAACCCCCTCCCCTCCCTGGTCCAACGCTTCTGCACCTTTATTCTGAGCCGGGTTGTCGATGGTGAAGTGCCCGTTCCATACGACCGTCAACTCCACGGGCAGGTTGTTGATGCCCATGCCTTCATAGGAGTACTGCAGCCAGGTTGGGGGAGGAGAGAAGGTTGGGTCACAGGATGCCTTAGGTGGACCTGGGTGCTGACCTGGGGCTAGGGACTGGATAGGACTGTGTGTGTGTGTGTGCAGAGCTGGGGACAGAGGATCTGGAAGGCAAAGCAGGAGTGGGCTTTTGTCGCACACCTGTGCAGGCGCATATCTAGTGGATGCACACTCAAGCATGTGCTGGCTTAAGGGGCACAGTGATGCAAGCTAGGTGTTTACCTCTAGTGGTTCCCCATTAGAAAGTCACAGGTACAAGCCTGGTCCACTTGCCTCCCACACTCCCACTAGGCCTCCCACCCAGGAAGGCTATACCAGGCAGTGCTGGCCGGTTGAACTGTCAGACCTGCCAGGAGATGTGCAGGGTGTGTTGTGCCCTCCTAAATGCCTGGGATGGAACCTTCGATTCCTGGGGTCTCTCGGTTATGTGCTCCTGCCCAGCTCCCCTTGGAACCTATTCCCAAAGTGAGGCTGGAGAGAGCAGCAGCCCCCAGGCACGCCAGCCCCTGAGGCGTCTGACAGTGGCTGCTCCTCAGTGCTCAGGGGAAGAAGGTGGGTGAAGGGACACAAAACCAAGTGTACTCTAGGGCTTTACTCTTTACCCCACAGGGGTGAGACACAGAATGGAGCTGGCATGGGAGGGCAGAGGGCTGGGCAGCGTGTTCACAGGGACTCCTCCCACAGGCAGCTGAGTGTGAGGTTGTGTTACAGAGTTCACGCACACAAGGGCTGGGCCTGGGACCTGATGCTGTCCCTCTCTATGTCGTAAGTTAGGAGACAGCCACAGATCATCAGGAGTGCCCAGGCTGGGCAGAAACGCAAGCCCTGCTCTCTGTGTACCTGCTGCGGGTAGGAATGGCTCTCTGGCCTGGTTGTCGAAACCTCTAAAGACTTGCCGAAGCCCTCAGCCAGGAAATATGCATAAGTTCCAGTGCCACAGACACTCCAAACTGACCACATGTGCCCAGGCTCTGCCATGAGGACCACTGCTGCATGCTAACTGCCCGGCGATGCATGCCCAGGGCACTGTTCCACAGCACCGTCACTCACACAGAATCGCTCTGGGGGTCAATTCCACTTGGACTGTCAGCATAAACATACAGCCGCCTGACCCAGTGGAGCTGGTGTGAACACATGCACCTGTGTGTGTGCTGGCTGGGAGAGGTTAGTAGACAACACCGTAGACACACTAGTGTTGTCTGTGTGCTTACAGATGCACACACACAGTGGTTCTGCCAGCTCCTGACTGCATGTTCACACACGCATCTACGTGCATGCTGGCTGGGAGAGGTTGGCACACACACCCATGTTGTCTGTGTGCTCATACATGCATGTGCACACACACACACACACACGGTGGTCCTGCCAGCCCGTGACTGTGTTCACGCAAGCCCAGAACCCAAGCCTCAGTTTCCCTGTTTGTAAGGTGGACTGTGCAGCAGCCCACACCCCCGGGATTGCCGTGACGATGTACAGCGGATGCTGCGCTCTATGCGCCGTGTCTGTCACATATTCTCAGCATCCAAATATTTTGCGTATTTTAATCCATGTGTGTACACTTGGGGTACTCTGCAAGGTGGTGTTTAAACTCCCAGGGTGGGAGCTTCTGTGCGTGGAATGCCTGCGTGCCAGACAGTTGGCGTGTGTGCGGGTTGTATATCAACCTGCCGTGCTGGTGTGTGCATGCGGGCACGTGTGTGTGCCTGGGGGTCAATGTGTGTACATTTTCCTTCTGCAGAAAATCAAAGACTTGAGGATCAAATATGCTGATGTAATTTTCTGTCCTCTCCCCATTCCTGAGCTCACACCACAAAATATTACAGAAACTACACAAGTGCTCCCTGCTGTCGCGTGGGTCTCTTGGCGGATTCCTCTCTGGAGGCTGAGGGCTGCATCACACGGTCTGCAGAGCAAGGCTCAGCAAACCTCTCTGGCTGAAGAGCATCAAGGAACAAAGCCCTCTCCCCGGCTCTCTCCCCATGCCTCTACTGTACATGGGCAGCTGAATTTCTGTGGGCTTTTTGGTTTGTTTGTTGTCTCAAGAAGCAGAGAAACAGAGGGAGCAATACAGGCAAAAGGAGTCAGACACAGACAGAGCTTCCAGGTGATGCTTCACTCCCAGACGCCCCCCGGCGGGCACTGGGTCAGGCCCCAGAGCCAGGAGCTGGGAACTCAGTCCAGGTGTTCGAGCCTGCCACCTGCTGGGAAGTGTGTTAGGAGAAACCTGGGCTGGAAGAGAAACACCTGGAGCCTGAACCAACTCCATGACGGGACTTGGGCATCGTAGCCACTGGGCCCTCACTTGCTAAATTAGATAATTCAGAGCAAATCGGAGGCCAGCGAGGGTCCACGGGAGCTGGGCCTCATGCCCCAGGCCCTGTTGGCCAGCACACCAGCAGCCAGCCAGCTGCCCTTTGCAGCCCACTTACCAGCCCTGCCAGCCACTGAGCAGGGGCTGCGGGGCACTATTATTAGCAGCATTTGACATTCTGCCGGAGCCTTCGTCTGAAGTAGGCCAGGCCCAGCCACGGTGCAGCTCCCCGCCCCACGCTGGCCTGCAGGCTCCCCACTCTTCCCCTCCTACCTCCTTGGGAGCTGCAGCCATTGGCCCAGGGCCTGTCCTTAAATAACAGGGCCAGAGGGACTCAGCCGGCAAGGAGCCCGCACTGAGTGTCCCCGTTTGCCTCCGCTCTCCCCTGAGACTTCTTTCTCCCGTCACCATCCCGGGGTTGTGTGTTCCAACCTTCCCTCCTGCTCCCGTTCCAGACTGCTTGGGGTTGTGGCAAACGAAACCGTCTCTTGCACACCATCCTCTCTCAGGCTGTCCAGATGCCCTACTCCCAGTGACAACACATCAAAGCCAGGGCAGAAGATTCTAAGCTGCTGTAGGGGCTAAACTGTGAAGCTTAGTTCAAGCTCGAATTCCTGTCTCACTGTGTGACCTGGCCTGTCTCTTGCCCTCTCTGGCCTTAGAGACTTCTCTGTAACAGGGCAGTAGAGACATTCTCCAGGTATCCAGTCCTGCCTGACGATGTCTTATTTTCTAGAATGATGAGCCTCAGATTATGACCCCAAAGATAAGGATACTGCTTGGTGGCAACCAGTACCCTGGCCTGTTTCAGCAAAACCCAGGGTCTCTCTTGCTATTTCTGCTGAAGAGAAAGAGGCTTCTAGAAACAGACAGAGCTGAGTCCTCCTGCATCGAAGGGTCCTAGTGGGGGGAGGGGACCCTCTGATTCCACTCCTTGGGGGGCCCTCCCCTGTCATCTCAGTTTTCCAGATTCAACAATGATAGAGAAAAAAACTTTTCCTATTACCAGGAGTATGGCTAAATCATGCTGGCAGAGTGGCTGGGCTGCCTTGGGGCGGCCCCCGGCAGGGACCCAGAGATGGTCTGTAGCACGCCAGGAGACTGCAGACTGACGGTGAGTCCCAGAGGGCCAGGGTACAGCCAGCCACTCCCAAATGCTCAGGGTGGCCAAGGGCCCCAGGTCAGGTCCTGTCCTTGGAGGTGATGGCCCTGGGTCCCAGGCCTGCAGCCTGTGCGCAAGCCTGGGAGGGCCAGGCTTGTGCACTCAGAAACATCCCATGGCCTCGTAGCAGCGCTGCTCACTGTGTCCTGGGGCATCAGGGCTCTCCTGTGTGACTGGCTGACTTCTCGGCTCCCAAGAATTCAGCCTCAGAAAGACAGATACCCACGCTGGAGCCAGTGGTGCCCATCCTCGTTCCCGCCCTTTAAGGAGGCCACTGTAAGGAGGCCCTGCACTGCTGCCACATCCGGGGGTCCCCTGTGTGCACTGAGGGCTCCGTCAGCCAGCAGCAACTCTCGGGCCAGAACAGGCTGAGGATGTTCAACCCGACGGACTCCCATGCAAGACCTCAGTGAATCTGGTGGACCCCAAAGTCAGTCTTCAGGGCACCGAGGAGCTCCATCTAACACACAGCTCTCCCTAGGATCCCCTCCCTGTGGACCAAGTCAACCAAAACATGCGGACTCAGCATACGGGCACTTGAGACCTCTTGCTTCCTCCGAGGTCCGGGTGCAGCCTCTCCCAGGAGTGCGGGCTCTTTTCCCCACTGACTCCCTTGCCTGCACCTGCAGAATGCAAGGGGGGGGGGGGGCCCAGGCTGCCTTTTCTGTACAGGGACCTTCTAGTTTGGGGAGATTTACTTGAGCCAGCCCTCCTGGGGCTGGCCCACATGGCCTCCAGAATTTATGAGGAAGCAAGAGATGTTTAATATTCCCCTTACTGGCAGGTTTAATAAGGCTCGCTGCAGAAATCTCAGAAAGGGCCTGGCTGCCAATGTGGGAGGAGGGGTGGTGCCCAGCGGCAGAGCTGCAGACAGTCTGGGGTTTCTGTCCCGGGAATGCTGAGTGCTCCTGAGCAGAGCTGTGGGCTCTTCGAGTGTTCTTTCCTCCTGCAGGAACAGTAGGGTGTTTCCATAAGGCCCTCTGTCTGGGGGCCAGTGTTGCATTGCAGCAGGTAAAGCTATCACCTATAGTGGTGCCGACACCTGGTTTGGGTGCAGGTTCAAGTTCTGGCGGCTTTGCTTCCTATCCAGCTCCCTGCTAATGTGCCTGGCAAAGCAGCAGAGGATGGCCTGAGCACTTGGGACTCTGTACTCATGTGGGAGATCTGGAAGAAGCCCCTGACGCATGGATTTAACCTGGCTAGCCCTGGCCATTACAGCCAACTGGGGAGTAAACTTATGGCTTATGGATGGAAACACTTTCCCTCCCTCCCTCCCTCCCTCTCTCTTTCTTTCTCTCTCTGTGTATAACTCTGCCTTTTCAAATGAACACATCTTAAAAGAAAAGAAGAAAGGCGAAAAGACAAGAAAAGAGCTTATCTGGAACTTTCCTGATCCCACATGACACCTTCAAATACAATCACCATGTAGGAGTGCCTGGCCCAGGAGAGGACTCAGGTCCAACCCAGCCATAACCTTCACCAACTGTGTGACCTCAGGTGAGCCACTTGCCACGTGGACAGGGACAGGCCACCCCACAGAGCCAGGGGAGTTGCGGTTTCAGAGCTTCACAACACACTTCAGTCTCACAGGTCCTGAACTGCACACGACCCAGGCCCCAAACCTAAATGAAGAACTCTGCGGCTGGCATGATAACTCAATAGGCTAATCTTCCACCTTCAGGCATCAGCAACCCACATGGGTGCAGGTTTGTGTCCCAGCTCCTCCTCTTTCACTCCAGCTCCCTGATTATGGTCTGGGAAGGCAGCAGAGGACGGCCCAAATCCTTGAGACCTTGCACCTACATGGGAGGTCTGGAAGAAGCTCCAGGCTCCTGCCTTTGGCCTGGCGATTGCGACTATCTAGGGAGTAAAGCAGTGGATGGAAGATCTCTCCCTTGCTCCCTGTCACTCTGCCTTTCAGATACATTTAGAAATAGAGAAGTCTGGCCTTTGTCTGTAGGCCCCTGGATGCAGAGCAGGGGCTGGGAAGGCAACACAGAGAAAAGGACAAGGACAGCAGATGGCATGTGGACACTGAGTGTGACCACGTAGGGATCAGGCAGTCGGTTTGTGCAGCCTGGGGCACAGCTGCCCTCTTAGCAGAGCCTGGGCTTGTTCTAGATTGCTGGGTGCTGGGCAGGGCCTGCTCTGAGGTGGGTGACAAGCCCTACCCAAACAGGAGGTTCAGACACCCAATGGCTATGAGCTGCTGGGGACGGCGCAAGGGTCCTGGGCACCTGAACAGCTGGCAGGCAGTGGGACAGGTGCACAGAGCCCAGGCAGGGCAGGAAACGGGCCAGTCGGGCCGGGTGTGGGTCACTCACAGATGTGTTCTGGCACTGCACACTGGAGCTGTTGAAGCGCAGGGCGGGCACCCTCTGCCCGCTGCCCTGGATGTGCAGGATGCACTCGTAGCCGCGTTGACCAGACTGTGGCTGGGGCAGGTTCTTGGCTTTCAGTGTGATGGGCTTGATTACCTCCACGGGCACCAGGATCTTGTCCACTCGCAGCAGCTGGGGACAGTCCTGGGGACAGAGGGCACGACAGGTCCGTCATCCGGGAAGCCGAATGCTGGCCTTTGCTGACACCACTCAGGTCTTACCAACATAACCTCGAGGAGCCCAGAGCCCTGGCACGGGGGTCAGAGGTCCCAGCAGGGCAAAGCAGGGGACCCTCAGGTTCCTTCTAGGCCTCATTCTGCACTCCTGGAACTCGGGCACTCCCACCACACCTCCCAGCCCTACTTAGACTGCCCCCGCTGGCAGGCACCCCTCCCTGTTGGCCTGCCAAGTCCTAGGGGGCCAAGACTGGGGACAGATGGGCCGCGTGAGACATTCCTCAATGAGGCAAGGCCCTGGCTGCCATTTCTGGCTCTCGACCACAGCGGACCAGGCCGGCAGAGCCTTCCACTTGTGGGTTGAGTCTGACACTTAGGAATACTCTGAAATGCTCTAGAAACTTCTGATGAACTTTGGGGATAGGCTGACCTCAAGGCAATGCCCCTCAGAGCAGAAACACAGCGAGCTGCTCCCAGCTATCAGTCATGGGCACCTGGAGCCTTTGGGGAGGGAAGAGGAGGACCCTGAGGACCACAAGCTTTGTCTGGGGAGGGCATGGGAGGAAGGGGCTGAGCAGAGAGGGGGCTGCTCTGCCCGGGGGGAGAGCTGGCATTCCTGACCCAATGGGCATAGGCAGGAGTGAGGCTTCTGCTGCCCTCAGATTCCTGCCTCGGCGCCGCTGACCGGGATGCGTAGGACAGCTTGCTCCTTGGTAAGCTGCTACCTATAGCACAGTACCCACATCCCTCCTGACCTCACCAGGGGCTCATGGGAGACTCGGCACACTCTGCCTTCTTCCACTGGCCTGTCCAGCAGAGGAAGGCCGAATAGAACCACGGCGGAAAGGACAGCAGATTGCCCAGAGCTGCCCTGTCTGTGTTCCGAAGCAAACACAAACCCAGAAGCTCGCTGGGGGCCTGAGAGGCACTGGGCTTGCACGAGGAGTGCCAGAGCCTGTGCCAGGTCCTTGACGAGCCAGGGAGCCCCGAGCTCATCATAGCCTGCCTTTGACCCTCCACTTCCTCGTCTATCGATTGGATGGGACTCCATCTTATCCAGCCATGAGCCATCCTTGGGCATGGTCTCTTCTGTGCCTCCCATTAGAGTAGAGGAGGGGAAAGGCCGGGCCACGGGGAAACGGAAGGCGTAGGGGTAGGCTCTAAAGGAAGTTTGGAGAAAGGAAGGGAGCCGGAGGAGCAAGGTCCTGGCCCAAGATGGCCCAGCAGAGTAGGGCCCCATTCCATGCCATTGAACTTATCCCTACATTGTATGAGAACAGTTAGTTTTTTTCATTTGACAGGAACATGTCTTTATACTTGATTCATCTGCTTGAATTTTAGTCTTCCCATGTCTAAAATGGAAACTCCAAATACCTGTTCAACCAGCCCAAAGTATAGTATTCAGAATAATTAAGCAAGCTAATGAGCACTGGACAGGCCATGGTGTGGGGGAGGTGGGCCTCCTGGAAGTGGCACCTACCTCCCAGGGAGCAAGCCCTTTTAATATTTGCTACAGAATGGTCATGTGGGCAGCAGAGTCCTGGGTCCGGGGGACAGCATGTGACGGTTGAAGGCTGCAGGTCACGGGGTTCGCCGTGTCCGAGGATTCAGTCGGGGCAAATGCCACACTCCCTCACCTGGCACAATCGGATCCTAGCAGCTAGGGTCACTTCCACGTTTCCCATGGAGGAATCCAGGCACCAGCTGCCTGACGAGTGGCCAAAGCACAGGAACTTGCTTGCAGTGATTGGATCACAGATGAACTTTAGCCCTGACCACAAGTCCTCAAAACCTGCTGCTCTGCTCAGAGAGGAGATTTTCCCAAACTTTCATTGTTCTTTCACAGCTCTTAGCACATGAAAAACACCTGCATGCCACAAGATGGTTTGGAGGCGGCACATGCGGTAAGAGCCAGCCTTCCAGGGAGGCTGCCTTTGCCACTGGCTGCAGGGTGCAGGTGTGCAAAGGGACTGGGGGCTACAGCGGGGAGTAGTGGCTTGGGACTCCAGCAAGCCTCTGAATGCTTGGCACCTGGGGGTGGCTGCCCCTCTCACATTCTGGTCACCACTTAAATGTGCACAAAAGAAGGGCAGCACTGTTAGAGGTAGGGAGAGGGAACACGGAGGCAGCATCTGAAAGCCAGAAAGATGCCTTCCCAGCTAACAGGTCCGGGCACTTCAGCACCGGCTGCTTTGTACAGAGGTTTCATTGGTGATTTAAATAATTGAACAAGGACATAAAGAATGCTGCCTCCGGGGCCAGACAGCCTGGGGAAGGTGGATTTACAGTCCCCAGTGTGTTTATAGGAGGTGAGCTCTAATTCTTCTAGTTGTTACAGCAAGCCTGGGGCGGGGGCGGGGGGGGGGGGTAAGGGAGAGGAAGAATCTATGAGAGAACAGAGCCCGGGGGCAGCTCAGGAACAAGTGACTGGTGGCCATGCCTCCCCTTGCCCAATAACTTCAGCCTCCCGCCGTTGGAGTCAAGGCAGCCCCAGCCACACCAGTCCCCCAAGTTTTCACTCTTTCTCAGACTCGTGGTGCCCAATACACAAATGTCACGCACCATATATTTCCTTGCCGTTCTCTGAGTTTATAATGCCATTAGCGTGATCTACGATGGACTGGTTTATGGAGAGAGAAAGTAATAATACAGAAAGGAAAGACCCAGAACCTTAGGGGAAAGGGTAGCCCAGATGGATGGAAAATGCCACTGCCTTCGTAATTGAATACCTGGGCCAGGGCACGTGCATGGTTTAGACACAAGCTCTCCAGCTGGGCCTGGGCTTCATTTTGGCAAAGGAGAGTGAAGGGCCTGGCTTTTGTCTCCTCTGCAGGAAAAGAAACAGAATCACTAGCGAGGCAGAAGGACTGGATGTCCCTCTCCCGCAAGTCTAACTGGTGAGTCTAGACCTTGGCTCACCTGGTCTTGGAGCATGGGATTGATTTCAGTGCCATGGCACACAGCAGCCCAGGACCCTTCGCTGCCATACGGATCTTCGGTCCTGGAGCCTGCGTGGCCCTTCAGACACCCAGTGCCAGGATCCCAGTCCTGCTGGCAGGTGTCTCCTGGGGCAAGTTGGGGTAGTTATGATGCTGTTGGCAGTGCCCTTCCTTGCAAACCCAACAGCCTGTGCTCACCTCTGCTCTTGCCCCTGCTCTCTGGCGCGAGCCCTCAGTGGAGAGTCAAGAGCTGAGGCATTTCTGGGTGCCTTCTAAGCCTGCAACCCTGTGTGCCAAGCCTTGCTAGCAAAGCCCGTGAGGCCTGGTGCCCAGCGCACAGTGTCAATGGCAGCTCTCTGCTTTTTCCCCTTAGAAGGGAAGCAGCCAATCAGTCCCCAAGGGCAGACTGTTGCCGATGGATTTATTTTTCCATGGAAGTTCCCATTTGTTTTCCCCAAATCATCATTGTTAAGTACACAGGCCTGCTGGGGTGGTCCAGGCTGCCCATGCCAAGAGTGGGCAGGGCAGTGGCTCCTCCAACCGGCAGAGGGGTGGGGCCTGGCTGTCAGCAGCCATCCCAGCAGAAGGCCATTCCAGTGGCTTGGGAGCAGAACCACAGGTCAGCCCAAAGCCAGCTCACCTCTCTCCCGTCCCTGTTCTATTGAGTGTCCACGCTCTGGCAGCTGATGCAAAGATCCAAGGTTGTTATCACAATGGCATCATTAGTTGAAACAAAATCATTCCTTGTAACTGGAATAAAGTTACTATACACGGCATATGTTATTGGGCACTCTGTTTCTAATCATTGTAATAATGTTATAATACTCCCCATTAATATAATAGCAACAATGATCCACCAGTTCTCTGTTCCAGACCAATAACTTCACCTGAACATGCTCTTTGTTCAGGAGGGGGAAGAAAGAGGTAACCCTACATCCCTGCTGACAGTCCACAAAGCCTGGGCTGAACTGGATGAGACAAGCAGATGAAAGCATTCCTGGGGGTCCCCGGTGCCCTGGGGAGATGAAACCTGGCGGCCCTTGGCTAACAAAAAGAACCCTGTCTGCACCATCCCCCACTTTGATGCAGGAGGAAATGAAAACCCAGGGGCTTATGGGGAGACCTGCTGGGGGCCGGTCTCCACCTGCTTGTCAGGGGTTACCACAGGCCAGGAGTCTGAGCCAGGGTTACCCCGTCAGGTGAAGCCGGGAGCCCGAGGCCCTGGCCTGCCCCTCCTTGGGCTGCGGTGCAGGTGCTCCGCAGCTGCTTTCTGCTGGGCTCATCAGAGCTTCGGGCATCATGGAGGCCAATGGTCCCAGGTCACGACCTCTAACTACAGCCCACAGTTCTGTTGTTGGTTATTGGGTCTCGCCTATGGAAATGCTCAGAATGACGGAGGATGAGCAGTCTCTTCCCAGGAGGACTTCTGAGCCCTTCCACAACGCCACTTTCCAGTTGTGTCCTTGACTTGGCTGCTCCTTCCTGTTGCGTCTCACTGTTCCCTCCCAGACACACACACAAGAACATACACCCTGGGGAAAGCAGAGAAAACACCGCTTAACAGAAGCAGCAGCTTGACCTCAAGTGGTTGGAGCAGTCATGGGGGCCCAGGAAGAGGCTGGTAGGCAACATTTCACTGCCCAACACGAGCTGGTCACCTCTGGCTCTTCCTCCATGTTCACATTCAACAGGGCCCTAGTGTTGACCTGGCTGAGCACAGCCTGCACGCAGCCTCCTTAGAGTACCCTTCTCTCAGAATCAGCAGACACCCAGCACAGTCGGACCAGCGGTCATTATACCCAACCACGTGACAGGGCAGACACAGACAACTCCAAGTCCCTCCGGAGCCTTTCCCTGCGCAGCCTGCCGGGCTCGTGTTCACTGACAGACCTGAAGGGTGGCTGGGGCAGGTGGGGCCTGTTCCATGTTCCTCTACTGGTCTCGGGCCTGTTGGGGACCCCAGGAGCTATGAGTCTCCCCACTGCCTTTGCTAGGGCCAGGCAGAGGCGGGGTCCTGGCATCGCCCTGGGGACACCGATGGAATCTTGCTTTCTTCTCTCCCAAGCATTTTCTCCCTGTTTCTGAGCAGATGCAGGCTCCTTTTACACATTTACAAGAAAGAAACCTGGGACAAGAGGAGAGACTTGAAAACCTCCTTCAAGGTAATTAAAGGATAAAGGGCCTTTGCTTTCCTTTTATTCCTGGGCCTCTCTCCACACAAAGAACCTCTGCTTAGAAAGCCAGAGAGTCTGAACAACTGCACTCCCATGAGGTGCCTGGCAGGCTACACACATGAACAGCACAGGGATGCTGCCTGGCAGGCTACACACATGAACAGCACAGGGATACTGCCTGGCAGGCTACACACATGAACAGCACAGGGATGCTGCCTGGCAGGCTACACACATGAACAGCACAGGGATGCTGCCTGGCAGGCTACACACATGAACAGCACAGGGATGCTGCCTGGCAGGCTACACACATGAACAGCACAGGGATGCTGCCTGGCAGGCTACACACATGAACAGCACAGGGATGCTGCCTGGGGCCCTGCTGCCCCTGGCCAGGGTGGACCCTACAGCCCTCCTGCTTCTGATTCACCATCCAACCTTTCGCCAGCTCTTCGTACCACGTATGCCTGCTGGCTGCCCGGCCCACCCTCTCCTATGGCCTTTGGAGCCATTTGTCTTTGTGAAACTTGTGTAGAGGATGGTGCTGCATGGGGACGATGCACAATCTCTTCATGCTTCCTTCCGAAACCTTTGAGCTTCGTGTGACAACCTTTCCTTCTAGAGTGAACTGCTCAGCCCTCAGCACCCAAGAGGGGTAGGATTTTCTGAGGGCAGGAACTAGTGCGATCTCATGTGCTCTGTCAGGAAGCCCACCCAGTAGCTGTTGGAACAGGTGTCTGTCCATCTTCCTTCTAAGCCTCAGATACAAGACAGCTTCTCTCTTCTCATGAAGGGGCTGGCCAAGGCTTCCTAGTGGGGTACAAGTCTGTGAGCAGGGGTGACAATACTGTGAGGGGGTCTCTGTCTTTCCAATGTTCCTGCTGTCCCTGAGACAGTCCCTGCATTTGCTCCACCTGGACAGCCCTCTGCTGACACAGTTCTGGGGCTTGCCAAATGGTCAGGGCACCTGTGTGTATGTGTCTTTGAGTATATGGGGGAGTGGACAGGGGGAGGGGTTCTGGGAGCACAGCCAACACTGGTGGGGGTGGGGATGGTGCTGGAGCCTGCCTCAGCCTAGGTGGGCTGAGAGAGGGCAGGCCAGGCTGGCAGCAGATCTGAGCCACGGCTGGACAATTCAACAGCATCCAAGCAACACTGCAGACCTGCCATTGCCTTGTTTTCCCTCTGTGTACTACTCTGCCCAGCAATATCACGCAGCACGCCTCCTGCCCAGAGCCGCCAGCCCACCAGCCAGGGCCACACAGGCTCCTGGAGACACGGCCAAGGCTAGCAGGGGACTGTCCCCACAGTTGTCCATGCAGTTCTCCTGGAGGTCCTGGTCTACAGACTTAGGTTCTAAGAGAGCCGGTGATGTCAACTGTGGCCATTGAGAATTTTGGAGGAAAGGAACAAACGTTAGGAGGGAAGAGGACAAGGTCTTGGCTGTGCAGAATACCTCTCTGGCTTGCTCTGTGATACTTCAGCCCATCAGACACCTGTGAGCATCCTTAGAAGGTCAGGCTTGGCATGGCAGTGGGAAGTCGTGCCTCTCCCACACACTCTCAGGTGGAGCAGAGGCTACCAGCTGGGAACCCATCCAGGCTTGGGCAGATGTGACTCTTTGGTCCTTGATCTTTGTTGACTCAACTCTGCCCTATGACCTGCGTTCTGAGGGGCAGTCCCAGTTCTTGACCACAGTCCTGCTGGGCGCTTGCAATGATTGCTAAGATATACCCCTCTCCCAGGGAACTCCCTGGCAGAGCAGAGGGTCCTCCTGATGAGAGACTTAGCAGACACCCCCTGGGGCAGGCCCAGAACTTACAGCCCAGGGGCAGAGCTCAGCTTGGTTGCTGTCTTCATGGTGTGCTTCCTCCAAGAGCCAGGGTTGGGGACTGCAGGGTAGTCCTGGGTGGTGGTGGGGGGTCTTACTTGGGTTAATCCTCCAAGGGCCCACCTGCCTGTGTGTCTCAAGCTCACTCACCACTCTGGAGACCTACCTCAGGCAGCTTCACTCGGCCTTCCTGGAAGGAGCAGGTCTTGGGGTCGTGGGTGCACACGTGCCTGTATTTGCACCAGTGGCAGCGGTAAGGACTCTCCACGCAGGACAGGCAGCTGCATGTACAGGGAGGAGGGACAGAACACAGAGCCTGCTGAGCTTGAGCCCGGGTGGGACACAGAGTCTGCTGAGCTCGAGCCCAGGTGGGACACAGGGCCTGCCACGACACAGAACCTGCCAGGACACAGGGCCTGCTGAGCTCGAGTCCGGGCGGGGCACAGTGAGCTGGAGCCCTGGCGGGACACAGAGCCTGCTGAGCTCGAGCCTGCAACTAAGGCGTGTAGTGTCCACAGCACCTAAAGATCCCTCCCTTCAGCCCCAGCCTGCTGTTCTATGAGGCCAAACCTGTTCCTCCCCGGGCCTCTCTCTGTGTCTGCAGCCTGGAACTTCCTTTGCAAACAGAAACAATAAAGTAGAGAGGCTTGCCCGGAGACACCTGGGAGCTGGGGCAAGCCATAGTCAGGTTGCCAGTCAAGTGCCCAGGCATCTTGGCAAGCAGGGGTCTGCACGGCCTGACCGGTGGAGAGACACAGCACTCTAGGCTCCCACGCAGCAATCAGCTTCCTTCTCCCTCTCTCCCCCAACAAAGGCCACTTCACAAGAGCGCTGACACCCAGGCCCCTTCTCCCAGAAACTCCAGTGCCCTGGTATTCCGATGTAGGCCTTCACGGTCCTAGACCACTACCCCTACACTGTGGACTAGGTGTGGTCACCACAAGTGGGATCCGTACTCCACTTGGCTCTTCCAACATCTGGAACCCACAGTCCCTTCCTGCGCTGGCCCTCTCCCCAGGCATCGGTGTGGGGAGGTTTCCTCTCTGAGCCTGTCTTCCATGACTCAGTGCTGCTGATGTCTCTGGGCCAGTCCTGGTTTTGTGTCCAAGATTCCATCTCAGTTTTTCACTGTCTGGATCTCCCAGCAAGGCCACAGGTCATGACCTCAGGTGGGCAGGACCTGGACTTTGGGTTTTACACCCACCTGAGTCCTCTGTCTCTGAGGAGTTCTGCCTTGGCTGCATCTTTGCCTGGAGAAGATGCTTGCAGTGTGCTTGTGGACTGGCTGTAAGGCCCACATGGGGCGCCATTTGCCTGAGCAGAGGGTCAAGACAGGCAGGAGTGATGTGGCTTCCAAGTGGTACAGCCACTGGAGGAGAATCGCAGGGTTGGAGAGTCTCATTCATGCTACCTTTGGGGGAACCGGATGGCTCCTTTCTTAGGGCCCCAGAGGGCTAAGCTCTGGACTCACAGATGCTGCTCTCGGATTCCACCAGCCCAGGACCCTCAAATGTCTGTGGTCACACTGAGTGCTGTATAAAGGGGAGCCACAAAACAGGGACTTAGAGCAGGCAGGACCCCTGGAGGCTGAAGTCTATTGTGTGCAAACTGCTCTGTAGAACCCTGGGGAGCATGGTGGAGGGGGGGGGTTCCTGGAAAGAGGGGTTCCAGGCCCTCCACTAAGGTAGTTCCCACTTCCTGTTGTGTAGATTGGACTTCCCTCCTGAATTTCAGCTAAAGAAAGGTTTCTAAGGTTTAAAAATAATGGCTTATACATCTACAGTCTGGTGCAACCCCATCATTTCATAGAATAAATAATCACGTAATCACAGTGGAAAACACGAGCAGTGTGCCAACAGTGGCCCAGATGTGGCCCACACAGCCACCCTGCTGGCCAGCCTGAGGCTAGCACCTACATGGTGTGGCAGCCTGCACTGGCTTAGAGTGGACAGTGTTCCTCCCCCTCGCTAGGCTTACAGAGGACACAGGACACAGAGTGGTCCAACTCCAGAACTGGCGCCTCTGCTACCCACGCCTGCCATGGGGAGGTACGTAGGCCTCACAAAGCAAGAGCCAGAGGTTGCCTCCCCTGCCAGCAGCCTATACCTCTCCACCCCCTTGGGGCCCTGGCTGGCCCGTGTCTCAGCTGGGACTGCAGAGGGGCCGAGCACTCCAACAAGTTGTCAACAACCCGTCACCCCTGCCTGGCTCACACACACTGTGGCCCCTCTCCTTGCCCAGACCCCACTCCTTGGCCCATGGTGTGGCTGCTGTGTTCTCGAGGTAGGCTCACACAGAAGAAAGACTGACGACACCAAATGGCCCGCTTGGCCAGGAGGGCTCCACCCCACCAGGTCCTCACTCTTCTCCTCCGAGTCTCTTTCCACTCTGACCGCCAGAGAAGTCTGCCTCCGGAGCTCCAGGCAGTGACTCCTTGGGCCCGGGGAGGCAGGATCTGCCCACCTGCAGAGGGGCGGGACACTTACGAGTTGTGGACACTGCAGTTGTAGAAAACAAAGCTGGTACTGGCAAAGGTCATGCCCGTCTCCTTGGACTTGAGCTGCAGCTGCACCACGTGGTGGTCTCCTACAAGGCAGGGCCGAGCCAGGAGGTCAGGGAGGCCAAGGCCGCACCCCTCAAGGCTACTGTCAACTCCAGCAGCCCTTGAACTCAGCACTGTCCGCCCTTGACAGTCCCTGCAAGCAGCATTTGCATGGGGCGGTTCTAGCCTTTTCTCTGCTGAGTCACTTGCCTCCCCCTGCTCAGTTGTTCATCTCCTCCTCACACATGCACACACACTCTGACAGGTGTTCCGATGTGCACGCACATGCACACTCTCCTTGCCAGCCTCCCAGCATTACAAGCCATGGGCAAGGCTTCGCATGTGTGTTCACACCCTGCTCACTCCCTAGGTCTATAATGGGAGATCCTGTTCTGACACCCCCTCCCCGAGGGGCTCCGGACTCCCCAGGGACAGGAGAGCCTGGGAACCCCAGCTGGCGCCAGGGAGGAGCTGGAGCCCATGTTTAATTCACAGCTTTGACCCCAGGCCCACACCGCCAGCCTTGTTCCCTGCCTTCCCTGAGAGCCTCATTAATCAATCAGCGGGGAACGATGTGACAAGCCCAGGTGGGAGGGACGATGCAGAATCAATCTGCCTGGTCCAGGCTTGTCCTCCTGTCCCCCACCCCTGACAGGGCTGAACCTCTGGCCATGAGTAAGAGGCAGCTTGGCAGGGGCAGAATCAGGACACAGAGTGGGAAGACCATTGTCCAGGGTTAGGGACCCCATAGTGTAAGAGGAAGTCCTGGCTTTCTGTGCTGCACCCCCAGGCCAGCCCAGGTGGGCAGAATCGTACCAAGTGTTCTATTGTTGGCCTGGCCTCTACCACCCTTCCTTGTAACTGCGCCCCATCCAGGATGAGATGGACTCTCCAAAGCTGAGCTGGGCTGAGACGGGAAGCTTGCGACCATTCCAAGGGCAATGGAGGAAGCCTTCCTTCCCCTCTTTCCTCTGACCCGGCAGGGCCTGTAGGCCTCCTCATTCCACCCACATCTGCTGTGAGCTCTCATGGCTTTGCAGAGGCAGGACGCAGGCCACCGGGTTTGTCTCCTGGGGCTGCTCACCATGCTCGGTGATGATGCGGGGTACCTCTTTGGCCGCAGGAGAGTAGCACTGGATCTGGTTGCCAACCACCAGACCGTCCATCTCTGACAGGTCCTCGAAGGTGCAGTTGACCCCGGCTGACAGCTCTGGGACATTGTACGTCTCCAGGACCAGCTACAAACAGTCAGGCAGGAGGAAAGAGAGCGGGAAGAAGAAATGGGGGGAGCGTGGCAGGGCAGGAAAAGAGAGAGATGAAGAGAAAGAAGGAGAGAGTGGGAGAGATGGGGTAGAGATGGGGAGATGACAGAGAAAGAGATGAAGAGACAAAGAGAGGGAGGGAGAGACAGAAGGAGAAATGGAGAGGGGGAAGGAGAGAGAAGACGAGAAAGGAAGAAAGGAGAATGAAGGGGAGAGAGAAGGAGTGAGAGAAACAGAGGAGGGAGAAATGGGAAGACGTGGCGTAACGAAGGACATAGGGTGAGCAGAGGGAAGAGACCCAGGTCACAACGAAAACGGTTAGAGGAGGTGAAGGGATATGAAGACCAAGACAAACCCCATTAGAGTCTGATGGATTTGGCCCCAGCAAAGGGACGTGTTTAGGGGATCTATGAGGAGAGACGACCCTGGCAGCACTGAGGGACTGTGGCTCAGGCGCCTCTGCCAACAGCCAGTGCCTGTGCTGGGACTGGGAAGCCATGAGTTTGCCCTTATCTGCCCCTGCACCCCCTCACGAGTGTAGCCCTCCTTCCTTTCTCATACCCTCCGTCACTCTGGGCCATTTTCTGGCTTCCCAGTCACTCACTGTAAGGCAGTCTATCCTTCAAATTCCTGGGCATGTCCCCTTCTGCATCCCTGCTGCATAGCTCTCTAAGCCCCTTGCTTTGGTCTTGACCTGCACTTGCTGACCAGGCTGGGCCCAGCTCTCCCTGTGACACTTGAGCTCTGGTATCTTGTGGATAGGTGAGTTCTTCCCGGCACCCCCGGACTCTAGCCTGGGGCCCTTACCAACACGTTGTACTGAGAAACAGAGATATTGTTGGGATGGACTGTGAGCCGGACACATTGCTTCATTTCCGAGGCAAACCTGCGGGGCTCCCTGGACCGCTCACACCGTTCCTTGCGAGAGCACCTGCAAGGGACAGACATACCAACGGTCATCTAAGAGATAGCACAGGGCCCAGGCAGGGACCAAGACAGGGGCCGGAGTGAGAAAGACGCCAGGGACCAAGTCAGGATGGGAGGCAGCCCTGAGCTACGAGGACTACGTGAGCACTGCAATTGCAACCATGATGGTGACTAGCACATGGGGGCTTGCTAAGGTCCTGTGATAAAGGCTTGCCTCATGTGTTGTGTAAGTCTCCCCACAATCGTGTGGCAATCCCCAACTTACAAGTCAGGAGACTGCAGGAAAATGTGGGTAACATATCCAATCAGATAATGGCAGTGTTCACACACAGATAAACTCAGCTCCATGCCACTGTCCTCCACCTTCTGGAAGTTTCTACAGTTTCCAGTAAGAGACAGACGGGTCTCTCTCTCTCTCTCTTTCTTTCTCTCTCTCTCTCTCTCTCTCTCTCTCTCTCTCTCTCTCTCTCTCTCTCTCTCTCTCTCTCTCACACACACACACACACACACACACACAGTGGCTGCAGACTAAATCCATTTTCCCCATCCACCTCAATACCCCTTTCATATCCTCATGGTGATTTAAACATCTCCCACCATCCCTTTCTCCAAGTTAACTGCCTTCCACTGGATATTTCTGCAAATTGCTGGACAAAGACAAGCTGACGAGCTCTCTGGGATGCTGCCCGGAAACTCCATGCAAGCAAAGGTCAGACCCGGGCCTGGCCAGCCCCGGCTCTCCCCGGCTCTCCCCGGCTGGCCGGCAGCAGCCAGTGTGTCTGCCTCCGAGTCTCGGGAGGTAATTTACCAGGCCAGCTCCTTCACGAGGACTCCATTACCTTCAGCCATTAAGCTAATGTTATGGACCTTTCCAGAGTGTCAGCCCTGACATCACTATTAACAGTGTTATTACTCCCATTAACGGCAGACCCAGAGAGATGGTAGGGGCCTGAATTATTCACCGACTCCCCAACTTTGAAGTTCCCATTTCCAAGAGCAATTGGCAGGTCAGAAAATGTCTTTGATTAAATGATGAAGGGAGTTGGGGTTGGAGGGAGGCAATGGAGTGCTTCCGAACCAAACATCAGCTGCTGCTGCCAATGGGCTCAGAGGGAAGACTCTGCGCTCCTCCAAGGATGGCTGTCGCGCTGGAGAGCTCAGGCAGGTTCCACCTGCACGGCTCAGGACTTCCGGAGGGCAGGGGCTGCCTGTGGCACTGATCCTGAGAGCCATCGATCAGCAACTCATCTCAGCCCTGGCCCTGAATTCAGATCTCCCCCGAGAAGCCACCTGTCGTGTACAGTTATAGCTCTCTATCTGTCCTCTTGGGCAAATTCTGTAAACACTTGGAGCCTCAGTCATCTGATCTGTGAAATGGGAACAAAACAGGCTGCAACAAAGACTATACGAGATTCTGCATGTCAAGCACTTAGAACGGAGCAGAGCTCCCATTAAACCCTCAAGCAGTGCTGGCTGGCGCTGCCGTCCATCCGTTCTCCGCATTGCTCACGCAGCTCCTTCCAGCTGCAGCTGACACCCGAAGCACAGCTCTGTTCCCAGACCAGCCCGGGGGACAAGGCACACACAGATGAAAGCGACAGTTGTGACACCTCTCGGAATGAGGGAGGGGCAGGCCTGGGCCAGGCAGAGAGCAGGGGCAGGCTGAGCTGTCAAAGGGGATGGAGGACCCACTGTCCTGGTGGAAAGTCAAGTTGAAGGTCAGAGGCAAGGATGTTTTGACATTTCTACCATCCTTCAGGGCCTGGGGGGTGGAGGCCGCAGATGCCCAGGAGCAGACAATTGACCTTAACTTGGACAGGATAGTAGCAGGGGCCGAGCACGCGCCTCCTGACATTGCACAGGGCTCCCCAAGCGGAATGGGCTGTGTTTCCAGGACTCCCAGCAACAGCTGTGGAAAGTGCACAGGGCTCATTCTCCACGCTGGGCTGGGGAACGGCCGAAGAGGCGGTGGGAAGCTTCTGAAGCCTTCCCTCAACTCCACTTGGGACACCCCGGCCCTGGGAGGGGAGCTCCTACTTCGTCCATTCCCACATCACATCACGTGACTCTGAATTTTCAGACATTCGTTTTGGCGACCACCGCAATGGTCACTCCGCTACAGCGGGCCAGCGGGAACGGGCAGGTCCCTAGAGCCGGAGTCCACACCTGCCCGCCTCTTCCCTCCCAGCCTCATTGCACATTCCTCTGCCGGGCAGGCCCAGACCAGAGGTGCTAACTGTGCCCCAGCAGGGGCTATTATCCAAGCCAGTGGTTCAATGAGATTATGCTCTCTAATGAAGCAGCTACCACAGGCCTCCCCTAAGCCTGAACCTGTGCTGCTGGAGAAATCCCAGCCAAGTGGAAAATTAGAAGGGAGAGGAGTGGAGAGGGGAACGGGGAGAGGATGAGGGAAAGGTGGGTGGTGATTAAGTTCTCTTAAAATTATTTCCTAAATGTGGTGATGGAAATAAGCACCCCCAGGGAAGCTAGGCAGGCAGTTTCGTTTGGAGAGGGGGCTCTTCAAAGCCGATCGGCAAGCCTGTGGGTGGAGGGCCTTGCTGGCCAGTCTGTGTCGGCAGGCCCTCCAGCATGCCCCCCAATCGGCAGGCCCTCCAGCATGCCCCCCAATCGGCAGGCCCGCCAGCAAGCCCCCCAATCGGCAGGCCCGCCAGCAAGCCCCCCAATCGGCAGCCCCTCCAGCAAGCCCCCCAATCGGCAGCCCCTCCAGCAAGCCCCCCAATCGGCAGGCCCTCCAGCATGCCCCCCAATCGGCAGGCCCTCCAGCAAGCCCCCCAATCGGCAGGCCCTCCAGCATGCCCCCCAATCGGCAGGCCCTCCAGCAAGCCCCCCAATCGGCAGGCCCTCCAGCAAGCCCCCCAATCCTTAACCTTCCACGCCGGCCCTGGCCTCTGCTTCAAGTGCACCATCTTGGGGATCTGTGTGTGCAGCATCCAAGACGGGACAGGCACTAGAGGGCCCTCCCCAAGAGGGCTGACTGCGTGCCACGCGGGGAGAACACAGGGGCATCTTGGGCACGAGGAGGCACTGATGCTCTTCAGGAACACGCAGAGGCAGAGCTGCCTGGCTTGGAGGCAGCTGGATCAGATGGGTCGGGCAGACGTTCTGGGGGAATGGGCATGCGAGGCAGTTCTTGGATGAGGGATGAGGAGCGCACAGTTAGAATGCCAGGATCAAGTGACTGACACCAGGTCTCGCGGAAACCTCACGTTTCCGTTCAACACTTGGTTGAACCCCCAAAGAGGCTGAGCTTGTCCAAATTGAGGATTTCAAATGAAGACACCTGAAGCTCAAATTCTAAAACTCCTTGGTCTCCAAACTGACATCACAAGTGGAAACTCCATACCATCAGCCTTTGTTTCATGCACAAAATTATTAACGTAAAGAATTAAGATGGGGCCCAGCACAGTAGCCTAGTGGCTAAAGTTATCACCTAGTATTCGCCGGGATCCCATATGGGCGCTGGTTCTAATCCCAGCAGCCCTGCTTCCTGTCCAGCTCCCTACCTGTGGCCTGGGAAAGTAGTCGAGCACGGCCCAAAGCCTTGGGACCCTGCACCCACATGGGAGATCTGGGAGAAGCTCCAGGCTCCTGGCTTCAGATTGGCTCAGTTCTGGCCACTGAGGTCACTTGGGGAGTGAATCAGTGAACGGAAGATATTCCTCTCTATCTCTCCTCCTCTCTTTATATCTGACTTTCCAATAAAAATAAATAAATCTTAAAAAAAAAAAAAAGAATTAAGATGATCTCTAGGTTGCATGTCGATGGTGCATCAGAAACAAAGTTTTTGTTCAGACTCAAGTCCCAGCCCCAGATCCCTCATCAGCATGCAAATGATTCCTAATTCAAGTGGAACAAAGCAAAATCCAAAATATCTCTGGTCTCCAGCGTCTTACACAAGGAATCCTCTACCCGTATAATAATTTTCCCTCCTTCTCAAGGGGCTAATCTCATGACCCCTACACCTTCTCTGAAGACTCAGAGTCCACCTGAGCGCTTCTGGTATCAGACCCACCCACACCTGCTGCAGGCAGCAGAGGACCCAGCAGGAACCGGCAGGTGCAAGGCCAAGGGCTTCTGAAGCTGCAAGTGGCCCTGCCCGTCATGATCACCTTTAGTGAAGCCTTGCTGCCTGCACCGACAAGCCCTTTCCACTATGAGGCCCAGGTCAGTTCTTTGCCTGCCTTCATTTCAGCCAAGCTTCCAATGAGCAATTAAACCTTGCGGGTGGGTAAAAGGGGCCTGGAGAGGGGACTTCAGGCTATACGGAGTGGTTGCCAAAGAGAAAGTGAGGTGGGACCTCCTCTCTCTTCCCTTTGATACACGGTGCTTATTGGAAACCCTTTAATCCTGCCCCGAGGTGAGGTAGGCAGGAGGGAGTGGGGACAAGGACAGAGTGGAGGGCGGGGAGGAGCAGGAGGAGGAAGAGCAGAGTCAAGGCACGTGGTAGCGGAGTCATCCAGCAGGCAACAAGAGGAGTCTCCCAGGACCAGACACATGTCCCACTGTTACACACGTTGCTTCTGGCCAACTCTGACTACTGTTCAACACCAAGGATCCGCGAGCTGCCTGAGCTGGGCTGTGTGCACACAGACTCCGCCAGATATGGGAGTGGGGAGGGCAAGGGTCAGCTCTCGTCCTGCCCTCCACCCTGGTAGAAAACAGGAAAGCAAGGGAATCCTGGGCAGGAGCCCACACCCACCCACCCAGGGGCTAGTCTTCCAAAAAGGAAAAGCCTGGGAAGAGTTTAGGTGGCGGGGGTCAGAAAGAGGGACCTCGCAAAAGCTCATCTGATCTCTCCCCTGGGACATCACAGGCTACAAGAGCCTCCAAGGAGTGATGCTGATGTCTTTCTAAGGCAGCATCAGAGCCAGTCGACGTGGTCGGTTCTGCAGGAAGGCACCCGTTACTTGCCGAGGCCTAGATGGGTCGCCTCTGCCTGGGCCTGGAGTCCTGCGAGGAGGGCCAAGGGAAGGGAGGCCAAGGGCATGCGTTAACCTTCACCCAAGCCAGCGCAAGGGAAGGCCCTGGGAACAACGGCTCACGGTGCCAAACACCGCCTTCTGTGCTGAAGCTGGACTTAGAAGCAGGTGAGCCAGAGGACAGGGTCAGGGGCTGTGGCAGAGGGCACATGACCCTCCGCACTCCAGGGTCGCGGGGAGCAGTTTATGCGAATCGAGGACAGCAAGAAGGAGGACTGAAATTACAGAAGCATTTCTCATGCCTGTTCTGTCTGCAGCCCACCTGGATCTCCGTAGTACAAATAGCCATTCAGACGTTGGTGACACCTGCTACAGACGCTCCACCCTTAAACTCTGCAATCACAAGTGCGCACCTGCCGCTTGGCTTCTAGTTCTCACTCCGCCTCTCTTGCTACTGGTCTGTTTCTTTCTCACACACCCATCCCCTCACCCCTTGGGCTGTCACCACCATCTGTCCCCACAGCCAAGGGGATTATCTGCAGAAATGACTGAGAAAGCAGACTGTCTTGACACACGTGAAGGAAATGGCTTCTGCTGCCCTTTCCTGTGGGCTTCCTGAGCGTTAGACAGGCTGGATCCCGTAGCAAAAGCCAGAGGCCTTTATTCAGCTCAGGGTCTTGCCAGGGTGGGCCCGGCCCAGGGGCTGCACAGACCACAGCCTACAGCTCCCAAGAAGCTTCAGAAAGAGACAGTCAAGGTTTGTGTCCTTGAGCCTGGTGCACGGCCTAACCCGGAGGGAGAAATACACAGGGCTGAGAGACCTGGGGACACAGCCTGGCCTGGTGCAGTGGCGCACGCACACACATGCACACACTGGTAAGGTGTGCAAACTTCAGAACAGGACACATTGCTGGGCTAAGCAGGCAGGGCCAGGGCACTCTAGCAGGACCACCCACCACATGGGGCAACACAGTAGTGTGAGGCCGTTGCACACACAGGAAGAGATGTGTGCACAGCTGGAACTGCAGCTAAGGCACCAGCACCAGGGCCTCGTTGATCTGTTTCCCCCAGCCTGCTCAGGGCTCCCCGTGGCCCACTCCACAGGCTCCACAGCCACCAGGCACTGGCACTCATCTTCAGCATCTCCCTTGATTCTGAATGGGTTCAGCAAGAAGGGCAAGAGGGCATTGCCACATCCAATTCACAGGAGAGGGAACAGGCCCTCAGAGCTTCCCTTAATGAACTCAAGGACTCATCCTTCCTGCTGGTGTCCTTGGTCTAAGGAACCATGCCTGTTCCTAGAAAAGGTGTGTCGGGGCTGGTGCTGTGGGGGACCCTGCGGTGCCAGCATCCTCTATGGCTGCAAAGTTGGTCTTGTCTGCTCCAATTCTGACCCAGCTCCCTGATAACACACCGAGAAAAGCAGCACAAGATGGCCCAAGTGCTTGGGTCCCTGCCACACGTGAGGCAGGGCTGCACGGAACGCCTGACTTGCAGCTTGGCTCAGTCCTGGCCGTTGCAGCTATCAGAGGAGTGAGCCAGAAGATGATTTTTCTGTGCCTCTCTCTCTCTAACTCTGCCTTTCAAATTCATCAACATTAAAGGGGGACACATTCAGCTTTCAGAGACACCCTGGGGGAGAGGGGACAAGGTTCACACATGCTCCATTGGTCACATCCTGTGTTTAAATGCGTGTCCAACTCACAGTGTCAAGTTGTGGTGTTGGTAGCTATGTGGGTACCAGACTCTACCTGAGTGGGGTCCAGCTCTTGGTGGCTCTGCAGGTAGTGAAGTCAGGGGTCCTAGAACCCCAAAGGCCTTTAGCTTCCCCCAACAAGGCTGGTCCAGCTGTTTATCCTCTCAGTTCATTTGCCAAGCCAGCATCTGTCTTTCCTATAAACTATTGCTAATGTTCCATCTGCCAGAGAATATAATAGCACAAGAGAAGGTGTGTTGGGGTGCTGGGCACAGAGCTGAGCTGTCCCAACTTAGTGGTCTAGGTCCATGTGCTCTGACACCTGGGCTGAGAGTGGCTATGATGACAGAGCAAGGGTCCTCAGGTGCTACAAACATCCTCAAACTAAAACAGTCCATGGAGACATTGCAGGGTAATGTTGACCGGATGATGAGCCAGAAGATGGGCTGTACCTCAGTCCCACATGAACCTTGAAAAGCCCAATGCCTTGTCCCTGGCCAGTCACTGAGGAAAGCCCAGGGGCTGCTCCTCCGCCAGCACCCAGGCTACAATTCTCCAGGGTGCTCATGACGCCGCCCTGCCACACCCACACATCTCTTGTGGTGATGGGGAACTTTACGAGGAAGACAGCAAGAGCCAGGAAGGGAGGTGCCATTTGCAAAGGATGCAAGGATGGAGGATGAGAAAAGGCAAGGAGAGGAGGGTGGTGACAGGTGACAGGAAGTGGGAGGCAAGCGTTGTCTGCCCACTGTACTCACGTGTTGTGGAGCACACACCAGCCACAGTGGGGATCGCCCGAGCCCAGGCACTCGCTGCAGCTCTGGTACTGACCACAGGACTCCACGGGCACTCTGGTGAGCTACAACAGAAGGTCAGGGACGAAAACGGTCAAGTTTGGCAAAACACTCAATGCCCACCTGAGCAAATACTATCAACACAATGTGTGTGTCGTTCCCCTACCCCAAACATTACGGAGGAATCAAAGTGTAGGGCACCCCAGAGCCCAGGGTCTTGAGTGACTGGCCTGGAGATGGGGTGACACCCCAGAGCCCAGGGTCTTGAGTGACTGGCCTGGAGGTGGGGTACCACCCCAGAGCCCAGGGCCTTGAGTGACTTGCCTGGAGGTGGGGTGAACCCCAGAGCCCAGGGTCTTGAGTGACTGGCCTGGAGGTGGGGTGACACCCAGAGCCCAGGGTCTTGAGTGACTGGCCTGGAGGTGGGGTGACACCCCAGAGCCCAGGGTCTTGAGTGACTGGCCTGGAGGTGGGGTACCACCCCAGCAGCCAGGAAGGAAAGCTGCCTACGATTTTCTTGGGAGCCTGTGGGGGTACAATCTTCATGGAGTGCATGTTAAAGTCACAAGAGGTATTTACTGCAAAGTGTATATTCTCCCAATACCCAAATCCCAAAATGTCCCCCTGTGGATATCCATTCATGGTGCTTGCTTCCCCTCAGTGCAGTCAAAGCCAATGCCCAGGCTTTCTCCACTTCTGGCTTCCTTCCAGCCCCTCGCCCAGCCGGCACGGGTCCTCCTCTTCCAGGGAGCCTTCATCCAAGACTGAGCCCTTCTGCGTCTGCCCCGGCCTTTGACAAGGTGGCAACACTGCATGCTGCTGTCTGCCCACTCTTCTTTCCCTGCCCCATTGGCCAACTGGCTCTGGACGCTTCTCACTCTGGTGTTTTCAAAGAGCAGTTGCTGCTAGACGCTTCCTCTCCAACCCAGAATCTTTATATTAGCTTTCGGCAGCCACTTGTTAATGTAAAACATTCCACATGACATTTTTGCTTAGTCCAGATGCTTCCATTTCCGGCCTGCCCTGAAAAATCTTCTGAATTCCTTTGTTCTTCATGTGGCTTTCCCTTGATGTCTCTTTAAGCGACTTTCCAATCCCCGCTGCATAGTATGTACTCAATAACAACACAGTGGATCAAACGTGATCTTTACTTTCTACTTGTAACCCAGGTCTTTCTTCTCCATTTGGCCAATTTCTTCCTTACAAGCACTTTGTTTTTTTTAATAATCCCTTTTCCATTTGGAATACCTTTTTATGTCAGTGCAGGGCTTCCCACCCAATCTTATAGCTAGAGTTAAGAAAATTTGATGTGTTCGCCTTTTTTAGTTTTCCACCATCAGATACCAGGCAAAAACAATGATGCCCCGTGCTGGCCTGGCTGAGCCCGTCTGCTGCTTGCAAGAGCCTGCAAGAGCGGTGGCTGTGTGCGCCCCGCTGCTTCTCAGGGTCTGCCTCTCTATAATTATGTCCACTTGGCAGGGGTGACTTGTAACTCACACACAGGCAAACTGGCACTGGTGCTTACTCGATTAGCGTTGAAACTCTGTTCTGGAATTAGTGAATAATTAATTCCAAACCTCACAGTACCTCTTTCCCTTTAATTCTCTTATTCCCTTTCTATATATGTATACGCATGCTCCCCATGTACATGCAGGAGTGTGCTGCACCTTGAGTTCTTTCGAGCCCCTCTCTAGTCTCCACTTCCTGTCCTCACAGCTTTGCCCTTGAGCTCAGCAAACTCTGCACCTCTTCCCCTGTCTGTCCTACAACCTGAAATTCATCTTTGGACCTCTGCCTGTATTCATGATTTTTTGTATTACCATTATTCTATTCATTTGAAAGCCAGTGAGAGCGACAGAGAAGGAAAGACAGAGAGAAAGGGATTTCCCTCCTCTGGTTCCCTCCCTGAACGGCTGCAATGGCTGACCAACACCAGGAGCCGGGAAGTCCATTGTGTCTTCTGCATGAGGAGGTGCGGGGAGCTAAGCACTTGGCTCACCTTCCACTGCCCTCCCAGACATGTTAGCAGGAAGCTGGACTGGAACTGAAGCAGCCTACTTGGACTGGCACTCCATAGAGGATGCTGCAATGACAGGTGGCAGTTAACCCAGCTACCCCACGTCTTCTTGACCGACTTGACAATCTGTCTTCCGTATCACCCACCAGACCCACAGGTGTCCAGCAATTGCTCTTGCTGCCTTTTCCATCTCACTGCTGTTCCTCCCTCAGCTACCACAGTGAGTCATGTGAGTATATAAACCATGATTCTGAAGCCAGAGGACAGGGAATCCCAGGAGTGGGTGGTTGGTAACGAGGTCCTTAAACAACAGCCAACATTTCCAAAGCCTACTGGAAGTTGGATTGTTGTCACTTTATATTTTTATGCATACTCATTGATGTATGCCCATATTTAAAATAGGAGATATATTATTATTTAATAAATGCATTGGGCCAGTGCTGTAGCTTAGCAAGATAAGCCTCTGCCCACAGCACTAGCATCTCATATGGGCACCAGTTCTAGTCCCAGCTGCTCTACTTCTGATCCAACTACCTGCTAATGGCCTGGGAAAAACAGCAGAGGATTATTCAAGTGCTTGCACTCCTGCATCCACGTGGGAGGCCTGGAAGAAGCTCCAGGCTCCTGGCTCAACTCTGGCCACTGCAGGCATTTGGGAAATGAACCAGCAAATGGAAGATCTCTTGCTCTTTCTCTCTCAGTAACTACTTTCCAAATAAAAACAAATAAATCTTTCTTAAGTAAATGCAGTTGGCTTAGCAGACAGAATCTTTCAATACATGATGCCCGGAGGAGGAAATAACCAGAGGGTCCAAGGGCTGTGATACTCAGGCAACATAAACACATAACACTGGTCCCATGGGCTCCAGCTGCCTTCAGGAGCTCCGTCTTTTGCATGGACTGAAACACAGCCTCATGGTTTGGTCAATCAAAAGCACTTTGCTGGGACAACATAGCTAACTTCCCCTTGGTGCATTCTGCAACCTGCCACGAAGGAGACGTGTCTGGGGATCCTAGGGCGTGCACACCAAGTCAGAGCCAGCTGCCAGCGGAAGCCGACACTCAGAAAGATTTGCACTCTGATCCCTAGAAATAGCTCCCAGCTGGCCTTTCGTTCCAGGACACTGGCATCCTGGAATTGTAAAGCCCTTCCTCTCTGGTGTGTGTGTGTGTGTTTGTGTGTGTCTGCATGAGGGTGTGGATCTGTGTGTTTGTGTGAGGGTATGTGTGTGTGTATCTGTGTGCGTGAGGGTGTGTGTGTGGGGGGGTGTGGTTTTGTTGAAGGGAGAGTAAGAAGTCCAGATAGGCAGCTTCAAATTCTGACTTTGCTGCTGACTAACAAAGAGACTGTTGTGTTTGAGTCTCACTTTTCAAAGTGGAGATAAGAAGTCCTCACTCTCTACCCAGCAATTTATGGATTCCCCCAAGACACAGATGGCTTCTTTGTTGTCGAGCAGTTTTGCGCATGAGCAGGATCCTCCCAAGTGTTGGCACCACCATGGCCATGGGTCTCATTCACATCCCATTTGTCACTGCCTTGTCCCTGTCCCTCGCCCCACAGCCCAAGAAACTGCTCCAACGGTCTTTCGAGGGCTCATGGACCTTGAGCGTGTCGAACAAACCTGGGTTTTGTGCCTCTTTATTACCTTGGTCATGTCATTTTTGCTTTGATCTACAAAATCTGCTCCTAAGCCAACCATTGCTGGAGAACCTCAAGTTATCTCAGCTTCCTGCACTGATCAGGGATCCTGTCTGGCTCCTTCCATAGCACTCTCTTTTTTGGCCTGACATCTAGGTGGACACAGCCACAGTGGCTATGAGACCCAGGTTAGAGCCACAACTTTGCCCCCAGCCACCTGGGTGAACTTGAGCTCGTCTTTGGGCCTCCCTTTACTCACCTAGAACACAACGGGTAGGGCTCACTTGGCCTGAACTCCCCGAAGTTCAAACATTCTCAGCTCTTTGTTAAAAAAAAAAAAAAAGATTTACTTTCGTGTATTTTGGACAGAGAAGGAGAGAGAGAGAGAGAGAGAGAGAAAGAGAGAGAGAGAGAGAGAGAGAGAAATTTTCTATTTTTTGGTTCACTGTCCAAATGGCTGCAACAGCCAGGTCAGGCTGAAGCAAGGATTCCAGAACTCCATGCAGGTCTCCCACGTGGGTGGCAGGTACCCAAGTACTTGAGCCAATTTGTGCTGCCTTCTAAAGTTCATTAGCAGGGAGTTGGATCAGAAACAAAGCAGCTGAGCCCCAACCCCAGCCCCTGTACTCTTTTTAACAGCCAGAAAGAAACGTCCTCTACACCAGCCCCTTCTTGTTGGGTCTTCACGGACATTTATAGCATCACGTGACCAATGATAAGACACACTGTCCAAGATGACCTCCTGCACCTCTGTGGCCTCCTCAAAGGCAAATGAGTCGACTTTTTCAACCTTCCCCACAGGTCGTACTGACGGTTCACTCTCAAGCTTCAATCATCTTGGCCATCGTGGTCTAAAAAAGAGGGCTCCGGAAATAGAAAATCGGCACACTTTAAGTTGCATGGTGTTTGCAGGAGCACTGTGAAGTCTCACACTGGCCCCTGGATCCACGCTAAACATGTGACCTGCCTGTTGGTGACAGAGTCCCTGTCTTGTCTAGCAAAACACTGTCACAGCATCACAGTACTTATGTACAAGTCTCTGACATTGCCTGACTACAGACCCAAAGCACATCAGTAAGTGACAGGAAAACTATCACCATGTACTGCTCTGTTTGTATTCCACCATTGGCTACTGTTGTCAACCTCCAACTGTCCTTAAGTATCAATTAATCTTGGTCAAAGGTAGGTATGTGTAAATAAAAAATATCACACAGATAGGAATTAGCACAATCCAAGTTTCAGGCATTGGGGGTCTTGGAATGTATCTTCCATAACTGAAGGGAGACTACTCTTAGTGTCTCCTGCACCTCATCTAGGTTTTCTGCCTTCTTTTTGAAGTATGGATACTGAAAGCAACAAGCCAAGCAGAAGGGTAAGTTAGTTAAGAAATAGGTGGTTCCTTCCTCCCCTCTTCAGGGCTTCTGCAAGGAAGGTGGGGACTAGGGAAACCTCCCCAGTGGACCATCCGGCAGTCTGTACCCCCAGCAGACAACTGTCCATGTCCCAGGAGATACCAGTCAGCGCTTTGCCTCGCTCCTCACTCCAGGGGTCATTCTGGAAAGCATCAGATGTTTCCCTGACACTGTAAGTCACCTCTGAAGACTAGAATCAGCCCAGGCATTGACCTCAGACAAATGGAGATGACTGATTTTACAGCGTGTATACACTCCACCCACACCTTGCTAGTGTGTTGCACAGGTGGCCACATGGCTTCTGGGCCACCTTGTCTCTGTGCCTCCCCCTCTGCTTGCATCTAGATTGTCCCCCAACCCCTCACACCTGACAAAGCCGCCTTTCCTCTCCTCCTCCCCATTCCCCAGCTCTCTGACCCTGGAACACAAAGCACTCCAGATGCAGAGCCACACGATTAATTAAAACCACCCCACGCTGATTACAGTGTTGAGCTACAGTGCCAGGCATGCTAATTAACTGAGTGAGGGAATGTAGACCATAGGAAGAAGTAAAAAAGGAAAGTTGTGGCATGTGGGAGGGGCTTGCACTGAGGAGACAAGTCAGACAATGATGTGACTCAAGCAGTCACAGTGACAGCTGGAGTCAGACTGAGGTCTACCCCAAGGCCACTGGCTGCAGAACAGATGTGTGTGCACGCTGCTGCGTGATCCCCCCACTTCTCAGGAGCTCTCTGTTGACCCCCAAAGATCAGAAATGGAGGTTCCTGGGGTGCAGGGATTAGGAGGGGGTCTGCGCATGGTTCCAGGAGTGCACTACCCTGGAGTTGTATGAACATCTATTCGGGACTGTAGTGATCCCTCAGAAGGCTAAGCATGGAATTTATCCAGCAGTTTGATGGTGCATACATAGTCAAGAGAAATGAAAGTGGAGTCTCCAAGAGACACCTGCATGCCTGTGCTTATTTGTGGCAGAGGTGCCCACAAAAGGTAGAAACAACCTGAATATCCCTTCATAGAGTAGCAGATAAACAAAATACAAAATGTGTTGATGATAGAATAGCATCCAGCCCTAAAAAGGAGATTGTGAGATATTCTTTGGAGACATGGAGGCCATTGAAATACACTGGAGCACGTTCTTTTACTTCTCTTGAAGGACAATTACAGTGACTTTCTACCTCGGGAGCACCACAGCAGTCAGCCCCACAGAAAGGCCCCGAGATCGGGAGGGCAGAGGGACTGCTGTGCAGTGGGGATAGAGTTTCATTCAAGATGAGTGATTTCTGGTGATGGCTATACACTAGTCTGAACGTACTTGATGTCACGAACACTTGGGAATGGTTATATTTTACCACAATAAAAAAAGCGAATAAAATCTTTGGGTAGTCTTCACTCTAAATTATTTATTCTTCAGCAGGGCAGAGAAGACACACAAACATCTGTCCTCTGCTCAACTCTCAGGTCAAAGTGGATCAGATTTCTGCCGGTAGACCAATAAATCCATGTTTATGTAATATACAGGGATCCTTCAGTGGAAACATAGGCATTGCTACTCTTTTCAATATAAACTCTGGACAGAAGGCTGTGGGACAAATGTCTTTATCATGCTTGGTTATGTAACTGGTTTGCCATTCCCAAACTCTAGCCATCCATTGCCCAATTTGAAAAAATAGTATGTGAGCCTTGTCCTATCCAAAACTTTCCCTTATCTTTCACTCTTTCCATGAAACACATGGAGAGGCTCAGAATTCAAACAGTGCATGTGAGAACAAATGACACTGCTTTTAAAAGCATATTTATTGGTTTGGAAAACAGAGTTACAGAGAGAGGAGATACAGAAAGAGATCTTCCATCTACTGGTTCATTTCTCAAATGGCTGCAATGGCTAGGGCTGGGCCAGGCTCAAGCCAGGAGGTTGGGGTTGTATCTGGGTCTCCCACAGAAGTGCAGGGGCCCAAACACTTGGACCATCCTCTGCTACATCCCCAGGTACATTAGCAGGGAGCTGGAGCTTAAGTGGGGGAGCCAGGACTAGAACTGCTGCTCATCAGGAATGTTAGTCTGCAGTCAGCTGCTTAACTTGCTGCACCACAAATGCCAGCTCCCCAGTGGCCCCTGATGTAAGAAAGCTCCCCTGCTCTTACTCAGCTTCTGCTCTGGCATTTTCTGGGCTCCTTTCCGAGCACGAGTCATTTCTGCCTCTTCCCCAGCCCTACCTGCTGGATTCCTTTCGGGGCCTGACATTAGTATTCCTTCTTTTTTCTTTGCCACCCAGGTGAGCTTCCTTCTACCAACACAGTGCAATTTGGTTGGTTCTGTGCCGCTCTGAATACCATCATCATGATCACATGCATCTTCCCGCCTGCCCAGCACCATGGACAGGGCCAAGAAGCACCCTAAGGAATGGCTTCACGAAAGCTGAGAAAGCTGACAACTCAATGGACACAGAGCAGAGGGGACCACTTGGGATCCCTGGCCTAGGTCTCTCCAAGTCCTTGAGTAGGCTGAGCAGAGCCTTTGCTGGAGACAGCGTGGGTGTGCTCCTGCTGCCAAAATGCCCTGCCTAGCTCCTGCGAGTCCTGGCTCCCTGTGGTCCAGCCCCTGCCTGGTCCAGCCTGATATTTTGCAAGATGTGTTCCACTAGTGCTAGGGTTCCAGTCTGGCTTCTGCTGTTCAGTTTCCACAGGGTGCCTGCTGCTCCGCTGATTACATTCAGAGCCGTTCCACAGCTCTCACACACAGCCTCTGTGTGTCTCTCTAATTTGTTTAAGCATTTGACATTCTGGTCGGAATGTGAGTTATTACTCCATCTCTGCTCTTATAATTGGATGCTAATGCTACAGTGGCTACACTGAGCCTGATGGCTGGAGTTAATTTAAATGTCCAATAGGCTTCTTAAGTACCCAGTTTCCTTCAAAATTGTCAAAAAAAGAAAGGAGAAAGGATCCAAGACACCCCATTAGGAGACCACGAGAGGTTGCCTGGGAGCTGCCAAGCACATATACACAGCACCCGGCACCCGGTGCTACCTCGCACGTGCCCCTTCCCAGCTCCCTTCCCCGAGCACAAGCACAGGAGGTGGGAAAAGTTTGTCCTCTTCTTCAAAAATGATTCATTCCAGAACACACATGGGCCAGGAGCATGGGCTTGGGAAGCCCAGCTCAGCGTCCACATCACAATCCTCTCCTGCGCCGACCTCTGGTGCCTTTCCAGCTCCATTTCTGGACATTTCTGGACCGCTCCCTTCTGGGGTGCCTTGTCTGTCTTTGAAAGACTCCAAGGCCCTTACTGCAGTGTGGTTATTTCCAGTCATTCCAGGGACTTACATCCTTATTTCTCAGGGGCAGCAGGACTTTGGGTGAACTTGACTGACTGGAAAGAGAGGTAGGAGGCTGACAGCTTGTGTCCCGAGTCTCAACCCTTCACTCCCCAGAAGCAGCCCAACAAGGCAGGGTAATGTGCAAAGACAGGATCTACTTAGCTCACACTTTTAGAGGTAGATGGGACAGCTCCATTTGTCCACCCCTATTGTGGGACTCACAGCAGGAGCCTGTGTGAGACAGGAAGGCAGAATGGGGCGGGCCAGTCTTGTCCTTCTAACAATCCATACTTGTAGGAACTACCCGGGAGCGTTAAGCTCCAGTTCTTAGAAGTCTGACCACCTCCCAACAGCACCACGCTGAGGTTCAAGCTTCCAGCATGCAAACCCTTAGGGGACAAATCACATGCAGACCACAGCTGATCCCCGTCCTTACTACGGCATCATGCATAGAGGTGGTGTGTCCATCTCTTTCCTCTGACTCTGGGCACAGTCTTGAGGATGGTGGCAAACACAAGTGCTTCTTGGTGTTGAAGGAACTGCCCATGCCCTCTTGTGCAGCTGCCATTGCCACAGCACTTTCCCATGCAGTGTTTTCCTCTTCATCATGACTGCAAGTGAGCATGCCCAGAGTAAGACATGACCCCATGTGCAGCAAAGGGACAACCCTGCTGATGCAGAGCTTGAGGCAGAACAGAGCTGAGCCTATGCAGAGCAACAGGTACAAGGATTGTAAGCTACTGAGTTTGGCTCATCTTGTTATGCAGCTTTTTTGTTCACTTGCTAGCTGATACACAGCGCTGGGAGAGTCAACGCAGGGTGCATTGGCCCTGTGAGGGGGGACAGTGAGGCACAGGAGGGCAGGGGAAGGGTACAGTGTGGAGCTGCTTCCCACCTTGACACCAGATACACCTCCAAAATAGAGGTGGACATATGTGGTACATGTTCAGAGATGAATAAAAACTAGATCTAACTCGACCATGGACCATCAGGTGCTCCCATGTTCTCCCTCCCAAGTATGACTCTAGGCCACCATCTGTAGTTTTCCCAGACATATCAGCAGGGAGCTGGATCAGAAGGAGAACAGTTAGGGTTTGAATCAGAGCTCTGATAGGGGATGCTGGTGTCCCACATGGTGGCTTAATGGGCACACTGCAGCCCCTACCCACCCTTTCTTAATCCTACGACCACAGAGCCATAGAGGTCAAGAAGACCCTGTGCCTGAGTGTAGCACCAGAAAGAGAATGTGGCTTTGTAGGTGTGGTTGGCTGATCGGAAGCATGGTGACAGGACTTGCTGTATGAGCTCCTGGGTGTCCCAGCATTGGGACAGCCTTGTGGACGATCTGCCATAAGCTTTGCAATTCCTCCTGCTGATGCTTGGCCCAGAGGTTAATCCAGTGTGAGCCTCACAGGAGAGCAGGCAGGCACACAGGACCAGTGGAGGCCGCTCTGGCTGCCACCAGCGTCCCCACCTACCTCTAGGCTGTAGTTCTGGGGTCAAGGTCATCAATCTTGGATCAGTAGGGGCAACGGCCCCAGAGCACAAGGCTGGGGAAGCTCTCACCTCTTCTGGGGGACCTTGGGCACACCCTCCCTTCAGCAGGCCTTAGTTGGTTAATTTTTAGATTGGAGGATCCAGTTCTGCTCTGCCACAGAGAATCGGTCACAAACAGCTTCTGATACAAATGGTCTGGGAAGGCTTTTGCAAATGAAAAGTAGCAGATGTTGCGGAGGGCTGCAATTTGCTGCTATTAATAAGTATAAATGCCTAAGAGGAAGCCAGTTTGCATCGGACAGCCAAGGAGCCAGTGCTGATGCCGGAATCATCAGCATATGCTGCTCCTCATTAGCAAGCGCAGTAGCCGGCAAGCTGGGCACAGGCGCTCAGCGGCTTTCCACTGAGCCTCCAGAAATCACACCACGCTCCCGCCTCCCAGCGAGGGCTGTGCCACCGTCACACACACTCCTCACTGTGCGGCATAGATGGAGAAATCATAGCCCAGAGAGGCTGTGCAGCTTGCCCAAGGTCACACAGTAGGACAATGCAAAAGTGGACATGGAAAGGAAGCTGAAGCCTATGCCAGCCAGGCCTGCCGGACGATACTGGCTCTCTGTGGACAGCTCTGGAACTCCAGACAAAGCCCTGGGTCATGGGTAGAGGTACTTCCTGATGGCACGTGGTGGCTCCCCCACATGCAGCCTCTGTTTCTGCTGCTAAGTACCTGGAAGGTTGTTTTAGGAGGGGTGGGAATGGCACCTGTGAATGCAGAAGTGCAGTACCTTAACCACGCGTCCCTGTTGTTCTAGAGTCTTCCTTGCTTCCTCTCCTCCCCTACCACACCTTGCACAGCAGAGGAGAACCCACAATGGAGGGATGCCCACTACCACACTTACGTGACTGGACAACTTGGGCCCAGCTGAGAGCACTAACACGGCCCTGGGATGTCCTAGAGATGGGTGTCTTGGCCATCCTGGCTCTGCCCTAAAACCTATTGTTTCTGGATTATCGTCACAAATGTGTCTCAGTGGAAAGCTCAAGTTGTCTTTCCTGTCCGGACTGTCATGTTCCCCTGCACATAGGAGACGCCTTGGGGCAGGCTCCTGCACTGCAGGGTGGCAAGGTGTAGGTTTCCCTCGGTTGGTTGACACAGCCACACTCAGGCCCTACCCGGAGAGCAGCTCTGTGAAGCCTGCAATGGCAGACGTGTCCCGGCATTCAGAGTTAACCAGCCCAGAGGGACCTCGGATACACCTAGCTGACAACCTGCTCAGAAGCTCTGTTGCTGCGAGATTTGTACAAGGCCGTGCAGCTACCAACACAATTCTTTCCATGCCTGTTCTTGACCTACTCTGCAGGTCAGGGCTGAAGGAGGGGGCGGACCAGGGCTCTCCTGTGGGGGTGGGGAGGATGGGAGCCTCCCTCCCCACGGCAGGTGGGATGGAGCCTTCGTCCAGGAGATCAAAGAGCTGCCCCAGTTCCAGAAATCTATCACGGAGGGGGGACGCACATCTGAGCTGGGCCTGGGGACCTGCTGGTCTGAGTTTCCCAAGCTCAGCCTGCTCAATGGGGCTTTTGTTCCAGCAGCCAAGGAGAGGGAAGGAGAGGGGTTGGCATGAGGACACCTGACTCCAGGCCCTGGCACTGGCCAGGCCCACTGAGTTCTGAGGCGGATGCGAGTCCCACTGGCAGGCTGGTGGGCTCCTGCCCTGTGTGAGAAGGGGCAGAGCAGGCTGGGATGTACGTGCCCTTCACGCAGCTCAACCTTTCACTCTGACTTCCTCCGGTCAAGGACACCAGCAGGGGTCTGGCTGTTCAACCCAAAGACAGTGTGTGTAAAGGGTTCATTGCCCTGGGGCCTCAGGGACTTCACCCAGACAGACATGTGGCCAGCCCTGCCTGGACAGGAGGCCCCATCACTGTTCAAAGAGGACCTTAACAAGGAGAAATGGCAGGGTGCCCTGACGAACGTGAACTGATCTGCCACGGGAGCTATCAGCCCATCCACAACAGGCCCATCCACAACAGGCCCTCTTGGGAAACCAGGTGCTGTGGGGACCTCAAAGCCCCTGTAGAAGCCTAAATCCTCTTCTGCCCCCACCTGGGGGTGTCCACCTACATGCTGCTGGCTTCAGCAGGGGAAGCAGGGACCACAGAGCCTCCCCTCCCAAAGAAGCCTAAATCCTCTTCTGCCCCCACCGGAGGGTGTCCACCTCCCTTTCCAGAGCCTCCGTGAGCTCCCAGGGTGGACTCTGGGCCTGGCCTGCAGCTGGCACAGAACGCAGAGGGGTCATCACCGCAGACAGGGTATCCTCCAGCAAGTCTCTGGCTGAAAAGGACCCCAGTTCAAAGCACGACTTCCAGGTCTCGTGCACTGTCATTGCAGACGTAGAGGGAACTAGGTTCCTTTTTGTCGTAGTTAAGATTTATTTATGTGCTTGAAAGAGACAGACACGCAGGAGGGGCTCTTCCACCAGCTGGTTCACTCTCCAGCTGGCTGGACAGCTAGGACTGGGCCCAGTTAAGGAAACTGGGGGCCAGGAACTTCATCTGGGTCTGCTATGCGTGTGCCAGGACAGGGCACTTGAACCATCATCTGGTGCCTGCCAGGTACTTCAGCAGGACGCTGAGTTGGACAGTCCTTTGTCATGGGAAGCTGGCAGTGCCAGAGGCAGCTTACTGTGCTGTGCCACAGTGCCGGCCTTCAGGAAAGACAAGCTTTGAGGGGGTAATCGGGCGGTTTCCCGGCAAGTTTCCCTCTTGCAATCCTTCCTGGACACAGATGCACGGCCACAGACAGCCTCGCGGGGCTTCGTGTGTGGTGCGGACTGGAGAGTACCTAAACAGCCATCCGTACGAACTGCTGAAATACACGGTGGCACATCTCACAGGCACAGACAGATGTCCATGGCCTGGCTTTGAGTGAAAAAAGCAAGTTTCAGAGAAAGTGTTATTTTTACAGACAGCTGTGTAGTCACGCATTCATCCATGCTCAGACATGTCTTTGTGAAAAGAATAACTGCTAGAAAGAGCAAGGTTGCTAAGTGTGGTTAACTACGGGGAGTTGGAATTTTTCACAGGCAGGCTATAATTTTAAAAATTCTTTTGAACTGAGAAAAATAATTTTTAAAAGATACTTTAACATGATTTATCCTTTAGTCTTTTAAACTGAATTAATTAACTAGTCAGCCCCGAATTTATTTTAGGATCACATCTTCAATTTCTCTTTATGCCCATATAATTTTGAATATTCTGGAACATTCTCCCCCCGGTCCGAGGGCCGACAGCACCCTGCGTGTGCACCTGGGCGCCCAGAGGCTTTTCTTCTAGCAAATGACTTTCTGCTGTGGTGCAGGAATCCTTGTGGGCCCTGAAATACCTCGTGAGCTCACCTGCTCACCCACAAGCCCCCACCAGGAAAGCCACGACGTCCCTCCCGCCAGCTTGGCCACAAGCCCACATGTGCACGTCGCCACGCGCTAGGTCTGAGACAGTCCTAGCACGGGGCTCCGAGACCTGCCCCCACCTGGCCCTAAGACCCTGGCCAACACCCCTACCACAGGCTCATGCCCCCAGCGTGGGACACAGGAAGCTTTCCGTTGTCCCTGCTAGCTGGCAGATCAGACGGCGCCAGCACTGACGTTGGGAAGGCTAGAAGGAGCACTAGGAGTCGGTGCTGGCCTCTTCACCCCTCCCACGGGGAGCCTCCACTCGGGCCCCTCCCCAGTTCTCGGGGTCTTTGAAAGACTTCAAAAAAACACAGTTGAAATACACAGTGAGTAGAAATATCACAAATATCTAAGAGTAGAAATATCACAATTATAAGGAAGCACTCCAAACCCTGGGGTGTTTGGATACTTGGTTCTAACTCTCAGACCCAGAAACAGAGAGAGCACGCGTGCTGAGGCAAGGGCCCAGCTGGTTGTCATCAGGAGGCCCATTTTCAAGGGGTGAGGGGTGGTAGGCTGGGCAACTCATCAACTTCCCATTGCACACAGCTGGAGGACCTGAGGCCGTCAGATGCAGCCTGGGAATCAGTTCCCCTTTTCAAATGAGAAGCGCTGTATTTAGATGGGGCCGCAGCAAGGTCAGCCATGATGGCCTGCCCTAGGGTGGACTGGGCTAGGAGTGGCCTGCCCTAGGGTGGACTGGGCTAGGAGGATGTGTCTGTTCCTGACTCTGGGGGTCCATTCGCAGAGGATGGGGGTGGTGGGCTGAAGTCTTGAGCCAACATCTCCCTCTCCTACCAACAAATCTCTCCAGAATCAAAACTCTGCAGGTGGTGAGCCTGGGTAAGGGATCTCGACACCCAGAACCCAGGTTCTGCCAGTAATCCAGGCCTGGCCAGGGGCCTGGGGCTCCAGGTGGCAGGACCCGGGCTTTGCCATTGGCATCCAGCTCTGCTTCATGAACCTTCGCCAGTCCCCAAACACTACAAGGCTTGTCGGACACTCGCCCTGCAGGTCCTGGGGCATTCTTGGCATGTGAATGGCAGCTGTCAGTGAGAAGCCACTGTGGTCAGGACTGGCTTCACTTCCTGGATTGCGTCTGCTGGAACAGACAACAGACCCTAAGTGAGAAGTTCAGCTTCAAAGGCTTCAAGGGCTTCCAGATGGTGTCCCGTGGCAACCGCTCACATCCACCAAGGATGCTGCATACACTCCTCGCTGCCAGAGGCGTCAGGCCGAGTGGCCCCCAGCATCGCAGCTCATGAGCTTACTCCAGTTTCTCCAGTGCTGCCTGAGGCCTGCAGACACCATCCCTTCCCTCTTGCTCTCCCTCCAGCTGTGTCAAGGCCTTCCTCGGGGACTGCACTGGAGAGGAAGAGGAGGGCGTCCAGCGAGCTCAGCACTGGAGGAGCTGAGTGAAGGCAGAGGCGGCTCTGCCGCATGAGTCAAGGTTACACAGTTTCACTCTTCCCGCCCCCGCCCTGGCCTCTGTGAACAGCCCTAATCCAAGCTCGGCTGTGCATCTGGGAAAAGGAACTGTGCTGGCCCCTGGCCAGACCCAAAAGGCCATGCCATGCTCCTGCATGTGGGGACAAGGGTTGGCACAGCTCCCACCTGGCAGGCCAGGGTCAGTCGGGAAGGCTCAGCATGGTGGCATTGGCACGGAATCCAGTAGACCCTGCTGTGACAGGGGCATGAGGACGCAGCTCCCAGACACAATTAAACACAGGGCATTTGCTGCGTTTGCAAACAAACCCACAGGGCGTGGGGCTGAGACAGCAGCAAGGAAACAGACATGACAGTTTGGGGGCAGATAGCATGCCAGAAACGGGGCTCATATTCCGCTGCTTTTCTCTCTTCATCAAGCTGGCTGGGATGCTGCTGCGAATGCGACTCAACCTGCACTGCGTGCGTGGGGCTGGTACAAGGATGCTACTCAAGTGCATGGTGCCACCGCTCTCTGAGCTGTGGTCTGTCCCTCAGGGACCCTGAGCATCCAAGGGGAGAATCAGGGCCCTCACTGAGTGCGAGGAGGGAGTGGAAAGGCAGGAGCCAGGGTCCAGGCCGAGAGACTGCAAGCCAGGTGAGGCATCAGAATCAGCTGCGGAGCTGTCAGACACCCTGCCATGCTGAGCACCTCTTCCCTGGAGGATGGGCTGGGTCGGGGGACAATGCTGATGCTGTTCTGTAGTCCAAGAGGCGTTGCCCCTGGAAGGCTATGGGGCAGACAAGTGGGCGGTGGCCTGCGGAAACACAGGACAGCTGGACACAGTTGCACAATATATGAAGCAATTGTATAGCCACGATTGCCCTTGACCTCCAGCACAACCCAGTGAGGTAACCAGGCCAGAAAGGACAGCCTCCATTTACAGAGGAAGACACAGGTGCACAGAGGTTGAGTGGCTCCAGGACACCGCCACAAGTGGCAGAGCCCTTGAGCACGGAGTTCAGGAGCCAGCGTGTGGCCCAGCTGCTCCCTAACAGGGCAGCTCCCTGTTCCACTGTGGCCTCCAACGGCAGGACCAAGAGGCTGAGGCTCCTGGCAGCGAGCAGTCCGGTGACTGGATTAGGTGCAGAGGCTGTGGCAACCCCAAGCAGTGAGACACCGATGGAGGTAATGTGACCGCACGCAGACTGGGAGAGTGGTCACTAAGCTCATGAGCAAGGCAGGCTAGGAAAGAGGCAGGAACGGAGTTCAAGAAAGTTCTGCAGTGAAATGAACCCCTCTGGGGATTTTTTCCCCAAGAGCTTTATGAAGCACCCCTTGTTTGGCCCTTTGGCCAACATCCTTCCCTGGCAGGGTCTATCCCCCAAACAGATGTCAGCTGGGGTGGATGCTGGGCAGTGGCTCAGCAGGGTCCCTGTTACCCTACAGGAGCCTGAAGAAGATGGCATGCCTGCCTCCATGGTACGCCACCCATTACAGCATTGTTTGTTCGGCTTTGAGACTGCAGATGTTAAGGCTGGCCTGGATCCTGGGGGCAGCTGCTACCAGGAGCTTGTTAGTGAAGCCAATCATATCTTGGAACTCAAGGGACAAGGACATGGAGCAGTAACCAGAGCCTGCAGGTGGGCAACTTAACGGCCGCTGCTCAAGGTCACCACAGTAATGGCCTGTGGGCTGTGGACTGCTCTCTGGGCCATCTAGCCAGCAATGCCAAGGAGACTGTCTGTCCATGCTGTGTGTGTGGGTGCTGGAAGGCCCCGGCCTGCTTTCTGTGCCAGTCGAACCTGACCATGCTTACTCAGCCAAGCCATGGACACTGAGGGGAATCTGCGGTCAGCAGTGGCTTTAATGAAGGCCATACACTGTCTCCAGCTCCAGTACGCCCCTCTGTCCATTGCTCCTCCAAGCAGGGGCCTATGCACCTGGCAAGCCAACAGCTGCCCAGCCCAAAAGGAGGGCTGGGCAGAATGCAGGGCAAAGTTGCCACTGTGAGGCAGCACAGGGGGCTCCCCCTGCAGCAGCCCCTGCTAGCAGCCATCTCCCTTGTCTTCCACTTCACTCTGCTTCACATGGGACGTCGGGCATCTCGCTCACCCCTGCTTCGGTGAGAATGGGCTGGTAACATGCTGTGTCTGTTGGAAGCAGAGCTGGGCCAGGGTGTCAAAACGAGCTTCAGAATTCCTAAAGACAACAGGAGCAGAGCACCCTCTTCAGCTCTCGACCAGGGACCAGTCTCCTGGGCAGGCCTAGGTCCATGACTCTTAGTAGCTGCTGAACTTTGGTCTCCCTATAATTCATGCAGAACCCCCACACCCATTCAGATGGGAAGAGTGACAATGCGAATGCACAAGTGGGCTGCTCTAACCTAGCTCTAGGTCCAAGGAATCACAGAGTTGGATGATGAGTTAAGGGCACCAAATCTGAGCTTTACACTCTCAGTAGCTTTTTACATAAGGTGTTTGTCAGTGTCATCCAACTGGAAAGAACTGGTAGGAACTGGGAACTTCATTCATTGTTGGCAAGTGTGACTTATGAAAGAGTTGATCACAGCATTAAACTGTTTGTGTCCTGTTGCCCAGTTTTCTGCTTGTGAACCATGGTAATCCACTCCTAATTGTGGGAATGAAGAACTGGGGGCTTCTTAATGTTTCTTAGTGGCTTAGCCTCTGGAGAGGGCCCTCCAATGGATGAGAATTGACAGATCTCTGAAGAAGAAACATAGATAACCAACACATGTATGAAAAACCATTCAACCTCACTGGTCATAAGGGAAATGCAAATCAAAGCCACAGTGAGGTACCACTTCCTCCCTGCCAGAAGGGCTAGTATCCAAAAGAGAGCAACAAATGCTGCGAGGATACAGAAAACAACACAGAGATTTTGTAAAAAAAAAAAAAAAAGCAAAAAAGCCTGGAAATGGAACCTCCATATGATCCAGCTATCCCACTACTTGACGGACAAAGACAAGAACACATTCTGTCAGAGACACCTACACTACCACGTTTATCACGACACTGTCCACCTGCACATTTATCATGACATTGTCCATCACCACGTTCAACCAGACACCGCCCACCTGCACCAGCACACTTTTCATGACATTGTCCATTACCACATTCAACCAGACACCGCCCACAACCGCCAACATATGGAATCAACCCAGGCATCCACCCGCAGGATAGACATTGGCATTTACTTGGAATGATTTTGGCAGATGGGGCTGACTAAAAGTGACACCACAAAGGAGAATTTAAACGTGCAAAGAATCATCGCAGAGGTATCTGACTCAGAATCCAAGCACCTGGACCTGAAACCTGCCTGCCACCCACAAGTAACCCTGAAGAAGTCATTTAACCTTTCTTGCATGTTCCACGAAGTAATGGTGCCAGCTTCAGATAGTTGCTGGGCAGGTTTGATGAGAAATTAGGTGGAAAAGCACTTGGGAAATAGCTAGTGCTAAACAGAGGAACGGTATCATTTCATTCACTACCATTGTCCCATTAGCAAAGATAATTTAGAGTTTGCCTGTCTCCAGCGTTCTAGGAAGCATAAATGATAGTAACTATTAACTTCCTGATTCAGTTCTTTCACCACCTTCCATTAAGGCTCCGGAAGAGAAATCATTTTTCTTTATTTCAGTGGCTCATCGTTTCAGGCATCCTGCTACTCCGAGATACCAATCTACGCTACGAAAAAAAGAAAGAAAAGAAAGAAGGAAACACAGATAATAGACCCCAAAGTTACAGAATTGGTTTAATTAAATTGAAAGCTTAGGTGCTTGTGGTAATTGTTGTTAAGGAACCCACATCCCATCAGATCCCAACCCCCTGGGTTCGCTGCCTCTGCTTTGTCTGAGGCAGGTATTAAAATAGTTCCTATCTTCCGGAAGACGAACCCTACAGAGCTCGTTGTGGGGTGACTGTACTTTGTGGAGTGTGGGGAGCAGTGGCAAACGGTTTGCTCCAAGTCTAGCTTTGAGTTTCTTGATTGAGACCTCACTAACGCCTTCTGCTGAAGAGACAACACCTGCTCTTGGTTCAGGCCAGCTGTGGGGAGCGACACCTAAACAAGAGTGTTTGCTTTGGCAATCCCTTGGCTATTTCTGCTCTTACAAAGGTGCTGGATTTCTAACACTACTAAAGCACACACCTTTCTGAGTTCCTCACACTCCTGACCTCCACCACCAGCTCTTTGGGCGCTGTTTTTGGCTATAAGAAATACCTGGTTTGCCTCCTCTGGATGCCGGTGGAGCAACTGGACTCCAGAAGTACATAAAACAGCAAGTCCTCAAATGACACTTAATGCTGAGTACTTAAATAACCAATGCAACAAGAAATGGCAGGCGGAGGGAGCATTTGCTGTGGATGAAAGAGATACAACCATACCATTTGCTTGGCTTCCAACTTTGAGAAGCTCTAGGTCATCTGCCTGATTCACCCTAGCTTGACTGCTTCGCCTTAAACACCATTCCAAAGCATCTGGATCATGACAGCTGAAAATAGTGTCTTCTGTATCATTACCAACGATTTATTGGGGGTAGCTCCAGATCAAGGACCAACTGCTATATCAGAATGGGTCACAGAGATTCCTAAAAGTCAAAAAGAAGCTTCTGGAATCATGACTCATTCTTGAATGGGCAACCAACATCATGAACCAAACCATTATAGACTGGGTTGCAATATGCACAGTATTACATAGGAAGGATCAGGTGGTAGGAGAAGAATGAGGCAGAATACAGGCTTGCATTGCAGGTTTGGCAGAGAACTGAAGCAACAACAGGCCAGATTACAGCAGCAGGTCCTTCCTGGGTAGGATTCCCAACCTATATGTCCTAGAGCAGGGGCAGGTGCACACAGGCCCTGGCAGACAGAAACACGGGTTTGCACCTGATGTAAGTGCCATGCACTGTGAGCCTGCCAGCCATACAAGGGCACAGTAGCATGCTGGACAATAATCCAAGAGCCAGCACCCAAACTCAAAGGAATTGGGAAATGCATAGACGCTCAGAGAAGACCAGAGTAGACAAGGATACATAAGTAGAAGTAAGAGTCGGGAAAACTGTTAGAACAAGAAAAAGTTCGGAATGAGTCAGAGGCAGGAACACCTTGATTCTATCACTGAGGGTCTCAGTACAGCTCACATGCATGACAACCCTGATTTCCTGAGGCTCCCTGGGCTGAAGCCCACACTCAGTGCAGCTCTCAGGATAGGGAGAAGGCTTGGGGAGCAGCAGGGAGTTGGACTCTTACATCTCAACACAACCAATTATCCCAGCCACGTCCGTTTCTCAGACTTGATGCAACTGAAATCTCCAACCTTTGGAAATAGTACCATGCAGTTGGAAGTTCCTGGTGTCTTTTGATTAAACATTGTGCTAGGTAATCACTGTTTTACTTCTCATTCATTTTCACCCCCTTCAGAGTACTGATTGTTGTCTGACATTAGGGCCCCATTTGCTCTTATTAAATTAACAAGCCTACAGAACGCGTAATGATTTAAAACTCATCAAATGTTTGGGAATGATAGCAGCCTAAAGCTTCTCTTCCTTAGAATCCATCTGTGCGTGAAACGTCTCACATGGACTCGCTTGGATTCAGACAGCTTCACCTTGGGAATCAGGCTTTGATTCTTAGCTCATGGGGGGAGTCAGACGCCCGAAGAAGCTCAAGCACTTGAGGACTGGGGTGGTTCCTTTAACCTGTGGAGTGCTGTGCTCCTGCCTACACACTGACCTTCCGACTGCACCAAGTAATTTCCACTTCAGTGCTGGGGCAGGGAGCACTGTACAGCTGTCCAACATTTCCTTCTTCTGTGGAATAACCCGACAGGGCTGCAAAAAGGAGTCGACTTCCACCTGCATGTGAGTCAGCTTGTGCAGGGATGAGGAATCTTTTTTTCCTGTCAAGGGTCATTTGGATATTTACAACACCATTTGCAAGCCATCTACAATCATCAACGTAACATTAGTCTGCTGTAGATTTCTTGAATTCTGAGTCCCACACGTGCTTGCCCTGGCAGGGCCAGACCAGGTGATTTTCTAAGTCTTGTATGGCTCATGGGCTGGACATCTTGGCATCCTGGAGTCCCATATTCTCTGGATATTTTCACATCTGCAGGGTGGTGGTTCCTGTAGCCATGAATGACACAACAACCCCAGTAGGGAACATCTGTGAGAAAACTCCGATTGGCTTCTTCCCACAGTCAGAAAAACTAACCAGATGGACTGAGCAAACGTGAGCAAATTTTAGTAATGAAGTCACCTTGGGTATGTGAGAGCTTATGTCAGGTGTGTCTAAAGGGAGAGCTTTGCAAGGGCCAATGGCTAATGAGAGGAACCCCTGAGGAACAGTCTGCGCAAATCCAGACGTCTCTGAACATATACCCTGGCTCACAGAGCCCTCATCCTGAGAGCAAACCTTGTCTTGATTCACTGTGCCTCTCAACCAGTTAGGAGTTTAGACACAAGTGTCTAGATATTTGCAGAAGCTTCCCAGCATGAGCCACCTGCTGCTGGGCTACATGCTGGAGCCAGGAACCACTTTATGACCATGGGAAGCATCTCATGGTCAGGCCTGTTGATGTTTGTGTTCTGCCTGGACTCACTAGAGGATTGGGGGAACTCAGCTCTCCCATTCTCGGGGTGAGAGAAACACTGTGTATGTGCACTCAGACAAACAAGCCTACGTTGTACAACCATCCCGAAACCCAGAAGGTTTGCAAGCTGAATTCCTTGCTCTTGCATGCTTCTCTGCAGCTTCCAGATGCTAGCCACCAAGAATTAACTCCAGCTGACTTGAATGAGGCAGACTGTCACCTAGGGTAAGGAACTGGGCAGTGGAGAATCCTGCCAAGGCCTGTATTGATTGGCTTGCTTGATTAGTTGGTTAATTGAATATCACTGCTTTCTAATATAATTAAAACAAGATAAATACTGGGGTTTCATCCCGTAAGCAACTGCCATTAGTGATCATGACGCAAACGCTGATTAAAGATGCGATCGACTGGGAGGATAAATTATGAACTCACCAGCCTCGAGTACCACGACATAGTTTACAGGGCTGGAACGGAACTCCCTAACCCATCATGATTGCTCTGGCCTTTTGGGAAAGGGGTTTGTTAAGGGGATGGTCTCTTATCCTCACCCCAGCTCCTTTGTGAAGGGTTGCAGAGGAAAACACACAATGTCACGGAGCCACAGAGACTGTCTTGCTCCTCTTCCTCACCTCCTACAATCCCGATGTCACCCTGCAAATCTCTGTTTCACTCCTTCTAGCTTCATTATTAGATTAAAACTATGGACCATGAAATGCATAGGGCCAATTATTGGAAGCAAGTTGTGTGTAGTTAGTGGGACAGAGGGCTCAGTTACTTAGCGGGTGAGGGGATTACGCTACAGGAACACTAACAGGCCTTCAGCTCGGATGCTCAGTGCAGGTGTCTGTGGGGACAGTGCCAGCTGACAGCTGGAGCCTGCCAGTCTCCTGAGAGATGGGCCCCAGCCCACTGCTCTTTGATGTCACTTGTCACTATTGGTCTGCCAGATGAGTGTGTGATTGTGGAGGCTGGATGAGTCACCTTTCTGGGGTCCTTGTGGATGTCTATAGCAAAAGAGAAAAATCTTTTTGGGTTGTGGACATCTCAGAAAGATGCAGATAGGAAAATACCATCTAAATAAGTATCATTCCATCAGTTTATGTTCTGTATGTCTTGATTTTTATCCATATATGCTGACTGGTGAGCAAGCAATGCAGATTAGAAAAGGAGCCAGAGGATTCTGCTCCTGAGGTCAACAGCAGAATACAGCCATGTCTACAACCAGCCAGTGATCTCAGATGATTTCTTTATTTGAAAGGCAGAGTTATGGGAGCCGGGGCAGGGAGACTTTCCATCTGCTGGCTCATTGCCCAAATGGCCGCAATGTCTAGGACTGGCCCAGCCTGGGACCCTATTTGGGTCTCCCACATGGGTGCAGGGGTGTCTGCTGCTTTCCTAATTGCAGCAGCAGGGGACTGTGTTGAAAACAGAGCAGCTGGCACTCATATGAGATGCTGGCATAGAAGGCAGTGCCCCAACCAACCAACTGCACCACAACACCAGTCAGCTGATGACTGGCCTAGAGTATCTGAAAACCCAGTAAGATGTGGTGGTGCACATGTGGTCCTACTGTCGTAACAACAAAAGCTGGCCTAGTGATGCAACTCTTACACCTTTATTTTTCTTCCTACCAAAAAAACCCCAATTTCTACCCCCTGCCAACTCTTGCCCTATCCCAAAACACATCCCTTCAGTGACTTTATTTTATTTTTTATATTTTCCAAGAGAGTGGCTTCATCTTGTTGTGCTTTTCCCTGAGAGACTGACAGGTTTGGATGAACAGGGATACACTGCTGCGAAGTCTGATATTTTCATGGCCAGAAAGAAGAAAGAATGAGGCAAACAGGGGGGCTGCAGAGGGGAGCAGAGCTGCTCTTGGCACATTACGGGAAGTCAGTACTGAGGCCCCACTTTTAATGGGAAACCACAAGGAAACGTGCTTGAGAGGTTGACAGGAATAATTGTGAGCACCAGTAGGCTCAGAATCCATTCTGTTCACCCTCAGGTTTCCAGGGGCTGAACTCATCTTCCTAAATGATTGTTCAGAGAGAAAATACTACACAGAGACATATGTACACATACATAAACAAGGTAGGGACCTACCATTATAGTTTTACCTTACTGAAAAATAAATGCTTATTAATGTTCATGCCACATACAGAGGCAGCTGCCATGGGCGAGTTTCTTTCACTAGTAATTGCTGTGCCTCAGACTCCTTAAGTTATATGTACCAGGGGATGGCTTCCAAATAAGACCTGGAGAGAGGGACAGGTTCACAGATGATAGCTAAAAATTTCTAGAAATTATAGACCTATTGAGGTTAGACAGACACAGTTATTCAATATATCCCCTGGGGGCTAGAACCATACTTTCCCCCATGGTTCCAAAATTACTCGGCAGTTTCATCAGGGCGAGAGGCATTGAAGCCTGGTAAGTGCAGACTTGAGCTTTTTGCTTAAAATTTAGATGGACTTGTCATCCCAACACTTAGGGAAGATGGCAGTTGACAGTTTGTCCCTTCTCATCAAAGAAGTTGCTTAAATTGTGGGATGGAGGATTGGGAGTAAGAAGGATTTTAATTGCAATGTGTGACACTAGTTATATGTCTTTACCTGCATGAAAACTCAGAAGATCAGTATTGCTAAGAAATCCAGTTTTCAGCAAATCACTTGCAACATAGGGGGAGCTGTCCTTACGCTCTGGTGCTGAAATCCAGATTCACAGATTCTGGGCATCTGCAGTGCCACCAAGATGTGAACTATCATTCCCCCAGCCCCCGGGTCTGACTACATCTACCACTCAATGGTCAATATAAAGCTGAAAGAGTACTTGTCCTGCCATTAGAAAAATATAGGAAAACAGTCGTTGAACCTTTTCCATGTGGTGAATCTGAGTAAAGCTCACTCCTTTATCTGGTTCTTCTTTCCTTCTTTGGCTACCTTCTTCTCCCCCCACACCTGCAATTATGAGAGGTCATGTGAATAGTTAGAGGGGTATAAGCAGACACGGTGAACCAGCCGCTGCACAAAGCACTTGAGTGACAGGGTATGACTGTCCAATCCCTTCTTCTTCCTCCAGCAACAATAACATAGAACACAGTTGAGAGCACACAGTTACAGAAGCAGTTACCCAAATATCCAAGTTTGCATTTGGAAACAATCCTTTCCAGAGAACTGCCAGACCCTTAGTAAACTTTGAACGAATGATAAATAAAATTTTCTGTGTTAAATTCCCTGGAAATGTGAGGCTTATCCTAGACTACCTTGATCAATATGCTGGGTTACTCATTTTGGTGTCTAAAACCCTAGACTATCACGATAAAATCTTATGTTGCTACCAAGCGTGCAGAATAAATATAGAGAGAAGAAAGGAAGTTTATTTACTTGGGAAGAAAAGGAAACTTACCAGGGTTGAATGTTCCCCTATGTGAGGACTTGCATGTGGTAATATTAGCTACGAATGCTACTGCAGTGTTCTGTGGCATAAAAAAGCTTATTTCTGTACTAGCTTTATAAATGGTCACAGAACCCACGTTGGATTTCTGATAAGCAGACTTCCACTGTGTATGAAGAAGCCAACTTAGGTCAGTGTCACTGCCATGAAATGATGGATGTTATCACCAAGCAGGGGTCAAAGAGGACAAGCATTGAACAGAGACCACTGGATATGGTCAAGGGCAGTTCACAGGCCACCTTTCAAACAGAGTAGTTTCACTAGACAGACCAGATCGCAGTGTTGAGGGAAGAGTTAGAGATGAAAAATGAAAACCTAAACCACTCAAAGTGTTTGCTGGTAAAGGAAGGAAATGGGGCTACAGTTAAAAAGAGAAAAGCATACCTCAAATCTGACTGAAGATGGAAGTGAGAGAGCCAGATGACAGTAAAAAGTAAAAGATTAAAAATCATGGACAGAAAATCCCTATGGGCTTGAAGCGGTGGATCTCAGAGCACAGGTTGAAGACACTTGTTGCAGAAAAGTAAAACATCCGGATTTAGAATGGCCCCCTCCTCCACAGTCCTGCTTGGAGAAGCAGCATTTCCATCCAGTTAATTTCTAATGATCAAGAACTGCAGGCCTTTATCTCCTTCAGTCTCCCTGCATTCTGTTGTCACCAAGGTGATTTAAACTCACAAGCATCTCTTAAGCCTATACCTTTGTCTGCATTCCCACAGCCATAAATCATGCCCTTCTTCTAGATGCAGCTGTCATAATCACAGCTTTATTCCTTACCAACCGAGTGACCTCAGATAAAGCACAAAGCTCTCAATTTCTCATCTATAAAATGGAAATAACAGTAACTATTTTTAGCACTGCTGCGAAGATTAAATTAAATGAGTACCTGACACGATGATGACAAAAACTTCTCATTTGTTCTCCCCAACTCCATATTTCCAATTTTTAAAAAATTTGTTTACTCTATTGCCACCAGAATGATCTACCGGCATTCAAGTCGTTGGCAGTGTCACCCCCTGGATAAGCAGTCAAAGATCCCTATTGTTCATGGAGTAAAATGCAAGGTTTGTGTTTGAACACAGCACTTGGGACCAGCACGATATAATTTTTGCCCAGTGCTTCAGCCTTCACCTATCTCAATTTATGTCTCGACAATATGAAACTCCTTGCAGTGTCTCTTAAGACCTCACTACAGTTCAGAGATTTCCTTGACTTGGCAATGCTATTCCTTCTGCCTGCAATGTTCTTTCCCCTATAGTTCCTCTCATACACTATTCATCTCTGAAGCCCAGCCCAGAAGTCGCCCCCTGCAGTGGCTTCTTCCCCACTCCCATCTCCATGCTGTCTTCTTACAACGTATTCACGTCCATTGTCACACTTAACTCATCACAGTCACATCCCGTTTTTCCAATAATTGTGAACTCTTTAAAGGGTGGCCTTGTTTTATGTAACTGCATCTCTTTTCTGGAGAAGTGCCTTGTCCTTGACAGATGCTCCTCAAGTGTTTGGTGAATGAATGTGCTTCTCTGTACAGTGACTAAGACGTGATCAAGCTGTGTGAAGGGTGGAAGGGAAGAAGGTCAACTCCCCCAGGACAACATCTCCACGGAGCAACTCTCATCTACTCTCAGAGATGTCTGGATTTCTGCAGAAAGGGGAGGTGTAGAGATCTAAAATTAGGGAAATAATGTTCACTAAGGTCACGTCTAACACTCTCTAAGTCATGCCTGACTGGTTTTCAACACACACACACACACACACACACACACACACACACACACACACACACACACACACTGTCACTTGTCTCCAGAATAACAGCACAGGCTATCTCAGCCTTGAGAATCACACTCATATTTGTTGACAACTCTCTTGCATACTTCTGAGCTATAAAGGCAGGGATCTCAGTGAGCAATAGGCTCTCCACTACAGTAATCTGCATGCAACTTCAAGCTCTGTGGCCAACAAGATAAAAGATGTGATCAGGGAAATTGAGTGAAATCCTGGAACTCCCTGGTGTGTTCCCCTGCAAAGTCAGTCTGCCAAGAGACCTCAACTTGCATTTGTTCATCTATAAAATGGTGACAATCTGAACTTCCAAGTTTCTCCTTCTCACAAAGTTCCCAAAGATGGGAGGAGCCAGGCTTTAGAAGTGACTGAAGTCCAGAGGAGCCCTTGTGGAGCACCAGGAGCAGAGGAGCTCTCAGGGAGCGCCAGGAGCAGAGGAGCCCTCAGGGAGCGCCAGGAGCAGAGGAGCCCTCAGGGAGCACCAGGAGCAGAGGAGCCCTCAGGGAGCACCAGGAGCAGAGGAGCCCTCAGGGAGCACCAGGAGCAGAGGAGCCCTCAGGGAGCACCAGGAGCAGAGGAGCCCTCAGGGAGCGCCAGGAGCAGAGGAGCCCTCAGGGAGCGCCAGGAGCAGAGGAGCCCTCAGGGAGCGCCAGGAGCAGAGGAGCCCTCAGGGAGCGCCAGGAGCAGAGGAGCCCTGGCCTTCGACACCTGCTGTAGCAGCAAGCAGTGAACCCTGCTGTTTTCTGGGCACCTGGAGAAACACCTCTTTGGGCCTGCAACCAGGCTTCACAGAGTTCAGGCAGAAGAGGCTAAAACAAACCCAGGCTGTTGTTGGAAGAGCTTCCCTTCTTTGCTGGAAGAAGCAGCTATATATTGTTAAAACATTTTAATTACTGACCAATCATTTTAATGGGTTCCAAAGGCTGCCGTGCACATTATCCACTTAGAGATTAATGCTGTGCAGTTGAGTTCTATGCAGAAAAACATCAGGGCCACAGGAACTCCATTATCTAGCCAGAGGCCCCTGTGGTGCTTCCTTGGGGCCACAGAACCTGAGACCTGGTCAGACTGGTGTCCTTGGGGACAGCAACTCTCTACGGGCTCTAAGGAGGAAAGGAGGAGAATAGCCTAGAACATAGACTGTCATAATTGAGTCTGTCTTGATCCCTTAGGAGCCTTGTCACTGTTGAGGGCAGCTTAACTTTTCTGTGTCTTGGTTTCATCTGCTGTGCAGCAAGCCCAAAACTTGGCGTAGCATTGACTGGGAGAAATTTTGCAAACCACTTCTGTGAAAAAGTTTAGTTTCAGAGTATATGTGTATAAATAGCTCTCAAAACTGAACAGCACAGAAACAATCAACTTGCTTATTTTTTAAGTGCAAAATACATGAATGAAGATTTTATTAAAGGAGACACAAATGTGGCAAATAAACAACTGCAAAGATGTTTCACTTTGCTCATCTTCAGGGAAAATGCAAATGAAAACCATGTGAGTGTCGATGAAGGTGAGAAGTCCCATCCACTGCAGGGAAAATGTAAAATGCAGCCAGCTTGGGGAACAATTTGTTGGGTGTCTTAACAGTGCAACCTAACAAGTACACCCTTACACTCATGGAAACACACAAATGAAGCCGATTGCAAGAGCTTTATACACACTCACCAAGAGTGGAAATAACTTAAATGTCATTCAGTTTGTGAATGGATAAACTGAGATACACCCACATGATAGAACGCTGCTTAGCAAGAAAAGCAGCAGCAACATGACTGAGTCTTAACAGCTCTGTGGCGGACCTGTCGTCGTACCATGAGTTAAGCTGTTACCTGTGACACCAGCACCATATGAGTACCTGTTCAAGTCCCTGCTGTTCCACATCCCAGCCAGCTCCCTGCAGAAGTGCCTGGAAAAGCAGCAGAACGTGGCCCTAGTGCTTGGACCCCTGCGTCCATGTGGGAGATCTGGCCTAGCCCTGGCCATTGCAACCATTTCAGGTGTGAACCATCTATCTCTCTTTCTCTCCTCTCCCTCCTCCCTTCTCCTCTCCCTCACAGTCAATCTGATTTTTAAATAATCTTTTCCCCCCTAAATTGCTGTGTTGAGTAAAAGAAGCCACATATGAAGATTACATGTTGTGTGTCATTCCACTTACATATGAAAGTCTAGGAAAAGGAACACTGTGCTAACAAAATGCAGGAATGGGAGACAGGATGAGAAAGTTGACTGCAAAAGGCCACAAAAGAACTGGAGATGGGGTGAGTGGAGGGTGATTCATACGTTTATGTCAGAACAGTAGTAATAATAATGCCATACAATTTCTGCAGTTAAAAAAAACCTTATTTGAATTCAAGAAGAACCTTGGGTTGGCCAGACATACAAAGCAGAACCTCCACTTCATCAGCTGCCTTTGGCTGATGAACAGGAACATGGCCCACCCTCAACTGCCTAAAAAGCAGCTGTCACCAACTCAGTGTACCCATCGGGTGCCAGGCTTTGCCTGCTGGCCGCCCGCCAATGAGCTCTGGGGACTTGGGAGTAAGAAATTATTGACCAGGGACATCCATGGATAAGGCCACCATACATATAGGTGGGGAATGAATTCTGAGGGACACCCAACAAGGGGACTGGTACCTGGTGGTATGGAGGGGAGAGCTTGGAAGATCTATATGGGTCAGATTGATTCACCAACCCACATGGGAATCCTGAGATGGGCTTGTTAGCGCAGAGCATCACTGACCGCCACACGCCCACCCACACAAAAGCTGTGGCTGGGGGCCTGTCTAGCAAAGCTAGATCCCAGTACCTGACTGAGTGTTGGAAAAGGGGACAAGTCACATCAGACAGGGCCATGACACTAACCAGCATGCAAGAGAACCAGGTCCAGGGGTAGATTCTGTGGGGGATAAGTGAGCCCAACCCTGTGGAAATACAAGTCCCACTGGTTAGCTCAAAAGTTGGGGTGATGATGGGCTGAACTAGTTATGAATATGGAACCTGTCAATACTCATGTGTACTGGGGCTGAAAACAGACTGGGCAGGTCCAAGCTGCAGCACCTGCATGGGTATCCTAAAACAGGATGTGGGGTAGGCTGGCCTACAAAATCCACCAGCTCATACAAAGGCCAACATGGAGGGGCAGGCTATGATAGGCAAGGGCTTACCACCTGCTGGTACATGTGAGATCTGGGTCTGGGAACGGGCTGAGTGGGAGAACCTGGGAAACTCCCCTACGGGGCCATAGCTCCCACTGGTGAGCACATGTTCCAGACCTAGGGGCTGGGAAAGCTGGGCAAGGTAGCCCCGTCCGTTGGCAAGTCTGTAGGTTGGCTTTGGAATGGGCGGACTGGGCAGGGCTGAGAAGACCTTAGCCCACTGGCGAGTGCAGAAACCAGGCTGGAGCACAGATCATGCTGGGCTAGTATATCACACCTATTGGTTCACATGAGCCAGGGATGGGAGCAGACTGAGTAGGGCCAGGAAGTAGCACCCTCCAGTGAGAGTTGGGACTGGGGGCTGGCTAGGACAGGCCAGAATGCAGCACCTGAAGGCAAAGGCTAAGACAGATGAGGGGCTATGCCAGGCCGATTCAGAGCAACCACTGGCATGCGTGAGATCTGTGGATGGGAACAAAGGAGACGCCCTGGCTGGGTTGATTCCCAGCGCAAAGGCTAGGGTAGGGGCTGCAATCTGGTCTGGATATGGCTGCAGGGTCCCTCGGCATGGATGTGGACTGGGTCTGGGATGTGCAAGACTGGGCTAGATTCTTGCACCCATTGGTGCTCGTGAGAACCAGGGTGGATGTAAGACGGGCTAGGCTAGGTCTGCCCCTGCTGAGCCAAGCATGAGCTGTGTCTGGGTGTGGACCAGGCTGGGCTGGGTTGTAGCACCAAACAACAAGAACTGGAATGGTTGAGTGCCAGTCAGAAAAGGCCACTGTTCCAGTGGGACAGGAGGTGGACAAAGTGAGGCTGGCCCATGGACTCATCAGTGTGTGTGAGGTATGGCATTGGGAAAGGTTCTGATGGAGGAGCTTGGGGAACTCCTCTGTCAGGACATAGTCCCTGCAGGTGAGTGCAAGAACCAAGATGGGGAGCAGCCCAGACCAGGCCAAAATATGGTACCCACCAGCATAAATTTGGTGCAGGTTGGGGCAGGTCAGGCTGGGTCAGTTCACATCACCCACTGGCAAATCCAAGTGCCAGAATGGAGTGTGGGTCGGGCTGAGTTGGGACACAACGCCAGCCAGTCCACATTAGGGCTGGGACTGGGGGCTGGCAGGGCTGGGTTAGGCTGTAGCCCCCACCAGCATGAACTGAAATTGGGGGTGGGCCTGGCCCAGGCAGGCTACAGCACCCACTGGCAAATGCCAAGGTGACACGGGCTGTGCCAGACTGGGATGTAGCACCCAACCAGCACATGTGAAACCCAGGGAGCACCCCTACTGGGCCATTATCCCACCAGTGAGCATGAGAGCTGGGATGGGACAGACCAGGCCAGGCAGGGCCATGACATCTAATGACCTACGTGTGAGCTGGATCAGGGAAAAGCCAGGCTGGGCTGACTGTACCTTACAGTACATGCATAAGCCGGTGTGGGTGGGTTGGGCTTTGCTGCAGCATCAGCTAGCAGATGCTGGCACAGGGGCAAATTCTGTCAGGTGCAGGCATGGCAAGACAGATGGTGGCACCCGCGGGCACCAGTGTGGACTGGATAGAGGGGCTGGTTGGGATGAACTGGACTTCAATGCCCATTAACATGTATGAAAGCTGAATGGGATGTGGAACAGATGGGACCAGTCTGCCGTACATACTGGCAAGCACAGGAACCAGGGCAGGGGCAGGCCTGGTTGGGGATTGACCTTGAACCCATTGCTTCATGCTCTAACGGCCATCACAGACATGGCTGGGCCAGGCTGAAGCCAGGAGCTTCTTCCAGATTTTCTTAGTAGGACCCAGATACTTGGGCCATTCTGTTCTACCTTCCTAAGCCATCAGACATGGAACAGCCAGATCTTAAACTGGTATGTGTATTGGAAGCTGGCATTGCAAGCAGTGGCTTAATGCGATAGGCTACACCACTGGACCTGATGCTCTCAGTTTGTTTTTACTTAAAGACTTAATTATTATACTTCAAAGTCAGAGACACACAGAGAGAAAAAGAGACACAGACTGTGTGTGTGTGTGTGTGTGTGTGTGTGTGTGTGTGTGTGTGTATGTGTGTGTGAGAGAGAGAGAGAGAGAGAGAGAGAGAGAGAGAGAAAACTCTAATAAAAGAGTTACACACAGAGAGGGAGAGAGATGGGGCGGGAGGCAGGCACTCAAATGATGACACAGACCAGAGCTAGGCCAATCTGAAGCCAGGGGTCAGGAGCTTCTTCTGGGTCTCCACATGGTGCAGAGGCCTAAGGCCTTGGCCATCCTCTGCTGCTTTTCCAGGGCATTAGGAGAGAGCTGGATCAGAAGTGGAGCAACCAGTACATGAACTGGTATCCATAAAACATACCAGTTCTGTAGGTGTAGCCTGCTAAACCACCACACAAGCCCTAACACTTTTTTTTTTTCATAAAATCTATCAATTTTGAACTAAAATATTTTAACCAATTTTGAATTTTGAAAATCATGTATGTCTCATAAATAAAAACTCATCCAAGCAGTAAAGTAATCCCCAAATGACCTCACTCAGATTTCTCCAGGTTTAAGACCACACTGAGGCCGCAGGCTGAGCCGGGTCCAATGCCATTCCGTAGAGGCTCGGCCTTCCTCTAATGTCAGCTCTTCTCTCACATCCCACGGAGCTGTCACACTTCCTGCGTCACCTCCGATTTCTAGCAAAGGCTCCATCCTGCATGGTGCCTGTGGTGCTGACAACTCGGATGAGCACTGGTTAGTCATTTTGTGGACTGTGTGTCAGTCTGGATGTGTCTAAATGTTTCACCTGAGAATGAAGTCACACTGTCAGGACAAGATCACCAAAGTGACATTGTATCCTCCACTGGGCATCTTACCGAGGGCTGCGTGATACTGAGCACACAGGTTACTTGAAGTGACTTTTCTCATTTGTAGTTAATGAACACCCTGCATAAATGCACGTAGGCTGTGCAAATATTTTGTTTTTCCACAAACTGTTGCCCACTCATTTTTTAATCAAGAGGTAGATCTTAATCACAACAATTATCTCTGTAATATAATTTGTAACTTTAATCTCTCCCTTGGCCTTTTGATCTTTTTGTGGTTTTCTAAAAAGATGCACTAATTTATTGGAGAAATAGGTAGAAAGAGAGAGAGAGAAAGAAAGAGAGAAACTTTTATTTGCTGCTGCGCTGTCCAAAGGGCTACAATAGCCAGGACCAGGCCATGCTAAATCTAGGAGCTAGAAACTCTAACCATGTTTCCCAAGTTGGTGACTGAGTGCCAAACACGTGGTCCACCTGTACCGCCTTCCTAGGCAATCAGCAGGGAACAGGACTGGAAGTGGAGCAGCTGGGATGTGAGCCATAGCTCTAGCATGGGATACTGAGTTGCAAGTATTAGCTTAATTCACTTTGCTTTTCATATTTTAAAAGTTCTTGTTTTTTGAAATACAGATTTGGCATCCCTCATCCAAAATTCTTGGGACCAGACGGATTTTGAGTTTTAGATGTCTTTGGATTTGGGAAAATTGACACAAATAAATTATGTTGGAGATGGAACCCAAATCTAACAATGAAAATCATTTATGTATTCATACATACCCTACAAATACAGCCTAAAGGTAACCTTAAATGCATTTTAAACAACTTTGCGCATGAAACAAAGCTTCACAGTGTGGGAAACCCCACTTCTGGCATATGTTGGCTCTCTAAAATTTTTGGTTTAGGGAACATTGTGGATATTGCTCAACTTGAAATTATAGAGTCACACTCCATTACAAAAATTCCCATGTTCCCTTCACCTCAGCATATTATAAAAATCAGTAAGCTGACAATGGCTGAAAATGTGAATGAATTTCTGCATGACTGTATCATGTGTCCACATTCATTTAACCATCACCACAATTACACGGAGCCACCATATAGTAGTCAGCTGTGTGTACCTCAGGTAAAAGAGGAAGGCCAGGAGGCTCCAGAATTTGGCCAGGGTAATATTAAAGATGGGAAACCATTTAGTCTCATCCTTGATGCTTCTGCTATCAAGAGCAGCCAGCTCCTGTGTAACGGTGCAAGCAGGCTAAGGCCCTCAGAAAGTCTGAGAATTTGGTAGGGTGAATCCCATATCAGAGTGCCTGGTTCAAGTCTCAGTTGCCCTGCTTCCCATCAAACTCCCTGTTAATGTGCAGCAGAAGATGGCCCACGTACCTTAGTCCCTGCCACCCCCATGGGAGGCCCCCATGGAGCTCCTGGTTCCTGGTTTCTGCTTTATGGAACTCCAGGCTCCTGGCTTGAAGCTCTAGGGTCACAGAGTTCCAGGTTCATGGAGCTCCAGGTTCCTGGCTCCTGGTTTACGGAGCTCCAGGCTCTTGGCTCCTGGCTCATGGAGCTCCAGGCTCACAAGCTCCAGGCTCATGGAGCTCCAGGCTCTTGGTTCCTGGCTCATAGAGCTGCAGGTACCTGGCTCCAAGTTCTAGGGTCATAGAGTTCTAGGATCATGGAGCTCCAGGCTCATAACTCCTGGTTCATGGAGCTCCAGGCTCTTGGTTCCTGGCTCATAGAGCTGCAGGTACCTGGCTCCAAGCTCTAGGGTCATAGAGTTCTAGGCTCACGGAGCTCCAGGTTCCTGACTCCTGCTTCATGGAGTTCCAGGTTGCTGGCTCTAGGCTCACAAGCTCCAGACTCATGGAGCTCCTGGCTCTTTGCTCCTGATTTACAGAGCTCCAAGCTCTACAGTCACAGAGCTCCAGGCTCCTGCTTTCAGCTGGCCCAGTCTTGGATACTGCATGCATTTGGGGAGTGAGCCAATGGATGGAAGAGCTCTATGTCCGTCTATCTGCCTTTCAGCTAAAGTGAAAACAAATAACCAAGCCAAAGAGGAAAGGCCCGTCCTTTCACACAAACTCCCTAGCTGCTGTCCCACAGGGCGGTCGGCAGGAGAATGACTACCACTGCTTCAGTGCTGTCTGAGCAAGGCCTGAAGCTGCCCACCTGCGCTTCCCTCTTCTCTCTCCGGCCTGACGAGCTCCTGCTGCCTGTGCCCTCCTGCCTCAGGGCCTGGGCACGCCCTCCTCTTTCTGTCTGGAATGTTCTCCTTGCAGACATCCAGCAGACAATTCTTGTGTGCTTTACTGAAGGCATCCTGGGCCACGTCATCTAAACCTGCTTTTCCCCATCTCCCAGTCCTTGGTTTCACTTTGTTTTTTATTTTATTTTACTTATGTGTTGGAAAAACAGAGTTGCAGAGAGAAGAGGGACACAGAAAGAATCTTCCATCTGCTAGTTCACTCCTCAAATGGCCACAAAGGCCCGGGTCAAGCCAGGTAAAGGCCAGCAGAGTATTCTGCATCTGGGTGGCAGGTGCTCAAGCACTTGGATCATGTTCTGATGTCTTGTCAGGTGTAAGAGTATGGAACAGAATTAGAAGTGGAGCAGCCTGGACTGCCTGTGGATTCTGGCTTAGCACACTACGCCACAAGGCAAGCCCACTTGGTTTCACTTTCCCTCTTTCAAGAGATTCTGCACTTAACGCTGGAAGATGTCTTGGTTATTATTCTCTGATGGGCTGTGTGTGTCCCCTCTCTTGTCTGCCCTAGAAGGCAAAGTGCACATATGCACAGGCACTGCTTGTTCCTGTACTGCTGTGTCACAGCTCCCTGCCAAGTACGCGTGAGTAGGGAGTTGCTAAAACCAGCCACAACTCCAGAAGAGGCTGCCTGCCACCTCCCTTCTCATTCTGTTTCCCTGTTTCTTCTCCTGCAGCTCCTTTATGTCTCCTTCCCATCCTGATACACAAGCATTGCGATAAAAAGTGGAGCAGAAGCTAACGGCAGACCCTCAGAGGCCTGCCTGCTCTCCCCATCTGCTCCTCCCTCCCCTCCGTCTCCAGGATCCTTCTCCCGAGGGGCACTTGTGGGAACAATCCCTGGGAAGGAAAGCAAACCTCTCCCCTTCACACCTCTGTGATGCTGCATTTCAGCTTCTGAGAAAGGCTGCTTGCCCACCAGCTTCCTGAGTTAGTTCTGTTCGTATTATCTCCATGTCGTTACTTCTGCATATTTCCATATAGAGGAGAGGCTGATAATTTAGCAGTTATTTCTCCTCTTGCTGGCCAGCCAGGTGGGCTTTCTGAATTCATTCCTGCCCTGGAATAGGGCTGCTGCCTCCCAGATGAGCCCTGCATGTTGGAGTGGGTCCTGATTTTATGGCCAATGGGGGAGAGCATTTCCTGATTTATGAATTGGCATCTGGGGGGAGGTGCTGAGCCCCTGCATGGCTTCATCAAGGGGCGAGCAGCCACATAAATACTCTTGTCACACGACATCATTGCCCTTGTTTTGATTACAAAAATTCTTTGGGGGATGGTGGGATGCGGGGCTTCCAGTGTGAAAGCCGGGGAGGAACGAGTCACTTTCGCCCCTTTCTCCTATAAAACTGGAATGTGTGGGAACCCTCCTGACAGGGCTTTTCAGCTGAGTTGCTCTAATGGCTTCTCTTCTGGGAAAGCCTTCTGAACTTGGGCTTAAAACCAGACGCAAGGTCTTGGGAGGGAATATAGTTTCACAATTTTAACATAGGCCCCAAGTGGGAGTTTTGTCGTTAAAAACTGATCATTTGTGTAAACTCCCCCCATCCCACACACCCTGCTGTGACTCTGAGCATGACGATTCATTTGGGTACACCAAATATTTCTCTGGAATGTGCAGAAAGCATCATGCAGTTCCCATGGCAACCACAAGGCAAGTGTGAGAAGGTCCCCTGCCCTGGGGAGTGGACAGTGCGCTGGGCATCTGCTAGGCCAAGTCAGCGCATCACTACAGGGCTTGGAGGCTCACACAGGGTTTCCCTGGGGAGAGGTGTCAAGGGAGACCCTGAGCTCCCAGAGGCTGAGGGCTGAGCACTCTGTCATAGCCATCCCCAGGGTCTGCTTCCTTCCTCCCCAACCTTGGATTTTGGCACAGATGGAGAAATCACACTGGTTTCTATCAAAGGTCAGAGTTTGTTGCTGAAGAGAGGACACAAGCTGGCTCTCACCTGTTGCTTCACTCCCGCACGCCCACAATGACCAGTGCCCGACCTGGCCAAAGCCAGGAAGAGGGAACTTAACCTGGGTCTCTCATGTGGATCACAGGAACCCAACGTTGTGGCGTTACCACTGCCTCCTGGAGTCTGCATAAACCAGAGACTAGAGTGGAACCTGGAGCCAGAGCTCAGACCTGGACGTCCCAGTACAGCATCCCAGGCAGTATCCCAACACCAGGCCAAACCCCTGAGCTGGGAGTTTATGATTTTAGACTTTGCAGAGGCTCCATGCTCTGCCTCAACTAGGCAACTCTGCGACTGTGGTGTCAAGAACCAGTGACCATATGGAAATAAGGGGGTGATGAAGCAGCTTACCAACTTCTCTAGTACTTGCTAAGTTAAAAGCATATCTTTAGATATATATATATACATACATATGTATACATATATACATATCAAGTGTATCTCACTTAAAAATATACCAACTATGACCTGATACAATAAATAAATGCAGAATATATCAAAAGAATTATTTTCTTTTCAGAAATTTCCTATGTATTATAGAAATACATCTTAAGGCAGAAATCCCTTATGTACAGCCTAAATTCTGGAATCTTCTACAATGTGCAAGACATGGTACAGACACAACCTTTTCCAAGGTGCCAGGCTCCAGCAGGCAATGAAAGGAAGGACTCTCTCTCTTGTCAGGGACTGACAGGCCTAGCAAGGGATGAGAAGACTGGGGCCAGGATTCTCCTGGTTGGTGTGGCTTCAGCTCAAGCTGTGCAGCTTCTCTAGCCAGCAGGCCTAACTCAAGGAACTTCTGTTCATTTCTTTATTTCTTTGTTTTCATGGCAGAATAAACTCCAAATACTAGAGGTCAGCTAAGTGCCTGCCATCAGCCCATGAGTGGCTAAAAAAAAAAAAAAAAATTAGAAAGCCTTTAGTGTCATTCGTCAATGCCAACCAGTTAATAATGCCCAGCCTCTCTGCTAATGGCCGAGACAGAGGTCCTGGGCTCAGCAAAGGCTCTGGGAGAGAGACTCCCAGGCTGCCTGGGGAGAATGTGTTGCAAGCAGCCTTTGTGCTGGCCGTTTTCAAGGGCTCTCCACCCCTCCCCACTCTTTAGAACGGTGGTCTCCAGGTTCTGTCCCCAGGATTTGACTTTTGGGAAACCACTGGAGTTGCCCTCTTATCTTGACTTGTGTCTGTGACTAAGAAACAGCGAAGCAGCGAGGAATTTCTGGGTGCAGCCAGCTCCCACGGAGAAGAGACTTTTCGGTGTTGGGATTTAGGCCAGGAGAGGTCCCTGCCAGGCACAGTCGGTGCTGACCCAGCCAACCTGCTGGCATTCAGTGTGTCCTGCAGACTGTGCTCAGTAAAAAGCACATTGCCATGGGCAGCGGGTGAGCCCTGTGCATCCTCGGGTGGTGCTGGCTGGGGGACCTGCACATAGCAGGGCAGGGACAAAGGTTGTCAAGCCTGCGCAATGCTTTGTGGTCCTATGGATAGTACTGGCTGACCGGGGAGCAGGTGGTATGCTGCCCTTTCGATCCTTTCTGATTTTCCTTTTTCCTATCTCATGGAAAATGGAGAAGACAGTGTCTCAGAGCTGAGTGGCTCCTTCTGCTCAGCAGGGCACCTCCATCAGCTCCACGGATCCAGAAACAGGGATAGCACTGATCAAACCAAGAGACTCAGAAGACAAGTCTCGCAGCAAGGTGAAGACTTGAGTCCAGTTAGCATTACCCCGTTTAGCACTCCATCTGCTACTGCATAGTCAACCATTCTGACCTGCCCCAAAACAGACATTTAGGCCGCATGCTTGGAACTGAGCAATATCAGAGGTGTCATCAATAGGACTGGCAATGTGAATCAGAGCTGGGCTTAGTGTTGTCCAGGTCATGTGAGGTACCATCTGTGGTGGCAGCTTTACTTGAAGCCATGATGCTGCTGCCACCTGGGAGACACACACACACACACGCGCGCGCACACACACACACACACACAAGTGTGTAGCTTCACAAACAGTATTTATCCTCACTGGGTTTGATGGACACTATTCTATTCAATTTTATTCTATTCTATTAAAAAAAATTCTGGCCATGACCCTGTAAATTGATTCTGTGACCCACTAAATTGATTTTTCGACCCTCTAATGTGTCATGACTGGCATTTTGAAAACCAGTTGCCTGACCCCATCCCAGCTCCCTCTCTCCCAATTCAGAGAGAGTGAGAAGGGAGAAGCTGAGTGTGGGAAAGAGATGAGAGATTGAGGGACCCAGATAAAAATAAAGAGGAAGGTGGGAGAGGCGACCCCCAAAATGGGATAAATAAAACAGGGAACGGACACAGGAGTCATTACAAGAAAAGGCATGGACCTCCTGAAGCTGTTCCCCAGTCATTCTGGACCAGTGACGGCAACTGTGAACACGCCGGCCTGGGATTTTGGGTATCTGTCAGCATGACCTCAGACTCACCTTGGTTACCACAAGAGAAAAGCTCCCAGCTGCTGCTCAGGGGTCTGGGTCCTGGCAAGATCAGGAAGATACTGGGAAGTTTTCCAAGCAGTAAAGAAAGTGACCACACTCACTCCACGCACTGCAGAGCACAGGCAGATCCAGGGGCTCTGAGCTGGGTCTGCAAACAAAGTGAGTACCAGGGAGCAGCCGCAGCAGGCGTCAGGAAGGGAGTCAGGCAAGATTGAAGAATGATGACTTGCTCTAGTGGCCGTAAGTTTCCAGATGGTGTTGAATGCGTATTCCATAGTGAAAGACTTCAAAAAAATACTGATTCACTTGAGACAGAGAGAGTGAGGAGGGAAGGGGGGGGGGAGAGAGAGAGAGAGAGAGAGAGAACTTTTATCCACTGTTTAACTCCTGAAAACTTGCAAGGGCAGAGGTGAGGTGACTAAATTGAGAGCTGGGAACGCAATCCAGGTATCCAAGGCGGGTGTCAGGAACCCAAGTACTTCAGGCTGCACCTGTGGCCTCTCACAGCCTTTATTAGCAGGCACTTAGAGCAGAGCTGGGACTCGAACCCAGACTGTCCGATATGGGACACAAGCAGCTTCACGCTTGGCCCAATACCTTAAGAGGGTTCTGCATCACTTAAGGATGGGATAGCTCTTAGAAAGGCACTGTCAGCTGACTTTGTCACTGTGAAAACATTATAAAGTGAATTGCTGTGGTTTAGCCTAATACATACCTCAGCCACTAGAATATTCACACTTACAGCCATTGCTTCTAGGGTCATGACAAATGAGTAAAAAACCACAAGATTTTAAAAAACAAAGAAGACAAAGGAAAGGTTTGCTCTTTTTTGCTGGGTAATTCTGGGCTGACAATTTTTTCCTTTTAGAGTCTGGAATATGTTGCTGCATCATCTTCTGGCTTAGAGTTTCCTCTGACAGACCAGCTGCAAGTCTGACAGTGGAGCCTCCACAAGTTTATTGCTTTTTTTCCACATGCATCTTTAAGTACCTTATCCTTACGTTCAACTGAAAAGAGCCTGAATATGATCTGTCACAATGAGAGCTGCTTTTGGTTGACTCTGTTGGGAATTCTGTGCCTCTCCTCTATTTTGTTTCTCAGTTCTTTCCCCGTGTTAGGGAAGTTTTCAATTATTATCCTGAAGTACAAAAATCAGTCTGGAAGAATCACAGTTCCAGACCTCAAGACATACTACAGGGCAGTGGTCATCAAAACAGCCTGGTACTCAAACAGAAAAAGAAGATCAGTGAAATGCAATAGGAACTTCAGAAGAGAGCCCACACAATTACAGCCTTACACAATTAATCTTCAACATCAGAACTGAAAGTAATCCAGTGGAAAAGCTTGATCTCTTCAGCAAATGCTGTTGAGACAATTGGATAGCAAAAGTAAGAAGCAAGACCCACCTGTTACCTTATATAAAAATTAGCTCTAAATGGATCAAAGAGGCCTAGCGGCTAAATCCTCAGCTTCCATGCGTCAGCATGCCATACAGGCACTGGTTCATGTCCCAGCTGCTCCACTTCCCACCCAGCTCCCTGCATGCGGCACGAGAAGGCAGTGGAGGACGGCCCAAAGCCTTGGGACCCTGTACTTCCTGGGAGCCAGGAGAAGCGCCTGGCTCCTGGTTTCAGATCGGCTCAGCTCTGACCATCACGGCCACTCGGGAAGTGAATCAACAGACAGAAGATTTGTCTCTCCGTCTCTCCTTCTCTTTAAATCTGCCTTTCAACAAAAATAAATAAATTTTAAAGAAAAAAGGTAAACGAATCAAGGACCTAAATCTACACAAAGAAACCATTAAACTATTAAAGGAAAACATAGGAAGTAGTCTACAAGATGTAGGCATTGGTAAAGACTTCTTAGAAACGTCACCAAAAGCACTGGCACCCAAAGCCAAAGTGAACCAATGGAACCACATCAAACCAGGAAGCTTCTTGCAGCAAAGGGACCTCCAACAGAGTGAAGACGCAACCAGCACAGGCGAGAACATCTTTGCACACTACACAACAAACACCCAGGATTTACAAAGAGCATCAGAAATCCAACCACAGCAGAACAAACAACCCTGTGGAGAAATGGCAAAGAAAATGAGCAGACATTTTTCAGAAGAACAAATTCAAATGGCTAATAGACATGAAAAGATGCTCAGGCTCCTTAGCCCTCAGGGACATGGAGGTTCCATCTAACTTCAGTAACATTGGCCTGCCTTTGGAGCATCACAGATAATACCTGCTGTGTGGATGTGGAAATGTATGGAAGTCAGTACGGAGAGTGCTGAAAATTGATCTGCCCTACAACCTAGCTATCCCATTCCTGGAAATACATTCAAAGAAAACAAATCTGCACACGAGAAAGTGGCCTGTAAGCCTATATTTACAATAGCAAAGACACAGAAATAACCCAGATGCCCGTCGAAACAGAGATGGATAAAAAAAACCTGTGGTATATCTACTCTATGGAATACTACTCAGCCATTAAAAATAAAATTGTAACATTTGCAACAAAATAGTAATGCTCCGTGAAGTAAGCCAATCCCCAAAGCACAAATATCGCATGTTATTTCTGACGGAAGGTAAAAATACAAGATCAATAGATGTCTAGTAAACATGTCCATACGTCTATTCGTCTAGAGGGACTGGATAATAGATTAGCATGCAGTGACGACAGGGTGCAGGACGCATCTCTACTTTTAATAAATGACAGACTCCCGATGAAACTGCTGGATACATCTTGACAATAGGATGCTCCACTTTCTATGACCGTCTATACCTACAATGTCATGATACACCTAAATAGCAGAATGAGTTGCTGAAGGACAGTGCTATTGTAATGGCATAGGGCAAACCAATAATACAGGTGGGAGAGGGAATCCATGAGCCTATGGAACTGTACCATGAAACATAAAAATAACATAAAGCAAAGAAAAAGAAAAAGATTCAATCAAGAGACAAGGCCAATACGAGAAACATGGGTTGCCGTCGGTGTTACAGCGTATGCTATTTTACATTGAAGGTTTTGATTTCTAAAATAAAAACAACCAGGCAGTGTACCCTAGGGGCTGAGGACCTTTTCTCTGTAAAAGGCATTTAGATATTTATAACATCATTTATGGGCCATCACAAAATTATCCATTTAAGAAGCGGCCTGCCATAGATGCATGGAATTTCACAGCTTCTCTGCAGCTGCCTGGCAGGGCCAAGACCAAATGATTTCATGGGTGTCGTACAGCGTCCAGGCCGGATGCTCCCCTCCCATAGCTACAGGACAGTTAGCATGCAAGTCAGTAACACCATGGTTCATTGTCACAATTAAGTGTCACGTACTGCATGCAATTAACGATGTGGGACAAACTTTCACCCAACTGGCAGCATGCTCCCATGATGTAGGGCAGCTTTGGTGTCAGCAGGTGAACTGTTCACCGACATCTCATGGGACCACCATTGTCTGTGACACCCCTTGTTGACTAAAACGTGGTCACTTGGCCCGCAGTTGAAGTTATTTATTAAGAATATTCATGTTCTGCTTTAAATATCATTGTAAAGCCAAAGAAGTGAGATGAAAATAAAGCGGCATCTTAATTCTTTATGTCACTGACAAGTGACATTAGGGAGATTAATTATAATACTGGTTGCATTGGCTTCACGATTTTTATAGGTCTTTGTTTAGCACTTACAAAGGTGGAGTTCTCAGGTCCAGCTTTGATCTATCTCAGGAGCTTGCTTCAAGGGTAGTCATAAGCAGAAAGACACCCCACATCTGAGATGCAGAAACAGTATCTCAGCGGCCGTTCTGAGCAGACCGGGAGACCTTACCGCACCAACCCTGCGGCTGAGCCTCAGCTAGGAGATTCCATTGTCTCGGACACCAGCCAGCTGTTCTTGCAACTACAGAAGGTGCTGAGTCCTGACTATGACTATTGTTTTTAACAGATGGGTCACAGCTTTCTGAAACTCTTCATCTGAAAGACCTTCAGTAAACTCTTGCCAAGTTTAAACATTTTTAGATAGGAATGTTTCAAGTGTCAGCAATAAAATCATATGATGACGAAAACATTCCCCTCCCCTGTCCACCCTGTAGGCACTCCCCATGTCATTACCCCTCCCCTGCCCACCCTCCAGGCGCTCTCCATAGCATTAATTCTCTAAAAGTACTTACAATCTCACTCATTGTTAACACATTACCCTGATGTTGAAGGGAAAGACTAAGCATTTGCTATTTCAGAATTACCAGCAAAGTCACTGTTCTGACAGCTGCTTGTCAAGGCTGAAAAGGTCAGCAAGGATGAAACATTCAGGCTGTTTGAAAAGAAAAATGTTTCATTGTGCTTTCAAAGCAACAACCCTGTGGTATATGAGACCTTTGTGCGGTTGCTTGCATATCATCGCAAATCACCATGATTATTCAAAGAACTATAATTTATTATTTATTTGCTTGCTTGTTTGTATTGGAGAGGCACATATTCAGACAGAAGAAGATATTAAAAAAAAAAACTTTCCATCTGCTGGTTCACTCCCCAAGTGGCCACCATGGCTGGAGCTGAACCATTCCGAAGCTGGGAGCCAGGAGCTTCTTCCGGGTCCCCCGCACAGTTGCAGGGTTCCAAGGCTTTGGGCTGTCCTTGACTGCTTTCCCAGACCACAAGCAGGGAGCTGGATGGGAAGTAGAGCAGCCTAAACACAAACCAGCACCCATATGGGATCCCGGTAGGTGCAAGGCAAGGACTTTAGCCACCAGGGTATCATGCCGGGCCCAAAATATTTTTATAACATTGATACTATCTCTCATGTAAGTTGGAAATTGGTTGCAATAAGAAAATAATTCAAACAGTGCTTGGAAATGGAATTAAACAGTAAGTTTACTTTGCTGTGAAAATCCACACGTAATTTTCCCATAATCACATTTCTATGAACTCTTTTGAAGAGCCCTCACACAACCTGCGACAGAGGACAGCAGGTCGGGGCCAGCAGTGTCGTAACTTCAGTCAGCTGTGCGGGTTCCAAGCAGGACAACGAGTTACTGATTGAGGCTGGGGCTCAGCTCAGAGCTGCAGGGGCTCCCTGGGCAGCGGCGTGGTTGGCAGCCTGAGCAAGCCACATGTCAGTGTGCCGGGAAGAGAAAAGCTGTTTCTACCCGCAGTGTAGCCTGGAGGATCTGATGAAGAGACTCCCCCAAGTCATGCGAAGTAAGACCCAGAAAACCGCTTGTGCCCAAAGATGGAACAGTGCAGAAGAGGAGAGACCAGACCAAGTTAAACACGAAAGAGACCATCCCTGAAAGCAGAGAAGAAACTGTAAAAGTTCAGAAGAGATAACTAAGTCCTCCTCAAGGAGGGCTGTGCCACACGCCAGCCACTCTGGGTGTTCCTGGTGAAGCGACTTCTCTGGTCACGCCGCCTCTGCAACATGCTGCCCTAGCGCAGCTTGGACAGGTCTACGTAACTGCTCAACTCAGATTTCTCCAAATAAACTTCACCCAAAATAACTTCTTTTTCTCTAATGATTTATTTTTTTATGCAAAAGAGGAGAGATGTCCCTCTGGTTCACTCCCTGAATGGCTGCAATGGCTCGAGCAGGGCCGGTCTGAAGCCAGGAGCCAGGAGCTTCTTCCAGTTCTCCCACAGGAGTGGCAGGCGGCCAAGCACTTGGGCCACTCTGCTTCTTTCTCAGGCCATTAGCAGGAGCTGAATCGGAAGTGGAACAGCCAGGACTTGAACTGGTGCCCATATGGAATGCCAGGTTGTTGTTGCCAGTTTTACTCATTAAGCCACAGCCCGAGTCCTTATTTATTTTTAATAGCCTGAAGAATCTTGGCCCTGAGAAATAAAATGTAGCAAACTCTGGAGTAACTGCTCCATAAACCTGTTCCAAGGCAAGGCTTTACCGGGAGACCGTGTTGCCACGAGACAGCAGACAGGGCTGGACTGAGAACTGACCCGAAGCAGCCTCCAAAGGTCCGAGGATTAACGGTTATCAGCAGCTTTGGCCTGCAGACCCTGTCCTTCTAACGGCCTCCCATAACACATGGAAAGAACATGCCCTTCCAGCTGAACCCCTTTTCTCCTTAAGTCCTAACTTTACAAGCAAGTTGGGTTTCCAGAGCAACCCCCATCCTGTTTCTTCACCGCCCTTCAATCTGGTCATCGCTCTCACCTGACCTTGGCAAAGCTACCAGAGAACAGGACCTTCCACCTGCTCTTGGTCTGTACCAAGCCTAGTTATGGGCTTGGCATACAGTGGGCACTTAATAAATGCATGTTGTTAAGAAACATGAAACCATCTGGCCCATAGTGCCCACCCTGCAGAAGTTTCCTTATGTGTTGCTGAGCAAATGTTCAAAAGTGGCACTTGCAGTGACGTGGAGACTCAGAGCCTGGGGATCAGAGCAGGTTCTGGGACTCCAGGGCAGTTGCTGGAGACGGCACAGAAGGGAGTCCAGCGTAACTGGACTCAGCAGCCATTGGGTTCCTTCTTCCACTGCAGCTCTCTCTCCATCACTCTGCCTTATCCCAAGCCATCCCGTTGTTCTGGGGCAGAGGAAGGAAGAACCAGCCATTTGCCCTTTTGTCCAGGAAGTCCTAGAAGATGAGGTATCAGGAACATTTTTGGCTGTGTGGTTTGACAACAAAAATGTTGCTGTGGGGCCAGGCTCAAATGCCTTAAGATTCCTCCCTTCCCCAAAAGTGACTGATTATTATGGTAGAGCAGGTTAAGCCACTGCTCAGGACACTTGAATTCAGTGTTGGCATACCTGTGTTGCACTCCTGTCTCTACTACTGATGGAGCTGCCTGTTTATGGACCTTGGGGGCAGCAAATGGTGGCCATGTGCAAGACCCAGATGAAGGTGCTGCCTGCCTCCTGGCTTTGACCTGGTCCAGCTCTAACTGTTGCTGGGGTGGGAGAGCACATGGAATAGCTTGCTCTCCTGTCTCCCCTGCTAACTCTATCACTCTGAGTCCAGTCAAGTAAAATGTAACAGTACAACAAAAGAAAAATCCACGGGGCCCAGGACAGGCGAGGCTGTCTCTCTCAGCCACCCAGCAGGTGCTTTCCCAGACATCCCTGCCCTGAGTAACAGAATGGTGTGTCCTCGTAACAGAACTACCGCTAGCGACGAGGGTGCTGCGAGCCTACTCGGTGCTCAAGAGGCAGCTCTCCCCATGTGCATTCCACACATACAGAACCCAAAGCACCTACTGCTGAGTGAGCTAGACAGGGTCGCAGAGCCAGGGGGTAAAACGCGCAGAGAGGCAAAGTTAGATTCAAGGTCTCTTCCTCATCTCCTGTGGCCTCCAACCTGCACACCTTCTGCCTTACTCGTCTGTGCACAGGCAGGAAAGGCTGCGGCCATTTCCTCCCACACACAGTTCTCCCCCTTTCGGTGTCCACTTGAAAGCACGACGGTCAGAGAGGGAAGCAGGAATCTCCATCGCTACCCTCACTGCTCCCTGCCTCCAGCCTCACCAGTCCCTCTGCCCTCTAAGACTTCTCAGGCATCTAAGTGCAGGGTGGGGTGGGAGCATGTTCTTGGCACCAGAATAGGGGACAAACAGCACCTCCTGCAGGGACACCCCCTGTGCTTCATCGGCACTGGGGCTGGGAGGACACCGCAGTGGGGCTCTGCCTGTGCGTCATGGGGCTCCAGACAAGCCACTTCCATCTCTGCACTTCCGCTTGCTTTTGGGGAGAGCGGAGGGTGGGGTCGGCAGGAGAGGGCTGCGGAGGTAAGCCTGACGGCTTTCCACCTGTAGGTTCTTGGAGGCAACGGAGAGCCCAGGCTGCCTGGGGCTGCCCACACGCAGACTGCAGAGAACTGGAACACTGAAACCTTCAGTCATCCGTGGTCTGTGTCCCAGAGTTCTGGGTGGTGACCTGGAGGCGCTCCGCCTTGGTGGTGAAGGTGGGGAGCCAAGAGAGCTCAGCCACAGGCACCCAGGGCTCTCCTGTCAGAGGCCCGCGTAGCCTGCAGCGCCTGTTCCCTCTGGGTGAAAGCCCGCAGTGGCGGCAACTCCTGTCACTCACTCCTCACTGTGCTTCAGGTCTGCCCTCCCAGAGCTATCAGACACAGCTGCCAAGAGCCAATGTCAGCGTCAGCCATGTACATGCAAACCAGACCGCACAGCTCGGTCCCGGCAGAGACAGAAAGGATGCCGGAGGGTCTCTGTGTCACCATCCACCCCACAGCGCGTAAGACAGTGCCGCTAGGGGGAGGGGGCTCACCACGGGCTGCAGAAACCAGCTCAACACCAGAACATGCCATCAGCCTCTGCAGGCCTCCCAGGGTACTCACACTGCGCCTAGCTCCCCTCTGCACGGCCCCGGACTGGCACAGGCAGGCAGCAGCGGGCCTTCCCTGCCCACAGCAACCTCCACAGAGACATTCCTCTCTGCTGACCCTGGGAACCCGCCATCACAGAGGCGCCTTCACGCCCTCTCTCTGCTGGTTTCAGAGGACTTGGTAAGACACACAGATGAGGCAGGAAGACCGGAGGACAGCGGCACACAGGCTGCCTTGGCCTCTGGGATGGAGCCGTCCTCTGAGCACTCCTACCTGCCTGAGCCCTTCCTCTCTGCCTGCTGCTCCCTCTCCCTTCCCCACAGCAGCAGGGCCTGCCAACCCACACTGGCCTCACTCACGTGGTCTGTGCCTTCCTGGCGGCTCCCTTTTGCTGAGACTGGAGGGATATTTTTCTGCCTCTTCACTGCTGTGTAACCAGTCCCCTGGCAAGTGCTCTGCACAAGTGGGTGCTTAATGAATCCCGGATGAACAAAAGCAGGATGCCCCTCACTGGCTCTCTGTGGAACTGCACTGGAGGGAGCCAGGCAACTCTGACCTCAGGTGCTCCTGTCTGGGCCCACCTGGCCAAGCCCCAGCAGACACCTGCGTCTGAGTTAGTAGCTGGGACTTCGCGCCAGCAGCACAGGAGGAGGACTGCTGTAAGTGTCCCCAGGTACCTGGAAGCAGATCCACCATCAACAGGAGTCACCAAAGGATGCTGTGAAAGCCGGCCTTGGACCAGACACAACCGCAAGCGCATCCCAGGCAAGCAGCACGTGGCGCAGGCGCCCGGCTTGCCGCCAGGGAAAAAGGCTGGGGTGTGGGACAGCAGAGATGCTGAGATCTACTGAAAAATCTGCCTCCTTCTGTGGGACTCATCAAAGATGACACTTGGCCCGCCTGGGGACAGCTGCTTCTCCCCTGCACAGTGGGTCAGGGCCACCTGAGCCCTCCATTGCACAGAAGGGCATTATCACTGTGATTTCAGTGTGTGTAGACATTCCCTTGACATGACTGCACTTTTAGCAGTCATGCGTCATATATGCACACACATGTACAACCCACCCTACACATACACAGTGAGGAGGACACTCACGGATATATGCAGACAGGGACAGACACAGGGTAAAGGGCGTGTGTGCATACATGTGTATGGGGTGTATTCACACTGCTACACGCAGGCACAGACACACTAGGGAGATGCCAGGGAGAACTGTGCCAGGGTTCGGGCAGCAGAGATAACAGACACAGCACAGGGAGAGACAAGCATGTCACCACCGAATGACGCTGAGGCCTCCTGAGTGCATGCAGACACACTCGTGCAGAGCTGTGCTGGACCAGCTAGCTCGCACAGAGACGAACTCGGACCTATCCCAACAGAAGCAACTTCCGAGCTTCCCGGGCTCAGGCTGCAGCTGCCGTTCCCCCAACACTCGCTCTCCGCCACATGCTGCCGAGCATTCAGGACGGGCACGATCTCATTTCATCCTCGCAGCTAACCTAGGACAGCAATGCTGCTTGTCACATCCTCACTTCCCAGAGCACAGGGCGTGTGGGGTCCCAGGCAGCCTCTATTCCCATCAGAGCACCTTCCCTGCCCCACCTCCTCCCTCCTAGCCTCAGTCCTCTGCCCAGCTCCCTCCTGGACACTCTGCTCCTGCTGGCTCATGTTACCCGGCAGTTTGCTCAGAAGTTCGCTCCTGGGTGGGAGTAGAGAAGCGCATCCTGCCTACTTGCCGGGCCATCACTTTATTCCTCCGAGATTGGATTGATTTTTCATCGTGTCCACCATGACCTGACATAGTCATCCACTCTCTGCCCAGATTGCCAGTTCTCTGAAGATAGCAGGTATCCATCTTAGTCCCTCCAGAAAACCAGCAAGGAGACCTGACACATAGAGGCATCTAGCAAGTATCAGCTGGCTATTGAATAAATGATGGACTCAGCAGTTTGCGGGGAGGGTTGTAACTTGTCTGAGATCCCAGAGCCAAGAGACAGAAAGCATTCATGGGCATGCGCACATCCACCAACACACATACACCATCTTCTCCCTCCATCCCGCTATTAGACACACAATCCTCCCCCTTCCTTTCCACCACCCACCTGCTCCTGCTGAAGCCTTTTGCTGCGTAGGAAGTGAAGAGGGATCTTCCAGGAACAGCTCCAAACAGTGGTAGGGAGGAAAAGGCTGGTTATCTCTCAAGTCTAAAACTATGGCTTCATTAGCAACTTCACAACTACTGAAGTAGTACGCAAAATATCTTCCCTGATCACCCAGATCTCCAGTCTGTCCTCCAGGGTGGAATGAGGGCACCCAGAGGGCAGGCGGAGGCAGTCGGTACAGCCTCACTTGGGAATAAGGAGCATGAATGAGTGCCTAAGAGCGGGCAAGCCAGAAGGTACGTGGAACTCCTCCAAAGTCCGGAGGCTGGCTGTGCCCTAGCACTTGCTCGAGCTGGAGCTGTGCTGACCACATCAATTCCATTCTTTGTACATCACCCCCAAGCAGAGGTCCCAGCCCAGGTGAGACACAGAGGGCTCTCTAAGAAGGGTGGCTCTTCATCAGGAGTGCAGTGGCCCACAGCTCTTCCTCTTACCCAGCTTCACCCTGCGCTGGGTGAGGTCAACTAGGTGCTGGCTGCAAAGGAGTAGCCAGGAGAGACAAGAGCTGCACGCTAGTCTATAGCTACGGGAAATGATCCAACAGGTAGTGTTTATATTATGGTGGGCACTGGAATGGACTAAACAGAATGATGTAAAAAGAAAAAAACTAAGAGGAAAAAGAAGAACTAAGTAGAGGCCTTCCAAGGACCTGATGTTTGTAGGAGGAGCCTCGTTCAGGAAGAGGCAGAGGCTGCTTTCCTAGCAGACAGTAAATGCAAAGACCTTCAGTGGGAAGGAGCTTAGAAAACAGGTGCAGAGAGAGCCAGGAAACAGGATCACCAAATGAGATGGCCAAGGTGGGCTGCAGTCACAGCACGGGGTCCTGGAACCATGCCAGGATGGTAAGAAAGAACAAGCTCCCTTCTGTTAGCACAGGAAGTACTCCCCAGCCTCCAGATTCTGCCACTCGCCTTGTTTCTCTTGCCCCTTGTCACGTGCCCTTTCCCTCTGGATTCCCCATTAAGCTCAGCAAGGGCCAGAAGGTCTATTATACCCCACCCTGCTGTTGGTCCCAAGAGAGAAGAAGGGAGGACTCTGAGAACAGATACAACAGAGCAGCGCACTCTGTCCACCAGAACTCAACTACACACACTCCCTGCTAGGAAACGTGGCTGGAAAGAGGCCTCGGTTTATAACCTGGGTCATCATTCCATTTAGCCTAGGACCAGAGCCTGCTGTTTCTGTGAGACCTGGGAATGCACACACTGGTGCTTCACAGTGAATTTTAATCCTCAATTATAGAAGTCAGAGCAGCAGAAATCAAACGGGAGTTGTGAGTCACAGCTCTCTTCACCCCGAATTAGTTCACTCGTTTCTGCACTCATTCACGTGTTGGTTCAGAAATGTGCCAGGGTCTGCATCCTCAAAGAAAACTGAAAAGGCCACGACAGTGGCTCAGTCCACAGTGGCAGCCAAGCAGCCAATGAGAAACGGTCACACTCTGGAACTACTGCATGGTGCCAACAGAATTCCCCATGATGCTGGGACTGGTGGAACTGCAACTATCTGAGACAGGGAAACGGAGAGGGGAAGCTGGGAGCAAGGGGTTGGAGCTTGGCCTTGGCTATGTGAAGTTGACGACACCTGTGAGACGCCTCAGAGGAGATGTCAGGCAGGCCACCGCATATGTGAGCCTAAAGTAAGGGAGGAATGCAGGATACATGAGCACCTGCCGTTGACTCACGGGACCTAACCAAGCATTTAGTGCAATGCTAAAGAAAGCAAGGCAGAAGGGGGATCCTAAAAGGAGACTTGGAAGAAGCAGTTCTGGTTGATAGGAATTCCAGGAGGACATGGTATATTAGAAGCAATAGCTTGAACAAAGTTATTTTTCTGTTTTCAGTCTCAAAGGTCAAGAGTTTGCATCTATGCTTTCTGGAACACTTTGCTTTTAGTAAAGCAACTGAAGACTCCATTGTAACGATCACCCCACAGCACGTCTTCATTGTGGGTTTGACTTGGGGCTCAGAAGACTACCAGCTGCCTCTTTCATTTCTGTAAATAAAGTTTTATTGGCACACACCCATTCCTGTTTGCTTACATCCCGCCCATGTCTGTTTGCGCATCACAACAGCAGAGCCCGGGTGGTTCACATTCTACTGTCCGTTATCCGAGTCATCACAGAAAACAGCCGCTGACTCCTGGGGTTCAATGTCATTTACTTGTTTCTTTCAGGAATATTGAAACAAGGGTTTTCCAAAAAATTTAAAGTTTTGCTTTACTTGTGGGTATACTAGGTGTATTGCATGTGTTTTATACATACATGTGTTATATATGACTATTTAAGAGAGGACGTAGATTATTCAAGCTGAAATGGCAGGTGTGCTTAAACAAAACAACATAAAAGTACTCAGGGCAAAAGTTGTGAAGGTGATGTTACTGGATGAGCTGTATCCACACCTGCCAAAAATGCACACGTTGGAACCCTACGCCCCAGCAGCTCTGCCCACGACTGGCCTGCAGACAAGCTCTTCCAGGGGATAATCAGGCCTGAGCAGTACTCTAACCTGGTGTTCCACGGAAGGAAGTCAGGCCACACACCACAGAGATGTGCACCCACAGAGGAGAGGCTATGAAGCAGAGAGAGGGCCAATGCCCACAAGCCAAGGAGTATGATTCGGGACAAACCAAATCAGCCAACACCTTGATCTTGAAGACTTTTTGGCAAGGAAATCAAATTTCTACTGGGCAAGCCATCCGGTCTGTGGTTTTTGTTTTGGCAGCCTAGCATGAGCAGAAATGAAAGTCAGAATACTGGAGTGAGGGCAGTAGGACTTGCTTTATCTCCACGGAGGTCTTCTACAAACTGTGTAAGTCTGAAAGGGAAATGAGCACGAGTAGCAGGTGACTGAGAGGAGGTCTGTAAAGATGCTGGGGGCTCATTCATGAACACCACTCTGCAGGACTCACAAGTGAGACTCTGAGAGACAAGGCACGGCTGCCCACTCACTGCTAACATTCTCCGCTGGGGAAAGGACACGGGAGTCATCAGCCTGGTCTGAGAAGAGCCATCATAGAGGTGTCTACCTGAGGGTCACGGTCAGCTTGGGAAGGAATGTTGACAGCAGAGTGGAGCGCCAAAGGTCAGGGAAACATCAGCCAGTCAGGAAAGGGCTTCCCAGGCAGAGCGGACTTCACAGCCAAGCACACACCCAGAGCCTGCACTCAGTACTGCTCGCTCGGATTTGTCAAGGCTGGAATTTCTCCAGACACTGAGGTCTGGCAACCCCCAGGTGAACTGACAAAGTTGCTCTTGGCCCTGAGCTCGACTTGGTCTGCCCGGTCCCTGAAGCCACGGCTTGTTGCTCTCTTGAGCTGGATCCCTGCTCCCTGTTCATGTTGGCCTTGACCTGGACTCTTGGGTTTCAATCCAAAAGAACCATGGAGAATCTCGATGTTGCACCTGCTGGACTCCAAACACAGTCAGTGCCACAGTGTCCTCCACACCAGAGTATCTCTGTTTGTCTAGGACTTACACAGCCATAGTTCTGTTTCTAGCCTCTTGGTATGCTCTACCCACTGAAACAACACTACACAATCTTGTTTAACTGACAGATATTGCTCATATTTATGGGGTAATAATGTGATAATATGGCACATGTACATAAATGCATGATCAGATAGAGTAATTAACATCTATTCATGTTGAGAACCCTTGAACTCCATTCTCTTAATTATTTCAAGGTGCATAACAGATTGTTATAAACAGTAGCCACCCCATCTTGCAGTCAAAGCTGTTATTAACTGGACTGAGCTCACTCTTAGTCAATCATAGAGCCAAGATTCATGCTCAGACATTTTGACACCAAGAGCTGTACACTTAACCCTTGTGCTAGCCGACACAAAGAATCTCTGGGGATCTGCGTGGGAACTTGGGTGCTGGGTCCCTGGGGATTGCCCCTGGGGTGGCAGGCTACCCTCGACCACAGTAAGGTGGATGGCCTTATACATTTCTGCTTTCCTTTCCAACAAGCCCAGGAGGCATGGTTCCAAGTACACCTCACTGTCAAGCCTGTGTGGGTGAAGTTGGTTCTACCAGTGAAGGGGAATTGCCTCAGGCCCAAGAAGCAAGTAAGGATTTCAAGGTGACACCCGGGAGGAGTGACACTCAGAACCAAGTCAGTCATCAGAGAGGGCTGGCAACCTATATTATTAGCTTCGGTTTTCCAGCCACAGGAGTTCTTTTAAGGTTATTGTTTTGGAAATTTTATTTTTCAGGTTAGGAAAGAAATCACAGAAAATTCAATGCTTTTTATGGATTTCGAATCTTCTCCAAAGTATTCATTCTACCAAAGAAAGCCGCTTCCATTGGGGACTAAGATCTTGGAAGCAAGTAGGGGGAGGAAGGACCCCACTTGAAAACAAGGGGTGCAAGGGGCAGCTTTGTTCACAGCTGCTGACTCCATCCCAGGAGTCTCCTCTCCCACTCAGCCTCATGAGGCCACGCCCAAGCCATGGTAGCTTCAATAAGGGCACCACAATGAGTCCCAGTGTGGCTGAAGCCAGCAGACTGGGGAGTCCCACATCAAGAGAAGATGTCATCAGCTCTGGAGGCAGGCAAGTTGCTATAGGCTGCCAAGGCATAATGCACGGGCCCTGTGGGTGGCATAATGTGGTATTCATCCACTTGCTACTCTGCAGAGTGGGAACAGCAGAACAATCCAGACTTTGTTGGCAAAACCCTAGGGAAGAAGAACAGGAGGGGAAATGTGATCCCCATGACTTGTGCCTGTGCCTCCAAGACCTGATCAATGCATATTCATGGGCTGGAGGATGACGCCGAGGAAGAGGTATGGCAGCGTTCGTCTCCACTTGGAGGTCAGTGTGCACTCTAGGGTGGAATGCTCCAAGCAGTGAACTGTGGGATGGGACTCAAGCAAACACCCTCACATATATAGGACAGCCAAGCCAGGCAGGTGGGGGAACTCCTGGTCTGCCTCATCTGCCTGGTTATTCCAGCAAGTTCCCTTGCTGAGGATCTTCAGGCAAAGCCTCACCCTTCCTCGAACGTGCATGGTCCAGAAGAGTCACGTTGGATGAAGAGCCAAAGGCAAAAACTTGGGCAACTGTATCATGTTTCATCAAAAGACAGTAAATGTTGGCCCTGAACCCATACACGCCATCATTTCTGAAGTGAGCTGTTCTACATTCACAGAGGCTTTGGTGTTGTTAAATGTTGCCTGTTGCGGCTCACCCAGCCTCAGTCCCCAGGCAGCAAAACCGACAGCAAACACGCTGAAGCAAAGAAATCAGACCTCCTCTCCCAGCTGGCCTCCTGCGGCTTCCCATGGAGCCACGGGCTAGGATTTAGCTGCTAGACACGTCTAGCGGGAGCCAAACAGCCTTACCTGCCTTTCTGACATGATGTAGAGTTGCTCATGATCCTTGGAGAAGGCCATATCTCGGAGGACAGGGCCGGGCTCTACCACCTGCACCGTTTCGTACTGGAGAGCATTGCCCCTGGGCCCATCCACCCGGATCTGTGAAGAGAAACAGGAAAGCCAACATGAGTTCATACTCTATGCTGAGTCAGCTTCAAGCCAAAGCCCCTCCCACCAGCCAAGGGACAGGCAGTGAACTCTATCCTGACATAGCTTGGTGGGAACGACACACGCCCAGCTCACGGTTCCTGGTGGGAACGCCAAGGAGAAGGGAAGGGAGACGCCAAGCCAGGCTTCACCACAAGTCTGGACTTGTTCCCTTGACCCCTAACGCCTCAGGTTCAAGTCTTTGAGGACCTGCGGTTCTTTAGAGAAAAGGACAGCAGCTTCGGTGCCATCCTGCATTAGGAAGGCACTGTGATTTGCCACTGTGGTTGAACAATGGACAGCTAACCTTCTGACACTGCCACCTGCATGCCATTGCTGAACGGTGGTCAGGGCAAAGCAAGAGGCCCACCTGAGGAACTGTACTCCTCGAGGAATTGTACCTCAAGTGGCCTGACTCAGAAAATCGACTAGCTTATAATTCAGGGTCTGGAGTAGATACGGATCCTGAATCCCCTACATGTTCCATATGTGTCCCTGGGGGGAAAGATAGAGGCATTACGGGAAAACGGGCTCAGGCGAGTCATCCCCAACCCTCTGGAAACATTGGGCAGAGTAGATCATTCCCAGGCCACTGGGAAGTCCTTCCTTCCAAAAACTGCTTAAATATAATAGCAAGAGATTTTTGCCAATGCGCCCATGACAGAGAAAGCCTAGTACTCCCAGTCATGTGGAGTCCCCACAGGCTGGGACACACTGCTTCTCTGGGCCTGCCTCTGAATACAGCTCTCTACAACCATCAAGAGTCTGAGCACAGGGTCCAACAGGGCTATAGCCTGGTGCTAGTAACACTACCATCTATGTTGGGCACAAATATTACTGAAAATGTGATTAGGAGACAGCTAGGGACCACCAAACTCCAAACCCAACCAGGTACCATTAGTGTACCCTGTGGGTATCCAAGGTATAACTTTAGAAACTTCGTAACAAAGTTAAGGTTAAAAAAAAAAACTATATTCTAAATATCCCATTAAGTACTCTAATTTTAAATTTTAGTATACAAAATTTTTAAATAATTTACTTGCTTGAAAGGCAGAATGATGAGGCAGGGGAGACAGAAAGGGGTGAGGGGCAAGAGTTAAAGAAGGAGAGAAGAGAAATATTCCAATGGCTGATTCTTTTCCCCAAATGGCCACAATGGCCACGCTGGGTCAAGCTGAAGTCAGGAGCCTGGTTCTCCATTCTGGTTCACCATTCTGGTCGCAAAGGCCCAAGCACTCGGTCCATCCTCCACTGCCTTCCCAAGTTCGTGACCAGTGATGACGTAATTTTAACCTCTCATGAGATCAAGGAGTGTAAGAGCTACTCAGAGGCACTAAATTACAGAAAGGACACCCCACGAACAACAACAGACCCCGTCAGGTCACTCGGAGTTCAACTGCTTCACGCCTCTGTCAGGGCCACTTGACTCTCCTGCCAGGTGATTTTCTGATTTATGTGTTTGTTCCAAGTTCTGATTGTTTTGTTTTTCCTTTTGGGCCCTTGTATTTAAGCTTCCGAGACATCAGATACCAGGAGATGTTTTGCTCCTAAGTCGTTACAGACATGGTCCCCTTAATCGCATAGAGGAGCGCTCCCTCGTTAGGGCTGACATGGTCTCTCTACCTTCCTCTCACCTTCCAGTGGGGACTGAATCTACTCCTACTTTCAAAGTTATGCCCCCAGGAGCTCTATTATCAGTGGGAGAAAATGTCTAAGCACCTTGAGTGACTGGCCTGAGCCAGAAAAGCTGGGGACATATTTGGAATCCAGCCATCAAGTCCACATTTCTATGAGAGAAGCTGCTGGTGTGGGGGCTACTGGGGGAACTTCTGAGTGTCATTTGAACACAGGGAGCTGAGATCCGGGTCTTCTCCAGTCTCCGCAGTTCCAGAGACAGTCTCTAGCCACCACTGAAGTTTAGAAGTCTTTATTCTCACTCTCTGTGCAAGGCAGAGAAAGAAACAGCTAGCTTCCATCTGCTGCCTCACCCCTGATGCCCACTGGTGGTCTTGGCTGGGTCAAGGCAACAAGGCTGGAGCTCCTGCCAGGTCTCCCACCTACTTGAGCCATCATCTGCCACTTTCCAGGGTGCACACTTGCAGGAAGTTGTAATTGGAAGCAGAGCAGCTGGGACGAATTCGAAGCATGCTGAGATGGGGTGCAGGAGTTCCAAGGGGCGTGCCAATCATTGCGCCAAAGCCCCACGTGCCAACCATTGCGCCAAAGCCCCGCTCCTCTTCTTGATTTTGATGCTCATGTTTTCACTACATCAATTTTTATTTTAAGGTGAACAAATAAATGGATGAGTGAACGCTCTTCTTTGCTCACTTCCAATCAAGCTCATGGAACCACCAGGAGCAGCAAAAACCAGAGAAGGAATTAGAGACCAGTGGTTAGCCCTGAAAATGGAAATACCTCAGGTTTCCAGAGCTCTTTTTCTGCATGTGCCCAATCCATCCTATGACCAAACTGGCCAGGTCCTCATTTAATCTGAATGAAAAGGGAGTTCAAGCAAAACCAATTGGGATTACCACCCAAGTCTGACCGCACACTGATGGCCTTGGCCCTCAGCCCAGCCGACTTCAGCCTCCTGGAGCTGCAGAAGAAGGTGACACTGAGTGACCTGGCTCCTCTCCAGCCTCCTCAGGCCACTGCACGAGCAGGCTCCATGGAGAATGCTGGCGGAACTAAGTCCTTTCCAGGCCCCTTGCTCTGATCCCGAGGAAATTGAATTCAGTGCCCGAGTGGTCGTCCTGATCACTGTCCCCAGTGTCCTTGCTCCTGGAGACGGGGTGATGTGTTGGTAGGGTGGGCAGCAGAGGAAGTCAGGGGCAGGAGCAGAGCAGTGGTGGTCTCCCAGGCACTGCATGGGTCATGTCTTCCCCTGGCCCCTGTACCACCAAAGCAGGAGTAAAACAGGAATGAATCTCTCTCTTTCCCCTCCCACCCCATCTTAAGTACACAATCTATCTTAAGTACACAACTTAAAAAAAAATGAAAGAAAAAAGAGGGGAAAGCATTTACTCATCCATCTGCTAAAAGAATTCACCCAAGACATAGACAAAAGGAGAATGTGGCATGGTCTGTGGAGTGTTCGGCATTGACTTCTCAAGTGCAGCGAGGCTGGACCAGCTGCTTTTGGGCCCTTATGCAGCCCAACAGTAGCACCAGCTGCAAAGTGCTAATGACCAAGCTACATCAGGTATGGAATGGGACATTTGAAAAGAAAAGAAAGAAAGAGAGGGAAGGAAGGAAGGAGTGAGCGAGCTAACTTTTCTTTAAGTCTGCTAACTCAGCAGAAGTATGGCACTGTCCCTATCACGAGTGATGCACAAGAGAAGTTCAACAACCTGCCTTGCTTCCCCATCCAGTGACATGGTCAGGGCCCCGGCCAAGGTCCGACGGGTCCCAGTGTCCAGTATGAGTCTACAAGCTGCAGCCAGCATGTCGACCGTTTTTAGTGGGAGGACAAACTCATAGGTCGAGGAGTGACAGTCGTTGGAATTAAACACGCAGCACCCAGCATGGTAGAGGACTCACCTCTTCATCAATGGCAATTCTTTTGGAAAGAAATGAGCATATGAATGAAGAACGGTGCAAATTTTCAGGAGAAAGCATCCCTTTTACTTTCATATCTGGCAGGGCACTCAAAATCACACCATGTCATCCGATGGCTTTGCAAATGCTTATGATGTTGGCTGCCCACATAATCATGTTACTGATAAAACCAGCAAGATGGGGACCTCTCGGTACCTTGCTCCAAGTTCAATGCCACGTTAATGTCAAGCGGGACTGGAATCCAGGTCTCCTGATTCTAGGCTTATCTCTTAGCTATCTGAATTTTCCGAAAGCCTCCCGACAAGGTTCTGGCTAAAATAATGAGTCTCAGTGGGACTTTTGGGCCATCCGACCACAGAAGGAGACTGACTCAGAGATGGGTAAAGGCACTTTTGGTGTTGAAAAGTGGGTCTGGGGGCTCCCCAAGCACAAGTGTTATGATGAGTTTTATTTCATATTTTTTGCAAAAGGTCTGTAGGAAGCAGCAAGAACTGTGCAGACGGCTGTTTGCACTCGGTGAGAGGAACTTGGGGAAGATGCTCCCCCCTCGGAGGGGGCTGGGAGTCGGGGACGGTGCTGTGGGAGTGAGTCTCATGAGGTCACGCCTGTCACACAGTGCACAAGCCATGGCTGATGACCCTCAGCCTCTCCTCAAGAGAGAGACACAGGGGCAAGCAAGGGCCATTTACTGTTCGCCACACTCCAGGCAATCTAAAAGGCAAGACGTTGCCAGGCAGCCATGTAACAGAGTTCCCGGGGAACCAGGAGACAAGGTTCTGGCGCTGGCCAGGAGCACTCGGCGCAGACGATCCCAGCCAGTCCGTCCCTCATACAGTCATCATGTGACCCAGAGACTAGTAGCTGGAGAACTGCCCAGGACAGGCAGGCTACCAAACACAGTCCAGAGTGTAAATGGGAGAGGTCACGCTGCTGGCCAATGTGGAGGCACCCTGTGCTGATGCCTGAGGTGACGGTGTCAACAAATCAGTCCTGCTCTCTGTGTCTCTTCTCTGTCACTCTGCCTTCACCTAAATAAATACGCCTTCACAAAGTTGTAATAGGAGCTGTTACAAAGATCCCGTTCAGAGGGCCGCTCTTCAGACATCCAGAAAGCTCTACTCCAGAGGCCTCACAGTAGTGTGATCTCTGGTACTTCCCCGCTGACGGTACGCACTTGGCCAGGCTGTGTGTGCTGTTTGCAGCAGATAGACTGGACGTTGTGGAGCAGAGTGTGTGTGTAGAGGAAGCAACAGGACAGAAAACAAGAGAGAAAAAACGCCTAATACCCTGACAGGGATGTAAGATCAAAACCACAAAAACGGTTGTCAGAAAATGTGGAGGGGATGGAGAGGGCAGACATGAGAGCTAGGGCGAACTCAGGGGCAGGTGCGGGTGCCCCTAGGCCTTGCCTTAGCCCCGATGGAACATTCTAGAGCAGCACTGGATGGCAGGGATACATGAGCCACAAATGTGGACTACATATACCATTTACAATGTTCTAAGTGACCATATTACAAAAAAAAAACAGGTAAATTAATTTTCAAAGAGTACATTACCTCAGGTAATTATGCAACATAATGATATTAACATGTACACAAGTACATCAAAATTATTGAGCTGCTTCGCACTGCTTCTCTTCCTGAGCTCTTTGCATGCTGAGGTGTACTCTGATCGTAGGGCACATCTCAAGGGGACGCACACTTCAAGGGTTCCCCATGCGACCCCTTCTCCTGCATTCCCATTTCTCAGTTCTCAAACTACCTAGACATCCAGGGTAGTAACAACCCTGCCTAGTGCCCTCAGCGGACTCTTCATGTCCTCCTCGCCGCCGCCACACCCCCGTCTCCCAGGCACCTCATATCCTTCAGCACATGGCACGCCCCCAGTCATGCATTGGTGTCACCCACCAGCCAAAGGCAGGTGTTCTGCTGCCCAGGGCTGTTCCGCTCCAGGCAGCCTTGCACACTGCTGCGTGGCAGGACTTCCAGCACCCAGTGGTGGTCAGGACATCGGGGAGCTGCTCATGGTGGCAGTGGTGGGGAGGGGACTCAGCAGCAAGGAGCAACCCCCCATCCCAGACAGTACCCTTGGGAGGAGGTAGGGGCATCCAGCCAATGGTCTTTGAAGCCTGGAGGCACCAGGTATTTCACCATATGCAGTTCCCTATATGGCAACAGCAGGCAAAGCCACACCAGGATTCAGTGATGGCATCTTCCTGCCTGCACCCTCTGACAGCCTCCCTCACGGCACTGGGCGTGCTGCACTGTTCCCTGCATGTGGCTCTCCAGCGGCACCTCTCACGCCGACGCTGGGGTCCAGGCAGCCCTGTCCACCATGCCCCTCCCCCACCAAGGGCCTTCCTTCCAGCCCCGCAGGCCCTCTGCCCATTCCTGAACGGGCACAGCACCTAGCTGCACGGCTGGCACGGTGCGTCTCAGAGCTGCCAGGCAGACTGCTATTAAAACATCAGCGGGGTGGCCTCCGCAAAGGTCAGCCATCCGGGAGCGCCTGGCAGCTGCTTGTTTGTTTACTGGAACATTATCTGGGCCGGGCTGTTTATTTACACCATCGAAGGACTGAACCATCTCCCAGTAGCAGGCAGACGCTCGCACAAGAGCACTCTGGCTGTGTCTTGCTAAGAATAATCTCCCTAATGAGCAAACAGTGCCATTCATCCCACGAGACCCAGGCCACCCTGCCCCCTGTTCTCTTCTGTACATCTTTCCCAGACTTCTCGCTAAAGGCTACACCTGTAATTCCTGGGTGGGGACGTGGGCACAGGAAGGGGGCATCTTGTTTGCAGGAAGACAGTTCTGGAAGCAGGGAGGCAGTGAAAAGCAGATTCAACCTGAAGCAAAGGCTCCAGGGCCACTGGGAACTCCCCCATCTTGTCCTCACAGCTCTGAGGTGGTGGGCTGGGAGGATGGCACGGGCCTCCTTTCCAGGGCCAAGTATGCAGGTGCCTGGGACAGGGATATCCCACAGCTGGGCAGGGCCTGTTCATCGGCGAAGCCACATCTTGATGACACTCAGCCACTGAGGCCTGATACGGCCTGGCTGCCAAAGAACCCAGGAGCTGGAAGGACCCACGCCTGTCAGTGTAGAGGAGACCTGTGCAGGGCAGCCAGCAGCCCCAGGGCCAGGAAGGTGGGCAGAGCCCTGTCCTCTGTGTGACCATTGTTTCAGCTGCCCCTGAACAGCACCGTGAGAGGGCTGTTTCGATTTCCTGCTCCCAGCCAGGATGGACAGGACACCAGATGATCAGCAAGGGAACAGGGATTCATCAAATAGGCAGGGCAGGTGCCAGAAGCCCATGCTGTGTCACCACGCAGTGCCAGGACAATCGATGCCTTGGGGTCTTGCCCAACGTGCACCGCATTGTCCCAAGCAAAGTGGGGACAGTGGCTACCAAGCATCCCTTGACCCCACCTGCTTTGACAGTGGCAAGAGAATTGTATACAATCCAGGAGAAAACCATGTGACAGACAGAAGGGAGGCCTGGCTGACACACAAGTGCCACGTACAAAGGCATTTCCAGTACAGAACAGCGCAAAACAGCCTGTCTTCTCTCTCTCCCAGAGACTCAGTGGAGAGCACTGTGTGCTTGCAGTACTGATTGGGGCGGCCACCTTAGAAGCCTGGAGTCACCACTAATTGCAGTAACTTGTGCCCTAAAACGCTAGTTGGCAGTTTCCCGTGTGCCTCTGCCAGAAAAGAGCCTGGACAGACTGCTCCCACTCCTAGGAAGACACAGAGAAATGAATGGATAGTTAACTCACCACCTGCGACGCACCAGGTAGCAAGCCATGTGCTCCACACGCCTCAGCTCCTCCTGGCACCTGGCAGATGGGCCCTGCTCACCCATATGAGGAGGCTGGAGGCTTTGGGCGCGTCCATTGGCAGGCAGCAAGGTGGGTAGCCCTAACTTGGACACAAAAGTACCATGCAACTCGAGACAGTCTACTGAGGCTTTCTGGGCACTGCTTTCCTCATAGGAGAACAGAAATAATAATAACGTGACATAGCATTGGGACTATTATCATGTGAGTCTGAGGATGCCTCAAGCATGGACAAAACACTTGGCCCGGTGACAGCTAAGCTTCAGTAGGTGTCCACAGTGAGTCCATGTAACTGTCCACTCAGACAGTGGACCTCGTGGCCTGCATCCTCCCATGAGGAGCAGCAGCCCTGTCTGCCATAGAAAGAGCTCTTGGAATGGCCCACAGAGGGAGTTCCCAGTACCCATCTAGGTCCTCCAGGAGCTGGGAGGACGGCTCTGGGCTTCCTGTGGCCTATTCTAAAGGGCAACAGTGGGCAGCGGGCAGCCAGGGAGCCACGCACGGGAGAATCTATACCCCTGGGGGGCTGCACAGAGGTGCCTTTCGCCACCATCACTCACCTGGTGGCCTCCCCTCGCTGCTGCCAGCTGCAGGAACGGCCCAGGCATGTTCGAGGATGAAGGCAGCTTCAAACCTGTGGCCTGACCAAGCCACAGCAGAGAGAGGAGATATCTCCAAGGACTCAGGAAGGGCAGAGGGCCCAGGGTCAGGGCCAGCCAGAGGGTCAAAGACAGGGACTAGAAATGGGGCCTTCTGCCTCATGATGCAGCCCCCGTGGTCCTCACAAGCCCACCCTCATTCGCACCCTCCCAACCACAGGGTGTGGGTTCAGCCCAGAAGGACCCCCCTGAATGCCTGGAACAGAGGCGTGTTCAACGCAAGGGTAGGTGTGCAGTCAGCATTTCTCTTCAGCAGGAAACCTAGCTTTCCCTGGGCTGTGGGGTGGGGCCCAACAGCTGCCCAGAACAGCTGTACCTCAACCAGGAGGAACGCTCTGGGGCAGGTGGCTGCAGAAGCCAGCGAGTTGAGCAACAGTCTTGTGTGAGCTGCTTCGGGAGCCTAGGCTGTCCAGGCCCTTCCTGAGAGGAAGCAAGCCTGAGCCCACACCTCGGCTTGGAGTGGACGCAGTACGGAGAAGCGGGCAGAGGGCCCGTGCAGCTTTCACCCCGGCTGAGCAGCGCCCCCGCTCGTGCGTGGCCCCCATCTTGGAGCATGATGGTCTTGTCAGTGTTTCTTCCTGCTCCTCACCCCGGTCGTTTCCACGTTCAGTGCATCCTTGTGTAGTGTCACCCACCCTGGGGAGGCGGATCCCAAGCAGAGCAAGGCCCCATTCCCTCTTGAGGGACACACCTCCACTTCCCTGCTGAGTATCCCACACTCAGGGAGCTTGGACAGTCTGCAATCCCCAGCTAGAGTCTTCCTGTCGCCTCCAGGGCTCAGTTGGATTCCTGACCTGTATTTCTGCTCAGCCCTTTCCTCTCCCTTCCTCCCCCATACTTTCTCTCCTCCTTTCTCTTCCTCTCTCTGATTCCTTTCAACCGACCTGTGTTAGCCCACGTGCTCCTGGTAAAGGCTTTCTCCCCAGCATCTGCCCTGTCCCTCAGAGCCTCACACTGTTGCACTCAGCACTCACTTAGCGCTGCCTGTGTTCTGGCTTATCAGGGGCTAACCATTCTCTCCTGGTGCGTGCTTTGTGCTGCAAGATTGGGGACTTTTTAAAAGATTTATTTATTTTTACTGGAAAGGCAGATTAGACTTATGGAGAGAAGGAGAAGCAGAGAGCAAAATCTTCCTTCCGCTGGTTCACTCCCCAAATGGCCTCAAAGGTCAGAGCTGGACTGATCTGAAACCAGGAGTCAGGAGCCTCCTCCAGGTCTCCCATGCCAGTGCAGGGTCCCAAGGCTTTGGGCCATCCTCCACTGCATTCCCAGGCCATAAACAGACAGCAGCCAGGACACAGACGGGTACCTATACGGAACCCCAGAACCTGCAAGGTGAGGATTTAGCCATGGAGCCATCACCCCGGGGCCAGAATGGGCACCTCTTGAGGGCAGGTCAGCGGCCAGATTCAATTCTGGATTCTGTACTAAATAAACCCACACACAACCGTCGGCAGGGTTTGCAAATATGTCTGAATAAAAGGCTGCAAATTCAGAGTGTATTACTATCAGGAGAACATTAACACACCTAGTTCAGCACCTGGCCCATGATGGTAACATAGCCCTGTGTCTGCAAGCTGTCACTAGTTACTACGTTAGCAAAGTGAAGGTGAGACAATGGCATGATGGTGATGACAGCACAGAGCACAGGCCCTTCAGCAGGGCCTCCCCCAAGCCCTGCCAACACCTGCTAAACCTGCTGTTTAACACCTGTTATAAATTAACAGATGCACAAGTGAGCTTCATGAGGACAGGAAGATACCCATGGCCAGGCCCGACTGGCCCAGGCTCACATTTCTTCAGTTTCTTGTCCTTGAAGGATCATGCTTTCCAACCCCCAGGGCATGGAGCAGCAGCCATCTCCAGGCCATGGGGTCGGCTCAGCCCCTAGGCACTGCTGGCCAATTTCCTACACAAATAAAAACCCAAGGAGCCTTGGAGGAGTACTGGTCAAGTTACTGTGACATCTGCTGTCTCCGAAGAGCCCTTGGTCAGTCCCTTCCCCTGCAGCTTCACGAAGCCCTATCCCAGGGTCCTTGTGGTCATGGGCCAAGGACAGCTATGTGTCTCCGTGTGAGGCTAAGCGCAGCCTCCACCTTCATACAAAGGAGCAGGGGGAGAATACATCACCCTACAGGTCATGCAGCACCTCTTGGGAAACAAGGTGGTCCTAGGGACACCACTCAGCTTTTGTCTGGTATGCTGGTGCACTTGGCACAGTTTTGCGTCGCTCACTGGGGATCAGCAGGAGGATGTTTAACAGCTCCAGGTCCTGAGCTGACCAGGCTTCTTTCAGGGCGGGGGAGCACAGTGTGGTCAGGTTAAGTACGAGACACCTGCCACGTTGTCAAGCCCCAGTTTGGACATCACAGGGCATGGTGCGTCCTTTGCCTTCCAACTGTGCTCTATAAACAGCACGGCTCTCCTTGCGTGCACCCCAGCCCAGGCCCCACGCCCCTCACCTGGCAGGGCTCCCACTCGCTCATCTTCCCCATGTTCACAGTCAGTGCAGCTCCAGACTGGAGCTGACATACACTCAGCAGCACTCCACATTAAAATGAGCGAGACGGCGGTATGCCTGATAATAATATTCCGTTATCATGGAACGAAACACATTGGGGGCTTCTGGAAGAGTGGGCTGGTCTTGTCAGCATTACTTCATCTTTCCCAGTCCTCCCCCCTAACACCTGCCGACCCCAAGTTCCCCCAGCCCAGGCACGAGCCACATCCAAAGTTTGTTGTTGTTCTTTCCAGCAACAGTGCTGACAAAGAGACACCTGGCGCTGTCACAGACGAGGACCCAGAGCCTCCCAAGGCCTGGGGTGAATCCTTTGGATGCTGTGCAGCCTAGAAGTCAGCCCCCAAAGCCATGGGGGGGAGCACGTGGCCATGCTGGCACTGGGAAGCCACCCTTGTCAAGATGACATCACCAGGCAGGCTGGAATGCAGAATGAGGGAGCCAGAGCCCCTGGGGTTGGGGGCCGTTGCACTGTGACAGCAGAAAGGGTCTTTTGACCACACTGTGTCTTCCTGGTTGTAAACCATGCCAGCAGTCACACAGGGGGTGTAAACCAGCTCCCCTATCTCCCCATCCCTGACCGCCAGCAGTTGAGAGGGCTTCAAGATGGGCGACCTTTGACCCCGTGAGGAGGAGTGGCAAAGGAGGGATGCAGAGCTGAACGGACTTCAAGAAAGCATCGCTCCTATCTCATGGCTGTGTGGGAGGAGCCTGGCACGGAGTTAATTGCGGAGAAACGCATCTCAGAATAAGATATTGGAAAACCATCTTCCCAGTCGCTGGCCAGCACAGTGACAATTACTCACTTGGCACCAGCAAGGCCTGAGTGTCCCACAGTGCTTAAACTATTGATCTCACAGCCCTGGGCAGAGTGACGCCCACAGCCACCCAGCCTGGTGCTTCACATGGCTGCTCCCCTTATTCAGATGTAGACACTGAGATCAGCGAGAGTCACATGGGATGGTAGAGTCAGTGGTGGGAACGCTGATGCAAGTCACCAGTAATTTAATATTATATGCTAATGTTCCATTCACATATAAGTCACAGTTGGGTCTCTTCCTCTGGGACACTTCTAGCTGCTAGGTTTGCATGGGGAGTTTGTGAAGTGACTCAAAGCACGGCTCCAAGCCCAGCTCCACCAAGAACTTGTCACATGACCTTTTCTAAGTTCTGGTCCTCCTCACTTGTCCAGTGCCAGTAGGAAAAGTACCTAGCACACGGTGATGTGATGGTTTCATGAGCTGACAGACAACACGCACGGAGCACACCGGCTGGCACCTAGTCAGAGGAAGCTGTCGCAGGTCACATGGGTACTCACAGAGCTCCCGCAGGCTCGGCTCCCTCCTGTACAACAGCACCATGCCAATGAGGTCTCTGCTAAGGGATGGCAGTGGGATGAGTGGCGCCTCATTCTTTCAGAATGGCCTTGAAGCAGGGGCTGGACTTGCATTGTGGTCTGCAGCTAGCTCCTTGGGTGTGGGAGAACCTCAACTCTAGTCCCCCCCTCTGCCCACAAGACTCCAGCTGGGCACATGTTCTCATCATTTTCTTTTAAATCCAGAGTCAACATCAAAGTAATGATGTTTGCCCAAAGTCTGATTTATGACATGCGATGAATGTGTGATTTTGTGCATTTTGAGGATATGTTAAAGGATGACAAGTGCTGAATGGCAGGAGTCTAGGATGTATGGGAATGACTTCCTAACTGCTTCATTTGAACACTTCCCTGATAAAGTGGCTAACAGTACAAAGCCCAGACCCACAAAGTTCCCAGCTTAGACTCAAAGACATAGACCTCAGCCTGCTGCATACAGGGCTCACGTAATGACAGTCTACTGCCTCAAACTTTGAAAAGGGCGTTTGCGGACATTTCTTCAGTGTTGCTCAGTCAGCCCAGCTTGTAAAGTGTCCTTCAGCCTGAGCCCTGCAGCAGGTGGGGCAAGGACACTGGGTGACAAGCGACTGTAGCCTGTGTCACTGTTGGAGCCCCATTGGGTGACAAGCAACAGTAGCCCGTGTCAGCATTGTAGCCCCACTGAGTGACAAGCAACTGTAGCCTATGTCACTGTTGTAGCCCATTGGGTGACAAGTGACTATAACCTGTGTCACTATTAGAGCCCCACTGGGTGATAAGCAATTGTAACTTATGTCACTTTTGTAGCTCATTGGGTGACAAGCGACTGTAACCTGTGTCACCATTGTAGCCCCACTGGGTGACAAGCAATTGTAGCCTGTGTTACCATTGCAGGCCACTGGGGCTCTCTGCCCGAGTCCGCTCCCTGTACCATGATGCTCTACCATTCACTTTTGCTAACAGCCATACAAATAAGGGACTGGAGGTCTGTCCAGGATAACCCACCACTCCTGTCTTGTCTCCCCAGTTCTATCAATGTACAATGAGATGGGCAAATAGGGACCATAAAATCATCTGTTCCCTGCGCTCTGTTATTATGCTATTCTGCACTGGATGGGGTGAGGAGGGGCAGGGCTGGATTGGGATGCATTAGATCAGACTGGGTTCAGTTAGGTTGGACTGGATTGGGTTACACAGGGTCAGAATGAACTAGATTGCACCGGATTAGATTGGACTGGATTGAGGTAGGTTGGGCTGAATTGGGTTGGCATGTGTTGGATTGGGCTGTGTTGTATTGAAATGGCTGGATTGAGTAAGTGTGGGCTGGGCTGGGTTAGATTGGATTTACGGTCTGTGAGCAGGAGAGCCAGCCCAAAGTCTTTGCTGATTGCTTCTGTTTCATGGCATTTCAGTATCCATTTGCCTATCTTAACTGAGTCACACAGTGGACTGTGTGCACTGAAGAGCAGAGCAAGGCATCCGAAGCAAAGAATAGCAGCACAATGCCTGGAGGCTAGCTTCAGGGACCTCCTAGCCCATTCCCTCCCTTGTCTGGCTCAGGTTACAGTAGCCTGGCAGCTTCAGAAAGGGTTAGGGAGGACAGCCAAAAGCTAGGAGTGGAGCCTGGAAGAGCCAGGCTGAGCAGCGTGGGCAGGCAGCAGAGCTGGCGGGCCAAAGAGCATTCCCTCAGAACAGGTTCTGAGACCCCAGGGAAGGCTGTGAGTCACCTCCCCTGAAGACCTGGCCTGACCCGACTCATGAAACCCAACCCCAAGAGATAAAGGCCTGGATGGAGATGATGTCAGAGGTTCAGCCACACATGGGCGGGCTTGCAGGCACCAGGGAGCACAGGGAGCCTATGCGAGGTGGGGGAGCCCTAAACTGCCTCTCCTAGCCAGAGAGGGACCTCAGGTACACCCACACGCTTCTGTGCACCAGGAAGGTCACACCTGGTTTAAGCCCCAGGCAGCTCCACCTGTTGGCCGAAGGAGCAACTGAGACAGAAAAGAACCCCAAAGATAGATGTGATGTCCAGCTGAGTTCCATTGCCCTGATTGGGGGAATCCGGCACGACTCACTCCCCTCTCCTGCTGTCTGACCCTTGTCCACCCCAGCAAACATGCACAACACCGTAGCCTCTGTGTTCTGCAGCAGCAAACAGGAAACAAGGGAGGGAGAGGAAGCCTTTTCAGAGCCTCTGGTTATCATCACAGCCTCACTGTCTTCCTCTCTTCCCCCACTCCCATCTCCGCTGTGCCTGGACCAGAAGTCTGATGCATGTGTACTTGTCCTAACAGGGAGTCCCAGCTGCTGTGGGCTACCCAGGGCCAAAGGGAACTGGCACATACGTGTGTGTGCACGTGCACGTGTGTGTGTGCTCGTGTTTCTCGAACTCATCTCTGACCAGTGTGGGTTCCCCATCGAACACTGCATCTCTTTCTACTGCCAGTAGGTGGCAGAGCTGCGACAGGCCGGTTAAGAACGCTAGGGCCCTTGGCCTTGCAAGACCTGGTCAGATCTGGTTCCCACCAGAGACAAGGCAAGTCCACTCGTACCCCAGGGCGACGACCTACACTGAGATCCAGGACAAGACAACATGAAGGGAAGCTTGCAAAGTTTCCTGAGGCCCTTGTCCTCTTTCCTCGCGTCTGGGTGCCCTGATCTCGGGTAAGAAGAGAAAAGCTGCAGGACAGCAAAGCACTTGCAGTAGGACGGTCAGCATTAGCTGCGCGCTGCGTCCACTGTGTCCACCCGGAGGGCCTGTAAGCGCACCTGCTCGGGTCCTGTCCATCCAGGTCTCAGCATGGCTGGGGTGCGGACCAGGAATCTGAATCCAAATCACCACCACTGGCAATTCTTGCACGGCCCCAACAGAAAGCCCTGGTATTCTGGGCACCGTGAGGGCTCCACCGCAGACCCAACCTGGGGCCTTGCTGAGCTGTACGTCTCTCCACCTGCACCCACTCTTCACGCCCGGGCCAGGGTGCACGGGAATGATGACTGGTAGTTGCCTGAGCTCTTTATGTTCTAGGCGAGTGGTCTGTGCTTTTTGTTTTTTCTCTTAGATCATTGCCCAGTTCCCAGGGAGCTGCGAGTGACCACTCCTCTTCTGCTCCCTGCTCCACTGTGACAGTCTCTGTTCCTATCCTCCAACAGTCATGTGCAGCCAGCAGGAAGGCACCTCTGACACGCAGGCCGCGTGTATCTGAGCCACTGGATGGGCTAGATCCCTGGCCAGCAGAGCTGAGCTGTGACAGCAGGCAGTGCTGGCAAGGACTGGAGCTGAGATTTCTAAGATCTGTTGGCGGCTGGGGATTGGGGGAGCACAGAGCACCATAACAACAACCAAGGTAGAGACCCTGGGGGAGGCCCATGCGCACACAGTCCGCTTCCGCGGACACTGCCCACCCAGGCTGGCCTGTGTGAGCAGGAGGAAGTATGGAATCCAGTCCAGACCAACGCAACTGTCTTGGCAAGTGGGTGCTTTTCCTAAGGCCCCAAGTGTCAAAGTAGAGCACAGTTAGAACCACAGCAAAGAAGAAAAGCCAGGTGTGCAAAGTGAATACAGAGGGGGAGGGTTTGCCACAGGAGGGTGCCAGATTGGACACTTTGCTGCCTTCAGGATGCAGAAAGTGTGCATGGAGTCTGGAAGCCAGAAAGACAAAGGCAGGTGCTGAACCCCTGGAAAGTCTGCCTAGCTCATCTCCTCCCTCTCGGTGTCACCGTGGCTTGAAAGAGGCAGCAAGCATCACACCTCGAGGAGGTGGCACCACCAAGTGCGCTGAGCCACCACCTGCCCCCAGCAGTGGCACCCGCAGTACCACTCGCTCTGCTTCCAAGCAGTGCCTGGCTTTGTAGGCCATGGGTCACTCCATAATCACTGCTGGAGTGGCCGGAAACACTCATCTCTTCTCAGGAACTTCGAGTGGCTTGTTCTTTATTAAAAATGAAAAATAGAATGGACAAACAGACCTCCCACCGGTTAGTTCACTGTCCACACGTGCACAATGACCAAGGTTGGTCCAGATGTCCCAGTTACTTGATTCATCATTGCCGCTTCCCAAGGTCTGAGCCAGAGCCAGGAGTGGAACTCAGGGACTCCAATGTGGGACACAGGTGTGTTAAGCACTGGACTTACGCACATGCGTGTGTATGTGTGTGTGTGTGTGTGTGTGTGTCTATAGTTTACTTGAAAGGCAGTTATGGCAAAAGGGGAGAGAGAGAGATTGATTTTCTACCCAAAGGTTCATTCTTCAAATGGCTGCCAAGGCTGGTCCAGGATCTGAAGGCAAGAGCCCAGAGCTCCAACTGGGTCTCCCATCTGGGTGGCAGGGGACCCAAGCACTCGGGCCACCTTGAGCTTCTCAGGTACTTCAGCAGGGAGTCGGACCAGAATCAGAGCATCAGGACTGAACCTGGAGCTCCATTATGGAATGCTGCCTTTGCTGCTGGTAGCTTAGCCCACTGTATCACAATGCTGGACTCTCTATTTTAAACTAAAAGATAATCCTCGCCTTGTGATGGGCACGTGCCCCAACAACTGTGTGATAAGCTGAAATAATATCAGGTTCATCCAGCCCACCTACACAGTACTCTAGCTTGGCGTCACAGCAGTGTGGAGGTTGCCTCCCTGGTGACCACAGGGGTGCTTGGGAGCTGCAGCAGCTGCTGTACCCAGCATCCAGGGAGCAGTAGATGGCATATCACCACCATGGGGAAACAGCAGATGTCCGAAGCTGGCACTGCGGTGCCACAGGTTAAGGGTGCCACCTGCGGTGCTGCAGGTTAAGGGTGCCACCCGCGATGCTGGCATTCTATAAGGACTCCAGTTCGGCTCCTAGCCGCTCAACATCTGATCTAGCTTCCTGCTAATGCATCTGTAAAAACAGCTAAAGATGGTCCGAGTACCTGGGCCCTTATACCCACGTGAGAGACCCTGAGGGAGTCCTGGCCCCAGGCCCAGCCTCAGCCACTGCAGCCTTTTGGAGAGTGAATCAGTGGACGGAAGACGTGTGTGCGTACGTGTGTGTATGCACGCACACATGTGTGGGTGTGTCCATCCCTCTCTCTGTAACTCTGCTTTTCAGATCACTCACTCACTCATTCAATCACTCCAAAACTCCAAGGGCATTTTCTGCCAAGTGCATGTTGCTTCTGTACTATCATGAAGTCTGAAAACCAGAAACGAAGCCATGGCCAAGTCAGGGCTGTCCATATTATAACTTTACTGCTCTGGGAACATTGGAGATGGCTGAACCCCTCTCTGAAACCACGAGGGATGCTCAGGAAGCAAGGGATGTCACAAACCAGGTGTGGCTTTTACTGTGACTGAAGCAGGACACTGGCCATCCCATCCTTCCAGGGTCCTCTCTAGATAACATCCACTAGACACACCATGGTCAGGGAGAAGCCCCATCATATCTGCTGTCCTCCTCTGGCACTGGGTGACATGGTGAGGGGGGATTCAAGCAGGGACAAGATCAATGCAGGGTGAGACGCGTAAGTCAGCTGGCCACTGAGCCGTGGTCCGTGTGCTTCCTTCCTGTGTACGCACTGCCAGCAGCTAGCAGCTGATTCATGAAACCACATACACCAATGCCTGGAGGAGGAGCACAGAGCTGGTGGAGGAGCACAGAGCTGGTGGAGGAGCACAGAGCTAGTGGAGGAGGAGCACAGAGCTGGTGGAGGAGCACAGAGCTGGTGGAGGAGCACAGAGCTGGTGGAGGAGGAGCACAGAACTGGTGGAGGAGGAGCACAGAGCTGGTGGAGGAGCACAGACCTGGTGGAGGAGCGCAGAGCTGGTGGAGGAGCACAGAGCTGCGGGTGGGGGTGGCAGGAGTCCAGGACTGTGGCCACATCTGTGCTTCTTCTCCAGCCTCCTTGAACAAGAGTTGCCCCCTGTGCATCTGCTGGCCTTCCCTGCACCTGCTCTCACTGCCACACTGGCTCCCATGCGTCAGAAGACAGCTCCTGGGACACGGCTGTCCCTCTTACACTGGCTTTCCTTCCTCACCTAAACCTTGCGTTGTCCCCTGTCCTAGGCATTGTTGCAATATGCCCTCCCTGCTCAGCATGGCCAGTAGGAGCATAGCCACCTGTGGCCCAGGAGTCCCTGGACAGCTGGCACCTGCACTGCTGCGCCCTGAGCGGCCCTCTGTGGATGGGAGCATTCACCTGGAATCGTCCTTGAGGGGTCTGCGCCCTGATCAGACCCACCCTTGGCTGGTTAACTGTTCAGACTCCCCCCAACCCAGGGTGAGCTCAAACCCTACAAATGCAAGGCCCTTTGTGCAACTGCAATGCAAGGTCCTGGAGTTGTAATTCCTGGTGTATCCACACAGCCTCAACTCTACAGGTGAGAAGAACCAAGCAAGCACGTGGGGTCTCCAGCATCACCCATCCTCCATCTACAACATGCAGAAACTGAGGCAGCACCGGTACCAGGGCAGGACCATTCTTCCGAATCCAAGACTGAGAACCACAGGATGCCGCCTTCAGCTCCGGCCTGGAAGATGATCCACCAGTGCCGCCTATTTCCCCACTCCTGAAACCTGGCTTGCTGGGAGCGGGCAAGATGCACCATTCCCCAGGCCTGGGCTCCTCGAAGCATAGAGAAGGTGGGTCTTGGCAGAGATGTAAAATAAAGGAGGTGCCACGAAGGCAGTCAGAGGAGCAGAGACAACCAGAGAAGGCAGCCAGCGGGCAACGAGGGCTCTGTGTGCATCTCTCCAAACAGCCAGCCGAGAGTGGGTCGACCAGTAACCCCAGACTGGGATGCAAAGCTCCCTCCTCGCTGCCGCCGGGGAGAGAGTGACAGGGAAGCTGGCAGCAGGAAGGGATGGCAGGAAAGAGCGAGCGGAGACAAGGAGGGAAAGGAAACGCTGACAGGATGCGTCAGGTCTGACACGCTGGGATAACGTCCTGGCGGACTTGTGGTTTCCTGGTAACAATCATTTCTGTTTTTATTTATTCTGGCAGGGTGTTCATGTTGGGTAATCACTGTTTTAGTTCATTTCCCCCCAATGATAGACTACGATAACTCGACTTGGTTGTTAATAATGCTACAATTTACCTAACAAATTTCCAGCTTGTAGTACAGCTTCATTAATATGTTTAATTTATCGTTACAATTCCTTCAGGTTAATGGTTTGAGAGGCTGTTGGAGACAAATCTGAACAGTTAATATAAAGTGCTTACTTCTCATTAAAATCTGGACTTGAAATGCCCAAGACTGACCTGTGATGAGCCGGCCTGGAGAAGCCCCCTTTGGTTTGCAGTAAGGAAGGGAGGAAAGCAGGCCAGCTGTTCAGGTGAAGAGTCCTCAGATTCCGTGGCCTTCCCCAGGGTGAAGGAGAGGACACCTGAAGCCGGGTTTATTCTGGAAGGGTTCTCTGGAGGCCGCACGGTGGTAGGGACATCAGACAATGGATGAGAGTGTCATCCTGCCACATCAGGAACATCAGTGCCTGGGTGACAGGGAGCACACACTCCCTGATGGAAAAGACAAAGAGACCTGCTCCCACAGGGTACAGTGCACAGGACAGCCACCTCCCCTCCTGGCCAGGAATTCAACGGGTCCTCTCTCCCCAGCATGCAGTCCCTCTGGTGGCAGACACCCGCCCTCTCTGCCTGCCACTCCAGGCGCATCCTGCCGGACGGCTGGCACCTGAGCTTAGGAGAATTACAGCCTTCTTGGCTAGACACACAACTGCTCAGAGAGACCACGGGAAGCTGGCAATGTCGCTCCTGGATTACAGGGTGTGGAGATGGATGCCACAGACTGTGAAGTAGGTGCTGGGTGCCGGCCCATCCTCCCGTAGTGGGCTTAGTGACGGCTGGAAGACACCAGTGGAATTCTAGTCATTTTAATAACCAGGGCCCCTTCTGGACGTGTCATTGGCTCAGAGAGAACTCAAGAAAGCAGGTGTTGTAGTTGAACTGTGAACCCCAAGCAGCTCTGTGGAAGCCCTAATCCCTGACACCTGTGAACAGGACTCAACGGCAACTGGGATCTTTGCAGATGTCATCAAGACCAGATGAGCTTATCAGTGTGGGGTGAGGGGGTGTGGGGTGAGGGTCACTGATGTCCTTGTAAGAAGAGGAAAATGCCCAGATAGGGGGAGGTTGAGTTCGGAGCGCTGCAACTGCAAGCCAAGAAAGGCAAGGGGTGGGCGGCCAGCATTGAATGCCGGAAGATGCAAGGCTTCTACCCAGAGCCAGAGGGAGGACAGCCTGCTGACACCTGGAATTCACTTATTTTAATTAAACACTTTTTAACACTGATTTTATTTAGGAGAAAGAGAGAGAGAACACAGACAGAGCCCCGACCTGCTGGTTCATTCCCCAATGTCTGCAACAGCTGGGGCTGAGTCAGGCTGAAGCCAGGAACCAGGAACTTGTTCCAGGACCGGGGCACTCCAGGCATCACTGCTGCCTCCCACACTGTGCATCAACATCGGGAGTCCTGCTGGCACTCAAACCCCGGCACTCCGACAAGCAGCATGGGCATCGTACCCAGGCTCTTCATTGCTATGCCCAGTGCCTACCCCAGTGCCTGCCCTGGACTTGTGGCCTGCACTGTAAGAAGCAACGCATTGCTGATGTTGCAGGACTTTCCATTGGTCCCGGGAGATGAGTGGACGGACCTGAGTCGCGTGGGATGCACATAGATGCTAAGGGTATGTGGGAGTGGAGGAGGGGCAGAAGAGCACATCCCAGCCCCCCAAGCCCCAGGGCTGGGAGGCAGCGGCTGTCACAGACACGGGCTTGGAGGCCCCCTCTGCACTGCACCAGCCAGGCCCGATGGCTCATGATTTGTGTCAAGCTGACCAGGCCCCGGATGGCCTGGGTGTTTGGTTAGACGTTTTTCCCTGTGAGGGTACTTCTGCATGAGATGAATGCTTAGCTCAGCGGACCAAGTAAAGGAGAGGGGCCTCCTACCTTCCACAGCGGGCCTGGAAGGGCTGTCTTCAAGCAGGGGCACGAATCGGCCATGACCTTGCACCTGGGCTCACGTGGAACCCACACTCTGACCTTCCCACTCTTGCCAATTGCAGCACTTACAGTCTCAGCCTCCATGACGCCATGTTACATATCTGTCTATGGTTATATAGAAACAGTAGAACTCTCTCTCTCCTGACCCTGTTTCTCTGGAACCACAGATTATTGCCCCTCAGATGCAGATACTCTAAAGCCCTTGAGTCATGCATCAGGATGCTCCCATGGCTGCGTGGCCTCCACCTCACTCCTCACTATGCCCACTCACGGCCAGCACTCCAGCCTTCCCACTACGCTTTAGCTACCAGCCTGGGCCTCAGGGCCATTCTGTCCCCCGTTGCGGAATGTCTCAGGGCAGCACCCTCGCTTCTAGTAATATGCGAATATCACCGGGACTTCAACAGGCCTTGCTGGACTCTCCCAAATCTGATGCCTTGTTTTATTTTTGCTTCAAAATACAGCCTAAAATTATTGCTTCATGCTTTGTTAGCTCTCCCCACTAGCGTACTCCCCTACTTCCTGCAGGCACTAGTCACATGTGTCTCACTCGCCAGTGTCTGGGCAGAGCACAGTCAGAGGGAGGCAACAAGGGGCAAGCAGGGGAGGCAGAATGTAGGGCCAGGTTCCATGTCCACAGGCGACCCCTGGGCTCCACTCCTGTGTGGAGCAGCCAGCAGCATGCCAGGTCACGGCCTGCAGCTCGGCAGTGGCCATGGGCCAGCCATGCCGCTGCGGTGGATGCACAGGGATTTCTTGTAGGGGTGAATGGCCACCAGAGGCCGCTGGCCAGGCCTACTGCCTCTCATCTTCAATCCAGCCTGCCAGCGGGCTAAAGCACGGAGCTCTTCCTCTGGGGTAAGACCCCCTACACCCTCCCACCTGGACAGGTGGGCCTCCCTGAGCAGTCATGGCCACCCTCACAACACTCCACGTGGCCGGGAATTTCAAATGTGCATTCAGCGTGTGCTATGCACTAGGTGCTTGGACACGGAAGTGAACACTGCGTGAGAAGCATCTAATCTTCATGCTTTACAGTGTATTCATCAAGTTATTAAAAAGCGTGCATGTCAGCTAACAAATCATCAGAAATGAGAGCAGATACCATGATCCATTTTTCCCCATCCATAGATAGTGAGCTGGAGCCAGTCCCTGAGGGCACAGAAATGCCCAGCCAGGCTTTCTTCCCCAGCCTCCTTGACATATTCTGGGCACAGGGGGCTCTGAGCCTGCCTGGGAACCCAGGTAAGCAAGACCTCACTCTGTCTTCAAGGCAGCCAGCTGTAGGGGGCAGGGAAGGCACAGGCAGACAGAGGGTGTCTTTGAACTGTGGCCCTGACTCGGACTCCAGCAGCCCATCTTTCTGGAAGCATCTGACCCTGCTAATGGGGACTGAACTCTACTTCCTGGTTCGTGCATGAACTGAAGGGTCATGGGGGTCACGCTGGCATGGGCTTCCCCTCCTCCTGACAGATCCATAATTAGGAGGAGACACAGCCTTCAGAGGAGAACGGCTCCAGGCACGTCCTTGTCAGCTGCCCAGCCAAAGCCCGTCCTCCCTGAGCTATTTTGAGCCACCTTCTCAGCTGCGCTGCTGACCCTCTTGGCCCATGGCCCTCCCCCACCCGGGGGCTCCCTCCCCTGCCAGTTGTCTCCATGATGACATCACTGAAGCTCATGGCTTTGGGGCAAAGCTAGACAAAAGGAGCATTTTGTGCAAGATGCTGGAAGGCAGAGGGACCGGGACAGCCGCCTGACCCTGCCCACAACTCGTAATTCTGCAGCCAGTGGAGCCTGCGGGCCTGGGTTCGGGAGACAGCATGACTAGAAATCGTGGGTCTTGAGAGAGTACAGTAGCAAAACTGAAAACAAGACCCAAGAGGGAGGGCTCTCTACCCAGCAGGTGACCTCCCACATTCCCAGGGACCGAGCGGCACCAGGCAGCCCCCAGGACCTCTGTGGGCATGTCCAAGTACATGCTAGCTCTGTGCCCCAGCACATGGCAACATGCGTTCCGTAGGGACTGAGAAGTGGAAGGAGCCAGGAAACCTGTCTTGCTCTGGCACTGCCTCTTGGGGAGAGGTTGCATTTGGTCCTGATTTCTGTACAGTAGGCTCCTTCCCCCATGCACCCGGCTAGGAAGGAGGGGCTCCTGTAATGCCAGGGCCACAAGGGTACAGCCCATGATGGCACTGTTCCTCTCTCCTCCTAGGGCTTATTTGCCATGCCAGTCCTGAGAACATCATTGCTCCTTCTTGCGAGCAGGTTAATTCCACCGGGGAGGGAAGCATGGCCCCTGCTCTGGGAGCACTGCAGCAAGCCCTCCAAGCTGCTGTGCCGTGCAAGCAGAGGGCTAACACTAATGACCCAACCTGCTACTTCTTTCTGTTCGCTAAGCCTGGGCTGGGCACGGGCAGACATACTTCCAAGGCCAGGCTTCACTCAGTGCTGGCTCTGAGAGGTGGAGGCCATGCCGTTGAGGAAGGCTGCCCTTCTCCGTGACTCAGTCCCCAGGACACTGCTTGGCACAAAGGTCTTGTCCCTCCACACCCCTCTCCCAGAAGCTGTCTGGTTCCTTGAAGGCAGTGGTTCTCAAAGTGTGACCCTGGCACTGACTGCACGGGTATCACTTGGTTGATTCAAAATGCAAATTCCGGGACTTCATCCAGACCTGAGGCAGCCGAAGCTCTGGCCGGAGCCCAGCAGTCTATGTTGCTACAAGCCCCCCCACGCCCCGCGGGGATGCTGACGCACACGCGAGTTTGGGAACTTCTGCTCCAAACATGCCTTATTGTCAGCCTAGAAGAGAAATGCCGGCCAGAATCTGAATGCCCCACTGTCTTTCTCTCTCCGTTATTTGAAAGGCAAAAAGAGACAGACACACAGATTTTCCACCCACTAATTTTGCTCCCCGAATTCCCAGCACAACCAGGGCTGAGCCAGGCTAAGCTAGGAGCTCAGAACTCCATCTGGTAGATCCAGATTATCCACCTGCTGCCTCCCAAGGAGCTGAACTAGAAGCGGAGCAGGGAGTTGAACCCAGGCACTGTGACATGGGAAGTGGGCATCTCACCCGGGAAGCCTCCTCCACCTTCACCCGCCAGGCCTGGGGTCTCTCAGTGACCTGCAAGCATCCGACCGCCATCACTTGACTTGGCTTTCAGGGGTTTCTGTGACTTTTGGGTGTGAGCACCCCCGTCTTCCACGAGGAGAGTGGACAGTGGGTCCTTCATGTCTGTGTTCCTGCAGGACTCGAGTGCTCAGACTGGTGCCTGCCCGCCTGCCCACCTCCTCCCTGCCATGCACCCCCGCCCCAGGGGTCCAGCAATTGTCACACATTGGCTTCTCAGAAACCAGAGAGAATTGATTAAGCACAAGCCCTAATTAGGGCACCGCTGCCGTGAGCCGAGAGCCGATTCCAGCTGCTTTTGCTCAGCTGCATCAGAGGCTTCCAGCCCCGTGGATTGTTTTTAATTACCAAAGTAATGAGAACGCACAAGCCCTTTGCACCGGCCACTCACATGGGATAGAAGGACGTGGAAAGCAAATGACTGATGCTTGGCCTCTGGACGTCCTCTGCTGACCAGGCGTCACCGACGGGCCCTTGAGGTCCCACCCAGGAATCAGGAGCTCAGCCCCGGCATCTTCGTCGGCTCACCTCGGCTCAGTTGTCAGAGCCCGAGGATGAAGCTTTTCATTTTCAACATAGGGAGGACTCCATTACTCAAGCAACAGGTGTTGAGTTAGAAGCCGGGTGCAGCGCTGGGCTTTGGTTACCAACAAGGCACCTAGGCTACCTAACTTGTTGGGGCTGGAGGGAGAGACGGGCGGCTGTGAGAGTGTGAGGAGGCAAGCAGAGGGTGGCAGGGCCAACATACCTGAGCCGAGGGAGCTTCTTGCAGTTGGAAAAGGGCAGGTAGCAAGTGCAGCAAGGTCAGAGAGGCGGAAAGGACTCGAAGGGCTTGGGTGGCAGGGAGCATGTGGTCTGGCTGAGGCCAAGGACATGTGGAAAGAAGTCACAGCAGGGCACAGGAGGGCATGGCGCTGCGGCCTCCAGTGGTGGGCCACTGCACCCTAGTAGTGATTCAGTGGACCGGCCCACGGAAGAAAGTCTCTAAGTCCTCTTGGCAATCCCTACCCAGGGTGAAGCATGACAGTGCCTACTGAGAGGTCTGGAGAGAAGCAATGGAGGAAGGCGTCTTCTGAGCTGCAGGAGCCCTGGCTCATTCATCCTCTGCAGAAGACTTGAAAATGGCAAAACACAGGAGTGGGCCAACCGGCAGATTCCACCAGGACCCTTCCTGGCTCCAAACCATGCTGCTTCTGGCTTGCAGACATGGTGCTCTTAGGTGGAGGATGGCCGTGGCTGAGGGCAGAGTGCCCCAGCTGAGCTGTGGGTTTGAGCTGTTTCAAATTGATAGGGCCCCGGCATGGGTGCAGACACGGTCACAGACAGCACCGCCCTCCCTGTAGAGAATGGTGCCCAAAACACAAAACAGCCTAAGGTACCTGTCTTCAGGGATTGCAGGTGCTGCTTCAGAGCAAAATAAAATAACTTTTCCAAAAAGAAGGCAAATCAAGGGCAGTGCCAGAGCAAAACTCCTGTGACCACTAGAACACTGTCTGGGTGTCAGGATCCACCCATCACAACTCCGAGGCTCAGGGCAGAATCCAGATAAGGAGTGGGAAGGGATGGCAGGGAGGGTGAGCCCGTTCAGGCAGTGGGAAGAACTCCTGGGCCATGCTAATGAGGAGCTTTGTTCTGCATCACCTCGCTGTATAATAACAGCAGGAATTAATACAACCCAAATTAACAGCAAGAAGAGCGGCCATAGGCACAGTCACATTCCTAAGGGGCTCCACTGAGAGGGGAGAGAGGGGCCTGAGCCTTGCTGGGAAGGGCTGGTGGTGGAGGGGCCGTCGCACTGCGCCACTCAACCTCGCTTAGCCCAGGACAGAGTTCCACCCTGCCTGGCCCCCCGCTCAGCCCTCCCACTTGGAGTGGCAGGCCCTAGAAGGAATGCTATGCTTGGCTCCACCTCACAGGGTCCCGGGCCAGGATCTGGGTATGGGTCCCGAACCTGCCATCTTCCAACGAAAGGAACAGCATTTCCTCTCCTGCTTTCCACCAGACCCCTGCGGGAAGGGAGATTGTCAGCAGCTCTCCTCCAGCACGTTTATCTCAGACGAGAGCCTCAGATTCATAGCTTTTCTCTCCTGATAGTCCCGGGTGGTTCCTGTTCTCATGTGCTTCTCCATGCACCAGCTCTTCCGTCTCACTTGGGAATGGCAGAGCCACAAGCTTCATGAACTGCAGAGAAGCCCTGGAAGAGGAACTCATCCTCTGTTTCCCACTCCTGGAAGCTGCCAGGGACATGTGAGGACTTGACTCCTAAACCCTTCTCATCCCACAGGGTAGGCGACGGTGACCTCAGGCAAGGCACTCAACTCCCACGAGCATGGAAGATGCAGGACTAGGAATCCTGATGCCCAACACCTGCATTATATCATGAGCAAGTTCAAGGTCAATTAGGTGAACATCCCAATGCTTTCTTGAGTTCCTCACTCTTCCCTCTGCCATCATGCATTCACGGAGTGGTGGGAGGAACCCACCACATCCACCTTGGGTGGAAAGAACAGGACAGATGGTTGAGTGTAACAACTATGGCACGCAGGCCAGCGGATGGACGGGCATTGCTGTCACTTCAGTAGAGATGTTGCTTGGCCAGATGGGGCCATGACCTTTTCCTGGGACCTAGTTCTCTTTTAATCTGGGCAGAGAGTGGGGACGGGAGTGTGCTCCTCCTTCCCCTTGTCCTCTGTGTCCTCCACGATGGCTGGTCTTCACAGCTGGCATGGGAAGCAATACCAGCTCCATCTCCGTCTTGCTCAGCAGGGTTAGGCCTCACCCAAGGCAGGCTGAGACGGTGCGATGAGGAGAGTTCAATAGGAAAGGAGGGACCACCTGTAGATAGCTTGCCAAACTCTCACTTGAGGAACTGGGACTCCTCCATTCTTCCCTGGGAGAATTGAATCAAGGATCCCTCCATAAAGGGTGGCACACTTTTTAGAGTCCATTAGGAGAAAAGGCCTCAACCTGTATTTACGCTGAGAGAGCAGAGTAGCATTTGCTGGCAGAGGTGAGAATTTCAGGCCCAGGCCCTGCTGGCCAATGAAGACAAGGCCTTTCCTGCTCTTGCAATCTGCACACCTGTGGCTCTCTCTCACTGGAGTGGGAGTTCGTAAGGAAGACAGGGTGAGGGGTGGATGCGGACTACTGAGGCGCTCTCCCTGCCTGAGAGTTGGTCAAATACCCTGCAACCCAGGACGCACGTGTTCATGGACCATGGGAGTCAAACTCCATGTGCAAGTGGACATGCATCCAGACATTTCTTTTTCTCCCCTCCCCCACCCTCCCGTCTTCTCTCAAATAAAATGCCAGTCATGACCACAAAATTGCTTTCTGACACATTAATGGGTCTCAGTGCATAATTAAAAAGACACTGGATTAGATGACCTCTGAAAGTCAGTCTTGGTTTCCACCGTTGTGGTTGGAAGGAGGGTGAGCAGTTCTCTGGCTCCCTCCTATCAACTTGTGGCTCCAAGCCCCAGTTCAGCAGCTGCTTTGTGGGAAGGGTCTTCAGAGGCAGGCTGGAGAGGAGATCTCTGGCTTGAGGCTGACTTGGCCACAGAGGTGTGAAGTGGCAATGGGCTTCCCGAGCTCAGGGCGACCTTGCCTGCTACTGGCTCTGAGTGGGCACTCTCCTGGATCTTTGCCAAGGATGAAGCAGAGACAAGTAGGGAGTAGGGGAAGTAGCACCCAACACTGAGTAACCATGGAGCGACCTAGGCAAGGGTGAGTATCTGAGACGGCCTCCAGGGACTGACGGGACGTCCAACTCCTCACCAGCTCAGCTGAGAACGTCACTGCCAAGGGGAGGAAGCAACACATCACGCGCACCCACTAGCTGCCACAGCTCTCAGCCCCACTTCTCAGGGGACCTAGAGGGAGGAGCTTCCATGCCCGGCTTTGCCACAGCATTCTAAACATGGCCAGCAGCCGTCCAAGCAGGGCCAGCTGTGGGCACAGCCGGGGATCATTCTTCTCTCCTGTCAGGCTTTCCTTGCATCCTGCAACACCCAGTTGTCTGTTTTCTAAGATCATTGAACAGAGCAGTGTTTTGCACACACATCTAGCTACTGTTGTTAGGCTCATTAAATGCATTTAATAACAGTGATGGTTTTCCAGCATCTGTAACCTTTCCTTTTCACACTATGTGTCATCATGTCATCACTTGCATGGAATTCCTGGGCTTGGTGTAAATTCTGGAGTGTCAGGGCGAAGAAAGCAGTCTTCTGACCAGACTCAAGGAGAGTGGGGCCCTTAGCTACCACTGACCCCTGCACTTCGGGAGCTTTTGTGTCCTCTAGCAAGAGATGCCTGATTCAGGATCTGAGGTGAAGAAGTCCAACTTTGGGGGCACACAAGGGGAACGGAGGGTCTCCACAGTGTTCCTTCCCTGCCTGTATGCAGAGAGCCAGGCTGGAGCACAGTGCCCCGAGCCCACCCAAAGGCACCCTCCTACCCAGGCTGGAGCACAGTGCCCTGAGCCCACCCAAAGACACCCTCCTACCCAGGCTGGAGCACAGTGCCCCGAGCCCACCCAAAGACACCCTCCTACCCAGGCTGGAGCACAGTGCCCATCCAAAGACACCCTCCTACCCAGGCTGGAGCACAGTGCCCACCCAAGGGCACCCTCCTACCCAGGCTGGAGCACAGTGCCCTGAGCCCACCCAAAGGCACCCTCGTACCCAGGCTGGAGCACAGTGCCCTGAGCCCACCCAAAGGCACCCTCGTACCCAGGCTGGAGCACAGTGCCCTGAGCCCACCCAAAGGCACCCTCCTACCCAGGCTGGAGCAAAGTGCCCTGAGCCCACCCAAAGGCACCCTCCTACCCAGGCTGGAGCACAGTGCCCTGAGCTCCCCCAAAGGCACCTCCTACCCAGGCTGAGCTTCACAAGGCAGCTGTCAGCCAAGCACCATCTCTAGATCACAAGATGACAGAACCCTGTCTTGACGCTAAGAGCATCTGTTCCCTTGCCACCATCTTTGTGTCAGCTGGCACAGATGCCCGGACACATGAGCAGGTTAACATGTGGGTGACCACTTGAAGCACTAGGCAACTGTCCACGGCTTCTTAGTCATTAGAAATGTATGAGGATCCTAGTTTTACCGTGAACTCAAACCCAACGGCCTACTCTTCAGCCTTAGGTGACAGGCATGTCCCCGCATCGTCCAGGAGTGACGGACAGCGTCTTGCTCCTCAGCACCTCTTCAGCACTGAGCAGCTCCCCACAGCAGCTGCTGCTGCGGTGCCTGTGAGCTCCACCCAAAGCTGGGACTCTGACAACCAGGAACAGAGTGCATCTCTTGAGTCTGCAGAGAGGACATGAAATAAACAGTGTTCTCTCTTCTACAATAAGGAGGCTGGCTCAGTGATCATTAAACCTAATTATTTTGTGAGGCTGTGATAGCTGCCAGAGGTTGTTCACTCCCAAGTTCCACCCTCCTCTCCCCACTGCCCCAAATCACATGGTTTAATTCCCCTGGGATAAGTCAGCCTTGTTTGGTGGCTTTCAAGTAACTTTCACTTGGGGGCTCCCTAGGCCAAAATAGATTTTTTTTTTCTTTTAAATCATTATAGCTCAAGGTCATCTTCACTAAGTTGATGAGTTCTGACTTTGTTCATGCAATGAGGCACTCCAAACCCAGAAAAAAAAATACGCCACTGTTTGTGAGAATCATGAGTGAACGTGAACGGATGGCAGCCCCTGGCTCCTGGAGCTCTCCTAGGGCAGCAGAGGGCAAGCAGAGCTCCAAGAGAGATGACATCAGTGGAGGCAAACAACCGAGCCTGGCGCCTGAATGGGCAGACCTGCGTGCTCTCTGCCCAGGCACCTTCTCCGCTTGAGGAGGGAGTTGAGAACCTGCGTTAGGTTACCCCAGCACTCTTGGCTTCCACCTGCTGAGGCAAAAGGAAGCGCTGTGGGGACAGACTCAGCTTCTCAGGCCAGAGCAGTAGCTGCCAGCCAGGAGGAACAAGAGTGGCGCCGACATATTTTTTGTCATCTGCTTGGCTTACCACTGAAAGCAGGCTCCAAGGACTCAGCTGAGCTGAACACAAGGAAAGGCATGTTCTTGGAGAAATCGCTTCCGCTCTCTGAGTATTCTACTCCACACCAACTCTGCTAAAGGTTTAATTAGCTCCATTAGGGGGAAAAAATAAGAATGGGAATGGCTTTGCACCGTTCAGACTGACGGATGGCGGACCTCCTGATGAGCTAATGGGTTTCAATCATGTTCCTTTCCAAGACTGAGTGTGGGACCCAGCCATCTCCTACCCCATCCTGGGTTTTCTGGCCGAGAAGACGGAAAGTCCTCACGTGCTCAGAGATGACAGGTGTGATCACCACCCTCACCTTCCCCTTCACCTGATCTCAACACCCCCACTGCTCTGGCTTCCTCTCCCCTCCAGAGATACACTGAAGCAGCAGGGGGTTCCTGGGCAAGAAGGGCAAGGGGAAGAAGCACTGAGCAGCTACTACACTGGAAGCCTGTTCCCAGGGGTCTCCGGGGCCAGAAGCTGGCGGTTGGACACGAAGGAGCTGAGGGCTGACAGCGTCGGGATCTGAACACCAAACACTTAGAAGGCAAATCCTCCTCATGACCCTGTGCCTCTCCTTCCCCGACTGGCACACACACTCCTCCAGGGCCACAGCCACGCCTCTCTCCCAACTGAGGACCCAGCCCACTGGGAACTGCAGCTGCTCTGCCTCTGTGTGCACGGGGTCTCCTGCTCTGCCAGCTTCCTGCTCTTACGCTCCTCACACCCTGGAAATGTGGCATTTGGAGCCAACACAAGCTGCCTCTCGCAACCCACTCTACTGCTGTAATAACAAACCATAAAATTAACTGAATTTCACCATGGAGTAATGTGCCGCATAAAAGTGGTGGCAATGTGTGTGCAGGGCAAGGGAACATGCCACTGAGATCAGCCTCTCTTTATTGTGTTGCCAGTTTTGGGCAATTTCTTCCCAGTACAGGGAGAATCCCCTGAGCAAAGACAGAATGCAATCTTGTACCTACATGCAATCATGCACAAAGTGCAAATCAGAACTGATAAGGGTTACCTATGTGCGCACACACACACACACACACAATCAGAGCTCCTATCTGCTACCCAGCCCTGCACACGCACACACACACACACACAGAGTCAGAGCTCCTATCTGCTACCAGCCCTGCACACACACACACACACACACACACACACAGAGTCAGAGCGCCTATCTGCTACTCAACCCTGCACACACGCACACACACAGTCAGAGCGCCTATCTGCTACCCAGCCCTGCACACACACACACGCACACACACACACACACAGTCAGAGCTCCTATCTGCTACCCAGCCCTGCACACACACACACACGCACACACAGTCAGAGCTCCTATCTGCTACTCAGCCCTGCACACACACACACACAGAGTCAGAGCGCCTATCTGCTAGCCAGCCCTGCACACACACACACACACACACACACACAGTCAGAGAGCCTATCTGCTACTCAACCCTGCACACACGCACACACAGTCAGAGCGCCTATCTGCTACCCAGCCCTGCACACACACACACGCACACACACACACACACACAGTCAGAGCGCCTATCTGCTACCCAGCCCTGCACACACACACACGCGCACACACACACACACACACACACACACACACAGAGTCAGAGCGCCTATCTGCTACCCAGCCCTGCACACACACACACGCACACACACACACACACACACACAGTCAGAGCTCCTATCTGCTACCCAGCCCTGCACACACACACACACGCACACAGTCAGAGCGCCTATCTGCTACCCAGCCCTGCACACACACACACTGTCAGAGCGCCTATCTGCTAGCCAGCCCTGCACACACACACACACACACACACACACACACACACATATGCACCCCCATTAGCCACCTCCTGAAACTCTGGAATCAACTGCATCCCAGATGGAACAAGTGAGACCCATTTCTAAGTAATGAGATTTAAAACATGGAACATTCTCTTCCTGACCAATCTCCAAGAAAAGACAGGCAAGGTGGAATCCTTGTTTCAATGGCTGTCTCTGTCCAAAGCAGTGAGGTGCTGCTCAGGTGCACAGCAGTGGGCTCCAGAGACGAGGCTCTCCCTGGAACGCATCCTCAGGCTGGGCCGACCGTGTTTCCCATTACCAATAGGGCTTCTCTTGCACTTTTTTGGGAAAAACGGCTGTTACTGACTCAGTCACTCTTGGGAGCTGAGCAGGTGCAGGGCTGACCAGATCTGCCGTCTCTCCTGGGGTTAGGAAACAGCTGGGCACTACTCTGTATGAGAGCTCTTCAAAAGTAAATGGGAAATGCGTGAGAAGGAAAATGACCGGGCCTTTTCTGCACAGTGTGCCCACCCTCTTGCGATGCCAGGATCTCATTTCGAAACTCTGGTTTGAGTCCCACATGCTCTTCTACTCCAGCTCCCTGTCAATGTGCCTGGAAAAGCAACTGAGGACGGTCTACCTTCTTCGGTCCCTGCCCGCCATGTGCAAGTCCTGGACGGACTTTACCCTCACCCAGCCCCGGCTGCTACATTCATTGAGGAAGTTAATCAGTGAACACATCTCCCCCTCCGTCACTCTGCCTTTCAAATTAATCAATCTAAAAAAAATCCAAAGATTTCAAACTTCTTTTGCACCAAAACAAGCCTATAGTTTAATTTTATTTTCCCATGGACCTCATACAAGCAGTACGAATCTTTTATTTACTTCCTCCCAGACTGGCCAAGTTCCACTCTGAAATCCACTCTGACTTCCACTCTCCCCAGTTCTCCCATGCCCAGTTGCATCCTGGGGTGAGGGCTTGTTTTCAACACTTCCCATTACTGGGAACACTGGTGTGCCATGTGAAGAATGCCAGATTAGAAACCAGGAGAACTGGTTTAAGCCAGGGCTGCCATGCAGAGGAGCCAGGGCTGCCACGGCACGGGAGCCAGGGCTGCCACGGCACGGGAGCCAGGGCTGCCATGCACAGGAGCCAGGGCTGCCACGGCACAGGAGCAAGGGCTCCCACGGCACGGGAGCCAGGGCTGCCACGGCATGGGAGCTGGGGCTGACACAGACACTTCTTGGCCTGGAATCTGGATGGCACTTTGGTGACCAGTGGGTCCCTCCAAACTCTACACCCCCATGCTGTTTTAAATTTTGGTGATGAAAAGTACCAGTGTCATGCCCGGCACGGTAGTCTATTGGATAAAGTCCTCGCTATACACGTGCCAGGATCCTGTATGCGTGTCAGCTTGTGTCCCAGCAGCCCCGCTTCCTTTCCAGTTCTCTACTTGTGGCCTGGGAAAACAGTAGAGAATGGCTCACAGCCTTGGGACCCTGCATTCACGTGGGAGACCTGAAAGAGGCTCCTGGCTCTTGGTTTCAGATTGATTCAACTCTGGCTTTACAGCCATTTGGGAAATGAACTAATGGGCAGATGCTCTTCCTGTCTCTCCTGATCTCTGTATATCTGGCTTTCTTAAAATGAATAATCTTTTTAAAAAGGAAAGAAAAGTACCAGTGTCTTGCTTTTATGGGGAACTGCACCAACAAACAAAATCCTAGGATATTGTCCAAAGCAATCAACCAATCCTGGCTGCATTGAAGACTCAGTAAGAATGAGTTGTTTCATGATTTTAGACAATTGCTCTTGAAAATGCTTCTACAAAGCGGTGAACCTTCCCAACCATCGAATCATACAGGCTGTTCTCCAACAGCTTCATCGCCAACTGGTCTAGCCTGGAGTGTCTATGGGGAGAGTCACAGTGCTTAGCATTCTGGAGTCAAGGGGACTCTGGCTCCAGGGACACAACGCAGAACGAGAGGCCAGACCTGCCTCCACATAATGACTGGAGACCAAGCGCCCCAGTGACCCACTTCCCTCCTTGGGCACATAAAGAAACAGCCTCTTTCTTCCCCAAGAAGACAGATTTTAGGCTTAAGAACATCCTTACATGGTGCTCAGATGCTGGGACTTTACACTTGTCAAACAAGGAAGAAGAGGAAGCTGAGACTGTTGCAGGCGAGAGGACAGGTCCTTTAGAGACCCGCAATGGTTACTGAGCCCCAGAGTGGGAGCTGACCAGGAAAAGGAAAGCCCCACCCAGTCTCTGCTGGCTCAGACTGAGCTGGGACACACAGGGTAACCTTGCTGTTTCACACACTGACAATCCATGACCAGGTGAAAGCAAGCACTGAATGCAGCTGGACCCAGCATCAGAGATCTCCCACCACCCTGAGTTTTGTAAATGTACACTCTGATGTCCAAGATGGAGCTGGTCCATCTGTCCAGTTCCTAATCAAATGCTTCTCGCCGTGCCATGCCAGCATGACCACAAGAAAGTCTTTCTCAGGAAACAAATCTCTCAATTCAGATTTAACACCAGAGCTCAGCTGTGTACTACACAGACCAAATTTCCATATTTTATCACATGGAAAGATTTGTTTTAATAAGAGCATTGACTAGAGATTCCTTTCATTCTTCTTTTTGCAAATATTTAGCACATACCTGTCACATGTGACGTATCTGTGGATGCCTGTGCATCAAGTAGCAGTGATGTATGCATTTTCACACACATAAACAAATACTCCTCAGCATAAGCCCAGCCCTCTTTCCCTCTGCAGCCAGATGTAACAAACATGTGTGTATAGACCTGAGCTTCCTGTCTCTGGGGGTTGACGTGCAAACTAAAGGGCCAGCTCCTACTGTGGCCCTTCTCTGGGTCCGGTTCAGTCTTGCCTCTGCACCTGTCCCAAGCTAAATTCTGACACAGATGCGACTGAGTGTCTTGTAGATCATGCTCAGCCTGCAGTGGCCTTGCTGAACTTAGAGGAGGAAGTGTCCAAAGAAAATCACACCCAACACTTCTCCCATCCTTACTCAAATTTAAAACTGGGTGAAAATGAGCTTCAGGGACGGGTCTAAAGGAAGCAAGGAAAGAAGATGCTGAAGAGCACGTGCGGCAAGAGCAGAGGGCACAGTTGCTAAGCAACCAGCCTGGGTCCCTCACAGAGAGGAGGAGCTTCTGCAGCGCCTGGAGGCAGATGACCTTGGATATTCTGAGCATCAGATGGTAGGATCTTCGGGTTCTTCCTTCTGTCTTCCCATCCCTGTCCCCACAATAGCCAGAGCCATGGATTTAGTGTAACCCAAGGACAGCTTTGCTCAGTGGAGAGGGGCACAGAAAAGGATGGAAGGAAACCAAGGATGGGAAGGGATGGGGAGGAACACAAAAGAGAGACATTGGAATCAGCAAAAGTGCTCTGTCCACAGCATCATCCTTCAAGTTCAGTTCTCTGTCTAGCCACTGGATGGAAAGTAGGACATAGCCTTGCAAGGGAGACTCAAGGGGGCAAGAGGATGAACTAGAATCTGACTAGGGTCCCATCATTGAGACAACAACCATCCTTTGCTGGGAATGAATTTCATCTGAAGACCACCAGGCATATACTTACTAGCATCAGCATGGCAAAAGAACATAGCCAGCGAAGCCGTCTCCATTCTCGCAGCCGGCAGGCCTTAGCACAGCATACTCAGCTAATCTGAGGCACCAACTGCAAAGCACACTGTAATTGTATCGGAAAGAAAAGGAAAGGAAAGGAGAGAAAAGAAAAGAAAAGAAAAGAAAAGAAAAGAAAAGAAAAGAAAAGAAAAGAAAAGAAAAGAAAAGAAAAGAAAAGAGAAGAAAAGAAAGAGAAAAATGCTGGCAATTAACTGACAATTCATTGATTGTAAGGTGCATTCAGCTTCCAAGATGCTAATGCATGAGTCCCAGGATAATTAAGATACCGTAAACTAAATCCTCCAGCCCTAAGTGGACGGCCTCAATAGACATGTCCAGTCTTCCCTTGGAACTGCAGACAGTGTCTCAGCCACCCTTCTTCCAGCCCTGCATGGATGGTCTCAATGGGCATGTCCACCCACCCCTAATTCCAGCCCTGCATAGATGGTCTCAATGGGTACGTCCACCCACCCCTCCTTCTAGCCCTGCATTGATGGTCTCAATGGGCATGTCCACCCACCCCTCCTTCCAGCCCTGCATGGATGATCTCAATGGGCATGTCCACCCACCCCTAATTCCAGCCCTGCATAGATGGTCTCAATGGTACGTCCACCCACTCCTCCTTCCAGCCCTGGGTGGACGGCCTCAGTGAACATGTCCACCCACCCCTCCTTCCATCCCTGGGTGGACGGCCTCAGTGAACATGTCCACCCACCCCTCCTTCCAGCCCTGGGTGGATGGCCTCAGTGAACATGTCCACCCAGCCCTCCTTCCAGCCCTGGGTGGACGGCCTCAGTGAACATGTCCACCCAGCCCTCCTTCCAGCCCTGGGTGGATGGCCTCAGTGAACATGTCCACCCACCCCTCCTTCCATCCCTGGGTGGACGGCCTCAGTGGACACGTCCACCCAGCCCTGCAGACAGTGTCTCAGCCACCTCTCCTCCTGCAGCAGCACTCACACCTTCATACCAGGGCCAGCCTGACTCTGCTCCTCACAGCTGGATCTTCCTGTTTCCATGCACATTGCGAGCTTGTCCCTTCATCCTATAGCCCTGGGCATTCAAGATTTAGTTCTTTCTCTAGTCAGGGGTGGAGAACCATTTTTCTGCCAAGGGTCATTTGGATGTTCGTAACATTATTGGCAGATGGATTTCAAATCCCACCTATGGCTACCTTGGCAGGACCTAGACAAATGATTTTGCAGGCCTTATATGGCTAGCAGGCCAGACATTCCCCACCGCTGCTCTAGGTCATGACTTCCTCAGGGGAGGATCAATCAACCATAGCCAACAATGAATTGAGTATTTACTATGTACAAGGTAATATAAGCTATAAAAAAATCTCCTCAATGAATGATGGGGTGATGTCCCAATAAAGCTATCACTGAAAAAAATCCTAAGTGGAAAACACATTTCATATATGTAAGCTTTTGAAGCTCATAGCTTATTAATCCAGCTACTGTTAAACACACTTAGTATGCTTCTTCAGCCTGCAGTTAACCAAAGTCACCCAGCACAAAGCCTCTTACGGTAAAGTGTTATGTGTCTCATGGACTCTGTTAACAAGGTCCAGAGTCAAAGCACAGGGTCTGATGAATGCTGCTGCTCTCACTTCACGGCGAACCTGGAACATCGGGAGTTGAGCCGTCATTAAACAGAGACCAGCTATACCACGTGTGTTTCATGTACTACTGTTATCTAATGAGGGAAATAAGATAGCAACAGTAACGTCACCAAATTCACATGAGCGACCTATTAAGTATATTACAAAGTCAAAACCAGGGGTTCAAACACAGGTCTGGGTGACGCCATTGCCACATTTTGCCATTCTGTATCTTCATGCCGGCATCCTGCCAGGCAGAGTCACAAACGGACGAGTCTGTTGTGGATTTTCCCCTTGGCATTGAAATTGCTTTGAGGAGCTCATCTAGTCCAGCTCTGTCTTTTCCAATTCCTCCTTCCTGTTACCTCAGAAAAAGCATCACAACCATTAGGGAATTTACAATCATAAATAAAACAAAGCCTTTCAGACATTGCTGAAAACTAAAGAAAAAGACAACCAGATAAAAAAATAATAACATTGGATCGAGGTATGAATAACAATGCTGATAAAGGAAGAGAATCCTCAAGCCGTAGTAATACACTTAGTCCAATGAAGGCTCTGGGAGGATAAGGAGTTACAAACAGACTCATCTTGGCCATACAACAAGAAGCGCCTGTGACTGTTGCTGTTACTACAAATTAAGCTGGGCTTAAAAATCTCACACTGCAGACACAGGGGTGTGTGAACGGACTTGAAATCAGGATCCAAACCAAAGCTCTGTCCCCTGCTGCAGGAGCCCACCTCCCGGGGCCAGAGGGTGGGTGACCTGTGGCCCCGCCATGCCAGCTCAAGGAGCATGGGGCTTCTGGGGCCTGGTTTCCCCACAGCATGTCTACGAGGCAACTGTAGGGCACAGGTGTCTGAAACTCGTCCCTTGCAAAGACCAAACCCTGGGGAAATATAAGGAGAGCAGTCTTCAGTGTGGAGGTGTTGAGGATCCATTAAAAAGAATTTCTTTTTCCAAGATGAGAAAAATACAACAGTAAGCCCTTCTGAATCCACGAGAAGCAGAAGAGGAGAGAAAGTCCGTGCCAAACTATCCTTCACTGTCGTAGCGCCGCCCAGTCCAGCCACGTGTCCAGTAGCAGTAAGCGCATGCCCTCCCACCCCAGCCATGCACAGAAGTGAAAACCCACACATGACAAGCACCAATACTTCACCCTGCTCCCCCAGCTCCTGGCAACCGCCCTTCTCCGTTCTGTCTGGAAAACCCTTTTTCATTGTGCCATTTCATAATCGACACTGCACTGTTCTCCAGGGGAGCCTGCTCGACCTGTGTCCTCAGCCAAGGAGGAGCTGTCCTTGCAGAGGGCCCTGACCGAGAAAGCCAGCAGCGATGGAACAATGGGAAACTCAGGCTCAGAAAAAGGTGCAGCTTGCTTCAGAACATAGCAGTGAAATACATAAGCTGGGTCTGCTGTTCAGAGACACCTCGATGCTCCATGTGCGACTCTCACTGCCCGGTGAGTCTGGTCCCCTTAGTGTGATGGAGCACAGGCGCAGCCTGCAGGTGAGAAATGAAGACGTCACCTTGAAATGCTTGTCCTGGTATGAGTGAGCCAGGCCACCTTACGTAAGTATGTTTCAGCAGAGTCCATGCCACAGAAGCGACACCATGAAGGACCTTTAGGTATGTCAAGATGGGGGCTGCTTCCCCTTGATCCTAGGGGAGCCTTCTACGTATTACTTAAATGCGCCCTCAACAGATGACATGATGTGATCCAGGGCTGTTGAACAAATCTTCCCTTTTCCAAAAAAGACTCAGAATTCCTGAGCTTCCTGGGAATGAGAGGAGAGGCTGGTTCAGGTAAGATGCTACCTTGGCATCTTATTGCTGGTAGACCAAGCGCCCGTCGCATGGAACACCTGGATGTACCTCACCAGCTGTCTGCCGCACCTGTCGTCAACCGTAGCCCCAGATCCCCTCTCTCCCTCCTAGTCCTTAGCTTTCGCCTTCGTCATCACTCTTTGACACTGTTCTGTACCACTTGGTTCATTTCAACGTAGACTCCCAACAGCTGACCACCAATTACATTTTGTCTCTGTCCTCAAAGTGCTGCCACTTTGGAAACATGTGTAGGAAGAGGTGTGTTGAGAAGATCTCACTTAGGAACTCTGGAGGAATATGGACATCCCCAAGGCATCTCATGTCTAACACCTCAACCGCAGGAGCCACAGAAGAGGGAACTGCGCCTCAAAACAGGGAAACGGTGGATTGCAATGAAGGAACCACACCTATTGGAGCCTATCACCTCAACTTTCTCTGGAGACTTGCGGATATTGCCCCCAAAATAATAGACACCAGCAACTTACAGATGTGAATGAATTGAAGCAAAGCAGGAGTGCTTTGGTCAGACCTTAGTGCTTCTGGAGATGGGTGTAGGTGCAGAAGCAGGAAGTTCAACTGAGAGGCAGGACTGATTACCGACAAAATAAAGGCATTAAGGCCCAGGCCGAATGCATTGAGACTGCTCACTCTGATGAACGTTAGACTCTCCAAAGCACAGACAACTCTCCAGAACTGGTTAACGGACTTTTCTGCTACACCGACATTCCTAAAGCCATCACTATTCTCAATAAACGGGAAACTCCAAAACCTCACCTAGGGAACAGCAAGCTGTCCTCATCTATACACTTGGGGGTGTTGCTGTATGCATATATAACATGAAACCCACACACTGTGCTCCTGCCTATGCCTTAAGAGAAAGCACATTGAACTCCCTCTAGGGAAACACGAGCTATATCTCACTTTCGCTTATAACAAATGCTAAGTTTGTTACTGTTGGTTGAAACTCATTGAGTAAAGTAAAATGTAGGATCTGTCTGAGTCCATCAGGGAAGGAAATGACCTAACCTATGGTTCTACCACACATGAGTTCATCCTGTTGTGGCCCTAAATCTTCTGGGTTGTCTCTGCCAAGCCCAGTGGGAACTTCTCTCCAAAAACCATGACTCCATTATGCTCCTGGCAGGGCCCCAGCAGCTCCTAGCAGCTCACGTGAAGGGCAACTCTTCTGGCAGAGCCACAACAGCCACGGCCTCCTGGAAGAGCCCAGCTGGACCATAAATTGTGCAGACAAAGATAAAGACACACATTTTCTCCTGGCTCAAAGGGCGCTACGTGGCCCGTTTACCTCCTCTCTGCCAGGCCAGCAGGGCTGATCACATAGCTTCCCTCCCCTCTCCCTTCTCTCTGTGCCCATCTGCTGCCTGAGCTCCCCTCCTGTAAATCCTGCTGCCAGGGCTGTGCACCGTGCAGGGCTGGCACAGCAAGCTGCTTGTTGGGGTGACCTTGAGATGACCCCTCTGGGGGGCCTCAGCATTGGTTCTGCCTGGTTCCCACAGACAGCTGTGGGCTACCCGGAAACACTCAGCTGAAGTCACCAGATCCCCATGCAGGTACTGCTCAGTAGCTAACGGTGTGATTTTAGGTAAATAATTCGGGGTATCTGGACCTTATAAAATTCATTTTCATTTCTTCAAAATAGTTTCTTTTATTAAATTCTTCACTGACTCATAGATGGTACAGGAGCATTATTTTCTTCAGTAAGGTTTTTGGTTTTCCTTTTCATTTCTTCATCCACACACTGGTTGTTTAGTATCATGTTTTCTAAACCCGTAGCATTGTACATTTTTTAAACTTTATTTCTGTTGTTGATTTTGTTTTATGGCTTTTAATTTAAGGGAATGTATGGCAACTATGTAATGAAGACTATCATATCCAGATGTGAAGATACAATGCAGTGTGCAGCTCCACCTGCAAATCACACATGGACTCCCAACGAAGCTGTTGGATATATCTTGACAATAGGATGCTGGACTCTGCCATTGTCTGTACCAGCGATGTCAGCAGACACTTGGATAGCAGAATCATAGACTTATGGCTGCTGATGAAGGACTACACTATTGTAATAATATGGGGGAAATCAGTTGTGGGGAGGAGATTTGGGGAGGGGGTAAGTTGTATCATAAAATTAAAAATAAAATAGAGGGAAAAATAATGCAAACCCCACCAGGTAGTTGCAAGGACTAAAGGAAATGTCTCCTAGCTGAATAAAACTTAGCATTTAGAGCACGCCTTGCAGGTGACGAAAGAGCTTCACATCTTGGCTTACCTAGAGGGAGGCGGGCAGATGTCTAAACTCCGTGTTTCAGGAAAAATAACAATAAAAATTCAAAATCCAATCAGTATTGTAGGAGGCAAGAATAAACCCTGGGCCACGAGCTTCTCCACTCGTGCCAACTCTGTCTTCTCCTATAAAACTTCTTTGGTAGCTCCACCTTGCAAACACATTGAAAAGCTTAGGACAATCCAGAAGCTCAGACGGGTTCCCTTTTGGGCTACTAGATTTCAGCCTACAGAAACATAGGCTACTAGACGAAGGGACAAGGCATTTCTTCATCCTTTGTTCAGTCAGCCTCATCTCTCCATCACAGAAGACACAAGTGGTCCTTGCTTACCAAGGACCACTTGCTTGGTTGAGTATGGAAAATGCCATCTTAAGTCTTCTGAGATCAGTTCTGAATAAATCCACACACACACACCACTAGAAGAGTAGAGAAATCTAAGTTCCTAGAGGAAGTGTTCTATTCCTGCAAGGGCTCAGGCAGACACTGGAGATGAGCTGTCTGTGTAGGGTCCTGAATGAAAAGTGAGGGATTGTTGGCGGCAATATCAATGGGCAGTGAGATTTCATCAGTAGGAACAGGATGACATTAAATGAAGGGTCAGGGAAAGGAATAATATATCGCTGCTGAGTGTAGCAAATGATAAAATATAAATCACACGGACGCCACCCTGAGTCCCTCCTTTCTTTTCTCTCTGATTGCCACTTGAGATAATTCAGTAATACAGAAGCCAAATAAAAAATGCCTGGATCTTTTGTTTATTTTTTTTCTGCTAGGCCATTTCCTTCTCCCCAGTGGAGTAACTCTGATTCAAAAGCATCAAAGCTTTCTCTGCCAAATCCCTCCCCACCCCACACCCCAGCCCCAACCCAAAGAAGGAGACACAGGAGCACAGCCAGGCCTTTCTTCCTTGTCTGCCCAGAGAGGTTGCTGGGAGATCACCAGACCCAAGTGTGGTGGCAAGCTGGGACACATCTCCATGACAACCACCCAGACCCAAGGCCAGTTTCATCACCTGGAAACAAAATAGCATGCAATAAAAGAGTAGTTCTGGCCAGGGAAGTTTGGGTTCTGATACAGAAGCCTAGAGGCAGGCATCTGAGTGTTGGGCTAAGGTGCGAAGGGACACACAGAACAGAGCATGGGGGCAGGGCCTGGGAATCTGATGAAGTCAAGGCCAGCTCAGTGGAGTGGTGCTGCAGCAGAGCGCTTGCTGCCCAAAGAGACATCCAAGGTGGCCAGGAAGGAAATGTTGGCTCTTGAGTTGAATCATGCAAGAGGACAGGTCTATCTGCTTCTGGAGGGTCTGCATGTTTCCACAGAGGTGTCAGGGGGAGGGAGGGAAGCCGACGAGACCGTGCCCTGGGCTTTCTACCTCCATCAGGGCATCGCTGGTTCTCCCTCACTCCTTCTGCAGTCTCTTCAAGCAGCTGTACACTCTGCAGACACATGCACACCCTAACATGTATGAGAGAAGCTGAGGTCATCTTTCTGGCGGTGGCTCCCCTAGGGTAACTGTGAGGCAGGAAGGAGCTTTGGGGGGGCGGGGGGTACTGTGGATATACTCCAGGGAGCAGGAGGTGTCAGGTATAAACGTCCCCTGCTCAGAAGGGCATGGTAGAGTGGGTAAAGCAGCTGTCTGCTACGCCGGCATCCCATATCAGTGCAGATTTGTTTCCCGGCTTCTCTACATCCAATCCAGCTCCTTGCCAATGACCCTGAGGAAGCAGCAGAGACCGGCTCATGAGCATGGGTTCCTGCACCCAAAGGAGAGACCTGGGAATCACTGGCTCCTGGTTTGGGCCTGGCCTGGTACTGGCTGTTGAGGAAGTAAACCAACAGATGGTGGATTTTTCTCTCACGTTCTCTTCTCTTTCTTTTACTCTGTCTCTCTCTACCTTCCAAATAAATCAAATACATTGTTTATAAAAATCCTCCCCTTCAAACAAGCCACTCAAGAAATGGGCACGGGAAATGGGCAAACACTTCACAAAGGAACAAACCCAAATGGCAAATAAACATATGAAAAAATGCTCAAGTTCCCTGGCAATAAGGGAAATTCAAATTAAAACATCAATGAGGTACCACCTAACACCAGTAAGACTGGCCCACATGAATAAAAACACCAACAACACTTGTTGGCGAGGTTGCGGGGAAAAGGGATCCCTACTCCACTGCTGGTGGGGCTGCAGGCTGGTACAGCCTCTATGGAAATCAGTATGGAGAATATTCAAACAACTCAAATTCAACATACCGTATGATCCAGCAATAGCACTCCTAGGAATATATCCAGAACAATTGTTTTATGAGAAACCAACATGCACTCCTATGCTCATAGCAGCACAATCAGTAATTGCAAAAACATGGAAGCAACCAAAATGCCCATCAACAGAGGATTGGATAAGAAAGCTATGGTTCATCTACTCCATGGAATACTACTCAGCTATTAAAAAAAACAAAATGCAGTTCTTTATGGCCAAATGGGCCAAACTGGAAACCATAATGCTAAGGGAAATGAGCCAATCCCAAAAGGTTAAATACCACATGTTTGCCTTAATTTGAGATGATATGATGTTATGTATAACATGTTATGTTTTGAATGTTATATGTTGTGTATAAACTAAAATTGAAGTGTAGGTGAGGTGGTCACAGAAGGTGGCTGGGAACTCGCATTTACTTTTAACATATTGGTTACTCATTACTATGTCAATTAATTCCATAATGATGTAAATTTTTGCTGATGGTATGTTGGAGCTTTCAATTGATACTCTGCTGGCTCTGTCTTCAGACCAGAGAGGGCATACCTAAGAAGCCGTTGAACTTGACTAGACAATAAGATGCTGGACTCTATGTTTGGTATACGCTTGCAATGGGGGAATCTCAACTGAACTTGAGCTGTGGTTATGCAACAAGGTGGAGGAATCCACCATGGTGGGAGGGTTTGGGGAGGGGTGGGGAGAACCCAAGTACCTATGTAACTGTGTCACATAATACAATGTAATTAATGAAGTAAAAATAATAAATGATTTAAAAAAAAGAAAAGAAAAATATATAGTTTTTTGGTAAAAAAAAAAAAATCCTCCCCTTCTCCTCATCTGCCCTTTGCTTGTTGGAAAGACAAAGTTGAAGCAGCCAGATTGCTTGGATTAGATTAAAACTCAGGCTCTGCCACTCCAACAGCATCGTTTTGCCATAATCCCTTAAAATCTCTCAGCTGCTCCCCCTTCACTACTGGGATCCTAGCAAGACTGACCTCCTGAAAAGGAACAGCCAGACCCAGGATGTCACTGGCCTTTCTGTTGGACCCTTAAGAGAGGCAGGGTCATGGCTGGCAAAGTCAATAGTACCCAAGGGCACGGATGCAGGGATGTTCACCTGCTCCGCACATTCTAAGCCTTGATCACATCATGATGCACACAGAAAAGTGACAGCATTTGAATCACTCACTGAGTGAAAGTGGGAGGCTGCAGGCAAATAAACACAGGGGCTCCAAGCGCCCTCAGACCCCTCCTGGTGGCTCCCAGGGCTGTCAGCAAGAGCAAAGCAAGCACTCACCAAAGACATAGCAGGGAAGACCCCAGTGCCTGAGGCAAGTTAACCTTGTTCAGCTTTGTCTAAACCAAACCCAGGAGGAGACAGGGCAGACAAGAATGAACCCTGTTTTGCTCAGGCCACTGGGAGTCCGCCTGTGATCCTGGCAATGTAGTGACTTTCTCCTGCCTCCCTAAATCTCCTAGTGACTACACTGGGGTGACCGCTGAGGAAGCTGCCCCACGTTTGCCACAAGCAGAATGGATGGGGACAGAATCCCCGACAGAGTAGCTTCCCACACAGGCCCTGCTTTGGGGGCTTTCAGCCACCTTTTCCAACACGCACTTCTGAAGGAGGTGCACTTCCGACTGCACGGCCCTCCACGCCATCAACGCCGAAAGCTCTTCCGGGTGGATGACCACAGTGAGGCACCGCATCAAAGGTGCAAACCTGGCAGCTTCTCTTGAAAGGCTTGAAAAAATAAATAAATAAGTAATAAAAGGCATACTGAGCCCTTCCCTCCTCCTCTTTTAACAGCACCTTTCAACCCAGGAGCTGCCAGAGACGTTATAAGCAGGGGCTATGTATAGAAACCACATCACTCATGACTGAAATAGAGAGGAGCGGCAATCCCCCACCCCGCCTGGAGAGGGAAGACAGAGCTACCATCCAGCCACAGGGCTGTCCTTAGGATGGGGCGGGGCGGGCCCGGTGTGCCCACACAGGGAGGGCTGGCACCGTCAGGGCTTGCAGCAGTTTGGGAAGAGAAGGAACTCTCGGGCATACGGTTGATCACGTTTGGCGCAACCCTCAGGGACAGTGTCACAAGGCTCTGACAGGCACAGCACTCTCCCTAGTGACTAGGAGACAGCCTGCTTTCCACCTCTGAACATCTTCCCTCCCTGTGAGCAGAGGACAGATGAGCAGGCCCCATCCTCCTCGTAATGACCTCCTCATATGGAACACAGCTCTCTGCCATGACTCCTCACTCCTAGCCCTCCTTGGGCTTTCCTAAACTTGGCAACAAATGTTCTTTCCCTTGGTCCCACTCAATCATACCACCCTCCTCTTTAAAATGTTTTTCCCCAACCTTGTTGAGAGTCATGGGCAGGCAGGTGTGAGAGCTACCTGCAGTCCCAGCAGGAACAGGTGGCAGGAAGGATGTGAAATACATGCCACGCACCTGCCTCTGCTAATTGCGACTCCTTTCTGTCGATGTCTGTGACCCAAACCCACAAATCCAGAAACTGAATCAGAGAAAAGCAATGTGTGCAGGACGACCTGGTGGGCAATCACCATGTCTGAGGTCTGAACTCAGCTCGTATTGCTTAATCAACTCACAGGGCAGGTTAGATCTGAATAGGATAACCACAGGCAGGGAGATGCAAATGCCAAGCCACACGGAGATGCCATTTCACACCTGCGAGGGTGACTAGGAGACGTCAGGTAACAAGTGTTGGCGAGATTGTAGAGCAAAGGGGACTAGCCTGCCCTGCTGGCGCAAATGCAACTGATGCAGCTGCCTGGGCAAACGAACTGGTGGTTCCTCAGGTGATGAAACAGATTCACTATACACTCCCCAAATCCCACTCCTGCACAAGCACACAAGACAAACCACAACAGCTGTCCATGCAAAAATCTGCACCCTAAAACTCACAGGAACATTATTCACAATAGTTCCAGAGTGGAAAGAACCCAAAAGTTTATCACAAGATGAGTAGATGAAAGGTGGTTTATACTGACACTGGAACATTACCTAACAAAGATAAGCACTGAAGTGCTGGACCTTGAAAACTTGCTTCTCCATGAAAGGAAGCGGCCGCAGGCCAGTATTCCACGATGCCACTGCTACGAAAGGCAGAGCAAAGCAGCAAGGGTAGACGCACGGTCGCTGTGTGCGGCTTCCTTGTGAAATAATGAAAAGGCTCTAAACTTGATTGTGATGATACTTGTGTGAACTCAGTAATCATACTGAAAGACACAAAACCGTACTCTTTAAATGGGCAAATTGTGTCCAATGTGAGTTATATCTTATCAAAGCTGTTTTTCAGAAGTACACTAAATCCCTAACTCTGCTTTGGTTTTTTGTGAATATTTGAGTCAGGTTCTTTCCCATGTTGCACCATGGTTTCATAAAGCAACTCCCTGAATTATGTCTGATTCTGTCCTTCAGCTTGCCCATGGATTCCCACTGGGTTCTCTGTTTAGGGTGTGAGAATGGTCAGTGGTTCCCATTCTCTGAAGCCCAAGCAGACGGGAAGGATATGGTCCCTCATGCAGGGACATACCCGATTCTCCCTCATCTGTCCCCCCGTCCCATGGACAGTGGCAGAAAGGAGGCAGCTGAGCTAGGCCAGTGGAGGGCTGAGCCACAAGCCCGAGGCCCACGCTGCAAGCCAGAACCACATTTGCTCAGGAGTTTGAAATTCAAGCCCCTCAGCCAAAAGGGTAGCGGGGAGTGAAGGGCCCACCTGCTGCTCACTGTCACCTCGCTCCATCATGAGAGAGAGAGAGAGAGAGAGAGAGAGAGAGAGAGAGAAAAGAAGGGAAGAAAAGAGCATGCAGAGACCAGTTGGAAAATAAAGGGGGCCAATTCCCTCTTATTAAGGCTGTTATTAGACTGCGAATCAAATTAAACCACAGGGCTTTCCACTTGCAGAGTGCTATTTTAAGGCTTATTAGACTATATTAGGATTGGCATACATTTCCACTGACATCATATCGGCCTTTCATTGGATTTAAGGGCGAGGAGCTGCATTGGGCCGCACCAGAGGCCCTGCAGCCAGCTTGGTATTCTCCTCACAGCCTTGCCGCGTTCCCCTTGCTGGTGGCCATCCGAGGGGCCAAGCAAGCCCTGTAACCCATTCACACCCAAAACAGAGCTGTTTTCCTCCTCCTCCTCTAATGGACTGCCCAAAGCAGGCCCCTACTGCCTGGCAAGGTCCTGCCTCTTGGTAGCCACTGGAGTCCAGAGCTGTAAGTGTCCAAATAGGCTGGGAGAAGGACTCCAGGGAGAGAGGCCAGCCTTGTCTCTACTGATCCCAGGCAGGATGGACAGAGGGCGCCATTGGGGTCTAGCACAGGGCAGTGATGGGTTGAACCCAAGTTGATATTGACCTTCAAATGACTTTCTGTGTTCCACTCTAGTTGCAACAGGTAGACATGGAAAAATCCGCCCCCCGGCCATAAGTCTTGGGATGACCCAGAGCATGTGGGAGTGTCTGAATATGGAAGAGCCACGGGAGAGAACTCACACACTGGATTAGAAGGATGCAGTGTGCAGGAAACCGGTGCTGAATGCTGGCTCTCCAGGGTCCACCTTACTTGATCTTCAACTTCTCTCTAGGGAGGAGCAAGTGCGTAAGGCACTAAGAGCCCCATCAAACACATGGCTTCTGGAGACAGGCCAGTGGCTGAATCCCAGCTCTGCCATATGTTTGCCTTATTTATGGTCAGCCTCTCACAGCTGTAGGTTCCTCTTTTATTAAATGGTAACTCAGTGAGGCTGACATTGAGGTGCAGAAGGCCACACGGCTGCTTACAACACTGTCATCCCATACCAAAACACTGGTTCAGGTCTTAACCATCTTGCTTTTGATCTGCTAAAGCATGAATGATGGAATTCTGTTTAGAATTCTGGCTCCTGGATTTGGCCTGGACCAGCCCCAGACATTGGGCTATCTGGGAATGAACCAGTGATTGGAAGCTCTCTCTCTCTCTTGCTGTGTGTGTGTGTGTGTGTGTGTGTGTGTGTGATCTCTCCCCCCTCGTTGTCACACTGAGTTTCAAATAAACAAGCCTTTAATATAAATGAAATGACAACACACGTTCCTTCCATCAGGACTGTTTTGGAAGTTAATTGGAAGGATACAGGCAAAGCAGTGTGAGCCTTAATCGTATCTGTCTCCTCTCATCTTTCCTTTGCTTCAGATATTTCTGCTAAAAGGCATCATAACAGCGACAGACGTCATTAGTCAAGTATGTTACAAAATAACATTGGGAAGAGACATATCTTGGTACACAGACAAGTATGTATGAAATATCACTTCCCAAAATATTGCTCCAACACACACACACACACACACACACACACAAAAAAAAAAATCCTCGATTCCTGAAGACTTCCCACCAATTCGTGTGAGCACCGCCTGTTCCGCTCGTCAAGAGGCTCCCTGGCTGCGCCTCGTGTCTTCCAGCTCCACACTTGTTGGGAGCTCTCCTGCCAGAGCCATGTGCTTGTTTATTTTTACTACATTTTTTATGACGTTTCTGCTAAAATGATCAGCATTCCATTATTAGTTTTATCAGATACCAGCATGTCTGGTTGGCTGCTGAGATTCCCTGGCCTGCCCCCTGGGCTCCAGCCCAGAACACTTTTATGATTACTTTCTAAGTTGTTCTCAGATCCATTCTTAACTAGGTACTGGTGCTTTTATTAAATCACACTTCAGGGCTAATTATTATGGTAACAATTTAACATCAGTGTGATAACAACGGCATTAATCTTATCATTATGACCTCATCCCAGTTTGGCGTACCTGGCTCTGTGCAAAGAATGCGCACTGGGAAAGCTGCTCCCGAATCTGGTATTTACAAACTGGATCCCCCACCCTCAAGCCCCAACCGTACTCTAAAATACCTGCTGGGCAAATTCAACATAGTTCGGAGGGCGAATCTCCAGAAAACCAGAGGCAACCTTATTTCAAAACCAGAACATATAAGCACAAACTTATCCTTGAAACAGAAGCTTCCTCTGTCTTCATTGGAACTGGTATGACTGTGAAGGGCCTGATTCTATCTTTAAGGTGCAGAGAAAGTATGTATGCCCATTATTGCAGCTATCGAGGAAAGAAACTGAGGCTACTGTGAGTGAGGCCCCTGCTTTCCTTTCTCAGTAGGCCAGTCCCTCATAGTCTGGCATGCACCAAAGCTGTTGGGCTTTCTGACGACTTTCAATCCTGAAAATCTGTGCACTTTTCAAGTCAGATCTGTTTCCCGCATGGAGTCTGAGTCCAGGGTTCTTTTTTTTTTTCTTTTTTCTTCTCTTCCACCCCCCACACATGTCGTCAATGATCACTGACCCCCAGAGAGTTCCACATCAGTAAGAGGGAACCTTCTGGAATGTCCCTCCCAAGGGGACATCAAAGGAGCAACTGTCCTGGTGGGTTTGCATGGCATCTGAGTCATTACAGACAGACTGCATGCCTGTGAACTGAGGGCACATGCAAGCTTGTGAGTGTGCAAGTTAAGGAGCTTAAATCAGGAATGAGTCCCAAACTACAAACGTGCACCCTTGTAAACTCTTGGCATTCCCAGTCTTGCCAGGCTGAGTGCTGAGTTGAGTCCCACAGTGTCTAACATCTTGCTAGGACGTAGGGACTTGATGTTGAGGTGCTGTATGTACATGCTCCTGTTCTGCTGCAGTTCTGCCTTGCCCAACGAGACAGTTCAGATGCACAGAGCAGTACCCGGAAGCTTTTCCTAAAGATGACTTCATCGTCCTTGCATCCTCAGTGCCATTCAACACACACTTGTGTAGGTTCCTGAAGGAGAGACAGGCTGCGTAGTGAAATGGCGCCAAACATGTTTGTATACATATGTGTGTGTCCCAACAGAGCCTGCTATGCAGATGGCTCTCATTAAGTTGGGCAAGGAAAGCTCTTTCAACAGGAAGATGTTCTAGCTCCTCCCTCTGCTTAACAACTATCACATACAGATGCAGCAAAAAGGCAGAAGCTCCACCAAGGCCCCTCACGGAAATAACTTATTGGCAGCTCCAGTCTGATGTGCAGAAGGCCAACAGCGGTTGAAGATGAGGCAGAGTGGTCTCCGTGCAGCAGTTGGTCCAGAGCGCACACGGCCTCACCTGATGCCGGCTGCAGGAGGGCTGGATGGCCAGCAAAGGAGGCAAGTGGGGCAGGTAAAAGCAGAAACCGTCCATTTTTCCTTTCTTGTGATGGTCAGGGCCCTGGGCTGGTCCCCAAATCTGGGGTCTCCGTCTCAGGTGACACTACAGGAAGGAAGGTTAGGAAGCATCCAGATGGCAGAGATGAGGCATGGCAGGAACAGCGCATCTATCCAAAGGTGGCCAGCACAATCCGCCCGGCACGTGGTCCCAGTCTGCCCTCCAGATGTCCATCAAGTGTGCAAGGCCCTGATATCCTTCCCCATGAATACCCCGCATGATTAAGATAACCTGAGTCAGTTTCTATTAGTTGCAACTGAAACATTCCAACTGATAAATCCTGAAGACAGTTGATGTCAGATTTCATTAGCCGAACGAGCAAGTCCCTCTAGCTGTAGGCAAGGAATGTACCCTCAGTGATCCCCACTTCCATCAAACACCTGGACAAATGAGACCATCAAGTGTTCAGTGAGTATCTCATGCATTCAATTAGTATCTATCTAGGGTTGTGGGCCTGGGTCTGACCCTGTCCTGGGTATAAGGGCTACAGCCACAGGAGAACAATAGTCCTTCTCATGCAGTTAAAGTCCAGGGAAACAAGCAATCGCAATGGGCCTACAGACACCTGTGGCTACATATAGGCAGAGAGTGGGGAGAGGAGAGGTCGGAAAGGGCTTAGGGAAGTGGGAGAGGGAACGCCAGAGACTCCCAAAGCTAAGTATTTTCAGAAGCAAAGATGTCCTGGTGTTTCTGTTGCTGTACCAGAATCCCACAAACTGGGACATTTGCTACAATTTCCGAGGCTGCAAATCCCAGAGGTGCCACATCTGGTGAGGGTTTTCTTGCTACATCCTAACGTTAGGGAAGGCATCACACGGCAATGGAGCAAGAGGCAGCCAGAGACCATGGGACCAAGAGCTGACACACCTGAGGTCACGGTACTGGCCCATTCGTGAAAGTGATTTCCTTAGGGTTTCTCCTCAACACCATCACAGAGGCAGTTATGTCTCAACATGAGTTTTCAGAGGGCACCCAAATCATAGCAAGGGAGCATTCATTTGATCCAGAAGAGTAGGCGGGTAGGTAGTGAAGTCCATTTTGCTTAACAAGAGAGCAGTAGATCGGTGAGATAACAGCCAAAGAATGACCACAGCTGAGAAGCAGACAGCTGAGAAGCAGATGCAGGTGTGGGAGTAGCAAGGGGAGTTCAGGAGAGAGGGGAGGGGGAGAAAGAGTTGGCACTCCCTGCAAATGCGCAGAGGAGAAGGGGCGTGTAGCTTTCAGAAGAAACACTTTAGGAGGGCAAACCACGTTATTCACTGTGGGGTGAAGCTCTTCGAGCCAATTCTTAGCAGGTCTACGTGACAGAGGTGAAAAACTGAGGTTCCATTTTGCTTCCCAACAATGCCTCCCCATGGGCCTGTTTTTCTGTCCTAGCACTGAGACGGGAAAGCTGGAAGCCCAGACACAGCTGTTTGTGTAGATGGCGGAGTTGGGTTTATAGCAATTTAATCAACGGCATTAATAATGTCACCTAAGCTTAATGATACCAATTATAACCACAGTAAACATCACCGAACAGCTCATAAACAGTGATATTAAAGATGAACTTCCTGCATTCGGTCAGTACCGCTGTTAAGAAACAAAAGTAGAAGGGGTTGTGCTTTGAATATTCCCACATTCACACTCTTACTCAGCATGAAGCACTCCACAGAGCAGCAAGCACTAGGGAGAGAGGTCCCATAAGGTGTCAAGGTGGCGCTGCAGGGCGGGGTTGTCTCTGGCCTCTCTGGTAGCTTCCTCAGGAAAGATCCGAGCCAGTGCTGTGGCCACCGTTGAGGATGCTGCACCAGAACCAAAGCTTTGCGGGAAGCATCCCTGTGCGGTAAGGATACCACAGGACTGCCTCAGCCCAGGCAACGTTGGTTCTATCTTGACGGGAAGCAGGTCAAATGGAAAATCCATCAGAACTTCAGCATGAAGGAACCCTGTTTCAGACTGAGCAAGACAGGCTGCGTGGGGACAGTCTGGAGCCACCTGTCACCAGAGTCTACCTCTGCTGATGTGAACAGAAGGTGTGGGGCAAGCACCACTCATCAGACAGAAGCCTCTGCAGGGCCCCAAAAGCCTCTAAGAATGCACTTGTGTCCAGAGCCACCTCCAGCTAAAATTGCCAGAACTTCTCCAACATTTTTTTTGTAGCAGCTATGAAAAAGAATCACCATGGTGGAGTACACAGCGTAGATGGAGGGGGCTGCCTAGAGCCCCTCCTGGGGACATCAAGTGCCAGCTCTAACCCCACATGCCCCCGCGTCCCTCTTTTTGCACATCCATCTTGCCCTCCAGTCCATCCCAGCCAAGGGCTTCTTTTGCCTTCTTTGGGTCATCAGGCGTGTGTGACCAGAACAGCCTTAGCCCAGGTACCAGCCAATGGGAGGCTCACTGCATCCATTCGCTGCAAATACCAGCCAGGGGAGTTGTGCAATAGGCTGGGCTTGGCTCAGGATGCAGTTTGGGATCTGAAGAGATTAAGACAGCAAAAGACTTGCACTGTAGGGATTGTCTCTCTGCCAAGTACCTTTAAGGCTGGGTGGCTGGAGCCTCCCAAATTCCATCTCAGGCACATGGGGTGGGGGTGGCAGCTCTGGACTTTTTCCAAGAAATAGGGCTGTGCCTCTCTCTCCTGCCTTATCTGATCTGCAGAAAGCGGGTCAGCCTCCCCTTGGCACACAGCATAAACCTTTCCAGTCGGACATCCCCAACGACGGCAAGCTTTTTAGGGGCAGTTTACTGCAGAGTTTGGAAATTGCAATGCATGTTTTTATAGATTTGTGAGTATGCCTGGTGGTCTTAAAATTGCAGCAATCCTAATAACTAAATAACAACACTGGGCTGAGCCTGAGTTAGAGGAAAGGATTTTGTTGAGCCAAAGTCAGAGAGGAATGACCAGGAACTATACTCTCAAAATGAGGCAGCAGCCAGACACATAGCCCTCCATCCAAGGGCAGAACAACTACTCTATGTGAACAAGTCTCAGATTTCACTCCACTTGTTTTCTAGAGCCGAGGCTATGCCCATGTCAGATGGCAACCACCTGGAAAGGAACTGAGAAGGTTATTTAATTATCCAGAGATTTTGAAATGTACAAACCATTTTTTGTCCCATGTCCAGTTCAACCCAAATGTTTTGTTCTCACTACAAGGTGTCTGCAACTCAGTTTTGCATCTAAAAGCTGGGGTAGAGGAGGCTCAAGCCCAGTTATCTCCAGGGAATGGCTTGACTGTTAACAATGGAGGCCAGAAGAGGGGACCTGTACTCTTGGGGAGGAGCAAAATTGGAAGACAAAATATTGTCGGCATAAGGAAATAGTAGCAGGATCAAATTGGCCAACTGGTCAGGAGCAGCCTGTCAATGGCAAAGAAAACCAAGTAAGGGCCTGCACAGGTCAGGGTCTTCCAGATCCCATCAGGGGCATCTGATCCTATTGTGAATGAAGTAAGAGTCCACTGAAGGGCTCAGAATCAGGAAGCTTAGGCTCCTGCCCCAGCCCAAAGGGTCAGCAAAGCAGCCACCCAGCAAAAAGCCACTGTGTTTTCCTAGCCTCACTTTTCCTGTCTACTCCAGGGGAATAGAAAAAGACTCATTTAATGCATTGCAAAGCATCCTAGACTTTTTTTTCTTTTTCTAGTCCAGCTTCAGGGGAAAAGAAAAGGACTCTAATACCTGTTCTGTCTACCTCCTCTGATTACAACAATAATCCAAAGAAACGGTGCAGGTCAATGGGTTAAACACCCAAAGTTTTTTTTTTTTATGATTACTATTGCAGTGTCCTTTCTCTCTTCAACCAAGGGCACCTGAACTCAGAGTTCCCAAGATCCCCAATGTTAACAGAGATATCAGTGGAGTTATGCCTGTCTATGTCATGCAGACGTCTGTGAACCCAGGTCTTCAGCCTTTATCTCATGAGCAACCTCTAGGTAGATGCAGGGAGATCGCCTGCAGGCCCCCAGCATTATTTACAGGGAAGGGGGCAATTGTGAAAAATCCCTGTCCCCTGGAGAGCGGTGACCTAATCAAGATATAAAATCGTCTGCCTTATCTAAATGAAAGCATCATTTGAGAACAGCCATGGGCTGCACCGTGCAACTCAATTGCAATGCAGTTTCCAATTGCTATTGAGTTCTCATTCGCCATGCATTCAGCTGCTGAAGGGTAATTATAATGTTTAACAAATATATTCCCTTTAGGGGTCTGATGTTAAAGACACAGCCTCCTTTTTCTCATGGCTCTTAGGGCCATGGCTGAGTACACAGTTTCTCTTCCTACACTCAACCTTCTTCCAAGCTGGGTCTCAGAGGGCAGGAAGGACTGGAGGTCAGGGCCCCCAGTGGACCTATACCTCTTCCAGATACAGCCAGCAGGGCTCCTGCTGTCTCTTGGGGCTACCTAACAAATCCCAAGAAAGCTTGGGAGTACACGCTCTACCAGTTATCTGTTCCTTGCCCACAACACCAAGCCAGGACACTGTCAGAATCACAGCCTGAGGGGACCACCTTGAAACACTGACTGGAACTGTCCAGTTGGTTTTCAGGGCCATGGCATCGCTAGCCAAAAACATAGCTAGAGCTCTTCTCTTCATCAAAAGAGGGTTCTGATGGGTCTTCTGTTTGTCAAGCATATGAAGAGCTCATGACAGGCCCAGCAATGGCCTCAGAGCTGAGTAATGACTGTACGTCAAGAAAGAGGTAAGGACAGACACAGACAGAAGGAGACATCCCAAACCCTCTGCAGTGCTGTGGCAGTGGGACCACACCTCCGTCCTCGCCAGACCCTAGTGGATGACACAGGGCTTGGCCTGGTTGCTTGGACACTCCTGGACACTCACCCTTGCCCCTCACCCCAAGTCAGTCTACTAAGATATGTAGCCTGAGGACGGGCCCCACTGGCCACCTTCACCCTCCATCTCCAGTGGCTGGTCCCTCATCCTGCAGAATGAATGGCACATGCAGCAAAGAGATGAGCAAACCCACTGTATCACTGCCAGCTGCCTGGCCATTTGAAGACACTGCCTATGACATGGATGGTCCTCATGTGCTATCCCTTTCTGCAAGGCCTCAACTGTAACGGAGCCCCAGCGGGGTGAGTTGCCCCTACACGCAAAACGGGATCTCATTGACACAGCTCTCCAGGAAGCCACCACCTGTCAGCTGGAGTGGATGTACAAGTTTGCACGTCCAGCGTCAGGTTCGTAGTCTGGGTGCCTGGCATTGTCGTGGGTTCCTGGGGAAGCTCCAAGGGTGCGTGAGGTTGGCACACGAAGTGCAACGTGCCTAGCTCTCTTGCCAGGGAGCCATAGTTACTCTGAGTCCTAACCTTTCAGGGAAAGCCATGAGAAGCAAGCAACATGACAAAGGTCCCAGAGGGGCACACTGGGTCACACCCTGGGCCTGCCCCATGGCAGTGTGCCTCTGAAGGCTGTGTGGACCAGGAAGCCTGCAGCAAGCACTCACGGCTCTGGGATCAGGAAGCACTGGTGTCATCATCATGGTGCCTCACGAGCTCGTGGAAAGTTATGGATTGACTGATCTGTAGATTGTGTCTTTTATTTATTGTGCTCAAGCAATGGATGGATTTGGCAAAGAAGGCAAGGGGTTCCGTCAGCTGCAGAATGGCTCAAGCAGTGTCCTATTTGAGCTAAGAAAACGAAACTTCTCTCTCATGCTTTCTGCCTCGCTGGAAGAACATCTCCCCGTCCCTCAGCACACATTAATAAAAAGCAGTAACAGGAGAATGAGGAGTCAGGAGGAAGGGGTAGAGGAGGAAGAGTGAATGAGGCCAGGGATTGGTTTAACTGGATCATTCCTGTGCCTGCATGTACACTTTGATTAAAGCCATGGGATCCCAATCAAAGCCACTGAAAGGCAACAAAATGATGTCTGAGAACAATTTTGTTTGTTGGAATTTTTCCTCCTGTGTTCTATTATGATGAGGGTGGGAAGCAGAGACATGGTATGTTAAGTGAAAAAAAAAGTTCTCTTTGGCTCTCCTTTGATCTTTCAAAGTAAAGGAGAACATTTAAAAAATGAAACCAAGAGAAATTGACGCTAATCTCAGACCCTTTCTTTGCTTCAGTGGCATCAGTAACTCAACTGGACTTGGTCCAAGGTAGAAGCAGCTGGGAGACCAGGCTTGTGTACAAGTAAACCTAAGCAGCGAGCCAGGGAGAGATTGTGGGGTCAGCAGAGTCACTGAGGGGCTTCCTCTTACTCACAGGCCCTCTCCTTGCCACGGTCCCCACTTTAAACAGAAGACAATGAAGAGAACTTACCAGCACAATCCAGTCAGTGTTGGAGGGGAAGACACTGAGAAGCACCCATGCACATTTCCATCTGGCATGGGTTTATTGTAGAGCCACCTGTAGACAGGAACACACTGTGTGGAGTGGCTACACTGAGCTCCAAGAGGTGACCAGAGACAGCACACCGCATTAGACAGAGCCATAGGCCCTTCTGCCTGGGTTGGGCCTCAGAGTAACTATGGCTCCCTGGCAAGAGAGCTAGGCACGTTGCACTTTGTGTGCCAATCTCACGCACCCTTGGAGCTTCCCCAGGAACCCACGACAATGCCAGGCACCCAGACTACGAACCTGACGCTGGATGTGCAGACTTGTACATCCACTCCAGCTGACAGGTGGTGGCTTCCTGGGGAGCTGCGTCAAGGTGGACTGTGATGCCAAGTTCTCCTTCAGTCAAAGCACAGGGACCAGTTAACAGATATCCACCCATGGGACAGAAGACAGTACTGCAGCATGGGCCGTGTGCGTGTTACCTCTGAAACATGAAACCCAAGACCTTAGGAAAGATGAAAGTCTGAGCCATTGGTGCCTTATAATCACAACAATAGGACTTGATATTTGTATATGAGTTTTGTGATTTGACACATAAGCTATGTGCTACCTTTTTTATTGAAGCAAAACATCCATGACATAAACTTACTATTTTAGCCATTTTTAAGTATACAGTTCCGTGACAATGAATACTTTCACAACTTTGGTTAGCCAGCACCATAGTTAACCTCCAGAACACACTGCGCTCATCTCCCAGAGGGAAACTCAGCAGCTACTGAACAAAGCTTGTCCCTCTCTGCTGCCTTCTGTCCCTGGAGCTCCCTTTCCACACCTTGTCTCAATGAACCTGTCTACTCCTGATATGAAAACCACACAGTAGTTTCCCCTCTGTCCCTGACTTAGTTTACTCAGCACAAGGTTCGCCAGGTCCGTGCAGGTAGCAGCGTGTCCGGCTGAGCTGCAGCCACGGCCTGTGGAGAACCACATTCTTCCTTTGATGAACACTTGCATTGTTTCCACCTTTCCACAACTGCGAACAGCACGGCCATGGACACAAGTGTGTAAACATTCATGTCAAACTCTGCTTCCAGTTCTGCTCCACACTGCCTGCAAGTGGAGTTTCCGGACTCTTTGGTAATTCCTTGTGTCTTGTAAAGTTTCCATTGGTGATGCCTCTTCAGAAGACTCTCTGGGGGAGGTTGAAGGATCAGCAGGAGATTCACATCCATGAAACCGAGGCTGAAGCCAGCTAGGTAGGACGTGGGCCAGCCAAGGCCATGAACAACTTCCCTTCTGCTGCTGCTGGCCACCTCGCCCAGGCAGAGCACCAAGACGGAGGGACAACAGCTGGATCCATCCACACTGCCCTTGGCTGCTGGGTGCAGTGCACGCGGTCCCCGGGCCAGGACCAGCGCACTCCTGGGAAGGCGCATTCTCCCTTGCAGCCGCAACATTTCCCTTAGCGGGAGTGGCTCAAATGCCACCCCTGGAACACAGACCCATCTGTAGGCAGGGTGAAAGAGTGGGGGGAGGATGAGCAGTCATGGTGGAGGAAGCCATTAGCATTTTGGTTGGGACACATTTCTGTTCAGACCTCATCATGTGAAGCTAATGACAGGATATTCTGAGAGAGACCCAGCTTTCAAATAATGGGCTAAAAAGAAAGAAACGCACTCTTTTCTTTGTTTCACAAAGGCCTGGCAGCTGGCGAGATCAGAGCCAGCCTGCCGGAGTACAAAGCGTTAGAGACCCTGTCCTCTCCCTGATGGGCCAGTGGTTTCACGCCAACTCACTGCCATTAAGGGGCTGAGCTGCCTGGATGCATCCCAGCCTGGGGCACCATGGACACCTGGGAGTGGCAGCCGGCTTGGCAGCCTCTTTGTCTAAAAGTTACCAGACTTAAAAGGGCCCGTGGAGGCTCCGACGGCCCACCCCATGCCTGGTGTGGACACCAGTGAAACCATCCCCAAACAGCAGGAATTTTATCTGTTTTGTTTTTTTTAAATTCCCATTCTGTGGCACTGCTCCCGGGATGCTAAGCACCTGTGGCTCCTTTTCGCATCCTCGCCGTGGTTCAGTGCTGGGGGTAAACAGTGTTTTGTTGGAATTGGTGTCTGATGCGGACAGCAGAGCTTTGTGAATTTAGGAAAATCACAGTAATGGCTACACTGCCTAACCACCTCACTTTTTTTGTAAACTAGAGACAGACAGGCACGTCCGTCTTATCTCACTTGATGATGTCAGCCCCCCGGCACGTGAGAGTACCCCCGCAGTTGTTAGGGTTACGGCCCATCCCAAAGGCAGCCTCTTCCCTGGGGAAGGAAGAGGATATCAAAGCCCCTGGATGGACGTCTACCCTCGTGAGGTGACCAGCAGAGAAGGGCACAGCAGGGTGTGGACTGGGCAAAAGCAAACATGGGCAGCATGGCCGGCTGAGAAGCGGGTAGTGTTCCTCCATGGACACTCGGGGGGAAGACAAGAGAAGGGAACATGTTTGACAGTTCTGTTCTATTTAGGTTTTCACATTAGGTGAGCAGGCAGAACCTATGTGATCAAGTATTAGAGAGGCAGAAGGAAGGAAGAGGTGGGGCTGTGAGGAGGGGGAGAATGGCGGCCCGTGAACAGGCCTGAGTGTCCCTCCCCGCAGCCAGCAGCCTCGGGGCCTGCCAGCCATCCCGGAGAGCCACTATCCGAAGCCCTGCCCTGCTGTGGGGACCCCACCTTCTCACAGATATGAGGGAGCCAGAGGAAAAGCCAGGCTCCTGCTGTCTCCTCTGGGCCTGCCTTGCTCCGACTGGCATGCAGTGGGGCAGGGTGGGTGGAGCATTCTGGAATAAGAACACCCAGTGACAGGTGGGCCTCGTCCTGCCACGCCCTGCCACGCCTGTCTCTGCTGAGCATTCTTCCATCTCAGTGAAGCTACAGTCATGTTCAGGACAGGGGTCCATTGCCCAGCGCACAGCTGCCAGGGCAAGATGCATGGTGCCCAGCCACTTGGTCGGTAGAGACACTGACTCTGACAAATGACCTTGGAAGCCACAGCCCCTCCTTAGGAGAGTATTCAGATTCTCCTCCCAGAGGTGCTCGGAACAGTATGTCTACACAGGCACTTCCTCTGCCAGCCTCTTTTGCACCTGACTTAATCCCATCATTCTGACCCTGCATCCCATGGCCTCTCGCTCCTCATCTGCCTTCCCCTGCTGGCATCTGCCGGACACAATGAGCCACTGCTGGGAGCCCGGAGCGACAACCCTGCAACAGGACACGCGGGGCTCAAGATTCCTTGCGTCGCTGTCATTGGACAAAGATAGCTCCTTTCAACTTCTGCCTTCCCCTCGGGCAAAATCAGAAGCAGAGACAGACTAAGCCCAGTGGCCTAAGCCCCTCCTTTGATTTTCAGACCCCAAGAGCCACCCAGGTGTCAGCAGCTTGCCAAGACACATCAGCAGGCCCCATGCTGATATCACATGCACATTTTCCCTTTCCAACAAAACTCACACAAGCATGTGGCTGCCCGCAGCAGTGAGCGGAGGACTTCCCACACCGGGCGAGAACAGAGGCTCTGCAGGTCCACGCTTTGGCTTCCCTGCTGCCATCAAGCCAGGAGCCCTGGGAGGCCAGCGGGCTGACGAAGGACGCCCAGCTCTGCCACTGGGTCTGGGTGGAGAACGTGCAAGCCCCTCGCCCCGGGGTGCAATACAAGTGAACAAGAGAGCACACAGTTTCTATCGAAAGAAAAACACCTTGCTGTCGTCTCTGCACCGAGTGGGTGCTCACAGCTGCCTGCCACTGCCATGCTGAGCCAGGAGCTCATCCGGGGAAGTCACGGGCTCTGCAAAGCAGTGGGACCCGTATGCTGCCCGAGCGGCAAGTGCAGAGGTGAGGAGAGCGTGGCCTCTGGGCGAGCACCTTTCCCACCAAAGACCACAGGTGGCTTGTCTCGCTTCCTCCCTGCTCCAGCCCAGGAGGGGACTAGTACAGCAAGGCTAGATGTGCTTCTGCTAGGGGTTTCAGACAGGCAGCCCACTAGTCACTGTTAGCCTGACGCTGCCACAAACAGCTGCCAGGGAAGCAGGCTGCAGACAGCCAGAGACAAGCTCCCCTGAGAATGCACAGGTCCCAGTGGCCCCAGAGCTATCAGGGGCTACCCCACCCTCCGGCAGAGTGGCACTCTCCTGGCCCCATTCACAATCAGAATGCATCTCTATTCAGTGGTGCCGACTCTCCAGGATTCACCGTGGGTGTGTGCACATGAGTGTCTATTCAGAATAGGAGGATGCTTTAGAAAGTTCATGGAAATTGTGTAGTAAGAAAAACTGCACAGATTCCAATTTTTTGGCACTAGCTAAACTTACCTTTAATTCCATTTTTCTGAAAACTTTCTGAAGCTCTGAGCGTAAGAGAGCACAATTAAATGCCTTTATGCAAAATGCTGGCTCAGAGAGGAAGGCACAGCTGGCTTTCCTGGGTTCTCATCCTTTCTCCCCAACACTGCTCCACCCCCAGGTAACGATGGATACAACTGTGTGGCGCCACCCTTCCATGAGCAGGCCTATTCCCAGCAGGGCCTGTGCCCCAGCAGATGACCACCTGCTTAGCCTGAGGGTCCTCAGTGAGGACAGGCATGCCCGGGGCCAGTGTGAAAGCGGATGCCTTGTTGTGGGGCACTTGAACGAGTATCACCATGTGTGGCTGGTGGGCAGAAGCCGAGCCTGGGGAGGACTAGAAGAGAAGAAAGCAAGAGCAGAGCAGGGGCAGGTGCGCCTCCAGGTTAGCGTTTTACGTCAGGTGCATAACGCGGCAGCAGGTACGCCTGTGCCGTCAGGTGCATAACGCAGCAGCAGGTACGCCTGTGCTACTGAGGAGGTGGCAGACAGGTTGTGGACCAGACAGGTGCAAAGAGAGAAATGAAGAGCCAGATTTTAAGCCCTTTGGCTCTGGGTGATGTAGGAATGGAGACTGAGCTGGCCAGGATGAAGTTCACCTTTGGGGATGTTTCTTCCGCTGCCGCTTCTCTGTGCATGGGGCCTGACAGCTGCTCCTGGAGAAGGGCTCTTCTAAATGTTCGCAGAGAATGCTCAGGAAGAAGCAGCTCTGCATGAAGTTTAAGACTGTTCCGCACTGAAATAAATTCATCCTTTAATTCCATTTGTACATTTAAGTTCCCATAGCTCCCTCCTTAGAGTCACTTCTCCTGAGGGTTTTCTCACCAATACTCTCTGTGCCTTCCAACTGTGGAGGGCATTTTTGGATGTGCTTGTGAATGAAGCACTTCCCCAGAATAAACCGCCTGCCACTCAGTCACCACGCAGCGTGGTCTGAATCCTGTCCATTCACACAGTTTCCTGCTGGGCGGCTCCTGGGGGAGCAGGTGAGACGGGCTGTAGCCGACCCCGCCCCTCCCAGTGGCACCCACTCAGTGTCTGCTCCCAGTTTTCAGACGGGGGGGGGGGGGTAAAAGCTACTGCATGCAGCCTGGAGCGGTCTCTGTAGCTCTCCCAGGACAAGGGATGCCACTCATCTTACCCCACACCACACTGACTGGAAACCAGCACGACAAGAAAAGACGAAGCTCTGGCTGTTAGAAACAGACCACAGAGCTCCTCGTGCCCAGAGACCAGAACAACGCCCAGTGCCCGGCGGGACCCCACTTAGGTAGCTGAGCAATGGAGCCTTGCTCTGCCTCCCTCCCTGTGAGTAGCAAAAGCTGGGAGCTTAAAGAAGATAAGCTTTGTTGAGGGCCTCAAAAGAGAGCCTGGCACAAAGACCAATAAGTGCCATGGAAACTTGCATTTCTTAAGCATCTACTAGCAAGACCGCAAAATACTTTAATGTGGCGCCAATGCTATAACGCTGAACATTTATTGAGTAGCTACCATGTGCTGGGCACTTTTCTAAGGGTTTAGTATCCATGATCCCTTTTAATCTTCAAAACACTATGTGCTTAGTAAAAACCATTATCCTTACTCTCCACGGGCAACAGGTTTTGCAAGCAGCTGGGGTGGGCTGTGACCAGGTAGCAGCAGTAACAAGAAAAACCTACACAGCAGGCAGGGCAAGCACCTTGGTACCTGCGAGACCCTGGCTGCCCTGCACTGCTGATGCAGCCTGTCCGGCAAGAGGCCCCAGTGGTTGGCCGAGCTCAGCCTCATGATGGTCTCTCGCCCCCCACACACACTCTAGAGAAGGAACCTGCCAGCCCTGAAATCCACACCAACTAGGACTCCAGGGTTTGGTCCTCGGGGTGCTGTGAGCCATGAGACCTGCAGGGTGGCAGCTGGAGAGTCCATTTGCAGCCTACATGGCCACCAGCACCTCCTGGAGTCAGACACAGGTGCACACCCTCCTCTGCCCATCCTGCCCAGGGTCTCTGTGCTTGGCCCATTCCTGGTGGAGGGTTGCTGTTGAGCGCTCTGGCTGCTGACTGCTCTCTGGCTTCTTAGCAGTGATTGTAAATAATGAGGCGCCCTCAGCGACGGAGGGATGGAGGAGTGGCCACAGAAGAGAGGAATCTGCAGAAACGGGAACTTTGCTCCAAGATAAGAAGCCCTTCTGGCCCTCATTAGGCTTTCTGTTCTGTCAGGGAGGTCCCCTGGCTTTCATAAAATCTCATTTTTCCCCCTTAAACTCTCCCATGTGGCAGGGGCCCTGAGTTTAACGGGGCATCTGAGAACTGACTCCAGCCTGGAGTTCAGGTGGCCAGGCACCGATTGCAGAGTTGCCTGGGACCAGCCCTGTACCAGTGGCCACAGAGAAGGATGGGCAGCTGTTCAACGCTGACCCAGCCAGACCAACATGACACAGTGGCCCCACACTCATCCCTGCACCACGGCAGAAGCTGGTCCTGCTCGCTGCTAGAACTTATAACGTGTGATTTATTAAAGGCATCTGCACTCGAAAGCCTCTGTGGCTTTAATCCATGCCGAACTCCTTAAGGTTTCCATTAGCACCAGGCGACTGTGCTCATTAGGAGCTGCTGATTTTGATGAATTCATGCGATTCTGTCTGGGGGTCTCACTATTCATTCTGAGGAGCTGATCCATAGTTCCATAATAGCACATGGCAGGCACCTTCAGAAAGCAAGCCGGATGCCACAGCTAGGCCACTGGGAGAGGCCAGGCCTGAGCCAGGAGGGCTGCAGGGAACAGAAGCAGCTCAGAATTAGAAGCTACTGGTGGGTATCAGAATGCATCCATCAGTGGTCTGCAGGGATGGACACCCAGAGTCCTCCTGGGTTATGAGAGCTGGTACTGGTTCCAGGCCATTGGCTCACCATTTGCTAAGCCCTTGAACTCTAACCAGAGCTTCTAGCTCTACCAAACTCCTGTTTTGCCAACTTTGCCAGCAAGACAAACCAAAAATGCCATGATTAGCAAAATATCTAGCCATTTTAACATCAACTCAGATACACTTAAGCTCAAACCCACGCGCATGTTCCAGCTTTCCACAAGAGAAAGCATGTGAAATGGGCAGGCGCTCTGCGTCTCCCCGACACGCACAGCAAGGTCAGTCGTGGGGATGCCCCGAGAGATGCTCTCGGCCTTTCAAGGTTCTGACAGTCTTCTTGCCTTCACCACCCCCCGCCCGATGTTGCATTCCCTCTTCCAGGGCAGCTACGTCGGCTGTGCATCTGTGTCACAGTAGAGGCCTGAGCAGGGCGGGTAGAGAGGAAGCTGGCTAGGTGCAGGGCAGAAGCTTCTCAGAGCCCACGTGTCCAGTGCTGAGCTTGCGGTCCTCAGCTGTGAGCATCTGAGATTCCAGCTGTCCCTCGACTCCATCCAGACCCAGCCCTTGGCAGGATTTAGGACATCATTAAATTCAGAGACAGCTCTCTGAGAGCCCCCCAAAATGTAGTAATGTCCCTGAGGGCTCCAAGACAACGGCCAGTGGCTCCTCACTCACCAACTCTGCTCATCAAAGACAATGGCACGTCAAAGACACACATGTCAAGGTCCTCACAGGGCCTCCTGCACAACCAAGAGGCGAATGTGGGGGCTGGGCCTGCAGCACCCCACATGGGATCCAGTATTAAGCTCCCTGCGAATGCTCTGGGAAAGCAGCAGAGGAGGCTGGCCCAAGTGCTCGGTCCTCAGGTGTCTCTGGCTCCTGACTTCAGCCTAGCCCAGCACTGGCCACTGCAGCCATTGGGGAATGAACCAGCAGGTAGAAGGCCTCGCTCTGACTTCTTCTCCCTCTGTAACTGACTTTAAATATATAAGTAAATCATTTTTTTAAAGCAGACTGTGAATTAAATAACCATAGCATGATGCGACCTATGCCAACACGGACATGCCAGAGGGCTCTGCAGCAATTCTGGGAGAGGAAGGATTTAGATCTGCCCAGGGGTGGGGAAGAGGACTCTCGGAGGAGGTGACATATTGGCCGACAGACGAAAGGGTGGCAAGGATGCTGCAGAGCGAGCAGGCAGCACGTGTTCAGCTGGGACATGGGAGAGCAGCGTGTGCCGGGAGAAGCACACCTGGGGCTTGCTGGAGAGCTATTGCAGAGTGGGACCTACACAGCTGGAAGGGAAAAAGTGTTAGCAGAGAGCAATGTTTCTTTCCAGCTTGGGGAACCCTACACGTGGTAAGAAAGAGTAGGTGGTAGAGGCTCAGTCTTACTGCACTAGGATGACCTCAGGCTCGCATCCTACGGAGCCTCGGCATCTGGTCAGTAGCCCAGAGGGCGCCAGCCGGCAGGACAGGCCCAGTGGTGCTGTGAGCGGTAGACTTAGATGAGGTTGTAAAAGCCGTGCTGCTCTGGGGACCAGGAGAGTGATGCTGCTGTGGCATCAGCTGCTCGGCTTCGCCAGAAAGTCCTTGCAGTTGACTTGCAAAGGCAGGATGAGCCTACTGGGACCCAGGCAGGAGCCTGATGGTGCAGTCACCAGTGCCACTGGACCACAGTCAAGGGGCCAGTTCCTCACCGATGCCCAGCTCAGCAGGACGTCAAAGGCTGAGCCACTGGGAGATGTAGGCCTGAGCTTCCAACACCTTCCTTCCTCAAATGCTGTTCCAACTCACTATTGACTGGAGTTAGGTGGGGTCTTCCAGAAGCAAGAAGCAACTGAAAGCAAACAACACTATTGCTGCTGCCACCACCTCTCAGCTCATGGGAAGCCATGTGCTGCCGGATCCATCACCTGGAGGCAGGAGAGAAGTCTCTGGCTCTCGGAAGATCTACAGCCTGCAGCAAGGGCAGCATCCAACACCTCGCCCTTCAGGACACAGGCCCTGCCCTGGCTTGGATGTGGGTGTGGAGTACTGGCAGGAACACAGCTGACTGGCACTTCGGCTGGCCTTCCTTGCACTTCCTGGCTTCACTGAAGCCCAGATTTCACCTTTGGGTGAGGCACAGTTAGCTCCCTGCATTGGGCCAAAAGTGCTGGATGCCACCTTCAGCAGTGTTTGTTTCTGGAAACTTTCATCTGCCTCTCTCTCTCTTCATCCAACATGAATGCCAGCAAAGACTCCTTTCCCCACTTCATGAATCTTGCAAAAGAAACAAAAATAAAATCACACAAAGCATGAAGGGGGGTGATCCAGAGTATATTCCCCAGATGTTTTCCCTGAGATAACTGGAGGCGCGCACTCTCTCTTTTACTCTCACTCTGCCTGGAAAGGTGATTCAGAAAAAGCTGGTGAATATGAGTCACTTCTGTTGTGAACTAGTAGCCTGCTCATCTTGTTTACTGGGACCCAGTAGGAAGAGAACCAGATGTAGCAATACAAATTAAGATTGCTTAGGGCTCGGCAACAGTTCATGTCTCTTGTGCCTGAGAGCCTGGAAGAGAGAGAGAGAGAGAGAGAGAGGTTATAGAGAGGAAAGGGAAGAAAGAGGGTTAGAGAGAGAGGAAGTAAGAGAGAGCAGGGAGAGAAAACACCAGGATAAGGCCTATTCAATCTTGCTTTAGCAAAACTGCTAGAAAGGAGGAGAAAATGGAGTCAGCCTGTCTGAGAATCTACCTTCTCTGCAAAGCACCTGTAGCCCCACCCCTCAGGCCCCCACTACACATGGCATGCTGGCTCTCTGTGTGAGGGCCCACTTCACACAGCTCCTTGCTTGGACTGTGGACTGCACCAGTGCAGGACTGTGCTCTGCTCTCCCGTGCATGCAGACGCTGAGCACAGAATCACCACCAACAGAAGGAAAAGCCAAAGCAGATTGGAGACACAGGCTTGCACACAGGTCAGAAAGCCAATGTGAGAACCCGAGGCTTTAGCTCTTCCTGCAGAAGGACAATAGCACCTCAAAAGTTCTTCTTGGCTGCCAATACACAATCCTTACTTTCAAGGCCTTCAGGGATATGAGCCTGTATGTAATTCCTGCCCGATCCTTATTCCTAGAAGACCTAGGTTCCCATCACCTCCTCCTCTCTGCTCCCACATCCAAATGCAGTGCTTGAGAGTTGACTTACGCATGGCTTCGGAATCAGACAAGGGTTGCTACAACTAACCCCGTTTGGGATTCCAGGAGTAGAAGCAGCCCCTCTCCTGGGGGCTTCTGGGAACTACAGACAACTTTTTTTAATGAACTAAAATACCAAAGAAACAATCCTCCAGACAGTTGTTATCCATTGCCTGACTCTGCTGAGAGCAGCCTGTGGAATTTGCAGGGTTGTGGTCATGAGTGAAGGCAGCACCAGGCCCCAGAGGTGATAACAAGGAGGCCTATTTATCCAACACTTCTCCCCAGAGAACTGGTTTTCTCTCTGTTGCAATACCATGGCCCTCTTGGCTCAACCTGCCCCTGAGTTGCTGGCAGACATTCTGGGCTGGAAGCAGATGGGTGAACTCAGAGAGAAGCAGCAAGGCACAGAGACAGCTCATGCTACAATGTGGACTCCCAGCTTCTTGCCTGCAGATGGAGGGTGGCAGGTTTCCAAGAATTTCACAACCGTGATTTCTAGAAACCTGCCAAAATTTCAGGAGCTGGAGAAATAGATGGCAGACCTTCATGGGCAGGCTGGGCAGGAGAGGGGATAAAGTTTAAATGGCCAAGATCTGGGTCTCTTGGGAACATACTCTGATGTTCAACAAAAGCTTAAACAGACTATGCATTAGAGCACTGGTTTTCAAGTCAACATCACCTGGAAAATTGACCAAGAGCTCCCTTGTCTGGTCCCCGACTCCAGAGCACTTGATTAAGAAAGTCTGGGCTGGGCATGAACATGCAGAGAGTTGCCACAAGGCGTCGTGATGCCGGCTAGGAGCCAGGCCTGAAGGACCAAGCGGCCTTGGTTCAATCCCAATGAGCTTGGAGAGACACTAGGAAGCAGTGAGGGACAAGGCATGTGACATGGTCACCTGCTAAGGACAGTTGCGAAAACCCCCAGAGCTGGGGATTTGCGTGTGTGTGTGAAATGGATCTGAGTCTGTTCTGCCTTGCTGCAAAGCAGTTTGAGCCACCTTGGTCTGTTTTTGTAACTAGCTTCAATGCAAGGTGCTCCTGTACCAAACACTGTGCTAAACACTGCTTTATGCAATCGCAAGGTGTACATCAAAGGTTGGCTGGCTTGATTGGTTTTCTCCTTGCTGTAGCCAGAGAACCTGAGGCTCCTTCAAGGTGCCCACCTGGCACGAGCGGGAGACAGGACTCCATCACACAGCTCTAGGCTCATGGTGCGACAGGGGACAGAGAGGACAAGTTCATATTCTCCTACATTGCATACTTGGAATTGTGTCCCACAGATGTAAGAGGATGAAAGGCCAAAGCCAGATGAGTTTGGAAAAGCAAATGCAAGCAAAGAATAGGCTACTGGATCTTGAAGAAGAGGGAGCTGTGTGGTTTCCTCACATTGGACCAGAGAAGCTTCTATTTCAACTACTTAAATACAACAACAAAGTGTGAAGCCTGGCTTGGTGACAACAGGCCTGAATATTCATAAAGTCAATTATTAAAACCATGGGCCTATATTTCTCCTCACACACACTCACCGTTGGAGGTGAACATGGAAATAGAGGCTAGTGTGACCCAGATCAGGAGAGGACAAGGAACTTCACAGACTCTGCATTTATTGCTGCGACATGGGCAGAGCTCTCTGGGATCCCTGAGTGGGGCCCAGACACAGCTGGGCATTCACAGAGCTCCACGCCTCACCCAGCTCCAGCTCACAACTCCTCCAGAGGCCCTGGCCATTTCTCCAACCCCTACTCTCGGTATTCCACCAGGTTCCCTGTTTCCACGGACAGGTGCAATCAGAATTATTAGTCATCCCAACTTCTCCCAATCAGTTATTACAGGGGGGCAAGACAGCTAGGAAAAGAGAGTCGGGGGACGCTGCAAGCTGGGCCAAGGCCCAACCCCTTGGAGGTACTTCCTGAGTGCTGCATTTGTCCTCTCCCATAAAACAAATGCGAGGTGGAGCTTTCCCTCCTTCCCTAAGGCCGCAGAAGAGGAAGTGGGTAGAGAGATGGGCTGAACTCATCTCAGGATTGGACACAGTCAACTGGACTGGAGCTCAGACCTCCCACGTTGCTTGCCTTGCCTCTCTGGGAAGTGTTCAACCCGCCGAGGACTGCGATGTAGACACAACAACCCAAATCCTGCTGCTACCAGCTTTGGTCTCTTGTGCGGCCTTACGTTCTCACAGTCTGATGCCCTGTCCCAACTCCTTTGGAGGGACCCAAGTGAGGATCAAATGCAAGATCTTTGTGGTAGTCCCCACCCCCACCCTGAAACCTCGTGGGCCATTTGCTCTAAGTCAGCATCGTCCATTTTGGCAAAAGAACCAAGATTTTTAAATTGCTATGTGTGGCATTCTGCAAATAGAGATTGCTACAGCTCATTAATAACAGAGTATTGGCATGCTCTGCAATCATTATTATTGCTATCAAAATTATCTGCAATGATAGGCTGTCCTTTGTAGTAAAAGACAATGCAACTAACACAGTGTAAGTGCTTATTTTCCATTGCACAATTATCATATATTGTCTGAGCTACCAATATACTCACAAGCATTTTCAGAATATAAGTGTGTGTGAGCGCTTACATCCAGACATGCACATCAATGTAGTGTGTATCATCACATTCACCATCTACGCTGTGTGAACCTGTGTATCTTATCCCCAGCTGGGAATACACAGTTTCTTATGTCCTTTGCATTTCTTGAGTATCATATTTAGTTAAAAAACAGAGTCTCCTTTGGGGAGTTCATACTGGCTGCTGGATTTATTGCAGCAGTAGAGGCACCCTCACACTGAGCATTCCATCCACACTCCCTCTCTCTGAGGCTGGTCTGTGGCAAGCATGACCGGCTCATTTCACAAATCCAGTGACCTGCTCAGGAAAAAGTTCTCTCAAGTTTGGGCAAGTGTTTGGCACAGCAACTTGCGATGACACTGGGACACCTGGGTGCCCAGTGAGAATGCCCAGGCTCAATTTCTAACTCTACTTCTGATTCCAGCTTCCTCCCAGTGTACACCCTGGGAGGAAGCTGGACATAGCTCAAGCAGCTGGACGCTGCCACTGGGAGAGCAGGATGGAGTTCCCAGCCCTGCTACAGCCTGGCCCAGGCTCAACTGTTGAGGGCATACAGAGAAGGACTCTGTGTCTGTGACTTTCAAATAAAAAAATACATTGCTGGAGAAATGAGGTTTTAAATAACTGTCTTTCTGAAGGAGGAGGAGGAGGAGTCGATTTTTCTACCGGCTCCACACCCTGGGCTTGTATTTTAAGGCACCTTTACTCTTAGATCCAAGTGTTACCTAAAACTTTTGTCCTGGCTTCACCTTTTATTTTTACCATTATTAAAGTAATGCATGTCCAATAATGACATTTTTTTAAAAGTAGATTTCATCCCATTTCCAAGCATAGCTACGTTGAGCACTTGGTGGATGTCTTTCCAGTTTTAATTTTATGCACCGCAAAATGTCTTAATCGCATCATGCTACTTCACATGACCACACAAGAATCAGTTGCAAGACTGACCTTAAAAACCACATTTTCAATGGTTGTACTCCATATCAAATCCACCTATCCGCTGCCCTGTAAACGGATCTTTAGATCAATTTTGATTTTTGATATGCTTAGCAACGCTAAATATGTATCTTGGTGATTAGCACTATTTTAACTTGAGTGTTGATTTATAGAAGAATTTTTGCCAGTTCAAAGCATCTGACTACTTTCAAGGTTCACGGTAAGTGTTGACAAATTGTTTCTCAAGAGTGTTATACTAGTCAGAATTCCCAACAGCCGTCCTTCAATGCAAACACAGCCAGTTTCACAGTGTTCTCCTGGGACTCATTTCCGAACAACCGTTTATATTGCTTTTTAACTCCTTCAGTGTCACTACTTTATTTGTTCTCAGGCAAGTGCAAGACCTGTTTGGAACCTCTGTCCCCAAGGTATGGACAGTGGCCTACAGTGGAAGTGTCCACTTGAAGTCTTCAGCTTTCAACTTCACATCCAGCATTAAAGAATCTCGCTGGGTCTTAGCCATGCAGGAGATACAGCTAGTTCATGGCTGACATATACTTAGAAAGTTGGGCAATGATGATGGCTTTTCGGGGGTGCTGCTCTGTACAAGATGCTAAAGAACTTTTGAATACATGACTGGTCTTAGCACACACTTGCTCTGCCTTCCTCCTTCTCTTTCCTGCAGAGGCCAGTATGGCTCTGAGCGCTAGATGATTTCGTCACAACGAAGTGGGCTCCACCCTCTCATCCCTGCACACACACACACACACACGCACAGTGTTTGGGTGACTTGACTGCAGAAGTGGAAAAATGAGCATGAGTTTGCCCTGTTGTATCAGGAAAGAAATAAACCAGGCCAAGAGACAACTGTGGTCTTCGGGGCACTCAATTGACCATTTCTGCACTGTGGAGCCTCAGGTGCTGCTCTCATGGGTCGCTTGGGGCCTAACAGAACTCAGCAGGGAGACACTCCCAGAAGCCTTTGTTTTAGGAACCATGGTGGCTGGTAGGGGTCACACTCAGGTGGACATCAGCTGGTTCTTCCTTTTACCAGCAGCCAAGGTTACAGCTGCTTAGTAAATCCTCGCAGCTCAGAGCTTTTCTCAGCTCGGCAAAAGCCGCAGGACAAGATTCTGCAAAGGAAGTTCACTCTGGGAGATCTGGGGTCCCCCTGTCACTGAGAGTCAGGCACGGGCTAGGGCCAAGCATCTGAGGGGGGGTCTTTTAGTGAATCCGTAGACTTTGGGCAACAGAGTACAAGCTGAGACCAACAAAACTCTTTCTTCCGCTTACCCTCCCTTCTCCAGAAAGCATCTAGACCAATGTTCAATTATAAAAAGCCATCAGTGGCCACGGGAACAGAACAAAGAGACCACAGCTACGGGTCCAAACCCTGAACCAACCAGCAGCTTCGATTCTGTGCCCTGGCCATGGACAGCACATTCAGCCCGACACCCATCACAGGAAGCCGAGTGGTGGCAAGAGTCTCATTCAGCAAGGTGGTGGACAACAGGCAGGATGACAAGCCCTACCTTACCCAGCAGCTCGTTTTATACAAAGGTACTCATGTGTACATGCACGCACACACACACACACACACACACACACACACACACTCACTGACAAGTCACTCCTTTGGCCAGCCAAGCATCTCCCTAACCAATTACACAAATTGAAAGATAAAGCAGTTTGGGGTCATTCAATAAATTATAAGCGCAAATCAACACCTAACCACTCCAATAAATCTGGGCCTCACTGAAATCATACTCTTTATGAATACTGCAGTGGCTGCTTTCCAAAACATAGAAGACCATTCAACACGTGGCTCTTAACTCTCAACCCCCTTTACTGAGATTCTGAAGCTTACTGAGCATTTAGGCAGGCAGCTGAGATGTTGCACCGAGTAGCGCTGTTGGAGGGTTCATTGGGAAGAGCTGGGAACACGGCACATGAATGGCACATAGGCAGTGACAGTGGCCTGCAGGCTGCCCGGCACTGCACGGGACCCCAGGGTGCAGAATGGAAGAAAGAAGCTGAGTGCAAAAGAGGAGATTTGCCAGCCTTGGGTCCTCAGCACCGCTGCAGCACCACTGGCAAGAAAGCATGCCAGCCGAGTGCAGTCCAAGAGCAACAGACAGGTTGTGCAGGGGAAGCTGGCTGTCTGACCACCCTCGCCCCGCCCCTGCAGGAGGCCTGCCAAATGACTGCAGGTCAAACAAGGGCGGCTCCAGCTGGCCTCTGTTCCTGTTATGACTGCTCTTGGACTTGCTAGCCCCTAGCCCTCCCATGGCGGCTCATAAGGCCGGAAGTCTCCTCACTGTGTGTTGGCCTGGCTCCCTCCTCAGAAACAGCACAGCTAGGTGGCACAATAAAGGAAAAGGGCCACTCAGGGATGGAGGCAGAGGGCTCTCCAGTTTGGGTAGAGTGGCTCCTTGGAGGCTGTATGTTCCAAGGTTCTGCAGCCGGCCCCGCCCATGGCGTCTCTCTCCCATCATGCCCTGGTCTATCCCTCTTGCTGGCCACAGCACTCAGAATTCGGATTTAGAGAGGAAACCGGGAGCCAGGCTTGGACAACCAGTGAGCTGAGCCTAGGCGCAGGACGCAGCTGAGGACTCCTCCACAGCCCACTTCCAGGGACTGCTCCCCAGTGCAGGAGGCATCCATACACGGCTGCCAAGGATCACACAACTTCACAGAGCATCTGACCTAGAGCTTCTTCTCCCAGCACTTGCCCTCCGCGTTCCATTCCGCTCTGTGATCTTCTCTGCCCACTGAGTTTTGAGTCGCCAGCAAGGACTCTGTTCTTACTGTAGAAGTGATATTTGGAGGCTAAAAATATGGAAGAGGGGTCAGCACAGTGGCGTAGTAAGCTAATGTTAGCTTGCAAGCAGCAGCATCCCATACAGGCACTGGGTTCATGTCCCACCTGCTCCACTTCTGATGCTGTTCTCCACGTACAGCCTGGGAAAGCAGCAGAGGATGACTGAGGCCTTGGACCCTCACCTGCGTGGGAGACCCAGAAGATCCTTGCTTCAGATGACTCAGCTCTGGTTGTTGCAGCCATTTGGGAAATGAACTAGTAAATAGAGACCTTTCCCTCTCTGCATCTCTTTTGTGCTATAGATCTGCCTTTCAAATAAAAGTAAATAAATAAAATAAAATTAGCCTGTCACAGTGGCTGGCATTATGGCATAGTGGGCTAGGCTGCTACCTGAGATGTAAGGATCCCATACGGGCACAAGTTTGAGCCCTGGCTGGTCCATCTCTAGTCCACCTCCACACTTCAGAAAGCACCTGGCACCTGGGAAAGCAGAAGATGGCCCTAGGACTCGGGCCCCTCCATGTGGGAGACCTGGATGAAGTTTCAGGCTCCCAGCCATGTAGAGAGTAAAGCATCAGATGGAAGAATTCTGTCTCTCCTTCACTCTGTAGCTTCAACTCTCAAATAAATAAATCTTCAATTATCCTGCTACAGATGTATTAACTTGTGAGTCCCACCTGCACTCACCTTAGCAGGTCAAATTGCTTTGCTAGCCTTCTTAGGCTGGTGGTTTGAACATTCCCCATAATTGTGGCCATACATTCTTTAAGGGCTGGGTCCATGTGTCCAATATGGAACAGATTTCACTAAACATGTGTCACATCAACAAACAAGTGAAGGAAGGAAAAAGGAAAGAAGGGAGGGAGAATAGAGGCTTGTATCAAGAGAGAGAGAAGAGTCAGCCATCTCCCTGAATCTTACTCTTACTGAATAGAATTTATACCTTGTATTGCACACTTGTCCTCCGGAAAGCAGTAGCAACAGCATTTGCCCCAGCTCGTCCTCTGAGCCACCCCTCCAGGGCTCCTGGGGCTCTCCCACTCAGGGTCACAAGGTCCAAGCTGGCAAAAGGCTCCCCTGAGGCTAACAAATGGGCAGATCTCTCCAAAGCTTTGGGAGTTGCTGTCTGGCTTCAATGCTCTTCTGGGCAAAGGTGGTAACTGGTCAACACTTACTCTGGCAACAGCCAGAACAGTCCTGCTGTGGGTAGTGGTAGCCATCCCATAAACCATGGCTCTTCTGGTCACTGCGCAGGTCCAAACTCCTCGATCCTGGGAGAGGATGCTCCTGAGCCCCAGAGTAATCAGCAGACAACTTGAGGTAATTCACCAGTGATGGCCCAGAGAGGGCATCACACTCCTAAGGGGCCACCAACCACAGAGGGTGTGTTTGACCAATATATGTAAGAGTGCAGAATGAACAGCACGATACCCCCAGTCAAGCTTTGGACACTGCTCATTACCAGCCCCAGCCCCAACAAGCTCATCTCACTGGTCCTCATTTTGTCAGCTGCACAGTCATCCCTCCATCTGAGAAGAACTTACCGAACACCTGCTCTATGCCATCGGGCTAGGCACTGAGCACACAGAGGGAAGCAGGGCACACTGCCAGCTCTTCAGAAGGTGACATATGTGGCAGGAGAAGTAGCAAGGGTGGGAGGTATCCGCGGAAGAGACACCTGGCCACACCAAGCAGAAAGAGCCTTGAGTATGAAACCAGGAGGAAAAGGTGGTCCTAGCACATTGAACCATCTTCAGAGAGAAGCAGGAAAGCCAGGCTGGGCTGCAAAGAAGGGCTAAGCTACAACCCAGACTCTCTAGTCAACTTGGAGGAGCCCATTAGGGATTCCAGGCACAGAGCTGCTGAGACACAGGCCACTCATTTATACCCCACCCTCCTCTTCTTTTTTCATGCTAACTGGCATCCCTGTCTGACCTTCCCAATCCCCCAGCAACCTGGGTGTCTGCCTGGCTAACAGCCATCCAGAACTTAGTTTGATTCCAAGCCCTGGCTGAGATCCAGGACGCCTGGGAGGGGGTGAGGGTGGTTGAGAACTCTTTGTGCTTGGGTGAGACCTGCTCTTCCATTCAGGCCCTGTGCTGGGCTGTGCAGAGTTTCCTCTGAAGTGTTGCCCAGCCAGTAGGGCTGCCTCTACCCTGGCCCCTCGAGACACCCAAGCTGATGCGGTGCAGATGGCATCAGCAGGTGCCTGCCCCTCCAAGGGGTTCTGGGAGACCCAGCAAAGAGTTCAGGGAAAGCAGCTAGGGTTGGACAGCCCAAAACCGTAAGACTAAGAGGAAACCAACCTGCGAGCTAGCTCCAACTGGCACGAGGAGGCTGAGTGCTGTTGACCCCGTCAGTCCCCCTTGCCAGCCCTGGGTGTCCCTGCTGGCTGACGCTGAGACCCAGGCTGACACTCCTGCGTCTCCTGTGCTGAAGGCAGTGAGAGTTGGGTTCTCCTTTTCACTCCACCACTCACCTGCTGCATTCATGTTGGCTAAACTCCCTCACCTATCACACTAGACCTAACCATCTTTTGGAAGTCAAATGGACAACAAACACGGGGTTCAGACTGACTTCATGTGAAGCAAGGACCACAGTTGGATCCACGATGCACCGCACCTCCCCTCTCCTCCACCGCAGGCTCTGGGACTGCAGTTCCACCTCTGTCCTTTCAGCCTTACCCTTAGCTCCTCCTAATCTGCCCTCCTGGTTCTAGCCAGAGCCCTCCGACCTCCAGCACCTGCTCAAGGACTCCTCAGCTGTTGGCCATCTGTGTCCCTGTCACACATAGCTGCAGCCTAGCCTGTCTGGCTGTCTGCACAGCTGCTGATCTGCAACCCTGAGGGCTGTGGCTCAGAGAAGTCCACGTCACACCCACGGACATAGCTGGGAAGCTCTCAGGAATTTGGGCCTGAACCATTGCGAGGCTGTCCCAGAGAGACCCCAGGCTCCTGGAGAACACACAGGCTTGCACCCGCACAAGGCAGGAGGACCAGGGATCCGAAAAAGACAGCAGTAGCTGCCGGCTGCGCCAACCAATGGGGAGGCCTGAGGAAAGGAGGTGAAAAGTTTCTTGGCACGTGGGTGACCGCAGTCACAGAAGACAGGTACCAGGATGACCAACAGTGTGGTGGCAGCACAGAGCGAGAAGAGAAACGCTTTCCCAAGCAGTGCAGACAGCAAGCTCCGCCACCCTGTGCGTTTCACCTCTGGTTATGTGGTCCTGACACACTGCCTCTGGAACAGCAGCAGAGGAACTGGTGAGGCTGCCCCCAAAACCCATGGCCCCTGCACTGACTGTGTCGGGAACTTCTGGCAACCAGAGGCTGCTTGGTCTGTGAGTCTGGAGTCAAGTCTTGACAAAGACAAGGAAGATTTTGGGATTCTCTTGCCTCCTGGAGACAGCAGGCTGTCCATCCAGGTTCAAACTCAGCTTGTCCCCAGCTAATGGGAAATGAATGTCATGTAAGTGGCAGGGTCTCAGGGACCAGGAAGTGCATGGTGAGCCCCCTGAACCATCTCACTCCACTATGTGACCTGCGCCCTCCACCCACCCAAACTCAACTATGTTGCAGTGTTGTGTTCCCTGAACCACGGGAACCGTTTCAGCTCCATGGGACATCTGCGATGGATTATCTGATCCTGATTGGAGGTTGGCATTGACACTGCTTGGGAGCACATGGCTAGGAAGAAAGTGCCCTGAGAAGGTGCATATGAGTGGCCAAGGGAATCACAAGGGCCAGCCTGCAGCCTGCCCTCGGGGAGCCCCCACTGTCCATGGGCAGGGATCACAGCCTGCCTCATGTCTTGACAATCAGGGGCATCATGAAGCGAGTGGGGACACCCAGGGATTCCTTGACAGTCATGCAAGTTCCCAGAATAACCATAGATCACTTATAGTAACTCTAACTTTCACAACAGTATTCTAAGATGAGCAGTATTTTGTCCATGCCTCACAGACAAGGAAACAAAGGCAGCTCAAGCAGCATGCCCAAGGTCACACAGCCAACACATGGCAGAGATAAACTTCAAGTCTCAGAAAGCTTGCACCACTCTGCAGCACAGTCTCTCCACAGGGAATCAGGGTCCTGCTTTTCCCGGTGGTGAACGTGCCCTACACCAGCCAGGGGGCCTTGGGGAATCCTAGGACCCCAGACCCAGGTCAAGGTAACTGTCCTCCTGAGAGTCGGCCGAGGGCTGGGGCTGGGGACCTCCACAAGGAGGCTCAGCCATCCCTTCAAGGTTAAAACTCCTCTCTGCACTCTGACCTTCCTGCAAATGTCACAAATGCCAGGAGATAGCAGCACAACGGCCGGCATGGACGGACCACGAGTTAAAGAACTGTGTCTCACGTCAGGCCCCATGTGATGTGACTTGTCCACATTCGGTGCCTTCCCAGACGCTTGCTGAACTATGCATCCGCCACTTCCGAGGCTGCAGACGGCATTTCCGGTCCACAGCTGATGTAAGTCCTGCAGCACGGGAGGCAGCGGGGTACACGGTTTGGGCACTGAAACTCGTCTTTGATGGTGCAATCCAGCCAGAAGGAGACAAAGAGGAAAGGGAGGATGACCAGAAGGCGGTGAAGTATGGGGCGGGGACAAAAGTGGGAATCACGGCTTCATTCGCTGTTCCCTCGGCTCCATGGCAGGAAGAAGGGAAGATCCAAAGGAAAGTGAACAGACATCAGCTTCCGTGTCGTCCAGCCTCAGCCACACATCCATGGGCACGGCGAGAGGAGACACAAAGAGCTAAAGACTTGTGTCACAGGGTAAAACAAACGTGCATTATACCACACACATGGCAAGACCCTCACCGAGTGAGGCCTTCCACGGCACCTGGGCAAGCAACATCGTCATTCATCTTTTTCTCAGTGTCTCCACATTCACTGCATACTAGAATCCCTATTTGGACAACTGCAGGCAGTAGCGTCATGTCAGGGCACAGAGCAGCGGGGCAGGCTACGCAACGTCTCCCGGCTGGTTATTGGCTAGAATGAAGCTGGAACCTGCCCCCTGCGTTGTTCTCAACCAACTTGTCTTCCATCATCCAGGCTTTGCCACCTTGTCACGGGGTGCTTGGCATCTCTGAGGATCATCAGACTCCTTGCTGAGGCTGGGAATGCCCAGGTCTATGCCTGAGGCAGCTAAGAGCAAAGACTCACAACTCCAGACCAAGCTGCTTGACACCCAAATAAGTTCTGCTGGTACTGAGGTGTGTCCTTGAGCAGGCCATTGGGCCCTCAGTGTCCTGATCTGTGGAATGGACCTGATAATAATTCTGGACCCTCCTGGATCCACCTGACACCTTTAGCTCAATGCCAAGTACATACCGAGCACTTTTCTCCTTGTTTTCCAGCTGGCCCTAGAGTTGGCTAGGAGGACCCTGCCCTGGATAGTGACCTGCCTTTCCCAGAGGACTGTGTCCTCACCAGTATGGGTTCTACTTGCTCCACTGTACAAAGTGTTGCCAGTAGTAGCTCTGTGGAAGTGCCACCTGCACTGGTCTGAGAACTGTACCCCTGTGTTTGTCTTTCCTGTGAAGCCAATGATTATGCGCCTGGGCCAGCCCAGTTCTAGAGCCCAGGGCAGCCCTTCAGCCCAATTAGAAACCTGTCCAGCAGCTCTCGCTGAAGCCTTTGCCATGCATGACTCTGAAAACTCAACCTCTGTTGACCTAGCTAGCTCAGACCTCTAGAATTAATGAGTATCAGCTGCCGGCAAGCTGGTGAGGACAGATGCCAATGTAATGAGCTGGGTGGCCTAGCCCGTGCCCTCTGGGGGTGGGCAGGGAGGATGAGCAGGTGGCAATGTCATGATGTCCCTTTGCTGTGTGTCACTCTGAAAGGCAGGACTATTGTCATCAAATAGCATCTCACAGGAGACCCAAGAGATCATTCACTCAGACCAACACTCAGCTCCTCAGCTGGGCACAGAGCAAGCTTTTCTCAAGGTCTCTCAAGTGCAATGCTAGAGACAAGGATTCAGCATCCTGTCCTTCTCCGTGCGATCTGGCTGGTGTGCAGCTAAGTACAGAGGCTTCTGCTAGAACTCTTCTCGGTCATGCTGCTGGTAGAGTCAGAGTCCCCTCACTTGCCTGGAACTGACACCCGTATCTGCAGAGTTCCACTGGCTCACTCAGACGAGCATAAGTACCCAGCATCCCATGACCACCAAAGAGCCAAGACTGAGCCCCCATGAGCCTTTACCTCCATCAAGGACATAGTCCTGGGGAGGCTGAGCCTAGGTACAAAATACAGCAGAATCCAAACCACTAGAACCAGCTGCTGAACACGCACTTTGTGCATGATCTGTAGGCATGTCTATGCACTCGTGTTCTCAGTAATACAAAGAAAGAGTGGTGGATCACAGAGGCAGCTCCTTTCAACTGACTGGAAGCATCAGGAAAGGCTTCCTGGGGCAGGTGGGACAGCACTGATCCTGGAGCAGTGTGGGTGGGATGTGTCCTGCAGAAGCAGACAAACCCAGGCCAGACTGGAGCAAGTCCACTGAAGGACAATTGCCTTGGCACTGGTGTGCTCGGTTTGGTGGGGCACCAGCGTCGGAGGGTCAGGGTTTTATTCGTGTGGAGAGCAGGCTCCTCTCAATTGCAGCCACTCCGCTTCTTTCCCACACCTTCCCTGAACGTGAGTTCAAGTGTCCACCTAGTGGACTGTGTACCTCCTGACTGCACACTCGGGTGAGTTTCCGACAGGCGTATTCACTTGTGTAACCAGCCCCAGCTCAAGGTCTAGAAGACGGGCAGGCATTCGACGCAGCGCTGAGACATCCACAGTGCACGCTGGAGTAGCTGGCTCGCGGCCAATCCTTCTCCCACCAGCACGCACCACGGGAGGCAGAGAGCACAGCTCAAGCTCTGGGGCCCCTGAAACTCTTGGGAAACCTGGACAGAGTTTCTGGCTCCTGATTTAGACCTGGTCCAGCTTTGGCTGTTGAGGGCATTTAGAAAGAACCAGAAAGTGGAAGATCTCTCTGCATATCTTTCAAATAAAACAAAAACAGTTTTTTTCTTCCCTTTGGAAAAAAAAACCACTCTAGAATACTTGCAGAGGGCATGAAGAACAGAGAATATGACCTTTCCAAGCTGACTGTTCTGTGTCTGCTCCTTGGGGGCATTTATGAATCAGAACATCCTGAAGTGATTAACTTCTTCCCTTGCCCAATTGCGGCCCATCTGCCATACCAGCAGAAAGGATCTAATCCAACGTATCCATACCTGGTGAGACAAAGCCACGCCTGTCTGTGTCTCCAAGCTTCATGTGGGGCATGGAACAGGTGGCCCACACACATATCCTCAGATTAGCATCTCCTAGGAAGTACAGGCCTCACTTTCACTAGGCTCCCACAGGACACTGACTACCTGGAGCCTCCCTGTCCTCTCTTAAGATCAGGGACGATTCCCCAGCGGGCTGTCCAGCCACTCCACCTACCTGCCCCTGCCACTGTCCTGCTAATCCCTCCCACTCTCAAGTGCACAGAAAAGCAAGTTTTTTTTTTTCTCATGGTTCCCTGAACTGGTCAGTAGGCAAAGTCTGAGGCAAAATGTACCCCAGCTCCAGACACCTCCACCCTTCCTCTCCAGACCCCACATTCAGGGGCCAGGCCCCTTCCTGGATGGCTTTCAGAGAGATTCGTTGGAAAACTTTCTGGGAAAACAGCGGTGTCAAGGAGGCTGTCCACAGCACATGATCCATTCACTTCCCACCTCCCTGGCAGCTGGGTGCAGCCACCCACCGACCTTTGTGTCCTCCAAGTTCCTGCGTGTCTTCCCTGGGAAAGCGCCCCATGCTCAGCTTGCAAGGACTGCAGGCCCCTGAACAGCACAAGAAAGCATTCCAATCAGATTATTTCTCTCCGCAGAATTGCACAAAGAGGGAAAAAAAATAATGCTGAACATTCTGTTCAGGGAAGAAAAAATAGCAGCAGAAAACTGTCACATTGTTCGGTCTATTTTCAATTTCATCCCTGAGTCCCACAAATAGCTCTCCGTGCAAGCAGGCCGAGGCAGACTCCGGCCACGTAACACTGTGCAGCGGGCCTGTGGTACAGGCATAGAGACTGGAGTCGGCGTGGTATGCTATGCTACTACCATGGTCATGCTCAATGGTATGGGGTGGAACGGGATACGAGGGAAGCTCTCCATACAATTTGCAACTGCATGCAAAGACACAATGATCTCAACAGAAAAGGTAAGAAAATGGTCCGTGTCCATGAGTTTGTAAAGCTTTCCAGGGCATTCTAACATGTGGCCAGGGCCAGGACCTCTGTCCACTGTGGCAGGAGGCGTGATAAAGCAGTCAGCATGGACTTCAGCACTGGGGGTTTAACCGGCACCTGTTGCTAAGTCAAGCAACTACTGAGCACAAATGTGATGTGCTGCTGGGATTCCAAGAAACAGCAGCTGTGGCATGGACTGGGCGGAGCTGGAGGCTTCCGACAGAGGAAGGAGACAGGTCTCCAAGGAGGAAGGGCGTGGGGGCATGGGCGGGAGGGGCTGAAGGAAAAGTGAGGGTTAGCTTCAGCAGGAGCTTCCTCACCCAGCCAAGAGCAATTATCACCAAACCGCCAGCTGTCCAGGAGGCATCTGCCATCTCTGATAACCAAGATGCTATTCAGAACATAGTATCAGCGGATGTCCAAGGAAGCAGGCCTTGTAGAGGATGCGTATCTCCTTGCCTTTCTGCACTCGGTCCGGCCTGAGAATCCGGCTGTGCACCAGAAAATACCAGAAGTGACCTAGGAATGACTAACACAGAAACCTCAGCACGCCTTCATCCCCCAAGTGATGCGCTTGACTCGGGCGTCCCCTGAGTCATCATTCAATGGCTCTTTATTCTTATTTTATACACAGCTCTAATCAGGCTGAGTATCTGTTTCCAAGCCCACAGCAAATTAAAAAGAACAAGTTCAACGGGAGCAGGGGAGCTGCATCAGACAGTATCAGTGACAACATAAGAAGTGACAGGTGACAGACACCTCAGCAGCAAAGAGGAGGCAGAAATCTATAAAAAGTAACCTGGGGCACTCACCTCAGCGAGATGGAGGGGCTCCACTAGGAAGGTGGAGAAAAAGCTGTAAGAAACTCAGGTTCATGTTCTGAGAGCCTTATTCTGTGCTTGGGCTTGGTATGAATCTGCCTGATGGCAGCGTACAGCAATGCCTTGTGGGAGATAGCATCATTCTGATACGAGGGAATGCCAGTGCCCCAGACCCAGAGTCCTGATGCCTCATTCTCCCCTGCTGGCAGAAGGTGGGCTGTGCCAGAGCTGCCCAGTCCACTGGGTCAATTGGGCGGACTCAAAAGGCACTGCAGTTGTAGTGGAACCACTTCCCACAGCATCTGCACCTTCATTTGGCAGGTGACAGGTCTGTCTGTGAATCCCAATGCTCAGGAAGTGTGTGTGTGTGTGTGTGTGTGTGTGTGTGTGTCCTTGCCACTGTTGCTCCACCCACATACCTACCACCCGAACAGCCGGTGGAGAAGAACTCATTAACACACATCACAAAACAGTGAGCTGACCTGATGCTTGCAAGCAGACGTGAAAGAGCTGGGCCCCCTTCCCTCGCCCCCCAAGGGCTGTCCCTAAGTGTCTCTCTCTCCACCTGCATACCTTGACTTCCTGTGTGCCTCCAAGAGCCAGGGAAGGTGAGCCTGCCCCCAGACACTGCTAGGCAGGCCAGCTGCACATCTGCCTCCCAGGGAGCAACGCAGGGAGGAAGCCAGTCTCTTCTACTGCCTGGGGCCCCGGGACACTACCTCCCACTCAGTGGCCAGGAACAGTTTTCCCTAGGGTGCCCAAGGTGGCAAGGAGAGGGACAGAGACTGCAAACTCAGGTGTCCTAACATCAACCTCTCTTGGGATGCTGCTGTGCACTGCAATGCCAGAGTCACGTAGAAGTCCCATCCACCTGGACCAGACAGAAGCGTCAGCTGAAAGCCCAGCCTGGCAGGAAGGAGTGGAGGAGGAGCTCCAATTGCCACAAAAAAGTTCCTGGGCAGCCAGGGAGACACCTGAAAGTCTCCCAGATCCTCAGGCACAAAACATAAATCATCTCTCCCAGCTCACTTTTCACTAATCTTGTTTTCCTGCTGTGTCAGCTGAATTCCTGAACTGGCCTGGGTTTAAATGGGGACTTTTTTCTCCCCTCTGAGGCTTTTTCTTCTCTTTCTCACCAGCCTCCTCCCCGCCCCCCCCCCCCCGAAAGGGAAGCCATGACAGAGGAGCCAAACAGTAAGCTTCAAGCTACAGGCTCACGGCTTTACTCTGGCGGAAGTGGACAGAGGTGGAGAGGGGAGTGAGTTCAGGGGAAGTGAGTTCTTGGGTCAGGGAGCAGAGATCCCAGAACCCTCCCAGATCTCTAGCATCCAGTCTCCCTTCCAGGCAGATCAGGATGCCAGGGTAACCAGGAGGAGTCTGATTTTCCAATGGCCAGAACATCACAGAGAAGAGAGGCAGGGGTGTGCACTGGGTGCTGCCACCCCGAGCCACAGGTGCTGTGGGTGGCTGGGAGAGAAAGGCTCCTTTAACTTGTGTTTAGGAAGGTCCCCAAGCGCCTCCATGACGCAAATAGGGTCAGATCCCACGAGAACTTAACCTAGAGGTTGTAACCATAAGTAGCTGCATGAGCAGCTCTGCTCGTGTGTGACGGAGCCCCGCCTGGGCCAGTATGAGCTGCACACAGCACCATCATTTCACACGCACTGCACCTGGCACAACGTCCAGAGGTGACTCCAAAGTATCCTCTTCCTCGAGCAGTGGGAGGAGCACCAGCGACTGCATCAGCAACCCAGTCAGGGAGGAGTTGCTGGTCTCCTCGGCGCTCGCAGCAGGCAGCAGGAGGCTGGTGACCATCCACTGACCGAAGCCAGGGAGGCAGTCGTCAGGGATCACTGACTGCATGGGGAAGATGGGACAGCCCCGTGCAATCGTGGAGCTGCAGTGGACCCAGGCTGCACTGGACACACCCCAGGGTCAATAAGTCAGTCAGCTCGGCTGGAATCTTCTTCCAGACGCCCCTGTGCCTCTGTGGCGATGACAGCTCAGAGGTGCAGAGGTCGCCTGAGGCTGTGCATGCAGAGGTCCTGCGACAGTGCCAGCTGAGCCCGTGCCTAGGCAGGCTGCATTCACCATTCTGATCATGGCAACCATTGCTGCTACGGCACAGTAGGGAAGAAGGCAGGGATGACACAGCTGTGGGGTTACAGCGTGAGCGGCCATACAGAGGCAGGGGATCGCCCTGCCATCCTTGCCCCCTCATTGGCTACCCCAGGGCTGGCCTGCTTGTGGTGACCGGATCTGCCTCTAACACTTTGTTTCTGAGAACATCCAGGAACCAGCTAACGATGCCACGTTCATGAAACCCACTCCCCGAGGTGGATATGCCTCCACTCCAACTCATTTGCTAAAGTGCAGCCCTTCAAGCCGGGGGTGGGGTTGTGGGGGGCAGCAAGTTGAGCCACCTGCCATGCAGGCATCCGATACCACAGCATGGGCTTGAGTTAAATTTCTTGCTGATGTGCCTGGGAGAGCAGCGGAAGACGACCCAAAGGCTGGAGGCCTTGCCGCACCTGCAGGAGAACTGACAGAGATCCTGACCCCTAGCTTCAGCCTGGGTCATCCCAAAACACAGCAGCCATCTGGGAATGAACCAAGCGATAAAGATATCTCTCTCTCTCTCTCTCTCTCTCTCTCTTTCTCTGCCCTTTAAATAAATAAGCCTGAGAGAAGGCCAGAGGGAGAGCAGTGGGCTAAAGGGCAGAGCTTGGCTTTTGGAATGGAAAGTCTGAGTTTTCAGTGGCCACAACAAGTTGTCTGTCCTGGATTCTAAGTGCTGAGGTAGGACTAAGTCACAGTGATGTTCTAGTCAGGAAGTTCTAGGAGGTGAGACTGAGGTGGCCATGCTGGGCTCACTAGCAGAAACTGAGCCAGTGCCTCTCGGGTTTCACTCTCCCTTGGGTCTATGAAAAAGCAAAAATAAAAACAATCGGAAAAGCAGGGACTCAGAGAAATGGGCAGCCTGTTGCCCTTGGTTTGGAAAGACTGGGATAGATCTGGGCATCCCCAGGCCAGGAACCAGGTCCACACAGCCAGGAGCCTGGTCCACACAGCCAGAACAGTGGGCAAGTGGCACCACAGCTCCAAAAGCTGGGATTGGCACAGCTCGGGAGGTGGTTCTGATTTCCATCCACACACACCCATGGCACAAATTCATGCTACGAAGGTGCTGGGGACTTCTCCACCTTCCTTGCACCTCAGAGACCCCTGCTTGGAAGCAATTTCCCAAGTGTTAGTGTGGAGATTTTCCCAGGAGAACTGAAGATTTCAGCAAAGCAGGCCTTCCAAGTGCTCTAGCCACCTGTCTGGAATGCTTCTCCCAGCCCACTGTGTTGACTAAATGGCACCCCAAGAAGGGAGAGGTGGAGAAGTGACAATGACTCAAAGTGGCTGCCGTGCTTGTTTTGCAGAGGGCCCTAATGCCCGAGGAGTTCAGAGAGCACCCAGTGGAAGGGCTGGCCCGCAGGGGCGGCAGGGGCGGCTGGAGCGGCCACAGGGCCAGCACAGTCATCCGCACAGGGACGGCAGGCCTCTTCAGCAGAGCTGTGCGAGCTCATGAACCAGCTAACCCAGAACTCTGAATCTCTCCAGGAATGCACACACGTGTGCACATGCATACATAGTTACAGACACACAGGGGCCCGTCATGTTCCAGCTGCTCCACTTCCCATCCAACTCCCTGCTTATGGCCTGGGAAAGCAGCAGAGGATGGCCCAAAGCCTTGGGACCCTGCACCCACATGGAACAGGCTCCTGGCTCCTGGGTTTGGATTGGCTCAGCACCAGCTGGGAAGTGAACCAGAAGATGGAAGATCTGTGTCCCTTCTTTATAAATTTGCCTTTTCCATAAAAATAGATGCACACACACACACACACACACACACCACAGGGGCTGCTCATGTCCCGAGTTCCAACAATCCCAGCAGCCAAGCTCCTGTTTTGTCTTTATTTGGGAGAGGGGAGAGGGGGTGGGTGTGCCAGGGACTCCCCGGCCTGGGACTCAGGCTTGCTTTACACAGCAGGAGAGCGCAAGTCAGCAGGGCTAACCAGGACCGGTTCATCCTTCCGAGGGTGGATCCAGAGATTTCCTGAGTCTCTGAAAACTAAATGAAGCTATTTTTTCCACCCTAATCCCTGCTATGTCACAGCCACCCCTGAACCCAGACATGTAAGAAAGGAGGAATACCGACCATATTAGCAAAGACTGTAAAATTTCACAGCTTCCTAGAGCGAATACAAATTGAAACAATACTTTTGAAAACAATCCAACAATAGATAGCCAATCTTTAAGGAGTGCACCCTCTGACCCAGCACCCTTTTGGGACACCAGCCAAAAGAAGTGGTGGGAAACACACAGGGATTTAAAAACATAAAATAAAAACAAAGCAAACAAAAAAGCTCTATGCACCATAATTCTCATATTTGCATTATTTACCATTTGCAAACAAGGATAACAAATACGAAACAGTTGGGGAATGGGTAAGTAAATTACATTACTGTCACGGAAAATAAGAAGCAGATGTCTGCCATGACATTTATGAAGAGTTAGCAACCAGGTGGGAACCAGGTGAGCTAACAGGTGCCCAGAGCAGCCAGGGAGAGCTGCGCCGTGCAGCCCCACCCCCACAAACCCTAACAGTGACCCCGGGGCGGCACTGTCCTGAATGGACGGCTGCCTTTATTTTTCTGCATTTTCCCAATACATAAGTGCCTTTTCTTTTAGATTGACTTTTTGTAACTCTGAACCAAAAGGCACAAGATTTAGGTGAAGCCTCTGTGAGCAGCTGTGAAAGGGAGATTCGTGTGGTCTCACTACCTCTCTCACCACCTCTAATGAGTGTGTCGGATCATGTGACCTGCTCTGACATTCAGGTCGCGCCATAGCACCCCTGTGTCTGAGATTGGATCTCAGGAAGGGTCCCACGAGGGGTAACCCTCTTACAAGTAAAACACTGTCATCATGCTAACGAGCGGTGGGCTTGGATGGTCTCCCTAGGAAAACAGCTGTTCTTTTACAATTCGCAGAGAAACAGGCTCACACTGAGCCCTTGGGTTTGGACATCTGGAGCCAAACATCCAAACCAAGGGGGTGGCTGGCAGCTGTGTGGGAGTGGGGACACAGCACCACGTCTGCGTCTCCAGGGCGTGAGGCAAGATGGCCTGGTGGCTCCCCTAGGGAGAACAGGCAGTCGCCAGGCCCTGGCACTCCACATCTCCCCTGACATGCACCTCACAATGCTATCGTCCTGGTCTACTGGGGCTGTCTCCTGACCAATTCACATAGAGTTTCCTGGGTGGTATTAACGCACTCCCTGAAGCTTGCCCATTCCTTGACAATGTTGTAAGTGGATGGGTCATCAGGGATTGCAGGTGAGCTGGGTGAGAAGTGGATCTTCACCCTCCCACCACGGAAGTCTTCAATTTGATCTCTGTGTGGGTCTGGATCTTTCTGGGGACCGTGACCTTCTCACTGAGGCTCAAGAAAATGTGATTTACCTCTGGACCCGATACTCAGCCATCACATACAGTTTGGATAAGAAATAAAATACTTCCAATTTCCACTCTGCTGCCTCATGCCTCCCCCATAGCCCCAGCTGCCTTATGACACTCCCCAAGGAGGCCCTAGCACCCAAGAGTTAATGCCTGACTTCCGAGATGTGGGTGAGCACTGGGCACTGTGAGCCCCGCTGGCTGAGTGTGCTGCGTCTCGTTTCTGCCTCCTTACTCTCTGAACTGAGTGCATGGGGTTAGGAGAACATACTAAACCGGTCCTGGAAGGGAAAAGTTTGAACGTCACAGGGACAAGTGTGGGTCTGGATCATCAAGCTGCCCTAACTGCTTGCAAGGTGAAGGCTGGGGAATGGCAACAGTGATGGGCAAATAGGGCAGGCCAGGAGCATTGTACCCTGTACTGTACTATTTGCAGTAAGCACCTGTTCTCCTTAGGGACAGGGCTGAAGCTGCCCCCAGCATGATGCTCCCTCCCTCATCAGAGCTCCTCAGTCAGCCACAGGGCAGGCAACCCCCAAGCTTCCACATGGGCTTTGCCAACTGCGGAGATGCCCAGCTTCGCCAAGACTTGGGGCACTCCGTGAAGCACAGCCCTGCCTCCCCTTCCCCTCCACAGCAGTGTGGGGCTTTGCTGGGCACCCTGGGGTTCTCAGTAGCAGCTGAGCCAGGAGACAGACAGGTGCACTCACAGGGAGCTACCAGATGTTGCCATCTGCCGGGCTTCCTTACTCCAAATGTTTCACCAAAGGTAAGCACCACCCCAGGCGTCAACCCAGGGTGGGAGACTACAGCCTGGATGCCTCTATCCATCTCCATCAGAAGGTGTAAGTGACACTGGAGACTTCCGGGCCTCCTGCCCAAGCCACCTGTCCATCCCCGCACAGGGCTGGTGTCCCTGCTAGGGAGGAACTCACCAGGAGCCAGGAGACTAGATGTGAACCCTAGCCCTCTGCAGCATCTGTTAGAAAAAAAGTGTCAATTAGCTCTGCCTGAGACATGATCTGGCAGTCACAGAACAATGAGACATGGAATTTTAATGCAAGGAAGTGTTTAGAAACAGAACGTGCAAAAACCACGCTCGTGCTTATACCCATCTTCACTGTAATGTATGCAGAGCTAGCAGAGGAAGAGGCCAGTTAGCTTCTAATTAATGACGTGTTCCATTTGTCCAAACAACTCTCACATTCTCTACTCACTGCGGATGAAGGCCCAGAAGCTCCAACCTCTGGTGGTTCTCCACACCCATCGCATTTGCCCAGTCGCTGCTCAGGTACGTCTCACAATCAACCCGGGTCCTGGAACCTCCCCACCCAGTCTGGGCCCCGGCCCTGAAATCACTCATCAACAGCCAGCTCTGCGCCCTGTAACTAGCAAGGCCACTGACATAGGACACTTCTGGGCTGTGCTCGCCCCATAAAACCCTCTTCCACTGTAGCTGCTTTCAATCAGACCACACTTGTGGGGTCCAGAATGTTGAGCAACAGCCTCACTGCAGTTGTTACAGGTGCTGTGGCTTCAGAAACCTGGAGCGTTTCGACTGATGGGGAGGCTTAGCAAGGCCCTGGTCCCAAGTCCCATCAGAACCAAGTGAGAGTCACCTGGGTCCAGATGCCTTGTCCACATTTGCATCATCTTTAAAAATAAGCCAGGAACAGAAGAGACAAGGACATGATGGACCATCAAGATGTGAGAAGCCGAGACCCAGCAATCCGGCAGCAGCCTGCATCCCTGATTCAAGTCTTATGCCTGTTGCCTGACCACTACAGCCTTCACAGACCCCATCACTGAGTCACACATGCAAGCAAGCAGAAGGATCCTGGTTCCACCCAGACATTCTCATCCCTCAATACCTAACATTTCTAGTTGCCCTGCTCCCTACCTACTCTAATAGCGTCCATCAGCCTGCCCTTCACAAAATCCATATAAAGGAGCCTTTCCAAGCCCCAGCCCCAGGAACAACTACCCCTGAACCTTGTCCTCTCACAGTGAATGTTAGAGCCAACACCACAGACTTCCAGTCTCCAACCGAGCCCCAAGCCTTATTACCTTGTGTCCACACCCTATTTTCACCCTTACAAATCTTGCTGACAGCACTATTTGTCAATATTGAATGTAGTCGGTTGTCCTGTCTCCTACTATTGACTTCAGTTCCATTTGTTGGATGAATGGTTGGCTGGCTGGACGGATGGACAGACGGATGGGGGCTGCGGCAGCATCCCTGCTCATGCCAGGTACTCTTCCTGCCTGGCTTTTGCAGAGGTGACCTCCTGGCAGAGAGGTCCTGCAGAACGCTAGCACTGTAGGAGTCCTGGGCAAGGACAAGAGATCTTGGAAAGAGGTAGAAGGAAGGAGGCGGCCTCTCATGAGCTGAAAACACAATCCTGTATAAACATCACACAGAATCTATTAGTGGTCCTGGCACCAAGGGCAATTGCTTTTTAATATAATAAGATCTTCCTTGGAGGCGATTAGGAGGCAGAGATAAGGATCCAGTGACATGTTGGGGTTTCACACAGATGGATTCTTTTCTGTTTACATCTGGTTGCTGGCAGCATGGGGGAGTTCTTGGTTTTCAGGGATGTGGGAGAGGGGACTTCTGGGGAAAACAGCCCAGACAGGAGTCTTGCTGGGGGAGGGGGTCTTCCCAGGGAGTTCTTGGCCTGCTCCCAGCCTCAGGGTCAGTCAGGGAGGAACCTGTCATGGGGGAGGAGTCTCACACAGAACACACTGACCAGGCTTGGGCTAGGTACACCTTCCCCCCTTAACACTCAGAGGTACTGTCAGCTAGGACAACCATCACAGAGCAGCTGAAGAGGCCAGGAGATGAAGCAAAGTCCCCTGAGAGAGGAGAGCTGCACGGCCAGGGCTGGACAAGGGGGATGGAGCAGGGCAGCACAGCAGACATGCCTCTCACACAGCTCAGCCAAAACGCCAGTACTCCCCACGCTTCAGCAAGTTCATGAAAAATGAAATTAAAACACACATTCATTTTGGTGCGCAGAAACTTTGAAATCCATGCAGTTTTTCCAAAGTATGCATTTTTATGAACTTTTAAAAATGAATTTCAAATTTTTATGCCCCAAGATAAATTTAACTTTTCATTTTACTTTCCAGGAACATTTTGAAGGTCTTGTGTATGTTCTCCGAGCTTTACATGAAGCTAGACTGAGGCCTGAAGCCAGCCAAGGGCAGGTCCCAACCAAAGGCGGTTCTGACTTAGGTTTTGACCCCAGTACACGTGGGCAACCAACCATCCATGAGTGGTTGAGGTTGGTCGCTGCCTCACAGATTAGGGAGAGCAACATATGGGATCACTGCTGCTCAAATAGCTCAGGGCTTCTAGGATTGGTATCCAGGTGGCCCAGCATCAAGACACAAATTTACAACTAGGAAATCTCCCTTCATTGAGCAATGAGCCTAGGGGGGTCCTGGAGGCTGCTTTTGCCATGTGCCATATGTCTGTGATGACTACTCCATGTTTGAGATGACCATATGCCACTCAACATAAACATAAACTCAGGGCAAAACACAGTGGAAAACACACTTGTACAACTCCAACCTACCTTATGATAGGGCTGCCTACAATAATATTGCTTTATGTGTGTGGCCCCAGCAAAGCATTAATAATGTCCCTTTTTACTTTAAAAACTCATCATGCCTGGCCAATACATTCTAGGGCCTCTCTACTTGTAATGCTTCTGGAAACCCCAAAGAGATGGCACTACGTCAAAGGACATCACCCACTCCCTTTATGCATAGCTCACTCATACCCCTGTACCGAATGTCCAGCTGGTAATACTCTTACTGCCCCACACACAACAGGCAACCATGAATCCATGCACACACATGTGCTAGCTATGCATTCAGCCAACAGCCAACCCCATGCACTCCTCATCATTCTCCCAATCTCCTAATCATAGAGGACACTTGGCCACTGGTCAGGCCTAGCCATAGCAACACATTTTGGGAAAGCACAGGGACATATGCACCCACTTGCATATCCATTCCAGTCAGCTAAGCCTCCAGGGGGTTGAGACGGAAAGGCCCTGGTTGCTATAATGGCTACAACCTTGTAAGGACATGAGTCCAAGTTCATTAAGAAGCACAGGGTAGATGAACCCTGTTGCCGTTGTGATTATTAATAATAGACAGGCAGCTGGAGGCCTTCCCAGCTGTGCCTCCCAGGGCCCTATTCTGGGATACCCTCTCAGTCCACCAGTGAGTGATGGCTTGGTTTATTGGAAACTCTCTTTTCATTTTTTATGGCTTCAATTAAGCGATGGGAAGAATCCATCATATAACCTTTGCGGCACCTGCTAAAGACTTCCGGAGGGAAAAATATTTATCAAACCCCAAACAATCAGAGCAGTGACTGTGGTAAACCTAACAGGAGGCTGAGGTAGCAGAGAGGAAGAAGAGATGGTCAGGAGAACAGGAAAATCCACCTGGAAGCTTCCTGCCTGGGCAAGAACCATAATCTCTGTTCAATACGTGCTCGTTACACAGCCGGCCAGCTGCTGGCCTTCCCTCTCCCATTCTATGCTGGGGGCTCACCAGTCAGCCCTCCCCCATCATGTGCACTTCCATGGCCCAACAGGTTCCAGTGACAACAAGGACTGACACTGTGAGAGGCACCCTCCTTGTAAGAGACACACCGTGCCCTATAGAGTTTAAGGCAGCAATATAAACATGGCATTTATATGGAACCACCATGAGCCCCACGCACCTCACGATCTCTGGATCAGCAAGAATGCCAAAGGACCAATTTTCTGGTTGTAACTACAAATTCCTCCCAACACCAGTGACAACAAGTCCTCTCCAAAATCAGTTCACTAAAATCCACAACCCTCGTTGGCCCGGAGTCGGCCCTTACCCTTTCCTTGACCTCTGCCAAACAGCCCTGTTGGTAAGCGAAGCTGGCTCTTATTCTCCCTTTAAATTATTCACACCCAATCTTGGCCACTGGCATTAATCTTTCATTTGCTATTTGGACATCTGATTCCTGGGGCAGGATTGAGAAGTGCCACGTGGGAGGTCAAGTTGGCCAGAGGGGAGATCTAACAGGAGCTGGAGACCTGCAGAGCAACAAGGGCCTGCTTGCAATTAATGGGGTCGTCACCCTGCTCCCTGTCGCCCGTGGGAAGAGGAGCTATAGACAGAAGACACAGCAGCATCTGAAGGAATGAAAGCCTTCTGCTTGATTAGAGATCTGTGTGACGTACAAACGTGCATGCGTGTGTGCATACAAGAGCAGAGATACAGCCTCTCGGCTCACACAAGGTTAGGTGTTGGGATGAGACTTGTGTTTTCCAGGTGCAGGACCTAGAGGCACCAGGAGAACTGGGCAAAGAGGATGGGGATCAAATAAAACAGAACACCCACACAAGCTCCAGGAGAAACAGGATTGTTTAAACATGTCCAGTAGCAATATCAAGGGGGACAGTCTTAGTCTCGAATACACAACTTACAATAGACAAGGTGGACATCCATCCACCTTACTTCTGCCCCTCATTCTCAGTTGCCACCTGCTGGGCACTATGCTAAATGTCCTGGTTGGAGACTTCCACATCCCCTGTCTGCAAAGACACTGAGGTGGTTTTTAAAGATTTATTTTATATTTCTAAAAGGGTTACAATAAAGAAAGCGATCTTCCACCCACTGGTTAACTCCTCACATGGCTGCAGCAGCTGGCCAGTGCTGAGCTGGTCTGAAGCCAGGAAACAGGAGCTTTATCCAGGTCTTCCACATGGGTGCAGGGGCCCAAGAATGCGGGCCAACACCTGCTGCTTTCCCAGGATCAGAACTGGAGCAGCCAGGACTTGAACCAGCACCCCCATGGGATTCTAGCACTACAAGCAGTCTCCAGAGCACGGTTTCCTCATTGCCTCAAGCGCCAGGTCCGCTCCCCGTCTTGGGATTGGGACTGCCTCCTCTGCTCTCCTCTAGACACTTGCTCCACAGCGTTTCCTCAGAGAACATGACGTAACCTTTTTCAGACAAAATGATAAGCCTCAGGATACAGACTTTGTCCAGCAGATAAGGAATGAGGAAAGGTGTTCGCTCACAAATTCCTCCAGGGCAGTGATTCTGCCTCTCGATCTTTTACGTCTGAGGTCCCAACGGGCAGAAAAATGCCCGAATAGAACAGAAACACTCAATACGGCGAATGAATGAATAAGTAAGACAGAGTGAGAACTGGCACACAGCTGTCACAGGGTTCTTACCAGACTGCACTCTCCTCCGTTTGATGGGTCGACTGTGTGGTGCTTGGGTCCTCATGTTCATTCTTGTTTGCACACCTGCCCCTCGGTTCTGTGGCATTACCCCTTTCTCTGTAGCCACATGGTAGTTATCTCTCTTACTCTGTTGTGGTTTTTTATGAAAATTCCCCTTAATCCATTGTTCTTTGCGTCTAAGACTTTTTGGGCTGCTTTAAAATTCAAAAATTCTGGGTACCTAAAGAGTTGTTAGCCATCATCGCTAGCTGGGCTTGAAATCAATTCTGCCCCATGGTGGCCCATCAACCTGAGGCCCTCTGTTGGCCTGGAGCTGGTACCATTCATCCTGTTGTTACTACAAGCTTGGGGCATAGTTTGCTTTTTTTGAAAAAGGAAGGCATCCCTTCCGCAAGCTGCAAATTGACCTGAACTTAAGAGTCTCCTCCCTGTCCACTGAGGGTCACTCATTCTACCTGCAATTCTGTCCAAGCTCAGTGCCTACACAGCTTCCCGGACTCCCAGGGCAAACTTGGTGCACATCATTTGCTTCTGCTTTGCAGGATGACGCCATCTGCTCTCCATCACTGTATGAAGGTCAAAAGCCTCCCGCTAAACAGCTCCCTAGCCTTCCAATAACTTCCCAACCAAGCTGAAGCCAACACAGCTTAGCTAAAGTCATGGAGTAGCCTGCTTTGGACAAGCATAGGACATTGTAGCAACCTGTGCTGTGTGCTTGCGTGAAGGCCTTTGTGAAGGGTTGGGGACTTACGGCTAACATCTGAGAGTACAAAGGTTGGCCAAGTCCTTGTTGACAAACTGCTTAAAATTCCACAGACAGGGCCCGGCGGCGTGGCCTAGCGGCGAAAGTCCTCGCCTTGAAAGCCCCGGGATCCCATATGGGCGCCGGTTCTAATCCCGGCAGCTCCACTTCCCATCCAGCTCCCTGCTTGTGGCCTGGGAAAGCAGTCGAGGACGGCCCAAAGCTTTGGGACCCTGCACCCGCGTGGGAGACCTGGAAGAGGTTCCAGGTTCCTGGCATCGGATTGGCGCGTACCGGCCCGTTGCGGCTCACTTGGGGAGTGAATCATCGGATGGAAGATCTTCCTCTCTATCTCTCCTCCTCTCTGTATATCCTGCTTTCCAATAACAATAAAATCTTTAAAAAAAAAAAAATTCCACAGACGTACTGGGCACAGCCGGGAGAAGGGAAAAGAGAGGCAAGTTCAGATACTGCCTTCATCAACAAGGTACAAATCAACAATTTTTCTCCCCGTGTGCATAGGAAAGTCAGCAGGAGACAAAGGCGAAAGGACGAGAGGGAGCAGGGGGAAGACAGGCCAGAACTGTGTGTGGAATGATGTTTGCTTTCTCCATAGATTCTTCCCCTTGGCTTCCTCCACATCTGTATCTCTTTTTCCTTCTGATGACTGGGAACGGTGATTTGCTCTCATCGATGGATACTGATGTTTTTCAATTACATACACGACATTTCTGGCATTGTGTTTGTCATCTCCCTTCTTGTCACCTAACACAGGCACTATCCCGCATCCATGTCACATGAGCTGTCAACCAAATGGGTCAGGAGAGCAGCTGTGTGTTCTCGGTCCTGGGACCCACTGCCTTTCCTCTTTCTGCTTCATCCTTTCCTGCTGAGAAAATGGAAACCTTCCTTGTGAACTTGGAGACGACTGAGTGGAAACAAGGGAAGGGTCCTACCCAGGGCCCAGGCAGAGGTGAGACATTAATCCAGAAGAGCAAATTGTACCAAAGAATCCTGTGCCCAGCAGCTTAGCTTGGACCTGGGCTGCAGGGAGAGATGATCACTGGCTGGCTGGCCTGAGCAGATGTTGCTGAGCAGTCTGAATCTGGATTTATGATGGTAAAGTTCTGGATGCATCCTGACTAACAGCTTTCCAATGTGATGAACAAGACCTATACGGAAAAATGAACAAGACCAACAAGGAAGTGGAGGAGAATGAAGAAGAGGAAAAAGAGGAGGAGCACAAGAGGAAGAAAGAGCAGGAGAGTAAGAGGGAGAAAGGGACGGGAAAAGGGAGAAGAAAAAGAGAGAAAAACAATACAGGGGCTGACGTGGTGGCATTTTAGGTCAATCCTCCTCATGCAGAGCTAGCATCCCTAGGGCACCAGTTCAAGTTCCCGGCTGCCCCACTTCTGATCCAGCCTGGGAAAGCAGTGGAGAATGGCTCCCTGAACCCATGTGGGAGGCCCAGAAGAAGCTCCTGGCTCCTGAATTCAGACCGCCCCAGTTCTGGCTATTGTAGCAATTTGGAGAGTGAATTAGCAGATAGAAGATCTTTCTGTCTCTCCCTCTTTCCATCTGTAACTGTAAAGTTCAAGTAAAAAAGAAAAAGAATGAACAAAGAAAAGAAAATTCATGACATGCCTAAGCATATGGAAATGGAAGCTTAAAGGAAAAAACAAATGGGATACCTCGCTATCTTTTATCCATGCTATTTTTCTTTTTCTTATGCTGACCATGTTCCACTGACTTGATTCATGTCTGGCTATTGTGACCCAGAGTGTAGAAAAACACTGGGCCACACCAGAGGTCAGCAAACTTTTCTGCAGAGGCCAGATAAGAAATACTTTCCACTTTACAGGCCGTATTGTCCCTGTCACATCTACTCAGTGTTGCCAGAGACGATCTGCAAACAAATGAGAGTGGCCGCGTTCCAACACAACTGGTCTCACATGTGCTCAAATTCAGATTCCACAGCATGTTCATGTGCTGTGATGTCTTAACGGTTCTGTTCTTTCCAATCATGCAAGGGCGTCAGGAGCACTCTTAGCTCATGGGCTATATAAAATTGGGGATGAACTGCCCTTGACCTGGGGACTGTGGTTTGTCAACCTTTAGACCATTCAGCATTTACCCATTATTCTGGGGTGTGGGGAGCCCTCACAAGCTTTGCAACCACAATCCCTGAGTCCAAGTCAAGAGGATGCTGCTCCTCTGCCTCTGTGTAGCAAGTGGAATTCGTGGTCCCTGTCCCCTTGAGCGATGTCCTGTGTTTTGCACTTCTTGTACTGCTATGAAATGTCTGTCCTTGCTATCATCTTGGATGGGCTGCCATCCAGTAGATTTTGGCAGAGAAGCTGCTGCTCTGGTGGAGGGCAGGGGCCCCTGCCCTGTCCAGGCCTCTTCTTGGCTCATGCATGGAATCTGCTTCTGGAACCCATCCCAGGAGCCCCTTGGCATCTGGCCTCTAGCCTCCACCTTGCATTGCCTAGAGTCAACCCTAAAGCCACAAGGGTCCCTGCAGGTGCTCCAGCACAGGGAGCCCCACACACCTGCAGGGCAAGGCAAGCACACTCGTTTAAAACTGCATAAAATGTACGTTATACAAAACTGACCATTTCAACCACTTTAGAGAGCTTGTTTCCATGGCATCAAATGAAGTCACACTGCTGTGCAACCATCAGCACCACCTGTCTCTACAACGTTCCCTTCTCCCAACCGGAGCACAGCACCCATCCCCACAATGTTCCCTTCTCCCAACTGGAGCACTGCACCACACTGAACTCTGCTCCCCTCCCTCAAGCCCCAGTCACGCCTCTCCTGTTGTCAGTCCCCATGAAGTTGGTAGCTCTGGGAATTTTATATGATTGAAATTATGTTGTCCTTGTTCGTGTTTTATCATACTTGTTATAATGTCCTCACGAAATATCCATCTTGCAACATGTGTCAGGATTCCCGTCCTTCTTAAAGAAAATATTCACTTTTAAAAGGAGAGTCTCACATATTTGGAACATTTCCTAAGAGCAAAGGTAGGTCTTTCTCAGCTTTGACATATGGTGACACAACATGTCATACAACATATGATGGTACGGCAAGTGATGGCATGACGCTCAACATGACAGGGCCACGGTGGCATGACTCGCAGGACATCCAAAACAACATGTGATGGCATGCCATTACAACAAATTCTTTTAATATTTCCTCAGCAATGCTAAGTCCAGATGCCACTCTACTTCTTCATCATTTCTGTTCCTAGAATATTCTCTGGTCCTTCCCACCCCCTGCTCTTTGTTTAGTACGGCTTCAGACAGTGAAGATTAACGTTGGAATGATATCTTTGATTGTGTCTCTTAGCTGCTTTTTCACTTTATTAGCTAAAGTGACTTGAGTCTAATCTGTAAGATGAAAATGTCTACCTTATATATGATCATTGTAAAAATGAAATAAAACATGCAAAATAGCTAACACAAAGCTTAGATATGCACTATAATAAAGCCAAACTAATAATGCTTTCGGGGTCACAGTCTCCCTAGTATCTCAACTGAATTCTGGAGACTCTGAGAATTTCTACACTTATTTATGTATGTATTTAAGAGACACAGAGAGTAACACAATGATTTCCCATTGCTACTTGACTCTTCAAATGCCCATAGCAGTGAGGGTTTGGTCGAGCAAAGTTGGGAATATATGAACCAAATCCAGAGCCTCCCCCAACTACATGAGCCATCACCTCCTGCCTCCCAAGGGGGCATCAGCAGGAAGCTGGAGTTGGGAGTGCAGCAGGGACTCAGATCCAGCACGATATGGGATGAGGGCATTCCCAACAGATTTAAGTGACAGATCAAACATTAGCCTCAGCACCTCTTTCCTGAGACACCAACTGAGTCACAACCACAAGTTCCAAGGGCAGAGATTGGAACTCAGATGGCAGACATATCACTGCTTCCCTGTGACTCTGGGAAAGCTAATCTCTTCCCCTTCCCCTCATCCTCATCCCCAAACGGTTCCTACAGCATCTTCTCACATTCCTGGAGCCTTTCCTGGAGAAGTCACTGTGAGACACACGTTGCAGACAATGTTAATACTGTGGGACTACAATTAATTCCATAATGATGTAAATTTTTGCTGATGGTATGTTGGAGCTTTTAATTGACTGGGATGATACTCTGCTGGCTCTGTCTTCAGACCAGAAAGGGTATACCTAAGAAGCCGTTGAACTTGACTGGACAATAAGATGCTGGACTCTATGTTTGGTACATGCTTGCAATGGGGGAATCTCAACTGAACTTGAGCTGTGGTTATGCAACAAGGTGGAGGAATCCACCGTGGGGGGAGGGTTTGGGGAGGGGTGGGGAGAACCCAAGTACCTATGAAACTGTGTCACATAATACAATGTAATTAATGAATTAAAAATAATAAATAATTTTAAAAAATACTGTGGGACTAGTGCATTCGTTGGGTCACAGAACGTGACTCCTCCTTATCCTTCAAGCTCATCTCTAGGGCCTGGGAAATAAGAATGAACTTGGAAGTCCTGGCACCCGCCACAGCTGAGATCTAAAGAATTTCACCAACCTGTAGAACAGCGGACTGAATCAATATACCTCAGGGGAGGAAGGGAGAAAGCAACATTCTAGGGCCCTGTGTGCTGCCCAGGTCTTCCATACCCAAAGCAACCTTCAGTTCTGTGCAGGTATGGGTGCATTGAAAGGAGCACACACAAAGCTGTGATTTCTCTGGTCACACAACTGGTATACCAAGAAGCTGTGGGCCCTGCCACTTCTCTGATCAGCCGCTGTTCTAACAGGGCCAGTGTCAGCCAGAATCAGACTCATGCTGGTCCCAGCTAGTAACTTGGCCCTTTATGACACAAGCCAATCAGCGCTGTGCTTAGTCAGATGTCCAGCGACCATGTTCTTGGGCTGCTGGGCATGCACTGGGAAGGACTGTAACATTCACTGAGTAACTCCCAAAAGTCCTTGGCCATACATAATCTCTCTTAACCCTCATAACAACCCTGTGAGGCAGATATTATTACCCCATTGGACAGAGGGTCAAAAAGGCGAAGTAACTCCAGACACCCTAGAAGATGGGCCAACATGGTGTCCTAGCACCTTGGGAGCCAGCTGAATGTGAGCTGTCAGGCAGAGAGCAGACAGCTCCAGTCTCCTCTCCCTCCCCATCCTCCGACTCGGGCAGAGCAAAGCCAACCTGACTGTGTGCTCGAGTCCGGTAAGAACAGTCATCCTGTCCGCCCTTCGGCTCCTCAGGGCGGCACGTCTCCAGGCTATGTTCCAGCTCTCATGGCTCTGCATCAACGTGAACACCATGGGATCAGCCAACAAGGCACGGTAACAAGAGGACCTGCCCCGTGGGGGCTCCCAGCACTGCACTAGACACTCGGCACCCTCTGATGCCTTTCATCTGCTTAACAACAAGATCCACTCTATTTCTACTTGGTCCAACTGGTGCACTACTTCATCTCCCTCAACAGATTAGCACTTTACTTGGTAAAGCCAAGCTCCCTACCCCAGCTGGAAGGTGTGATGTGGACACTCAGACCCTGCTCTACCCAACCCCCAGCTCCTCAGGGATCTGCCATGTCTTAGGGAACAAAAGGAAACGAAGGAGTGCCTCCTGCTCATGGACGCTTGTGGATAAACCAAGTCCACAGGAAACTCAGAGAGGTGGGAGACCCGCCGACTTTCTGCAAGCAGTAGCAGGGCCCAACACACAACGGGATCTTGAAGCGAGGCCGCCTAAATGTCCCTCATGCCCAGATCCTGTGCACAGAGCCCACTGGGGCTTCCTCATGGATTCCTGCTGCTGCCGGGAAGTTCCCTGCCCTGTGGAACTTCCTGGATGGGTCACGGACATGGCAGCACAGAGGAACCCTGAGGCCAGAGCCACCAACACCAAGGCCAGTGTGTGCCATCCCCCGCCAGGCCACCCATGCTGGACAGGACAGTGCTAGGACCTATATCCCCACAGCTGCCCACACACACGCCATCTCGCAGAACATACCCTTCCTTCAAGCGCATGTGCAGGGCTCCCCCCGGGGCCCTTAGTGCTTCCTCCTCCTGAGCACGCTCCCAGGAGATCTTCTACCTCAAAGGAAACAGCAGTGGGACTGGCACCTGTTGTCCTCAGGCCTCGACCCATCTCATGCAGGGACTGTGGGGTCCCACTCCAGTGTTGCTGGGCTGTTCCTGGTGGTTTAAGGAATGGCTTCGCCCATCTCTGAGCAACTTTCGGAAAAGAGGCAGATCTCAAAAATGCAAGGCCAACTCCCAAGTTCAACACAGACTGGTTAGAGGAAGTGATGAAGGTGCCTGGCTAGAGGGCCAGCCATTGCCCACCAGTTTAGGGCACAGCACTCCTTGAGGGCACCTGAGCATGCCAAGGTCTCCTTCACCACTCCAATCCTGATTTTGTTCCTCTTCTAGCTGGCAAGTCAGGAGGTGGGAGAACAGAATGCTCCCCTGTACCCAGAGCTTCCTCCCCTGGATTGTTCCTGCCCCATTCTCTGTGTCTCCCCAACCCCAATGCTGGCAACTCATTCGCAATCATCCTTGGAATAAGCTGTGGACCCAAATGGCATATGCTGAGAGGTTGTGGTTGGGCAGCTGTCCAATTCCTTCCAGGCCCCTTGCCTGCCACCCGCCTTCCTCAGGACAACACTGCAGGGCTGAGTGTGCCACTTCCAGCCCCAGCAGCCCTCTCCAGAGGCTGTACTATGTGCAACCACTTTTCTGATGAGCCACCATCTAGGACACAACGGCCCCACTTCTCGGCACTGCCAAACCCATAGAAGGACCGGCGCCTGGCCTTGCTCCTGGGAGGCTGCTCCCTGCTCAGGCCTTGTCAATCTCGTCTATGTGTTCCCAGCGCCAAGATAACAAGGAGGGAAAGTTTTTTTCTCCTCCTTCCAGAGTGCAGACCAATTAGCATTTTTAAAATTACCATTGGAGAAATACACCTAATTAGCCACTTTAAAGGAAAGCTTTTTTGAGGAGAAAAAAAGTCATAAATTTCTAACTGGCCACAGCTTGGAGACACTTTTAAAGCTAATTGTGTGTTTCTGCTGCTAGCAGGGGAATTGGTAAAAGTTAGAGATGGATTTTATGACCTTTGAGGGAAGGGGAGGAGAGGGGACGGAATGACTGTGTGACCTTCGTGAGAAGGGTTAATGTCTGGGAGCCCCTCCTCCTCATCAGCCCCTCCTGCCCACTCTCTCCCCCGGCTCTGCCCTAGCCTGAGCACCTGCCTTCACACTGAGTCTGAACCAGAGGCGGGCAGGCGGGCAGGCACAGAGCAGCCAGGAGGAGGGGCGGGCAGAGAACAAAGGCAGAGAAGGAACGCAGGTCTGAGGAGGGAAAGGGACCCTGCTTCTCATTTGTGCACCCCTACAGCTCCAGCAGCGATGGCTGCCTCCGAGAACCTGGCCTGGAAGCCGGCAGGTGGCATTTTGTGCCCTCAGGCTTCCTGCACGGCTCCCCAACCTTCCCCCTGCTTGGAGAAAACACTTTGCAAAGTGGAAAGGTGTGTGTCGTGTGTGTGTGTGTGCATGTGCGCGTGTGTGTGCATGCGTGTGCGTGTGTGTGCATGCGTGTGTGTGTGCACGCGTGTATGTGCAGGATCTGGGGTGGGTGCTCAGAGAGGAGGCAGCACTGCCCTCTTCCTGGGCCCCAGGCCCCGGCCACTGCTGGGGAAGTCCTTGCTCAGTGAGGAGGTGTGTCAAGGACACTCTTGGTGCCATCCCTCACCAGCCGAAGGGACACCCGGGAGGATCCACGGAGAATGGGGTGGAGCAGGCTGCCTCCACTGGGAAGCACAAGCCAGCAGGGCTGTCTGGGGCCACACCTTGCTCCCACCATTAGAGGGGCCAGCTCTCTCGACCCTAGATCCTAACCACATTGTGGGCCCTGCCATCAGACATGCCAACCTTTCAAATTCACAAGTGGAAATGTCTTGCTGTCGCAGCTACCAGGCTACTGTCACACAGTCGAGAAGCCCAGCCGGACACCAGCACAGGTTGCACAGTTTGCAATCTGGGGAAGCGGGGAGAGAGGTTTCCCCGACCCCCGGGAACAGCTCCTCCCAAGGCCACGAGGGGAAGCCAAGGCCTTTCTGGTCAGCTGATTCCACTGCTGAGGGCAGGAGCAGGGCTGAGCTGTCTAAGTGGAAACGCGGAGACTCGGAGACAGGACACGCGTTTGCTCTGCAGGCAGGCAGTCCCCACACCTGCGAGCCGGACAGGTCTGGCAGCCATTCTTCCCCCATGAAGGCCCTGACTTGTACACGGTGAGCCAGATGATGGAGGAACTAAACGCAACAGCAAATCAGGTGGTTTTACACAGGATAGACTTTGTTTAAAAGTACAATTTACATATTTGAAAGGCAGAACAACACAGGAAAAAATGGAGAAGGTGAGGGAAAAGGAGAGAGAAAGAGAGGAGACAGAAAAACCACCTTCACCGCTGGTTCACTCCCCAGATGCCAGTCACAGCCAGCCTGGGCCAGTCTGAGGTCAGCAGCCAGGGGCTGCACCCGGACTTCCTGGGCCGGCTGACCCACCCAGACCTCCCACTGGGCCGGCTGACCCACCCAGACCTCCCTGGGCCAGGCTGCACTGATTGGGGTTCCCAGTCCTGGGATTGTTGACCCAAGAAGGCAGCCTCTAGGTGGCTCCCCTAATTCTTCCTACGGAGGGCCCCACGTCACTGGCTCTGGGCCCAGCTGCTTGCTGGAAGTGCCCAGGCTCTCCCTCCCCAAGCCCTTCTTGGCTTTCAGGGGCTGATGGATGGCTCAAGAGTTGCAAGTTCTGCTGTCTCAAGAAAGCACAAACAAGTCGATGCCCGCCAGAGGGGGAAGAGCCTGGCTCCCGCCTGGCCCCTGCAGTCCCCAGGGAGCTCGACCCACGTCACAGAGGCAGCCGAGCAAAGGAAAACAGCCAGTCTCTGGGGCCTGGGAGCAGAAGGGAGGGTGATTATTTGTGAATGATGAAGCAGAAGTTGCAAACACCTCAATGAGTGCTCCTTTTTCGCCATTCCCACCGCTCAGACACAAGGAACTACGTGGGGTAGTCTTGGTGAAGGGTCCCCACCATCCCATAGCCTGGTGCCTAACCAGGCCAGGACAGTAGCTCCACCCGACAGCCTGGCTCTGGCTAGCACTCAGGTCCTTGCCTACCTCCCATGCCATTCCCCATCTGCAATTGTTTCCAATCAGTTTAGGAAGCAGCTCTGAGAACAATTAGAAAAGATAACGAGGAAGAATTATATAATTACAGTCCGCCTAGATCTCAGGCGCTTCAAGGCTGAATTGAGTCCAAGCCCGGATCAATGTGAGGACAAGATGATGGCTGGGGAAAGCAGGAAAGACGCAGGAGCAACCGAGCTCCCCTGCTGGCCTAGTGAGGGCCTCCCTCCTCCCAGGCCAAGGCCTCTGGGCACTAATGCCACTCACTCTTCAGGGCAGACCCCAGACTGGACAGTCACGCCCACCTGCCAGGAAGAAGGGCCTTGGTGACCAGGCCAGGCCACGCTTCGCATTTCCAAGATGAGGAGCAGGGAGCAGGAGCTGCAAGCACCCAGAGCTCAGGACTCCACCGCCCAGGCCAGTGCTCCGGCCGTGAGCAGGCTCCTGTGCAGCGCCTTCTATGCAGACCAGCAGCCGACTGGTCCTCCCCACCGGAAGAGCTGGCAGGTTCTTGATTCTCGACCAGCGTGGATGAGAACTGGAAGAACACTGTTCAACAGGAGAGTTGGCACACCCTCCGACGAAGGCCAGGTACCAGATCCCTCTGGCTTGGTGGGCCATGCTGCTGCTTGCTAACTCAGCCCTGCCCTCGGAGCACCAGGATGGGGTAGACGTCCAGAAGACACAACAGCTGTGTCCCAGCAGGCCTCATGGCTGGACACGGACAGTGAATCACATGCAACTGTCACATTTCTTCATTTTTATTTTCTGCAGACGTTTGAACAGGTTGCAAGCCTTCTTCACTCAGGTGGTGGACAGGCTCTGGCCTGCAGGTGGGGGCTGGTGGCTCCTGCTCTGGCAGCTGGGGGGCTTCCTTGAGTATTCCATGCTACATGCCCACCACCCTTTGTCTCCATGAACCCAGCATGGCATGGGAAAGGAGCTGTCTCTTCCTCCTTTCTTTTTCTTTTTTTAAAGATTTACGTATTCATCTGAGAGGCAGAGCTACAGAAAAAGGAGAGGGACCAACTTCTGTTGGTTTCCCCTCCTCCCCAGGGTTGAGCCAAGACAAGGCAGGAGCCCAGAATTTCTTCCAGGACTCCATGTGAGTGGCAGGGGCCTGAGCATGAGGGCCAACTTTTGATCATTTCCTATGCAGGGAGGTGAAATAGAAGTCGAACAGGCAGAACATGAGCCAGTGCCCACATGGGATGCCCTGGGAAGGAGTCATGGTGGGCAGCCTTCTGCTGAGCCCACTGGCTGCCACCAATGCCAGGAGACCTGAGGAGGCATTCCAGTACAGCCATGCTGTCTGTGCTGTAAGTACCTGGCCCCCAGGGGCAGAGTGGGCAGCTGCAGGAGTGGTCTCCCCAGCCAGCCAACAGTCCTTCCACAGCAGAGGGTGGAAGAGGGGTTAGCTGCCAACCCTCCCCAAGCAGAGGGTCTCTCTGGTGTAGACAGTGAGAGGAAGCAACATTCCAGCTTCCTACAAAGCAGTGTCTCTTACCAATACCTCTCCTGGCAGCACGAGGCAACATGAGGCGTCCTCACTCACTGCAAGCAGACTGAAGGTGGTGATGGCCTGCCATCACACTGTTCCAGAGGAAAGTGGGGCCTTGCTGGCACACTCACTGGATGGGCCCTTCCAGCAGCTGGTGTACCAAGGGCGGAGCACAGGGAATGCTTGGGCAGCGCTGAGTACATGAGTGGGTGGGTTGGGGAGTAGGGGTGCAGTATGCAAGCAGTTCACAGCATAAGACAGATCAAATGCTATGCAAGGGGCAGGACGGAGAATCCTTGCCCAGCCTAAGACAGCAGGAAAGGCCCAGCGGGGTGCTGGCTCAGGGCCTGCTTACTCCACTTCCAGCCCAGCTCCCTGCTCATGGTCTGGGCAAAGCTAAGCAAGACAGGCTGCTGCCACCCACATGGGAGAGCCACCCACATGGGAGAGCCACCCACATGGGAGAGCCACCCACATGGGAGAGCCAGATGAAGCTCTTCACTGAGACCTGCTCTAGTCCTGGCCATTGTGACTATTGGGAGTGAACTGGTAGACAGAAGGGTGTGTGTGTGTGTTTCTCTCCCTCTCTCTAACTCTTTCAAAGTAAATAAAAAGCTTAAAAAAGAGAAGAAAAGGCCCAGTGATGATATGGGTCTGTGAGCTAAGCCGGACATGAACAGTAGAAGCATCAGCAAAGAGAGAAGGGAGAAAGCCCAGCCAGAAGGAAGCAGCAGCAGCGGCCCCGAGCACGATGGGTCTATGAGCACATGGCCAGTGCCCGCGCTGCGACAGCGTGGAGAGGATGGCTGCAGAGCTTGGAGCGCCGCCCTGGCACCACTGAGATCACTGAGGGGCAACAGTGCCAGGCGAAACTGCTGAACCCTCTGCAGGTAGTGGGAGCTCTGTGTGTTCTGAATAGAGCAGGCTGGCTGGCAGCGAGACGAGGGTGAGTGCCATGGCCACAGAGGACTCCAAATGTCCACTCAGCCCTCCTGGCACAGAAGCAGGTCAGGCCCACTGCTGGGCTCACTGGGATAAAGTGGGGGCTTGCTGAGCGACCAGCCATTCTGAACAGACCCTGGCTCCAGCCGTGACTTACTGTAAATGGTGCGTCACTGTGTGCACCCCGTTTTCCCATCTGGAAAACAGAGCAACAGTCCCACAGAGGTGTGAATTGTACACAAGGCTACACACGGCAGGTGCTTCCAAGTGGTGCGTGGTGAATCTGCCTTCACTCTTACTGAATCGCAGAACAACCTACAGCATTGGCTCATCACTCATGACAATGCTCACCGAATTCTGATAAACACAACAATTTCCAGGTGACGGGGATCAAATTCCACCCCTTGGTTAAGAGGCCAGTAGGACCACAGCGGTTTGTTTTGCCCAGCTGATCACAGCCCGCAATCCCACTGGCCTCCTCTCTCATCCCCTGGTCCTGGGGCAGGTGGGGTCCTGGCACAGCCTTGGGAAGCTGGCACCGAGCAAGAGAGTACAGCTCCACACAGGCTCTTCACCAGGCAAGTCAACATGCCCTGCAAAACTCACAGCCCCGACACCCCGAGAGGGCAGCAAGATGGAAGGGAAAAGAGTTGAAGCAACAGCCCAACACATTCTGGCTTTGGACATGGGAGTGTCACCCAGGGCTCTGGCTGCCAGGAAGCCTGCTTCCCTTTCCAGAATGTTCAGGCTCAGCGTTAGGACCACCAAGTACTGGTCAGGGTGCTGACCCCTGGGAGAACCACAGGCAGCCCAGAGCGCTGGCCTGGCTTCGTCAGTCCCCTCAGGGGCAGCAATTCGGCAGGGCACAGAAGCTGCAGTATGTAGGGACTGCTAGGATGAAGACAGGCATGCGGGAGGAGGGGCCACGGCTGAGGGGTCCTCACAAGCTGAGATGCAAACCAGCTCCAGCCATCAGCCTCTGCTCAGCTGGAGGCAGCTGGAGCCAGCCCAGAGACTCCTCCTGCAGCCTCTGTGAGCTTCCTGCCTGCCTGTGGGGTCTGGGCATCCTCATGGGCTAACCTCTGGCCCCTTGTCCAATACAGCCCACCGCCCTAGCGCCAAGCAGCTGGAAATCCCACCACTACTTCTGGAGAGGATCAGGCCTGTGCAGGAGACTCGCTCCCGGGGCCAGCCTCTTGGCAATACACCCTTCATCTCCCATCTACAAGCAGCCCTCTCAAGAGCTAGACCACCACACCAAGGGAGCAGGAACAGGGGTTTGAAAGGAAGACGTCTGTTTCCAGGGAGCCTCTCCACGGACTGTGCACAACTGCGTTCGCTTGCATCCCCATCTGGTTGCCACTGGCAACCAGGCAATCATCGCTTCCCAGGCCCGGATATAATCATCATAATCAATACAGGGTATTTATCCCACTCCTTCATTTCACACGAACTCAGTTTTTCACATCTAGGATTCTTTCTGCCCTGAGAATGAGGGGGCTTGGCTGCAGCGGAAGGGTCTGAATATTGGGGGGGTGGCTATTTAACAGATGGGAAAACTGAGGAATGGGGAAGAGGGAGGCTGAGCGACCTTCTCATAAGACGAGAGCTTTGTTCACAGCCATGGGCTTTTGAGCATGTTTCTACCTGTCCGCAATTAATTCTCACGCTAGCCCCCTGAAGCAGGTGCATTCCGTTCAGGCCACATACAGCACTCACGGGAAACAACTCGAACAAAGTCACTGGGCTAGAAAGACTACCACCTGCACTTGAACTTAGGCCCTCTGAGTCCCCTCTCATTGGGCGTGGGGGTTTGTTTGTTAGTTTAGAGCTAGCTTGATTGATTTATTAATTGATTGGTTGGTTGGTGTTTGAAAGGCAGAGTGAAAGAGTCGGGGAGAGCTCCTTTGACTCATTCCCTAATGCCTGCTGGAGCCAGGAAGCCAAAACTCCATCCAGCCCCGCCCATGTGCATGGCAGGGACCCACAGTCTGGACCTGTCACCTCCCAGGATGTGTATGAGCAAGAAGCTGGAATAAAGTAGAGCAGGGACTTGAAAATCCAGGCACGCCATTGGGGGATAGAAAAAATCCTCCTTTCTCTGACTCCACTCAGCCCAGCAGCAACAAGCAACAACATGAAGGCATCATCAAGAAGGCCATGGCAATGTTTGGGAAAATGTGTGGATTTTCTTAAGCTCTTTTACTTCCATTTTCATTATATTTTGGACATTCCTCCATAATTACAGCTGTCTCTCTCCTTTTCAAAAAGAAATTTTAAGAATTTACTTGAAAGGCAGAGTGACAGGGGTTGGGGTGGGTGGGAGAGAGAGAGAAACAGACAGAAACAGAGAGACCCTCCATCTAGTGATTCATCCCTCCACTGCCCAAATGGCCACACTGGCTGGGGCTTGGCCAGGCGCAAGCCACGACCCAGGAACTCCATTTGGCTTGCCCACATGAGTAGCAGGAGTTCACGCATGTGGGCCATCCTCCACTACATGCCGGGTGCATAAGTGAAGAGCTGGACTAGAAGTGGAGCAGCTGTCTCTAGAACTAACATCCGTATGGGATGCTAGTGGCATGGGCAATGGCTTAACCCACTGCACTGCATCAGTCACAGACCTCTCTTAGGTGTGTTTCCTCCACACTCGGGGTCAGTACCTGCCATCACAGCTCACCTGTGGCAGCTGTTCCTACACGTGTCACTCTCCTGCTTGATGTCCATGCCACACAAACAACAGGGATGACTTAATTATAGCACTAAATTGGTTTGGAAAATGTAAACACTACATTTAATTTCCAAACTTCTATGAACATGCCCTTACTCAAGTAAAAATTTGAGAAACAGTCAATCTTCTGGACTTGTGAAATCATTTGTCCTTTCGACAACTATATGATGCTGCCAGTCACAGCAGCAACTGGTTGGCCGTCACCTTTTGCCACAGCAACTAAAGTGATATGGAAAACTGCCTTGGTGGCTGAGCCTGAATCTCAAACAGCCTGCAAACGTTTGAGGAATCACCTTTCTGGCTGGCACTACCCTTGGAAGACGGACAATGAACAACACAACACAGACAGAAGACCGTGGGCACGCAGGCCTGCTCTGCCACAGGTGGGATGTGTCTGAGTTCTGTGCAGGCAGCAGCAGCCACACCCGAAGCAGAGAAGCCCTGTATCCGAGGCTTCCTCGTCGTGTGGAGAACAAGCAGCAGCTGGGCTCCAATTTCCTAACTTGCAGAGATGCACGTTTTATGACCTCCGCGGGAGAAGCTGCCAAGCCAAAGATCTGATCTGTGATACCCAGATTTCCTAACACAACACGACAAAGGGCCAGAGAGGCAGCCCCTGGCTTACTATGCCTCATCTAACATCCCTTGACATCCAATAAGAACTCATTTGGGGAAATTCTTTCTCCACCCTGTTCTCTACTTAGTAGGAAAGCAACTGGAAACACAAATGCCCAACATAAACCCACGCTGAGGATGTGCAGATGGAAAGACCAAGGACTGAGACCCTAAGGACTGATGGCCAGTGTCACGTGGGACATGAAAGCTCACTCAACGCCTGCAAGGTGCAAGCACTGTGGAGCTACTCCAAGCCGGGCCCTTCCGCCAGGCGGCCCCAGGGCTCCCCACACAGCCACACGTGATCTAATCATGCTTTCCACCCGGGGCTCCCCTCCCCGTCCTGTCCCTACATTTCACCAGCTCCGGACTCCCATTCCCCATCCCAGTGCTCATGGACAGCAGAGTGGAACTCTCAAATTCACTTGCAATGTCCTCTCAAGAGCACAACCTGCCCCAATCCCAGATTCCTTGATTTTCTGAGCTCTCCGGTCACGCACACGCTATCCCCAGGTCCCAGCTCACATTAGCCACTTCACTGGCACCACAGGCCCACAGTAAGACAAAGTCAGAGTGGAGTGGACACACAACAGGCAGTATGCAGTCTCTTTTCCAGATATTCAGCAAACCTCAAGCTCGGAAGTTTGATTTCTCCAAAACTCAAATGGAACTGGGGCTTGTAAGTCATGCCATCCCAACTCAGCCTCAACAAGATTCTTTCCTTCGTACAACATTGGCTCCTCTGCAAAGAGCGTGCCGTCAGTTGTCTCTGTTTCCTCACCCTATCTGCAGGGCGGATGCAGCCAGCCCAAGGGGCAAGATGGCCACATTGCAGCACTGAGAGCCACGGAGGCTCTCAGCCCACAAGGCCATCTGTGCTGAGGGCAGACGGTATGTCCCCTGCTCCTGCCACTACCAGCTGTGTGGGCTGGCAGGAGCTTCAAGCGGCCAGGCCCTGCTGTGATGAGCATCAGCCTTGGGGTGGGGGAGGAGCAGATTCCCAAGATCCACACTTCCATTTCTTGTCACCCAGCCCTTGCCCCACATAAAGAGCGTTTCCGGGGTCTTACACTGAGCTTCCACATCTGATACACCAGTCTCTGTGGTACATATTGGAGTGGGAAGTGTGTGTGTCTTGTCCCCAGCCACCCCAGCCTCCTGACCTCGCAGGGCCAAGTCCTCATTTTGAAGGTCAGCGTATTACAGAGCCTGGCTGGGATCTGCAGCAGTGGTTCATGGCTGCAAGCACACAAGCTCCTCCCGAGCGTGTGCCTACAGACCTGGGCGGGGATAAAAACACCAGGAAGGAAGGAAAAGAACTGAGGTGGGGAGAGGGGAGAGATTCTGAAATCTGGACAACATCAAGAGCCTGTTCCCATGACAACCATTCCTTATTACAGTTGCTCAAGCTGCAGGCTGTGCTAATCAACCCTGTGGATGGAGACGCCACCCAGCCTGCTGGCTTCCCAGCAACCCCAAGGACCACAGTCACCTTCCAACTTCATCAATCCCCAGAGGTGGAGCAGAAAGGGGAGAGCTGAACTCGGAGGGGCACATCTGTGGGGAGGAGAGAGCCGGAGGGAGTCAGGCCCAGCATGGAGTCCCTGTGGCAGCTGTCGGCAGCTGGGATCCCTGTGTCTGCAGCGTGCACCTTCATCCTAGCCATCCCTTGGGCATGACACAGCGCGTGGCTATCTGTGAATGCTCCCCAGGGGCAGCACCTTGTCTCCCTCTGCTGTCCTGCACTTTGGGAGCCTCTCTCGTTCTAAAACAAATTCTCAGACACCTCCTGAGAGGCCAAGGCACCCGACCATGCTGGGGACAGAGGAGCAATGGCATGAGCAGTCTCCGGGGTCACGGCTCCCAGGAAGGGCCCATGGCACAGCACCTGCCCCCACAGGTGCCTCAAGTTCCCAGGAAATGACTGGTGTTTTACAGGTTTTCTCCACTCTGCAGATGGGGTCTCAGAGCAAGTAACTTGTCAAAGTCGCCTGCTGGGCCGGTGTCAGCCTGGAGACTCCATCCCCAGAAAGCAGGCTCCCTCCCCTCTGCACACTCAGAGCTCCTTTCTCCTGAGCCCAGCTGGCCATCACCCAACACGCTGCAAATCAGACGACATATGACACATTGCCCTCTGTCCCACTCTGAAGCAAGACCGTCTATGGGGACCAGGGGTCTGGTTTATATTTTAAGCAGCTAGAATGAAAAAATTGGGGACTGGTGAGGTAAGGCCATAGCAAAGAACATGGAACAGCTGTCCAGGATAATGACTTCAACCCGCCATCCTGGAACTGGAGCTGGGCTACAGGGCAAGGTCTGTCTCATTCCAGGCAGTTGGCACAGGAATTCCCCCCTTCACCTTCATAGCAAACACAGTGAGTGCTGTGGCTGCTGCAGCTGCTGACAGAGCAGGAGGAGCCGGCCTAGTTGGGCAGAGCAAGGCAGCCCTGCCTTGTGTCCATCCCTGGCGGAATGAGCTCCAGCAGACTCCAGTAAGCTGCTTCACCGAGAATGCAGGCCTGAATTGCAGTTGATGGCCGACCAGCCAAACGACATGAAGACTTAACACCAGCCTTGGACTGGAATAACAAGCAAGCAAGTGACCAGGAGAAGGCTGAGGAGTTCGAAGATGTTTGTCTCAAGCAAGGACTGACTGACTCAGATTCTAAACTGTGACCCTCTTCTGCACAGCGGCCACCTGCCACTTGGCAGGGGAGGCTATGTCAGGGTTGAGCACACCCACTGACAGCCACCCCCCGCAGGGGCTGTATGCAGCCTCAGACTGCGATTTTACTGGCCTTCCTGGCTGCAAGGCCCCCCAGCTGGGCACCTCCAAGGTGCAAAGTCAACGAACCTTCACCCTGGACAACAGGGATGGCTACCAGCAGGCCCCGAGCAGCCAGGCTGGGGTGTCCCTGCAGGGGCTCCCTGAGGCCGCGTGCCCACCACCAGCACAAAGGCAGATAAAGTCCGATTTGAAAAGCCCAGGTCCTGGCCAGCCGCCTTTGCTCTGAGCACTCGAGCAGCTGCGTGCAGCAAGGGCTGGGCCTCCAGCGGGAGTGTGTGCACGCACATACAGACTCGTACTTTCACAGATGAAGCCGTGGTACTGCTGATGACGTGTGGGTGGACGGAGACACCGCTCTACATCAGAGGATGCTGAACCCTCACTGGCCTCTCTAATCCCACTCCTGTGCAGATAAAAGCTCCCATATTCTACCCTCCCCTGTTAACTCCACAGCACTAAACGCACACACTCGCGTACACAGAGAAGCCAAGAGGTGACAGCCATGACGCAGGAGTGTGCACCAGCACAGCCAGAGCTGCTGCTCTGCAGACGGACAGCACGGGAGGACACGTGCGCCTGCAGAGGCAGCCTCTGCCTCACAGGCAAGCATGCCCCGAGAAGCAGGGGAGCGGAAAAGGTGGGAGGGGTGAAAGCTGGGGTTCCAAGGAGGTGAGGGTGGGGGACAGGTTCAGTGCAGCTGATGGAGGCTGCACTCAGTATGTGGCTGTGGCGATGGGAGGAGCTCCTGACCGTGGTGCTTTGCCCAAGAACCCACTCCAGCTTTTGAGAAGCTGGTCTTTAGCACACCGTGTGCAGGGCAATCTGCACACACAGAGGTACAGGCGTGCAGGCACACAAGCACGCGTGTGTGGTTGCACACAACACATCAAAAACACGCTTGTAAATCTGGGTGATGAGTGGCTGGCACCACAGGCTAGGAGCTTCAGCTGCCTCCCCACCGAGATGCAGCTAACATTAAGCAACTGTTTCTGTGACATCATCCCTGATGAAGCTCCAGGCACACTGCCTGGCATGCAGTCCATGCTCAGGAAATATGAAACTATTCTATTATTTTCCAACTCCTCTCTGCCTAAGGTCTAAAATGCCAGCGCAGAAAAGGGAAGGGATTATGTTGCTATTCACCATATAGGTATTGCCCCTGACACCAGCTAACTGCCACTTCCCCAGTCACACACGTTAGCACACCGTGGTAACTCTGGCTAGTTTAAAACTACTGAAAATGACTGCACAATGTAATGGCCGAATGAGGCTTTTACCACTTGCTAAAGCAACTGGACTAAACTTTGGCCCAATTCTGACCACATATCAACAGCTAAATAGATGTTAAAAAAAGAAAAAGTTGTCCCATGGAGCCTGAGAAGGGCTTAACACCAGCAAATCTGGTCTTGGTCTGCCGGGTTGTCTTGGCAGGAGGCCCTAGAGTGGCATCTTCCAGAGGCTGTGGGTGGGTGTGGATGGGACAGAGAGGAACCCCAGTGCAGGAGGCCCTAGAATGGCATCTTCCAGAGGCTGTGGGTGGGTGTGGATGGGACAGAGAGGAACCCCAGTGCAGGAGGCCCTAGAGTGGCGTCTTCCAGAGGCTGTGGGTGGGTGTGGATGGGACAGAGAGGAACCCCAGTGCAGAGTCACAGTGGTGTTCTGAGGAGAGAAGCGGGTTCTGGGACTGACCTAACTCCACATCAAGTTGCAACCATGGACTCTATACTTCAAATTGGCTATGGGAGGGTTCTGCATGCTCTCATCACAATGAAATGATCAGTACTTGCTGTGACAGTCACGCAAATGACTCTGATAAATTAAAGGCAGAATGTAAGGCCCAGCACACTAATTCACTATCTCCAAAGCCAGCAGCCAGTCTTCCACCTCCCCCCCCCAAGTGCTTGGACCCCTGCACCCATGTGCGAGACCTGGATGGAGTTATGGACCCTGCACCCGTGTGGGAGACCTGGATGGAATTATGGACCCCTGCTCCCGTGTGGGAGACCCGGATGGAGCTATGGACCCCTGCTCCCGTGTGGGAGACCCGGATGGAGCTATGGACCCCTGCTCCCGTGTGGGAGACCCGGCTGGAATTATGGACCCCTGCTCCCGTGTGGGAGACCCGGATGGAGCTATGGACCCCTGCTCCCGTGTGGGAGACCCGGATGGAATTATGTACCCCTGCACCCGTGTGGGAGACCCGGATGGAGCTATGGACCCCTGCACCCGTGTGCGAGACCCGGATGGAGCTATGGACCCTGCTCCCATGTGGGAGACCTGGATGGAATTATGGACCCTGCACCCGTGTGGGAGACCCGGATGGAGCTATGGACCCCTGCTCCCGTGTGGGAGACCCGGATGCAGTTGTGGGTTCCTGCTTTGATCTGACCTAGCCTCAGTCATTGAAATCATTTGAGGAATAAAAATAAAATTAACAAATAAAACATAAAAAGCAGATGGAAGATGTTTTCCCCTCTCTGGTTCTCCCTTTCTCTCTGCCTTTCAAATAAATAAAAGAAACCATAAAAAGTAGATAAGAACAAAATAAAGCTAAAAAGCAGAATCCTTATGACTGGCTGTCAGAAAAATGTATTCCAAACCAATCAGCCCCTGCTAAAAGTATTTCTTGATAGACCTTCATAGGTTTGTATGAAAGATACAGACATATTAATTCTTCACCCAGGTTCCCTTTAAACTCTTTATCCCAGGCAGCAAGCATTAACCTGCAATTATTACCATGTACAACGTCCTTTACTATTGGCAAGAGTGTTAATGGCTCTGGTTCATTCAGCGGTGCTGGTATCATTCACGAACTGCAGTTCTCATTTTATCTCTGGCCTGGAGGGAATTGAGAAGCAGAAAACAGTCTCAGCCAGCTTGGGCTGCCCTGACACTCACGGCTCAGCCGGCAGGTGTCAGAGCCCCAGACACGTGATGATGGGCGCGGCGGCCAGAGGGCTTGGCCTTGCCAAAGCCACCTTCAGGAGCTTCTCAAGATTCCTCAGGCTCTTTGCAGGCTGAGTTCTCAGAATGCGTGAACAAGTCGTGTGTTTGGTTCTTCATGTTGTACACGCAGGGATGCATGTGCATGGGTACATGCACAAACACATGCATACAAGAATATATGTACACACATGTGTCCATCAGTGTTCAGCTGACCTTCCCATCACCTTAGGTGACACTTGCTGTGGACGGATGTTTGTGGGAAAAAATGGGATTCTTCCGCTGCCCAAAGAACTCCCAGAACCAAAACACTTGCAAACCGCCAGTGAAGCGACAGGCCCTGAACACCCAAGCGACAGGTAATCCATCGAAGTGTGCCGTCACAGTTCCTCCTGCTCTCTCCTCCCTTGCTTTCACACTGAGCATCTGAGCTTCTCTGCTCAGGGGCTATCAGAGTGAGCAGTACCTGCTTCCTAAAACTTCAAGAGATCCAGCGTCCTGACCAGCTAACACTCCCCTGTGCACATGTTCCTGCAGAGTGCGTGCCACACTGCTCTAGGACACACATCTACCTTCAGAGAAGGTCGGTTTAATCCTTCCTGCCCAATGCTCACAGAATCAGGCAACAAAACAGCTTTGAGTTTCAAGCAACAGGAGAATGCCAGCAACCCTGTGTTTGCAAAGGGAGCTTTAGTTTCCCTTGCAGAGGGTGGATCTGGGTTTCCTGCCTCTTGCACATGGTCATCACATCACACCACCCTAACAGTAAGACACATCTAGCAACTTCTGAGAGCATATCCCCTGGTCCCAGCCCCACCTGCCTCCTCTAGCACATTCTGATGTCTTCAAACTCCCCATCCTGAAGCTGCGTGAAAGAGCCTTGACAGGCAATTTCTCCCATGGCAGAGGACAGCACTTTCGTTGTCCAGAAGCAAGAGACCCAGTGCATCAGAAAACCCGCCTGCTCACAGAATAGGGTTTATCATGATGACACTTCCAGGGTGTTTGCCTCTCTCTGCTCTCGTCTCCCATTGCCTGAAGCTGCTAGCAGGTGTTCTCACACAGCTTCCTTTGCTAAATACCCTCCCATGAACCACCGCACAATAAATCCAACATCTTTCCATGAGTGTGATCATTGGACCCTCATCTGTTGAGACAAGCAACTGTACAAGTCAGGGCTGGCTGGCTCCTGCTAGAGGATTTTTGTCCCACGGTAGAAAGTTCTTTAAATGTTGCACATGTCAGGAGGCTAACTACTGCCTAGAATACCAGCATCCCACATCAACAGTGGCTCAAGTTGTGAATGATCCGTTTCTGTTCCAGCTCCTCTCAAATGAAGATGAAGATGGCTCAAGCTTTTGGAACTCTGCACCCATGTGGAAGACCCAGACAGAGTTGCAGGCTCCTGGTTTCAGCCTGACCCAGTTCCAAACTGTTGCGGTCTGTTACGAACTGTTGGAGAGTGAACAAGCAGATGGAAGTCATCTCTCTATCCCTGCCTCTTGCTCTTTCTGCCTTCAAAGATACATTTTTAAAAATTGCATGGGACTCTTTGTACTTACCTGTTGGGCTCTGCAGGGTTTGCCATGGCCCCTGGTAGAAGTGGGGGGTCACTGAACCAATAGGGTTCATTCACAAGACAGCACTCATTTCCTTTGCTATGGACTTCCTTCCAAAAGATTCTGACAGTTGCTTTGGCATTTTCTGCTAAAATTCGTGGGAGGCAAGTATGGATCCCATCAGATGCCCATTTCATGTATGAAGAAATCAAGGATGGATGAAGCCAAGACTGCTTCCTCTACCATGACATGGGAAGGAGGAGCCAGTCCCCTCCAGCAGTGACGCACAACCTTACATTTACAAGGTAAGTTCCCACCAGGGACAGAGCTAGGACCCTCCCCTAAGCCCCGCCTCTGATTCTTGGTCCCAGATGTTCCCACTGGGTTAACATCTGCCTCATGGACCACATCCCACCTACACTGCAAATTCTGAGAGAGCTTTCTCTATTTGTCTTCACCACTGATCTTGCTCTCTGATCTTGGACAAGATCTCCTTTGCACTGTGCTGGAAGACTGACCGCGAAGTGGCTCATTCCTCCTGGATGGCAGTGCCCAGCACAGCATCTGGACTGTAAGGTGCTCTGCCTCGACACTCCTCAAATGGAACAGCCACACTACTGAGTTAGAGAAGCCCGAGCTCCCGCCCCTCCATCCCAAGGCCAAAGACCCCTGCGAGCTACGTCCACTAAAGCCTTGAATTTTGCAGGTGGTAACAATCAATTCTTTTTTTAAGCGCTGCTTTTGGAGTTTCTGACATGCCTTTTTTACATTTCATATTTATATAAAAATCCAGACTTTATCATATTTTTGAAGCCCATTCAAATAATCCTATTGCTTGGCTGCCTGTCAAGAGGCAAAGGTCTCTCCAAGAATAACCTGTTCAAGGCTGGCAACGACTGAGTCTCAGAGAAGATGGTCCCAAAGGCAGACCTGGTTTACGGTGGTCCGAGTGCTGCCTGGGCTGCTCCCTGGAAAAGCCCCTCCTAACAAGGCATCCTAAATGCTCCATGCAGCAGCATGTCCCCAGCTCTCCCTGAAGATCACACGCAGTAGTAACATCACCGTCCTCCAGTCAGAGTGGGTCAGAGTGAGACAAGGCCCAGGGGCCTCCAAGGCTGGGGGACCATCTGCTCATCCCAACCCCTTCTGGGCTGATCCAGGGACACAAACAGGAGGACAGTTTCGGGCCTGAAGGGGCAAAGGAAAAGTTGGTTGCAAGGAGCAAAAAGCTCAAGATCACAGGCCCTGCTGGTCATCACCAGCCTACCAGAGCACCTGGTGGCCACGGCCACTGGGGAAGCCTGCAGGCTGTGGGTAAGCTTAAATGACACAGAACAGCAGGAAAGAGAGGGGCTCTGGAGGTGGGACTTGAGTGTCCCCCAGACCTGCCTGGAGATCTCTGCTTTTTCCCACAGTCCACACCTGCTTCCTGGACTTCGACCTGCTGCTCCTCCCTAGAGCATACTGTCTGCTCCTTCTTTCTTTTAAGACAAAGACCTCTGTGCTTCCAAATGCTGTCCTCAATGACAGCCCTGCCTGGCCTTCTTCATTGCTCCTGTGTCCAGTAAGTGCCCTGTATTCCAGGCCAAGCATTGAGCACCAAAGATGGAAAGTAAACCACCAGGCAGGTGCTCACAGGGCAGCACAGAGAACAGGCACCAGAGAGGCACTGCACTGCTCGCATCGGCAACGCTTCCTGCCCAACTTGTCTGTCCTGGAGTCCCTGCTTTCACCTCACGCCGACCTCACAAATGAAGGACTGCAGACCCTTGAGAAGCCCAAGCCTGCCCTGTGCACAGGCTGGCCCTGCTACTGTTTCCTGGGCTGTGCTGTCCCAGCACCCACCTGAACATCCTCAGCTTTTGGTTTTGGCCGTTTCATGAAGGAGACCATCCCCCTCCCCCCGCCCCGCATGACCCTGGGTTGCTGCTGTAGATTCACAGAGCCCGGGACCTCATCATCCCATTTCATACTTGCTGCATCTTCCAGGACCCAGCACACTCAAACTGTGGAGGAACAAGGAGTCTTTCCCAATCAGAAACCATGCCATCCTCCCCTTTTCCCGGCAAAAGCTAGTCTAACACCCTGTTTGATCTTCATCAACCTCTGTCCTCTTTGGAGGAAACTCACCGTCATCTGGGGCCCTCTTCACAGGATCCCAAAGCCCCAAGAAGCTGTCACGTTATCCGGAGTTGAAATCACCTGGGAAATTCTCCAAGACCCAGTTCCACTACTGCCCCGCCTGTCCTTCCCCACGGACAGAAGAGACGCCGCCAGCTGCATGGGCCGACCTCGTACCCTCACCTCGTGAACTGGTCCCTAGCTGCCAAGGTGTCTAGGCTCAGTCTCCCTATTGTGCTGCTGGGGTCACAGCCAGGGCCCCCCTCAGTAGCTCTGGCCTCAGCCTTCCTTTGGACCCATCCCTTCCCATTAAAATTCTGTTGGCAGCCTTTATTACACTGCAGAGAAAATATTGTCAAGGAAGGATTTGGAGGGGAGCTTTCCCAAGACCAACACTCTCCTTGGTTTTCTAAATCGGTCCTATTCTCAAAATGTTTCTGGCAATGCTTGTTTTTTAAAAATGTGTGCTTACATGATTCTATCAATGGGAAAAGAGGGTGTGGACTCAAACGGCTCGAGATGAAACCCAGTACCCCAGACAGGAGCCAGGCTGGTGAGCTGTGGGGTGCCCCAGACTTAAATGCCCAGTGACAGCCTGTTTCATGTCAGAAACATTCAGATGACTTTAACTGCATGTTCACACTAAATTTCAGTCTTCATTTTTTCCTAAGATTTATTTATTTTTATTGGAAAGGTAGATGTACAGAGAGGAGAGACAGAGCTCTTCTGTCTACTGGTTCACTCCCCAAGTGGCCATAATGCCCAGAGCTGAGCTGATCCAAAGCCAGGAACCAGGAGCACCTCCAGGTTTCCCACACTGGTGCAAGTTCCCAAGGCTTTGGGCTGTCCTCTACTGCTTTGCCAGGTCACCAGCAGGCAGTTAGAATAAGTGGAGAAGTCAGGCCGTGAACTGGTACCTATATGGAATGCTGCCATTTGAGCTAATGTGCAGCCCAGCCTTCCTTCTTCTAGAGCCCAACAGTCCTTTCATTTAAAAAATGTTAAAAGATCTATCTATAGTTATTTGCAAGGCAGAGTGACAGAAAAAGATAAGGACAGTAAGATCTTCCATCTGCTGCTTCACTGTCTAAACAGCTGCCATGGCCAGGCAGAAGTCAGGCATCAGGAGCTACTTCCAGGTCTCCCGTGTGAGTACAGGGGTTCAGGCACCTCTGCTTTCCCAGGTACATTAGCAGGGAGCTGGATCAGAAATGGAGCAGCTGGGACTCAAACTGGTATAGGTTAAGTCACAGGTCATGGCTTAACACACTGCACCACCATGCAGGTTCCCCAAGGGCCTTCTGTATTAAACCACTATTCCATGCTTATTCCTTGCTCTTGAATTTGGAAATCAAAGCAGATATTCATCTTCTTGCCCCTTTAGCAATGCTTTCTTCTTCAGTAGCTCTCAGGAATGGCTTCCGGCTTTTGTACATGTGAAAGGACCCAGCTAGCCAGAGTTCCAGGCACCCAGGCAGCCTGGTGCCCAGCTGTGTTGAAGTCTGCACTGGCTGGGAAGGGAGGCACTGTAGTGGAGGGTGCACCCGTCAGGGGGTGCACAACACGCCGACCCTCCATCTGCAGAGCACCTAGAGCCGCAGAGCCAGACGATAACCATTCCTACTCCCCAGCAGCACAAGGTGCTGGGAGAACAGCTCCTGAAGCTTCCTGATCCAGCTAAAAACCCAAGCACTTCATCATACCCACACTCACATGGCAGCTTCTGCCCCAAACCTGCCACTTGGCACAAGAAGACTAACTTGCATCCCATTTTGACTTTCTCAAGTGATTGGTCCCTGGCTTGGCATCCATTCGCTTTTCCCTCGAACGGGCTCCATGCACTCTACGTGCCTCGGCCCTCTACGAGCCCCATGACCTATATGGGCCTCATGCCTCTACGGGCCCCATACTCTCTACAATACCCCATGCCCTCTACGGACCCCGTGACCTCTACAACACTCCGAGGAGGCATGAATGTCTCAGTCAGCTGTCCATCCCTGAGACTCCTCCACAGTGAGAAGCAAAAATGCCACATTTGAGTGTACTGTGGTCATCCTATGTGGCTGTGACACTTCTCAGCAGATAATGGCATTTTTCACACCCAAAATTCTTTGAGATTTTCCCAGGCGTGTGTTTATGTCAAAGTATTTTAGGGAGAAAAAAAGGCCAGGGGAGAACAAAGGAGCGGAGGCATGATTTGTTAAGTCCTGACTGACACCATAGCTGGTCACCCACTGAGCAGAAGGGAACAGACACGTGCTGGGCTTTGGACTGGATGCTACCGGCCCCTTGTGCTCTCCCTCCAGGCTCTGGGTCCAAATGGCATTGGCTCCTAGGATGAGGTGGTCAAATTAAGGCCACAGCTACAAAAACACAGAAACTCTGCTCTCAAAGCAGACTTTCTGCGTCTCAGGTAGGGCCACCCTGCTCAGCTCTGCACCCATGCAACAAGAACACAGAGGTCCAGTAAGGGAACTCAAGGTCAGGCATGCTGCATGCCAAGGCCCAGGACGGCCATGCACGCTCTTGACCTAAGCAATCAGACCAACTCCTGATCTCCTTGAGCCAAAGATAAAAGCTGGTCTTGGCACCTGTTGCAACACACCAACACCTTTGCATGGCTCAGCAGGCCCCTGCCAGGATCCTCCCCCTCCCTGTCCCTCACTACTCACCCACATCCCTAATGCGCATTTTCATCAGGTGTCTCTGCCCACTGATCTGTTGATTTGTTGTATTAGAATTGCAAACAAATGCTCTCATTTCATCCTTCTTTCTCCCCCTCTCCTGCCCTCCTGGCAGCTGGAATTCAGCATTGATTTTCCTGGTCCGCTCCACTGCCTGACTGACATTTCTGCTTAATGCCTCCTTGGAGACCTTGAGCTGCCTCCAAGCTAGACACAGAATGCAACCGCACATCACCTGGATGACTGGAATTGGACCTGCTCCCACTCTGTGCCCTCAGAGGCCTTGGCTCAGGACACACTTCAACCACTGGACACACAGGTTTCCATCCTCCAAGGTTTGCTGCAGGGAGGGGAAGAGGGGAACTAGGAAGTGGATCTCCTGGGCTGGTGGAACCGATTTCATGTGGGAAGTACCAATGTTTCCAGCCACACCTGGGGCAGTTAAGGAAAGGGGTCACCCTGGGGCATAATGGCCTTGAAGGCAGGAGAGAGGGGAGGTGGATTCAGTCCACAGATACGCCCACAACCCCCTCTCTCAGCTTCTCTCTCTGCCTCTGATCAGTAAGTTGGAGTAGCAAGCACTGCATGCAGCTACCTTCTCCGCCCTGCACTTCCCCTTCCCAAAGGATGCCCACCAGGGGGGCCCGAGCTTGCACCCTACCACACATCCTGGTGCCCTGTGCAAAGGCACTGGCGACTGGCTCCATGGGGAGGGACTGCAGTGATGTGCCAGGCGAGTGGCTGCTGCTCAGGAGAGCAGACAGTTAAATGATTAGCCATTCTGGGATATAGTTGTTAAGCTGCTTGTAGCTTGAGCTCGGTATTAACACCATAGAATTTTGCTGTTGTTCCTGGAACGCTGGAGGATTTCATGGAAGAAGTGGCCAGGTGGACATTTGATGCAGTGGTCGTGGTGCCACTTGGGCCACCTGCATTGCATATCAGAGTGCTTGATTCCAGTCTGGAGTCCACTTCCAAGGCCAGGTTCCCAACCAGCCGCACTGACAGCTCCAGTGCCTGAGTCCCTGCCGTCCGAGTGAGAGGCCCAGAACGAGCCCAGGGTTCCTAGCTTCATACCAGCCTCACTTAGCCTTTGTGGACATTTGGAAAGTGAACCGGCAGACGGAAGATTCTCTCTCTCTCTCCCACATACCTCCCTCCCTCTTCCTTTCTAGTAAAAATAAATTAATTAAAATTTGAAAAAGAAAAGGTCATCCAGCCACATGATCAGCTTGGGTAAAGACAGATGTGGCAAGCAGAAGAGGAGGCAGGTCTAGAGCCCACACTTCTCATCCAGCAGCTGCCATTCACTCCCTCTCCTGCCCTCACTGTGCGCGGCTGCTCCCCTGAGTGAATGAAGTGATGTCTCCCACCTGGGTAGCAGGGGCGCAGTGGCTTGAGCCATCTTCATTGCTTTTCCCAGGCCATTAGCAGAGGGGTGTCCCAGAGGAGCAACCAGGACACAAACCAGCGCCCATATGGGATAGGTGGCAGCCCCACCTGATACACCACCATGCCAGCCATGAGACTGGGCTTTTATTTCTCATATAGCCCTGAGAGTGCCTGGTAAGGTCCTGAAGGCACAGGTAATTAATAAATACTTAGTTTATGAATTCAATTGCTTAACGTCATAGAATTGGTGACAAACCATTGGCTTATTATGAAAGACCTTTTTTAACCCACTTCTCTAACAAGGTGAATGTGTGTTGGCTGCACAGACTGACAAACACTGCAGAGGCACAAACTTGTCCTTGAGTTCATGCTCTGCCTCTGTATCCAGGCAACGGACTTCCTCCTCCATGATTTCCCAGACCCCTAGTTTCTTATGCAAAGTCACAGAGCCTGAAACCATGGCTCTTAGTAATCTGATCACCACAGTCCCCAGTATGGGTTGCTGCACCATGCACACCCCAAATAAGGAGCACCCAAAACCACACTGGTCCAGACAGCAAGCAGGTGCCTCCAATGACACAAGCAGAGGCTCAGAAGCCCAGAGGATCCCACCCCCTCAAAGAGACCCCACCCCTCGTTGAGCAATGTTTCCCACCACAGATGACCCTTTTTAGGGGACCCAGCACCCAGGGTGGTTCAGGGAAATTTCCTGTTACACAAACCATCCTCCTCTGCACTCCCTGTCACATGTGAATGCCCCGCTTGCCAGGCTGCATCCAGAAAGCTGCTTCAGCACCTGTCCAGAGAGGCCCATTTCTTCTGGAATTTGCTTACTCACCCATTTATTTCCAGACTTCAGAAATTTCCAGAAGCTCTGGATAAAGCTCCGGGCCAATGAGTCCCAGATGAAGGACACTTGATAAAAACGCCTCCGGTCAAAGCAGCTATTCCCATCCTGGACACCAGCTCCTGCCTGGGTCTCTGACATCTCTCTCTGCCAGGCAGGAAGCTGACCACTCCACAGAGCCCTGCACGCATGCACACACACACAGGCAAACTCCCGTCCACGGGCTGCCTGCTGCTCAGAGGCGCACAGCAAGTTCTGAGAGAGCTGCAGGCCAGGGAGCTGGGACTCTGCCTGACCCCTTCTGCTTGTGGCTGTTTTCTCAACTCTCCAAAGCTCTCCCAGCAAAGCTGCGGAGCTGCAGCCCCTTGACAGCTCCTCCGCACAGCTGGGAGTCCCCACCACAATCTTCCCCCTCCCTCTGGAGGTGGGCAGCAGCTTGCCCTCCCCCTGGAGGTGGGCAGCACAAACAAACAGCTCTGCAAGGAGGACAGAGGAGGACCAATGTTGTAAACGTCTCCGACATTCTGATTCCACCACTAATGGGGGAGCTCCAAGAGCCCATTACACTTTATAACTGCTCTGTGAGCAAGGCCTGCGGCAGAGGCTGTGCACTGCTGTCCGTCTGCACTGCTTCTCTTAAAGTGACCACAGGAAGCCGTCAGGGTGGCAGCCAGTGACTTCTAGTATCAGCTAACCAGCAAGGCAAGGATGCTTCTTCCGTAAGAGCCTTTGCAAACATGCCTGGGCGGGGAGGGGGTGAGGTGAGGCATCCCTGCAGGTAGAGAGACACCTGAGGTAAAGAGGAAGCAAGGACCATGGACTCAGTAGAGTCCCCCAAAAGAGAAGGCAGCACCAGGATCAAGCTGGGGCTCAACTGCAGCCCCAGTGGCTCAGAATGGAGTGAACGCTGTGGCCACAGGCACAGGTGCAGGCAGGGCAGCCCATTCAGCTTTGCTGGCGGGAACAGCCCTCCTAGAACAGAAGCCTGTGGCTCCTCCCTCACTAACATGAACACAGCTCCTGCTTCCTTCAAGCTCAGAACTCACAGCTTCCCAAGAGGAGGTCCAAGTCTCAGATACCAAAACATCACATCACACACCCCACCTTCTTTCTTTTCCAACTCCTCCCTGCCATTCCAGGAAGGACACAAGAGACTCCTGGCTTTGTCTCTTGGTTTGGTTTCTGTCTTGGATCTGGCTTAGTCATGAGAGTCACAGCAAAGGACAGAAGATGGTGTCCTCCCCTGCTTTGACCACGGGCATGTTTCCAAGAGAACTCAAAAGCATTTCTCTGTCATTGTCCAGCCCAGCAGGACACCATTGCGCCAGAAGAACCCAGGGATCATGGAGAGATGGAAAAAGCAACCAAAAAGGCCAGGCTTCTGCCTGCCACACACCATGGCCCACCCACCAGATCACATTCCAAGTCCCTTGAGGCCTTCCCGCCCCAGGGCGCTTGGAGCATGCCCTCTCCCCAAGTACACATGAGCGGAACTTGAGAGGCAAGAGACAAAGCCAACAAGCAGGTCCAAAACAGCTAAGATAACAGCAGTCACAGGGCTTTGGGGAGTCCATGGAGTGAGGCCCTGATGTCAAACCCTTCCCTGAACCACACTGTGAGTTGTGGGGGCCAGACCCCCAGCTCTGTGGAGAGTGATGCTCAGCCCGCTTGCTTCTCTGGGGGGAGGAATTACAAGGACAGACAACATCAGCACCTGCACATGGGCAGCCCCATTCCACCCCCACAGAGCTGGTCTCAAAGGGGAAACAATTGGGGGTGCAGGGAGAGGACAGAGCATCAGTGTAAGGGGTCAGAGAGACAAGTACCAGCTGCAGGACAGCTCCCAGGAAGGTAGGAAATGAAGGTCCTAATTGCATTCCTCCATTGGCTATGACCTTGGGTCAACACACACCAGCAATTATTTACTCTGGCAAAGTGATTAGGGAATTGGGACCAGGGAATTGATATGTGTTGGGGTAGATGCACCAGGGGGTGAGAGGGATGAGGATGGCAGTGGGGGAAATACTCCTTTCACATCTGCCTCCTCCCTAATTGGGGTCACCACGGGCATTGGTTAGGGAGCTGTGTACCTTGTTCTACTTTCTGGTCCTGGTAAACTAACTCTCTGGAAGCCCAAAAATGACAAGAGAAGCAAAGGAGGAAACATGAAAAAGAGTTTCCCACTAATGTGCCAATCCTAGGGAAATGAGGCAGAAGGTGGAGAAGTTTCCAGCCTCCCAGGACCAGTGGGGAGAGATCAGACTCACCAAATAGGAGAAGCTACAGCAAAAGAAAAGGCACAAGCCCTAAACAGGAACCAAGAGAGTGGGACAATGGTTCTGCAGCAAAGACCTTTGCCCCAATAGCCACAACATTTATGACTTGAGATTTTCCAGACCCCAAGGTACTGACTGTCCTGTACCAGGAACGTGGGGCTGAGCCCAGCAGCCTGCTTTCACAGGCCTGCCAGGTGGCTCTGATTTTCATGCAAGTTAAAGAACCAGCCCTGTAGGGGAAGGTGACCCCAGTTTTCAGTCCCATCTTCTGCCCACAAGGACTTTTTTGAACTTAGTCTACAAAGTTCCCTGGGAGACTTGGCATCACTTTCAATGACCAGATAACCGCTGGCATCCAGAGACGTCACCTTGACAGCCAACGACAGCAACGACATCAACGACATCTGAGCATCATTGATTCTGTAGCAGCAGAATGACTTTCGCACTGATCACACACCTTCCCCACACGCTGGCAGGGACAGCAGACGTTCACCCAGCAGCTCACTGGTTTCAATGGATCTGTTGTAACCACATAATGAGAGTAGCTTCTACACCACTATTGCACGTAAGCTCCGAGCACCTGTTACATGTCAGGCATTATCGCGAGTTTGCAAACCACAAACCAAAAACTGCCCCAGCACGTGTGTGAAAGAAGGAGCTGGAGTTCTGTGCTGGCTGGAAAACGGCCCCACACAAAGGAGACCGTGCGTGTACAGGAGGGACCTCACTATTGCTGATGGGCCAAATGATATCCGCCATGAAAATCTCATGCTGCAGGGCCAGCCCACAGTACACTCAGATCATCACTGTTTTCCAGAGAAGGGTCTTTAAGGAGATAATGAAACGAAAATGAGATCATAGTGGTGAGTTCTAATCCAATAAGACTGGTGTCCTTATAAGAAGAAGACATTAGGGCACAGACAGGCGCAGAAGGAAGAGCATCTGCTGGCCAATGAGAGAGGCCCCAGGAGAAATCAACCATAGCCACACCCCACTTTTGGACCTACAGCCTCCGGAGCTGGGAGACCAGGGGTGTCTCCTGCTCCACATGCACCCTCCTAGAGGCTTTGTTCCAGACCCGCTCCTGCAGAACCCTGGCCCACAGCACAGGTTCTGCACAGCCTTGTCCCAGGTGGGGCTGGAGGCTGCAGGATGCATGGTCCCAGGCAGCGAAGGCCCTGGGAAAGGCAGCACCAGCTGTATGCCTCACCACCCGCCCACCTGCTACCTTGCCTGGGCTTCAGCTATACACAGGGAATAGGTATCCCCTGGCTGCCAGCTTCTGTATTTGCCTTCTCCCTTGCAGGTGCAGGAAGAGAGTCAAAGTGGAGACAAAACCTGTATTTACAGAAAACAGGTTTACAATCAGGGAATGCTGGGAGGGGTGTCTGACTCCCAGGATGGAACAGTGAAAGGAGAGATGGGAAGCAGCTGTGCGGTACAGCAGAGCAGAAGGGTGGAAGGACTGGCCACAGGACAGGAGAGAGGACAACACACACACACAGGAGGGCTACAGCATGTAGACTCAGACACGTACAACCCAACAAGGCTCCCCCTACACACATACCTCGGTGGTACACATGTGCGCACATACAGTAAGAGGCTGCCCAGAGGTTTCCCCCCCATACACACGTGCCCTGCAGGCTGCGTGTCTGCCCAGTGACGGTGGCCCCTGGAGAAGCCACAGGTGCAGTCCCACCACTGTCTTTCTGGGCTTCAAAGCTGTGCATCAAGTGAGCAACTGTGCAGTTAGACAGCCAGGGCAGCCTGCTGGGAATTCTGTGCAGGCCCCACAGCTGACAGCCAGCTTGGAGGTGTGGGTGTGAGGTCCCCCCAATGGGCAGACTGGACTTGAGGCCTCCATCTCTGCCCAGATCTGCCCGCCACTCCTCCCACAGCCACAGACCTGGAAGGATGCTGGGCCCATGTGAAGTCTCAGGAGGAGGATGAAGCCACAGCACACACTGGAGAAGACACCTTCTCACTGCTCTGGCCCGGCTGGGGCTAGCAGGAGCAGCAGCCAAGGCCGGGTTCTATGCAGGGAGGGTCTGTGGTCTGGCCTGCATCTTCTCTCTACCCCTGCCCCGCAGGCTGAGTGCTCTCTGTGTACTCTCTTCTCCACCAATTTCCTGGGCAGGGCCTGGAGGGGCAGAACCAAGCTGAACAACCAGAGCGGCTAATCATTTTGGGCCGAACAGTGATGGGATTCAAGTCAGTGGCAAATTGATTAGGGAGCGCTAACGGTGCCCAGATGGGTGTGGGACCTGAAGATGGCGACTAGGCCACCAGGGAACCCTCACCAGACAGATCCTGGGATGGGGCAGAAGAGAGGCTGGAAGGGAAGGGGAAGGGCCAGGGGTGGGGCAACTGACAAGCCAGAGAGGCTGAGGTCAGCCCACCCCTCCGTCCACAGCCAGCACTTCCCACCCCAGCTTCCCCTGGAGGCCGAGGTGGAGTGGGGAACTAACTCACTGGGACTCATAAAACCCTGCCTAGATTTTAGAAAGGTCTTTGCTTCCAGCCAACAATCTCCACTTGCACTTCAGTGGTTATACGTTCTTCAAATCTCATCAACACGTCTTCACATCTTTTTGCCAACACTGGGCCCTGGCTCTCATGTCACACGAACACAGGGAATTTAGAGCATTTCCTTTGGCACCTAAGTGAGTACCTTATTAGCTTGCTGTTTTAACTTCCTATTTTGAAATCATTTTAGGTTTACATAAGAGTTGCAAAGATATTGCAGAGAGTTTCTGGTCATCCCAGCCCCAGCCGAGCATCACGTTCACATCTTACGTAACCACGGTGAAGTCAGCACTGCGCCTTAGTTAACTGAACCTCAGGCTTCTATCAGGATTCCTCTGCTTCCCCCACTAACGTGCCCCCTTACTACTGTTACGTTAACTCAATAAGCATGCCCAAGGAACTGGCTCTCTTTAAGACCCAGTACTTCCTGCAACCTTAAAACGACATGACATCCGCTTTCTGCTGCTAAGATCTGGTCTTGGGGGTGGCACAGCGAGTTTAGCTACCACCTGCAATGCAAGCAATTCCACGTGAGGGTTGGTTTGAGTCCTGGCTGCTTCACTTCCAGCAGGGCTCCCTGGTAATACACCTGGGAAGACGTACCCTGCTGCCTGTCCTGGGCTCCTGGCTTCAGCCAAGTGCCGTCCTGGCTGCTACAGCCATTTTGGGAGTCAACCATCAGACGGAGGATTTCTCTCTATCTTTGTAACTCTGCCTTCCATCACGGAGGAACTCAGCTCACCAAGGTCCACACCTTGACGCACAGAACAACGCAGTGGTAAGGCGTGCAAGAAGCCCAGGCCTGTGTCAAGCCCATCCGCTTCCAAAGCTGTGTGCAGTGGCAAGCCAGGCTAAGTGCCTCCCAGGACAAGCACAGCAAACACAGTCTGCCTGTTACCATAATTACATCTCAGAAAGTGCAAAGCACTCATTTTCCTTCACACCTATAATGTTGTGAGGACACAGTATGCAATTACAGACCAGAAATACACAGCCTAGGTGGCATAAATACATACATCTAAGCAGGCCTAGGTGAGCCACATCCGCTTCCACGGCGTGACCCATCCAGTCAGCTCAGACTCCACTCTGCCCCTACCACCCAGCCATGCCCGTTCACCCTCTGGGCGGCCGGCTGCACAACAGCCTCAATGACTTTGGGAATGAATTCCCCTGAAGAGACAGTTTTCTGAGACAGATCCCTAATTTAGAAGCTGCGTGAAGGAAGCACAGGTAAGAACTTTGGCGCAGTTGCTGTGGCTGTGGCTGCTGCTCCCAATGAGACTTCTTGTCTGATAAAGATCCCCCAGTCCCTTTCTTATTGGAAAGTCAACCTCCTTGGCCATAAGCTATCATCTGAGACAAGCTAGCGGAACACTGAACGGCAACAAACGTGAGCTGCAGTGCTCCTCGCAGAGATGATCTGATTCTCGAAGATTCTCTCAGGTGAGGCAGGTTAGGGTGCGGGGAGAAGCTGGGTGGGGCCCAGTGCCGAGGTTAGGTGTGGCAAACCCCCTTGGCCATCCCAGCTCTTATTCCTGCTGCCCTGGTCATTCAGGCTGACGGGCAGCATGTCAGCCAAGGTGGACCTGTTCTAACATCAGTCCAAAGGAGCACAGGCCAGAATGCCGATCTGCCAGAAGCCGGGCAAGTGGAGCCTTATTGAAACGGGACACCGAGTGTCACAAAGCCAGGCAGAAGCACTGCTTAAATCAACTGCAGCTTCCTTGATCTATAACATGTGGACGATCAGAGCTGCATCCATGGGCCCTTCTCTTCTCGCTCCCAACTCTTGCAGTCATTGTATACAAGGGCACATGACACATCCACCCTTTCAGTTGTCACATGCTCCCCTTAATGAAGTGGCCTCATTTCCAAGCAGTGCTTGGAAGGCAGCTATGCTCACCACTATACCACCAACGCCCGCTCCAAGCAGTGCTTGAATTCAGTTAGGTAATGAAGCCACCAGACAAGGCCATATGCAAACATTCCTACTTCCTGTCTCTGAAAATCCAGATATGGAAATTGTGTGACACGGAGCAACGGGAAGAATACTTCTGGGACAATCCAGAGCCATAGGAGAAAGCAAACTCCAATTATCCAAATAGTTGCAAATAAAGTTCCATAGAAAAAAAATCAGCCATGTGCCCATCGGGGGCGAGGGACTCTTCTGAGTCTGGCTCTCCAGGGACAGAGCCTCAGTCTTCTCAGGGCTTCAAGTGACAGAGGATCCCAGGTAAGATTTCAGTGGGTGGGAACCAAAGGCAGCCAGGACAACCAGAGTCAGGGCTGGCCACTGCAGAGTGGGGTGGGGGCTTCAGAGCATGAAGGTGGCCGTGCTCTTCATCACAGTCCCCTGTGCCTCAGTTTCTCCCTCTCCTTCCTCTTCCGCTGAACGTGGTGAGAAAGACTCCTATCCTGTGCTCATCTCATACGTCACCATCAGCAGAGTGAAACACAAGCATGCAAGAGAACTGGGACCTACACATGAGACTGGGGTCAAGTCACTACCTGTGGTGCCAGCATCCTATAGACACTGGTCTATGTCCCCACTGCTCCACTTCAGAGCCAGCTCCCTGCTAATGTGCCTGGGAAAGCAGCAGAAAATGGCTGAGTGCCTGGGACACTGACATCCGAGTGGGAGCCCCAGGTAGAATTCCTGGCTCCTGGCTTCAGCCTGGTGAAGTCTCAGCCATTGTGGCCATTTGGCAAATGAATCTGCAGAAGGAAGATCAATTCTGTCTCTCTTGTGGAAGGAAGGGAGGAAGGGAGGAAGAAGAAAGGAAGTTCTGCGTCCTGGCCTTATGACAACCTCTCTTTGTAAGGCTAAACAGAGAGGGAAAAGCCACCAAAGAAGCAGGAAGATACTACACATGAACACTGAATAGGAAAGGGGCAGTCACGAGCAGTGTCTGAGATGCCTTTACCACAGACTCAGGACCATTAATCCCGAGTCCAGACCCAAAGTGCTCTGAAAGCTGAAACTCTGATCACTGAGTTGACTAAGTGGAAAATTCCACACCAACTTCATACGACAGATCAGTCAGAGCACACGTGCACTAGAAACACTGCACTGAACCACCCTGAAGCTCTGACATAATGCGTGCACCAAGCACAGGTGAGTTTCACAGTTGAGAAGTGAGTTCCATCCCTAAGGTAGCTCATTCTGCGCAGGCAAGTAGGCCAGAATTCAGCCAAGTCCAAGCTCTGAGAAGCTCTGGTCTCCAGCATTTCAGACAAGGACCACAACCTGTACAAAGGAGGAAAGGGGCAAAGGGATTTTAGCTTGATGTTTCAGTTAATGCTCACAAACACTCTTGGCTGAAAAACTGAAACGAGTGGTGTTGAGAGCAGAGGTCAGGGAACTCCTGTAAAAGAACCGAGCAGTGAAGAGCAACAGCTTAGAGGACACAGGACATCTTTTGCAACAAGGTTCCTCAAAGCCGTAGTATTATGTAAACGGTATGTAACGAGTGGGAGAGCCAGGCCTGACCGTGGACTGCAAATTGGCCTCCTTTGTCTAGACGGGGGAAAGCTAGTGTGACTGACTGAAGTCTTAAATTCACTTATTGCAACTAACAGCAACAAACCTACTGCAAACACCTGTAGTGAAAGAGGCAAAGACACATTGAGAAATGTTCCCGGAAATCAGGGTTGGATAGCAAAACCAGAGGCTCCGCACGCACGCACACAGGACACTCCATGGAAAACAGCAGAGAGCAGGAACTGTGACTTTGATGGTGGTGATGATGATGCTGGTAACAATAAAACTCCTGTATTGAAAACTTGAGGCTGCAGATTGGAAATTACACATTTAAACGCAATGAAAATTAAGCCAATCCACATTCACATCCTGATAAACATTCTTGATACCCAGAGAAATATCTACAAACCATCACACAGAGAAAAAGCAAGATAACCAAGAAAGGAATGAAAATGCAGTTAGTCTCGGGCTTTGTTCCTATATTCACTGCTCAGACAAGGGAGTAATTTCAACAACTTCATGGAAGACATTCGGCCAAGTTGTCTTTATACATAAGGTCAATAGGATGAGATTCTACACATTCAAGGGCCTGAAAATTGCATTGTCAATGTCCCTTTCTGAAAAAAGGGGGCTTCCATGATGAACACTCAGCTGCCAAGACAAAAATAGAGGCTAAGAACCCACAGGTGGGGAATTTGCAATGGAACAGATCTCTGAACAGTGACAGCTGTTAGGATTGTCTAAATACCTAGCATAATTTCAATCACAGACTAGTAAGAAAATCAGAAGCAATGTTTGAAAGGGATGAGTGAACATGGAAATTATCATAACATTAAAATTATTAATGAGTCTCAAAACCAAGATCACATGAACAAACACTGGAAATTTAGAGAAGAGGAACATAAAATCAGACTGTTCAAATCTTACGGTCGATGCTTAGGGAATATGGGTTTAGACAAGCATTCAGAAACTCAAAGGTAACCGCTGTGAAGTTGAAACTCACTTCAGGAAGGGAGCAGAAAGAAGCCAGTCTCCGCCCATAAAGCAAAAACCAACAAGGGATACCAAGGAAACAGGAAAGAAAAGGTGTTAAAAAGAGAAGTCAAGAAAGCTTTAAGAACAGAAGACAAGGCTGGCGTTAAAGTCCCAAGTCCAGAGGTCATGAACGTCCAGTCACGTTGGGACAGAGGTCATGAACTGGGACAGAGGTCATGAACGTCCTATCACATTGGGATACAGCCACCGTGGAAAGTGAAGGAAAAGGCTCTGGCCTTCGACCCAGAGTGAAGACGTCCAGATGCCATTCTGCAGTGCCTGGACCTACATCCCCTCCCCTTCCGATCCCAGCTTCCTGTTCTTGACGATGTAACTGGGCTCAAGTGACTGGGTTCCTGCCGCCTGTGTAGGAAAGCTGGATTACACTCCCAGCTTCCAGCATCAGCTTGCTCCGCCTCCAGCCCTGTAAGCACTTGGGCATAAATCGGGACACAGGATCTCCGTGTTCCCTCTCCGAAGTGAGCGGAAAAATGGCATATGACAGATTTCAGTATATGTTTGGGGGAAAGACACGGGAATTCACTCAAATAGACCAGCAATGCTTCAAAGATGCCATGAGTACCAGTGACTTTTGCTTTCCTGTTTATTCTTTTTTTCTTATTTCTCACAAACAGTGCACACTGGGATAACAATGTATCAAGCATTCTGAAGGATAGCAATGGAAAGTTCGAGGGAATCCTGCAATCAGCCAGTTAGTTCTTCCCATGGCATAGGAAGGTGTGGAGAAGGACGGGGCAGAGTCATCTACTGCAGGTGCATTTGGGGAAGGGATGCAGATTTCCCACTCCTTGCTGCTTGCACCAAACTCTCAGACTCCCAGCATTCTCAAAACACACAAGAAGGAAATTCAACATCAAGTCCTTGTTACAGGCCATGAACAACGTGCCTGATCCTCACAGCAACCCAAGGATGTAGAATGTATTGGCCCATATCACAGATGGGGAAACTGAGGCCACAAAGAATGGGAGACTTGCCTACAGCCATGTGGCTGGGGAAAGAGGCCATCGGGATTTGAACCCAGACATTTTGTGGACGGCCTATCTGCTGAATCCCAACAAATGCTCCTCCCCCCTTTTTTTCCTCACTTTTGGAAAGCAAGCAAAGCTTCCCTGGACATTTTTCTTCCTTTTGGAAAGCAGGTAAAGCTTACCCCTTATTTTGAGTCTGTCCCTTCCCCACTCTGGGGCTGCCTTCTGTTGTTTTCAGCTGGACCATGGATACAAATGCCCCAGATCTGTAACAAAGACCCTGCAAGATGCAGCCCACGTATGCCTCTTAAAACCACCTGCTACACACCCTAGCCTCAGCAGACAAAGCCGAACTGAATTCATCACAGTTCAGCTTGCTTCTGTCTCCCTCCTTCACAACTGACCGCAGAGCCGAGTCCCAGCAACCTGTCCAATACATGTCAGAATCCTGAATGCTTCTCCCCACGGGCTGAGCGCCAGCCAAAGAACCTGCGCTGGCTGTCAGAAAAATGAATAAAATCGCTGTTTGCTGAAAAGGCAGGAGACAGGAGCGGGAGCTTACCTCTGCAGGGTGATGTCACTAGGACACAGTTTGCTGCGATAATACCAATTAACATTTCTCCCCATTTAATAGTTTCTAGTACAGTATAAAAATAGCAACCACGTGGTGCTGAGATGCAAAAAGTAACAATTGGAATGTGCTCAGAGAAAGTGCCGCCTTACCCCAACTCAAAAGGAAGGTAGGCTGGCAGGAAAACTAAAGGAGATGTAGCAGCGGACTGAGAAATTAAGGGCATCTCGCCACCTGGCTCCCCTTCTGCACTGAGTCCCAGGCATGCCAGGAACGACCCTTGCGCTATACTGAGAGGGCAGAAGGTTCCAAAGATTAGATCGTGTAATTCCCACCATGGCACCAGGTCCACGGCCTTGCTGGAATCAGGTGACCTCTGTGAGCTGCCATGTGTCTGTGAAGCATCTTACATCACAGGAAGACATGTCATTTAATGTGGCTACACACGAAAGGCCTTCTAAAACTGTAGCCCGTGATTGTAAAGGGAGCCTGGGTCCCAGGACAGACACAGGTGGCATTTGCCAGTACAATCTCTACCACTACCAAAGTGAAAATTTTCCCAAGTTAACTCCCACCCTTGGTGGGATTAAAAGACCAGAAAACCCTCAGTGGCACAGGGAAGGCTTTCCCTGACACCATGCCTGACTGCACCAGGACCAGCTCCAGTCCTCAGGGACACTCTTCAGATGGAAACAGCTCGTGCTAGGCCACCAATGGCCGCACTGTGGCTCTGAGCTCTTCAGCTGGGAGAGAGGATGTCCAGCCCTGCTCAGTCAATAGGCTCCAGGCCAGCACAGGGAGAGGCGGGCTCAGTTCTGGATGCCCAGTGCCGTCCACTGCAGAGCTGCAAACTCAGCGCACGGGAAAGAGCTCTCTGTAGTTATCTACACACACAGGGCCCCACATCCCCAAACTTCACACCACCAACAGATGAGCAGGCCAGCAGAGAGCCAGTGAAGACTGCTTCAAGCCATCACATAACAGGGGGCTCCCAGTGGTGCTGCAAGGGATTCCTGGGCAGGGAGCGCTGGGGCAGACAGACAGGGGAGCTCTAAAGGCACTCCCAGTCCAGCTACCCCCTCAAGCTGGAATCACTTCTGTTGGGTTAGGGCTTGCCTCTCACGCAGGGTTTTAGATGAACAGAAGATTCTCTAAACAGCCTTGCTGTCCTGTCCTTGAAACTTGAAGACTAAAGGCTTGGGCTCATGCAATGAAGACCTTGGTCCTTGGGCTGCAATGATGTTCCTTCTGAGCCTCCCCGCCCCAAACCACGGCTGTTCCATCAGAGTCAGAACACACCGTGCAGCTGGAGCACCACACAGAATTCCCCCGGGCATGTGACCCCTACACTTGAGTCCAAAGAATTTCTGCTTTCTAGCCTGGGTCCTTCTTCCCCCTCTGTGGGCTGTGGTTCCAGAACCAGGGAAACCAGAAGGGTCCGCTCAGACCCCGTGAGGCTGAACGAGCAAAGAGCTATGGCAAACTTGGAAGGAGGAGAGCAGGAAGCATAGTGAGCAGAAAGGAGATAACTCCCCAGGGGACAAACCCAACCACACACTTCTGGGAAAGAGTCGAAAGGAGGCCAGGGAGATGGAGAAGCCGGCATGGAGCCCGAATGCACAGCCTTACAGGAACTCGGACGCACACTGGTAGAAACATGGGCCACAGGGCCTGAGCTCAGCTCCCCTGGGGGAACACCAGGAGGCCTGGTCAGGGAAGGGCATGTGGGCTCCCAGTGCTGGGCTGCACCAGGTGCTGGAACAAAGAATGCGTGAAGCAAAGGTAGCTTACACACTGCTGGAGGCTGAGGTCTCAGATAGGCAACACAGGTGCGACCCTCAGCTCAGCCTGAGCCAGCAGACCTGAGGTTTGCCTTATTCTCCCAGCACTGATTCAGACATCTGCAACCAAGATGACCCACCACGCAAGAGCACAGGGTTCTCTTTGTTGTTCCTCTGCAAGAGACTGTAGCCAGACCTTGGCCTTGCTACTCTGCTGCCTCAGACAACTGGCCCACTCAGCAGCTGCGTTCCCCAAGGGCGTCCTGGGAGGCTCACTCCCCAAGTACACGTTCTGGTCTTCCATATGCAGTGAAGAAACTAACACAGAGAGAAGGCTACCAACCCACCAGCTGAGACGACAAATGAAAGGACAGTGAAGCCAGGGACCCAGACTCACATGCTATTGTCACAACGGTGCAGGGATGGCAGGGGCAGAAGCTGTTGCCACTGGCTTTGCTGATAGTGCCGGCCCAGTACGGTGATGCCCACAGGCTGTGGCAGCTTTAGGAGGCAGGTCTTACTGGGAGGTGGATGGGTCATTGGGGTATGGCCCTCAAAAGACACTGATGCAGCTCTTGTGGGATCCCTGTTGACCCTCCAAGAAGGTCATGATAACAGCGCCAGCTTGGCCCCCACCCCGCTCGCTGGTGGCCTGTCTCACTTTACGATCATCCTCTTACGTGAGCCCCCACCTTGACACCCTCTGCTGCGATGGGGTACAGAGCTGTGGGATGCATCAAGCTCTTTGACAAGCCATCGAGTCCCACCCGTGTTCTGTGATGTATCTAAGGAACACAGACTAACATACCTCCCGTCCATGGTTCTCTGCCTGCTGGGTCTCTGGCTTTCTTGGCGAGGGAGGGAGGCTGGTGAGTTCTCCTGCAGTTCTTCACTGCATTTCATGGCCAGATTCCTCCTGGTGTTCTGGACGCAAGAGGCCACCTGGGGTCATCCAGCTCCCAGGAGATCTGTCAGGGGAGGCCCTTTGGCCTGCATGAGCCCACCGGCTCCTGCCCGCTGCAGCAAACAGTAGTGTCCCACAAGCCTTCCTAATGTAGGAAGATGTGAAAAATACTACAAGAGGACTTGATGTGTCTGAAAAAGAAGCACATTTCTAAATGCCAAATCAACACAGATGCTTCCAAAAGGTAGAACCTACAGAAGAGCGGTCCGCTCAGCACTGCTGCAGGTGACGCCGAGGGATGCTGAATAAAAGCTGCACATAAGGCCAGCTTTGTGTCCCAGCACACAAGGGGCACTCCCGCGTCAGCTCCAGTCATATCGGAGAACATCAATGCCCCACAACTAGGGTTGCACGTCTGCTCAGCTCCCTCCTGAGAAGTGCCAACAGAGTGCCATGAGGGGATGTCAGGGAAATCAAAAGGGATGGAGAATCCACCTGACCACCAAAATAAAGTCCTTCTGGAAAAACAGCACATGCATTATTGTGGACAAAGGTGAGAAAGTCCTACAGGCAACATAGAGCAGAACCGAGAGCATCTCTATAGGAAAGAAAGATTTCAGGAAAAGCTGCTGCAAGGAGGAACAGCCAGATGCAGGCAGGCATGGGGCCAGCAGCAGGCCTGAGAGCAGGAGGAAGAACCAGGCCCTTACAGCGATCAGGCTCCCAGTGCAGGCCCAGGGAGACACACACACCTCCTGCAGCAGAGGGCATGTAGCAAAAACACAAAATTAATTTGGATTGGGGGCCATTTATCCTGTAGAGGCAAAATGAGATTCCCCCTTGCTCTACTAATTAAAAGTTAGCTCATCAATGACCTTGTCTGCAGGCTTCAGCAAGTGCTAGGAAGGAGCCCTGGCTACTGCAAGCTCAGTGTCCTGTCTGTCCCTCCCTCACCTGGGCTATCACCCCGATGACAGCACCGCACCGACAGTAGGAGCCCAGGGAGCAGCCGAGCCCAGCTGAACCCCACATTCTTGTTTTTCCGGATACCCCCTAAGTCCTTCCAAAGAGGCTTTGGCAAGGTGTGTGCATGAGCATGCACACACAGTCTTAAATCCCACCTGGACCGGCCAGTGCATCCACCAGAGCACCTGCTGTCCCCCTGGAGAAGCCCAGACTCTGGGGACATTCCACCCCCAGCTTTTCTATACTGCCTGGCTTGTGTGGCTGTGTACCTCCCGGGAACACTTCCCAGAAGCTTGTTAAACACAGAAAACCACACAGCCTTTCACTGTTTTCTTAGTTTCCACTGAATTTTTCCTCTTGGTGTCCCAGAGGACACTTCCTAGAGGTGAGGTCCAGGAGTTGCTTCTTGTTCAGAAAACAGATGGAGGGCACACACTCTCGCCTGTCCTCCTGGCCCCCAATGTGTGCAATGTGGAGATGTCTCAGCTTTCAGTTGAGATGCTCTACCCAACATCCGGGTCTTACCCTCGAGGGGGCAGGAGTGCAGGAAGCCACAGACTCAGGCCCAAACAGACGCTTGTCCTGAGGACTGCTGGGGGGCCTAGAGGCAGCCTTGGAGGCCCTCGGCCACGGACATCTGGTGACCTCCTGCCTCCTTCGTGCTAAGGAAGGTGGCTGTGACCCACAGTCATGCTCCTGTTCCACGGCCGCTCCCCAAAGCTTGTTGTCGGGCCACATGTCCTCACCCCTTAGAGGCAGAGAGCCCCAAGAAAGGGACAATGACAGACAGAAACGGACTTTCCCAGAACCTACCCAGGACCCCACGGGCCCTTCTCACCAAGCCCTGCCCCAGCCCCTGCTTCTGGACAAAAGCAAAGGTTGAGAAATGGGCAGATTACCCTTTAGCCTGTCCTCAGCCCCTGTCCCTCAAGAACAGAGATTAAATCATCACTAAGCTAATTATGGGAATCACACTTAGGCCAACAGCTGGGAGGCGAGGTCAGACTCAAGAGGCATTAGAATTAAAGACGGATGTGAGGGAGCACTTTAAAAATATTCATCCCCCCACCTGGAAGAAGAAAGAACCCACTGTACTAGTCAAGGTGCTGTCCATCCGGGACAACAGAGCATTTGACAGCCAAATAGCTCTACTCCGTCATCATCTCTGAGCCAAAGTGGATGCTGCAACTTTTCCAGAGAGAACAGGAGGGAAGGCAGAGGCTGTGGTGCACTCAGGGGAGGTCTGCTGGCCCATGAGCCAGCATGCATGCAGTGCCCTGGGTGACGCATGGCTGCTGCAGAACCTGATGAGGTCGGCGAGCTGAGGTCCCATCACAGCTGTGCAATGGGGCTCCCGTGGCCATGGCATGCCTGCACCCGCAGTGAAACTGCAGAATGCATGGTTAGCAAAGTAGGTTCAGAAGAAAGTAGGCGACTCTTTGGAAGTTAATCTGTAGAAAATTAATTTGAAGGCTTTCTTTAATTGTAGGTAAAAAGAAATGATTCACTCTATCTGGATAATTTAATTATCCGAAGAGCCATCTCTGGGTACAATCTAATCATGGTTTTGAGAAATGTACCCTCCCTTTCAAAGAAAGCTAAATTCAGTGAGACACAGACACTCCACACCTGACTAACAGAGGAGGACAAACAATTCTGGCTCCAGTGTTAGGAGAAAAAACATCACAGGAAAACAAGCTCAGAGAAGGTTTCTTTCTTTCTTTCTTTCTTTCTTTCTTTCTTTCTTTCTTTCTTTCTTTCTTTCTTTTTCTTTCTTTCTTTCTTTCTTTCTTTCTTTCTTTCTTTCTTTCTTTCTTTCTTTCCTTTCTTTCCTTCCTTCCTTCCTTCCTTCCTTCCTTCCTTCTTTCTTTCCTTCCTTCCTTCCTTCTTTCCTTCCTTCCTTCCTTCCTTCTTTCCTTCCTTCCTTCCTTCCTTCTTTCCTTCCTTCCTTCCTTCCTTCTTTCCTTCCTTCCTTCCTTCCTTCTTTCCTTCCTTCCTTCCTTCCTTCTTTCCTTCCTTCCTTCCTTCCTTCTTTCCTTCCTTCCTTCCTTCCTTCTTTCCTTCCTTCCTTCCTTCCTTCTTTCCTTCCTTCCTTCCTTCTTTCCTTCCTTCCTTCCTTCTTTCCTTCCTTCCTTCCTTCTTTCCTTCCTTCCTTCCTTCTTTCCTTCCTTCCTTCCTTCTTTCCTTCCTTCCTTCCTTCTTTCCTTCCTTCCTTCTTTCCTTCCTTCCTTCTTTCCTTCCTTCCTTCTTTCCTTCCTTCCTTCTTTCCTTCCTTCCTTCTTTCCTTCCTTCCTTCTTTCCTTCCTTCCTTCTTTCCTTCCTTCCTTCCTTCTTTCCTTCCTTCCTTCCTTCTTTCCTTCCTTCCTTCCTTCTTTCCTTCCTTCCTTCTTTCCTTCCTTCCTTCTTTCCTTCCTTCCTTCTTTCCTTCCTTCCTTCTTTCCTTCCTTCCTTCTTTCCTTCCTTCCTTCTTTCCTTCCTTCCTTCTTTCCTTCCTTCCTTCTTTCCTTCCTTCCTTCTTTCCTTCCTTCCTTCTTTCCTTCCTTCCTTCTTTCCTTCCTTCCTTCTTTCCTTCCTTCCTTCTTTCCTTCCTTCCTTCTTTCCTTCCTTCCTTCTTTCCTTCCTTCCTTCTTTCCTTCCTTCCTTCTTTCCTTCCTTCCTTCTTTCCTTCCTTCCTTCTTTCCTTCCTTCCTTCTTTCCTTCCTTCCTTCTTTCCTTCCTTCCTTCTTTCCTTCCTTCTTTCCTTCTTTCCTTCTTTCCTTCTTTCCTTCTTTCTCTCTCTCTCTCAATCTCTCTCTCTCTCTCTTTCATCTCCCACACTGTCGGGGACTCATGACATAAAGCCAGCCACAGCATCTGTGTGGGGCACACTCGCTCTCATATTGACCAAGAGGGGAGATACATCCATCACCTTACAAATGACCACAAGATCCTTCCTGAATGAGTGCAGGTGTTCACAGTAACAACACCGATGGTAAAACCAAGTGCCAAAACACGGGAAGATGTTCTCTGCCCTTGCCTCCCACATGCACACACCTTGCTGAGCTGAAGGTGGACCTCCCATGTCCTTCAAGTGGGCTGGGCCAATGAAAGGGGAATGATAGTAGCACGCAGCACCTTCCAGTCATCATGTCTCCAGTCATGAGATCCGCATGAGCCAGAGCAGGGCTGCTCCCCAGTCTCCTCTGTCCCAGCTAAATGACGTGAGGCGAGCTGCTGCCAACCCAACTCTACACAAGGCTAAGTTTCAAAGAATCTCCATAGTTTAAGCTACTTAAATCTGGATGTCTTTTGTTATCACAATATAACTTAACTACTGCTCGCTCGCTCTCTCACACACGCGCATACTGTAAGATCCATAACATCAATGGCCAACCTTCAAACACATTTTCTAATCATCACTTCACTCAGTACCTGCAGGGCAGCACGGTGAGGCACCTGCAGTCTGATGAAGGGTTTAGACACACACTAAGGAAGCAGGGTCAGCTGGTCTGATGAGCTGTGCTTTCTGTATGAAGAAAACGAACACATTCCTTTTAGCAACGAAGCTCAGCTGCAAATGGCGGAACCTTCTATTGTCCATAATTTTGGGGTAATCAAAAACATAATAAAAGCCCAAACTGACAAAATGGATATAAGATGAGGTGATCATGTTCAGGAAAGAATTCTTCACTTTAGAGTTCACTGGCTTCCTTTTATGAACCATACCCAAAAGCCACTGGAAAACTGGGAGGACCAAGCAATAGCTGGGACACAAACATAACAAAAGCAAGCAAAGGGTTAGGAGGGAAGAAGACACTTAGATCAAGCGGCTTACAGACATGGGCAGGGAAGGGCCTCCAAAGGGCCTTGGTTGCACACACTGTTATCAGGCCAGAGCCAGGGACAGCTTGCCCAGTGGTGCCCAGGAACAGACCAAACAGAAGCAGCATCTTCCCGGTGGGTAAGAATGGAGCTCCACAATAGGCCAGTGCCCCAGGTTGAAGGGAGGGTGGCAGGGCTGTGGGATGGGGCACAGCTCCTCTTCAAGAAACTTTCCTGTTTGCTATAAACCCGCAGGGGGCAGGGGCAGCAATGTGACAGCCTCATCCCGTACAGTTCTCACTAGCCAGGCAGACTCAAGGCTCTGGCAGGGGCTGCTCTGCAAGGCCTGGGTCCCCAGGACAACACGGGCAGTAAGTGTCTGGATGGGGCATCTGTGCTTCAGTTTTTTTAACCAAGAGGGTTATAGCTGCTCTAGGATGATCCTGCCAGACTTTCCGAGGAAGACTAAAAGCGGGCACTCCAGAAACAAGCTGAGTTCAATGGGCCAAGCACTGACTCAGCCCCCGAGCCAGGGCAGGGCCACAGGAAATGGAAGGAAGGTTCTGGCCAGCAGGCACACCTGCCAGGCACAGGGGTGTCTGGTGGCCACCCACAGCCCAGGCCTCCGGCCTCAGTGACAGCCCATGACAGTACTGACTGGTCAGAAGGCAGCCTCAAGATTAGACTCTGAGATCTCAGGAGTCACTCCATCTCTTTCTGCAATACTTGCCCAAAAGGATGTGGTGAGGTCATGTATGGCAATTGGCGCAGGTGATGTGTGAAATGCCTTGAACACTTGGCACCGGACGTACCCAAAGCGCATCGGTTCCTTCCCCACCTCTGTTCTGTCAGCTCCAGTCACTGGGAATAAGACTCCTTCCTAAGGCGCCAGGACACTCCCCTGAGGCCCAACAGTCACTGTCCAGAGCTCCAGAACCCTCACCGACCAGCATCCAGGATGAGCTGAGCAGTAGATCACCTGCCCAGGGTCCAGGGGTCCCCCATGCTCTGCTTCTCCTTCGCCCAGTCACCCCTTATTTCTCTTTCTGAAATGGCCCTCAGAAAGCCAGTGTACAGGGCAGAACTCAGCCCACTAAGAAAGGCTATGCCTTTTTTCTACCACCCAAAGTCAAATTTTGCCAAGTCTGCAAGTATTGGTTCTGGTCCCCTCAACAGTCCAGACAGCCCTGAAATGACCCTCAATGACCTCACTCCCCGTGGGCTCCCTCATGCTGCAGTGGGAGCTGCAGTGTGGCTGGCTCTTAGGAGACAGGAGATAGCTGCAGTCACAGGAAGTCATCCTGCAGTTAGAAGGATGGCTTTCCACCTTGTTCAGCCTCTTCTGTGCACTCTCTCTCCCTCTCCCCTCAACCCAACCTGTCACATTGGACTGTTGTGTAAGTAGCTGTCATGGAGGGCCCCATTGGCAGGGAACTGAGAGGCCGAGTGAGGACCAGAGATTTGCTGCCAGCCCCATAGTGACACAGGAAGTAGACCCTCCACCACTCCAGTCTTGACACTGGGGCTACCTGCCGCCCTGCCTAATGCCTTGATCACAGCCTGTGAGTGACCTTAAGCCACAGGACCCAACTGAGCCATGCTCAGATGCCTGGCCCACATGCCAACTTCCATGCTTCAGGCCAATATGCTACACAACCATGGGAACTAACACACCCATGCCCCCAGGATGGAATGTGAATGTGGGAGATCTGAGAGAGCTCTAACATGGGGGGAAAAACCATGATACCACTGAGAAGCAGGCTCAGAGCTCAGTGTCTGCATCCATAAACTCCCTAAGAAGTGAGGACCCTGAGCAGACTCCAAAGACAGAATCAGCTGGTGGGCTGTGACTGTCCCTTGGACACCGCCACCCAGCAAAGTGGCAGAGGAGGCCAGAGGTTGCGCACCTGCTGAGATCTTCCATGGGACTGACATCAAGAACCTGTTCTTTCCAGTGGAGTCAGCAGGTACCACCCAGCGGACAGTGACACTAACAGCTGGGGCCGTGGGCTCCTCCTGCCTTCTGCCTCCTCCCTCTCCCTGGGCACGCCATGCCTCTCCTCCTTCCCCATCTTTGCCGTCTTGCTTACATGGCCAGACTCCGGATCCACTGCTAGTTTTCATTTTAATGACATGTTCTTGTAAAGCACAATATTTTACTTCAACTGCATGTGTCAGTGGATAAATTCCTGCAGCGTGTCTGACATTTGCAGATCAGCTGACTGAATACACACTATGATTTTGGGTGTTTCTCCTGCACTTTCTTCAATTTTAATGCCTTTGCATTTTAATTTGTGATCAGGATTGCTCCATATAAATGTAGACACAAATACACCCATACAATTCAAAAACAGCACGTGTATTCATAAATCTTGAATTGGCAAAGTTCATTTACAATGATCTCCTTAAATCATGTGCACTCGCACATGAGTGAGAAATGAGAAATGAGAAATTCCTATTTGGAAATGACAATGACAAGTGTTGTTTGTGGGAGATTTCCCAATGTGCTGCTAGAAGTGCACATTAATGACCAGCTGTTTGTGACATGCTGCCCATGGATAAAGCCTCTTGAATCTGTCCAGGTAGCTCCGAGCGAAGGTGGGAGGGCACAAAGGCACGGCAGGGAGAGAGAAAGGCTAGGGGAACACTTATGGTACAAGCATGGGGGAGAGATTGACAGCATTCAAGAATACAGAATTATATGTCTGGGAGGATAACGACCAGTTTCACTGCTCTCTTATCTACTGGGTAGAAAATGAAGACAAGCTTAAAGCAGCAGAACAGACTAAGATGCAACGTGGAAGGACCATGAGACGTGGGCGGCCTTGACATGTGCAGAAATCCATCCGCAGGGCCAGCTTTGGGCTGCCAGTGCAAAGGTCATTGCTGCCTCTGGCTAGGGGACCTTGGTTAGGGGCGAGTGCCCCAGCCATGTATCTGCGGGCCCCTTTGCCTGCAGCGCCTGCAACCTCTGCTTCCCCTCCCGTAACCCACGGGATTAAGATCTCATACACATTTCATAGCTAAACAAGCAGAGCTGCAGTGAAAACAAACAAAATGCCTGCTGATCAGACGGTCAGCTCCTATTCACCTACAGGTCCTTGGATCTGACAAGTAGACATTGTAGCAGAGCTCAGAGACATCTGCCCTCTGCCCTAACCCCAGGTTCCCAGTCGGTGTGAAGGAAGGTCCTCTGTGGTACCCAGTCTGACCTCCTGATGCCCCCACCCCACTGCCTGGCTCTTGCCACCTGGAGAGCTTTATGCGCCACGAATTGCTTCAGTTAAATTGCAGGTAAATGTCCGTAAGAGCTTTTTAAGTCACCATATACCCTTAGGAAGTGGGAAAGTAGGGGCTAGAATCTCTGATATCACTCAGTGACTCGAAAGTTGTACATGCACACACTCACACACACACCCACTCACACTCACACGATGATAACATTAACCTGCAGGGCAATTCCTGGTTAGGAATATTTGTGTGTTACACCGACACTCATCCACAAAGGCCAGTGTGGCCCATTCTGTGACACACACACATAGTCTACTACAGATTAAGCTAGGCCAGCGGAGTCCTGCTCCACCAACAAGGCACTCTGAGCAACTCAGCGCCAACACCCAGGTAACATGCAACTGCCAAACGCAAGGACTGCACCTCAGCTAGCAGTGTGTGATGTTTTTCTTTGTTTGCCCCACGCAGGAGACTCACCTGCTAGCATGAGGCAGTAATTCGCTGCTGAACAGCAGGCATAAACTATGATCAGTTCACGAAAGGGAAGCACGAGGCAGAGAAAATACAGCTCAGCAAAGCCGCACGGACCTGGTTATCTCAACCAAAGTCAACCTCACACAGGCACCTGCAGTCGGGCACAAAGGAGTCCGCCTGCAGATTGTTACCTGCAACCAAAACTAGGATGTTAACACTCAGCTTACTTAAGTTCCTAGTCACGTTCTGATAATGGCAGCATTTACACACCACGTTTTTGTTTTTGTTTCAACAGCGCACACCTATGACACTCACCATGGGAGAAGGATGCACACACACACACACACACACACACACACCCAGAAAGCAGAAAAAGACAGCCAAATTGGTACTCTGCTCCCCTCCCTTCCCCTGCCTCATGCGATACGTGCACAGGTAAGGTTGCACATGACCGGGCTCCTGCCAATATTTTCGAGGGCCTACAGTCAGTCAGGCTCCTGGGCCTCCAATGTGGAACCAACTTCACTCTCAGCAAATCCGCCAGCCCCCTCCCTCCCACGCTGCCCACGTGGCACCTCTTGTCACACTGCAAAGAGCTCTGAAAGACCCTTGATACACACAGGAGATTATTACAGGGCTCAGAGAAGCCAACTCTGTAATTACAGCTACCGTATGATTTCCATTATTCCCATACCCAGGTCCTCAGTCGCTCATAAAACTTCTAGGGAAAAAAACTTTCTTATAGCCCCAAAGCCCAGCATGGCTGAGCCTACCCAACAGGTGGCCTTGAGTCCACTAACATCTGGGCACAGAAAGTCACTTATCACGAGAAATGGGACTGATGCTTGGTCAGCAAGGGTTAGTGGTGGAGATTCTATTGTTCAAAGAAGAAATAAATCAGCAGACTTCTGCTCCATATTATATCTGAAAACCAATCTGTGGCCAAACCTTCCTTTCCCAACCCCACAGCAGCCCAGGTGACAAAGTAGGAGCCCGCACAGCAGAAAGTCAGGCAGCCTGCAGGATCCCATAGTGGTCCTGCCTAACTAGCCCCCCTAGGTGCTCCAGAGCTACAACTCAGCTGAGCCAGCCTGCCACTTACCTGCCACAGGTGAAGTGGGGAACAGCCCATGGCTGAAAAGGCATTTGCCCTCCTGCTTGGTCAGGCATGGCTCTGCCTCCTGCCTCTGCCACAGATGCTGTGTGGTCAGGCATGGCTCTGCCTCCCGCCTCTGCCACGGATGCTACATGGCCGGGAGCAGCTCTGCCACAGATCCGGCGTGGTCAGGCATGGCTCTGCCTCCCGCCTCTGCCACGGATGCTGGTTCCAAGCTTTTGCTCCAAACATTCCTAGGGGCATCCTCATCCCACACTCACATGATGGGTGACCTTGGTCTTCTCGCCAGGCTTGCACAGCCACGATGGTGCAAGCCACCACTGGCCTCTGTGCACCTTGCACAGTGGCACACACGCACTCGTCGACGGTCTCAACGTTACAGGGCAGCTGTAGCCAGGAGACGGGCCCGTTTTTCTCCCTACAGAGAGAAACGACTGCCTGCTCTGCTCTGTGCACTGAACTTGCAATGTTCACTTCATGGACGCCAAACTCCAAGAAGCTCAAACAATGACAAAAACAAATCCTCCTCCATGGTCTACTATGGTTTGCTGGCAAGTAAGTGACCTTCTGGCAACCAGTTGGAAACTGAGCAGGGAAGGATCTTTTAGGACAGGTATATGATACCCATTACTGTTCCTCGCTATGCCTCCCTGGGTGCTGAGGCTCTGCTCCCGAGAGCACAGAGTTAAAGAACCCCCAGACTGCCTGTCTGTTTACTCTCAATCACTGTTACTGCACACAGCCACAGCCTAAGCAGCCAACAGACCTTGCATAGTAGGAGTCACCCACGGTAACATGTGTTTGAATAACAATCCACTTCTTCTGCAAAGAGAACTTATTAGATTGAAGGCAAGAACTGAGCCATCAGAGTGACCAGCAGAAATGTCCACAGGGCTTGCCTGCCCCAAACGCTTGCACTTCTGTCTCCTCACTCAGTACTCAGACGTCCTAGACAATTTCAGCAGGTTCGGCTATCCGATTTCCATCAAAAGCTGGAAGCCACAGACCAAGGGAGAGGTGTTGAAGTCGAGCACCATTCCTGACAAAAACCTGAAGTGACAAGTGACGACAGGCCCGAGAGAAAGCTGTGACAATCGAACATGGTGGGGGGAGCTGTGTGGCGCACACATGCCCCCTTGAAGTAGGTTCTGTATGACTCCCAGAAACTCAGTCACAAGGAGGCCAAGACAGCAAACAAGGACCCAATTCTAAGATATTCTTCACAAACCGGTGGCAGCTGGGAAATACAATTCTTGAAGATGTTTGCGGCTGAACTACATTTCAGTTGTGATGTTGCGGGTGCATGGCTGCTCCTTCCAGGGCAAGGTTCCATGTGTGTTGCCCAGCTCATACCCTCACCCGGCAGGCCACAGCGTCCCAGGGGTGCACTGCCTTCCAGGAGCAGCTCAGCCTCCTGCCTCTGCCACGCTTCCCCACACTCTCGCCTTGCACACACTCACCCTGCAGGCCCACAATCTGACCTAAGAGGCAAGTCCCAGTGATGGATGGTGGGTAAAGCCCAACGGTCTACACCTTGCACAACACATTTCCACTTGCCTAGAAATACAGAAAAGAGGAAAGCAGGGATCGCGGCTCAGTTTCCACTATCTAGCACCTCCTTACTCAGCTCAAATCACACAAGCCGAGAGAATTCCAAGGAAAGGCTCAACAACACGAGCCATAGATACACACAGAGGCACCAGTTTTTCCTGGCAGAAACACAAGCATAATTGCTGTGCCACAGGAAACAGACTTTCCTTCCTCCAAACTCACTTTCTAGAGGGAACCCAGGTAGGCGACGCCCCTCTATGTACAAGTTCTCTCAACACCAGAGCAGCCAGCTCACTTGGTAACGAAGCAGCCAGGTCAGACCCCAGCATAACAACATTCTACCCACTTTCCTCCAGCATCGATGCTTCCTAGTTCCACAAGTGGACTCCGAGCCCCAAAAGCTCTGCACTTCCCTCATCTGTTCCCTAAGTGGGCTCCAGAGGGTGAAACAGCCAGAGAAACGAACACACACCTACCCCTGCCCGCCTCCCCCACCTGGACCCTGTGGACGCTGGCCCATCAGGCTTCAGCCAAGTGCAGCAGTATAACTTCCAAAGCAGTACGACACTTCTCGGGGCACACAGCACCCAGTCTGCTCCCACAACAGGCACGGCAGAGGCAGGACAGGGTGACGAGTGCAATCCCAACAGCAGGCCACCCTCACCTCAAAGCCATCAGAACAGCAAAGCATGAGACCAACCCACCCCATATCCCGAGTCTTGTGTTTCAGTCCTACCTTCTTCAGCTTGCCACTCTTGGTGCCCACGAAGGCCAGAGAATGATTCTTGTAGACGTAAGCGATGACGGAGGTCATGCGGTCCCTGTCCTCCGTGAAGACAGGGATGCCACGCACCATCTCTGACACTCCCAAGGGGGCATTCATATCCAGGCCACAGAAGTTATCGTCGATGGTTAGGAGCTGGAAGGACAAACGGAGGGAACGTGAGAAGCGAGCACTGGGGGAACTGGCCGGAACAGCAAGGCAGAAAACAAAAGCACCCTGTGGTGTAAAATCCCAGGCACCCTCGCAGGCACCTGCAGGACCACAGCCAAAGCCTCTCCACTCCTCCAGGCCTCTCAGGGTCCATCTGGGCACCTCGGACTGCACCAGCACCACCAACTGGAAGAGCACATGGGCTCCAGGCAGCTCTGCTCAGGCATACAAGGATGTTATTGCCACACCCACGTGCTCACTGTGGACCACGTGCAGGCTGGGACCTGAGAGTATGGGGAGCTGGGAGCATTGTTCTGGGGATAACACCATCAAGCATGAACAGTCATCGGGGAAAGGAACAACAGGCGACAACAAAGTTCGTGACCCAGTCCATGAGGTACCTGCAGGCTGGTGCCTCACAAGCCAATCTCAGGCTCTATGGAGGCAAAGTGGGTACCCTGGCCTTGTCATGCTCACCCCTCACACTTGTCAAAGTGTCTCATAGAGCCTAAGCTTCAGAGGATGCTTTACATAAAAGGGTGCCCCAAGTGGCTGATGATGAGGCAGGTCAATCCTCCACCTGCGAGGCCTGCACTCCACAAGGGAGTCAGATCAGGACTGCTCCTCTCTCAGCCCAGTACCCTGCTAAAGCTCCTGGGAAGGCAGCAGAAGATGGACCAAGTACCAGGCCCCTGCACTCACACAAAGGACTTGGATAAAGCTTCTGGCTCTTGGCTCCAGCCTAGCTCAATCTGACCATTGTAGTCACTTGGGAAATGAACCAGTGCATGGAAGAGCTCTCTTTTTTTCTCCTCAACTCTCTGAAGTAAGAGGAAGGAAGGAAGGAAGGAAGGAAGGAAGGAAGGAAGGAAGGAAGGAAGGAAGGAAAAAGAGCAAGGGACAAAGGAAGAAAAGGGTCCCTCAGATAAATTGTTTCTGGGTGTCATTCTAAGACCCTTTATCCAAGTACTAACATTGATCAGTTCGTGACAGTCTTCTTAAGAACAACGTTCAGCCTGATCTCAGCCTTTCCCAAACGTGTTATTTTGCACATCATCTTTGACCAGAACACCTGTTAGCATTGCTTAACGAGAGCATTCTCTTGTTGCCTATGGGCCCAGATTCCAGCTCTCAGCTCTGCCTCCACAGGAACAAGCTTGGGATTCAGGGCAAGTGCCCTGCAGTGCCCTTCACTGCCTCCACCCTTTGTTAAGGGCTCCAGCAGAGACCTCACGAGTGGCTGATGAGGCGCCCACAGGACCGAAACCAGCATCTGTGGCTGAACCTGACCCACTCCAAGGCACCGGGAACTCACAGTAGCAATTTCCCTATCATTTGGAAGAACTGTGCAGCCTCAGATGAGTAGCTGGGTCTTCCTGTACTTTCATTGTCTGCTTGGTAAAGATGGAGGAAGGCGTCCCTGCCTTTTGATGGGCTGCTATAAAGCTTGCAGAACTATTTGGGTTTTTCAGGAAAAGGAGTGAAATAAAATTCAAGGTGTCACTTTTCCAAAGGCTTCAACCCAGCCAAAACAAAAGGCTTCTGGAAGCCAGCAGGCAGGTTCTGGCCAACATGCTGTGTGTGAGTGGCTGATTCCTGGCTCTCCAAGGTTCCGGAGAGGGGATGGGGAGGAAGAAGAGTCCTCTACTCCTCCCAGAAGTGAGAGGAAGTGGGTGGGAAAGCACTGTAAGCCCTTTCCGGACATTCCCCTTCCTCCTATCATGATGGAGCAGTCGGCTGAAGAGTGGGAAGGGTGTGGGCAGGCTATGCAAATGGCAGACATGGGCTCCACGTCTTTGAGTCTCTAGCTTCCCGTGCATGGTCTGTCCAAAGCCCTGGGTTAAACCCCTCCTCTCCCTCCCTGAAAAGAACCCACAGGTGTCACATTTCCGAGGGACCTGCTGAGATCTAGGCTGGCATGGAGAGAGGCAGTAGAGGGCAGAGGAGCTGGACAGCAAGGTAGAAGGGACAGCCTGGGAGAAGCGAAGCCGATGGGTGGCCTTTCCTTGCCGCACGTAGCCACAGCAGCCTGGCCAGCAAGCCAAGGGCAGCCTGGGGCATGGGAGATTCTCACAGGTTTTGAATATTCTCACTTGTAGTTCTAGGAAGTCTCAGGCCTCATGACCTCTAGAACTGCAACAATTCTGGCAGAACACAAGCAAGTCAACAGCCATCACAAAAAACACATGTGATCAGCTATACTGGCGACACCTGCTTGACAGCAGGAAGTCAGGTGTTGCACAGCCCTTCCTCTATGGCACCTGGCCTGCCTGGTTCCCAACAGAAGGGATGGAGGACAGCCTGGCCTGGCAGCCTGGCAGCCTGGCCCCAGAGTTCCACCTGACCCCACTTGCAGTGGCTCCCAGTGGGGTCTCAACAGGAGGGGCTCAGTTACCTCACGTGTCTGCCCCAAGGGAATCAGCAACCTCAAATGAGGAAAGGATGAGTTGGGGCTCACAGGTAGCATTGAGGACAGCAGTGCCTCAGTTTCTCCCTCTGACAGGAGCCCCAGATGAGAAAGATGCCCTCGAGCCCTTGACGAAGAGCAGCCTGCGCCTGTCTCTAGATGGACACCAAGGCCCCCAGCTGCGGCAGGAGGAGGCCTTACCCTGTTTGCTCAAAGCTAGGCCCACGGCAGCATTGTCAGACTGCCATGGGGAAATCACAGGAGGGGTTGAAACAGCACCTCATTGCCTCCTGACGCACACAGCATTCTGCTGCCCCAGCTCAGTGAGAAAGGCAAGGCCAACAGGAGTGAAGGCACTGGGAGAACCAGGAAGGGCCCCCACCGTAAGTTGATGCTTTCAGCAGAAATCCTGCCCAGCCCACATGCAAGCCACCTGAGTTGCAGCTATGGGGTAATTACAGTGCCAGAGGGTGGGAGGGAGCACCTCCCAGCACCTGCAGATCAGCCAGGCAGAGGTGTAAGAGGTAGCTACCAAGCTGCCTGGCCCTGGAAGGGAAGGTTAATTGGTGGGAGACTTCAAGAGGTAAGGTTGGTGTGGATTCCTGAGCAGCCTGGGCAATGGGAGAGGAGAGCGTCTTCCCTGGCTCTGGCTGAGCCTCCCCCTGGGCCCCATTAACAGTGAAATTGGAGCCACAGACAGAGGAGCCAGGGGCGAATCCACTGTAATCAGGAGTCCAGCCATGCTGGCAGGTCCAGGGCTGGGCATTCCCTTCCCATCACTCCACAAACACCCGCAATGAGATGTGGCCACCATTCCAATGCCTATTCATTACAGAGCAACTCGGCTCTGACAGGGGAAGCAAATACTGGTGCATCCCATGGGAATGCTTGTGCACAACGGAGCAACCCTGTGCACAGACCCAGAAGTCGCAGACTGGGCCACACAGCTGGGTCCCCTCCACCCCATCAGGACGAGAAGCTGTCTTCTTCCTACTACAGCAGGTGACCCCAGAGAGTGCATGGGGTGTAAACAAACAGGGGTGATTGACTACAGTCCAGGAAATATGGGTTTAAGGATAAGGGCTATGTTTAGGCATCTTTGTACCCTTAGCTTAATGCCTGGCTCAGAAGCTCATATACATGTACATGTGGACAGGTAGATGAGTGAACGGATAGATGGATGGATGAGTGTGTTGGATGGATGGACAGATGAATGAATGGATGGGTGAATGGATAGGCACATGGATGGATAAAGGCCCAAGTTTCACAGTAGCTAAGTTCCCAACAAGAGCTCGGTACTTTCATCCATTCTCTGTAGAAACGGCATGACAAGCACAGCCTGAGCCCGTGATTAGGATTAAAGGAGTGAACACACACAGAACGTCATCTGCCTTACAGGAGGTGCAACAGAGGCTTGAGCTCCCACAGTTGTCATCGACACCACAGGTAACACATTCACAGGATCTACCTCAGAGATGTCATCATGTTATTGAGATGATATCACCATGAAGGTACTTCCCAAAGGGTCTCTGAACGAGCCAAGCACAGCTCCGGAGGGCTGCATGGGGGAGCAGACAGATGGCGTTTGGAGCAGAAGACAGCCTGTGCATTAGGGATGCAAGTTCTGGTGCTCCAGAAAACTTGGGGGTGGGCCTTGGTCATCTTCCTTCCAAGCTAAGAGCTGGCTGTGGTTTGAGATACACCTGTCCACATGACCACGGAAGGCCCTTCCTGGCTGACAACACTGTACCAACCCAGACCACAGACAGGCCCATCACCATGGAAGGCCCTTCTTGGCTGACAACACTGTACCAACCTAGACCAGACAGGTCCATGACCACGGAAGGCCCTTCCTGGATGGGAGCACTGCACCAACCCAGACCACAGACAGGCCCATCACCATGGAAGGCCCTTCTTGGCTGACAACAATGTACCAACCCAGACCACAGACAGGCCCATCACCATGGAAGGCCCTTCCTGGATGGGAGCACTGTACCAACCCAGACCACAGACAGGCCCATCACCATGGAAGGCCCTTCTTGGCTGACAACACTGTACCAACCCAGACCACAGACAGGCCCATCACCATGGAAGGCCCTTCCTGGATGGGAGCACTGTACCAACCCAGACCACAGACAGGCCCATCACCATGGAAGGCCCTTCTTGGCTGACAACACTGTACCAACCCAGACCACAGACAGGCCCATCACCATGGAAGGCCCTTCTTGGCTGACAACACTGTACCAACCCAGACCACAGACAGGCCCATCACCATGGAAGGCCCTTCTTGGCTGACAACACTGTATCAACCCAGACCACAGACAGGTCCATGACAGCCTCCAGGAGGGCCTGTCAAGCAGTGGTGGTGAGACAGCAGTGGGAAGCCGGAGCTGACACTCCAAATTAAAATCTAATAGCTTACAGTGCTTACCTCATGCACAGCGGCAAAGGTTACCATGCAATTACGCATCGCTACATACAAATGACAGAGCAGTTACAGCTACTTTACCAATTATAGGGAAATTGCTCCCACTCCACACAGACACTGCACTCTGAAAAGCTCCAACATCTCCACAGAGTGGGGATTTCAATGTGGCCAGCATCCTTCCTATGGCAGTGTCCCCATGCCTCCAGGCCACAAATAGCCATAGTCATCCTTACAGTGATGCCTCTAGAAGGGGTGCAGGAGGCGTCTGGCCTGCAAGAGAGCAAGAGGATATCTCTGGATCCTTCCCCTCCAAACCCAGAACCCCATGACACACTTATGGGAGTCAAGCATCACCTGACATCCGTGCCAAGCTGTCTGAGACCATAAGGGATGCGGTGAGGTGGGTGCCTGCTCCTGAACCTGCTGTGGTCCCTGTCCCACAGAGCTGCCTTTGCCCTAGGTCTCAGATGCTCCACCTGGGCAGAAGCCCCAAGCCAAGTTATTATGAGAAAGTCAGTTCCGTGATCCACCTGCAGGTTAATGAGATAGGTCAGCAGCTCTATACCCTGGTGGGCCAATTAGCCTAGCTCTGGGCCACAGCCTCTTCCACAGCCACAGGCTGCCCCTCTTAGCCCAGGCTTCCACTGTTGACAAACACCACGAGCTGATCCACACAGGCAAGCCAGGTGAGCCAACAAGAAGAGCAAATGCAGCTGACTACTCCAGCTGTGGATCCACCTGCTGAGCTGCTCCAGGCCCCAGAGGGAAAACACACAGCTAGGCCAACCCACACCATGCAGCAACACAGGAGTCAGATGTCAGGGAGGAAACCAGCCCCCTGCCCCTCCTGAGTGGGAAAACGCCACCCACGCCCTCAGTGGGGTCCTGCTCGTGAACCACCCCTCCTGCGTGCCACATGGAGAAGGCATCAACAGCCTACCTGAGCTTGCCCACTGTGGGGGCATCGGGGCTCCAGTGGACCTTTCTACCAACATGGTTTTGGTCTCACAGGCTAGTGGATGCTCTGCTTTCAACAAGACCTCCAAGACACTAAAGGAAGTTGACAACCCATTCCCATGGTTCTCCACTTTTACTACTTCGGAATTTTTCTGAAGCATCCAAGAAGCACCAAGCACTGCGTAAAGTCCCAGGATACAAAGTTTATAAGGCCTTGTTTCGGCTCCAAATACAGTTCCTTTCCCAGTGGGGGGCACTGGGCAAGGCCAGGCATGCCTGGCTCAGCTCTGTACCCAGGACAGGGCCACCATCTGCCTGGGGGGACCGGCAGAGCCTGGTGGAAGAGGTGAGGTGCGGGCTATACTCCGAGCTTCTGTGGACAGGACACAGGCTCTGCTCCTCATTCATGCTATTTTGAAGAAGAAAATAGCTCCAGGTCATAAAACCCAACAACCCCACTTCACAGGAAGAGAAATCGAAGTCTCGAGACTGAAGTGGCTCCCTTGGCTATCTTTCAAGTTATTGTAAGACAAGGTACCAGGCACACCAATTTCCTGCTCAGAAGGAAAATCTGAGCCAAAGCAGGAGTTTCCACCTCACTGCTTGAGACTGGCTTCAAACGGAGTTCAGACCCACACCCCCACAACGGGGGGCAGGGAGGGCAGCCGGAGATGGCCTGGAAGAGTATCCTAAGCCACTCCCCTCTCTGGCTGCACAGGTGCAAGGGGCACCCTCAGCCCTTGTGCCAACTCCAGAACTCTTGGCACAGCCAGCTCTGACCCCTAAACTAAGCCTTGGATCAGCCACCCAAAGCTAGGTCTCCCCTTCTCCTGGGTCTACTTGTGTAAAAACAAATGAGAGCCCAAGTCCTGGAAAGAAATGCAAGTGAGGCAGCCGGGATGTGAGAAAGCGGCCCTTGGGTCCGTGAGGCCTGGCCCACCCGCCCTGCGTCTTTCTGCAGAACACACTGCCACACACGTGCCCACATGCACACCCGTGTGCCGGCACCTGCAGCTGACCACAGGGACAAGTGAATTACACTCAAAGAGACGCTGAGCAGGTCAGTCGTGACAGCTGCAGAGGTGAAACCCTCAGGACGGGGAATCGCGTTCCCCACCTCCCTGAAGCCACAGCTCACAGACGGCAACTGGGCCTCGGCACAAAACAGCTCTTTCCCTGAGCCGACCCCATGTGCCCTCCCCTCGGCTACCTTGGAAGTGGAGGGGAACACAGAGGGTTCTTGAAGGCTGGGACATTATTACAGGAGGATATAGCAGGTGCAGCAAGCCTGTCACTCAGTAAGATAATCCCCATGTGCCGAGTGATTGATTCTACAAGAAGGATAATCAAAAAAGACTGGTAACTCAACCCTCCGATTACTGTTACCCGAAAGCTCCCTTCTCTCGGACCAAGTCCCACCCTCCCTCATGCAGGCCATGCTAACCCTAGGAGGTTAGAGACGCCAGCAAGGTGCAATCACAGGTCCAGGGTGTCCTGGCTTCCTGAGGGCACAGACAACAGTGAGGTCTCTTCCACTCACCTCCTGTGGATGCTTTCTTGTGTGCTTTTCTGTGAGATTGTGGGAAAGACAAACGTGTGCAGGGAAGGTGGGCTTCTATCGGGGTCTCCCGTCCCGCGGAAGAAATCACCTGACACTCCAGGCTCTGTTTCAAGAGCCACTTTATTCTTCCAACCCGTCTTTCTTCGTCGTCGTCTGTTCGTTCCTTCCGTCCGTCCGTCCGTCCGTCTGTCCTTCCTTCCGTCCGTCCTCTGTAGCTCCGCCCCTTGCCTAAAGCAGGCTGCTTATATATCCTTTTTTCCTGTGGGCCCACTGGGTGCTACCTGATTGGCCAGGCCCTGGAGAGGAGGCAAATCTGCCTCACCTGCGACCTCCAGGCCAGGCTCTGGAGAGGAGGCAAATCTGCCTCACCTGCATCCTTCTGTCTTCCTGCTGCCTCCTGGCCTTGAGCCAGCCGCCATCTTAGGGCAGGGCATTCGTGCAGTGCTCCCAACAGGCTTCCAGCAAGCTGCAGCCATTACTTAGACAAACACGCTACTGCAGGGCCTTAGCGAAAAATTATCTCAGGTGGGAAAGCCACTCAACATACGATGGCCAGGTTTCCCAAGACCCAAGCATCTTGCCTCTAGGCATACCAAAGGAGAAGGGTACAGGACCTAAGCAGGAAGGTGTAAGTCACTGTGTCTTAGGAGTTCTATTGGAAGACATAAGGTTGGTTTTGATGCAAATATTCATCTAATTACTGATGCACCTGACAGCCTGTGCTGAAAGCCGCCTGCTAAACGCAACGCTTCTCAGACACATTTAGAAATGTTGGAACTATCTGCAGCCCAGTGCCACCAGGGATCCATGTAGATATTTACTGGCCATCCTGACAAACTCTCTTTCTGATAAGGAATGAAGTTGGGAGTGGTTCTCTCAGGGGAGGAACAGAACGCACTGCATGCTGTCTGCAGGCCAGGCTGCATGGGCTGCACTGCGTAGCACAGCAGCCCACCTACACATGGAGAGCTGGAACTTGGGGCTCTAGGCACTGCTGGCCCCAGGACTTGGTCAGGGCTTTAGGCACTGCTGGCCCCAGGACTTGATCAGGGCTTTAGGTACTGCTGGCCCCAGCACCTGATCAGGGTCCTAGGCACTGCTGGCCCTAGGACTTGGTCAGGGCCTCTGCTAGCCCCAGCACCTGGTCAGGGCTCTAGGCACTGCTGGCCCCAGGACCTGGTCCTCCTAAGCTCAGCCCCCCAAGAACCTCTTGTTCCTTCTGCAAGCACAAGAGGCTGTAGCGCAACAATCATGAGCTCCCCAGCCATTCGGGACCCTGCAGCCAGCAGCATACTGCAGCAGGAGGTGGGTGGATGTGATGCATATCCAAGAGCCCCAGGGAAGTGTAAGCATTGTCAACAGTGCCAGCCAAAGCCCAGCTCTCTTATGCTTCAGCTCCTCCCAGACCCCCCAGCTGCCACCTCTTAGAAGCAAATAAACCCCTTTGCATGCCACCCTGCCCACCTCAAATTCCCATTCTCCTTCCCAGACTTGAGACAGACAAACTCAGCCGCCACAGGGACAGTCATTGGATCAAGGAGCGCTACGATGATTAAGTTTGTGTGTTTTCTGGCGGATGCTAGGAGACAGTGGCCCTGTACGCCAGGCAGAGTTATGGGGTAGTTCATTCTCTTGTTAGTGAGAATAAATTTTATTAACCCCACTTTCGTGGCCGTTTCTCTTTCTCCTTCATCGGCAGGCCTGCGTGTGAGCCTGGGTAACACCGCCTGCATGCGGGATAAATCAGCCGAACAAATCCCATTACATTCTGGAAAGCTGACAGACATGGTGCTACCGAGACCCAGGAAAGAGGCAAAGCTCTCTTCTCTCCTGCTGATCCCGTTTCACGTGTGTAGGCAGCATGGCAACAGCCAAAGCCACGAGGGGAGAAATGTTAGAGAGCAGGCCCGTGGGGAACAGCTCCCTCGGCTGTCTCCCCGCTCACCTTGGCCTTGTGAAGATCAGGAGCAGCTGCAGGTGCAGCAGCTGGAGTCTGGCTGGAAACACGTCCTCGCCTTGGAAGGGTCGTCTCAGCAGTCACAACATGCACCCCCGTGGAAGGAAAAAGCCAAAGGAGGCACTTCCTGGGGCGTTGAACACGACCCCTGGGTCAGGCACAGCTGGATCTCTCAGAGGCAGATGTTGGGGGGAGAGGGGTAGGCAGTGTGGTCCATGATGAGCTCCCAGCACGGTTACATTACAGTTCTTTCCTCCTGTTGCTTGGTTATCCCAACCTGAAGAAGACCTCCAAGTTGGTCATGGAAATGTTGACACACCCAACAAGTGCAAGGTGTTCTGTGTCTCAGTGTGTTCTTTCCTTGCTTCGTTAAAGGAATGTGATCCTACCACCTCCTCCTTGGAGATAAAACCACATCCCGCCCACAAAGCAGAAGGGAGTGTGCTTGCCACCCCAGTTACTCTGCAGCTGGGCTGGGACCCAATGACTGCACCTGCAGGCAGTGCCTCGGCCCTCATGCCACCCACTAAGGAAGACAGCATTGAAAGGGAATCCTAGAAACACACATCTGGGTTGTTGAGCAAGGTTAGTCACTGCACCAAGGAAGAGGCGGGGCTTCCTGTCTGGGCTGGGCCGTAGTGTACTCCGAGTGTGTGTGCCTGTGTGTGCACAGGAGAGCAATCCCTCTGTTGCAGCTGCTAAGTGTAGTGAGTGGGTGTGGGCAAGAACAAATCGCAGGAAGAGCCAGCATGTGAGGGAGACGGTGAAACCCAGGAGCAAGGTGGAGAAGCAGAGGGCACCGAAACAGACCTCCGCCAGGGACAGAGGGATTCCTGGGAAGGCATGTCGCCCCAACAGCAGAGCAAAGGGGGCCTGGACAGTGTCAGCACCCTGAGCCGGGATTACTCAGCAGTCGCCCTGGTGAGAACTCAAAGGTGTGTGTGGGTCCAGTCACTATCCCTTCTGACCTGACAGCCTCCTGAGTGGGCCTCCTGGGAAAATGCACCCAGCCAAGGAGGCCAGTCTCACAGCCTGGGCTCCCCTGCACCCAGCACTTTCCCTAGGCTTGGGCCAGCCTGTGTTAGGGATTTCTCTGCAAACACTGGGCCTTTCACTCAGGGACCTGGGACGGGGAAGCTTGGAGAAATGTGTGGTAAGACTCGGTTCTCTCAAGATCTGGGCTGAGCCACAACAGGCACTCTTCCCATAATGCACAGGGCAGGGAGGCTGTGACCTACGAAGCTGCAAGAGGTCAGGGCCCAGCCCAGGCGGGAGACGAGCTGTGCATGGAGACACGGGCACAGTCGGCAACGTGCACCTGCCATGGGCCATGCCATGTATAAAGACAAGGATGGGAGTTTGGAGACTAGGAGAGGAGGCATGAGGCCGGGAAGAAGAGGCTTTCCCAGCAAGGAGGGGAGCCAAGCTGAGCAGAGCAAACTCTGCACACAGCCATCAACAACAGGATGCAGCTCCATCCAGTCACTGCCAAGCTTCCTGCCGCTGGGGAAAAGCAAACACCCAGCAGACAGGCAGAAACTGCCCTGGGCCCAGGCGGCTGCCTGACCACTCGGGATGCTTACTTGCATGGTGTTTCAGGATCCGAGGCGCCAGTCACATCTGAGGGACCGTTCGGGCTAGGAGGGGAGGCCAGCCCGGGTTTGAGGGGTGACCTGGTCTCCCCAGGACACTGTGTACAGGAAACCACTGAGTGACACAAACAGGAATGGGTTTCTCCACTCCCATGCGTGCACACACTGGCCCAGGAGGTGAAGCGATCGCCAAAGTCCCCAGCACTTCTGCCCCTGTGGGACTGGACAGGGCTGGAGGTGAGCCCCGAGGGCAGTGGGGAGCTTGGCTTTGCCAAGGTTCTCCTCCAGGGGTTCCTGGAGGAGTGTGTGAGGGGAGAGGGACTGAGAACTCTGGCTCCTGGCTGGCAGCAGCCGTGAAGCTCAGGCCATGGCCGCACTGGACATGGCAGGAGGGGGCAGAGGGGTGGGCGTTGGAGGAACCAGCAGCCTGAGAATACGGACAGCAGCAGGGTCTGGTCCATTAATGATGCGCCCTAGAATGACGCATGAGGCTTCTCTGTGCCTCTGTGACCCCGCGCCGCGACTGGCATGCTTGTCCCTCGCTCATCCAATACCGGCTGAGTGCCCACAGCCATCCGTGCACTGGAGGCCAGTGCTGCCTCCTCCCGCCCTGGGCCTTGATTGCAGGTCACGTTTCTATCTTAAGGACCCAAATTTTCTAAGGGAAGGTCACTCAAGGTCAAGGTCAAAAGAAGGTGAAGAGGCTGCTTCCTACCTCCTCACCTAACACTCCTCAACGGGGCCCAAGTTCAGAGAAAATTAGAGTGAGTGACAGTCTGATGGTTGTGCTGGCCCCTCCTTCTGAGACCCTAAAGACCTCTCCCCTCCACTTCCTGGGCCCCCAGAGACGACCTCCAGTGGCTTCTGCATCCTCTAGGAGTGAGAACATTGCCAGAGTCTAATGAGTTCACGGGCAAGCTAGGGGCTCCGGCCCAAAGACTACCAGAAAGGACAGCAGGTGATAGTAGCAACCCTCTGGGACACCAGGTTCTTGGCTCACATATAACACAAGAATGAGAGCCACACAACTGCATGCTCTCCTGCTCACTGCTGGTGGAGCTGTCAGCCTGGCCTGCATGGGGCTCCGGCCCATGACAGCGGCCACATGTTCTGAGCTCCACAGCCCCACGCCATACGCTCTGCAGACACAATGGCTCAGGGAGCTTGGAGACAGCTCCAACGGGGGCCACAGAGAGATGGCCCCACCACCTTCTTCTGCTGTTGAGTGACTGAGAGTGCATGGAAGTCTCTGACTGTAACCAGCTTGAGTGACCCTTACCAAATCTACCAGTCTGACTCTGACAGTTCCTTCCCGGGTTGCCCTTATTCCCAGGCCAGCACAAGATCCCCGCAACAACTTCAGACTGTAGTGCAGCTGCTCTTGGCTGAAGACCATCTGGACTAGGGAACAAATGGCTCAAAGGCAAGGGCGGAAGCTGCCCCAGGTGCAGAGCCCACCTAGACACCACTGTCCCAGCCTGGATTCCCAACACCCATGCAGGGTTTTGTGTGTTCTGCATGAACTTGGAGTTCTGTACGTACCACAAGCACTTACTCCCAGTTGTCCAGCCCTGCCTCTTCGTGAATGTAGCCCCTGATTGTTCCCATACAAAAACACCAGGGAGCCCTTGGGGCCTGCAGTACATGAGGCTTCAGCCTCAAGCTCATGGCTCCATGGATGCCTGTGGGGAGCAGGCTGAGTTCCCCACATGTTCTGCCCCACAGCACAGCAGAGGCAGCAGGGTCCTCTGAGTTAGACAGATGGCTGGGGCTGGTCTACTTCTTGCTCTGCACTCTGGAAGCTCCAGTCTAGGGGAAGGAAGGGGCCAGAAATCCCGGGGCCTCACAGTGCCACCTGCTCCAACTTAATTAAGTAAGACGAGAACCACAGTAAGAATGACTTGTACGGGGTGCCCATTCTGTAAGGTCTTTGAGTTGTAAAGTTGTAGTTTGCTGGCAGTGTAGTTCAATCTCCTAGTTCACTCCCCAGATGATCAGCATGGCCATGGCTGGGCCAGGCCAAAGCCAGGAACCAGAAACTCCATCTGGGTCTCCCACATAGCTAAAGAGGCCAAACACTTGGGCCGTCCTCTGCTGCTTTTCCCAGGTCATGAGCAGGGAGCTGGATAGAAAGCAGGGCAGGCGGCACACCATCCAGCGCCCATATGGATGCCGGCATCTCTTTCTTGAAAAAAACAAATGTAGCTGCAATAACACCTGCAGGGGCTTCCACACTACAACACACAAAACTGTGTTGTGCTACCCTGCACCACCGTCTACAGAACACAAGCCCACACCCACTCCACTGGCCTCCAGGGATCCCAGGCTGGGAGGCAAGAAAGAACTCCAGAGTTCGCTCCATCTATCCCATTGATGCCCACGGTGTACAAAACACGTGTGGCCTGAGCTGAGTCCAAAGGCACTGTAGCAAGAAGGCCACAGCAAAGGGACCCAAGCCTTGGCCAAACCAAAAGAAATGGATATTTTGTACTAGCAGCTGGTTTGGCCTTTTGTTTCTGTACAGTGTCTGGTCTTCTCTCCATTGTCAGCCCAGAATGTGCGTCTGACTTGAAAAGAGCTAATTAAAGCCGAAAGAAAAATTCAAAAGCTTGTTACCTGGCACCATGAGTCAAATCCTGGCAATGGCCCATCTTGCTAAGCTATTTTCTCTCTGTTCTCTCCAAGGTAATCTTCAGTGTTAGGGCCTGCAGCTCTGCAGACTTCCACAATGAACTTGGCCTTTGGTGCAGGAAGTAAGAGCAGTCTCACAGATCCCTGCAGCTGATGCTGCTCCCACAAGGGCAGGGTTTGGACCAAGTGTTTTGTAGAAAAGTGAATCCCTTTGGTCTCAGAAGCAACACTGCACAGACTTGCCATCTTCCAAAGTAGGTGACATGTGTGCACATTCATGGTGGCATTTCCTGCATGATGAAAGTACATGTGTGGTGGGTGTGCACACGTGTGTATGTGTGTGTGTGTGTCTGTGCAGGTGCCCTGAGGACTGAAGAGACCCTCCTCAAGGGCTGGGCACCTGCACACAAGATGTATGACTGCAGGCAATGCATCCACCTGCACCCGGCTGCACACAAGGTGTACGACTGGAGGCAACGCGTTCATCTGCCCCTGGCTGGCTGCTACAGTTAGACTGTATGTCCCAAACGCTTACTGAAATGTAATTACCATGGTAACTATATTAATAGGTGAAACCTGTGAGAGGCAGTTAAGCCTTCGCACTCAGCTCTTCTGAGTAGGTCAGTGTCATTACTGGAAGAGGGGCCTCCTTGTGAAAGCCTGTGTTCAACCTTCCCGCCATCTCTTTGCCCCTAGACAGGTGCCGAGTGACTGAAAGTGCATTTGCCTTCCTCAAGCTCTGTCACAGCTGGAAGGCTCTCTTTGGATATAAACACCTCATGTAGGCCTTCACAGCTTCTAGTCCCGTGAGAAGCAGGTTTTGCCTATGAGTTTCATTACGAACTACATGCTCTCAGGTGTCCTGCTGCAGTGGCAGCATCCAGGTTCCCTCAACATCCCCACTGACCTCTCTGTGGGCCCGTGGCTGAGCACAGCCCAACAACAGCGCCGCCCCCACCTGGGGATAACGCTGGCCTCCCTAGCTGATGCCCCCTTGCTTGGCTCATACCAGAATGCTGTCTCCTTGGGCCACGAGCAGCGGGGCTGTGGGGGAAGAGGGGTGAGGGGCTGCAGGACCTTCCAGAACTGATGCACTCTGTTTCAGCCGCAGTCCCCTCTCTCCTGCTGGGTTGACACAGGAATTCAGTTGTCCACATCCATCCCCACCCCACGGCCCTGCTGCCCCGGCTCTCTGTTGTCCGTTCTGTCTGCTTGCCTGGGGTCATCAGGGTGCCAACACCCCTGAGATCTGCAGGTAGTCACACTTGGCGAAAGGAAACTGACTCTTCCCTAACTCATGACAATGAGCTCCCCTCAATGGACCCCACCAAGGTCGGAGCAGCAGACGGGAGCCACATCAGCACGAGGCACACCTGTTCCTTTTCTTCTCCCCAGATTAACATGACGACACAGATTTCTTCTCTCATATTTGGTTAATAATGTTTTAAATGGACGATGAAAACAAAGGGGGCAGGGAGAAAAGAAACACAGGCAGACAAGACTTGGAGAGCTAACAGCAATGGCTCTCAAGCCGCTTGAATAATCATTACAAAAAAAAACGAAACAAGCCACCATTTCAAAGACCCGCAGAAATGACCAGAGAAAGCAGGTGTGCTACCTGCTGAGAGCCAGGAGGCCACACCCCCACTGCAGCCTGTGGGCAGGCAGCACAGCTGCACCCCGACTGGCCCTCCAAGGGCCCCTGGCTGCCCACAGCGGTGCTGCCACCCCGTGCTGCCTGCCGCTGCCGGCTGACTGTGAGCCTCTCCCACCGCACTGCACACCGGAGACTCATCAATGCCGCTTTCCCTCCCGTTCCTCGCCTAGGCACACTCCACCTCCCCTGCATGTTCACGGGTCTCATCCCGTCTGCTGTCCTTGTGCCATCTCCTAACTACACAGGAGGAGGCTGCCAGCAGAGCCCTCCTGAACCCCCACTCCACCCCCAGGTGCAGCTTCTCCCCACTCCACCGATGGCTCTGTTCTGAACTGCCAGGAGAGCTGTGCAGGCTGGGCTCCCACGGACGCACACGCAGCAGTGTGACCCCACGCAGGCCAGGCCGGCAGCCCTGGCCTTGACTGGAGCACCCTTCCACCTCACCGCAGCACTGCCACTCACAGTCAGGGAGTCAGCATGGATCAGAACTGAGAGCCCCAATAGGAACCCACGCTTCAGCCCACGAATGCACTCGCGACTGAGTTACCGATGGACCGAGTCCAGGAAGACCCAGGAGGCAGCAATCTCCCTGGAGAAGAGTGGCGGGGTATCTTGGCCCCTCAGGCCCCCCAGCCCGAGCCCACAGCCCCCGGCAGACTCACCGCACTGCTGCAAGGGATGTCCTTCACCTTGAGCCAGGCCAGGTCGAGCGTGCCCTCGCCCCGGTAGCAGGACTGCAGGCGCTCCTTGATGCGGTCGTTGATCTGCCTCAGGATGAAGATGCACAGGGCCGACTCATCCAGGGATTTCATCTTGCGCTTCTGGCCCTTGGAGAAGACAGTGAAGAGCAGATCGTCATCTGGACGGACCCCGAGCGTGCGACCAAGCACAGCCCCAGCTTTGGAGAGGTAGGCGGCCTGCAGCAAGCGGTACTCCACCCCGCTGCGCTCGCAGCCGATGGGCACCTCCACGTAGGAGTTGAAGGCCGTGTCCTCTTTGCAGAGCCTCACCAGCTTGGAGGTATACACCTGCTCCTTGGTGGTGGAGCCTGGCGGGGACACCATCTCGGGCTGAAGGGTCAGAAAGTAGACAAAATTGCCACTGCTGAAACCATAGACATAGTAGATGTCGAAGTCGGGGATGACGGTGAACGTGTCCGAGGGGATCTTGATCATGGAAGCCACAAACTCGTCATGGAAGACATATGCAAACATGCCATCTGCCTCCGAGTTCTTGGTCAGCTTGCGGCTGGAGATGGTGGGGAAGTACTCGGGTTTGCCATCCACGGCCGTGGCAATGAAGAGCTTGTCATCCAGATCGCTGTAAGAAACGATCACGCCAAAGACTGCGCCGCTGCCGTTGGCCCCCGACAGGTAGTGCTCCTTCTTGTGGAAGGGCTCGGCCAGCTTGAAGAGGTCGTCCAGCCTCAGGAGCTTGCAGACACCCTGGAAGAGGCTCCCACACGCGATCAGCCTGTTCTCCTTGTAGTCAATGAGCAGCATCTTGTTGACATTGTCGGTGGTGGTCAGGGGTTCGGCACACGTCTGCACAATGCGGGGCGGGTAACATTTGGGGTTGTCCTCATCCGGCCCCGTCTGGTGGGCCACCAGGACCTTCAGGTCGCCGGACAGCTTGTAGATCCGGTTGACGGCCCCTAGGTAAATGTGCCCTGTCCTCTCATCCACCACCAGGTGATTGAAGCTCTCGCTGGGCTCCCCTCGGAAAGTGACAAAAGATCGCTTCTGGGCCGGCGCAGGTGGCCGCGGGGAGAGCGGTGTGCAGGAGCCCATGCCCACCATCAGGAGGTGGGACAGCAGGCAAGTCCAGCTCCAGGGCATGGCTTTCATGTCAGAGCGGGGCCTGGCACAGCAGCGCTCAGCCACAGCCGGGTCCTCGTCCTCGGCGGGGGCCACAAGGCAGTGGGGCAGCCTCCCCTGGAGGAAGAAGGAGAAACAGTGAAGCCAGAGAGCAGGGGCGGAGCACCACTCACCACAGCCCGCCTGCCTCCCCGGACCCCCTCAACACCAACTGACACCCTACACAGTGCCCCAGCCCAGGGGACAGCTCAGAGGTAACAGAGGTGAGGTCGCATCGAGGATGGTCCTAACTGCTGGCCACTGCCTACCAAGACACTGCCTGTGTGGCAGTCCCCATTCCCTCACCTCGCAGACACCTCACATCCCCTTTGCAAACCTTTCCATGTCAAGTGCCTTCCGTGTGCCTTCCCGACCCTCAGTCTCCATGCGGTGTGCCCTGGACAAGGATTTGGCAAGGGGGCTGAGCTGTGTGCACCCAGCCCCAGCAGGTCCCCCACCTTTGTACTGGTCAGGTGCAGCTGCAGAAGCCTGGAGGGCGAAGGAGAGGCAGGGCAAGGGAAGAGGGCATATGCGGCATTTGCATTCCCCCCCCCCCAGGTTTTGCGAGCCATCTCCCGCCAGAAACTGCCCTAGCAGCAGCCACTGGGGCTCTCCCCAAACAGGAGCCATGCTTTAACGATTAAAGCTCTGTGCTGATAACTGAAGTTGCTGGGATCCTGACTCACACAGCAAGTGGATACTATGTTGCCCCATTCTGCAACCCAGGGGAGGGAGTGTAGGGCTCACACAGCTACATGAGGCAGCCATAGATTAAAAAACAGGTCAGCCCATATAGCTGGCTCCCCTTAGCCACCAAACATCTCAGCTTACTGTAGTCTTCTCACAGGCTGTGCAACTGGAGGTATTCAAGCGGCCCCCATTACCAGCAACAAGCAGGAATGAGCCCGTATTGTGAGCTGTTCACCACGGTGCTGGCCTCTGACCCCTCTACCTGCTCAACCTACCCTTCTCATTGCCAGAGCAATCAACCCCTCTGGCTACAACTGTCCGGCCAGAGTCCCAATGTCATTTTAATGAGGCTGATCCTGGCTGCTTTCCATATAGCAAGGCCTCCTCTGAGAGGTTTTCATTAAAGTAGGAGGGGAACAAAACAGTCAAGTAAATAACTAACTCCCCGAGGAGCCAAATCATTTTCCATCCTGACAGTCCGCTTGCACCCAGAATACCTCCTGCGTGCATACCGTGTGTCTCCCTGTGCCTTCCTGCATGTATGCCCAGTGTGTCTCCCTGTGCCTTCCTGCATGTATGCCCAGTGCGGCTCCCTGCACCTTCCTGCATGTATGCCCAGTGCGGCTCCCTGTGCCTTCCTGCATGTATGCCCAGTGTGTCTCCCTGTGCCTTCCTGCATGTATGCCCAGTGCGGCTCCCTGTGCCTTCCAGCATGTATGCCCAGTGTGTCTCCCTGCACCTTCCTGCATGTATGCCCAATGTGTCTCCCTGTGCCTTCCTGCATGTATGCCCAGTGCGGCTCCCTGTGCCTTCCTGCATGTATGCCCAGTGCGGCTCCCTGTGCCTTCCTGCATGTATGCCCAGTGTGTCTCCCTGTGCCTTCCAGCATGTATGCCCAGTGTGTCTCCCTGTGCCTTCCTGCATGTATGCCCAGTGTGTCTCCCTGTGCCTTCCTGCATGTATGCCCAGTGTGTCTCCCTGCATCTTCCTGCATGTATGCCCAGCATGCTGCTCCCTGCACCTTCCTGCATGTGTGCCCAGCACAGCTTCAGGTGCCACCTTGTCTCTGAGGAATTTCATTCATTTACTCCCAAATTCCTCAAACTAGGGAATGAGTCAGGGTACACCATGAAGCCATCAGATCGTCCCCCACATCACTAAGGTTTGATGGAATCCAGGAAAGGAAGAAAAGAAACAGAACAAAGACTTTCCAAAAACACAGGTCTTTTCAAGCATGAGAGGAGGAAGGTTCTAGCAGGAGCAGCACCCAACCTATAGCAGTGCTGCAAGCCATGGACCTTCACTCACTCACCCAGCAGGCCAGCGTCCGCTCAGAACGCACACAACATGTGTGAGACATGTGGGAACCAAAATGGGGTCTCAATAAGTTGGGGAGATGCTGCCAGCATCTCCATGTTTACACAAGAGAAGCCATGTGGCAATAGCGCTTTATAGAATGGCCCACAAGGAAAGGAGACTTCTAGCTGGGAGTAAAGGAGCGAGGAGCAAGCTATAGCAGGCCTTGGGGAGCGAACAGCATTGAGCCAAGCTGTGAACCTGGAGGCACGCTGACAAGGGACAGCACTGTCTGGAGCTTGAGATCAAAATGCGTAGTATGGAGGGAAGAAGGGAACAGAGCCACAGCAGGGAGCTGCCATGTTCCCGTCTTGACCAGAGGACACGTGGAGCTGAGGGTGAGTTCGGCAACAGCCGGGCAGCACTGTCTATGGGGCTCCTTGAGCTCAGCGACAGCCACACAGCACTGGCATGGGGCTGTGTCCCTGGCACAGGGCTCTGCCTGGCACAAGCTACATGCCTACAAACCAACACGGCTTGGTTGCCGTTGCAAAATAGGAAGTGGGAACTGGGAGGGTTGGGTTATGGCAATGAGAAAGGACCTGGTGGCCCCTCTCACCCAGAGTGAGAAGATGGCTCATCTTGTACTGACCTTGCAAACCCAAGTCAGAGGAGACCCCAGAAGGTTCTGAGCTAAGAGAAGGTTCCTGATCCCTGCCAAGGAAGCAGAAATCCACGTGGTGAACAGAGGATGCCCAGGCCTCTGACTCCCGGTCCAGTGCTCTCTGCACAGCCACAGCCTAGCTGTCACATCAGAACCTGCTCCAGCAGCTGCTGCCTGGCTTTTCTCTGTAGAGACGCTCTCTGGCACATCGGCTCTGCTGGCTAACACAGCCTCGGGACAGTTCCAGCCAGGCTGCTGATAATCCTCTTTCCAGACAGGCAGGTGCAAGCTGGGGCCCAGCCGCAGCCCTTCTGGAGGGAACTTGCGAGCAGTCTGTACCCGCAGGTGCCACGTACTGGGGAGAGCCACACAGTCCGCTTCACTGAGTATACTCACACATGTACGGCCATAGTCTGCGTGCAGCGAGGTGAGCAAGCCTGTAATTACGAATTTAATGAGCAATGGTGCCACGGCCTACCCTTCATCCCTCCATCTCCTATCAGGCGCTGAAATGAGGCAGTCTTGCGTCTCAAAAACTACCACCCTCATCTGGGCTGGCAGGTTGACTGTGCCTGTAGGGGAGGAGCATCGGGAAGGGGAGCAGGGACGAAGAATGCCAGCCTCTTGGTTCACACACTGAAGACCAACTGGTTAGTAAGCAAACAAGAAGTTGGCATTGGGGCACAGTAGGTAAAGTCTCCACCTGAAGTGCCGGCACCCGAAACAGCTGTTGGTTCAAGTCCCAGCTGTTCCACTTCTGACCCAGCTTCCTGTCAATGCATCCAGAAAAGCCAGGTAAGTTGGCCCAAGTCCCTGGGTGCCCTCCACTCACGTGGGAGACCTGGAACAAACACACTCCCACTCTCTCCCTGAGTGTTAACTCTGCCTTTTAAATAAATAATATTTTTAAATGAAAAACAACAAAAACTACTCAGGCAACAAAGAATTAAAAGAGGAAAGGGGAAAACAAGGACATGGACTCCAGCCTGCTTCTCCAGTGACCCCTGAGATCACCAGTGACCCCAAGATCACCAGTGACCCCGAGCATCACCAGTGACCCTGAGCATCACCAGTGACCCAGAGCATCACCAGTGACCCCTGAGATCACCAGTGACCCTGAGATCACCAGTGACCCTGAGATCACCAGTGACCCCTGAGATCACCAGTGACCCCGAGCATCAGTAGTGACCCCGAGCATCAGCAGTGACCCCGAGCATCACCAGTGACCCCTGAGATCACCAGTGACCCTGAGATCACCAGTGACCCCTGAGATCACCAGTGACCCCGAGCATCAGCAGTGACCCCGAGCATCACCAGTGACCCCGAGCATCAGCAGTGACCCTGAGCATCACCAGTGACCCCTGAGATCACCAGTGACCCCTGAGATCACCAGTGACCCCGAGCATCAGTAGTGACCCCGAGCATCAGCAGTGACCCCGAGCATCACCAGTGACCCCTGAGATCACCAGTGACCCTGAGCATCACCAGTGACCCCGAGCATCACCAGTGACCCTGAGATCACCAGTGACCCCGAGCATCACCAGCAACCCTGAGATCACCAGTGACCCCGAGCATCAGCAGTGACCCCGAGCATCACCAGTGACCCCTGAGATCACCAGTGACCCCTGAGCATCACCAGTGACCCCACGCATCACCAGTGACCCCGAGCATCACCAGTGACCCCTGAGATCAGCAGTGACCCTGAGATCACCAGTGACCCCGAGATCACCAGTGACCCTGAGATCACCAGTGACCCCTGAGATCACCAGTGACCCCGAGCATCACCAGAGACCCCGAGCACACCCCAGGGCTGATCCCTATGCAGACCTGACACCACAGCTCCAGAGCTCCGCCTCCCAGGAGGCCCAAGCACCAGTTGCCGGCTGCCACAAGAGCTGCCTGAGACAACTCCAAGCTGACTGCTCGAGCTTTCAGCTGTGTTTCCCATCCAGGTCATCAAACCTTGTTAAGTCCTGAGCCCCACTAGCAAGTCCCAACCCCAACTTCAGATGTTAGCAACACTCTATCATTGAACAGGCTTTCAAATCAGGCAAGAGGCAGCAAGCACCCACATCATCCTGTGACAAATAGCAGGACTGAGTCCCACCCAAGGTTTCCCAAACGCAGCCCCTGAACCAGGCCGGGTGGGAAACGACAAGAATACACTGGAGCCTGAATCAAAGCTAGCTGTGCTGCCATCTTCCTGTCTGAGTGGCCTCAGGAGAGCTGGGACTCAGTTCTACAAACTGATCATCATTTTGATTAAAGAAATTGGGGCTGGCTTTGTTTTATGTGGCAAGTTTTGAAGAGCTCAAACTAATTTTTCTGAAATTGCACCATCCTCTCAGATTACTAAGTGGCAGAGAGAAGTTATTACAGAGTAGTTTGAAATCATAATTACCTTGCAGAGCTGACAAAGTGTTTTCATATACATGCCTTGGCTCTAAGCTTGTTGTTCATCATCACTTTGTGTGGCCAGTGAGGCACTGGCAAGTACACCCCCTTTACAGATAAGAAGACCAAGACTGAGGCATGAGCAGGCACAGAGCTTGGCTGAGATCACACACAATCACACTGGGTCCCCCATCTGCCGGATCTCCAGGCTGACAATGAGCAAGCCAGTTCCTTAGATCTCTCTCTTTGTCTCTCTTGCTCTTGTTCTCTCTCTCTCTCTCTCTCTCTCTCTCTCTCTTTCTCTCTCTCTCTCTCTCTCTCTCTCTCTCCTCTCCCACTCCCACTCACATGTGCTAGTCTCTGAAGCACCTCAGCCCAGCCCCACTGCCCTCAGCCCAGCCACCTGGTGCCCTCAGCCCAATCCTGCTGCCCTCAGCCCAGTCCTGCTGCCCTCAGCCTAGCAGACCCGCTGCCCTCAGCCCAGCCACCTGGTGCCCTCAGCCAAGTCCCGCTGCCCTCAGCCCAGCCACCTGGTGCCCTCAGCCCAGTCCTGCTGCCCTCAGCCCAGCAGACCCGCTGCCCTCAGCCCAGCCACATGGTGCCCTCAACCCAGTCCCGCTGCCCTCAACCCAGCCACCTGCTGCCCTCAGCCCAGTCCCGCTGCCCTCAGCCCAGCCACATGGTGCCCTCAGCCCAGTCCCGCTGCCCTCAGCCCAGCCACCTGGTACCCTCAGCCCAATTCTGCTGCCCTCAGTCCAGTCCTGCTGCCCTCAGCCCAGCAGACCCGCTGCCCTCAGCCCAGTCCCGCTGCCCTCAGCCCAGCCACATGGTGCCCTCAGCCCAGTCCCGCTGCCCTCAGCCCAGCCACCTGGTGCCCTCAGCCCAATCCTGCTGCCCTCAGCCCAGTCCTGCTGCCCTCAGCCCAGCAGACCCGCTGCCCTCAGCCCAGCCCCACTGCCCTCAGCCCAGCCACATGGTGCCCTCAGCCCAATCCTGCTGCCCTTAGCCCAGCCACCTGGTGCCCTCAGCCCAATCCTGCTGCCCTCAGCCCAGTCCCGCTGCCCTCAGCCCAGCCACCTGGTGCAAGCCCAAATGCTGCTGCCCTCAGCCCAGTCCCACTGCCCTCAGCCCAGCCACCTGGTGCCCTCAGCCCAGCAGACCCACTGCCCTCAGCCCAGCCCCGCTGCCCTCAGCCCAGCCACCTGGTGCCCTCAGCCCAGTCCTGCTGCCCTCAACCCAGCCACCTGGTGCCCTCAGCCCAGCAGACCCGCTGCCCTCAGCCCAGCCACCTGCTACCCTCAGCCCAGTCCCGCTGCCCTCAGCCCAGTCCTGCTGCCCTCAGCCCAGCCACCTGGTGCAAGCCCAAATGCTGCTGGCTAGTGGCTCTGTGGGGGAGTAGACTATTCTGGGCACATTCTGCCAGGTGACAGCATCTCTGTTGTCATCTAATGTCTAGAGGAAGAGCCACCCCCCACCCTGCCTCGTCACTGTCTTGTCCTTCTACCCCCCCCCCCCCCCTATTTCTTTGTCAATTCCAGGGAGAATCAGGAAGTGAACAGTTGTCTCCCTTGCTGGTCTATATTCATGTAATTAGTGCTATTTAATTCCACGATGAGCCAAAGCTCATAAAATACAAAACATATTTCAGCTGTGTGCCACAAATCTTGGCAGAAATCTCCACCACAGCCGGAAGCTGAACAGAGCTATATTCACTGAGTAAATATATATATACTCAGAATGACTGCAGCAAAGTTTTAGGGCCAAGAACTATTTCTACCTGGAAATCAGCAAGACAGTAGCAGAAGAGCGGATTTTACAAGTATATCTTGGAGTTCAGAAATGATCTCCATCACCATGACGACACTGAGTTTCTAAAACACATAGTATTGATCAAGTAACAACAGTGTAAGATGTCAACCCTCAGAAGGCGGTCCTTCATGTGCCAATGACTGACAGGTGCTCTGAAGCACCGGGTCCCGAGACACCGAGCAGGAAGTCATCCTGCCTCCCCTGTGTGCTGAGCACATACCTGTGCGTCCAGTGGCCCAGGAAACATGCAAAGCTTCCACCAGTGATATTCCAAATGAACTGACACACTCCCATCTGTCAACTTGTTTTCCCTCTGCCCCCTCCTTATGACCAGACCCCACTTCGTTTCTATATTCATGCCAGCAACAGGTGAGGCAAGCAGCAGGAAATCTGACCCCTATCCTGCCCGGCTCCTTGCACAAAGCACCTGAGATGCCTTTGTTCCAGGAGGCCATCACAACAAAGAGCAGCAGACGGCTCCTCCGGCCCAAACCCAACCCTCCAGGGCTTCACCAGCACTCCTGATACAGCTGGCTTCCTCCGTGGTCTCGAGGACAAGGCCAGAGGTCCAGTTCACTGCCAGCTCAGGACACCTGAGAGACTCCAGGCATGCTCTGCAGACAGAATCACAAGTGCTCCATGAATTCACCAGCCAGCACTTGTCCTGTCCTCTGTTAACACAGCCAAAGTCCCACAGTCACCACCGCCTCTAACGGGGGCAACACTGCTTTGTGTACAACAAACACTTGTGGAGCTCCAACAACGTAGAGACAGCACAGTTGTTTACTTATGATTAGGTTCTGCCACAATAGATACCTCCAAGTCAAAACTGGTGAGAGTCACACTCTGTATGATACCCTCATAAACCCACCATAAGCCAAAAGATCTCAGTTGAGCAATCCTGAGTCAAGGATCACCCCCTGTGATGTCCCCACTAAACCTGTGGTCATCACTGGCCAAATGCGGACACTGAAACTCAGAGAATTCCATCACCTACCCACAGCCGTGTCCTTGCTGTGTTTACACCTCAGCTCTTGGTTGCTCCAATTCTCCCCTTCGGTATACGCAAAGCAGGAACAGTAGTGTTAAGTCTAGAAGGCCCCACAGCAAAGGCACAGTTGTTAGGGGAGGAAAAGGGCCTTACAACTACTGAGTCTCAAAACTAAAATTTCTGCACTATCATCACCTTGGTTAGCCTTGAAAACTTGTATGTGACAGAGCCCAAGGAAATGGCACGATTGGACAAGTCCTGGGTGGCCAAGAGACTGCATGGGAAGGTCAAACAACAGATAGGGAGGTGGTCGTGCCCATTCACGCATTAGCTGACAGCACTTGTCTCCCTCCTTGGATGCACTCCAGAGAGTGCAAAAAGGAGTGACAGCAAGGTGTTTGAGCTCACGGAGTTTAGATGGCACAGGGCGGAAACGACAATACGCAAGAGGACAAGTGATGTTCCAAGGACCTTAAAGTCTCAAGGAAGTTGACACTAGACAGTGACTGCTACTGGACCTGCAAGGAATGAGGGCCAAGCGGGGGCAGCCATGTCTCCATCGGGGGAAGTGCATTCTGGGCCAGAGGAAAGTGAGAGTAAAGGCTCAGGAAAGAACAGACTTGGCAAGGAAATAGGAGAAGCTGGCGAGCGGAGCATCTTGAAGATGTTGAGTGAGCATGGAAATGTAAGTGGACCAGGTCAGAAACATTATAATTAATTTGGATTGTATTCCAAATGGCACAGAGAGCCATAGAAAGGGGGTACACCAAACCAAATTAAGATCAGATTTATGGCTGTGGAGTTCAATGTGGCTGCTCAGTGGAGAAGAGTTTAAGATGGAAGAGGATGCCAAAAAGGGCTCTTAGAAGGATGCCAGCTGACCGATTTAGGTGGCAGGGGTGGGAAGAATGGTGGCTCCATTAGGGCTCACATGCAATTACAGAGACAAGTGGGGAACCAATCATACCTCCAAGGTTTTGGGCTGGAACACCAGGGTGCATTGTGGCGCCATTTTTTGCCAATTGGTGCCAACTTGTACCAATTCAGGGAAGACCACAGCGCAACAGAGAGATGCCAAGGGCAGGGCTGCTTGGTGAGTAGACACTGCCCTGGGTCACACAGGTGCGGCATGGGAAGCCGCGGCATGGAATCTGCAGAAAACAATTCACCTACAAGCTCTCCCGAGGATGCTCTCAGGATATCCTTTTATTCTATGCGAGAAACTGGTCCTCAATAACCAAGATGAAACGAGGCTAAAACCTGGAGCTAGGCAGAGCCCCACAGGGCCGAGTGGTCTCAGCTGGCACGGCCTCTTGGTGGCCACAGAGACCGCACTGCAGGCTCCTGGGCAGACGGCAACACCAAGGAAAGCCCTGACTCGGGAACCTAGAACATCAAGCCTGTTTCGTGCAAGTGGAACTATCATCACAAAACTTCCACTGTACCATTCCACATATTTGTAAGCAGCATAGGCTAATTTGCAAGCTTCATAAATTTACATCAAAATTAATACTAAGCAAGGAGCCCTTTTGTCACGCAAGCTGCAGAGTCGCAGGTGGCCAGCCGTGCCAACCAGAGAAGGTGCAAAGGCTGATCTGAACAAAATTAGTCCAAACTTAAAAGGACTCAGAGTCAAGGCCAGGCTCTTTTTAACAAAAAAAAAAATACTGATTTTTTTTCAGGTATTGAAATAAAATACACAGATCACAAACATTTCCATCTTAACCACTGTTACGTGCATAGTGCAATGTTCAGAATGCACTGCCATCATTGCACAACCATCCACACCATCCACCTCTAGGATTCTTCTTGTAAAACACAACCTTGCACCCAGGACAGTCATGCTCCATTCCTTCCTTCCTCTAGGCCCCGGCAGTTGTGGTCCTCCTGTCTGCTTTGACTCCTGGAGATGCCTCGTGGGAGTGGAAGATGCAGAGCCCTGAACTCTGCACCCTACTGCTAGGATTTCACTAACATCATGGCCTTAAGGTCCATGCCTGAGCAGCAGCTGGGACAGGGTGGGTTTTTAAAAAGAAGTTGTGTTCGTTCTTCCCGCATGTTCTGGTGACAGCTGCCACTGTGTAGACACAGGTGAGAATAAACTGGAGACCGTGTGTACCAGTACCTGCGGAAGCTCAGCAGGTGCAGAAACATCCCTTTGACCAACCACCTGAACGCAAGCAAGTAACATTAACAGGAACATCAGTCCCTCCAATGGAGGGCCTTAAAATGACCCCTACACAGCAACTGTGGGAAATCCCGCATGGCCCTCTGGGAGAACCATGACATGCACCTGAGGGGTGCTTTAACGAAGAAGTCTGACAGGTTGGGAACTTAGTTGACCAAGGAACACCTAACTGCTTCACAGGGATAATTATCTCCAGAAACGGGGGTTCCAAAGTGTCCACCTTGGCATGTGCTGCAATGCTGCGTGGCCTTCTATTTCCTCTCTGAACCTTTATAAAACTTGTCACACAAATTGAGAAATCTCACGTGATTTTCTTCACTTGTAAAAGCAAAATCCCAAGCCGCTAAGGTTCGGTCTGGGAAGAGCACTCCTCAGGAGGAGCCGCCGGGAAGAGGTGTGGGCTTTCTCCCTGCTGATTTCCACTTCCAACTGCAGGCTCTCCTGCAGGGTTTGCTGTGCCCACCGCCACCATGGCACTGCCGGTGGAAGCCTGCACACTTGGCCAACCCCTTCTGCTTTCTATTAGCATAGCTGAGGGAGACAGCAATTTTCACTGAGATTATATGAAAACCAAAGAGAGAAATGAAATAAATATAAAGAAGAAAGGCAGAATAAAATGAATCTGTCTCAACTATAGATTCCCACTTTGTCCAATCCTTGCTCATGCACAGACTCAAAGGCCCCAGATTTCATTTCTTAGAAAAAAAGAAGGCTGACTTACTCATTTAGTTGAAAGGCACAGTATGTAAGGAGGAATAAGTCAGAGAGAGAACTTCTACCTGTTGGCTCACCAACTGAATGCCCACAATGCCTGGGCTGGATCAGGCCAAAGCCAGCTGCGAGGGACTCCGTCTCAGCCTCGCATGCTGGTGACCTGAGCCTACGCAGGTAGGGCCGCCTTCAACTGTTTCCTCGTGAGCTAAATTAGCATGGAGCTGGATTAGAAGCAGAACAGCCAAGACTTGAACCAGCACTCGGGTGGGGATGCCAGCATTTCAAGTGGCAGCTTAACTACACCAAAACACCAGCTCTGCTGCTCTCATCTGTAAGGTTTCCTCCCCAGGGCCGATGGTACGGGCTAAGCTGTTACCTGCAACACCAGCGTTCCGTATGGGTACCTATCTAAGTTCTGCTTGATCTACTTCTGATTCTGCCAATGCTCCTGGGAAGGCAGTGGAGGAGCGCCAAGTGTTAGGGGCCCTGCACTCATATGGGAGATCTGAATGAAGCTCTTGCCTCTTGGCCTTTGGCTGATCCAGTCCCAACCCTTAAGCACTGCTGGGGATAAACCAGAAGATGGAAGACCTCTCTCCCCCTGCCCACTGCCACTCTGCCTTCCAGTTAAGTAAAATAAAGTTTAAACAAGCAGGATGTCCTGCCCACACACTTCGCTCACAAGGAGTGGTGTCTGTCCTGGGGTTGCTGCTTGACTTCAGGATAACATTCCCCATCCCAGGCTGCACTTGGGTAAACATTCACATTGTCAGTCACTAGAGTAAGAGGCAGCTCCCTGAGCAGGTTGCTGGGACTAACTACACAGCTTTGCAGACAGGAGATGAACATTACCCTGCTCTGGGCCTCTTTATTTATGCCTCAGCTTGAAGAATTCTTCAAGGCCTAGCCAGTGATCAAAGCTGGACTTGCCCTGGGTGTGAAACGGGCCTCTACGGGAGATATGAAAAGAGCAGAAGCAGCCCTAACACCGGAGCTATGGGGACTCATTACATAATTACTGCTTTCTTCCATATGACCCCCAGGACCCCGGTGAAGTCCTTTTTTTAAATATTTAATTATTTTTATTGGAAAGGCTGATTTATAGAGAGGAGACACAGAAAGATCTTTCATCCACTGGTTCATTCCACAAGCAGCTGTAATGGCCAGAACTGAGCCGATATGAAGCCAGGAGCTTCTTCAAGGTCTCCCACACGGGTGCAGGATCCCAAGGCTTTGGGCCATCCTCTACTGCTTTCCCAGGCCACACGCAGGGAGCTGGATGGGAAGTGGGGCAGCCAGGACATGAACTATTGCCCATATGAAACCCTGGCACACCCAAGGCTAGGATTTAGCCACTGAGCCACGGTGCTGAGCCCAGTCAAGTCCTTTTAGATGTTCCGCCTTGGGAGTGGGCATGGACTTTGTGGTTAAGATGCCATGTCCCACATCTTAGTTCCAGAGTTCAGCTCCTGACTCTGGCTCCTGATCCCTCCTATCAGTGTAGACCCTATCAGTGTATCAGTGTAGACCCTGTGAGGCAAGCACTTGGGCTCCTGTCATCGCAGAGGGAGACCTGGATTGAATTTCCAGCTCCTGGATCTGCTGCGCTCAGCACCCAGGCTAAGCTAGGAAATGAAGTTTCTCTCCCAGAGGCTCTGTCTCTCCTACCCTTGGGTAAAGCTTTTAAACGACTCAGACATCCAGCCTTGACTCAACTGTATTGTTGGATGTTAGTGGACAGGTATAAGCCCATACTAAACTGAGGGCTGTGAAGGACATGCATCCCACACTCTGGAGCCAACATGGCCAAAGCCATAGAGTCCAGCCACAGAAGCTGGAATCTTTGGTCAAGAGTTGAGGCTGCCAGGTTCCAGGACCTCTCCAGTGAAAGCTTCTCCTCTATCAGCAAGCCCAAGCTCCCAGTCTTATTTATCATGAGCTGACCTTGCCACCATCCTTTCCAACCCTGACCTCCAAGAGAAGCAGCTGCTTCCCAGCATCCACACAGCTGAGGCAGGAGCTGCTGCCCCAGCGTCATAGAGAAAATCCAAGTTCAAAGAGGGGAAAGGCTCTTCCCAAGGTCACAGAGATTCTCACAGGAAAGAAGGGACCAGTATCTGCAGGAAGAGCAAAGCAACATGGCAAAGTGTCAAGCAGGTGCAGGAAAAAAAATGAATTGAAGAGAAATGAAGCAATCTCTAGTGAATGGATGAGCAGTGAAAAATCAATGAGGCAAACACTCAGCCCGCGAAAATCGATGCTGCAACCGACCAGTGACCTGTATTCCCCCCTGAATCGACACCCGAGTGCATTACAGCCATAGTGGTGCCCGCCCAAAGCCAAGTCCCCAGCTCAGCGGCTCCAGGCTTTGGGCCATCCTCTACCGCGGCCAGCCTCAAGCCTAGCCTCCACACAGCCCCACCCACCGGGCCTGAGCAGCACCTCCCCACAGCCGCAGGAGGCAGCCAATGAAGCCTGCACTCAGAGGCTGGAGAGAGGGGCCCCTTGGAACAAGGAGATAAGGTGACCTTCGCAGAGTTCATTTAGTAGCAATCAAGACGTCTGCATAGGAGCACCTGAGAGCTGCAGTCACTGCCTTCCAGCAGTAAGGGGTTCCCAGATCAACACCACAACAGCACGAGCCCCATCAGGGCAGCAGGTGCTTTTTCAGAAAGCTGGCAGGGGGAATGTGGGCTCCCCTGGTGGGCAGCCACTCCCACTGCAGAGCATGAGCTGGGATGGAGGCAGACCAGACCAGGCAGGGCTACAACACCTGTGGGCCTCAGGTGAGCTACTTCAGGGAAAAGCCAGGCTGGGCTGACTGTTCCGACTGATGCAAGCATAAATCAGAGTGGGTGAGGGTTGGTTGTGCTTAGTCGCACCATCAGCTAGCAGATGCTGGCATTGGGGACTAATTCTGTCAAGCTAAACTCCAGAACCACCTGGAGAGTGCATAACCCGGGAGTGGGAGTGGTCTAGTAGAGAAATAGTGGGCACCTCCCTCTTGGGTTACCACTCCCACTGGAGAGCATGAAAACCAGGACTGGGGCAGATGTGGCTGGACAGAACATACCCAGCAGCCTGTGTGTGGGCTGCATAGTGGGGCTGGCTGGGTTGAACTAAGATTCAATGCCTACTGACATGTATGAGAGCTGAATGGGATGTGGGATGGACTAGACTAGTCTGCTGTACATACTGGCAAGTATGGGAACCAGGGCAGGGGGCAGGCCTGGTGGGGGTTATTATGGGTCACTCTGACTAGGCTGCAGCTCCCACTGGTTTGTGTGAGGGCCAAGTGTGAGATGGAGAGAATCAGGCTGGACTCCAACACCCATTGGTTCATGTGGACTGGAAACAGAACTGACCGAGCAGTTGCAACCACCAACATGTGCATAAGCTGATTGGGGGCGACGGACAGTGCCAGATCCTGTACTGGCATGCACACACAAGAATCAGGTCTGGGATCACCTCAGATGAAGTTTCTTTCGGGATCCCTCCAATTGAACTGCTGATCTCAGAACCCCACCATGAAGAGAAGTGCAGGTTCCATGGTCTGACCATGGAGCGCATGTGTCAGAGCTGAGCCTCCTCCCAGGCTCAGACGGAGCAGTGGACAGCACATCAGGTGCACATGGAGGATATGGCAGTCCATCGGAACCTGCAGAGGACACCTGGTACAACAGAGGACAAAACGAATCGATCAACTACCCCAGCCAAGTGTTGGCAGTGAAAATCTGGGCAAACGGAGACTCTAAGGTGGACTATGTCAGCCAGTGGATTCTGGAGAGATTTCATCGTGCTTGGAATGGTGAGATTCACAATTCAGAACTGTTGAACTATCAAAACTATTTGAGCAGTGCCCTCGGAGTATGCCCCACATCAGGGACCTGGGATGGGTGGGAGGCTGGGTGGGCTTCTCCCTTACCCCAGAAAAAAATTAAAATGTGGAAAAAATGGTCTTACCCACTCTCCTGTAGCCCTTGACTTTCGTGCCCTAATCAACCATGTAAAGATTTTCAAAATAAAATATTTTTTTAAAAGAAAGTTGTATGCTAAACAGAGTGAATAAAAACATTGAGGTCACTGCTCACCCAGGAATATGCAGCAAACAGAAAGAGGCAATCAGTTTCAATCCACCCCAAGCACTGAGAGGGTCTGGGGTCCATTAGGCTCACCAAGGACATGGGCGCCCAGGAGGGACAGTGGCGGTTCACCAGGCTACCCCAGCATGAATGACACTGTCCCCCAGAACAGCCACCCTCTGGCTGATCCCACACCCCTCCCCCGCGTAAAACAACTAACTCCTGGAACTTCTTTCTTGCGGGCATATTCCCACCTTTCCTGGGAGTCTGCCTCCGATCCAGGGACACTTTTCAGAAGGGCCACAGCTGAGCTAGTGTGTTTACTGTGACTGATCAAGTGAACCACAGGTCCCTTAGCCACTACTGGTGACAAGCTTCAGAGAAGCCACACCACTAAACCTGGCTACCTCTTGAGGGCACGCCTGTTCCTCACTGGCCCACTCACTCCCGGTGCCTGGAACAGCTGCAGATTTCATGCGGTCAAGCAGGTGACATCACTGAAGTGCCCGTGACAGTCCAGCGGAGAAGTCAGCTCTGGGATCACGCGGAGGATGGTGGCGGGCCACTGAGCCACACAGCCCTATGTGACACCATCAGCAGAGTTGATTGCACCACCACAAGCTCCTGTTGGCAGCGCTGCAAGCACTGCACCAAAGCACCAGGGAAGCCTCTGCAGCCAGACCCCTTGCTCCGTGAAGTCCACCCAAGCATGCCGGACAAAGAAACCACTGTCCTCCCACTTGCTGGAGAACAGACTGCTACAATAAGGTGACAGTTCACCTTGAATGTAAACACCCTAAAGGATCAGAATGAGCTATTCTGGGTGCGCTGGTCAACTGCCTCCTGCGTGGTGGCCCTGAGCTGCCTTCTCTTGCAGCTCATCTGGCAGCAACTGAAGGGAGTGACACAAAGCACATACCACCCTCCCACACCCACCCTGCCTACCTCTGCCCGTGCCACCTGGCCGTTCTCTGCATAGGCTTCCTTGCCTTTCAATGGACCGTATGTTTCTTACCTGCCTCTTTTGAGGGAATGAAAGTAAACCCATCTGAACTGATACCTAAATCCTGGAGTTTGGGATACAGAAGCTGTATTAGAAATCATCTCCGCTCCCGATGCATCAGAATCACCTGGAAGTGTTCAGTAAGCATGGAGATACCAGGATCCCATTCCGAGAAACTAACATAAAGAGTCCACGGTGGCTGACAGGGCTCCTTTAAATCTTCCCAAGGGAATGATCTCATGTGCTGCCAGAGCGGAAGAGAACCTACCCAGCCAGTCTCACCACGTGCAATGAGGCTGCAGACCCAAGGAAGGGTTAGATCGACACTCCTACTGCAGTACAGCCAGCACCTGCGGTTGAGCTCCCTGACGCCCCAAACTTGGTAGCTTCTCAATAGCTTTCCACCATGGGGCATCAAGGACATTCTTATTAATAGCAGGGAAAGCAAGAAGCAGCAATTACAAGGAGCCTGGAGGAAACTTCTGAGTGTGGACTTCCTGACAGCGATGCTGGGTTCATAGACGTATGTGCACGTCAACATCCATTCAGTTCCATACTTCATAGCTTACAGCTTGTCAAGCATGCCTTTACTGAACAGACCTTAGAAAAAAACCAACCAACACATTGGCAAAAATATTTGGAAATCAAGTACTTGATAAGTAAGTTTCCTGTATCCAGGACACATTAAAAAATCCCTATAACTCAACAACAAAAAGCAAACAACCTAACTTACAAATGAGCAAGTGACCTGAAGAAACATTTCTGGAAAGAGGTGTAAATGCCTAACGTACATGGCAAAAGATACTCAACACCATTGACCACTCAATGAAACAGCTACAAGATGTCTAACACCATTGGCCAGAAAGAAAGTGTAATTGAAGCTACTATGAGTGACCACTCAATGAAACAGCTACAATCAAGAAAGCAAACATTTAACTAATACTGGTGAAAAAGTGGGCAAATCAGAATTCATGAGTATTGCTGGTGAAAATGCAAAATAATGCTGCCACTGTGGAAAGCTATTTGGCAGTTGCTCAAAAAGTTAAACATAGAATTAATTTATGCTCCAGTAATTCTACTTCTAGAAATACACCAAAATACTTCTCAAGCAAGGACTCAAACAAAAACTTGCATGTCAATTTCAATACAGCCCATGCTCAAAAGGCATAAACAGCCTAAGAGTCCAGCAAGATAGCAAAATGCACTTTATTACATACAATGGAATATCATTCAGCCAGCAAAAGAATGAAGTTTATAAAAGTTATTTAGCTTTATTTGAAAAGCAGAATTCAGGGAGAAGGGGAGAGAGAGAAAGACAGACATCTTCCATCTATTTGGTTCATCCCAAAACTGTCACAATGGCTGGGCCTGCACCTGGACCTGGATCTGGGCCTGGCCAAAGGCACCTGGCCCTCCCACAGGAATGTAGGGGCCCAAGGACTTTGGCCATCTTCTGCTTTCCCAGCAGCATTCATAAAGAGCCAGATGGAAAGTGGAGAGCCAGACTCAAAGGGCACTTCTGTGGGATGCTGGCATCGCAGCTGGCTGGCTTAGCCTGATATACCATGATGCATGACCCAGCCATTTGCATTCTAACAAGTTCCCAACTAGCCCTTGATGCTGGTAGCCTGAGGATCAACTTTGAGAACCACTCACCGGGAGAATTTCCTTGATCCCTACTTGATAGTTGCTGAGACAATCACAGGTCACGTACCCTAGAAGCACAGGAGTTCCTGTCTGGGCTGAGGCAAGCATGGTACTCTTCGCACCAGTCTGAAGCCATCCCCACACAGACCGGGAACTTCCAGATGTCAGCTCTGCATCAGCTCCCCAGAAGGCAAGCTGTGTCTGCAGGCATGGAAGACCTGTTTACCCACCCAAGAAACTGGCACTACAGCAGCCCATAAGGTCACTGGCATGTGTGCTCAAACAGCCTAGGAAGGAAAGAGATAAGAAAGGAGGAAGGAAGGCTGCAGTCGTGGTGGGTACAGATGAATGAATGGGGCTGGGGGCAATGGAATGTGGAAAGCATGGTCTTCATTCTAATGAAACCAGGTGCCTCTTATCACAATGAGAGGGCAATCTCGTCCCCACATTGTACAAAGCACAATGTCATGCCATGCTCTCTGGACACTGCAGGAGTTGTCACAGGCTGCTACAGTCACCTGTTCTGTCATTTAGCCTCACAGCGTTCACTTTCCAAACCCCCAGCTGTTCCCCGCTCGGGTCACACTGTTCCTCCAGGATCTTCAGGGGCAAGAGCCACCTGCTCCCTCGGGCTCACACTCACCCCACACTTCCCTGCCTTCCCACCTTGGCCAACCTGCTCCCTTCTTCATCTCTGCACTTAGAAACCTGACTTTAGGCAAATTGCCTATCTCTCCAGACCTCCATCTCCTTGTCCACAAAATGGGGTCACAGCAGGACTTCCTTTTCTTGGTTGTGATCAGGAGCAACAGTACAACTTGTGAAGGAAGCTCATGCTTCCTCCCCACATCTCTAAACCAAACGGCTTTCTCTTTCTCCTCATTTCCAAAATACTACAATGTGTGCAAGCTTTCTACTTGGCCTTGGCCTTCATGCTTATAGCTGGTTAGGACTCTCTTTACTATTAAAGAAACCTCACTAAAAGGAAGCTGTGATTCTTTGTGATCTAACACATGCTACTCAGCATGGGCGAAGTGATCCTGCCAAGTTCAGCAGCACTGAAGCCCCCCGGACAATGACTTAACCCCTGGGGAGGACACAAAATCAGGAATGAAGTGGGAACAAGGCCCCCAGCATGGAAAGATGTTTCTTGTCTCCAGACACCCCTGTTCAAAGGGCTCCCCTGAACCCACAGGGGCAGGCCTCAGCCCAATTCTCCATCCTAAAGCATCTTCCAACAATCACATTAGGAATCCCCTGTGCTGGCTTACAACAAAAAGAACCCCTTGCTTGCAGAGAAAGCCATTGTCTCTGATTTGATGCTCCAGGCCTCTGTCCTCCTTCTACTCTACAAGGCTAGGATGTGCAGCTGCTCTGCCCACCATGGGGAACTCAGACCCTGCACATGAGCCTGCAGGCCCAGAATGTTCTCTGCACACCCTTCTCCCCACCAGCCGCCCACACCCTGCTTTCCTCTGCTTCCTCCTGCACCCTCACCCATCCTGCATCTCACAGAAGCAGCTCCCTGTGGACTTGCAATTAGGGACAGAGACAAGGTGGGGACAACACAGCGGGAGTGCTGCTAAGATAGTGGGACCTACAGGGCTCCATGCTGAGCCACAACCTCAGGCGTTGGCCAAGGGGAGCTCCTGAGTCCACCTCACTCCCCAGGAGGACACTGAGTCCCAAGATGGAATGGGAGACAGCAATGGAAAAACCCAACAAGCCTTGGAGGAACTGGGTGCTTCACTGGGACACTGCCTTTGCAGCAATGGAGCTGTGGAGAAGAAGGCAGAGGTGAGAACCCCATCTTTCCGAAGACTTGCAGCCCTCCTTGTGCCAGTCCAACAGTAAGTCAGGTGCCCCAGAGCTCCTCAAGTGGAGCCAATGCCTACTTGGCAAGGACACAGTACCCTCCAAGGGACAGAGGTGGAACCAGGTCATGCCTCCCAGGAGCACTAGGCAGGGTCAGTCATCTGCTTGGCACTCAACACAAGGAAGATTTCCAGGTCAAACAAGTCAAAGCTAAGAGCAGCATTGTGGGTTACACATAAAGCCACCACCCCAGGGGCTTGTTCAAGCCCTGGCTGCTCTTCAGGTCCACTTCCCTGCTAAGGTGCCTGGGAAAAGCAGCAGAAGATGGTCCTAGTGTTTGGGTCCCTGCCACCCATACAGGAGACCCAACAGAAGCTCCTGGCTCCTGTTTTTGGCTTGGCCCAGTGCTGGCCACTGTGGCCATCTGGGGAGTGAACCAGCAGATAGAAGATCTCTCCCCCTCCCCAACCTATAATTCTTTCAAAATAAATAATTAAATTTTTTTAAAATTAACAAAAAAAAGACCCCCTTTAAAGAGCTTTAGCTAGGAACCCAGGTCCAGAGGCAGAGTGTCTCCCAACCAAGACCCATGGGCCTTTCCCAAACCCAGGCAAGCATGAGAGAGAAAGAAGGGCCAGCACAGACAGGAACAGAGAGGTGGACGTTGAGTCGAGAGTGACAGTGAGAGGCAGGGAGAGGCAAACCTCTGGTGAGAATGGGAACCGGAAACATAAAATACGGGAAATGTTTTGAAGGATGTTATGTAGATCAAACCCTTCTTCCATGAGCTCTGTTGTCAGTTTCCTGGGTCACCACAAGCTGCATGCTGGGCAAGGACCCTCACTGGGATCATTCGTCCAAGCATCACACAGGAAAATCCCCAGCATGGGACAACAGCTGTGTGGCAGGCAGGGCTTTGCTGAGCCTGCCCAGCCTGGCCCTGACGAGGTTCCACTTCGTCCACAAACATAGAACTCTCTGCCTCCTTCATCCCCCGTCTTGGCCCTCCCAGGACGCTAATGCACTGGCTTGGAGACTCCACCCACTTGTGACATATCAGTCCACTGCCTTTTCTCCCAGGAGCTATAGATGTGCCAGTGAACACACCGCAGGCCCAGCAGGAGAGGAATAGTTCCTTGAGATTATGTGACCCGCTCAGACTCATGTAAAGAGTCAGACAGAGCCAGCCAGAAGCCTGGGGCATCCTAGGCACGTGAGGTTTAGGGAACAGCTGCTTCCAGTCAAGGTGAACAGAACAAAAGGCTCCTTATGTCACGAAAGAGGCTTCTCTGATTCGGAAAAACAAGTTCCAGGGTTTGCAGACAAGCATCATAGGGTGAGATTCAGCACATGAACTTCACGCACAGCAGCCTGGCCACCAGGTCCAGTTATGTCACTCACTCAACTCAGCAAGTGCCAGAGCTTTCTAACGTGTGATTCATCAGATGGACTGTGAAAGGCTGGCACTACGGCGCAGTGGTTGAAGCTACCATCTGTAGTGCCTGTATCCCACATGGGAACCAGATCCAGACTCATCTATCTGCTATGTGTTGGGGAGAGCAGCAGCAGATCACCCAAGTGCCCGGGCCTCTGCACCCACGTGGGCAACTTGGAAAAAGCTCCAGGCTCTGTGTTTCACCCTGGCCCAGCCCTGTCCATCATGACATTTGGGGTATCAGCCAGTAGATGAAAGATCTCTCTCTCCCTCCCTCTCTCTCTACCTCTAATTTTCAAATAAATAAGTATATCATCTTAAAAACTCAATTGTCAAAATAAGACCTACCCTTCCTTCTGGACATCTTGCTGTCTTACTTTAACATGCAATTGCCTACAGTGTTACAGTTCCCATCACTCCTCACCAAACTGAGACTAGATCACACCTCCATGGACCCAGGCAAACACTTTGCAACACTGGGCTATTTAGGAATTCTGCAACTTCTCCAGCAGCTCAAACAGGCGGTAGATGTCACATCAAGGGAGCAGGAGAGCAGTGTGAGCCTGTCTAAACCACTTGACGCTACTCAGAGAGGGTGAGGGAGACAGTGGTAAGCAGAGCATCACTGCTGGCCAGAAAAGTAGAGGCTCAGTGGCCAACGATGCAACAATGCAGGTGTGGACGGAATGGGTACGATCCACAAAGCTGGATTGCAAAGGATTCCCCAGACAGGTAACAGGGGCTTGAGTGGGGGTGGGCATAGCAACAACACACACACATGTGCATGCACACAAGGTACATGCGTGTATGTGTACACACACACAGAGCTGGGTTTCCAGAAGCGTCAACGGCCAGTGTCGCTTCTGGTGGTTTGCTGGACTTAACACCTCTCTCCTCACACACAGCCCCTTTCACTCAGTCCTCCCCTGAGTGCTTTCACCGTCTCTTCCTCCCCACAGGAGCAGCAACTGACTGTACTCAAATGTGCCTTGTCCCACAAACCATTAAGCTGTCAAGCCAAGGTGGTGAACAAACCCAGAGAGCACAGGTGCCGGAATGCTAATGGTGAAATTGCAATTATTCTTTCTGCTCTGGACAATTCCTACTTCAACTTCCCTGGCCTCGGGTCGTACGCTGTGATCTTTCCAGACACGGCTTGATATAGAAAATAACCAGGGGGATCATGTCTTGATGGAGACTGGGGGAACTAGTCGAGGTTCTTTTGTTGTTGGTTTCCTTTTGACATCCACACAGGTGTCATATAATGGCTGCTGGCTACAAAGACCTCTATCCAAAGGAAAAACAACCTCTCCATAAATACCTCACCCACGTCAGGGAAATAGCTGTGTTACACACTTGAGTACCATTTTCGAGGACACTTTAAATAGAGCCTCGGTCGCTGCTTTCAATTTAACGTGTGAACAGGAGCCGCTAAGGCAGGCAGAGATGATAACGTGCTAGGGTGGCCCGCGGCTTCCTTCTGCTCAGATTTTAACAGAGCCACGGAAACTTGAGGCTTCTTGGGGACAAGCCTCAAGGTGGCAAGGCTCATTCAATCAATGAATGAGCACCCACTAAGCAGACACAAAGCCAGGTGCCAGCAGCTGCCCAAGATGGGCTAGGTTTTGCATACAACTTACAACAGTTCAAGGGCGAATGCAGTCAGCAGTCTCAGAGAGGTAAAAATGCTCCCAAGATCAGACCAGAGGTATGTGGCTTCCATTTTCCTCGTGTAAAAGCAAGCGATGTGTTTCATAAGCATTCGTGCCAGTGCTCAAGATGGCAGCAGCGCTACGGGAGGTGAGGGCAGCACTGCTGACGCTGCTCTCACTGGTCACTTAAAGGATAATCCAAATGCAGGCACAAACAGGATCACTCACTAGGGCTTGGGAAATGATGGGTAACATGCACAGGGGGAGGCAGAGGGGAGACAGTGTGCGTCAAGGTGTACAAGAACACTGGGTGTGCAAGAACACCAGTGTACAAGAACACCGGGTGTACAAGAACACCAGTGTACAAGAACACTGGGTGGGTGTACAAGAACCCACGCGTACAAGAACATTGGGTGGGTGTACAAGAACACCAGTGTATAAGAACACTGGTATACAAGAACACCAGTGTGCAAGAACACCAGCTGTACAAGAACACTGGTGTATAAGAACACCGGGTATACAAGAACACCAGTGTACAAGAACTCCGGGTATACAAGAACACCGGGTGTACAAGAACACTGGGTGTACAAGAACACCAGTGTATAAGAATACCGGGTATACAAGAACACCGATGTACAAGAACACTGGGTGTACAAGAACTCCGGGTGTACAAGAACACCGGGTATACAAGAACACCGGTGTACAAGAACTACGGCTGTACAAGAACTCTGGGTTTACAAGAACACTGGATGGGTGTACAAGAACACCATGTGTACAAGAACACCGGGTCTGCCGGGCAAACAAACAGCATAACGTGTGCTCAGCTCTCTGCATCTGTGTTACAGTCCAGGGTGTGACTTTCTGTGCTATTTATTCTATCTTTTAATGTATCCTCCTAGGCTGATTTGAATTGGTGTATTGATATTCTTTCCTTTCTTTCTAGAAAATTGATACTCAATTAAATGTCTTTCTCATTCTCCCTTTGTAGAAATCCAATTAAACAGGTAAGATCATCTCATTGTGCACACACTCTTACCCCACTTTTCTGTATTTGTTATCCTTCATTTGCAATGATTTCTTTTGCCCGGTTACCCACTTCATTGATTATCTTTCTAATTGCTTCTAAATTATTTTAGAATCCACCCTTTCCACAATTTTTTTCACTCTTGTTTCAAATCTACTGTCATTTTTGTAGCTTCTAGTTTGCCACCCCATTTTGTAACCAGGTCTTGCTTCTCCCTGAAAACACTAGGCACAACAGTGTCAGGGCCAGTGGCTGATGGCCGCATTGCCTGGAAAGCCTCAGGCTCTCGTCTCTGCTGCTTCTTGTTCATGTTGACGTACTTCTGTGTGTTCCACTTATCTTTGAGTGTGTACTGGACACTGTATTCAAGGATGTGTTTGTATAAATCACTTGATGACTATGCTAACAGATCTTTCCCCTGTAGTATTCTGTTCGTAGTATCGGGTGGCAGTACACTGTAACATCAGTCACACCGAGGCATTGACACTCTGCTCCGCTACTCCAATGTGTGAAGGCGACTTCAGGACCTGCAAGCTCTGTTTCACTGAGAGTTCTGAGACCATGGTGTTCAGGTTCAGCATCCCTGAACTCCAGCCCTTGCCCACCAGCCCCTGAAGACCACCAAACGCAAAGCAGGAGAAGGCAGCAGAAGGCTCAACCCTGTCACCTAACGCAGTCACCACCTTGCTCACCTCCATGCATCTTCAAGCACATTTTTGAAAATGCTTTTGCCACTTTCTCAATTTCTTTTCTTCAGTAGGAAAGTTGGTCTAAATTGTGCAGTCTGCTCTCACCAGAAGTCTCCAAATGAGTCTATCATCTACCTGGAACTCTGATCTTACATCAGAAAGGAAAGGCCAAAGCACAGGCTGATCTCAGAACACATGTGAACTTGGATTCTGCACTAAAGAGAAAAAATGGTCAGTTAGCCACAAGGGGCCACTGAAGGTTCTTGAGGTAGAGCCTCAGCCTGACAGCTGTAGTTACGGAAGATGAACTGGGCACTCAGGTGCCAAACAGATCGGAGGGGAATGAGACAAAAACCAGGAAACAAGGTTCACCGGTGGCTCATCGCTCAGACATGCATGCGTCTGAATCAGCGTCATGGCAGCGAGCTTAGGCAGACGGGCAGGGGAGCTCTCGTGGCCCCACGTGAGCAAGGATAGCAGCCAGAGGACAGAGGCCAGAACTAGAAAACGCGGAGAAGGACAAAGGGAGGAAATCGGCAGAAAACAGGATGATACGATTCGCCAGCTGACTTTGGGGGGGATTGAAAAGAAAAGCCAAAACTACCACTGAAATTTGGGACTTGGGGAGCTCCAAGGGAAAAGGTGATATGATCTCTGCCATGACCCGCTCATCCCCTTTCTATCTCACGGACATAGTCGCAGGCAAAGACCTCCCTGTGACAGGAGTGACCGTGGCCACTGCGTCCCAGGGAGCGCTCGGGAAGACGGTGGGGAACAACCTCCTGAGGCAAGGGAGGGCACCTTGTTCTGTGATAGCAAAGCTGGCGGGCAGCACAACTCATGCGGGGCAAGGACAATGCGGCCAGGGCCAGAGGTCCTGGGGACAACGACACAAGCCAGAAGGTGCCAGGGAAAACAAGGGGTTCACAGAAATAAACTCAGGTGCACAGAGGCAGACAGGTGCACACCCCACCACTGCGGGACAGGGCCCTTCTGAGTGATCAGAAGGGGTCTGCTTCTCAGGTTTTGAGGTGGACCCTGAAATCACTGGAAATGTGACCTGTAGATCACCGTCGCGCCTTCCTTGGCCTGCATGTCTCCCGTGCAGAGGCTTTCCCCATACTCCCTTCCAGTTGTATAAATGAGTGTCAGAGGCAGCTGCTCACAGGGAAATACCTGCAGCTTCCACTGTGGCTTTCTGGCCATGAAATAAAACACAAGTAAAATGCTACTTGAGGAAGCGCTATATAATTTCATAAATAAATTACAGAGCTTGACATCAATCTGAGCCAAGTGTGCTGAGAGCAGAGCTCCAACCACCCTGGCAAAGCTCACCACAACTTGCTTGCTCCGGCCTGTTCCATTCACTGCACCCAATCAATAAGACCTGCTAAGAGCCAGTGGAGGTGCCTCCCTCTCCCCAGTCCATCCCAGAATTCTGCAGAACTGCAGTTCAGGATTGCTGATTTCTGCCCCCACATCTGCTGTGTTCATGTTGTCTGTCCCAAAAAGTTCCTACTAATTCTCTCACATGATTCCCTCCCCACTCACACTGCTGCCACGGTCACTCCAAATGCTTCAGGGTGGTAGCCTTTAACTTAAGCCAAAACCAGACTGAAGGGATGGGTAGAAGGTGACAAAGCCTATGTGGGCAGAGTAAGCCCGGAGTGAAGATGCCCCCAGAGCGAGAATAAACGCTCCTCATGCCAAAACTGTCATTTGCCACTTCTCCACAACTTTGTCACCGGTGGGTGTCCAGAGACACCGGAAGCAGAACGGGAGAGGCGGGAACAGAAACAAGCCAGGCAGCCCCACGCTCTCCAGTAACTCTCAAATATCCATTCCTTTGCCCCAAGACCCGCCAGGCAGCCCCATGCTCTCCAGTAACTCTCAAATATCCATTCCTTTGCCCCAAGACCCAGTGTTTCCCGATAACTCTCTCATTGTGCAGCCCCAGGAGGAGCCTCTTTGCCAAAGGGTCCTGGAGTTTCCCAACACCAGCACCATCACCTCAAAGCCTCTATTCTATAAAGTAAAATCAAAGAAAAGCAGCTGGATTGTCATGCTACTGAGAAAGCTAGGGCTCCATGATCTTCCTCTCTTGTTTGCAAGAAAAGAAGAAAGACACAGATAAAGCTAAGTTAGTACTGAGATGTTAAGAAACGCAAATGGCTGGAGGAGGCTGAGAAAGGCCAGTGCTGATGGGGAGGGCGGCTCTGAGATGGGCTGACACTGCCCACCATCATGTCCTCAGGGACCCTCTGGGTCTGGCTCCAGCAAGAGGTGGCTGACTATTCTGAGGACTGAAGGGATGGCTGTGCATATTCAGACAGAAGATTGGGACAAGAGGTCCACCAGTCACCAGCCAACCCCGGAACTAGAACAGCAACAGTGGCCCATCACCTCTGGTTCCCCCCAGTCAACACCAGCTAGCCCAGGAGGAGAGTGGCTTTAACAACCACCCCCAGGGAGGGTGCCCTAAAGGGTGCCTGGCTGAGTTAAATCCAAGGTTGACTTCTCTGTGACGCTCTGATTACATGCAAGGACCTGGGGTGGCTTCTTCCAGCAGCAGCTTCAGGAATGAAACACCACTTACACTACGAAATGCAACGACCAAAGGCGGCGCCACAGAAAAACAGGTGCACTTCAGACAAGTATTGGGCATTCGCCTTAACTAGGCCCTGGAAAAACCTGAAAATTCTTAGGCATATTCATATTCTGCCTTTTCCCCTCTTTTTCTCTCCCTCTTCCTCTCTCTCACCCTCTCTCTTCCTCTCTCTCTTCCTCTTCCTCTCTCTCCCTCTCTTCCTCTCCCTCTTTACCCTCTGTCTTTCTTTTTCCCTCTCTCCCTCTCTCTCTCTGGCTCTCTTCCCTTCTATGCACTCCAAACCCAAGCTGGGCTACCCTGCTGGAATCACTTTCCAGCTGTCCGGGCCACTGGCCCTAACTCGAGGCTTCCATCTGAACAAGGACTGATTGAGTGGGGGAAAGGTGGCCATTTCTGTTTCTCTTAGAAGCTTCAGTGATGTAAGTTTTGCTCCTGAAACAACCACAGATTAGCAGACTCCTCAACGATGCACCTGTGGGTTCGTGGGCTAACCTCAGCTGTGGGTGCCTTCCATCCCCACACACAGACCTGTGCTCTGTGGAAGAGAACCAACAGCCCTTGTCTGTTGTCCAAGCTGTAGCACTAGCTTGGCCCTGTCCTCAGTGGGATTGCTTGCACTTCTCTCATCAGCAACGAGGCCTCCGATGCAGGACAAGCAGGCAGGTGACAGCAGCAAGAGACACCAGATGGCAGTGGGGCCCTGCACATGTGCTGGAGCCCGCCAGGCAGCGGCCCTGGTGGCCTTGGCACATCACTATGCGGGCAGCAGAGTCTGTGTTCTCAGAGTGCCGGCTGGATTCCCGCAGCAGCATGATCCTGCTTTAAGTGAAATCTCCTCTTCCATGGCAAAACATTCCTCAGGTCCAAGTCAGACAGACACATGACCTAGCTCGTGGGTCTCCATTCAACAGTCAGTCAGGGCTTAAAACCAACAAGAAAATAACTCAACTTCAGGGTGTCTCCCACATGCATAGAGGACTCCTCCGTTCTCCAGGTCAGCACTTACAACCGCAGATGTGAAAGCGGCCAAGCGGCCTCCCAGACCGCTAGACCACAGCCCTGTGGGTTCTTGAACTCCTTTCCCACTGTCGGTCAAGATTCCCCCAACAGGGGAACTCTCCCCCCAGAGACAGAGCCCCCACTGCTAAGGAGAGGGGCACCTGGCTGGCCTTGGCTTAGTGCTGGAAGAGAAGAAAAGAACACATCTGAGGCTCTTCAGTCTTTCCCTAGAGTTCCCAAAATTCATCAGAGGACCAAACAGATCATTCCAAAACAGGATCAGCACGGCATGTAAAAAAAACCTGCCACCTAGAAGCAACCCTGTACATCTCCCAGAGGCCATTCTCCCACAAGCGGACCCTAGGCCATGCAGGAAGTCCTCCAGGATTGTTTTGGTGGAACTACCACACAACACAACCCACATGAGACTCTTGCACCCAAGCAGAGAAGACAGGAGGGTCAAGGAGGAACACCTGCCACTCAGGCTTCCCTCTGCCTTCCCCTCACTCAGGCCCAGGGAGACTCCTTTCAAAGGGGCATGGAGGCAGGAATGATGAGGGGAAGGCAGAAAGGAGGCATACACACAGGGGTGTCCTTCAGGAGCTTTGCTCTGCCATCCCTCTCTGCCAGCCCTGCTGGGATCATCAGGGACTGAGCTGGGGAGAATTCACAAGAGTCAAAAGGAAGTAGGTTTCTGGTGAGAACTGCTTGCGAGCGTTATCTCCAGCATGGAGTACCAAGCTGACCATGCACTAAAGCATGGAGCACCAAGCTGACCATGCACTAAAGCCACAAAAGTTCACATACAGATACCCACCCAGAGTTAGGACCAGCGGTCGGTCCCTTTATAACTAATCCCTCTTTAACGATGCGCAGGAGAGAAGGGCTGAAGAAATGCCACCAAGGGCAACAGTCCTGACTGGAGAACAGCTATCCCTGGGCCTCCCCGCCAGGCAGGGCGTCCAGCCATGAACTGCCTTGGAGAGGCCCTCCATCCCACCCCTGATGCTGCATCGTGAGATTATCAGTCGGTTAGTCTGGGAGGAGGCTAGGGAAGCCATGCTATTTCACAAGTCTGCACTGAATTCTAGGGTAAACAGGGCTTGGAAGTCATGAAATCCCACAATAAAAACATACTAGCCAGACACCAGAGTGGCCCAGCCGGCTCCACCCTTCAAGAAAAGAACGCCAACGGATTCCTTTCAAGAAACGAGCAGGCAAAGGCGGCCAACGGATTCCAAGTGGCTTGAAAACAATGCATATGTTCATTTTTAAATACCACCTCTCAAAACTACACGGAAGGGCAGCACGATGCTATTTTTCCTGCCTCAAGTTCACAGAGGGAACTGTGAGTGTCGAGAAGAGGTGCTCTTCAGTCGGTAACTCTGGGCAAGGACTGGCAGCACAGCTCATTGCAGGCATCATCAGGCAAGCTCCCCCTCGCCCCACAGGGGCAGGAGGCGATGGAACATGTCCACAGGAAGTCAGCGGGTGTGATTTTTTTCAGATTTATTTATTTCTTTGAACGGCGGAGTTACACTGAGAGAAGGAGAAACAGATCATCCATCCCTACAGCCTCAATGGTTGGGGCTGAACCAGGCAGAAGCTACAAGCCTGAAACTCCAGCCCAGCTTCCATGTAGGCACCAGGAACCCAAGCATTTTGGGCCATTTTCTGCTGTTTTCTCAGGTGTTCCAGCATGGAGCTGGGTCAGAAGTGGAGCAGCCAGGACTCAAACCTTCACTCTTGTGAGATGCCAGTGTCACAGGCAGCGGTTTAACCTGTGGCACCAAACACAGGTCCCAGGTTTTTGTCTTTGAAAGGTTACTTAGCGAATGCCCCCTTGGCATCAACCTGGCTTCTCCCAGGCTTTTTCCAGGGTGCTCTGGAACACAGACAGGTAAGGGTAGAGATCCTGAAGGTGGTGGAAGTTAAAAAGAGAGCCTGAAGCCTTCAAGAGGCCAGGACGTATTCCTAGGATCTCCTGGTGGGTACAGATCTGACCCAGGAATTTTAAGTCACCTCCCTACCATGGAGACAAACCAAAGCTGAGACACTGAACAGCCAGGCAAGCCAGAATCACCAAGGAGACAGGGGACAGTAGAAGCTTCCAGGAACAACCCACCAGCACATACATCCAGCACCGTGGAGTTGGCAGGAGACTGTGGGTCACCATGACCTCTGCTCTGTGGGTTGCTCTGACCTGCAGCCTCACTCCACAGCAACCTGCCAACAAGCCCTGGCGCCAACAAGGAAACAGCAAGCTCTCTGTGCAGCCACAGCTTCGGAGCCCAAGATCGCCCTGACGGAATTTACACACAAAGCCCTCCCTGATGCACACAGGGCCCCAGGGGAGTCTGGACACAAGCAGATCCCGTGATGTGGAACAAAACGTGAAACTGGAGAAGACACGCAGGGCCACACAGGGCCACGCGGGGCCACACAGGGCCACGCAGGGCCACGCAGGGCCACACAGGGCCACACAGGGCCACACAGCGCCCTCTGATCAGTGGCTTTCCTCCAGGCCGCAGGGGGAGAGCAAAGACAGGCTTTGGGAAGCGACTCCAGAGAGGTGCTAGGAAGGCACACCCGTCCTGGATCTGGCGGGGTCTCGGGAGGGTGGGAGCCCTGGGGTTGAAGCGCACTGGCGCCTCACAGCAGGACGTGGAGTTCATCAAATTAACTCCTAATGCAAAATTAATTTGGAATAGAGTTTAGTTCTAATTGTGAGACGACTGTGAGAGGATTTTTACAGTAAGCAGACGAAGGCGCCCACGGCAATGTCAAGGGCAAGAGAATTTCTATTTACCTGTTGCCCCCTTCCTTCTGCACACATTTGCAAGTTGCTCTTGGCAAGGAGGGACCAGGAAAGGGGCAGACCTAAAGCCAGAGAGGCTGTAGCTGTGGGGCAGACAGTGGCTGGGGAGTCTGCTCCTCCCACCTCCTCCAAAGTGTTCAGGCTCAAAGACCTAGCCCACAAATCCTCTTATCTGTCCCAAGAAACACCCAACCTAGCTTTCTCCAAGCCAGAAGTGGGGGAGCAAATTACCACTCTGCCTTCTCCTTATTCTCATAGTTAGGACGTCCCCTCCCACGCCCCGTGACCACCTTGCCCAGGAACCTGATCTTCCTATGCACAAAGGGTATAGGTTGGGTGCTCTGTCCCTTGGCGTTCCTGGGGAAAGTCCAGTATCAGGCTTAATTGGCTGATCCTCCCCCTAAAAGCACCAGGATCCCCTATGTCCCGGCTGTTCCAGTTTCTATCCAGCTCCCTGCCTGTGGCCTGGGAAAGCAGCAGAGGACAGCCCGAAGCCTTGGGACCCTGCGCCCACGGCAGACCAGGAAGAAGCTCCTGGCTCCTGGCTTCAGATTGGCTCTGGTAGTTGTTGCCACTTGGGGAGTGAACCAGTGGACAGATTTTTCCGTCTCTCCTTCTTTCTGTGAATCTGCCTTTCCAATAAAAATAAAGAAATCTTTTTAAAAAGAGAGAGAGAAACCTGGGGCACTCCATCAAATCCTGGGCTTGATCTCAGGCCTTGAATGCATTTAGTGCCTCCAAAATGTTCCAAAACCTTGAACTACGGACAAGACACCTCTGAAGTGAGCAGATTTCTGATGTCCACGGGACCCGCCCCCCCGAGGAGGGGACAGGGCTCTCCGACTCGGGGAGACCAGCTGGCCTGCAGCAGCATGCCTCTGGTGTCCCGGATGCAGAACTGAGCCCCGCCATCCTGGACGTGCCACCTGCAATGAGTCACCGCTGCTTGCTCACTATTCGTGTGGGCTGTTCTGCTTGTCCATGGGGACCGGAAACGTGGTTTATTTTTGTGGGGAAGCATGTGAGTTAGAGATTTTTTTTTTTGAGGGAGTAAAGGAAGGAGGGGAGGAAGAAGAGGGAAGTGGGGGAAGGAGAACTGTCACTCTGCCCAGAGGGGAGGCCGACCCCCGGACCAGGCAGTCAGCAGTGCTGCCCTTGGCTGTGGGACATGCTGGAGCGCCTGGTTCTGCTGCGATTGGTGCTGTCTTCTGCCTTACCCGAGCCCCAGACCCAAGGCTGAGGCTTCCCTGAAGGGAATGGATACTTGGCAGGGGGAAAATGTGGCTGGGTGTGGGTCTTCAGTGTGGGGCTTAGAGTGAGGAGAGGAGCTGCCCCTCCACTGGGACCAAGCTGGCAAGGCCAAGGAAGCCCGCAGACACCAACATGCCTATATTCAGACCTGGTTTAGCATCCTTTCTGACTTCCAGTCTTGTTCCCTTGACGACCCTTGACCTATCAGGAAGCACTCAAAGTGATGGTTTGATTTCTCTAAGCTGGAAAGAATCTGGCCAAAGGCATGTCAGGCTTTGAGTAACGGAGCTCTGCCTGGGATGGGGAGGAGACGAGCAGTCGCCCAGGAAAGAGCGGTCAGACCAAGTGTAGCCCTGCGCACACATGGCAGCTCTGCCCGTCCTCCCTGGGGGTCTCTGTCGGAGACAGTCCCTGGGAAGGACAGTCTGGCCCAAGAACCTGCCTTGAACCAGTGCCGTGGTCGTCCCCACCACTTACCGACCACATCTCTGCTCTAGCCGCACTCAGCTTCCAGCAGCACTCCAGGCCACTTGCACAGCCACACAAAGCCAGCACATCCCCCATTACTGTCCACAGGCAGCCCCGTGGTCTTGTCGCTGCAGCTCCTTCCTGCCTTCCCACCTTCCCACCCTGGGCTAGTAGCGCCTGGCCATCTCCTCACCCGATCACCATCAGGGCCACTTGGACTGCCCCTGCTCCCTCACTGCAAGCCCACCTCATCGCTCCCTGACAGCAGCAGCAGCTCCTGCCTGACTCCCTGAGTCCAGGGTCCTCCCACCCCGATGCCATCTGCACATCACACACCAATACTATCCAGATGTTTATCAAATCAGGAGACCTTCCGCAGCTGTCCACGCCCTGAACACCACAGAGGCTAAGCCGGGCTTTCACCTTGCCTTCTCCCCTCCCCCTCCCCTGCATCTCAAGGATTGAGCAATTCTTCCATATGCTTTTCAACTGGTGTAATCAAACACACAGACTCCGGGGACACATAACTGCTCAACCACCCTGCATGGAGCCCCGAGGCACCTGGTGGAGGTGTAACACCGCTTCGGGCTGCTTGTAGAACATTACTTTGTGTGGCTGTAATTTACTCAGCCATTCCCACCCCCACGGCCATTCCCTTTAGATGTCTGTCTGTCTCTCTCACACAAGGGTTGATTGTTATAAACATCCTTGTACAAACACCGCCCTCAGCTACGAGTGCTGTTTATTGCACGAGTTCCCAAGAGCAGGAATTGGATTGGTTTTACCGCATGTGCCAGATTGTCCTGAGCGTCTTCACAGCCTTCTCCATGGGAGCCCAGCTGGCTCCCAGCACAATTAGCGCCACCGCCTAAGTGGTCTTAATGCTGGACAGTAACACTACCACCAAGGGGGCTCTCTCGGGCACGTGACCCGGGAGGTGAGACAAAGGATACCAGACCCTCACACGAGCTGCCACAGACTTTGGCACAAGGTGGCCGAAGAAGGGCAGGGAGAGGAGCCCGAGCCGGTAGGCGATGCTGAACCTTAGAACTGCTCTCTTCCTAAAACACAGCCCTGGGCAGCCCAGCGGCCCAACAGTCCCTGCCCAAAGAGCCCAATACCTTAGCCAACTGAAGGCAGAACATGCCCCCGAAATTTGCCAAACACAAATCTCCACTCTGGAGGACCTGGACATTTTTCCTCCACTTGCTTTATATTTTCTTTCTTCAGTTTCCACTCCCTTTTGTTGTCCACCAGTTTAGAAATTACTTCTTCAGAAAGGCCCACCGGGACCTAAAACAAGCAACCTTGTACACACCATGGCAGCTGGGCTGGCAGGGTCCTGCACACCCCCTTAGCTGGTGGGCACCTACAGAGGCCTAGCAGACATCCATTGACACTCACTGGCTATTGACTACAGCGTGAGCCTGCCCTGATCAATACCGAGCAGTGCGTGGACGGACGGAACACACCGTGGCCTTCCCTCCCCAGGCCTTTCATCCCAAAGCCTCGCGCAGCCAGGGAAAGGTGCGCTCACTGTCACTGCTGGCCAGCAGGCTCCGGGTCCTGGAAGGCCCTGCACCTACTCAGCCATCTTCAGTTCCCTTACAGGAGTGGGGCGTCCAGGATCACCTTTCAAAGGGTGTTCCTGACTGCCAACCAAAGTGATTTAAACCCCAAGGGGCAAAAGAAAACCCTGTGCTTTTCACATCCAGGCTAATCCTCTTCACACCAGTCATCAATGTGAAATAAACAGAGACTTCCATTAACCTGCCCCTCTGTACATTCACTGTTTTAAAGGCGGTGTCACTCTCCTTTAAATGAACATGCTAATTAGTGTATTAATAAATAGCTGAACGGAATCGATGAGACATGTAATCAGCGTCTGACCAGGAGTGAGGGTCAGGTAGAAGGGGTGGCGAGGAGAGGAGGAGAAGGAGTCTTCTCAGCAGAGGAGGGGCACGGAACATCCGTGGCCCGCGTGCAGCCGCATGCCACCCACGTCCGCAGAGGATGGGAAGCTAACTGCTGGCCAGGGGCACTCCTGGTGTGAGTTAATGTGACTAGCAGGGAGCAGTTAATTGGGACTGCAAAAGCCATTCAGAGCAGCTGTCCAGAACCAGGGCTGGCTAGTCAGCCCGGAGCTCGGCGCTAGCCATCTGATTCCTGGGCCCCTACTGGAGAGCTGACCGAGTTCTCTTACACACTCGCTCTGCGGAAGAAGACGCGCTGGGCGTCATTTGCTGCTGATTGACAGGGGCAGCTGGACGCACCTGTGCCCCCGAGGCCCTGGACCCTCTCCAGAGCCAACCTTGATGTTGGGGATGAGGCCAGCCTGCCCTTCCTCAATTCCCCATGTAGTGACACCTCAAAGCAGCCAGGCTCAGGCTGCCAGGCGGCAAGCACCTGGACTGCCCCACGCTCTCTAGGCCGGCAGACAGGTAGGTATGCCGGCCTGAAGGAAACTGAAAAAAAGCCCCACACTGCCTACCACAGGCCCGCTAAGGAGGGGTCCTCCGGAAGCAGGTGACTGGTCCGGATAGAAGACTCTGTAATGACATGGCAAACATGAGGTTCCTCCTATCCCTGGGCACACGGGCAGAAAGCCTGCTGTTGTGAACGCCTGGTTACAGCCCCTGCCGTTACAAGCACGACCTCAGCGTCCCAGCAGACACGGCCTGGCTCTGCTTCTGCAGCCTGGTGCACCGTGACCTCCTCACCCTAAAATCAGCCTTTTCTGGAACGACAGGCAGCACACGCAGGCAAGGAAGTGTGGGGACCGAGGGACAGCTCTTGAGTTTTCCACATTACTGCTAATGGCACTTGGCCCCAGAGGCTCAGAACACTGCCGCAAATCTCCAGGTCCCCCCAGGCTTGTCAGCACAGCCAAGGGGTTACCAGCATCAGCACCTTGGAAATGAGATGTGGAAGGAGGGGCCCCATCTGAAACACAGACACATGGGACAGCAGCAACGCCCAGCAGGCCTCTCTGGCTGGTGGCAGAGGCGCTTGCACTAATCAACAGCCACTAAAATGCCACCGTTTGGAGCACTGCTTCTTTGGGACAAGCACTCGTTTGCTCCTGGTACTTGCTACATCACCTGTCCCTCACAGTGGCCTAGGACTCAGCAAAGCACCAGAGAACAGAACGCTGGACAGGGTGCACATTCAAGGTCCCGCTGGCCTGCATGACTCCCTACGAGGCCACAGAGCGCACTACCCCTCTGGCTGGTCAGAGCTTGATGCAAGAACAAGGTAGCCCTTTCCTGAACAAGATGACCACCTGGAAGCTATCTTGTCAGGAACCTGGGGCCCAGGGCTGAAGACAGCTGAGAGGGTGGGTTCCCCCAACATCTCCTGTTGGACATCCAGGTACATCAATGCCTCGCACCCTGGTGGGTCGCTGTAGCTTCATGACTTTGTCCCAGACCAACATCAGGATGTCCCACCCTGCAGTGTTACACAGGTATCAGGCAGGGAAACACAGGCAGGACACTACCTTGCCTGTGCGTCCTGCGCGTCCTGCGCGTCCTGCGCATCCTGCCTGCCTTGAGCCAGTCTCCTACCTGCTCTCCTCTACACCAAACTTAGAGTCTTTTGTTTAAAGATTTATTTCATTTTATTGCAAAGCCAGATATACATAGGAGGAGATACAGAGAAGAAGATCTTGCATCCTATGATGCACTGGCCAGAGCTGAGCTGATCCAAAGCCAGGAGCTTCTTCCAGGTCTCCCACATGGGTGCAGGGTCCCAAGGCTTTGGGCCGTCCTCGACTGCTTTCCCAGGCCACAAGCAGGGAGCTGGATGGGAAGCAGAGCCACCAGGATTAGAACTAGCGCCCATATGGGATCCCGGGGCACCTTTAAGGTGAGGATTTTAGCCAATAGGCTACCACGCTGGGCCCATAAACTTAGAGTCTTGAGAGGCAAACTTGAACAAACCATTTAACCTTCTGTTGCTGGGAAAGGAAAGCACATTTTCTAAGACCTTGCTGCAGATCCTGTAAACATAACGTGTGTTTACACGTATGGGCAAATTGAGAACAGACTGGATACGAAAACATGGCAGTCCAATCTAGACACTGGGAAAATCCTGGGTCTTCCCAAAATGAATGAATCTCTGCAAATATTTTTAAATCTTTAAGAGCCCAAACTCCGAGAGGGAGCCAGGATTACTGCAACGGGGCCAGCCACCTGCTCTTCCCTTCCTCCCGTTTGCTTGTAGATTCTCAAGGTGTTAGGACTGCCGAAGCCCGGAGTTAGGAACAGATGTGACTACTTATAAAGCAAGAGAATTGAAGTGTTTTAATCCAATGGAGGGTGGCAAGTTTCAGGTAACTGAAGAGCAAGCAACACTTTTCAGTAACACTTGGCCTCCGTTTATTGAGCATTTGTTGTGTGCTAAACAGTGTGCACACACTATTTGTACATATTAGATCACTTAATATCACTAGTGATAGTCATTAATGTAAGATGACTTTAACTTTCTAACAGTAGGGAAATGAAGAGCATGGAAGCAGCACACTCAAGATCCTCTAACTAAGGAGCTGGCACTGGATGACATCTGCAACGGGACAGCAGTGACCCCTCAGCCTCACGGGACACATTCTGAGACCCCTGGTGGCAGTTAAAACCACAGATAACACTAAACTTGCTACATACTGTGTTCTTCCCCATACATATACACCAGTGGTGAAGTTCAGCTTACACATTAGGCACGGTAAGAGATTACCAACAATAACAATGGCATGGAACCACTGAACACACTGTCACCAAGGTTATATTCTTTCTCTCCTTCTCTCTCTTATTATGTTGCGCTCACCCCCCTTCCACTTGCGAAACTGTGAGATGATACAATTCCTACACGGTGAGATGAAGTGAGCTAACGTATACACTGCACTCCCACTTACAGGCTATTTGAACACAAGCAATACAACAATAATGGCTCTAACCATTGAGACAGCTGCTAAGTACCTCATGCTCAGGCAGCGTAGAGCACGTGACGTGATGACAAAGGGAAGAGATATATCCTGCGTATGGAGGGGATCTGAGCAGACCACAAAGAACAGCCATTTAAAACTTGCCGGTTATTTATTTTTGAAACCACCCATTTAATATTTTCAGCCTTTGATTGACCATGGGTAGCTGAAACTACCCAAGGCGAGACTGCAGCTCAGGGGAGCTGGTGTACTATGGAATACTTTAGCTCAAAGAACGTGGTAGAATGTTGTAGTTTTAATTCATACCCAAGAATGGTTAGTTAGCATCTCAAATGACACAATCAAAAACTCCACATGCCAAGGTTGGTGAATTTGTTTTGGAAGTCTTGCTCTGGAGTCTACTCCAGCTGTTTCAGCTACACTCTCCCCGCAGGCACTACTGGGTACGACTAAGAACATAATAAATATTAGAAACAGAGACAGGTGACTGGCTACACATACCACCCTCTTCCCTGTGGGCACAAGAATCTGGCAAGCACAGCCCCTTTGTGGCTCGGCGCCCGGCCCCGGGCTCTGCTGGGTCTGTGTCTCTCAGAGGATCTGATGTCCTCATCCCAACAGAAGATGAGCTGAGGTCTGCAACGAAAGAGTCACTGCACCTGCCCCAGGTAAACCTTCCTTCCAACAAACCTGTTCCCACACATCCCTACTCCCTGCCACTCCCTGGGCCCTACTGACCCTCCCCCAAGCTGCCCCCACTGCCTACCAAAGGTCTGAGGGGGCTCTGTGTCTCAGCAAACACTCAAGCCCTTCCCTGGCATATTAGTTGGGTCAACTACACTGTGTCCTATTACTTACGACCTGCTAACTGGCAAACATCAGTATATATGCCAGAAGTGAGTCTGGAACTTGTTTTCACTGGAAAATTGTGAAGGAGGAGACCCGTAACTCCCACCTGCCTGTAACCACTGCAAACTGAGCTCCTCCCTGAAAACAGTCCTGCCCACTGGGCCTGGCCAAGTTGGCAGAGGGGAGACAACACTGCCAGGCTTGTCTGCCTCTGGAGTCTACATTAGGTCCATGGGCCCAGGGAAGGTGAATCAATGATTACTTGTTCAACCCAGAGGGCTGCTCCTTGGGAAATGTCGTGCCAAAGGAGACTTGGTGCTGCCCTGTTCCATAGTTTTACCAATAATCTGAATGAAAACTGAGAGCCACATTTGTTAGAAATACAGATGATAAATTCCAAGACTTGCAAAGGTCAAAAGAGACACAATGAGGGCAGCTGTGTGCAGACAACAAGCTCGACCCAAGCAGCATGGTGATGAGAAGCATGTCAGTATCTGGATGCGCCCAGGACAGGGTCAAAACTGGACCTACCAAAGAAACTGATCACAGTAAGTCAAAGTTCAGAATGTCAATTTCAAAACCTGCTCATGGATAAAGTAATGGACAGCAGGTGTTGGCATCCAGCATCGCAACTAAGATGACTCATCCCATTTCAGATTACCTGGGCAAAGTCCCTGCTGTACTCCTGACCCCAGCTTCCTGCTAATGTGTGCTCAGAGAGGCATCAGCTGAGGGCTCCATGCTAGGATCTCCGCCTCCTGGACTGTGGCTCAGACTGCTGGCTTCAGCCTGGCCCAGTGACATGCAGACATCTGGGGAATGAATGTCTTCTTTCTCTAGCCTGTGTGTGTGTGTGTTACACATATAAATCATCCCTGATGGTTGCAAAAGCAAGAACTGATAGAGTAGGATGGAGCTGCTCCTAGTTCCAGGGGCCACTCTGACCAACAGCCTGAACACACAGCACATTCGGCTGTGCGCCTTGCTCTCCCCCAGTCCTGCACACTGTAATCTGCTCCATCATCTGGCCAAAGACTCAGACACAGTGTCAGATGTAACCGTGCCACGAGCAGCCACGAGCTGTCCGTCCATGCGTGTTTTCCATGTTGAGCTGCCTCAGCCCCTGCAAAGGCTCCTGAGTTGCCAGCACAGCCAGGATAGTCAGCTCAGAGAAAGATACGAAGAGGAATTGATAAACCCTGAAAGGTAAGAGCTTTTTCACAGACAATAGAAGGAATGGAGACCAACAATGCACAAAAATAGGCCATCAACTAAGGGGCAATCATTTTACTTCCTTGAGTTACTCAGCTGGTATCTCTTATTATTTCTCCGCCCTTGTGAAATCTCCTAAATTCCAGGCCAGAGACCATAGGAAGTCAGCCAAGCTCAGTAGAGTTTTCACATTGGAAGGCAGTACAACAGCTCCAACACGCCTAACAGGCAACACGGTAAACGTGTGGCCAAGACCCCAGTGGTAGATTTCGTCGATCAGCATTGGCCAGTGAACAGCAGCAAGCAAATGGAGGACTAAACGCCAAGACCTAGCCATCGCTGCCTGCAGACTGCCCAGAGGGCCACTTCCTCCTTCCTGTGGATCCGCAGTTGTTTCAGGATGTGAAACGCCCTCTGCTGTTCAACATCCAAATACTCCCCTTTCCAAGCTCAGAAAACCAAGTTCAAGGTGGGGACAGAGAGAAGAAAATCAAGTAACTCAATGCTGGGTCCAAAAGGAATTACAAATGTAAGACAACGCCTTCTTTCCAGAGGCTTTCAATGAAGAAGATGCAACTGCTACAATCACAAGTCATAAATCACCAGGGAATTCTTGAAGCCTTAATTTTCATCATTACTGGCTGCACTATTGTCCTTCCACAAATGTACTTGGACCCTCCTTAGAAGACCCTAAGCCCAATTCCAATCCAAACCCTAACTTGTAAGGCTACTTACACAACTGGATAGCTAATTAGAAACTCTTCAATGCCTGGCAATATTTTAAAGTTTGCAAATCTAGGTTTTAGGTGAATCGGTCATTTCAAAACAATGTTGCAGGCTCAGTGCCATGGCTCAGTGACTAAGTCCTCACCTTGCACAATGCAGCATTCCATATGGGCACCAGTTCTAATCCCGGCAGCTCCACTTCCCATCCAGCTCCCTGCTTATGGTCTGGGAAAGCAGTTGAGGACGGCCCAAAGCTTTGGGACCCTGCACCCGTGTGGGGAAACCCAGAAGCTCCAGTCTCCTGGCTTCAAATCAGCTCAGCTCTGGGCATTGTGGCTACATGGGGCGTGAATCAGGAGACAAAAGATCTTTTTGTCTGTATCTCCTCTTTGTAAATCTGCCTTTCCAATAAAAATATATAAATCTTTTTTAAAATATTGCATTTTTTCCTTTGTTTCACGTTTCATTTCTGAACATGAATTTTCTGTGTTTGGCCACGTGATACTCCTTAAGTTCTGTACTGTGGCTTTCTGGAACACTCCCAAAATGGCCATCATAAAATTAAAACAAGCTTCTATCACATCACTGCAAATCCTGGTTACGTTTGGTGTAGTGGCAGCCACAGCCCAGGTCAGAGAGCCTGGGTGTTAGTCCTGGCTCTGCTTCCAAGTCCAGCTTCCTGCCAATGTCTGCATGGGAGGGAGTAAGTGGCATCTCAAGTGGTTGCGTCCTGGCACCCATGGGAGGCCAGGCTTGAGTTCTGGCTGCCTGGCCTGGCTCAGCTCCAGCTCTTAAAGGCATTTGGGGAGGGAGAAGCAAACCGGAGCACCCTTCCCTTTCTCTACCTCTGTTCTTCAAATATAGTAAATAGATAATCATCATCACGATCAAAATACAAATAACAATTTGTACCGATTATTTACATTGTTTTTAAGCATTTGCCAAATAGAGGTTTGGTCTTGCTCCTATCAGGTTCTGAAAGGGGGCTGGGATGCGTGGTGGAAACTTCATGAACTGGGCTGTGGGCAGCAGAGCGGTTCTCTCTCAGCACCCCAGCACCAGGCCTGGAGCCCAGCAGCAGCCCAGGCTCAGTGTCCCATCAGACACTGTACACCCAATAGGCTTTCTGCAGCTCGGGTCTTTGCCTCCTTCTTGGGTCTCCTCACCTGACCATAGCACGGGTGGCCTCTCGCAGAGACAACCCTGCAAGAACCGGTGATTAGTAAAAAGTCTAGGAAAGAAAAGCTAAGGCGATAAAAGGAAAGACACATTGTGGGGAATTCCTGCCTTCGCCGGCGTGGGAGGCCTTCCCTCCCAGGACAGAGCCCGGCAGCCTTAATGCAGAGGCCACTCGGACAGGCTGGGGCCCATGTCAGCTGTGCTAATTTGGCCCTGACCACAGATCACTGCAGTTCGGATACTTCCCTTCTGAGGGTGGCAGGCCCTGCCCTCTGCTCCTCTATGGAAACATTGTACACCCGATAAGCTGGGAGGAACTGCTGAGTCCCCTGACCTCAGTTCCTCACACTCTAACCACCACTGAGGAGATGCACAGACTATGCGACTGCAGAGGTGCCAGGGGAACCAGCACAACTCTCCCCACCTCCATGGGGCTCGCCAAAACCTAACCTGCTCTCCACATCACAGCCTGCAATAGAAGCCATTTTTTTATATATATAAAGATTTTATTATTATTGGAAAGCAGGATATACAGAGAGGAGGAGAGACAGAGAGGAAGATCTTCCATCCGATGATTCACTCCCCAAGTGAGCCGCAACGGGCCGGTGCGCGCCAATCCGAAGCCGGGAACCTGGAACCTCTTCTGGGTCTCCCACGCAGGTGCATGGTCCCAATGCACTGGGCCGTCCTCGACTGCTTTCCCAGGCCACAAGCAGGGAGCTGGATGGGAAGTGGAGCTGCCGGGATTAGAACCGGCGCCCATATGGGATCCCGGGGCTTTCAAGGCGAGGACTTTAGCCGCTAGGCCACGTCGCCGGGCCCAATAGAAGCCATTTTTATGACTGGCTCTGAGACCCCCGGAAGCAGCTCTGAGAAGAGAGGAGACCCAGGATTCACAGGAAATCACACAGCAACTTTGCAGCTCAAGACATTGCTGGAGGTTGAACTCCCAGGCCTCTTTCTAGCAGAGGGGACTCTATGATGCCCACACGCAGGGGCTGCTAGGGCTGCCTGAGGCCTCTCTGCCCCACAGCTGACACTTGCATAGCAGCAGAGGGCTCGAGCTCAGTGGGCTGTCAGGATAGCTCCTACAAGCATGGACACCACAGGAGATCCCCAGAGAGCTTACACATTCTGCCAGCAGCCACATCTGCACCTCCTGTCAGGAGCAAACACCACGAAAATGACAAAGTTAGGGGGCAGAATACAAAACACCTGACACAATCTGTTAACCCATTTAACATTTTCTGCATAAGAAGGGGAACTAATGCTGAACTGAACACCTACCAGGTACTACACTGATTTCTGATTTTATTTCAAATTCCTCCTCCAAAAATGTGTGAGACAGATTCAGGACCACAGACTGTATCTTCTGCGTCCCTGGAGACCGCCCCAGCTGAAGGCATTCTCAGCACACTTGGAACCAAGCCAGGTCCATCTAGCGGCCAGATTCTACGTCCAGGCCTCGACGGTGCACGTTAGCCCCTACTGCCCAGGGCACTACTCTGCAAAGTCAGGGCCAACATTCTGATTGTCATCTCTTATCTCACTGGCCACGCTATCTTGAGTGTGCACTCATTCCAGATGGTGGGGTGGGGAGACTGGAGGAGGGCAGCACAGCCACTGTGCAGGACAAAGCCCGGCTGTTCTCCACTCGCTGCCTTTCTTCCTGGCTTATCTGGAACCCTCTGGTTCTGCTCAATCACTGGGACTACCCTTTCTCCACCAGAAAGCAAGGTGGATGCCCGGGGTGCCTGCAGAACAATGTCAAGCGAGGCTGTTCAAGACGGCCAATTTAACTTAAGACATGAACCACTGGAAAAAATGTAAAACTCCACATGTGGGTCTTCTTGCTTCTTTACCACACGGATCCAAGTGAACTGCTAGGTCTACACAGAGCAGCGAGCCGGAGATGAAGCTGGCAGGAACACGAGAGCCCTGCATCACCGGCCTCTGGTCGACAAGCACCCCAGGCCGTGTGCACTCCAGCTCATCACGTCCAAAGAGGAACTCATCCCCCTCCCTGCATGCCATTCCCCTCCAGCCTGGTCTCGATCTACGAAGCTCTAACTCCGTGACGGGCATCACCTTCCAGCAGCACCCCAAGCAGGGCATCTGCAGGATGCTGCCCTTGACTCCCCCCTTCTTGGCCACGTCTACCAGCTGTCAGCTCCCAGGTGGGTCCACTTGGCTCCTTTGCCACTCCCTTCCCCTCAGGCCCTCTCGGGTCCCCTGGTTTCTTGTGGCAGCCTCACCAACACCATCGTGACCTTTCCAGAAACAATGTTAATTTCACCTGTTGACTTTCCTGTATGCCGGATAAATCCTTTCGCTGTTCATGCATGCCACAGCCCAGGCCCACCCCACTTCCATGGTGGCCTTGAGCCACTGCCAGGCAGTCCAATCTCAAGGTCCCCTCTGTTCTACCTGTGTGTTCCCCACAGGTATTCCCAGGGCTGATCGTCCTCACCCTCTTCAACACCTGTCAAAACTCACTCCTCCTCAAAGCCTCTCCATGTCCTCCTTTCCTTTCTGCACAAGGGTCCCTCTTAACAATTCCCAGGGTATCCTCTTCTCCCCACTCACCCCATGCCGCTTTGCAGACAAATGTTCTATTCCCCTGCATGCTGTGGCCACATTATACGGCGAGCTCTCTACTAACAGGAAGCAGATTGGCTACATTATACGGTGAGCTCTCTACCAACGGGAAACACATTTCTATTCCTATATCATCAGATACTTGCATGGTGGCTGCCATCTAGTCATCACTCAACGGCAGCTGACTGTGTTGACTGACTGCTTCATACACCGCATTGGTCAACAAAACAGCTCACAATTTTGGGAGTTCAAAGTCCAAGCTGGGCAGTCCCCATGCGTTTGGGCAGCAGATCGTGGCAAGAGTATGTATCAGAGGCAGCAGTCACCCCTGCAGCCGGAAGCAGAGCAAGATGGGCGACAGGAGCCAAACATGGCGTTCATAACAACCATCTCACTGGCCGTGACCAACCCAACGATCTAAGAACCTCCCACCAGAACCCACCCCAGACGTTTCTGATGAAAACACCCTCTTAAGGACAATGAACCTTTGTGGGATATTCAACATCCAAACCACATCCAACCCCCGATTAAAATACAAAAAGTGAATGTATGGGGCACAGGGAAAGGGGACTGTTAGGGGAAGTCACCATTCCTTTTCTTCCTCCAGGATTTATAGCAGCCCTGGGAGCCCTGCTCTGTCCCTCAGGCACCTGAGGTCCTCCAGGACCCATCCAGCCCTGCTCTGTCCCTCGGGCACCTGAGGTCCTCCAGGGCCCATCCAGCCCTGCTCTGTCCCTTGGGCACTTGGGGTCCTCCAGGGCCCATCCAGCCCTGCTCTGTCCCTCGGGCACGTGGGGTCCTCCAGGGCCCATCCAGCCCTGCTCTGTCCCTCGGGCACCTGAGGTCCTCCAGGGCCCATCCAGCCCTGCTCTGTCCCTCGGGCACCTGAGGTCCTCCAGGGCCCATCCAGCCCTGCTCTGTCCCTTGGGCACTTGGGGTCCTCCAGGACCCATCCAGCCCTGCTCTGCCCCTTGGGCACCGGGGGTCCTATGCTGAGCAGCCCTCTTCACTCTTGGCCACACCCAGGAGCTAATGAGTAGATCTTCACTCTGTGGATATGCACCGACCTTGGGTATTAAGAGCTGCTGCCCCATGACTCACCAGGTCCTTCAATATGCATGGCCACATCCAGACTCATCCCTTGGGCTGCAGGTTTGAGCAGGAGAGGGGCCAGCAAGGGTCTGTTTTCAACTAAACAAAGAGACTAGGGCCCAGCCTAAACATGGAACTCACCAAAAGACAGTCAGCAGGCCTAGGGACTGGAAGCTAGACCTCCCTACTCCCTGGCTAGCACACAAGACTCCTGAAGTTACTGCGAAAATGGAAACCTCGGGCTTATTTCACAGGGGCGGAATCAAATAGGCCCAGAGGAGCTGTAGCCACATTGCCAAGATACTCCATTCAGAGGCATGGTAACTTACAAAGATGATTTCCTATCACACCAAAATTGTCACTGCAACAAGACAGCCTAGCTGTTCCTTGAGGGGTCCCTTTCTTGCTTTCTTCTGCACAGATACCCCAGACAGAAAACTCCAATATGATCTCAGCAGGAAAGCAGACCTCACAACACCTGCAGATCCCAAGTCCCGGTGCACCAAGAGGCAGGCATTGTCCACCCACGGGCCTCAGCTTCCCCCCACCTGCCCTCTGCCCAGGGTTCTCCTGTGGCCCTGCAAACAGGATTCTTTTTGGAAAAAAATGAAAGGCGCTGGTTTACGGAGAAGAAATGAAGCGGTAGTTTCCTGACAAGGCCAGGAATCGATACAAGCTGTTGTCAGGGCTTCTCTTTTAAGGAGAAGCTGCCACACTCTTCCAAAGTCAAGAGCGACACAGCTCCAGCGCTGAACTTAGAACCGCTCCGTCACAGCAAGGCCTCTTTCATTTAAAACTCAACACACTCAAGTTCAGACTCAGCTGGGATTTGATTTACTGTTAATTCCTTTCCACGATTCCTGTAATTCTAAACTCAGTCACCAAACGGTTTAATGCTGATAGAATCAGCGGTGCGATGCTTTACAGATGGGTGTCTGGGGGATTCTGCTAGCAAGTATGTTAGCAACTGTTACTCACTTTGGAAAGGAACACAGCTCGGCCCCGCCATTGTGCACACAGGTTGAGGGCCTGCATTCCCAAGAAATGCAGACTCAATCCCACTGCAGGGAAACTTTCTACCCCACACTCTCACACACACACACGGTCACCTATAGGAGATGGATACCACGCAGTGTAAGTGTTTTCTATGGAGAATATCCCAGCCCCTTCGCCAGCCCACATGCCAACAGCCAAAGCTGTGGATTAACAGCCCAATGAGAAACCCTCCGCCTTCTCAAGGGGAGCAGAGTTTTCTTCTTCAGAGAGAAATTTTGTGTCCCCATCATTTCCAGTTTAGGGAGATAGGTCTTAATAACCCGGGCTTCCTTTTCTAATTTGATAAAGAACATTTGTCTTCGTCAGTCTTATTGAAGCTTCTTATTCAATCAGCAAAGCTAAGGAATAAAAAATGGAGAAGGTGAATGCCATTACCCATCTATTATGCAAGTATGCATTCTGACTATAACATGTGGCTGCAGAAGCGTTACGAGTGGACTTACGCTTCTGACATGGCTGCAGCCACACCTCCCAAAAGACCCTGTAGAAAACACGCACCTGAGGGCAGACCGTGTGACCACAGGCTGCCAACGTTTTGTGAGAATTTATGGTCCTTTCCGAGAGTCTCAATCACAAATGGCAACAGTGAGAAGCAGGAGCATTCCTGGGAGGTGGACCTCACAGCCTCTCATGCGACCAGAGCAAGGACTTCCTTTCCTAGTTCTCTCTCCAACAAACTCAGCAGCTTCCTGTTAACACTAGCATCTCCCCACCTGCCATTTGTCAAATTCTTCCTCCAGAAAATGTGCACAAGCTGGAATTCACTGCCAAAAAGGCTGAAGACCACGCGGCCATGTGTGCCCAGGTCTCCTTGATGTTTAAGGCTCGCACTCTGGGGCTCCCAAGAGAATGCTGGTTAAGCTATCAAACAAAGTTTGCTGGGCTACTGAAGTTGCTCTGTGCAGGAGCCTGTGGAAACCCCTGGGAATGCAGCTTTGGCTCACTCACTCCGCCCATGCAGAGTGAGCTTTGGCTCACTCACTCCGGCTCATGGGGAGAGTGAGAACTCAGTTCCCCGACCTGCCCTCAAGCCACGTCACTGGGCTCTCCCAGAGTGACTGATGGGCTCAGCATGTGTCTTGGTTCACCCTAAAACCCTGTCTTCTCACTGCTCCAAGCCTGCTCCTGCTGGAAGGCAAGAACATACCCAGGCTGCACCTCATTCCCCATTCTTCACCTCGCCTTGCTTCGCGTATTCATTCTATGTATTCAGCAAATATTGATTGACGGCTTTCACTAGCACAGACTCAGGGCTGGGCACTGCAGCAAACAGAGAAAATTAAGAAGCCCAGGACACAGAAAATGTGCCATTCTTCAGTATCTGCAGGGTTTGGTTCTGGGAGCCCTCCCAGGGGTGCCCAAGACCCATCTATACAATACACCACAGGGTTTGCTTAGAACCAATGCAGCTCCTCCCTCTAACTTCAAGTCACCTCTGGATCAATTACAATGCAAATGGCATGCTACTTTGTTTAGGAACTAACGACAGGAAAAAAGCCTTCACGTGTTCAGTATGGACACCATTTTTCGCAAATGTTTTTGGCCTCTGGTTTGTTGAATGTGCAGCTGAAGCACCTGTAAATACGCACAGCCAACTGCAAACAGTCTCAGTTTCTCTCAGTCCCTCGCAGCTTCTCTGCTGTACCAGACACTGTCTGCAGCAGGGGTTGGCCCCACCCTCTGGGAGCCAGAACAAGCAGAGACCGGCCATTACGGACACACAGCTCCAAGCCACAGAGCTGCTTCTTCCCGTCAGCAGTAAGGACCATGTGCTTAGTGCAGGGAGCCCAGGGTTGGCATCTAATGGATGAGAAGGCTAAGCGAGAGATCCCAAGTACAGGGCAGCCCCACAGGGGCCCCAGAATACAATGGCTGCAGAGGGTTCAGGGTGGAGGTGCTGAGCAGAGGCCATGGCTCATGGAAAATATTTTACTTACACATGCCCTGCTCTGTTGTCTTTGGAGGCTTCTCCAGGAGGGCAGCAGAGGCCATTCACCTCCATCTCCTTCAAAGTAGCCACCCACATCCCCAAGCCAATGCCAAGAGAGTGGGACACACACTGCCATGTGCAAGGCCTTCCCTGGGTCAGCAGTCTTAGAAGTTAGGATTGCCTACTGAACTCTCACTGGCACTCTTCCTTAGTGGGGTTGCTATGAGGGGGTTGAAGCTGGGGGTCCCCCAGTGTGGCTGGCCATTGTGAGTCCTGGGAGCTCCCATGAAAGCATCCTGCCCAGGCTCCCAGTCGGGCTCTGCTCAGAGGAACCATAGGCTCCTTGCATGAAGCCTATCATCCCACCCTCTCAAGTGCACACCTGGCCACAGTTGCATAGCCCTACCTGATCTCTCTCACCACACCCAATTCCGAGCCTTCGCCATCTGCCCTGCTTCCCACTCTGGTGGCTCCTGGTGCCCTGCTCCATTCCTCCACTCTCACGTTTCTCACTGTCTTCCTGCAGAGACAAAGAGCAGACTCCTGCACGAGCACACGGTGGCCACAGAGGCCCCAGCCCTGCACCTGACTCAAGGAAAGCGTGGCATGACCCAGTGTCAGAAGCCCACAGTGAGTAGGGTGGACGCCTCAAGGGCTGACCCATAATCACAGAGTCACAGCAGACAGAAAGACCCTGCAGGTGGGCTACTGGCTGTGACTGCTCTCTGCAGAGAATCCTGAGAGTCTGTGCTCCCGTCAGGCCCTTCCAGACACATCCTGAGTGATTCAGCTGCCCAGAGTCTCTCTGGAGAGCTGTGGCTAATACAGCACATGACTCACTTCCCAGCCTGCCCTCTGCCTTTTCACCTCAATCTTGCTCCCATGGGCCACTGCTCAATGGAGTACTGATGCCCAACTGCTGGGTGAGACGGGGTGAGAAATGAGGGCTGGAGTCCCCGTGACCTTTGACCAGACTGTGTGCTAGAATTCCATGGAAAATATTACCTGAGTACACATTAAAATATGTTTAAAAATCGTTAACCTGGAGCAAGTCCCTCATCTCATAACTGGTAATGCTACAACTCCCAGACTCCTTCGCTGGGAAGTGACACCATGTGTCTGCGATCCAGCCACAGCTTCTCCCATGCCACCAATGGTTTAAGCCAAGGGCTGTGCCAGGATCATTCAAACCTTGTTTCTGCCAAGTGCCATTTGGATATTTAAAAAATTATTCATGGGCCTTACACAATGATCAACTCAACAATTAACCTGCTGTGGCTTTATTAAATGTTGAATCCTGCCTGTAGTTGCCCTGGCAGTGCCAGACCAAGTGACATCAGAGGTTTTAACATGTCCACTGAGCTCGATGTTCCATACCCCGACATGGGCCTGAGAAAATGCAACCGTGCCTGCCTTGAAAAGTCAGGGACACGACGTGCCCTGGAGGCAGCTGAGCCAGGCCAGGGTTAAAGCGGACACCTGCTTCCTGGGCCCCAGTCGGTTTGAATAGCTAGGCTCACACCACCAGGAGATCCCAGGCCTCCGGGAGGAATGCAAACTCTTGGTGGGAACACATAACCCTTTATTTGGCCAGTGTTTCATGGTGGACCCTGCATCTACCACACTGTGTATTTACTCTGGTCACACCATCAATATTAGGATGCTAAAGGCACTGAGACATCCCACAGCAAGGAACCTCTTTTGCTGTGCATGGCACCTCGAATTTCTCAAACCTAGGAGTCTGGTGGTGTGTCTGACACCGAGGCCCACCCCAAGAGGATATGTTTGTGCAGACCCTGCTCTGCACCATTCACGGAGCAGTTGTGAGATGGGGGTGGGGCACCCTGACACTCCTCTCCCTCTCTCCAACCTCCCCTCCTCCCCAAGAAGACCAATACATGTCCAACCCGGCCTTCCCGACTTCCCTTTTCTTGGTCTCCAAGGTCAAAGCCAAGGACTGCTGTGTAGGGTCTACATGACCAGGAGTCACCAGCCAGTAGCACGATCCGGGGAGTATGTCAGACTAGAAACCGGTCCTGAGCAAAGACCCAGAAGGCCCTGGGACTGAACTCCTTTCCTGAGTTCCTGGGAACCTCTTCTCCACTGCTGCTCTTCTCATTTTCACGCCCCCTCCGGGAAGACCTCGGACATTGACTGAGCCAGGCTGTGCAGCACAGCTGACCACAAGCACAACAAGAGCCTCTTAGCTAGCGATCTGTTTTGTGTAGCAGCAGCCAAACATCCTCAAATCCAATTACCTGTTGGGAGTTCAGGTTCCTGGAGAAGATGCCAGGCAGGGAGAGGAGGAGACCTGACCAAGAAGGCCAGGAGAGGGCAGGGACAGTCTTCCAGGTAGCCTGCCCTGGCTCCTCCACCTGCCGCCCCAGAGGGGCAAGAGAGGCAGTTCCTAGTGCAGCCCTTCCAGTCATCTCAGGTTTAGCAGAACACCTGCTCACTTCCCAGTATGGAAGAGAAGCCAATTAGCAATATATGCAATAAGAAATTGTCTTGGAGGGGAAAAGAGAGACAACTAGCCACAAGAGTGTCACCGGCGGCTGCTTCCTCCCAAGTGCAGATCGCGTGGGAGTCCACCCCTGGGGGGCAGGCAGCACACACCAGACAGGGCCAAGGAGGGAGTCCACCCTGGGGGGCAGGCAGCACCCACCAGACAGGGCCAAGGAGGGAGTCCACCCTGGGGAGCAGCCAGCACCCAGAGAGGGCCAAGGAGGGAGTCCACCCTGGGGGGCAGCCAGCACCCACCAGACAGGGCCAAGGAGGGAGTCCACCCTGGGGGGCAGCCAGCACCCAGAGAGGGCCAAGGAGGGAGTCCACCCTGGGGGGCAGCCAGCACCCACCAGACAGGGCCAAGGAGGGAGTCCACCCTGGGGGGCAGCCAGCACCTACCAGACAGGGCCAAGGAGGGAGTCCACACTAGGGGGCAGGCAGTACCCACCAGACAGGGCCAAGGAGGGAGTCCACCTGCCCAGCGCAGGCTGGAGGCAGGCAACACGCAAGCAGATGGAGCCAGGCCCTCTGGGTCCACTCCCACCCACTCAGCCTGGACCATCTCCGGTTGCGGATCATCTTCTCCAGGACAAGTCTCCCCACCACAGTCTGTTGGCACCACGTGCCATAGTCTGTTCCAGCTACCTTCATGGCAATGACAGCCACTGACAAAGGGCTATCCTCTCCCCTACACCCCAAATGTTGGGACCTGAGAGCTCGTGAGTGAGTGAAGGGAGTAAGCCCCTCGGGCAAGCAGGATGGTGGTGAGGAATCCTTATGCGACATGGTGTCACAGGCCAAGCTTCTGCCCGCAGTACAAGCAACTCAGCAACCAGCTCCCTTCTCACCACCTGGGAGGAATCAGCAGGCTACAGCCCAGGTCCTTGGCTTCCTGCACCGATGTGGAAAACCAACAAGAAGCTCCAGGACTGAATGGGAACATGATGATGTCACAACACCAGCAGAGCAATGCTCTGAAAAGGGATGCTCTACTCCTAGCTACCTGGAGCTCCTAGAGCGATTCACAAGCAAAGATGGGACCTAACTAACTCACTCACTCCTCCTGTGTTCTTCCCGGGAGAATGCACGGAGGGAAGTACGAGTGACCCCCAGGAGCCAAGGACACTGCTGGACAGTCCCCGGGACCTTACAATCCACAACCTGCCGTTTCAGCCATGGGAGCTGAGGCTTTGACCAGACAAGTGAGCCTGGGACACACAGGCCACTCAGGAGCCACTCAGACCAGACACCCATGCCTCCCCCAGCACACAGCCCACAAGCCTCCTGCGAGGGCGGAGGGGGCACCACACACACAGTACAGGCAAGATAGGAACACTGGCTCCAAATGTCCAGCACGGAGCACCAACAGCCCTGCGCCTGAGGACAGCATCTTTAACCTGCCCCTCTCAGACGGGAACAGCCACAGCCTCCCTAGGGTATGGCGTGGAGTAAGTGCATTAACCTGAGCACATCTAAATGAGTGCTCAACCATCAGCATAATTTATTATTATGGTGTTTTCCTATGAACCTAAAGCTCAGGCTTCCCTGGGGAGGCTCATGCCAGCCTTTGCAGGACGGGAGCTGACTTGTCACCAAACAGGGAAGTGGCCTCCTCCTGAAGGAGTCCTGGCACTAGGACCCCCTGTCAGTCGCCTGCCTGTTAAGAGCCACCCCTTGCCACTCCGCACCAGAACCCCTTCCAAGGGTCCCCACCCCCCTGCCACTAGAAGGCTGCAGCCAGCCAGGACCAAAGACCTCTGAGCGAGTGGGACCAAGGGAGGATGGAGGGGTGGGGGAGGGGACCGGGTGGGAGTTGAGGGAAGGACACGGTGGGGTGGGCAGCTCTTAAAGAGACAGCGTCCAGACGTGCGGACCCTGCAGCGCTGCTCAATGGAGCGTACAGTGCAATTACCCTAATCATGTGCATCTCCCAAACAGCCGTTTGATTTATTAGCGCCACGTCTTTTTAAAATGCCGCTGTTAAATATAAATAACACTTAATCATCCAGCTGTCGTTAAATTCATGTTATATTGACCTCTTGGAGTGCCGCAAATCTGAGGGCCAATGGGCAGGCGAATGTGCACACAAAGCCAAGAGGGGATCAGCGAGTGAGTGTGGGGGTGCAGGAGGAAGAAGAGGGGAGTCCTCGGACAGAGATGAGCCCTGCTCAATAGACCAAGGTTTGACCCAGTTTCGCATCGGGTGGCAGAGCAGTGGACACAAATAAGGAAATGAGGAGAGGCGAGGCCAGCACCTGGGTGGCGCGGACTCCTGAAGGCCTTGGCCAGCTCCCCCGCCCGCCGCCCCGCCACCCCGCCTCGGCCCATCACAGATCCGCGGCAACAGGTCTCGCGTGCGCATTGTCTGCCTGGCGCCTTCTCCAGCGAGCACGAGAGACACAGCTGAGACATGCCCCCTAGCTGGCTAGGAGGAGACAGGCTCGCTGCAATCTTTTTGCATCAAAGCCCAGTAATCACCACCGGGAGCCCAGAGCGCTTACAATCCAGTCGCCTAGGTTCTCAGGCCGCCTCGGGACTGCTGCCACCCCAGGAAGCCCCCCACTCCATCCCGGCAGCCAACGAAGGGATGAAAAGGATCCGCAGACCAATTGCTGGCAGACTGTCATGCGGATCTGCTGTCTGTGTTAAGAGGCAGGACAGGCACAGAGAAGGATAAAAAGGAAACAAACTGGCTGCCTCAGATTGCCCCGGAAATGCGAGCAGGGCCTCGGTGGGCATTCCCGATGAAGTCCCCAGGCCAGAAGACAGAGCAAGAGAAGCACAAATTGCCCAAGCAGGGGACAGCTCGCCAGCCTGCCTGGTGCCTGCAGGCCTGCGAGTGCTCAGGCTCTGGCAGGCAAATCCTTCCTGGCTGGGTGAGCAGACCCCAGAGAACTTAAAGCAGGCAGGGAGGGAGATGGAGAGCGTGGCAGGCTCCAAGGCTGGGCGAGAGAGCCAAGGGGGAAATGAAATGACACACGCACACCCTGCTTTCCACAGATGTTGATTCACGCCTGCCTCGCATCCTGGAAGCCACACTTGTACCTACTGCTAAGAGCAGCAGTACAGGGGTGGCTGAAACCCTATGTGCAGCTCACAGCCTGCGTGGTAACTGCTGATTTGGGGTCCAAGTCACACACACCAGGAGGAGGGACAGAGCGGGCAGGGAGGGGCACGGGGGAAGGAGCAGGAGTCTGGAGGGACTGTGCAGGAAGATCTGCACCCAACCTCTCGCCCTGTCCAGGTCCTCTGGGGCCACGTTTAACCCAGGGGGCACCCACTCTTGTTGGGGCTCGCCATCTCCGCCACAAGCCACGTGGTGCCTCGCGTGCACACAGGCTCTCCCAATCCTCACATCCCAAGGGCAGGCATGCGGCCTGGCCGCTGGAGGTGGACCCCATTGTGACACAGCAGGGAATAGGGTGGGGGCGCTGACCAGCCACGCTGAACCAAACCAAGCCTGCCTGTGTATGTAGCGGAGGGGAGTGGAGGGGAGCAGCAGACATATGCCCATCAATTCTCAGAAGGAAAAATGCCCTTTGCTTTCTGGCTAGCTTCTCCCCACGGTGAGAACTGTGCTGTGTTCTGTACTGTCACCTGTGCCAACCAGTGGGTAGCTCAGAGCATCGACAGCCCCAGGGACTCGGTTCCTCCGCATCAGTCTAATCAGAGGCCCCTCCCGGAGCGGAACAAAGTTTGAAAATAAAAGAGATGGGAGGTGTGGGAAAAGCCCTTCAATGACGCGCCCATCTGCAGGATTTGCAAAAGCCACCCAGCGTCTGTGCCCGGCACTGAGGTCTCCTTGTTCCAAAGAATGTTTGCTCCTTTCCCCTCAAGGTCTGGAGGAGTCCCAGCACATTCTTCCCACTGCTGGGGCATTCCGAAAGCGTGATCTTGCAGAGAAGGGGGCAAGCGTAAACCCTATTTTGGCCAGAGTGTCCTCAAAAGCCACCTCAGAGGGACAGCTGGGGTAACATACGCACCGCTGCAGTGCAGTCAGCTCCAGCACAGGGTTTGCTGGCTCCTGCACACTATCTCTCCGTGTATATGGAAACAGTGCAGGATACACACACATACACACATATATGATAAGCAGAAGGAGTCACCCTTACAAACCCAAGGTGAAAACTACGGGACACACACATACACAAAAAGCCCTTGGGAACCCCAGGATCCTCCAGAAAAAGTTTGCACCTGAACAGCCCGTGCGAGAGCAGCCAGGGAGAAAGGGGAAGACAGCGCGGCAGGGAAATGGAACCTGGAGCTCCCGGCTGCAGGAGGAGAGGCTACACTCGCGAACGCAGGGCTCCGGCAGGCTGGCAGGCCTGAGAAAGCCTGGTTTCTGATGGAGTGGGCACCGTGGCGGCGGCAGGGAGACGGGAGACCTGCCTTTCTTGGAGGACTACACCCCTCTCACGACCTCCTCTAGTCCGTTTTGGGAGACACTGTCGGCAAAAGGCATGTGGCAGGTGTAGCAGGCGCCAGGTAAAAGCATCTCCCGCACCAGGGAACGCTGGGGAGTGAGAGGGAGACCCCTGGTCCCATCTCCCCAAGCCACTGCTTCCAGAGGCTGGGGTGTGACTCCAAGTCTTCCCGGCTAGGAGGCCCGGCCACCCTCCTTAGAGAAGCCAGAGGCCCTGAGCGATCCCAAAGCCCCCTCCTGCCCGAGATCCAGCGCTTTCCCGGGGAAGCAGAGCCACGCTTCGGAAAAGGCGTCTGTGCTGCCTCTTACTGGGGAAACGCAGTGCCGGCTCCATCCGCACCGCCCTACAGAGCTGCAGCCCCAGCCGCTTCTGTGGCCTGCTTCCCCCACTCCCTCCGCACGTTCTCCGAATACCTGTCCGAATATCAGTCCGTCTGCCTCCCAGGAAAGCCCCAAGGTGTCCAAAGGCCACGCGGCACGGCGAATTCACTGGGCGGGTCTCCCAAGACCTCCCCCGACTTCTCCCGTTTTGCTAAAGCCAGCCAGGGATGAGCCGGGCTGGGAACTGAAAAAGATTGCTGCCTCCGCCTACCCGGGGAAGGGAGAGCCAGTCACACGCGGAATCACGCCCCGTAAGTGCCGGGGAAGAGAAGTCTGAGTCCGTGGGCGAGAGAGGAGGAACGCGGGGAAGCCTTGCTGGGGCCGCGCGTTGCCTACGCCGCTGTCCAGGTGGGACGCGGGCAGGTGCGCGGGCGCCGTGTGTGCCTGTGCGTGTCGGGGTGTGTGCGTGTGTATGTGTGTGCGCGCGTGTGTACGCGTGCCCCGCGCGCTGGCTCCAGGGCAGCCGAGGACGCCCAGCGGGCCCCGGGTCCCCGCCCGCGCCGCGCTGCCCCGCGCCGCGCCCCGGCCGGCCCCTCACCTGCAGACGCCGCGTCTCCTCCTTCAGCGGGAGCGCCGCATTGACACTGCGGCTGGTGCCTGCCTCTCGCCCTCCTCCGAACGTGCGCGCGTACGCGCGTGGCTGCCTCCTCCAGCCCCAGCCCCGAACGCAGACTCCGCCGAGGCCGGGGAAGCCGCGGGCAGACGGAGCACCGAGGGGCTCAGGCCGGCGCCCGTGGGGCTTGACAGCGCCTCTCGTCCGAGGTGGGCGTAATGTCCAACAAAAAGGTTGCGCGATGCGGAGCGATGCCAGGCGCCCTCGCCTCCGCGCAGCCCCGCAGCCTGAACAGTAGCAGCCGCGGTAACGGCGGCGCTCGGGGGCTGCCCCCTTCGTCCCCACCCCCCGAGCCGAGTGTCCTTGATGCCAAGCGGGCACGGCGGCGTCACTCCGCGTCGCCCATGCTCGCCGGGTCGGGCCGCTGCCCGGGCGCGGCGCGGGGGCCGGGGAGCCGCCGAGGAGCACTCTGGCCGCCGCGGCGCACCGAGCCGAGCCGAGCCGCCCGCGGCCCGCTACCCCAGCCGGGCAGTGCCCCGCAGCCGGGGCTCCCCGGGGAGGCGCAGGGCTGGCCGAGCCGGGCCCCCCGGGCGGGCCGCTCGCAAAGTTTGCAGGGGGCTGGGCGCGGGGCCGCCGCCGGAGCTCCCGGGCCGCCTGCTGCCGCCGCGGCTCGCCGCCGCTGTGCCTTGAAGCCCGGCCAGGCGCTGCGAAAACTCCAGCTGCCTGGCGCTCCCTGGGTCCTCCTCTCCTCCCTCCGCCCGCCTGCTTCCCGCCCGCCCTCCTCCCCGCCGCCTCCTCCCCGCCCTCCCCGGCTCGCTCCGGCGGCTCCGCGCTCGCGGCCGGCAGAGGGGGCCGGGGCCCTCGCCACGCGCCCTCGCCACGCGCGCCCGCCAGCCCTCCGCTCGCCCACGCCCCGGGGTCCCCCCGGCCGTCCCCGAGCCGCCTTGGCGCGCGGGCGAAGGCGGCCCGGGGGACGCGAGCGAGAGGCGAGCTCGGCACGGGGCGCGCGGCGCGGCCGGCCGGGGGCACCCTCTCCCTCAGGTGCACTGAGCTGACCCCGGCGAACGCCAAGGCACACCCCGGTCCTCTCAGGCGAGCTGCGCCCCCGCCGCCGCCACGGCACCCCGCGTGGAGGACCCGAGGCCTGGGCCACAGGGCGCGAACGGCCCAGCGCCCCGGGCTCACGACTGGTCGGTTGGTGTTTTCTGAAGACGCTGACCTGGCCACTCTGGAAACCCTAGAGCCTGGACTCCATCCCGCGCACACAGAGCCCGTGTCGGTGGGTCTGCGGAGCGCACGCGGAGAACGCGCAGTGCCGCTCAGGTCTAGACAGCCATCTGGCCGTGGGCGGCAGGTGTGGACGGGGAGGTGGGCGGCTCCAGCCCTGCGACCGCTGTGTGGAAGCCACCCCGGCCTGGGCCCACGCCCCAAGACAAACCTCAGGGAGTACCCTCAGTGTCCATCCTCACTTCAGCTTGGGCCCAGGGAAGTGAACCTGTGACGCCGCCGGCTAGCCCCGCCTCCTGCCAAGCCCCTCCCCCTGCGAGCCGCGGGCCAGGGGCGGGGGAGGGACCCCTGTCCTGGACAGCCACTCAAGGGACCCTGGTCGGCGGCCTCCTCTCTCCTGCCCCTTCCCTTGCCGGTCCTCACCGCCCACCCGGCTACCTCAGCACCTTCTGTCGGGTGGCAGTGATTGGCAACAGGTGAATTCCTACACCTTCCTATAGCATGCAGAGCTTTGTGTGATCTGGGCCCATTTTAGAGTGGACACACAGGCACTTGTGGGTCCAGCTGGCTGCCAGAGAGTCAGCTCTGAAGTCACTGGGCAGACAGGCGGGAGGACCCCAGACGTGGGGCTCTCGGGGTGGGGGGGGTCACCGTATTGCAGGAGACAGTGTGGAGCCCTCTCCGCCTCGGGTCCTCTGCGTCGTGTTGTGTAGCCCAGCAAGCAGCCAGCAGTTATCTTATTAACCTACGTTAATACACTGATCTGGCTCCTCTCTCCTGGATGGCAGACTGGATAAAGCCAGCCACAATATCAAGTTAGCCTCAGAAGTCCAGACACACACACACACCCCGGAGGACTCGGTGCTGCTGCTTGTAGGACGCCCTTCCAGGCTACAGAAGCCCTGGGACCAGATGACCGCCCCGGCAAGGCTGGGGGGCATCCTGGGACCCTGAACCTCACCCCCAGCTCAGCCCCTGGGAGCCCGTGGGACCCTCGGCCTCTCCTTCAGAGCTGGCCTTAGCCTGCTTCTAGGTGACGCCTTTAAAATTGCTGCACGGACCACCATGGAGGGCCCTGCAGGAAGCCCAGTGTGGCGTAGGAAGGAAGGTGGCATAGGAAGGCAGGGAGGGTCTGCCCAGCTTGCAGGGTACAAATGTTGAAGGGGAGTGGAAAGCAGCCATGCCGCTCCTCTCAGGCAGGGCACAGTGTGCATTTTTCATCATACTTGATACTTGATTTTTTTCTCCTTGTAGCTTGTGTGGGGTGTGTGTGTGTGAGAGAGAGAGAGCATTGTCCATGAGTTCCAGACCCATTTCCTGACAGATGGACAGGAAGTCGAAGACCTTTTTTTTTTCTTTTTCAGAGGTGGCAAATGAAACGTGTTTATTATTTTTATCTACTGCAGAGTGAGTGGTGTCATTTATTTTCATTGGGAGACATGAATGCCACGTGGCTCCTGAAGAGTAATGACAGAGCCAGGTGACAGGGAAGAAGCCAACCAGGTGAGGATTCTGCCAGTCTGCCTCTTGCTGACGGAGCCCTGGCCCACGCACTTCACTTGCTGTCCACCCAGGCAGATGTGGCAGCAGCGAGGGTCCCTGTCCCAACAGCAGGGGATTTGTCCGTTGGTGGGGGTAGGTAAGCAAGGCTGTCTGCTGGAAATGGACTGGCCTGTATCCAGCAGGTGACATCCTCCCCTAGGGAACTGCATCCCTCACCTGCCAGGCGCATTTGAAGGAAACACCAGCTATGCAAGCATTTGTTAACTCCGGGTCTGCACAGGGCCCACAGAAGGAGCTGCTGCTGCTTTCAGAAGGAACCTGTCTATTTTACAACGAGGGCAGCTACCCTGCTGTTGCGAGTCAGGCAGCAGCATGTGGCAGTTCACACACATCAGCGTCTTCTGCAGCTCATGGCTCCACAAGCTGCCCTCCCAGTGGAGCCTTGACATGGCCCCTGCTGCCAGGGGGTCTAGAGTGAGTCTCCCAGCCTAAACCTGGGTGTGCAAACTGAGCAGTCGTCGGCTGGCCCATGGCCACAAGAGGGAGAAGTAAAGTGGCATATTGCATCCAAGAGTCCTATCTTCTGAAGAGGCAATTTCTGCAGGATTTTGGTTATGGTTAGTTGCCAGGTTTGGGAGAAAGTCATCAGGTCCCTGTGTCATAGCTGGCCAAGGGGTCACGTTTAACAGGAAAGAGAAGAAACATCCAGGTTTGCCTTTCTGTAGCTACTACTGTTTTATTGGCCTAGGAACGGAGTGGCTATTTAAATTGATAAAAGCCAGATTTCCTAGTTAAGCAGACCACCAGAGCCTGGTGCTGCTCCCACGCCCTCCCTTGGCTGGGTCTCCTCCCTGCGCTGGATGAAGACCAGTCAGTGGCTGAAAAACCTACATTGTGGCGCCACCTGCAGGAGAGCAGAAATATCAGCATTATCCCAAATTGCAGAGAAGGCCAAGGATGCAGGCACCAGGTCTGACTCGGCTGCCGACAGAGCAGGGGTGCGACCCGGAAAGGAGGCCTTCTCCCTATGGCCCTGCATGACAGATGTGTCACCGGATGTCCGCCACTCCTTCCAGCAGCCTTCCGCCAGCATCATGTGCAACTCATTCTTTCCTCGGTTTCCCAAGGGACTAGGGATGCCAAAGGGCCTGTCCTGGACAGTCTGAACCCGGAGTCACCGCGATGCCTCCTCATAGCTCCAACCTGGTGGCTGGCTCCCAGGCTGTGCGTGCAGGTGAGAACGCAGGCAGGAACGGTAACTGCTCTCTGCTGCTCATCCGAGACTGGCCAACAGGGCCTCCTCGCCCCATCTCCACCCCTTGAGGCAGAGGTTCCCAAAGCTGCATGTGTCTGGTCATGCAATTCCCCCGGGGTCTCCGTGTGGATGCCCCCTGCCTGCAGTGACTTGATGGAAATTCATCCTGCACCAGCACTGTGGTGCTGTCCATAAGCACCGTCTGCCTCGCTACATGGTTGCATGCATTTTAGCTGAGCTGCTCTGCTCTGGCTTTAGGGTTGATGCCAACATGGGGAAGAACTGGCAGCAGGTGCACACACACACACACACACACACACACACTGCACATCTTGACTGGGCCTCTAAACAGACCCCATGTCTCCTATGGTCCAAGTCTTCTTCCACTTCCTCCTCAGGCCCCTCCATCCACTATCCCTGTCCAGAATTTTCCCTGTTTTTCAGAAACCTGAAGTTAGAAGACACAGCAGGGTGTGGCAAGGGGCATGAAGGAGTGGGCAGAAATACCAGAATTCCAGATCTGGCAGAAACGGGTCAGATCTGTGTCCTGCTGCAAGAAGACAGACTAATCATTTCCGGAGAACCTTTCTGAATGTTCAGTGTCCCCTCCCACCATATCTGCACATAGTTACAGCTCCAGCCTGGACTCTCCCTGCACTTCACAATGCCTAGTGCATTTTCCAAGCAGTCTCAGTGAGTCACTTGGCCCTTCTGACTGGGGTCCAAATGGCACAAGGCTCTTGAGCTGCTTTCATGGTCATGAAGATGGATGTGTGCTGAGAAGCTGTGCACAATGGTTGGGTGCCACGTGTACGGCGTGGGTATGAGGTGGCCTAAGCACCATCTGTTCTAAGTGCTAGTGGAAGCCAGCCTTCAGAGCATGAACCTTGCACACCACCCTGCATACCCTTATCCAGTGCCCTCCCATGCTTGGTCAAAGCTGACCTCAGTGACTGGTAAGTCATTGCATCGGCGACAGCATGTCCAGTGTGAGGGCCAGAAGACACAAACTTGGTCTTCCCTGCAGCAAGACCCTGAGCCAACATCCGACAGCAACCTGCCATCCCCAAGGCAGAGCTGCCTCAGCAGCAAATCTTCCAGCCTTCAGAGCCTTCCGAGGGAGGTTACAGAAATCCTGCAACAGAGATGAGCCACAGACTCTACAGCCTGGCTCTGCTCTCCTGTGGCCCCAGCCTTCTGATCAAATCCTACCCCCTCCACTGTTTCCAAAGGACTTCCTCCTAAGGCACTCTTCTAAGTACAGTCGGCAAAAGCCAGGTGTCCCTGTTCAGTGCGGCAGAGCAGCTGCCCCTTGATACCCGAAGGCTTTAGCGATGTGTAGGTAACCACAGGGCTAGGATAGTTAGTCATGCCCGACTCTGCCCAACTCTGCATTCAGGGGTGCCAGCCAATGTGGAAGCATTCATGCCCTAGCATCAGTACACATGCACACACACACACACACCAATGCACACACAACACATAAACACATACATGTGTGCACGCACACCATCACACACAACACATATGCACATGCAGATACACACACATACACACAACACAGGACTCATTTGTTGTGAGGAGCAGGTTCTTACACATTGCTGGCACTTCACTGGTAAGAACCAATGGAGGGTCAGGTAAGGACAGCCAGGTGTGTCCTGCTGCTCTACTGATGGGTCATGGAGCCCAGCAGCTGCACCAGTAGCTTCAGACCAGTTCTAAATAGTTACAGCCAGAGGAGGGATTCTTTCCTGTTCCCGTGACCTCTGGAGCATAAGACAGTATTAGTGTGCACTGTTTCGTAAGTTGCTCCTCTCAAGTCATGTGTGGGTGTTTAAGCAGCCTTGGCTCATCTGCTTTGATGAAGGAAAGTGATCTCCTTTCCCTGATAGGCCAATTGAGGCAAGGAATGTTGACATGCTCAATCTCCCGTTACAGTCAAAGCTCAAAACACACATCAGCCAACCCCTTACTTACTCCCTCCACTTCAAACCTAAGATTAAGGCTCTAGGTTGGACGGCAATTCTGTTTTCATTTCCCCAAAACACTGCTGCTACCCTAATGGGACACACACGCACTAGGACAACGGTGCACATGTTACTCAAAATGAAGCCCATCTGTACAGCAGCTCTGAACAGCAGCGGAGCCGGAGTCGTGTCCCCACAGCAGTCCCGTCGGTCCCAACCAGAGGCTTGGCTCTGCGTCGAACACTTTGAAAGGCAACCCGGAACAGCAGCAGAAGCCTCAGAGTCAGAAATGGTGCTGCTCTTTTCCTTCTTCTCTTTGACACTGTCCCATGTGCAAGGACCTCATTCTCCATTTTACTCAAACGCTTGTTAAAAATGAACAGCCTCCACCCACTTCCCCATCCGTCTGCACCCTGTTCAGGCTGGCCTGTAATCCAGTGTTCTGCCACGTGCTCCAGCTGGCACACAGCAGCCTGTCTGCCCAGGCCTAATGGTGCAGGCATGCCCGTGAAGACATCAGCACCTCTCATTTCCCAAACAGCTGCCAGCCCCACGCATGGGCTGACAAGTTTGCGCTAGATCGAATAGAGACCCCAGGCATGATCCGAAATGGTGTAAAAGTCAGTCAGTCTAGATCAACTCAAGCGGAATATTCTTTATGGGAACTAAAACCCCAAAAATGATGGAGCCTAAACTCAAGGATGCCAACAAACACTTGGGTGACGACAGGTGCGTGCTCCACATGGCTGTTCATCTTATCAGGAACCGTACAGGAAGAGAGGAAGATAGACGAGAGACGTATAAATGTCATTCCCAATTTTGCAAAAGGGAAAAGAATGTAAGTTCTGAAAAATACAAATGAGTGTGGCCAACTATCAACCACTTAATCAGCAAAATCGAGGTGCTGTTACTTGGGACAGATGGATCAGCCTGGGTCCCCGTCTTAATCATCCAGGGCTGTTACGGTGAAGCGTACATGGCTGGTTCAAACAACAGACGTTTCCTACGTAAGCCTGGAATGAGGGTAACAACATGACGGGGTTCTTAGTGAGGGTCCCTCTCCCCTCACCACATCTTTACATGGCTTTTCTTGGTTTGTGCAAGCAGAGAAAGAGATTTTAAATGTCTCGTCTTTTCCAAAATGTATTTGCTTGAGAAACAGAGAGAGAGAGACTTATTTCATTCACTGGGTCACTCCCTCAAACAATTGTGATGTAGCCAGGAGCCAGAAACTCCACCCTGGTCTCCCATTAGGCCAGGGGCTTTAGTGCTTGGGCCACGCTCTGCTGCTTTCCCAAGTTTAGTAAGGAGCTGGATAGAAAGTGCAACAGCTCTTACTGCGTGCTGAATTAACCTGCGCTGCCATAACACTGGCCCAAATGGTTCATCTTTTAAAAGCACAGTGATTTTATCATTCGTGGATTATTCACCCTCAAGACTTAACCCACAGCTGATTACCAGCCCACGTGCCCATCCGTAAACATCATTCCATTGGGAATTTGAAGGTGAGAGATACATTGAGTCCCTGGCAGTCACAAAGGGCAAACTTTGGCTTTTCTCATTCGTTAATTCAATAGACGATGAGGCCTGTGGATCAAAGAAATGTAAAAAGAATAGCTGAATTGCATCAAGACATTGGTTCTTCAGTAAAATCCTTGTAGAACATGGGGCAATGTAGGCTGGTGGATTTATTGGTTGAATCATTAAACCTAGAAACGTGTTCTGTGAGGCATTGAATATGGTAAGAGTGGCTTGTTGGTGTATGCCTTGCTTTCAAAAGAATCCTACATAGTTAGTAATGACTCAGCTAAAGATGGAAGAGACACAATAATAAAATAGCCACACACACACTCCGTCACCTTCTAAGAAGAAACTTATGCTTATTATTGAATATGTTGGGTGCTAAACAGTCAGTTTGATGTTGAATTGGGTCACATGCTAAGGAATGAAACAGTGGGAGAAGCTTAATGTGTCCATATTTGGAAATATGTGGACTTTCCATAAAGAAGCAGGCTTTGGCTCCAGGAAGAAGCATGAGGCAGGGGCTGCAGAGGGTGAAAGCAGCCACAGCAGGCAGGCTGCAGGACCGGAAGTGGGGGAGATGAGAGGAGCAGCCGCAGGAAGAGGGCTTTGCAGATCTTCCTAGGAATAAAGCAATTCCTCCTTTGGTGCCTCTTCAAGAGGTCATCAGAAGAAAGCTTTGTGATTTGTCAAGCCACAAGGTAACTGGCTTTTTTTTTTTTTTAAGATTTTATTATTATTGGAAAGCCGGATATACAGAAAGGAGGAAAGACAGAGAGAAAGATCTTCCATCCGATGATTCACTCCCCAAGGGAGCCGCAACGGGCCAATGCGCGCCAATCCGATGCCGGGAACCTGGAACCTCTTCTGGGTCTCCCACGCAGGTGCAGTGTCCCAATGCATTGGGCCGTCCTCGACTGCTTTCCCAGGCCACAAGCAGGGAGCTGGATGGGAAGTGGAGCTGCCGGGATTAGAACCGGTGCCCATATGGGATCCCGGGGCTTTCAAGGTGAGGACTTTAGCCACTAGGCCACGCCGCCGGGCCCGGTAACTGGCTTTTGCATTTCTTTTGGATGCATCATTGCTGTGGCTTAGATCAGGGTGCAGGCCTGGTCCATGCTGTGGTGGTGGGACATTTAAGAAGTGGGGCCTGGTGCGAAGCTGTTAACTCATTGAGGGCTCAGTCTCAGAAGGAATTAAGGTAGTTTCCGTGAGAGAGGTGTCAGCTGAGCAAACCCACATTCTGAACCACTCTTGCTTCCTCTCTGGCCCTGTGATCTCTTCCTCTCTCGTGGGCTCCTACTATTTGACATCAACGACCATGAGCTCCTCAGGGTGCTATTCCCTTGAATCTGCAGAACTGTGAGTAAATACACCTCCTTTCATTATGAACTCGGCTTGCACTGGCTACTTCATTACAGTGATTAAAAATAGGCTAACAGCATCACCAAGTTGCAATGGCTCTTAAAGCAAAGCAAGAAGGCCCTGTTTTAGTGGGGTTACAAGGGCACAATCAAGGCCCCAGCATGACATCCTAGGGGATAAATCCTTGCCTTGCATGCATCAGGAGCCAATATGGGCACTGGTTCATGTCCTGCATGCTCCACTTTCCATCCAGCTCCCTGCTATGGCCTGGGAAAGCAGTGGAGGATGGCCCCAAAACCTTGGGCCCCTGCACCCATGTGGGAGACCCGTTAGAAGCTCTTGGCTCCTGGCTTCGGAACAGCTCAGCTCTGGCTTTTGCGGCCACTTAGGGAGTGAACCAGCAGACAAAAGACCTTTCTGTCTCTTCTTCTCTCTGTAAATCTGCCTTTCCAATAAAAATAAATAAATCTTTAAAAAAGAAAAGCACATAACCAAAGCTTGTAGAATGTACTTTTTATGTTCAAAAGTAGTTTGGCATACTGAAACCACAAATAACTTGGCATGGGGAAGTTTTAACAAAACCAAGTGTGACATGGATACAACCGAGCTCCTGTATACAGGCTTCAAAAGCTGCTTCACAAACACAGGATCAAGGACATGTGAGCACGTTGTTTTAAGTGCCAGTTAGAGTTGACAATCAGCTCCATTTCAATCAACGGTGAGCTGCTGCCAGAGTCAGTAGGAATGTTAGCTGACTCAACAAGGAGAGCCATGACAAGCCCTCTCTGAGACACACCACACCGGGACTACCACAGACACCGTGAGATGAAGGCCGGCACGTTGCGGGCGAGTGGCCATGCCCAAATGAAATGGGAATCCTGTTAAACGAGAAACAATCGACGCTCAGCTTTGAGAAAGTGAATTTCAAGACAGCATGAAGGCCTCAAATATTTGAAGGAGTCCCAAGGAGAAGTGTGGCTTCATTAATTCTAGACAAGTTCAAGGTCAATGAACAGAAGGGATATTTTGGTACAACGTGAGGACCGTCCTTCCAACAGAGCTGTCTATAGGCAACACAAAGTTCCTAGGCTGTATTCTAGGACGTACTCAAGCAAAGATTGGAGGTGGGACTAAATCACTTCTAACAGCCCAGAGTCTGAGATTTTAGCTGTTTCGTGTTTATCATTCTATTTTCTGAAATGCCATGATCTATGCATTAACTCGGTAGACTTGGTTGAGTTGGTTGAACTTGAATGTTTCTGAGGCAATATTGAGGGAGCTAACTAATACCTCACCCAGGCCAGCACTAAGGAGGGAGGGCAAGGATCAACTGAGGCACATCAGGTCCACAGGTGAGATGAGGGGATAAGTGGAATTCCACACTGTCTTCTCTCTGCTCAGAACCACATGTTTCATGCAGGATCTGCGGCACCCACTGCCCAGTGCTGGCCTGCCTGGGACTGCCACCCTGTTTATTGGTCAAGGAATGTCCATGGAATCCAGGGCTCTGCACTGTCATTTTTCCCTTTTGCTTCTCAAACCTATCTCCTTTTCCACAGCCACCACAGTCCCAATCTCCCTTCTTCACATGTCAGATGGCTTGCACCCTCCTTTGGGCAATCCCCTCCTCCCCACAAGGAGCCATCTCCACTCCTCCAGCCCTACCCCCTTCTAGCTACTTTCTTTGAAATCTCAAAATGACTTTATTGGAAAGATATCTCTTGATTATGTACCCTAAAATTCCATAAAATAAATACTGAATTCAAAAGCTCATGGAAAACATAATTATACAAATGAGGCAATATACAGAACTCAAAAAACCTCATTTTTATAATTTTAAAATCATTGAAGTACTGCAGAAATATTATTTTATGCACTTTGTGTGAGGAATCAACTCTTAAACCACATAGAGGTATTTAGCAAATATAGTTTTGACATACTAGAATAAATCCCTCTGAGGTGTCCCATGGCCATGATTCTCACAGGCCTTGCTTCGTAGGAACTCCTGATCAAGACTGCCTTGAACAATACACAAGAGGCTCTCAGAGCTCGATGGTGTTTCCATGAGCACGTGCTAGGTTCAGGGAGTCTACGGGGTGAGTGGCCTCCTTGGCCCTCATCGATGTCCCGAGTCTGCTGCTTTCCCAGTCCTCGTTTCCTGTCCTCTGCCAGAGGAAACCACAGTGTGGCCAGCAGCAACACAGGTATTTCCAAGGAAACCTAGCCTCACCCAACTTACCTTTTTTTAAAGTTTCTTCTTCATTTTTCTTTCTAATGATGTTTACATTGTTGAGAGGGATGCATACCCTCATGGGCCCCTGATTAGGGTGGGGAGGGTCAGGTATGAAGGAAGATGGATGGAACAAATGTTTTGTTTTATTTCTCTCTTGTGTCCACAGGGAAGTAGCGGGTGGAGTCGGCTGCTTGCTGTCAAATCACACCAGCACCTGAGGGTGGGGACAGTCATTTAACAACACTTAGAGACCCCAGGGTAGGGAATAGTGTCCCGAGACTGGTACTTGAGTTTTGACAATTCTGAGAAGTTGCTGATCTTGTTGCTCCAGGGTTGAGGAAATCTTTCCAAGATTTGTTGATTGACAAAGTCCACCTTAGTGCATCCACAGACTCAGGAACACACCACAAAGCTTGCCAGGAGGGTTATCCAACCTGTTCTGCTCTCCATCCTCTGACGAGGCAGTCAATGTCCTCTGCTTTCCTAGATGACCTGGCTCTCATGGCCTTGTGCGCATCCGGGCATGCTTTCCGCTGCACAGGCTTCAGCAACTGAGGAGGCCCAGTCCCGGTACACGTGCTTCAAGGCTGGACCACACATCCTGTGACTTTCCCCTGTGGCCAGTACTGAGTCTAGCAGTCTAGTCAAGAGTGCCCCAAGAAACCTTGTCCAGGGTGACCTCTGACTAGACTCGTGTGTGTGCCAGTCAGTGCAGGGTTAAATTCAGTTTGTAACTTTCACCAGCCAACACAAATACCTGTGGGGGCAGTTGCCTGGTCAGTTCTGCCCCAACCCCATAGATCACATGTAACAATGGGTGCTATGGTTCAGTCCAGCTGGTCCACAGACCCAGTCTTCATGCATTCTAGCAGGTGCTGCGCCCCACTCAGGACAACCCTCAACACCTCCTTCCAGGCCCACCCCTAGCCTGGGTTTTTGCATGTCTCAGCCTCTGCTATGGCCTAGTCTGGCCCAGTCCACATCCCTTCTGGCTCTCAGCTATACTCCTGAGTGCTGCAGCTTGGGTCAGCTCACCTTGCACCTATACCTGGCCCAAACACATGCCAACAGGTGGTGTGACCTTGTCCAGCCTGGCTTGCCCCCAGCCCCTGGTTCTGATGCTCACCAGCTGTGGGTATAGCCCAGGAGCTGTAGGGGAGTGCCCACAGTTCCCCTGCCAGGCAAGCCCTCAGCCCTGGATCTTTGTGATTGCCAGAAGGTATCACGGTCTAACCTGACGTGACTTGCACCCAGTCCTGGCATGTGCCAGCTGATGCTGCGGCCTAGCCTGGTTGGCCCATGCACATTCTGGCTCTCACGCATGCCACTGGGTGTGGGAGCCTACCTCAATCCCATCCCCAGACTTGTCCGGCCCCAGTCCCAGCTCTCACACTCTGGAAGCAGTAACTCAGCACGTCAGTTCTCATCCAGTTTGTCTTAAATGACTGGAAGCGTGATAGTTTCATCCCTCCTCTGGGGGAAGTTATCCCATGATCAAATGTCCTCCTCTAGGAAGGAATTTTGTTTTCCTCTTCTTAACAAGTCTTCAGTCTAACACCGCTTTGCCTTCCTTGTCTTCTGTCTCCTGCTCAGCATTAGCAATGCCCTCATCACTTTCTTCTTTTGCAATAAAACTGATGCATCCCAGCTCTTCTTCCCTCCTAGTGGCCTTATCAACACCTTTCAGGCATGGTCATAATTTCCTCTCCTGATTCTCCATATTTATTTGAGCATTAAAACCATAAGGAAGCAAGAGCACCTCTTGAAGGAGAAGAGAAGATAAGGGTTAAGGGTGGGGAAAGGATGAAAGAGAAGACGACGGCAAGAACAGAAGTGTGTTTTAAGGACCATAGCAGATGCCACAGATGTCTCAGGGGACCATACATTTTTTTTCTCATTTCATTGCAATTTTAGAGTGAAATATACGAAGGAGATACTTTATGAAACTCATATCACATCGAGAAGCACCATTGAAGAAAACATTCGTTGCTTGCCTGCCGTATGTCACTGTACTGCCCATCAAAGCTGATTTAGCTGCAGTCCCTGCCCTCCTGGACTTCCAGGTGAGTGGGGACAGGGCAGCTAAGTACACAGCATAGTGGAGCCAATTGTTGGTGCTAAAGTGTAAGAATTCACACCACAGTACAGGACTGTCAGGAAGAGAGTTCCACTCAGAAAACAACGCATCCTGATTCTAATCAAAACACCATCTTCAAATCACAGCTGCCTTTATTATTATTATTAATTGTGTCTCTGTTATTTTGATATTTTAAAAATCAGGTTCATCCCAATGAGAAATAACAGCAACATTAATATATGTTCTTCTAAGCTAGGATTTTAAATTATGGGAAGTTGATGACTACAATATTTAACCAGCATCTTGTATTGAAGCCTGGCTTACTCTATTTTTTATATCTCAATCTCATAAACACTGAAGTATTCCCTTGGGCAACAAAGCCATGAAATCAGATGAGCAGGCACCCAGTGCCACTCCCTGAGTGTTTTGTTCACTTCCTGTAAAAATACATTCAGAGCTCAAACATGTGTCCACTACTGCCGGGGTGCTCGTGGAGCTCAAAGCAGTGCAGCCTCTGCCGTGGCCTAGCGTGCCCTGAGGGGAGCATCGGAGCCCGGTGCTGCAGGCCAGGAAAGCTTCCTGCGGTGGCAACTTGTGGGTTGGGATCTCAAGGTTGAGAAGAAGCCGGCCAGGTGACGAGCAGAAGACAGTGGAAGGGACCAGCACACGGGCCCAGAAGTGGGACAGAGACCTAGGAGGAGTGACACTTATCACCAAAGGAATCAAGTTGGGAAACCATGAAAGGGTTGGTAGGGGCAGAACACGCTGGGAAGAAATGCATCAAGTCACCATAAACATACAAATACATGCACAGAAGACAACTGGAAAAGAGGAAATGTAAGAATTAAGGCAATCAATCAAGCTATAAAAAGATCTTGGAGTTATAGAACTTCTTAGGCCTGTGGATCAAGATTGGCCTTATACACCAGGGAGTAAACAGGAGGAGACTAAGAAAATGAACTGAAGACAGAATGTGTCAAAGCAACATCTGATTAGAAAGAGGAGCTGAGTATGTTAGGAAGTCTTCCGTCTGCAGTAACCTAGGACACGTAGTTGTTCCATATGGGTGTGTTGCAGGGTGCACGCGAGATCACGCTAGACAAGTCTAGAGTTTATTAAGGAGTCTTTATCAACCAAGGTTGGTGATAACAGGGCCCACTAGAAATCAGCAAATGACACGTCCATATGGCAATCCATTAATTGAAACCCTGAGAGGAACAAATGGTCATTACCCTGAAGTCCATCCATTAGACCGAAGACCTATATCCAAGCTCTCCCAGCAACAGAAGCTATCCTAAGAGACATGCAGCAAACAGCCTGGACACACTTACAAAGCTGCAGATGTTCACCGTCCCCTGGCTTCTCTGCCCACATTCCATCACTGCTAGGCCTCACCTCTCCTGGAACTCTTGAAAGTACACAAAGTAGAAATACAAAGATCTTAGCATTAACATCTTCCCTGACTTGCCCAAGCAGTGAACAGAGGGTGAGGAATGCAGACATACAGGGGCCATGCTCAGGGGCCAGCTGTCCCTGTATGTCTGTCCACGGGAGGCCAGAAAGCAGGCAGGTACTGGGGAGGCCAAGAGCTGAAGTGCTAGAGTGATGGAAGCAAGCGACCAGGAGAGTGAGCCCCTCCCTATCATGGGCCTTTTTGGGGGCTTGCGAGGGTGTGGTTACACAGCAAGGCAACAGCGCCCCCTCAGGTCTCAGGGGTGTGGTTACACAACAGCGCAACAGCGCCCCCCTCAGGTCTCAGGTGATGATGAGTGGGCAGAAGCGGAGACTTAGGTGGCAGGTGCGTGGAGGGGGGCGTGGTTTCCAAGCTTGTGACCCTGAACTAGCTGCCTGCCACACAACAGGTGCTTGTTCAAGTCCTGGCTGCTCCACCTGGGATCCAGCTCCCTGTTTATGGCCTGGGAAGGCAGTAGAGGAGGGCTCAAGTGCTTGCACCCACACAGGAAAACCAGCACAATCTCCTGGCTCCCAGCTTTGGATCAGTTCAGCTTCGGCTGCTACAGTCATTTGGGAAGCAGACCGACAGATGGAAGATCTCTGTGTCTCCTTCTCTCTCCAATTTTGCCTTTAAAAATAGTTAAGAAAGAAGAAGGAGGAGAGGAAGAAGGAATTGCCAGTGTTGGGTTATAAGCACCTGTCCTTTGCCCACAACTCCAGAGAAAAAGTTACAGAGAAAAAGTATTATAACCTCTGCTTCCATATATAGCTGCCATTCTCTTAAACTGTTTAATGCTCACAGTTTGATGAGTTTTGTAACATAAACAATCCATGAAGACATTAACCTATACAGAACCTGTCCATGAGTACACATAATATGTTTGGATTGCTCAGAAAAATTTAATGTTAAAGGTCTAGATCGCATTTTTTTCAAAATCTGAAGACACTGTTTTTATTTTATTTATTTTTGCTTATTTTTAAGGCAGAGTGACAGAGAAAGGAGAGAAAGAGAGAGATCTTCCTCCACATGGAGAGCAAGGCCAGGCTGGAGCCAGGAGGCTGGAGCTCCATCCAAGGCCGGCCATGGGAAGGGTGAGTGGGCCGTCCCCCGCTGCCCTTCAGCACAGCAGCTGGGAGCAGTGGGAACCAGAACAGAGGTCCCAACGTGGGATGCTGGTGTTGCAGGGGGCGACTTCACCCACTGCACCGTGATGCTGGCCCCTGGAGACACTTGCTATATTTTTAATTTTAAAAAAGACTTATTTTATTTTATTTTTTACTTAAGAGGCGGCTCTTACAGAGAGAGAGAGGAAGAAACAGAATGGTCTTCCATCTACTGGTTCCCTCCCTAAGTGGCCACAAAGACTGGAGCTGAGCTGATGCGAAGCCAGGAGCCAGGAGCTTCTCCTGGGTCTCCCACATGGGTGCAGGGGCCCAATGCCCTGGGCCATCCTGGACTGCTTTCCCAGGCCATAGCAGGGAGCTGGGTGGGAAGTGCAGCAGCCGGGACATGTGGGATGTTGGCACTTGCAGACAGAGGACTGATCTGCTAGCCCCATGTTCCCTGGAGACACTTCAAAGAATATAAACGAGGGACAGAGCAAACGGCTGTTCCTTTTCTCTTTCAAACGTATTAGTGCTGCAATTTTAATGGGTAGGGCTTGCATCTGCCACAGGCCTTTCCAACCCTGCGATGAAAACACTGCAAATCCCAGAAAACAGGATTACCAGTGCTCTGCCAGCAAGCGGCTTGCAGGAGGTGTTATCTTCCCATGGCTTCCCCACCTCTGGGGTCTCTCCCTGGCTCTCCACCTTTGGAATGTTGCTTGGCTGGTGGGCTCTATCACACCGGGGTCACAGGTTCAAGGAGACAAGGAGGAAAGCCGCCAGATCTGGAAGCCCTGCCTCCCATCAGCACCCGGGGAGAACCGCCAGCGTCTGCTTCTGCCTGCCCCCATCTGTCTTTGCAGGCACTCCAGGCACCTTAGAAAGGTCATCTCTTTCTTCCTCAGCATCACCTCATGGGCAGGAGACAAGGACAGGCTCGGGTACAGTGAGAGAGAAGGCCACTTAGTGACTACTCAGCTACAGCACCCAGGGGTCCCACACACAACCATAGCACACAGATAAGAACTCTAAGTCAGGGGCCCTTACACGTTAGCCTCTGCCATCCCTTATGTTTGCTATGAAGGCATTGTTCATTTAAGTTCCCCTCCCAGCCTCCCAGAACCGTCTTTGGAATTGCCTTAAAAAAAAAAAAAAAAAAAAAAAAAAAAGCTGTTAAATTCTCGCTGAACGGTTTGACTGGTTCCCCTCTAGCTCCCTTTAAACGAGCTGCCGATAAATGAATAAACTTGCTAAAGAAATACGTCTCCTGATCACTGTAGTCCTTTATGCGGTTGTCGTCCAACCGGCAGTCCCACTCCAATGAATGGAGAGATAATGCTAATAGAATCACACATTGTCACTAGATCAGGGGCTGCCACAGGAAGATAAATACCAAAACAAGCCTAAGTATTTAATCAAAAAGAATCCCCCCCCCACATGACCGCTTACTTATTTATTTACTGAAGGAGAAAGAAAACTAACCAGCAAACCCTAACCCTTCCCTGGTTGGTCCCACAAGTTGCTCTGCTCGCCTTCACGCTGTGTGCCCACATTGATGTGGGGTAGGTCCTGCACGCACAGGCCCGCCCCTCAAACCTGCGTGCGTGTGTGCACCCCCCCACACACACATCTGAACCAAATGAACACGAGTCACTCACCCAACCTGTATGTCTGGGCATGCAAATGACACAGCAGCCACCGTTTCAGAGACAGACCACACTTGAATTAATTCATGAAGATGATAGAGCGCTTATCTGTTTTGTTTAGGCTCAATTTCAACAAGATAAAATCACTGGGCCATGTGATCTGTGGAGAGGAAGCTGCCTGCCTGCACAGCTGCCGTGTGGTGTGGGCTGCTGGGAAATGGAAACGAACCTGAGGCAGGGGCCAGTCAGGTGGCCGCCTCCTGTGTCTGTCCACGCTGGCTCCCACCTGGCTGGGTCAGCTGCACCTCCTGTGTCCGTCCACGCTGGCTCCCACCTGGCTGGGTCAGCTGCACCTCCTGTGTCCGTCCACGCTGGCTCCCACCTGGCTGGGTCAGCTGCACCTCCTGTGTCCGTCCACGCTGGCTCCCACCTGGCTGGGTCAGCTGCACCTCCTGTGTCTGTCCACGCTGGCTCCCACCTGGCTGGGTAGCTGCACCTTCCGGAGTCAGGTCTGAGGTCTCCCTCTGGAAGCGAAAGAAAAAAGCATATCATGATAGTTTGTCACCTTCTGGGTGTCATGCTGTTCCCCGACTCACTCTAAAATGAACATGCTAGTGACATTTCCGCAGGTAATGGGGACAGCCCGGGACCACCAGCCAGAGGCTGCTTTCATCCTAACAGAAATGGACTCTACCTGACTGCCAGGCCAAGATGGAAATCCCTGGAAGACTATCAGGAATTCCCAAAAGTGAGAAGGGTGACCCAGAAAAAGATCCAGGAAAGCTACCTTCAAGCGACAGGCTAGGCCAGCACTGCCACAGCCCACAGCACAGAGCGGCCTCCACACCCAGGGCTTCGGGGACAAAGCCCTGGGTGGAACGGGTCCACCCCTGACGCACCGGAGACGGAAGTGGTATTTCCCCACAGTGAGCTCAGCTGTCACCACCAGCGGGCGAGTGAGAGACCCCACAAAACAAAGGAGTGTTCCACTGGAGCTTGGGAATGGTGCTTGAGTGTCAGGAGGGGCAGAGAAACTCAGTGAAGAACCAGCAACAGGTGTGAGGTTCCAGGTAGCCAGTCTGCTTGAGCCCTGGCAAGACTACTTCCTCCGTTCACAGACAAGGACTGAGTCACACCCCTCCCTCGGCAGCGCCTGTGTCAAAGACGCCACCAGTGCCTCAGATTGGTCCTACTCAGGTAGGACCATGGCAGATGTCCTAAGCTCAAGTCGCTCAGGGGTGGGGGGGCCCCTAGCCCAATCGGACTGTGTCCTTACCAAAGGAGAGATTTAGTCCAGACATTCATTGGGGAGTTGGTAGTTTCCAGCCATGAAATACTAGAAGCTGTGAGGAAGGGCTAGAGCAGAGCCCTCCCAGACATCTTAAGGGACACAACACAGTGGACCCTGAATTTCTGAACTTCTGAAACAGGAAAGTTCTGTCAAGCCACCGAGTTTGTAGCACTTCGTTATGGCAGCTGGAAAGTCATGCTCTCATCTTGTGAAGGAGCAGTGGACTGGACTAGGACTGTGGCTTTCAAACTGGGTGAGTCTTGACTTCAATTTCAGCTTTCTAAGGGTCTTAAACACTCTCCCCAAGCAGCGACCTTTGAAAACCATGGGCTGCAGTGATCTCCAAGTCCTGCCTACTCCAACTCTCTGAATGAAAGCCCTTTCTACTTTTGGCCAAGGGCTACTTATGTTTTGGCTAGGATGTACTGGAGCCATTTTCTCTGCAGTTGTGTGGCCTCACGCATACTTTCATCCCACACACATAGGCGCTGAGTGCCCCAAGGATGTGACTGCTCTGTCCAGGAGCCAAGGAAGCTTGGAGATGTCTCTGGGGACAGCTACACTCAGACACAGGTCTTTGCTGGACTTGGACCCATGTCCCACTCTAGACCCCGGGCATCATTGTAAGCACCACAATAAATACAGCCAGTTTCATGCGCTGTGGCCTCCCGGCCCTCCACCTGCCACACCATCCCTAGAAGCCAGTGATGAGGTTTGTTGCCTCAGAGCACAACGGTGCCAGGTGGATGCGTTTGATGCCTCCGTGTTGTATCCTTAACCAGAGAAGGATCATGACATCACAAATACTTGGGAGAACACAGGCATCACCTTAGCCGTGGTTAACTACTCAGGCACTTCAAATGCTTGTGGGAAATTTGAATAAAGAGACACACTTATTTTGATGCAAAAAAAAAAAGAGTTCATCATACTAACTTCCTTTGTATGCATGCATTTCAAAATACTGCTCACCCGAATAACCTTACTGTTTGTTTAAATCACGAGCTCTTGCAAGTAGCTGTGTTTGCATTAGAAGCTTCTCTGTGCAATGAGTACCCGTTGAGAAGCATCTGCCTGACTGCCCACCTGTCTCTGCTGGCCTGGGAGCTCCGTGAGAACAGCAGGTCGGACCTTCACCTACAGCTTCATCTACACCTACAGGCGGCAGGGTGAGCCCGCAGAGCTGCCTGTGGGCCAGAGCTCACACTGCAGCAGGACCTGGGAGGACCTGGGAGGACCTGGCGTGGTACATGCAGAGCGTGCAGATGCTGGGTCATGGCTAGGAGGAGCAGCCATGCTATTCGGATTCAGGATCAGGAACTTGCAGGCTGTCCCAGAGGAGGACATCTCCCAGAGACTAGGAAGACACTGCCATTCTTCCCCTCATGATAGTTGTGCCACTCACTCAGAGCCTGAAGAGCAGCGAGGTGAATCCAGGGGTATCCTCCACCTACCACAACCATTGCAGCCACTTCAACACTCGCTTCTAAGGGTAAAACACTCTCCTGCAATATCATTATCACACTTAATCAAATTAATCATAGTTCATAAAGCTATCTCACATCGAGTCTGGACTCGATTTTTCACCATATTTCCAGTTGTGTTCACAGAGATATGTTCTATAGATGTTTTTTTTCTAAGGTAACCAGGATTCAATCTGCATGCATACATTTCGTGAGATGGCAGTGTCCCTTGAGTATTTACCCCAGGGAGGTCCTTTCTTGCACAATGCTGACTCGGGAAGAAACCCGGGGTAGCAGTGCTACGGAAGCCTCTGTCTGCACCTTTTCTGACAATTCCCATGCGTGTTGTTTGACTTGGCTCCGCTCCTCCCCAGAGGTGTCTGACCTACCTGAGATGGAGTATGGACTGCGGCTGAGAGACTCCGGGCTCAGGGCACCATTCCAACACCTGTCTCCATGGAGTTCAGGCTCCTCGCCAGCAGCCCACCCGCCACCTCGCCGCTGGGGGTCTGGTCCTGCTGAGCCCCTCTGCTCCAGGGCCTAGGAACGCAGCACTGCGCCTGCGCACACTGCTTTGCCTCTGAGGGTAGAGTGAGCACAGCTGGAAACACAGACACACTCACACACACAGACACACTCACAGAGACATACTCACACTCACAGAGACACACACAGAGACACACTCACACACAGAGACACACACTCACACACAGAGACGCACTCACACAGACACACAGAGACACACACTCACACAGAGACACACTCACACACAGAGACGCACTCACACTCACACAACCTCTCCAAAGACTAGGAAGATTTCAAGTTTTCCCGGTAACTTACATCTCTTTAATTAAGGGCTTTTGTGCTTTAATTAAAAAGTTACAGAAGTTGTCTTTACTTCTGAAAAGTGTGTTTATGGTTGAGTGCTTGAGTGAATTAAACAGCCCAATCCCCTGGGTTGGCTCCGTGCTAGAATTCTCCAGCTCGCTTTCAAGCCAGCAGGAAGGAGGTCAACAAGAAAGACCATTAGGAATGGAGTCAGTGACAGCTTTCATTACTTTATGTGATTTTGCAATAATCGTCCATGATAAATCATCCCATTATCTCTGCATCCTGAGAGGCATGGTCCCTAAATGCTGTGGTCCTGAACAAAAATAAATAACAATAGGTTTAAAATATATTCGCTCCCTCATTGGGGAAGTGGAAGGAGAACCTTACTCCTCACTGTCTGTGCGGGGTGTGCAGTTGGGCTTTGCTGGGCATCCAAACACAGCCAGTCAACACCCCACCCATGTCAACCTGGGTGTGACTGAGGCTCCTTCACTGGCCAGGTGACGTGCCCAGGAGTCCCTGCTTAGCCCCAGGCGAGATGCCTTCCTCAGTTCCCTATAGAGTTCCCTCCCTTTGGTATTTCACTGTATTTACTTTTTTTCAGATTCATTTCTAGCTTTGCCCTTACTATTCTTCGTTATGTTATGTAACTTATGTCCGCATTCCTCCCGCATTGCTACATTGTCTCCTTGTCTCGCAGGCCCCACCCTGACAGCAGTCTCTACATTGTCTCCTTGTCTCGCAGGCCCCACCCTGACAGCAGTCTCTACATTGTCATTTATGTTCTTATGTTACATGAGCAGGTTTGTTTCCAAATGTCTAAATCACTCTAGTTCTTTTTCAGACTAATGTCTATCTCCTTTTACCAAATCGTAAGCTTCAGTGACCATAATTTGTCCCCTCCTTTAGTGTCTGTTCTATATGCTCCTAGTCCAGGAGGCAGCCAATCAGGAAGGGAGCTCTCCTTTCATTCACTCAGTCACTCGTTATTGATTGATTTTTCTTGATTCTCAGTTTAATCTTGTTATCTCAACCATTTTTAAAATAAAGATTTGTTAATTGTTTGATTGCTTTGAAAGACAGAGGGACAAAGAGAGACGGAATTTTGTATCTGCTGGTTTCTCCTCCCAGCAGCTACAGCTGCCAGGATTGGTCCAGGCTTAGGTTGGGAACCCAGCACTCCACCCAAGTCTCGCCTATGGGAGGCTCAGGTCCATCTGCTTGGGCCATTCACCGCCATCCTCTCAGGCACATGAGACCAGAGCAGCCAGGCCTTAGATCCACACTCCACTGTGGGCTGCTGGGTGTCGCAAGCAGCAACTCCAGCTGTTGCACTAGATTCCAGCTGTTACCCAGTCACTGATGGCCAGTCTAATGAGTTCATGAGGTGTGGTCGTTCTAGTACTGTGTGTATTTGCTTTGTCCATATAGGATTTTAATTTGAATCAATGCGATTTCCTACACTTGGTTCTGTTTCTTACTCTTTGCATTCCATGTCCTGTTGGGAAGAAGGCAGTGTGGGACTCCGTGTGTGTCCAGTGCCCGCAGGCAGTGTGCAGCATCCTGAGGCACCAGCTGCCACCCTAGGCGTTGCCCCCGCCCCATTCACGACACCCAGATTGTTCTCACCACCCTCAGGGACTTGGGGAGCATACACCCAGGAAAGGCATTTCAGGGCCAATTGCATCACATTTGCTCCAGTGTATCTGCGATAATACGTTCTTACTGGAAGACATGAGCTCTTCCACAATCTGCTAATGTTACCTAGCATTCAAGTGTTCGTCCATCCTACAGACATGTGTGGATTATCTCATTAGCTATTTGGATTCCGTCTTCTGCAGGTGTCCAGTTCACACCTTTGCCCATATTCCACTTAGAGCTCGCACCTTTCTCTTGCTGATTTGTAGCAGTCTCCTGTCAGGTTTACATACTATAAAATATCTTCTCCCAATTTTTATCAGTCTGGTAATTATTTATGATATCCTCCATCTAATGAATGAATTTTGATAGAATGTGAAAAAATAAATTTCCCTGCTATCTCTGGCTGTAATATTTTTACTTAAGGAGCCAGCGTGTTGGCGTAGCAGGCTATTCCTCCTCCTTGTAACACCAGCATCCCATATGGCACTGCTTTATGTTCGGGCTGCTCCACTTCCCAGTCCAGCTTCCTGCTTAAGGCCATTGAGGGAATGGATCTGTGATGTCTTTCCCTCTTTCTTGGTTTCTCCTTCTTGATTGTAACTCTTCCAAATAAATAAATAATTTTTTTGTTTTGTTTTGTTTGTTTGTTTAAGACATTCTTCCTGAGGCTTAAGTTGTGACAACGTGTGTTAAGCCACCACTTGGGATATCAGCATCCCATCTTACAGCCTGGGATTGAGTCCTGCCTCTGCTTCTGATCCCGCTTCTCACGCGTGCACCCAGAGGACGGGTCAAGTGCTTGGGCCTCTGTCACCGATGGAGGCGATCTGGATGGCGCTCCTGGGCTAAGCCTGGCCCCCCCTGGGTGTGCAGGCACTGGAGTGGCAAAGCATGCCAGAACATCTCTCTCTCCTTCTCTGTGCCTCTGTATGTGTGAGTATTTCACTCTATCTTTCAAATAAACAAAAATAAAAGAAATTAAAATGCTTGACAATTCTAACTGGCAGTTCCCAGGTGTAGCCTTGTGTTAACTCTGGTCATTCTTGAATCCGTCTCCTGCTGACCCTTGCAGATGGCGTTAGGGATGCGGTTTGGTACTTGTGTGTCTAGGCAGATTTGTCCAAATCAATAAATAAAGCATCTACTACTCTTTAGTTCCCATATTGACCAGGAGTCTCTTTGGCCTGTCTGCTCCACTGATGTGTTGGGAATGAATTTGCTCTTCCATTTTATTTGGAAGACAGAGAGCAGAGGGACAGAGCTGGACAATAGGACCTTCTTCCCACCAGTTCACTCCTTAAAGTTTCAGCGCGGTCAGCCCAGGGCCAGGCCAAAGCCAGGGACCCAGAATCGCTCCCAGCCCCCTAAGGGTGGAACAGATCCGTGCTCTGGGGCTGTCACCTTCACCTTGCAGAAGGCACATTAGCTGGAAGCTGCATCCCAAGTCGAGCAGCCAGCGCTGGGCCCAGCACAGGATGTGGGCAAGAGCCTCCCCTCTGCTAGAAGTGTCTGCTGGGATGGCCTGCCCACTGCTCTCTTCTTTCTAATACTTCATCCTGCTTAGCTAGAGGACCCCTAGCCTTCCACATGCATTTTAGAGTAGATGTATTCAGTTTCTTAAGTCATCTTGAATTTTTATTCAAAGTGGCATAAATTTACTGGTTAACCAGAGATGACCTGGCACCTTTAAAATACTAAAATTCCACATTTGACCCAGCAAATGTCTTCATTTACTCAGGCAGACTTCTGTGGTCTGCGCTAGCATTAAGAATCAACCTTATCTCTGAAAAGGCTCTAGGTTTTGTTAAGTTAAATCCTGCTTAGTTTTTAATTGCTACTGTGAATAATACCCTGTCCAAAATATTTTAATTATTATTACTGTTATTACAGAAAATGCAATTTTGTTTTAGGTAAATTTGATACACGAGCATCTTGTATTTATTCTAGTTGCTTGTCTTGTATTTTCCAGATAACAAAACATATCATCTGAAAACAATAACATTTGGATCCTGCCCACCCCATCACTTAAATATTTTTCTTTCTTCATGACCAAATTCTGCTGTATTTTCTTAAACAGCAGGTGCAACTCCGTGAACCAGATGAAACAGAAAAAGAACCCCGAATTTCCAGCACACACGCCCCCAACCACCTATCAGCCAACAACAACAAAAAAAAAAAAAAAAGAAGGAAAGAAGAAGAATCTCAAAAGCATCCATAAAAGAGCCATTAGCCTGGAAATAAAAGTGTTTATATAAAAAAAGAGCCATTTTCCTGTCTTCCCGTACCATGTTTCTATTCTGAACACAGTAAGTGTGCTGGTTTCAATTTTCCTTCAAGCAGCTCCCACACTAATGCTATTGGTAGTTTAAATGTCTCAAAGAAACAGCATAGACTGCTGGGATCCGTATTCTTGTTCTTGGAAAAAAAAATATCAAATGGACTGCAGAGAATTAGCTGGAATTAATTCCACCCTGGGAAGAGAAGAGCGGGCTGCTTCAGTCTCTCGGCTGATAAGGTCACCAGAATCCCTTGTCAGGAGCAATTCTTCTGTAAGTCACCTCTGGTCAGCCACTCTGCAGCCCTGAGTTGCAGATAATCCAGACAGTGATTGTGTCTGGTCTCTGAGTGGAAGCTTCCCGAACTCCCTCACAGGAGTCCCGTGCCAGTTCAGGCTGCAGCAAGAAGTCGCCGCATATAGCCTCTAACACGCACCGCTCTTTCGACCACATGTGGGGTAAGAGTCAATCTCAGTCAAGGCTGGAAGCACAGGTTCTGCTGGGTCTCCTAAGTCAGACACAGGCGACCCGGGGCTTGGGAAAGCAGGTCATTGGCTCCAGCTAGCACACTGGCTACCCAACTGTGTGGCGCGTATGTCTTTGTTTTTTTTAAAAAAATGTATGTTGGGCCAGTGCTGTGGCATGGCATGTGGAGCCACAGTGTGCCATCTTGGCACCTTGCAAAAGTGCTGCTCTACTTGCAATCCAGCTCCCTGCCAACGAGCCTTGAAAAGCAGCAGTGAACGGCTCAAACGCTTGGGCCCCTGTACACACGTGGGCGAGCCAGAAGAGGCTCCTGCCTCCTGGCTTTGGACCAGCCCCGTGACGGAGCCCCTTGAATGTACAGCGCGGTCATCTGGGGAGTGAACTAGCAGGTGAGAGGCCTCTCCCTCTCTAGCTCCTCTCCTCCTGTATCTCTTGTTCGAAATAAATAAATCTTAAAACATGTATGTTGATCTTCATTTGTAAACCTACCCTGGCCTTCAGAAAATCACTTAATTTGGGGCTAGGAGGACTTAGTCTTAAACAGACCTAATTAAAACCTTGCATAGAATAATGGAGCTCATAGAAAATGGAATTGAAATGTTTATTATGGAGTGAAAATAAGTGAAATTCGTGCATTGGTGTTTCATAATCATTATGGTAACTTTGAGCAAGCACTCGTTCTGAGCGTCTGCTTGTGCCTCAGTACACTGCCCGCTCTCTGAATCACGGACTGTGAGTTGCTACTGAAGAGCGGCTGATGATCTGCGCTCCGGCAAGCAGCCTGCGGCAGCAGGAGACGCTAACATTCAAGTGGGAAAAGGAAGAGGCTCGTTGATCTGCAGAGAGCAGACTAGAGTCAGCAGACCACACAGGCATCCCTGCAGCCCAACACCGTGAAACTACATCCTGCTCACAAAGCTGCGTTGCTAGTTCACGCACCCTGTTCTGGTTACCTGCAATGGAACAGAGCCACAATTACCTGGCACATTGTTGCAATTCAACACACAGTAAGCCCAACTTCCATATTACGAGCGAGTTGGACACCCTCTTCACCTCCCTGACTCCAGGGAGCACTTCCCAACCCACATTTCTTTCGACGACTTCCACCCATGTGCTTCATTCACTGATTGGCTGCTTCTTGAAATCAATGCAAAAACAGTGGGGCAGATGGCTACTTCCTCAGCCCTGTTCAACGGACATCATACTCTGCCCCTGGCCACAGCCACTTGCTGGGACTCTGCCCACGTGCTCCTGTACTGTCCCATCCCAGCCCTAGAGGCTCTTCCCCCTTCCCTGATGGACTCCAGTCCTGGCAGTGACCCCATCCAAGCGCAGCACCATCTGAGGGAGGGACACCTTGGAAGGCAGGTGTCCTCAGCACTGGCCATGGGCATAGCCAACAGGCAAGCTTCGTGCTGAACTCTCCCCAGCAGCCACCTCCTTTAACCCTCCCACCAGCACTGCTTCTTGCTCCAGGGCCTGAATTCCACGCCTCCTCTTTCCTCTCCACGGCTCTGTGCAACCAGACTCCTCTGGTCGCTACTTGAGTTTCTGCACCTGTAGAAGCAGTGGTGCTCAGGCTGCCTGCCTTCCACCCAGCAAGCCCCCACCACTCAGAACCTTTCACCACCTTCCTCCCCAAGCCCGACTACCCTGTGGCGAAGGCATGGGAGTTTGGGGGATTACTGTTTTACTCAAGAGCTCAGCTCCTGTTGGGCAGCAATGGGCCTGCTCACTGGCGCCACCCCACGTCTAGACTAGCTCCAATGCTTCCACAAACACCTGGAGAATACAGCAAGAGTATAGTGAAGAGTATAGTGTCCAGTTCAAGGAAGACAAGCCTTTGCTTCACAGCCAGAACTTGGCATGTGCCAGCCTGCCCCATGGGGTGTCCTCTGTTACACAAAATGTGCTGTGAATGGCTGAAAGGAACTGTGGCCCATGCCTTGGGTGTTGTGTACGTCTATTTCCAGATGTTGTTAGGATTTCCTTAGAAAACGTTCAGTTCATGCGCGTTTGACGAGTACTCAAAGTAGCGTATTATAAGGAAGTCAGGCTGTTTCTGTGCTGGGAAGAGCCTTGCTTCTCGAAGTCTTTCTCCCGCAGTCTGCCGCGGCTGGGGCTCAGAGGCTCCCAAGAGATCATCAGTTTTACTGTAATGTACACACACAACCCGATCACCACAATGTGCAAAATCCCACAGAAGCTCACAAGCCCTAGAGGGAAACGGAATTATGGCACACACACCCAAAACCACCGCTAGCGACACACGGAGTTTCTTTGTTTGCTTTTTAAAAATGAGAGAGGGTCATAAAAATGGTAGCACAATTTACACTGTGCAGTGGTTAAGAACACATAACTCCTACAGCGATGGTGCCTTTCAATTCTGAGAGTCTCGCACTCTTGTTGTGGGAAGGGCAGAGGGAAAGCTAGAAGCAGAGCGAGATGTAACACGAGATGTGGGCGAGTGCGTATTACACCACACATACCGAACTGAGGCAGCAGGAAGTGGCTTTGTGCACAGGCGTGTGTGTTTTACATATTGCCAGGCTGCTCAGAGCCATTTTCTGCACTCACCTAGTGTTTCTCACAGGCTAAGTCACACGGAAATAAATGTAATCCTTCAACTGCATTGGGACAGATTTGCGCTTCCAAAATAAGCAGTGTGGCGAAAGCGACTGAACATCCAAACTCAGGTGGGGAGGGAATGCTAGGGCTAGGTGGGGCTTCCAGGACACGCGAGGTCCCGACGCCCGGCAGGATCACGCTACAGGATCACGCTACAGGATCACGCTAGGTCCCAACGCCTGGCAGGATCACGCTACAGGATCACGCTAGGTCCCAACGCCCGGCAGGATCACGCTACAGGATCACGCTAGGTCTCGACGCCCGGCAGGATCACGCTACAAGATCACGCGAGGTCCCGACACCCGGCAGGATCACGTCAGGCAGGATCACGCTACAGGATCACGCTAGGTCCCAACGCCTGGCAGGATCGCGTTGCACTTTCAGACTGAGGAAAGCAAAATAAGGATGAGGCAGCATATAATAGATGGCCACATTTTGGCTCCGCAGAAAGCAGTTCAAAGCCCTATGCCTTGAGAATGATCTATCATCACGTGTGGAAGAGGAGAGCACCAGGAGCCTGCAGATATCTTGGATTAAGCCCAATAAAATCAAGAGCCTGCATAGAACAAGAGCAGTGCACCTCCCTGAGCCTTTGCACCTGTGGTCAGGAACAGGGCTTAGTGTCCACCAGTGGAAGAAGAAACCAGCTAACCAAGACAAGGGCTTTGATAATCTATGAGTAACCAGAAAATGCACGCCCAGTGCATCCACCTGCCCATGGGAGACACAACTCCGGGTGTGAGATACATTCCTGCTTAACCTGAAGGGAAGGCCCATGTGGCTCGGGTGTCTAATGAAGGTGCGCTCCCCTCGCTTCATGCATTGCCATCCCTCCACCACCACTCTTGGACCTCCTCTTCTTCCTTGGAGGCGAACAAGGGCTTCCCCCACATTTCCGGGAGCACCAGTGCCCACGGCAGAATCGCAGCAGCGTGTCTGTTCTGAGCAGATGAGCAATCAGGGACGTTTTACCGCAGGAGAAATGGGTAGTTTTGGCATGGGACAATGGGCTAAGAGGCTGGCAGTTTGGCAGCCCTTGATGGAGGAGGCTCAACAGGACCCCTTGGCAGCAACGAGAGCGAAGAGCACTGTGGAAAGGGAGTGGCCCCTGAGCTCTCAGTGTCTTCCAGCCCAGAAGTTCTGAGCGGACACTCCACTCGTGTGAATTAATTAAGCCTCTGTGTTCTCACAGAGACTGAGGAGCACTTTGCTCTGGGCAGAGGCAGGGGAACGTCGCATCACCACCACCACCAGCATCATGGCGGTCACCATCATTTCATCACTGTCACCATCAACACTATCCCACAGGATCTGACAGGCTCCTGTAACACCCCTTGCTGGGGGGCCCAGGATGGTAGCCTAGTGGCTAAAGTCCTCACCTTGCATGCCCAGGATCCCATATAGGTGCTGGTTTGTATCCCAGCTGCTCTACGTTTCTTCCCTCCCTGCTTGTACCCTGGGAAAGCAATCAAGGATGCATCAAAAGCGTTGGGACCCTACAACCACATGAGAGACCCAGAAGAAGCACCTGGCTCCCGGTTTAAGATAGGTTCAGCTGCAGCCATTGTGGCCACTTGGGAAGTGAGCCAGCAGATGGAAGATCGTTCCATGTCTCCTTCTCTCTCTGTAATTCTGACTTCCCAATAAAAACAAACAAAAGTTAAAAACCAAGACCCCATGCTGAGCGCTGTAACACATAGGGAGTTCTTTCACTCACACATTCAACACTTCGTCCACATGAGAATTCTACTTTTTTAGCCAGCTGTATTGGCATGACGGGTACAGGCAGAATGAATGAGACAGTATCCTTACCCCAGGAACATCCAGTCTAATGGCAAAGCAGCAGCAAACTGCAAACATTGTAACCTAAGAGCCCTAGAGAAAGTTGGCCCACGGCGCTAACTGCCCTAGGAAACATCAGATGAACACCCTCTTGCTCCTGACACTCATCATTTGTGTCGAGTGCGCCACCAAGGCTGCCTGTCTCTTCTCTTACTGAGATTTCCACTGTGCTGCTGCCGTCACAGACCCCCAGGGCTCCTCAACAGCCTGCAGCTGGTCTCAGCCTGCGCCCTAGCTCTCATGGTCCCTCATCCAAACCAATTGACCGCCCTAAAATGCAAACCGCAAAGAGTCCCTCGTTCCATTGAGTAAAGACAGTCTCCAATCTTACATCCTAACTCAAAAACTGCCCTTCAGGGTGGGACCCATCTGGTTCAGCACCCAATACTCTTAAGGGGTCCCACCTTTCAGAACTTGATGGGAACATGTCTCTCGGGGGGCCCAGCCCCACCACCCTAACGCCTTGCTCTGTGCTTTCCCTGCTTCCAGAAGTCCTTCCTGTCCTTGGACCACCGGCTGGGAACCCTTCCCTCCATGAATCCAGATCACAATTCCCTCCTTTCTACCCCAAGTAGGACTCATCATACCTGGATTAGAGCATTCCAGAGTGTTGTCATCACAGTCCCTCCTGGCCTCAAGGTTCCCTGGGGATAGGGCTCGCCACCAACTGACCTTGAGTGAGGGAACTTGGGAATGGCTGATGTAAGCAAAGGCCAAGGGCAAGGGGCGAAGGGGTCTCCTGCAGGTGTGTGAGCTGCTCAGGACTGAAGCTCACCACTAATGAGCCTTGACTGTGGAAGACCTACCAGGTCCTGCTCAGCTACTTCTATTTACTTAACCAGATTACTGGGTATCATTACCCTCATTTAGCAGATGAGTAAATAGGCCTTTCTGGGGCTACACTGGCTAAGACCACACACAAGTAGCAAGTACTGGAACTGGGATTTGAACCCATGACTGTTCTGCTACAAAGCACAAGTTCTTCCTACCACTCTGGGTTGCCCCCCACCGGTGCTGGAATGGGGAAGCATGGGACCTGGGCCAGGGAGGCGTGGCTAGCACTGCCTCTGTGTTGGGAGAGTCCAGTATTCCCTGCACTGGGTTTTACTGACCTTATATGGCAAAAAGATAGATGGCCGTATTTTCCCCCATTTCTACAGACTCAAACAGACGGGTGCTAATTTGGAAAGTGCAAATTGTCTGGCTGCAGTTCCATCTGCCATCTGCCCGCTTGAACTAGAGAAGCCAGGGTGGCTTGCAATGATGCCCAGTTCCCTTTGCAAGGTCCTTCCACCCCCTTTCAATGAGATCATCCTATGCCTATTTTAAGAAAGAGCTTCCCACTGCAGGGCATTCATGGAACACTTCCAAAAACCAGAGCAGAAAGTGCTGTCCTCAACCCGAAGCAATCACTCACACAAAACCCTCTCCAGGAGAGGCCTGGAGCCCCAGCCAGGAGGTGGGTCACCAGCCACTGGGGTGCTCTGGGTCTCGGTTCCTCTGCTCCAGCAGCAGCAGCAGCACTGGGAGTCCCTAGGGACAGGAAGTGGAGCTTTGCAAGTTGTGGTAGGGCTGCCTCTGCAGCTGCTATTGCTCCAGGAGCTGGATTCTGGAGAAGACATCTCTAATCTCATTGGCCCCAACATTCTGAGAAACTCTCACGCTTCTCTGAAAGGCTGGCCCTGCTTCTGCTCGCCCATTTGCTTAGATCACTGTGTTGCAACTGCTTCGGACTCCCCAACACCCAGTCCTCACTCAGCAGCATTAATAGCCAAACGTCATAAGGCTAGAACAGCCATTGACCCAGCAACCCAGGCTTCAGGCAAGGCTGTCCAAAGAAATACTTCCCATTCATTTGCCTGAGGCTCCTCCTTCTTGACCCGGAGGGCGCATGCATCCTTCGGATCTTGCTGCTCTTATGGCAAAGGGATCACCCCAGCCCCCTGCAGCATGATGCTGCTGCCCTTTGCAGGAACAGAGGCTTGCTGCTCATGAGGAAGTGAGTAGTGGTGTCCCTGACCAGTGCCAACCACCCTGTGCCTGCCTGGCTGGGGAGGGAGTCGTCTCCGTGTGTTCTAGAACTCCTTACCTCTGCCTCTGGTCACCCATCCCTCCCCACACTGACCACACACCATTCCCCTCATCTTTGAGACTGACAAATGAGCCAGTCCTGCTGCCAGCTGCCAATTTTTAAAATCTCTCTTTGACAAACTAAGAGGGAAAGCTGGCTGTTTCCTTTGGTGGTTTTCTTTAGCAACATTGAAATGTCTAACATCTAAATGTGTGGTGATTGCGAACTTAAACATGTCGCCTCTGGACCAGCCATTCCTTAAGGAACATCTGCTCTCCAGAAGAGCAGAAGGCACGAAGCCGCCAACTTACATTACTGATCTCTCCCGGCAGAAACGAAAGGTGTTGTTCTCCTCCTCACAGGCGCAGCTCCTGATCCACACCCCCCCATCAGAACACCAGCTTTGGCAAGCGCGTCTTAACGCTTCTAAACACAAGCTCCGGTGCGGAACCAAGAAGTGACGGCAGCGGTGCTGGGTTCCAACGCACTCCTCAGGACCTGGCTCCCTCCCAAGTTCTGAATGGCCATAGGGCAGGAGTGCCCAAAGGAGAGGACGCATCACACAGCTGGAGTGTGATCCTGGAAGATGGGCTCCTTGCAGGTAGAGTCCAAGCCAGAGCTTGAACCACTGTGAAGATTGTCTCTGAGGCTGGCCCAGCAAGCTGGCACACAGAGATGGCACCTCCTGAGAAAAGCTGTGACAGCAGAGAAAGGTAGAGAGGACCCACGGGCCCTGGGCACCATTCTCGAGTGACAGGTGTTCACACACAGGTGCACTCTTCAACCAAAGACGCATGGGGTGGCAGAGGGAGGAGATGGAGTCCCAGGTTTCCCTGTAGCTACATACACCAAGACATACACCACACACACCAACATACACCAAGACACACATCACACACACCCCAACATACTCCAAAACATACACCACACACCAACATACACCAAGACATACACCACACACACCAATATATACCCAAACATACACCACACACACCAATGTACACCAAGACACATGCCACACACACACCAACATACACCAAGACACACATCACACATACCACATACATCAAGACATACACCACATACACACCAACATACACCACATACAGCAACACACACCAACATGCACCACATACAGCAACACACACCAACATACACCAAGACACACATCACACATACCACATACATTAAGACATACACCACATACACACCAACATACACCACATACACACCAACATACACCACATACAGCAACATACACCAACACACACCAACATGCACCACATACATGCCACACACCAACATACACCAAGACACACATCACACATACCACATACATCAAGACATACACCACATACACACCAACATACACACCAACATACAGCAACACACACCAACATACACCAACACGCACCACACACACCAAGACAGCTCTGTCTTTTGCTCTGCTATTCTCAGTGTCAGCTCAAGGCCACATCATGACCTCCTTCACTGGTATCGTTGATGTCCTTGGGAGCTGTTTGAGCTCCCCTCACAGTCATGTTGCCAGGTTAGCTCATATCAGTAACTGCATGTTAGCACAGGACAGCTCTACTGACATTGAGTCACACAGCCACATCTAGCTGTGTGGGACACTAGGAAATGGCACCCTTTAGCTTGGCTGATTGTGACCATGAATAAAAAGTGAGCTGTTTCTACAAGGCAGAAGGACCCCTGGTTATGAGGGGCTCCTAGCAGCCTCCATCACAGACTCGACTTTCCACCTCCCATAAAAGCTGACGCTCCCTTAACCTCGGCACTACTGGCTTTGTGGGCCAGAAATCATACAGTGCAGGGGCTGTCCTATTGTTATTATTTAAGATTTATTTATCTGTCTGAAAGTCAGAGCTGCAGCAAGAGAGGGAGACACAGAGAGAGATCTCTTATCGGTTGGTTCATTTTCCAAATGACTGCAACAGCTTGAAACTGGGCAATCCGAAGCCAGGGGTCAGGAGCTTCATCCAGTCTCGCACACGGGTGGCAGAGGCCCAAGTGCTTGGGCCACCTTCCACTGCTTTTCCATGGCACATTAGCAGGGAGCAGCTTGGGTTTGAACCTGTGCCCATGTGGGAAGCCAACACTGCAGGTGGCAGCCCTTCAAGCTACACCACAACGCGGCCCTGCCATCTTGTTACTAAGATGCTTTCAGCACCCCCCACCACCACTTGCTAAATCTGACAGGAGCACGCGCCCCACCAGCAGGTACAGGACCTAGAGAGAAGCCCTGGGTATGTCAGAACAGTGTGAAAAAGCTAAGATTTTCACCAGAGTAAATATTACTCCCACAACACATACACAGTTTCGTACTATTTTATACCTTACCACGTAGATAGGACATAAAAAGAACAAATACAGAATTAATCTTAACATATAATTTTTTTTTAAAAGAACCTGGATACACATCAAAATCAAATGTTGAACTTGGGAGGCAAAGAGGAAGCTGCCCTAGCAGTGACCACCCTGTGCAGACAGAGCCCAGGGTGCATCACTGATGGCCCCGTGCGGACGGACGGAGCCCAGGGTGCATCACTGATGGCCCCGTGCGGATGGACGGAGCCCAGGGTGCATCACTGATGGCCCCGTGCGGATGGACGGAGCCCAGGGTGCATCACTGATGGCCCCGTGCGGACGGAGCTCAGGGTGCATCACTGATGGCCCCGTGCGGACGGAGCCCAGGGTGCGTCACTGATGGCCCCGTGCGGATGGACGGAGCCCAGGGTGCATCACTGATGGCCCCGTGCGGACGGAGCTCAGGGTGCGTCATTGATGGCCCTGTGCGGACGGAGCCCAGGGTGCGTCACTGATGGCCCCGTGCGGATGGACGGAGCCCAGGGTGCGTCACTGATGGCCCTGTGCGGACGGAGCTCAGGCTGCAGCAGTGACCGCCCCGCACAGATGGAGCCCAAGGTGCAAGGAAGCATCCTCCTATCTCCAGCCCACTAAGAGCCCCCTCAGTCCTCGGCTCACTGTGAGCCTCCTGTCTCAAGGTCTCTTCATGCCAGGGAGCCCACCTGGGCCCCACTTCCTCTGCTGATTGTGCAGCTGACTTCTCGCCGTCAGGCTCTGATTGAAGGTTATTGCCCCCACTGACCACAGCAAATCACATTGCAATTTGTAAGTTCATATTCATCAAGATTCGCCTATATTGTCATTGATCTCATTAGATCCCGGCTTGTACTGAGGTGGGAGCCGAGCATTCACCAACATTTGGCATAAAGTACCACTAACTATGTAATGGACACACGGATATTTGGCCAGAGATAAGGTATGTGTGGGGTGTGAGGGGATATCAGATGGGTAACCAAGAGACTTGGGCCCACAAAAGACCAAGCCAAGGCTTCATTCAAGCTCACTCAGCCAGTCAGGAGCAGGTGTGATGTTCCGTCCCAGACTTCCCATTTCCTGGCCAGTCATAGGAACATGTTGGAACCTGTACCTGAAATTGAAAATCAGGGTCACAAACACAATGCAGGAGATAAGACACATGTTTGAACAATTACAATAAATATTAAATGGCTGCAGGTGTATTTTAGAGCACAAAATAGGGGGAAGAAACAGATTCAGCTGTGATGGAAGTGGGACGGTACCTCTGCCAGTGGGCATGTGGCTCCGGGGCACGGCACTGGGGAGGATTTGCACGGAGGACAGAGTCCTTCTGCAGGGAGGAACTGGTGAGGGAAGACAAGGCCTCTCTGACAGCTAGCCGACAGCATGGCACTGAAACGCCCTGTGAGGCGTGGACAAGTGAGGTTGTCTAGTAGTCACACTGAAAACCAAAGCAGAGCAAGTGCGGTTAGCATCAGTATTTGCAGCTGCCTTTAGTATGCACAGGGAACTCATTCCAGGATCCCCTGAGGTAACGAAATCCACCAAGACTCAATTCCTGATACGCAAGGTATGTACCCCCACCCCTAAACTGTCTCTAAGCTGCTTCTAACATCCTGCACAAAGAGACTGGCTCATAAATCGCTGTTAGACTTGCTGTCTAGGGAAAAGACAGAGAGAGAGAGAGAGACTGTATGTTCTCAGTACAGACGCAATGCTTTTTAAAATATTTTGATCTGATTGATGGGATCAGAGGGTTTGGAACCAAGGCTACACAGGGCCAAGTGCCTATTTTTATTTAAATCGATATATCCAAAGTAACATCATTCTACCACATAAACCACTACCGGGAGCCGAATCAGCTCTGCTCCGTACGCTCAGGGGCTCAAGCGGCCAGCGGACACAGCACGGAACAGGCCTGGCACTCTTGGGCATCGCGGCTTAGGCAAGCCCACCTCTGTCTCCAAAAGTGAGCTGGTGCAGTTGCTGGCTGCAGACAAGAGGGAACAAAGGTCTGTGGCCGAGTCCTAGCCTGTGTCAGGCCAGCTGCTCTTGGCACCTCGGGAGTGCTGCCCTAGAAACCTGCAGAGGAAGTCACGTACACTTGGCATTTCACGGCCAAGGAAACTGACCCTGGCTTGCTTAGAGCAAATTCTCTCTCATGTTAAATCATCCCTCAGAGGCTGGTGGTCCTCAACTACCCCATGGAGGGTGAAGAGCTGACATACCGGCTGGAAACGTCATCACGCCATTTTCCTGTTTGATCTTGTTGTGGGCAAACAGGTAAGCTGGACCGTTTTGTTGGGAAATGTCAAATGTTGACATTTTGACATGCCTCTTTGGGGAGGTACTCCATTCGGAGAGGCATGGCAACCATCATGCTGGGAGACGATGGGAGGAGGGCTGGGAGAGGTCAGTCGGCCAGCTTTAACCCTACCCTGCTTTACCTCTGGTTGTGAGGCCAGATATTCTCTGGCAAACATTTCCAGAGAGTTAGTTTGTTCCTAAAACTGGGGTAGCAGAAGACCTCCGTGTGTGCAGACTTGGAGCATACCAGGTGCTAATGCTGAGCACGGATTGGGACCACACGATGAACTTTCTGAGAACTGGAGCCCGGGCTCTCTCGTAAAGCATCGTAGTCAGGCTGCTTGAAGGGTGCAGCTGCTCCAACGCTCCCCGTTATCAACTTCCGGTCCACCACGGACCAGGTGGTCTCATCTCTAGTGATGGAGGCTGGAAGTTCAAACTTCCAATCTGACTTCTGGTAAGGGCTCTCTTCCTGGCTTGTACCTGGATGCTTCCTATGTTCTTTGTTTCCAGCACTCAGTAAGAAATAACTCTCCAGCAGTACCTCTTTTTAGCTCATTAGATTAGGAAACTGGGCGATGGCCTCACTCAGTCTTAATGATCTTCCCAAGGCCTATCTCTGTCCTACAGTGGCACTGGAGATCAGGCCTCAACAACAAACTTGGGATAGACACAGTTCTGTTCATAACACGTGCTGTGTGACGGAGGACGTCAGAGCAGACCCTTGCCTCTGACTCCTCCATCTTCCTGCAAACCAATCTGCTTCTTCCTGGCGTCTCCTTGACTCGCGGTCAGCTGTGGCTGCATGGCTAAGCCCTTGGCCCCAGGCTTATTGTTCTCCGGCTCCCATCATTTTCAGACACTGTTTGCTTTTGCTGTGTTTTTTCTCTTTGTGGTCAATGCAGTAGCATTTGGGGAGAGAATATAAACAAATGCAAGCGCGATTCATGCGGAAGTGGATTCGGTAACGCTCAAGACTGACTTTTCTCTGCTGCGATCTTTGTCATGACTCCTCCCAACGGAAGTCCTTCCATTGCTCCCCATGACACACAGAAAGAACTGTCAAACTTCTCAACCAAAGCACCCACAGTGACAAGAGAATTCACACGTGCTTTCCCAAGTTTCTGGGATGTCATCCAAAAAAGTCAACCACTTGCACACAATTTCTTTGAAGTCTCAAGTTTTACTTTTTAAGTATATGCAAATTTTGTCCCTATTCCATTATAGACATGTTTGTTTTAATATGTGAATATTATTTTAAAGTACTTGTCATTCAAATTGTTTTAGCTCATTATACTTCCAGTAAAGTTGACGCCTTGGAGGACCAGTGTGTCCTCCACTCCTTCACCTGCCGAGACATATGCTCTTCTTTTTAAAGATTTTTGGATTTGATTTGGAAGGCAGAGATGGAGAAAGCAAGATGCCCATCCTTGGGTTCATTTCCCACATAGCTGCGACCAGTCGGGCTGAGCCAGGCCGAGGCCGGGAGCTAGCCTGCATCAGGGTGACAGGGACATAGGTAGTTGGGCCAAGTTCAGCTACTACCCCAAGCACATTCGCAGGGAGCAGCTGAGCCTCCAACTAGGGCTCCTATGCCGCAGGCAGTGGCTTAACCCACTGCACCTCCCCTAACGATTACTCTTGAAGTGCCCCTGTTTTCATGTGTCGTCCACATGCAGCGTAGCACCTGCTCTTAGGAGCCACTTAATAAACATCTGAGGAATGAATTGAATCCTCCTACATTATTGGGTGGGAGGAGTGGACTTGTCTGCCTGGCCTATCAGGCAGACCCTCTAAGCCGGTCTCTCAAGGGAGGGTCAGCCCTGTCTGCTGCGTGCATGCCCCAACAGTACCCTGGGCCCGGGCTTGCCCAGGCACTTGTTGGATCTGCCATTTCGCTGTGTCACCAGATGAGCCTTGCCCAGACATGTAGCTCCATCAGGCTTCCATCACGTCTATGCTCTCACCTTCCCCACGCCATCCTCACTGCTCCGGAGAAGAGGCCTTGTGGATTCATGTCCGAGTCAGTGCAAGAAGCTGCACTATTGGAGTCAGGGCTGCTCTCACACAGAAAACCCCTTGGCTGTGAGTACTGCACGGGCAGTCCCCCAGCAGACGGGCTTATTCCAGGAACTCTCCCCCGAGTCACCTGGCCTGTGCCGTGGGCCCTGAGTGGCTTTTGCCATCCCAACAGGAACAGACACATGAGCAGCTCCACAACTTCGTGGAGCCACAAAGAGCTGAGGGACCACTGAGGCAGAGACATTCCTGCCGGAGTTACACCAAGAGCCAGCTCTCGCGCCAGCCCTGCCCCTCAGGTGCTGCTCTGGGACGCCCAGGAAGTGGTGGCAGTGACATGAGAGTCTTCGTGATTCTCTTTCAGAGTACGTTGTGTGTGGCACAGGCAAACCAGAGCATTCTCTCTCCTTTGTTTCTCTTGAATCTATTTTTCTTTCAATTCTGAGCTTTCACTGAGATCCAAAGTGTCAGAAGTGGAGACAGTAAGCCTTTGAATATGAAGTCAATGCAAGCTGGAGTAAAGAGAAGCGAAAGCAGGGAAGGAAACATCCTTACATTCTTAAATTCTTATCTCTGAAATCTGTTCTCTTTATATTAGTAAAAAATACTTTTAAAAAGAAGAAACAAATAGGCTTGAGATTGTATCAATCACTGGGAGAAGACATGCCAAGGCTCTTGAGTGCAATTTCTGGAATAGCAGCTCCTGGAGGGTGAGGAACTGCTGTCCTGAACGGAGACCTTTAGAACTGACACTGATAGGGAACCCACATGAACTCATTCAAACCTCACAGCCCTGCAAGCGGGCACTGCATTGGTCCTGTTTCACGGTGTCAAACCTGAAGTCCAGAAGTCACACAGATAGAAAATTCTGGGCCTAAGTGCAAGTCTATGCTATGTCTGGTTCCAGAATCAGGGTCGTATCCACTATCGACCTCTCAGAGTAGAAAGGCAGCATCCAGGCCCACAGCTCCCACGCAGAGGGCTAACGTGCCGAGAAAATCTCGAAATAGTTTGGGGGAGGGTAGATGAAGCCAGGATTGCCAAGTTTATATTTATGCCAAATAAGCACATTAAAAATAAATCCTATTATTACTATCATTTCATTTTTAAAGTGACTTGTTAACACCACAACATGGGAAGAAGATCATCTCGGAATAAAGCAGATACTTAACACAGAATACATTTAAACCTAGGAGAGGGTACATTTGCAATGCTTTCTCCTCTTGGTTGTGGCCCTGGGGAAGCCATCTGGGCCTGCAGCAAGGCTCTCACAGCACCTGGAGTAGAACCACCTGGCAGGACCCTGGCTCGTCAGGAGCCCAAGCTGAGCTTCCAGGCCCTCTGACCTGGGGGACCAAGACACTCAGTCCTGGGAGCAGGGCCATGTTCTGCACGCTGTCCTGCCCAGAACATCCTCCTGCCTAGCCAGACTTGCCATGCTTCCTTCAACTGGAAACCTCCTGAGGGCCAAGAGCAGGCAGCGTGTAGAGGGAGGTGGACGAGGAGATGGAGGGGGAGGGAAGCCAAATCGATGAAGCCAGCATCTTAGTAGGCTGCAGAGACCAAAGGTCTGGAAATGAAATGGGGAAGTTAACTGTCCTGCACAGGGGAGGACATACACTAGAGGCCGTGGAGGCTGCAGGGGCCTGAGGTCCTCCTGGTGTGTCGTTCCTTCCCAGTCCTACGGCCAGCAACAGGTATTTATATTCAGTAACTGAGGAGGTTAAGCTGCAGTGCTGTTACTGGCCATTTTATTTTTGAAATATTTTTACATCCCTCCCTGACCCAGCTGCGCTCCTAACTCCATCCCCCGTCATCCTGCGGGTGGAGACGGAGGTAGCTCTGTCACTCCCCTCCCTCTGCCCAGCCAGCCTCCTTTGAGCCTGAGCAGCAACCTCCTCCATTTCCTATCTCCTCAACCTATCACCAAGCGAATAAGACTGGAGCCCTTCAGCCCAGCACACGTGGCGACTCCATCGCCCCCTACACACAGAGAGGAAGCTTGCAGCACACTTAGAGCTGTACACACACACACACACATGCACGCACACACACATGCACACACACACGTGCACACACATGCACACACACACACACGCACACACACGCACAGATACACACTCTCTCAACCACACTCGCCCATGTGACCCAATGCCATTCCCTTCCTTCTATGTAATATCCAATAGACAGCCGATCTCCCTCCAGGACATGGACAAGTGCTCGGGGGCCCTGGCTCATGCCATCGTCTCTGCAGGCTGTCCTCCCACTTTTCTACCTAGCTCCTACTCACTGCTGCCCCAGTTTCTCTGGCCATTCACCACCCCCGGGCTGTGTTGTGCAGGCTTGTCACAATGATCACCATGCCATCATGTGTCCTTTGCTTCCTCTTGGGAACAGAAGTCATGACATACTCACGTCGGCTCTCTCAGTGCCTGCATAGCATGAAGCAGAGAACAGAAGCTTAAAATCTGCTTCTTTGAACTGGGTGCTTATGGATAGAAAGCCAGCCACGACAGAGACTCCCACCTTCAAGTGCTTTTAAGTTAACAGAAGAAACAGCACGGCAATGGGTAGGAAGTATTCAAAGACAGTTATGGATTTGAAATCATCTGGAGTCTGAAACGTGTGGTGCACAGCGTCCCCAGCAACTAGAAAAAGAAAACAGCAAAAGGCATTGGCATTGGCATTGGCATTGCCAAGAAGGGCTCGTGACGACTCGTGGAATCTGGCTCTCTTTCTGACCCCTGTCCCTTGCCCCAGGCCTCTGCCAGCCAGTCCCCAAACCTGCTGCCCGCCAGGAAGCACCTAACGGAAACCACAGCACAGAACACACCAGGAAGTGCCATGTTCACCTGGATAGCATGAGAACTCTCCGAGGACTGAGTTTTTGAACTTGAAATGAGCAACTGCAAGTCTTGGAATGCTGTTCTGGCAACCTGGAAAGAGAAAGGGCAGGTACTTTTGTGCAGGCAGTGAGGATGGGATGCGGCTCTGGCAGGGGAAGGTGGGGCCATGAGATGTCCTTTCGTCTCAATTCGGAGGGCACGGAGCTCACAGAGACAGACCTGCAGTCCTTACTCTAAGGAAACTCCTGAGGGAGGCTGCTGTAAGCAGGAAAGGGCTGTGCTTGGCCCACATCTCTGGAGGTGTCAGGGCTAGGGTCCCCATGAGATGATGGCCTTCCTGCTGGCTGAGTCCTCACACAGCACACATGGCAATGCCTTCTTCTAAGCTACCAGAATTCAGTGGGGCAACTCCATATTGATAACCTCACCGAAACACTCCCCGAGACCCCACCTCCAAATGCCAGAGTCAGATCAACTGTCCACTTCCTTCACACCATTAATATAAGACACTCAGACGGAAAATCCACAAATCATATTCTAACCTCAGCAGCATCCCTTCCAACAAACACCACTTCAGAGTGAGGCCTGAGGCCCATGGCCGCCACATGGAATCTGAGTGGGAAATGAAGGGTAAACCTCATGTCCCACGCCTCAAGCCTAAAGCGCAAGTGGGCTCAACTCTCTGCAGGAACCCCAGCTCAACTGACGACACTGGCGCTGGGAAGCCAGAGCTTCAGAAATGACCCCCGAGTGGTGGGAGGTCAGGCTGCCAGGAGGCAGGGCCTGAGAGCTGGAGAGTGGGCAGGGAGGGCTGCTGGGGACCAGGCATGGGGCATGGGGACTGTGGGGACTGGCCTGGAGCCCTGTCATGTGGACTGGAAAGGCTCACTTAGAGTTTGGGGCTTTTGGGGTGGAGCTTTTCCGGGAATTTGTAGACTTGGGAAATTCTGCCCCAGAGTTGCACCAAGGAGGATGGAGAACCTGTGGCCCCACACCCTGGTCCTCATCCCATGGTGGCCCTAAAATGCTTAACAATATAAGGGAAAGCAGTGGGGGGGAGAGTGGAAGGGAAACCTCTGAATGGAATTGCCACCCAGCAAGACCCCACCAGTCCCAGACAGTAGCAGCTCCACTCTCCCGGCTGCTGCCCCTGCATATCCACCCGAGGCCGTGAAGGGTCGGCTTCAGGAGGCCACTCCGTGTATATCCCACCCTGCACATGGGGCCCCCTTTGAGCAGAGCAAGCTCTGAGCCCTGTGATTTCTTCTCTTCTCCAAATGTGTCTGCCTCGGCACTGACTCATCGGGTCTCCCTAAGGCCCTCCCTGTGCTAGTTGAGCAAGGTCGCAAAGACCACCGCTGGAATGCAAAGGGTGGGAAGAATTCTCCTTCCAGCACTTTCCCCACCCCTGCCATGCAGCTCCCTCATTCAGGAAGCTGCTGCCATCAGCCTTCTTGGCATCATGTGACCAGACACAGGCCTTTGCAGAAATGTCTGCAGTGAAAGAGGTGAGTGAGAGAATGCAAACACAGGTAGCTCTACAAGTCCACTCCCAAAGGGCCTTCGCCAGCTCTGGGCCTGAGCTCCTCGCTGCCCTTGCTTCTCCCTTTCGTCCCTCCCTCTTGCCTCACTCTCAGGCCACCATCTGTATGCACAATTCTTCCTCAGCCAGTGGGAGTAAAAGTGATGAATTATCGCCCTGATCCCAAAACGATGACCCCTATCCAAGCCCCCGCCCCCACCTGCTGGGCACATAATTGAAGTGTGGTCTCGGAGTCAGTGCTCTGAGAGATGAGGCTGGGGACTCCCCATGGCGACCTCGAGGGGATGAGAACACGATTTGCACACCCTGTGTGAGGGCAAAGCACACTACATTCTCAGGCACTGTAAGCGTCTTTCTGTCCAGGCTAAAACAGGAGCAAAAACACCCCGACTTGCTTTCAGCTGCTGCCGGCTGGAAGATTCTGGAAGCCTGGCCAGCAAAGGCCAAGCTGGTCTTCCCAGGCAATGAGAAACCTCAGGAGACTTTACAGGGACCCAACCACACTGCAGTGTCTCTCCTTGTCGCTCCAGCAGCGAGTCCATGGGCAAGGGAACAAGCAGCAGCCAGCGAGGAACTTCCCAAAGCTGTGAGCCTGGGCTTCTGCTCGCCCGGAGTTGTCTCTGCTCAGATCTTGAGCCAGTCTGGAGATAGGAAGCTGCCAAGGTGGCTCTGCCTCTTTTCCTTCACTGTAAAATTTTCTTCCTGACTCAGCCCTGGCCATTGCGGCCATGTGGGGAGTGAACCAGTGCATAGAAGACCTCTCTGTCTCTGTAACTCTACCTTTCAAACAAACAAATAAATCTTTAAAAGAAAGGGAGAGAAGAGAAAGAGGGGGAGAGAGAATTACAGAACACACAGTCGGTTAAACTCTACATCTGCCTAAGGCAGCTGTGAGTACCCAGAGCTCCAGCCCTGCTGGGGACAGCGTCCTCCTCCTGCCCCCAGAGCAGGCGTGATCCTGGAACAGCAGGTGAGTGGGGGGCGGTGGGGGGGACCCGTGCAGCTGGCTCTGTCTTTCTAGCTGAGTGGCCTGGGTTCAGACTTTCATGGTCTTCACGGGTCTGCTTCCTCATCTTAAGAACAAAGGATCCACTTGCCCACTCTAGGCCCGAACCCATGGTGTCCCTATTGAGAAAACCCACCAGTGGTTTGCCACTCCATTAAAATGCAACCGAGGCTGCTGACCACAGCGCACAATGGGACCTGGCTGCTGCCTGCCTCTTGCACCTCCTATTACTCAGCCTGCCTGGCCCCCACTCACTCCCCAGACTCAATGTCATCTTCATGTTGCAAAAACAGCAGCTCGGCACTGTCCATTCGCTAGTCCAGAGCGAGGGCCCCAGCCCCAGATCTTCCTGGGTGGTCCCTGCCCACCAGCCCTGCTTCCCCATGGGAAGCTCCCCGAGCCCCAAGTAGCGGTCATCTCCAGCAAGCACCACTCCTGTTCAGGATGACCTTGCCTGGCTATCTGTGCAGCTGTGCAGTGGCTGCCTTTCCCAGTGAGAATGCCAGCCATTGTCCATCTGCTTCAAGGCTGTGTCGCCCAGGCCCAGGATGGCGCCCAGCACCACCTCCTGTATGGCTGAGTGATGGGTGGGTGCTCTCCACACCCAGCAAGTCTCCACTATTGGGTTTTTCTGCATCCAAGGCATTTCCTAGATGCATCTGAGTCTTTTTGTCATGAAGCAGAGTTTTAATGAAAACACCCTTGGCTACGAGTAGCTCAGGCAGGGAGCTTTTTCTGCCTCATTTTCCCACTAATGTGTGGGAGCCCAGCACGATGGCCTGCAAGCCATGCTGAGACCGACTGCTGCCCTGTGGCAACTGGCACACCCACTGCATCTGCTTTGCCAGTCAAATGCTGATACTTCCCTGTCCTTGGGTAAACTCTGACATTCGTCTCAGATGGTCCCTCTGACTTAGGAGTCGAGGACTTAGAAATTAAAAGTATAGTCCAAGTTGCAAGAGATTCGCCGATCCCTACATCAGTGGAGACTTAGCAGCACAGACGGTTGAGCCTGCCGGAGCAGCATTCACCTGCAAGTCCCAGAGCTCTCAGCCCCCATATCTACAAAGCAGTCGTGTGCCACCACCATCTTGCCTCCAGACGTTAGGAATAACATACACGCCCTAAGAAGAACGAGGAAGTGCAGGAACTTGCCTTGCAAGACTGCAAGCTGTATTATGCAGACTTCTGCTCTGATACGAAAGCGATATTGCTGGCCCCAGGAAAAGGTGAATTTATAGCGAATGGTGTCAAACTTGCTGGTTGGCTGTGCGGGTGACCGCAGAGGCAGGAAGGGGGACGTGGGAGGTCCTGCTCTTATTTCATGTAAGAACTCCAGGTGGGTCAAAGAGTGAAATATGAAACATTTAAGGAGACGAGGGCGGTCGTTTTGTAACCTGAAGACAGGGGTCTTGGTCACTTAGGAAGGAAGTCCATCGCGGGTTCCAGTGCTGCAGCTGAGGAGTCCAGGATCAGGTAACCCTGGGGGCCTAGGAGCTGGTGAGAACAGAGGGTGGCAGGGGGCCGACTGCATGGCGAGCTGGGAAGCAGAGCCACGCCGCCTTCAAACGCCGTAATCAGATAAACCTTGCGCCTCTAGTTCATCCACTGTAACCTTCATCCATTACCTGTTAACATATGCTTTTGGTGTTGAAATGTCTGTAAGGATCTGGGAGCCGGAGCCAGTTGAAAACTTAAAAGCGATTCACACACACACACACACACACACACACACACACTAAAAAGGAGTTGATAAACGTTGACTACAAGAAATTCTGTGTAAAAGGAAAATTGAGTTATTGAAAGATATCATTAAATGAACAAATAGTAACTAAGGAAAAACAAAGAAATGATGTTTGCTCAGCAAAGAATTAGTGTCTAGAACATGAGTGATTCTCACTAGTTAGGAAAAGAAAACTCCAGTGAGGAAGGAGGGACACACACGACGGGCACAGTCCGTAAGGAGAAGACTAGAGACCGAGTCGTGGAAAGCGCAGTCTCTCCTCTCTGCAATTAGGCTGCTACAGGGCTACAGGTAGCTGCGGCGCCACTGCGCACGCACCAGGTGAGCCAGTGATGGCCAAAACCGAGGGTGCTGGCGGCGGTGTGGAGTGATGGGAACTCTGCTTCCAAGAACTTGAGCTAACTTAGAAATTTTAGAAAACAGTCTGGGAACATTTTGGAAGTCAGAGCTACCTACGCCTCACACAGACGGAGTGATTCCGCTGCAGGTCTCCACCTGCGCACCGCAAGAAACTTCCCCCTTTAAACACCAGGAGGTGTGCGCGAGATGTGCTAACCAGACGCTGGAAACTGCCCATGCGTGCACCAGCAGCAAAGGGAGTGCCTGGCTGTTTGTGCATTTCCACAGTGGAATGTTAGGTAGCAGCGAAAAATGAACACAGCAGAGCAGCTCACGGTTGCCCGGATGCTCGTGGAGAGACAAGATCAGGTAAAGCTGCAAGGGCTGACCTCGCAGGAATGAGAACAGACGCTGCTTTATGATCCACACTGATAATGAGGCAAGATACATGCTCAAAATCCAGAGAGTGATAAACACGGAACTCAGGACAGCACCCACCTAAGCGCGACTACGAGTCCGGAGATAGAGCAGAGCTATTGGTAAACCTCTGGCTCCTCCCTCAGGGGGGTGGCCTCATGACGCTCTATTACAGCTTTCTAGCACAGATCACCTCTATAAGATCACGTGTTTGGTGTTACGGAGGGGTGGGCGTCTGGCTCAGGAGTTAATATACCTCTTCCTGTGCTTCTGCGTGCCTGGGCTCCAATCCCAGCTGCGATCCCAGCTCTGCCCGCTGCACACCTTGGGGGGCAGAGGGACGGCTCAAGGGCGAGGGTCCCTGCAAGGGTCCTGCCGCCCAGCTGCCAGACCTGAGCTGAGCTTCTGGCTTCTGCGTCAACCCCAGATGCTGTACTTGGGGAGTGAACCAGCAGATGAGAGATCTGTTTGTTTTCCTGTGTGTCCATTTTCCAAGTAAACAAAATGTTCAATGAAATATTATGTAATAAAAATGAAAATATAAAGCAACAACAAAAATAAAAGTCATGGCTGGTCCCAGTTCTCATTTTCCTCCCCCAAATCCATTTACCCTCGGGGGCATGTTGAGGCTGATTAAGTCCAGATGAATTAGAGCTGTAAGTCACAGCTGTTCATTCCAGCCACAAGGGGCAGGGAAACTGCCTGGGCCTGCCTTGGGGCTTGACCAGGCCTTGGTGAGGCCAGGGTGCTCTGCAGCCCAGAGCAGACAGATACCTCCGTCTCCCACTGTGCCGTGGGATGTTTCACAGCCAAGGGACAACGGCCTGCTGCTGTCCGTGGCCTGCATACCGTCTCTGAGGTGTGGCATCTGCCTCCAAGTGCCACTTTGGAATGAGACTTTCCTTGGCCACCAGACTGCTCTCCGCAATAATTAAAGCCCGTAGGCCTTTCTATAAAGCTGGCTCATGCCATCTGCTTGGGTTGCAGCAGCTTGAATTTGGATGCTGGTGCCATGATGAAACTGAATGTGAATGGCTCAGGGCTGGGTTTTGTTTTCATTTTCTTTTAAGCATTAGTGTGTGACTTGTTTCCCAGGCTCTATCCTTCTCAATGCCCTGCTGGTTTTGAGCAAGTCTCTGCTAAGATCCCTGGGCTCCCTCCACACTCAGGCTGTGCTGTCCCTGCCTGCACAGCTTCTGCCTCACTCTACCCTGGCTGCTGCTGGGACACCTGCAAGACCACCCAGAGAGTGGCTCGCTCTCTCTCCTTGTCCTGTACTGAGACGGAGAGTGCAGCTACCTCAGGGCAGGGACCCGACAACTACAGTCACTCCCCTCTTGCAGCTGAGCCTTGTCCCAGCTGGGGCAGTGAGGTGAGACAAGGCAAGCTGTCTCCTCTCTTTCTCTTTGCTCTGCAGCTGACTCTCAGAAGGTAGCTCTGGAGAAGCCTCCTGGTGCATTCATCATTCAGGGAGGGATTTCCAGGAGTCTGCACAGACTAAGCCACACCTCTGGATGCAAATAGTTACTAATCAAACTAAGAGGGAACCAGAATGTGTGTCTGCTGGGGAAGATAGCCTGAGAAGACCAGCGTGGAAAGTGAACGCCACGCTGGCTGTGGCTGTAAGACGCGGAGGGGCTTGAGGGTCAAGCAGATCTCACAGGAGACAGGAGAGAAGCACTGGGGGAAGTGTCCTCCAGCACTTTCCCGCAGTCCGTCTGACTGCTGTTAGAGCCATGAGCCGATGTCTGTGAGCACGTGAAGTGTAGCTAGCATGAGCAAGAGCCTGGATTTCTAAGCATATTTGACTTGAATTTGTTGAAACTGGAAGAGTCACATATGGCTAGCTGGTGGCTTATGCATTAGACAACACGGTTCTAGAAAAAAAATGGAACTAAACAAATGAACAAACAAAAAGCTAAGAGGAACTGCAGGATCACCCCAGCTGGATTGCAGCAGCTCCTAAGCCAAGATCAGGGGCTTTATAGGGATAGAACTTCGGAAAGCCATGGGAAAGAGATTTCTACCTGCAGCTGAGGGGGACACCCAAAACAGCCTTGTGTAGGTACCAAGAGAACGAGTGAAATGTGCACACCAAGCCACTGTGTGCTGCTTGCAGTAACCCAGACGCTGGGAAGAACAGTGGATTGGTGCACAGTGAGGAAATGCCGATTAGCACAACCACCAAAGACAACAATGTGGAGGTTCTGTAAAAACTAAACACGGGTCCCCCCAGAATCTAGTACCCCTCTTCTGGGGATGCACCCAAAGGAAATAAAGTCAGTGTAGGGAAAAAGTTCGTTGATGGATGGATGGATGGGGAGGGACTGGGGTGCACACACGCAACGGGACATCACTCCGCCACACAAAGGAAAGGCATCCTGGCATTTACAGCAAAGCGGAAGCTACTGAGATGGTCTTGCTGAGTGAAATAGGAGAGACAGATCCTCTTGTTCTCTCATCTGTGGAAGTTAAAAATGGACCTGAACTTTGCATTATGCTACTAGAGGCTGGAAGAGGTGGCGAGTGGGCAGCTTGGGTGATGGGTATGAAAACAGAAATAGAAGCAGCAAGTTCCAGTTCCACAGCCCGCGAGATGAGAGCCCACACGCACCCTCACTTCCGGCGGAGCTGGAGAGGTGCCAGCAGGCTCCGAAGACACGGAGACGGAAGTGCTGATTCCTCCCTGGGGTCTGTGTGCTCCTAGACCCCCTGAAACACTGGACCACAGCACAGCAAAATGCACGCGCGTGCCCTAGACCCTCTGAAACACTGGACCACAGCACAGCAAAATGCACGCGCGTGCCCTAGACCCCCTGAAACATTGGACCACAGCACAGCAAAATCACGCGCGTGCCCTAGACCCCCTGAAACACTGGACCACAGCACAGCAAAATGCGCATGCGTGCTTTGAAGTTCTAACAAAATATTTTCTAAAACACCTGGTGTATATATTTGAGAGGATATTATGTAAACATCAAAAATTACATTTTTAAAAGATTATTTAATGACCTCTGTGAAACAGGACAAAAAGTGAAAGCCACCTGAGTGGAAAAAAATATTTAATCAACTAAGAAAAACTCAAAAATGCTTTATCGTTGAAATTTTATAGAGGTAAGCGTATGATATACATATCCAAAGAAAAACAGCAAAATATCCTATTCAAAGGAACCTTTTTTGGGTGAAAATTTGAACTTGTTTACTTCCTTTTTGTGTTTTTGCAAATTTCTAATGATTTTTCTGATTACAATTTAAAAGCTTTATTGCTCTAAAGAGCTTTTAACAATGTGGAAGACAAACTTCAGCAATAAGCAAAGTAAGAAAGCAAGACGTGAGGGCGTCCACGCGGGCTCCGTCACAGCCACGCACGACGTGACGGCATCCACGCGGGCTCCATCACAGCCACGCAAGACATGACGGCGTCCATGCAGGCTCCGTCACAGCGACCAAGCGCAGGTGCAGGGAGAGACCAAGGGCTGCTGCACGCTGGTGAAGTTCTGTGTCCTCTGTCAGGCGGCTGCCGTGCACAGACGCAGTGTTTGCTAAACTAGGGGAGACACAGGAGGGAGCATCGAATCCTGCTGGATGGGACCTGAACCTCAAAGATTTAAGCATGTGTCGTCAGGCTTGCCGCATGAGGAGACCTGAGCCTCGTCCTCCTGGGCACAGGGACAGGCTCCTGCCCTTTGACCTCTGCTGCATTCAGCGTTGACCCTCCCACTCCATTACCACAGCCACTCATTGCAGATCAATAACTAGGAAAGCCGATTGATTGTTTTCCCAGCCTCCCTTCCTCTGAATGACCCTGTCTGACATGCAGGATGGGAGGCCATAAATGAAGCAGTGGTTTCCGGGAGAATTGCTGCTTCCTTGCCCACTCCTCAGCCAGCCCTCCCTCTGCACTCCCCACAACTTCAGGATCCAAGGCCATTGTCTTCACCAACCCACCAGGTACTTCACCTTGTTGGCATCACAGATGTCTCCGCAGCACCTCTCCCACCTGTTGGCCCGCTGCTGGGATCCAGCCCTGCATCTCCCACCTGTTGGCCCGCTGTTGGAATCCAGCCCTGCATCTCCACAGCTGCCCGGCTCAGATGGGAGCAGCTGGCCCAGCAGCCTCCCGGTGCACCTGCAGCCTTAATGTAACCAGAAAGAATCCATAGTCACATCTCAGGAGAGGACCTCATTTGGTCCAGCTCAACACAGAGCAACTCAGAGCATTAAGTGGATCCTGGTGGAGCTGGAGCTCACCGACCCACCTCCCTGGACAAGAGGCTCAGTATTTACAGGATCAACACCAGCTGCTTTGACCTGAACTGCTCGTTTGGAAGGGAAATGGAGGCATCCAGAGATGGAGGCAATGATTCAATGTGGCCTCAGAAGGTCTCAGCTCAGATTGCTACAGGGCCTTCCCTAGCCTGATTGCTGTTGGTTGTAATACAACATGGGAGGCTGGATACTCTACAAAAAAAGGGCTTGATTTAGGGCCCGGTGCAATAGCCTAGTGGCTAAATCCTCGCTAGGATACCATATGGGTGCCAGTTCTGGTCCCACTTGTTCCACTTCCCACCCAGCCCGCTGCATTGTGGGTTGGGGAAGCAGTGGAGGACGGCCCAAAGCCTTGGGACCCTGCACCTGTGTGGGAGAAGCAGTGGAGGACGGCCCACAGCCTTGGGACCCTGCACCTGTGTGGGAGACCCAGGAGAAAATTCTGGCTCCTGGCTTCTGGCTTCAGATCGGTCCAGCTCTGGCCATTGTGGCCACTTGGGAAGTGAACCAGTGGATGGAAGGTCTTTCTCTCTGTCCCTCCTTCTCTCTGTATATCTGACTTTCCAATAAAAACAAACAAACAAAAAAAACACGAAAAAAGAAAAGAGCTTGATTTACCTCACAGCTTTGGAGGATGAAAGTTCAAGCACAGGTGAGCCCATCTGATCGGCGTGTCTGTGTTGTGACAGGTGCTGAGTTTGAAAGGTAATTGACCCAAGCCACAGGGGCCCTGATCTTGCAGTAGCTGCTCCCACTTGCACTTGCCCAGCCTCTGACAGAGCCCCCACTCTCCCTAGACCCCCCCATCTCTTACTAGCCCCACATCTACACCACCACCCTAAAGACCAGGCCACAAACACAGGGACCTTTTGACCCAGTTGGGAGAGAAGCAGATCTGGAATATTAAAATGTCTACTTTCTAACTACCCTGGCCTCTTCAGTAAAGTTTCAATAGCTACCCTCACTCCATTCCAGAAAAAAACGCACACCATTTGTTTATAACTCTAACCTACGAGTCACTTGTCCCAGGAGCTCTCCACTGGGTCGTTCACTTGTCCTAGGAACTCTCCACTGGGTCGTTTTTGGGATTCAAGGTGTCTTTTGTTAGGTTCTATTTGCCCTAATCCCACATCATCAGTGCAGAACTCCTCGGGCAACCCTGCCCCAGCAGACTTCTGTGAGTGTGGCCCGTAACCACTGCAGTCGGATGGCTCTGGCCTCACCCTGCGCCTTTTCCTCTTTCTTCTTCCCACCTGCCACAAGGCATTCCTGGGTTTCTCTCCAGAGCTCTTTTTGCTTGCGTATTCCTGGCATGCCTTGGGTCTTCGTGTAATGCTAATAATATCTGGGGTGGGGCACATGCCAGTGTGAGCTCAAGGCACATTCCGCTCACCCTGGAAGCCAGTCCACATGGCTTGGGGAAGAGGAACCCTCCACGTGCCACAAGATCACACACTTGTTTTGGAGTCTTCTCTGTGTGTGCGTGTAGGACAAGAGCTGCCTGATGCCTGGCATACCAGTCACACAGTGATTGCAGTAAAGCAAGCAGATGGGAGGCAAGTCGTGCCCAGGTGCGGGGAGGAGGGTTGAGGCAGGAAGGAGGAAGAGGAAGAACGTTTGCAGAAGACACGGGAGGAGACTGGCGAGTCAGCTCAGGCACTGAGCAGAAATCCCTGCCAACTCCTCAACTGTTGAGGGCAACTGCCTCCCTACAAAGTCACTCCCGGAGCCAAGGTACAAATGCCAGTGTTTTATTCAGCTCTGGAAGCATCTCTGCCTCTGGGAGACTGGCTTTCAGTAGAGCACAGGAGTGGGCACCTTGGGTCAGGAAAGGCTGGAACTGGGTGCAGGGATGAGATCCACCCGGGACGGCCATGAGGGGCCTCACTGGTGCTCTGGTGTCGGCCTCCAGGCAGGGGCCTTTCCTGTGTCTCGATTCCCCAAGTTCTGCCTCTCCGGCTCCACATCCCTTCCCACACAGATGCAACCCCACTCCTGCCAGGGTGGCCGTGGGTCCCCCAACTTGAGTGGCTCACAATTAACCTGAACCTGTCCCAAGAAATGGATGGGACAGTTTTATTTTAAAAAGAAAGTATTTATTTGTATTTATCTGAATGGGCAAGAGACAGAAAGAAATGCAACCAGAGATATGTCATCCATTGGTTCACTGCCCAGATGCCTGCATCAACCAGGTAGGAGCCAGGAGTCTGGAGCTCCATGCAGGCCTGCCCCCAGGAGGGAGGCACCCAAGGACCAGAGCCTTCCCTGCTGCCTGTGTGCAGCACGTTTGTAGCCCAGCAGCAGCTGCACTGCTGAACCCAATGCCTGCCCCGAGAGACAGCCCTCCACCGCTCTCCCGGGACTTGGTGATTCCGGAGCTTAGGGCTGCTTACCTTCCTGTCTCCTCCTCCCTGCTGTCTCCTCCTTCTTTCTCTGCTCCTTCCTTTCTTCCTTTCGGCCTTCTTCGTGCACCGTTCATCTGCTCATCCTGGGAGTTAAGAACAACACACAACACACAAGCTAAGCTAGCATTCTCCTTCCATTCCAAATACCCTTCAGAAGCTAAGCCGGGTGGAGCAGCAGCCAGCATCTGGTCCTGGCTCATCCCCGCCCTCCACTTCCCTCACAGCAGACCTCGGTTGACTGCGGACACCTCAACGCCTGCGTTTCTCTACTGAGAAAAAGAGGAGCACAAAGAAATAGCAGGCCTTGTTTCTCTCCCTCACAGCCTAAAGAGAAACCTGTCCATGTGTATCCCTCCAGGAACTCACAGGAAACCCAGCAGTGTCATTAAACACACCAGCCAAAGATATGTCAACATTCCAAGAATGTCTTTCTATTTTGTACATTGTTTTTGATAAATCTACCCTAGAGACTGTGCTACAATAATATCTCATCTTAAAGGAAGCAGAATTTATTACTCTAGTTTAATGTAATAAGTTATTTAGGCATAGATGTGATTTTGGTTTCTCTAATTCATACTCAGAAAAGGGACTTTCAGTAAAGATCTTACCCAAAAAGTTTCTTTGCTAGAAACTTCTGTCTAATAATTACTGTAGTACTTGATGCATAAGATACACAGGAGCTGTTCTTGCATGGCAAGTACACTGTGCCAGAAATGAAAAAAACATGGAAAGTTCTGGAGCTGACATTGCAGTAGAGCAGGTTAAGCGGTTGCCTGTGAGACCAGCATCCCATGTGGGCACTGGTTCATATCCTGGCTGTTTCACTTTTGATCTCTGCTAACGTAGCTAGGGAAGCAGCAGAAGATGACCCAAATGTCTGGACCCGTGCACTCATGTGGGATCCCTGGCTGAAGCCAGGAGCTTCAGTTCTATCCATTGTGACCATTGGGCAAACGTATATATATATATATATACTACAGTCTTAGGTTTTAAACATTCTGGATGAACGTTGGTCTGGAGAAACGACACCTTCATTAGATAAGCAAAGCAACCAAAAAAGTTTGAGCTCTGCTGGCCCAGGAGGCCTGACTCTCGGCCGGCTCCCAGGGACTCCTGCTGACCCCCCAAGTAGCGTCACGACCTCAGCCTGTAATCCATGTTGAACTTTGGTGCCTTCCTCTGCAGACCCCGATCCTGAGGAGGCGGCTTACTGGGATTTCTGCATTGCGTCTCTCCTACATCCCAGGCTACAGTCTAGGTGATTACCAACGCACAGCGTGCCCTGTACTTCCCCAGCACCCAGGAACGCTCGCACGGCAGGTTCCCAGGACGAGCTGGGGACCAACAGAGCCGGGTCCAGGTCCTCAAGGCGCTGCCAGCACGGGCACTGGCTGCCTCCTGCCTGCCTGCCTCGCGCCCTCAACGCAGCCTGAGCAGACGCTTGCCTGTGCAGTTCTTTACATCTGCGCCCTGACATCATCCCTGAGCATGGCAAGTTTTTTGTGTCTAAGCTGTCAGCAATTTGTTTTCAGCTTTGTCAGACTGAAGACATGACGGCAAAGCACTTCCAGGTGCCGATTCCTCGAGGATCCCTCACCAGGGAGATCTTCGTGGAAGTCCCAGAAAGCCATCCACAGGAGTCTCGGCAAAGGGTGGACCTCAGGGTGCCGCCCAGGAGCAGAACTGCAGGACTCAGCCAGAGCCCCAAGGGGAACCGCCACCCAGCAGAACCAGCACAGAGCTGGCCGAGGCACTGGACACAGCTGTGAAGACACCGCTTGCAATGTTCATGTCTCACCTTGGAGTTCTGGGTCGCGTCTCAGCCTCTCCCTTGGGAGTTAACAGGTGACGGCTGAATGCCCCGAGTCTCTGCCACAAGCAGGGAGGCACAGACCGAGTTCTGGGCACCTGCCTTTGACTTGGTCCAATCCCAGCTCTTTGAGGCATTCAGAGCGTGAACCAGCAGATGGGAGATGTGTCTCTGTCTCCATTTCTCCTACTTTAGAATGAAATGGCAATGTTTATATACAGCTACCTTTTAAAAAGGAATTAGGATTTGTTGATCCAAACAGTAAAACTGACAAATACCCCTGCCTCACAGGCACCAGGATCCCACGTGGGCGCTGGTTTGTGTCCTGGCTGCTGCACTTCCCATCCAGCTTCCTGTTTGTGGCCAGGAAAAGCAGTAGATGATGGGGCCCAGCGTGGTGGCTGAGCGGCTAAAGTCCTCACCTTGAACACGCTGGGATCCCATAAGGGCGCTGGTTCTAATCCTGGTAGCTCCACTTCCCATCCAGCTTCCTGCTTGTGGTCTGGGGAAGCAGTCGAGGACGGCCCAAAGCTTTGGGTTCCTGCCCCCGCATGGGAGACCCGGAAAGGGTTCCTGGCTCCCGGCTTCGGATCAGAGCAGCACTAGCCGTTGTGGCCACTTGGGGAGTGAATCATTCGGACAGAAGATCTTCCTCTCTGTCTTTCCTCCTCTCTGTATATCTGACTTTGCAATAAAAATAAATAAAATCTTAAAAATAAATAAATAAAAGCAGTAGATGATGGCCCAAAACCTTGGGACCCTGTACCTACGTAGCAGACCTGGAAGAAGCGCCTGGCTCCTGGCTTCAGATCAGCTCAGCTCTGGCCATTGCAGCCACCTGGGGAGTGAACCAGTGGACAAAAGATCTTTCCCTCTGTACCTCCTTCTCTCTCTCTCTATAAATCTGACTTACCAACAAAAATAAATACATCTCAAAAAAAATCATTGTGTAGGGAGCAAATTGGTCAGTCTCTGCTCACCCTTCATCTTATAATCCCTTCCCATCCTTTTCTCCTCATCCTCCCCCAAATCTCCTCATGTAGACACCTGGGGAATGACCACCCAGCAGATGGGCAGGCCCAGTGAATGGACAAAGCCAGCAGCTGATGGATAGGATGGCTAGGGCGGCACGGAATTCCGAGCTCCACACAGCAGCATCGGACACATCCTCTTTCCTGACTCAACACAGCTCCTCCAAGACGGCCCCTGTCTTCCTGCAGGTGAAGAAGTTCAGACGTAAGATGGGGAGTTGACCAGGCATCGAGGTTCAATCGGGTCGTGAGTTTGTCAGGATGGACACGTTGCTCATCAGATGACCTGGAGACAGGGTGTCCAGTCTACGTTCAGATCGGGGCTGTTAAGGCATCTACTTCCGCCCACCTCTACCCCAGCGCTTCTCCAGGGCAAAAGGTTTCCTTGGGCTGAAACTGGTGACATTCTTCCCAAGTTGTTATGACCCAATAATGTCAGACTGGGCAGTCCTGTTGGCACAAAGAGGATTCCCCTAGGATGCTTGGCGCCTTGTGACGTCACTGGGGTCAGGGGGTCAGGGAAGGACCTTGCAGGGGAGATGCTGAGCTGCCTCCAGGGCTGCTGTCTCCTTGCTCCACAGGCCCTTCTCCTCCAGCCCCTTCCACACACATGGGCCGATTTCTATCTTCCCGCCCCAACACCGCCGCCAAGGCAGATCTCAGACATGGAGAAATGAGACCTTGCTGCGGTTTAAGGGTTACAGTCTTGCTTTGTAAGACTGGACCCCCAGTGCCCTCCTGTGTTGTCTGTGGAAGGAGGGTGCAACAGCTGCCACGGGAGATGTTTCTATTTTGCGGAAGGACAAGAATCGATTAACTTGTTCACGGCTGTGCACAGGTGAGCCACATGGAAGCAGCAGCTCCAAGGGCTGAGGAATCTGGCTGCATCTCTTTCCCAGTGACGCAGACCTTGCCAGAATGGAAGAGCATCATCCTGAAGACCAAAGGCGTCACTGAGAAGCTGGGCTGGTGCCTGAGCACTTCAGGGGTTCCCCCATGCCGGACAATGCCAGAACCTTCCAGAAGGTTTCCCTTCAGCTCAGTGGCTAAATCCTCACCTCACAGGCCCCAATATCCCACATGGGCAATGGTTTGTGTCCTGGCTGCTCCACTTCCCATCCAACTCCCTGCTTGTGGCCTGGGAAAGCAGTCGAGGACGGCCCAAAGCCTTGAGACCTTGCACCCCCATGGGAGACCTGAAAGAAGCTCCTGGCTCCTGGCTTCAGATCAGTTCAGCTCTAGCTGTTGCAGCCATTTGGGAAGTGAACCCAAATGAATGGAAGATCTTTCTCTTTGTCTCTCCTCTCTGTGGATATGCGTTTCAATAAAAATAAATAAATTTTTTAAAAATCAGAGGAAACAGGCTTGTCTAATAGGAGGAATGTTCAGATCAGACAACACTGAGCACTTGCAAACTGCGGAAGAATAAAAGGCGTGAAGTCCAGAGAGAATGGAGAAATGCCCCTCGGATGCTTTCTTCCGGCCCCTGGGTGACAGGGTGGTTGGTCCATCAGGGACGGTGCTGATAAGATGGAAGAAAGGTCACTGATGTTTGGGGACCATCGTGTGGTGACCCTGCAGTCCTCTGCACAGCCATGCTGGGCCATGGTGCTTCTCCCTGGGAAAGATGAAAAGATGGACAGACAAAGCCACATCCCCCAAGAAGAACCCTTTGCTGGGACAAGCAGGGGTTAGACCGTCACACTGTGGACTCACCGAGTCAGCGTTTACGCAGGTGGACAGCCCATACCTGGAAGAGGCACGTTCTCCATGCAAGGTCTAGGCCGGCTGGTGCTCGCTGGCCTGCGTGGTGGGAAGCTGGGGACGCAGCAGGGGCACGGAGCAGTCTGCAGCAAGCACACCTCCTTCTCTCACCTCCCTGCTCAGTGTCCACGCTAATGAAAATAAGCCCGCACAGCTGCTTCCGCTACCCACGGAGTCGGTGGGGGCAATTTGGAGTGAATTGAATGAACAGGAACAGAGGAGCAGCTAACACAGTTTGTAGCTGGCTGCCCCAAGGCCCCAGGCAGTGATTAGAGGCCCGCAGAAGGAAATGGGTATTGTTTGGTCCCAGTTAAGAGTGCTACCTGGGAGATGCAGTGGTGGGGAACAGGACAGGTCATTATGGTTTGGGTTAATACTGGGGCAATAGCCATGCCACCTGGACCTGAGAAATCGTTATGTGATTGAGCGAAAGGTGCGAAGTGAGGGAGGTGCTCATTGCTTTGGGAGACCCATGCATAGGCAGGGATTAAGTGACCTCAGGAGAAGGAAGCTTACAGCTTCTGGTCAACCTTGGCTGCTGCTAGACTCTGTCCCAGGATTGATTTACCCTGCCCAAGCAGCAGGGAAAACACACATACACAGTTTCCCTGAAGTGGCACCTGCGCTCTGGGCCCCTCCCTCCCTCATCACCGGAGCTTGGAGGCGGTCAGTGGATGGAGGGCCTCCTCACAGTGGACAGAAGGGATGTGTCTGACTGGCCTTGCGTGTCACCAGTTTTCCCTCTGGTCAAGGACTCTCGTTTCCAGCAGGGCTGTCCACCGGCAGGGGAACACCTGTGTCTTTTCAATGGAAGTTTGCTGAACTCAGGTGGCCAGGTCCCTCTGGGAGGGAGAGTCCATAGCCTGGAATTCAGCACCAGAGAAAGTGTTGAGTAGCTGTGGTTAACCTTGACTGAGCACTTTGCCTCAGGCAGGCCAGGCCAAGAGTCCTGGGATCCACATGAACAGAAGAAATGCTCATGTTTGCTGGGACACACACCCTTGACCCTTGGGCACCAGATTCCCCTCCACTATCCAATAGAGAGAGATAGAGAGAGAGAGAGAGAGAAAGGAAAGTGCTTGCTCTGAAATCCCCACCAGAGCTGAACAAGTAAGATTTGGCTTAATTTCTGTTCTCAGGAAGCTGAAGCCTTGTATTGGAGATGGGGAAGGAAACATATCGTCTATGTGTATAGCACAGAAAATCCACAGTTGGAAGTGAGGGCCAGGTGCCCTGTGAACTAAGGGGAGGAGCACCTGTTACAGCATAGGGCCTCCCAGGAGCTCGGTCGTGAAAGAGATGGCCAGGAGCCAGCCAAGAAGAGGAGGACAAAGCAGGGTTGATGTTCTGGGTAGAGCAGGCACCACAAGCAAGTGTATACAGCAGGAAAACTGCACAGCCCAGCGTTGGGAAAGCACAGGTATGGTGCAGAGAGAGAGGCCAGAGGAGATTGGCAGTTCCCGGACACAGTGTTAGAAAGCATCAGCTTGAACAAATGGATGCCGCTGACAGGTACTGAACAAATGGGCTGAGAGTACGGTGTAGTCAGGTGTGTGTTCTTAGAGAATGGAAGATTAGTGAGGATGCTCCAGCCTGGCCGAAGTCCAGTCCAGTTTTGTGGCACAGCGTGCTGAGTCACTGCATGCAAGCCCAGCATGCTTGGTCAGGGTCCAGTCCTGGCTCTTCTGCTTCTGGTGCAGTTACCTGCAAATCACCCGGGACATCAGTGGAAGACGACCCATGTCCTGGGGTGTCTATCATCCACACGGGAGACCCACATGGTGGTCCAGGCCCCCCCTTCATCCTGGACCAGTCCCAGTCATTGTGGCCATCTGGCGAGTAAACCAGAGGATGGAAGATAGAAATCTTTCTTGGTCGTTCTGCTTTGCTTATTAAATAAATGTTTTTAAAAGAAAATTTCAGTCCAGATAAGACATAATGGGGTCTTTCCATGAGAGAAAGAGGAGGGTCGGGGTATCTTTAGGAAAACACACTTCGTTTGCTTGCATGTGGATCATGACAAGGTCACAGAAGGCAGGATGGCTAAAGATTTCTGGCCTACCTGAGACTGGTAGGGTCTGCTGGGAAGACAGGCCTTGGGAGAGCAGGACATGATTCCATTTGATCAAGTGAAGGCCAAGGTTGAAGGGTGTACCCCAGTGGAGAACTATCGAGGGAGTGTGAAGTCTGTACCTCAGATCCCGGAAGGTTTGGAGAAATTGAGTCTCCTGCTTCAATTTCTCCCATCTTTAAAGTGGAGTTCTTCTCCTCCCTGGCCTTCTGGAAATAGATTGTGAAGATCAACTCTGAAAATATATTTCAAGCACTTTGGAAATAAAACTGCAACATAAACACAATGGATTTCAACAGTCCCTGCACAGGACATTCTCGGCTTTCCCCAGGGCAAAATGATTGCAAAGCATGAACTCATTTTATGATGGTTCTGTTCTTTGTGACTCAGAAGCGATCGGAAAGGCCGAGTCAACAGGCCGTCCGCCTGGCTTTGAGCCTTTCCCCTTGGGCTGCCATGCTTAGCGGGGGTGCTTCTCCTACAGCACGCATGCACCTTGAGGGAGTCCAGGAGGCCAAATGGCCCCACACCCTCGCCGTACAGATGGGAATGTGGAGTCAGAGTGACAAAGCCAAAGCTTGCAGCTCCCCTGCCTTCACCAGAGTTCTCCCTGCTTACAAGGTCAGGTGTGCCCTGCAGTGCCAAAGTCACGGCTCTCCAGCCTTGGTCCTCTGGGACCCCTGTGGCCTCTGCTGCTCTCAGGACAGAGGGGGAGTTATGGTGATAATGGCAGCAAAGGCTTCTGAAGTTCCAAGGAGTTAAAAAGGATACGTACATACATACAGATACAAGGCCCTGATTAATAAGTCGCTCCCTCTTCATTTCAAGCCCAGGACATTTTCAAGATTTAAATAATGCACAAGTGAATATGGATGAGGGTGGTGATGGCAAGCAGCGAAGTGGAGATGCGGAAGTGTGAATAAATTACAGTGCTTGGGCCAGAGTGGGGTTCAAAAGGGAGCCCAGAGACAAAAAAAGGAGCCTTGGGGTGGGAAGGGGTGGTGGGATGACAGGAACCTGAGGCTGAGCTGCATGGGCACAGCCCACAGACTCCACACAGTGTGAGCTGTGACAGGACGGCCAGTGAGGCCAGTAGCCGGACCAGGCACCCCGAGCCTCTCGGTCCTCAGGTCTGGACCCCACAGTGACATGGTGGGAGTTCTTCGGGCATTTCCATGGAGAGTTCCACCTGCCACATACACACTCAGGAGGGTCCCCAAGACTGAGCTGTGAACCCCAGCTCCAGGACACAGCTCCCCGAGTGACTGCGGTGTGAGACAGGTCTGTAAGAAAGGCCAGCCACCTTCCGCTTGGGAGGTGTTCAGGGGGACCAGGCCCTGGCCCCTTCCTGTCCGTCCTGAATACTAAGCATTCCATCCTGGGGACACAAGACACACAGACTTGAACTCAGCCGCAGTTGGGCAGGAGGCGAGGCCACAAAGCCACATCTGACAGACGCAGGGTGGATGGTGGGCAGGTGCCAAAACTGGGAGGTCAGAGAGAGTTCTGTGGGTGATCAAAGCATGGAGAGAGAAGTCCTTCCTCACCCCCTCCTCCTCTTCTTCTTCCTCTCCTCCTCCTCCTTCTCCTCCTTTTTATTCTTTTTCTTCATTGTAAACATTCCTAACATTGAATCCACCACCTTAGCTATGTCAGGTAACGTCAGGAATACAGAGCAGTGCCACTTCGTGGATCCGCGATGTTGTGCAGGTGGTTCTGCCAACCACCTGCTTCCCCTGTGGAACCCTCCCTCTCCCGTCCCCCTCCCTGGGCCTCTGAACTCTACCCTTCCACTTTCTGTCCTATGAATCTGCTGTTCCAGAAAGCTCGTGGAGCTCCAGCCACCCAGCGCATGTCTTTCTGTGACCAGCTGGGCTCAGGGGAGTCCTCAAGGCTCAGGCCCATGGCTGCCTACGGAGCGGGTCCCCTTCCTTTGCAAGGCCGGATGCTGCTCCTTGGTGCATCTTGTATTTGTTCGCTAGGCTTCTTGGGGGGGCAGAAGATGAGCTTTTCATGAGTGGGGGAGATAGAACAATGATCAGAGCGGGAAGAAGGGAGCACCACGGCTCAGTATGGGTTTTGTGCTGAGCATCTGGAGTCCAAGCTGGGGCAGATGCTGCTTGTGGTCGGGGTGTGATGGTGACCACAAGATCCTAGGTCTGCTCTCCAGGAGGGAAGTGGCAGAAGCTCTTTGACCAGGAAACTGTAGCCTGGCGACAACAGCCATCCCTTTGGATTGCTCAGGAAATACCCCCAAATCAACTGCATGTGGGTGGATGGGTGGACCGATGGACAGATGGACGGACACCTCTCCCTTCTGCCCTCCGTAGTCTGTGATCCTAAAGCAGTTACTGGAAGAATTGCTCAACAAAGAGCAACCACTATGTATTTATAAGGGAAGACAGAACAACCCCGTCTCCAAACTGAACGATTTCTTAGACCCTGGCCCGGAAGGAAACCATCCTGCTCACAGCCATCAGAGCCCAGTCTCCTGCTCATAGATCATTCTCCCAGCAACATGTTGGGAGTGTGTCATGTCACAGAGGGGACCAGATGCTCCTATGCTGAAAGCATTCAAAATCCAACTTGACCGCAGCCCTGATGAAGCCCTGCAACCAGCCCTGGCCAGATGACCCCATGACCCGTCCACAGCTTCCCTGCAGGCCTCGGGACTCCAGCCCCAGGCTTGTCTCCCTTCTCCTGCTCTCCCCGTCACTGAACAATGGCCTTCTCATGCCCCGCTTCCCTGTGCACGGCTTTGATGGCAGGAACTCTGGAGTCAGCCACTGCACTTGCTGAGGGTGAGAAGGAAGACAGCAATTAGGAGCTTTTGTGTCTGCTTCAAGCCTGGTGACATCATCTCCCACTCCTGGAACCCAGCTCATCGTTAACCCCCTTCTCTCCCTGCTGCCTCTTGGTCAGGAAGTCCAGCCAGGGCAAGCCAAGGAACAGACAGCTGAGCTGAGTCCTCCTGACCAAGCCCTTGGGTACTGGGAAGCGATGAGGTGCACCATGCAACCCCAGAATCATCAATGAGGCCCCCAGGGGCGCTCCTGATCCCTCCCCAGCCAGGCCCAGCGCCACGGCAGTCCCTCATCTGAGTTCTGGCGGAGTAGAGAAGGCTCGGGGCCCACCCATGGCACAGCCCTTGGCCCCACCTGCCTCGCCATCCCCTGCTCAGCACATCACCAAGGCAGCAGAATTGAGGCGAATGGTGGCTGTTCCCTCAAAGTCGGACTAATCACCGGCTTTGGAAGATGCCGCGATGTTTCCGGGCTGGGCTGAGAGCCTACCACACACAAGGCCCTGAGACAAGGAGAGCAGAATAGAACGCACACCTAGTTCCTGTCCCCAGGGAACCGAGGCCAGATCCTGGGCCGGCCGGCCAGGGCTGCTGAGGGTTCGCCGAGGCCGGGTGGGGGTCAGGAGAGCCTCCAAGAGGGGCATCCAACTTTAGGAAGAGCTGCCACAGAAAGCGATACTTCAGTTAAAAGCAGAAAGAGGGGGAAGACGCAGCTAGCTGCAGGAATAGGGTTGATGTATGAGAAGGCCTATTAGAGGCACTCAAGGCCCAGACAGCGCCAGACCTCCTGGCACAGAGGCTGTGCCCCCGGGCCTGTCTTCCTCGCACTCCCACCACAACGCAGCAGCCTCGTCGGGGATCCCAGGAGACTGGCACCCCACAGTTCATTCTTTCACAGCTGCAGCTGCTAACACTTCATTCAACAAGGTGGAATCTGAATGGGAGGCAGAAAGGAGTGTGGGGCTTGGGACTCAGGCACACACCACGAACCTTTCTGAGCTTTCATTTGTTCATCTGTGAAAGACGGCACGTGGTGTCTACCTGGAAGAGAGAATGCAGCGCCCAGCTCGCAGTGTGGCCTCAGGTCGCTGAGGCCGTTGAGCCTCCTTCTCCCTCTGAAACGCATTGGTGAGGAGAGACAGCAGTCATACCTAAAGCCTCCTTGAATGTAATGATTCCTAGTTCCTTGGACCACTCTTTGCAGCACATGGTCCCTTACCATCTTGCTGCAAGACCCCAAGACAATTCAGTCACAACAGCTCCAGAGGAGGTGGTTCACCTGCTTCCTCAGAGCTCCATCGCGAGCACCCAGCACGAGGCCGTCGCACACAAGGCCCGTCGCACACGATGCAATCAGGAGACAGTCCTGTTGAGTGAATGGCTGCCGCTGGCGTGATGCTTCTGTGAAGAGAGCCTTCAGTTTTCTCCATTTGTAAGTCATTTGCATCATTGCCTTAACTCACACCAGGCAGGGTGGGCGTGAGTGCCAGGACTGTCCCGCATGAGCCGCTGCTGCCTAGAGTCTCCTGGGTGGGCGTGAGTGCCAGGACTGTCCCGCATGAGCCGCTGCTGCCTAGAGTCTCCTTCATCCCACCCTTAGTCAGCTCACTTTTGAACCAAAGGCAGGACTTTAGTTTATCCCGCCTACATTTGATCTTGTTAGTTTCAGTCCATTGTTTGGGCCTGCCCGGACCTTTTAGAATCTCCACTCTGTCATCCTCCATATTAGCTCCCCAGCCTGCTGCTGCACCACCCATCAGTTGGTTAAGCGTGCCTCCTATGTCTCCACATTTCTGAAGATAAAATGTCAGAGAAGACAGGCACATTGTGAGGTTCTTTAGGGAAATGGCCAAACCTCCTGTGACCCCGCTGTATGAACCTCCTTGTTGACACTGTTCCATTAATCAGCACAACTAGGGACGATTGTTAAACCAGTGAGCAGTTCACCATTTAGCCCACATTGCTGCGTCTTGTCTACAGCGTGACAAGAGACAGCATCAAATCCCGGCCTCCAAGCCGTCTCAGGATCAATAACCATCCTGTATGGGAGACAGCGTTGCCAGGGGCTGCACACTGTCCCATCTGACATCAGCAGCGCCGTGCAGGGAAGGACGTCATTGAGCAAGCCTGAGCTTGGTTCCTGTCTCCTCCTGTTGCCTCGGCAGCTTTAGGCAACGGAGCATCATGGCCAGCTGCTTGCTGAGAAAAGCACTCCAAAGTCCAAGTGGCTTTACACCACAATGGTGTGCTGTTGCTTGTGTGCCAGTGCAAGGCCTGGGTGCTCTCTGGATGTTTGAGAACTAAGGAACCTGACTTGCGTGAGCTTCTACTCGGCTCAAGGCCTACAGCAAGGCTTTCTCCATTCAGGGCTCCATTCTCCATTTAGGAACGGGGTAAGCTCCAAGGCAGGGCTGGTTCTGACATGTCACCCTGTCTGCAGGCATCAGAATTGGTCACACGACCACCTCAATGCACAAGAGGTGAGGAGAGGGTCCAGTGCAGTAGCCCAGTGACTGAAGTCCTCATCTGGCATGCACTGGGATCCCATATGGGTGCCAGCTCATGTCATACTGTTTTACTTCCCATTCGGCTCCCTGCTTGTGGCCTGGGAAAGCAGTGGAGGACGGCCCGAAGCCTTGGGACCCTGCACCTGCGTGGAAGACCAAGCTCCTGGCTCCTGATTTAGCATACGTTCAGCTCCGGCTGTTGCAGCCATTTGCGGGGTGAACCATGGGCAGAGAATCTATCTATCCTTCTCTGTGTGAATCTGACTTTTCTATTTAAAAAAGTAAATATTTTTTTAAAAGAAGGTAGGGCATATAGCATGCATGCTTTAGTGAGCATTTCTCATCTCCATTTCAGCAGTATTTGTCATGATATGGTAATCTCCTCTGCCTTCTGATGTACCGGAGACTTCTGGCTCCTCAAAACAAGAAGGAAGGGGAAGGCAGGTGGGAGGATGGGACACCAAAGGGTTGGAATAGCAGGGCGTGGGGGATGTTGGGTATATTGGGCATAGCAGTAAGATACCCCCCCATGCCATGGTAGAGTGCTCAGGATAGACTCCGGGGAGTTGGTTCAGGTAGTCGGCCTCTTGCCACCCATGTGGGAGCCCTCGGCCGAGTCCCTGGCCTTTGGGTTTACCCGACCTTGCAGTGCCGCTGTGGGCATGTGCTGGGCGAGTCAGTGGATAGAACTTTTCCTCTATCTGTGTGAGTGTGTCACATTGTACTTTGAAATAAATAAAATTTCAAAAAATAATTGGTTCAGGGCCCAGCACAATGGCTCAGTGGTTACAGGCACCAGGATCCCATATGGGCAACAGTTCATGTCCCAGCTACTTCATCTCCCATCCAGCTTCCTGCTTGTGGACTGGGAAAGCAAAGGAGGACCACCCAAAGCCTTGCACCTGCCCTTCACCAGTGCTGGAAATCTGGAGAAAGGCTGCTGGGTTCTGGCTTTGGATTGGCTCAACTCCGGCCATCGTGACTGCTTGGTGAGTGACCGGCGGATGGAGAATTGTTCTCTGCTGTCTTTCTTTCTCTCTGTAAAACTGCCTTTCCAATGAAAATAAGTACATCTTTAAAAAAACAATAATGGGCTCATGTGGTTGTGGGGTCAGCAATGCTGGCATCTGTGGAAGTTCGAGCAGGAGCTGGTGGTGCACAGCAGGTCTAGAGAGTCTGAAGGCAGAAGCCCTGCCTGCTGGGAACGCCAGTCTTCTCCCTGAATGCAGCTTCCCCTGGTGCCTCAGGCCCAGCCACACCGCGGAAGGCAACCTGCCCTGTGCAAAGTCTACCCACTGACTTAAATGCTCATCACATCCTCTGCTTGGATGCTTCACAGAACACCTGGGTACCTCGACCTAGATGCGCTGGCACATCCATGCCAGAAAACTATGTGTAACACCAAGGCGCCCAGTTCCCCAAACAGAATACTTAAAAAATACTTGCAATTATTATCATTCCGTTTTACAGGTGAAGGAATCAGAACCCAAACAAGGAAAGCAACTTGCCAAGAGTGGGCGTCTCTCCATCCTCCTGGCTCCTTGGGGCCAGTCCAGCAGTGCAAGGGGAAGCTGCGTACAGACGGAGAGCGCTGTGTGTGCTCAGAATATTCACCAACTAAAGCACAAAGGACAGTGCAGACGCGACACCAGAGAGCCAGGCCTGTGCCAGAGGGAGACGGCCTACGTTCCTGGGATCAGATGGCCTCTAGGCTCACGAGTTTCCATGTGAGCTGACCCCACAGGTTCTCAGTGGCAAGGAGGGGTCTTCCTATACTAGCCTTGCCCAGGGCTGGTGAGCCAAGGCCTGCTCCTCTGTGTGCAGGAACACCTCAGTGGAGAGTTGGTTGTTCACATGATGGCAAAACTGGGCCTAACCCCAAGTTCCATTTCCAGGTCAGCTTTAACAGGAGCCTGAAGAAACTAGGCTGGCCATGGGCATGTGGGTGAGCAGGATGGGGTGCATTGGCAGGGGGTGTTGCTGTTAACACACTAACCTTCCCTCCAGGGAACCGAAGACACCCCGCATTGCCAGCAGGACTAGGGAGGCGCCTGAGGCCCGGGCAGCTCCTTGCTTCCTGCTGCCAGGCCCGGATCCCAGCCACACCCCTAACACCGTCTCCACAAGCTTCCTGTAGCTTCTCAGAGGCCTGGACCAGAACTGCAAAGTCCTGGCACTGGCTGGGAAGCCTCTGATCTATCTAGAACCCTGACTCTCCTCCCTGTGACGGGAACCAGTTCTCACTCAGCTAGCCAGTCGCACACTACCCCATATCATTGCAGCTTGCAAGGCCATGAAGCATGCCCTGTGTGCTGCCTTGTTGTGGGCACCATCATGCTTAGGAAAGACTCTGGGCGGCTCCCAGGCCAGCTGGTGCAGATCTGGGCAGCAATGCTCTCAGACACCAGCTCCTCCGGGCTGTCTGCCCGTGATCATGGCACCCCAGGCTGTAAACACGGATTGCACCTGGCTCCACCCTGGTCACCAGGCATCTCAGACAAATGAAGGGCATTGTGTATGTATGCTGGGTCAGTGTGATGGGCCTCCCACGAGAGGTCCATGAACGCATCCCCAGAATCTACAATTCCATCACCTTGCATGCAAAGAGAACTCTCGCAGTTATGATAAGGTGAAGGCCCCTCAGCGGACGTGCAGCCATGCTGAAGACGGAGAGAGAGCCGAAAGCCAAGCGGTGCGGGCGGCCCCCGATGTGGGAGGAGCACAGCAGTGAGCTTGCCACAGATGCCCCAGAAGGAGCTGCTGTGAGCTCGACCAGGTGAGAGCAGGACGGAGCTCCCACTTAGAAACTCTACAGCAGCGAATCTGGGTCATCTTACTCACCCACGTGCGCGTCAATTAGAGCCACGTTGGAACACTGGAAGCAGCAGGTTTAGGGCGGGAGCCGTCCACAGCTGCTAAGCCTCTGCTTCTGTTCTCACTACCCCCACGTTAGGGCTGAGCCCCAGCTGCTCCGCTTCCCATCCAGTTCCTTTCTGCTGATTCTGGGAAGGCAGGAATGATGCCCAGGTCGGTGGACCTGCCGCCTATGAAGACCAGGAAGGACTTCCTGGTGTCTGCTCTGGCCTGGCCTAACCCTCTGGGCATTGCAACCACTTGGGGATCATTAGCAAATAGAACACATTCTGTATCTCCCTGGCTCTCTGTCTGGCTCTCTCATTCCCACTATCAGTCATTCTGCCTTTCAAATAAGGAGCGATAGAGAGCCAATCTGAAGCCAGGAGCCAGGAGCCTCTTCCAGGTCTCCCATGTGGGTACAGAGTCCTAAGGGTTTGGGCCATACTCAACTGCCTTTCCAGGCCACAAACAAGGAAACAGTGTTGCTGGAACACAAACCAGCACCCATATGGAGTCCTGGCGCTTGAACGGGAAGGATTAGCCAATTGAGTCACTGCACCAGGCCCCTCGGCGGGGGGTGGGGGGAAAATATATATATATATGAAGTAGGCTCCTGTTACCTGGAACAAAAAGAGAGAGAAGTAAAGAGGAAACGCAAGACCCAGGCAGCTTCCTAGACTGGCTCTGCTATCCCTCTTGTCTTTAAGGAGTTACTGTCCAGGCTGGGGTGGGAGAGACAGGAAGGCATTCCTGGATTAGAAGCTGACACTTCCATCCACCAGGGCTGGACCTGCCTTCGTGATCTCTGTGTGTGTGTGGCGCCTTTCCTACACGCACACGTTAAGCATGGGGAACGGTGCTGCAGGGCGCCCTCCTCCCTCCCCGCCAGCAGCCCCTAGGAGGATGGTCCACCCCCAGCCCCTGCCGTGCCTGCACCCATCCCCAGCCCGCGCCAGCCACCGTCCATTCTGGGCTCTTAGTCATCTCCAGAGCCATGAACGCCATCGTTAGGGATCTCATTAGCAGCGGCTTGAACGCAGCTGATGTTCGTCTGATAGAATCCGATTTAGCATCTCTGGGCTCTTCTCCATACGCATGCAGGCTGAGCGTGCACAGGCGTTTGATGCGGTCTTGATGGCCTTTTAAGCGGCTGAGAAAATTGCTGGCATGGCAATTTGGTGGCAGGCAGGCTCCTGGTGGGTGGAGCTGGAGGAGTGGGGGAAGGGACAGAAGAGGGGGCAGGGACAGTCCATTTCAGCCCTTGTCTGGGAACTGTGCCCCTCAAGCAAACAGAAGCAGCCACCACCACCGGGCACTGGGGGTTTCAGCGCCGTGAAAGGCACGGCTCCTCTGGTGTGCCTGAAGCATTGGCAGGGTCATCGCCAGCTCCCGACGGTGAGTCAGGGTCCTGGGGGTGATGCTGTGCTGAGAAATGGTCAACTCTCTAGATGAGCACATATCCCAGCTCTCATCGGTATAGTGCGTGCCCCTGACCCTGCCGGAAACACTTCTGCTCTGCCAGTCTCAAGCTGCCGATGAGCAGGGACTGAACCTGGCCATGGAAACTTCTAAGGGCTGCAGCAAGTTTACCACACCAGTGAGAGAGGGTCAATATGGTATTCTGAACTGGGACACATTTCACAACTGAACAGACTGAGGCCATGAGGAGTTGACTGTCACATGTTAACAGCTAAAGCCTTTGCCCCAGCGATGGGCTGGGCTTGCCAGGGATGCTCTATGCCGTTCCTGTAGATAGATCAGAAAGAGCTCAGGCTGGCCCAAGCTGGGACACAGCACACAGGCAGCACTCACAGGTGGGGGACAGACAGTGCCTGCTCCTGGGGAAAGAGGGCCTGGTCCACCTAGAGAGCTCAGAATGTCACCAGCTGAAACCTCCCTCCCCAGAGCTTCCTGTGACAATCTCCTGTGGGCTCTGCCTTCTCCTTCTCTCCTTAATCATGTGCTGAACTGTGCCCCAGAGGGCAGGGGCATCTTGGCAGGTGCAGTGGAAGCTTGGAGCCCAGCATCACACTCCTGTAATCCCCTGTAGACCCGTGCAGCGGTCGGGATGAACATCAGACTCTCCCATACTGACAGCGTCCCACCTCTTCATCTTGGTGCAAAACTTGTGTTTACACAAATGGTGTTGCTAGGCAACAGGATTTTTGTTTCCAGTTCCATTAGAATCCATAGGCTCACTCTCAGATACAAGTAGTCCTCAAAGAGTTCATGGAAAATATATATTATGAGAAAATTATGCATAGTTTTAAACTTTTTTAGTGCTAAAAATATACTATATTTTAGCTCCATGTTTTCATGAACTTCTTTTCAATTTATTGTGCACCAAAGGAAAACCTTCTAATTCCATTTTCTACAAAGTTCTTGAGGTACACTTGTCCAGGTCGATTCTCACTAATCCAAAATTCCCAAACCAAAACACTGTGAGGTTCGCGTGCATAAAAAAGCACACAATTGTGCATTTTCCGATTAGAGGTGTTCGAATGGCAGGAAGTCGGTGCAGAGGCACAGAGCACGCCTTGCAGAGCAGGGATGCCTTCCCTGGGACGCATCAGCAGCGTGTTGACCACACGCTCAGCCTGGAGCGGCTCTGCTCTAACCCGTGAGGACACCCTTAAATATTAGAGGTATTCAGAAAGACACCAAAAACAACAGCTACCTCCAATAAGTGAACTGAAATTCGTAACTGACAAAATTGGGGGCTTTTTAAAATTTACTTATTTTTATTGGAAAGGTAGATTTCACAGTGAGAAGGAGAGGCAGAGGAAGGATCCTCTATCTGCTGGTTCATGCCAAAAATGAACATAATGGCCAGAGATTAGCCAATCGGAAGCCAGGAACCAGGAGCTTCTTTCGCGTCTCTCATGCAGGTGCAGGGTTCCAAAGCTTTGGGTCATCTTATTTTGCTTTCTCAGGTCGTAAGCAGGAAGCCAGATGGGATATGGAGCAGCTGGGATGCAAACCAGCACCCATATGGGATGCCACACTTGCAGGTGGAGGATTTGCCTGGTGAACAATAGTGCTGAGCCCCAAAACTGAATTTAACAAGCCACAAAAGACATCTGCCTAAAAAAGATTCATTGACAGTCTACTGCATCAGAAGTTAGCATCTGAAATTGAGGACAATTCCTTCTGTGTACAAAACTGAGCCCGTCTGGTTTAGGAAGGCCTGGTAAGGCTCGACTGCATGTCTCTGTGACTTGGTTTTCAAGTAAGTGTAAGAATCAACATTGGTGATAAAAATTCTCTGTATGCCACAGCAAAAAAAAAAAAAAAAAAAGCAAATAGAAACTGCTTTTTGTGAACAAGAATGTATTGATTTAACAAAAATTCTTTTACCAAAATAAGTAGATTTAATCCCATCTTCTCACAAGCTACTTGGGGTACATGCACAGATCATTGACCTAAGCATCATTACACAGCAAGTAACTGCCTTCCCAAACCCACACAATCCAAAACATTTCTGAACCCAAGCATTTTGGATAAAGGGTATACAACCTCCTTGTGCATGTATATAAATATACATGTAAATATATGTGCTACATAAATATGTGTATATTACAAACATGCATATACCTGTGTGTGACGTCGGAACGGAGGGAAGTCGTCTCCGCGACGGGCTCTCAGTAGCTATTCCCGCAGAGCGGCCAATGGCACTTGTACTCTGGGTGTGCTTCTCCGTCTTCTCATGTTTTCCCACGGTAAACAGCAGAAGCATCATTCTAAATGAACCTGAACCCCGGCTGTTAGACACAGGTAAAGGGCACTTCAACCTGCACATCTTCCCAGGAAGCCCAACAGCGGAGAAGGCATGTGGGAGAGAGAGACAGAAAAGGTAGCAGCGGACCCCCTGCCCTCCGCGGGGGCAGGAGGTGTGCTGGGACAGGGGAGGGAGGCAGGGACCACGGGGATTGCACTCAGCAGGGGCAGGTGCACAGGCTGTGTGACCGCGGGATGACTTGAGGACAGGAGGGCCCTGGCATGAACGAGAGGTGAGATGAAGCCCTGGTGGGCACCCCACAAGGCTGCAGAGAGCACTTGAGGCATGCTTCCTCACCTTGCCAGTCTGAGGACCAAGCTGTGCACCCAGAGTGCTGAAGGAATTGACCAATTTCCCCAAGCCTGCCCTTTGGTTCTTCGATTCCTTGAATCTGGATGAAGGGTGCTCGCTTTGGCAGCACGTATACTAAAATTGGAATGATACAGAGATTAGCATGGCCCCTGGGCAAGGATGACACACAAATTCGTGAAGCATTCCACATAAAAAAAAAAAAAAAATCTGGATGAAGGGCCCCTGCTCAAGACACTGAGTTATCAGCATCTAAAGAAAAAAGATTTATTCTTATTTGAAAGTTAGAGCCATAATGACCCGAAGCTGGAAGCCAGGAGCCTGACCAGCATGCCTGACTAGCCAAGGTTCCCCCACCGGCTGTAGTCACAGTGGTTTGAGACATCTAACTTGGGCTGCTGATCTGGGTGGGACAAAACTCAGGTGCAAGACCCATGACCCTGTCCCTGGCCTCGCAGCAGCCCACCTCAAGAGCTCTAGGCTTGGTGATTCAGTTTCCCCCAAACAGAAAGAACTTCCCTTAAAAGAAAACCCAGGGGCCAGTACTGTGGTATAGACACTTAAGCTGTCACTTGCAGTGCCAGCATCCAATATGGGCTCTGGCTCGTGTCCCGGCTACTCCACTTGCCACCAAGCTCCCTGCCTATGATCTGATAGAGCAGCGTAACATGGCCCATGGCCTGCAGCTCCCCAGGAGGGAGATTGACAAGCACCTCCTGACGTTGGTCCATCCAAGCCCCAGTCACTGAGGCCTTTTGGAGAGTCACCCAGCAGATGGAAGATTTCTTGCTTTCTCAGTCTCTCCCTCTTTGTAACTCATCTTTCAGATGAGTAAGTCAATCTCTAAAAGGCCGGCTGGTATTGCCAGCGCCCCACTAGGCCAACCTGCATTTAAAACAAAAAGAAAAGAAAAAAATGCAGAGACGGACGCATATCATCTGCTCTCTGCTCTATTCCATGGTCTGAAGAATCTACTTTAAGGGAGGTGTGCATTAGTCCTGGTCTGCAATGTGGGCCCAGCTAGGACTAAGCCAGTGCTATGGGGGCTGGGTCTCTTCCCTGGCTCCTCCCCTGGGACCCCGTGGTCTTAATGGAGGCTGCATTAGCTAATCTAGTGATTCAATTAGTCCTAAATGCCCCTGGTCCTGAGAAGGGGAGACAGCGAGGTGGGGATTTGCTGACTCCTATTTGCCGGAAAGGGTTTCCCAAGACAATGGAGATGCAATTTGAATTCCCAAGCCCCCCACTTCCTGATCCATGCAAGAGCCCCTGGGTCATCAACTCAAATGAGATCATGCCTGTGAAAGCACTTTGCAAACTATTTTTATTACTCCTGACCTTGGCATGGAGGGGCTGCCTACCACTGTGCTCTCCAGCCACCTGCTGGCCCAGAGGCGAGGGGCCTCAGGAGGGGAGGGGCCCAGGAGGGGAGATCCAAACCTTACCCTGAGGAGTTCCAGGCCACGGCTTGCCTCACTCAGTCCTGTGTAAAGGGCAGCCCCATCCTATGCAGCAAATGGCAGCTCTCCGTCCAGTGAAGCTGCAGCCGGCCTGGCCACTCTGCCCTGACGGAAGGCCCATGCCACCTGCAGACACAGCCCTGGACCATCCCTCCACTGGTCCCCACCCAGAGCCCTCACTCAGGGTCACCTCACCCAGGGACAGTTCCTAGGAAGCAACTGCTCAGGCTGGGCGGGAGGGCACAGGAGAGGGGATGAGAGAGGGACAAGAGGCCAGCAGAAGAGGTTCTGGTCCCCCCGCAGGACCCCTTTCTCCCTGCAGGAAGCCACGGGGGTTAGGAGGAGTCCCTCTCACTCTTCCCACGGAAGATGGAAGGTCCAAAGGAAAGAGCAATTGCAATGTTGCCATTGAAATCAACCGGAGGTTTAAAACATTCTCCATGCCTTTACCCTACCGCGCTCCAACCCCCAACCAAAAAAATTCCAATTTCATTGCTTTGTGTAGCCTTGACATAAGATAGTTTTCATTTCTCTGAGTGGTAAAAGACTGGCACATCCGTTCTCCAAATAGCAGTGTGTGGCCCTATCCCTGGTGTGAACACTCCTCTTAGGGCTTGGGGCATGCGGGCTCTGGGATCTGGGATCCCCCAGCCACTCCAGGAAGAGGCATCTGTCAGGTTGGCCAGAGCAGGGTGCTGGCATGAGAGAGTCCACAGTGAATCATCCTGGCCCTGTCGCCTCAGAAAGCACCCCCAAGCCCTGGGCTGACAATTTTTTCCTCTTAAAATCTGGAATATGTTGCTCCGTTCTCTCCTGGCCTGTAGAGTTTCCTGTGAGAAGTCTCCTGTGAGTCTGATTGGGTTTTCTCTGTATGTTAATAGTGTTTCTTAATTCTTGCATGCTTTTTTTTTAGCCTGAGCCAGCTCCATTTCCAAGTTTTTGATTGTTTCCTCATTGTGGCAAGAAGAATCTTTCAATTCTGAGAGTCTTTCTTCTGCCTCGTTCATTCGACCACTGAGGCTTCCCACTGAATTTTTAATTTACTCCATTGTGTCCTTCATTTCCAATAATTCAGCTTGATTTTGTTTCAGCGTTACTATTTCCTGGGTGACATCTTCCTTAAATTCCTGGATGTGCTGCTCTTATACCAAGTGTTTGAAGTTCTTTCTCCCCCGTTTTCTTGGCTGGGTGAACTGAGCCACGTTGCTCTCCTGCTGGGATCCAAGCCCGCTCTCGAGGGGCAGGACAGAATTCCCCTTTTAAACAGCACCTGCCTAGATGGTCCACACCCCGCTCTGTGGTCAGGGCTGCCTAGAGTAATCTTCGGTCACATCCCCAGGCTTGAGAGGCCCACATGGACCTGGTGTGGTTGGATGCCTAACGGAGTCCACCTGCCATGCACACAAGCTGAGCTTCCACCGGGAAAGCCACATTCCCACTCCGCATGGAGAGAACACCGTGACACAAAGCCGTGACCCGCAGAATGGACCAATGTGAGAGGCAGCAGGAGAGCAATGATCAGCTCAGATCATGCATTTCGCAGATTGCAAAACCCATCCCAAAGAGGCCAAGTCTCCGGGTTCAAGTCACCTGGCCCTTTGCAGGAGATCTTTAGTCTCTGTCTGCGAGAAGCCCTGGCCCAGGAACCGCCCCCATCCACATGTCCGCACTGCGTCTCGATGGAAGGAAAGGTTGACCTGCAACAGAAATATGGAAGAATACGGTGGCACTGACGTAGCTCCACGGTAGCTGCAGATGGAGAGAGGAAAACGCAGATTTTAGAGTCAGGCAAGGACCAGTCAAGTGTGAGCAAAGGGAATTGTGAGTGAAGGACGAGTGGGGTCCTGGCCGCGGAGGATGAGGTCAACTCTCTTCAGCCCCCTTCGCGGGGCAGCCCTGGAGCACACTGCTCACTGCCTGCTGCTGGCAGGTGAGGAGAAGCCAGACAGGGTGGAGACAGCTTTCTGCGCACAGCCGGGGCCAGGAGAGGGCCAAGGTTCAGGGAGCAGAAACGATGGGGTGAACTCTTCTGGGGGTGTGAATCCGGGGTCTTGTTCCCCAGCCAGGATGGCACAGGGAATCCCTTTGGACTCTCTTCCAGCCACGTGCTGCTTTCTTCACTGCCACGGTTATTGCCTGCTGGAGTTCAGGATTCAAGCACCAAGCCTGGGGCAAATCCTGCCTCTTACTCCAGTTTAGTCCCGCACACAGGTGCCTGAGCCTGGGCCCCAGAGTCCAAATGGCCTTAGAATGTGGGCCTAGTGATCACTGAGGGACACCAAACCCTGCCACTCCCTCACTCTCCCTGTTTGGCACCCCCACACACATACACACGTGCACACGCCAACTACCAGCACTGCTTGGGTCTGAGGCCGGAACCTCCTCCGTGCTGAATCTGCAACTCCAACCAGTCCACCTGAGGCAGACACCTTTCGGAAAGAGGCAGCTTTGTCCACCTGCATTCTGGGTGTGGGCCGTTCTGATCCAGCAAAGAACCCCCAAGTCACACAGGGTCGTAAGGCAGCACAGTGAGGGGGCTGACACGGGCTTGATGAAAGCTAGTATGCCAGGTCCGGCTGCCGGACAGACAACACCAGGGCACCGTGTTCACAGCCAGGCCTCACTCAGACTTCCCTGTATGTGTGAGCGAGACCCTGAGACACAGAGAGCTCAGGGCCAGGCGCGGACACACTCCCACTCCCACACCAGTGCTTCCCAAGTCAGGCCTCAGAACCCAGAGAGAGGCAGTGCAGGAGGCAGGCAGCCAGAGGTCTGACTTGCAGCCGGGGGTGGCGCAGCAAGGGTTATAGGTTCGACATCTCCACACAGAGCTAGCCGAGCTCAGCCAGAGGTTTCCAGGGCCAGCACTTGCTGCAGGAACAAATACACCCGCTAGCTTCCTGCTGTCTGCAGCACCCCCAATCCCATAGAAGAGACACTGGCTGGCCTGGAGGGAGCTGAAGGGAACATTGCAAGAGCTCAGGCCAAGAAGCATTACGTAGTGGCCATTGCGGTGGAGGAACTGGCAAACCCTCCGCCTGTGGTGTCTGCATCCCATATGGGTGCCATTCTGTGTCCTGGCTGCTCCGCTTCTGCTCCAGCTTCCTGCTTACAACCTGGGAAGACAACAGAGGCTATCCCAAGGCCCTCGGCTCCTGCACCCACGTGGGGGACCCAGGAAGCAGCTCCAGGTTCCTGGCTTCAGACTGGCTTAGCTTCAGCAGCTGCAACCATTTGGAGAATGAGCCAGCAAATGAAAAGTTCTCTCTCTCTCTTTCTCTCTCTTCTGTGTAGATCTGCCTTTTCAAATAAAAATAAATCCTTTAAAAATATTTCTTTATTTTTATTGTAAAAGCAAATTTACAGAGAAAAGGGTCTTTGTCCATTAGTTCACTCTGCAAGTGGACTAGAAGCTGAGCTCACCCGAAGCCAGGAGCCAGGAGCTTCTCCCAGGTCTGTCACGTGGGTGCAGGGTCCCAAGGCCTCAGACTATCCTTTGCTGCTTTCCCGGGCCACATGCGAGGAGCTGGATGGAAGAAGGGCAGCCAGCACACCAACAGCTGCCCATATGCATCCCACCACTTGCGAGGCAAAGATTTAGCCACTAGACTATCGCTCCAGGCCCAATAAAAATAAATCTTAGGGGAAAGAAAAAGGAGTCATTATACAATCAGTTAAAAACACTGATTCCAGGGCCCTGGCTTCCCCCACCCTCCCTGCTCCAAGCGGCTCGGGCTTGGAGAATCGGGGCTAGGCCTGGCCATCTGTATTTCTAACAGGCACCCTTTCATTGCTGGTGAGTTGGTCTTTGGAAAAACTGGTGAGAATATCATGTCAGGGGCCAGCAACTGGCAAGCTTGCAGGGAAGGGACAGCCTTGAGATCAGAGGAACTCATCATTCATCTCAACACCTGTGCTGCTTCTCCTGGCCGCGACACTTCAGGTTCCCAGCACCTTTCCCAGTTTCCCACGGGTGGATTCCCAGCAAGCGCTCACCATCGAGAGGAAACTGACACACAGAACTAAGGTGTCGCCTGTGGACAGGGGCTTCGCCACACGGGGATGGATCCAAGGTGTCGCCTGTGGACAGGGGCTTCGCCACACGGGGATGGATCCAAGGTGTCGCCTGTGGACATGGGCTTCGCCACACAGGGATGGATCCAAGGTGTCGCCTGTGGACAGGGGCTTCGCCACACGGGGATGGATCTGCAGTCACAGTCAAGCCACCTGTCACCTCACCTCACCGGAGGCCACTGAGAACGACCAAGGTGGCCCTCAGACGCCATGGCCCTGGTGGCCACTGCACCTCTGCTGGGACACTTGGTCCTGCCTGCCCTCCCCCTGTCAATGTCATGGTCACAAAGGAGTGGGCACAGTTGAAGGGCATCGAGGTCAGGTCCTCCACCTTGCAGCTCTGTCCCTGGGTAACCTTGACGAGGGATTTCACCTCTTTCCCTTCTTGGCTCGCTCAGTGGGATGGGAACCCTGACACACACCTCCTAGATTGGCTGTAAACGAATTAGTGCCAAGCAGGGAATTCAGCACCGTGTCCTTTCCCTCCCACAGCCCTTCTGAAGGGACACAGATGTCCTGCTGAATCCCCACGGCAGGGACAGGTGTTGAGCCACAAGGAAGAGCCAGGGCCAGCTATGCAAGCCCAGCTGACTCAGAGGCCGTTGGCTGGCCCACAGCACCAGCGCCCCAGTCACCTCTGACCAAGCTGACAATTGGGATTCTGCTCAACAAGGTGCTGACTCAGCAGAGGCCACGTATGTGACAATTCTTCTTGGTGGCCTCAGTGCAGTTTGAGATGTCCAGGCCAAGATGAAATCTGAAGACAGGGCAGGGGAGGATGACTGTGGTGACGCCCGGGAGCAATGATCGACTGCAGCCTGGGAGTGACATTCAACATCCACTGGAGCACAGAGCTGAGGCCACGGCCTTGGGCAGGTGCTCCTGGGCTGTCCAGCTCCCTGTGTGCCGTCGCCTGTCCGCACTCCTTCCCTCCCACGAACTGGAACAAGCCTGATGCTCGCCTGTGAAGGACAGTTCCCCTGCAACAGCTCTGGGTCCGGTTCTCAGAGGTCTGCCAGCAGACAGGCAAGCCAGCAGAGGCCTTCAGGTGAACATGCTGTGTCCCCCACCTGGTGCTGGACCTCCAGGCAAGCCACTCTTCCTGGACCTTGCTTTTCTCACCCACGAAACAATAGGATTACCATGTCAGCCTTTGGGTGCTGGAGATGGGCGGGATCTGCACAAAGCTAACTGGTCCTGCCCTGCTCACTCAGGAGGCTCTGCAGAGGCAGGCACGGGGCAGGCAGAGGCAGGCGCGGGGCAGGCAGAGGCAGGCGCGGGGCAGGCAGAGGCAGGCACGGGGCAGGCAGAGGCAGGCACGGGGCCGGCAGAGGCAGGCGCGGGGCCCAGCAGGACCGCTGACTTAACCAGGACATTGCTGGGAAGGTAACAAGAACCGAGACTCTCCACTCCCTGCCTGGTGTCAGATCAGATGTACACATCCTTCATTTGGGGGAGGCTTTGTTCAAAAAAACCTTTGCCTAATGAAGAACTCTTAATAGGTGTTGTATTCCCTAAATTAGCATATTAGGTGCAGATAATTAACAAGTGTATCCTTAATACCGCAGGCCACTGACAAACTCCCTGAATGTGTCTCGTTGGTATAAATCAGCCAGCCGGCCTTCCAGGCAGCTGTATAATTACTCCCGCATTTGGGAGGAGCAACAGAGATGCTCTCTAAATTTAGTTGCCAGTAGAAATAAAGTCAGCATCGTGTCAGCTCGTTACCGTCATTGTTCCGTCTTCAGACGCGCCTGCCAGTTTTATTTCTAGTCGTGGAAAATGAAACAGCCCAGTGTCCGGCAATGAGGGTAGCTTGGCTAAACCAATCAGAGGGAACAGACATGATGGTATAGCATACAGCTACCTAAATGGCAGGACTCCAACAATGTCGATACAGGGAGAACACGCGTCCTAAATCACGTTTAAGAAGGAAGGCAGCAGAAAAGCCCACGCACGAGGTGATTAGAACTCCATAAAAAGGTAGATCATTATTGACAAATCACGGGTGAGAATTTAGAGGGATACCCAGTGGGGTGCTTAGTGCTTGCTTTTGACTCTAAAGTGGATTAAGTCCATTTTAAAAAGTGGATTAAGTCCATTTAAAAAAAACGCCAGCTTATGGCAGTTGACCCCAGTATGTGCTGACGCTGGCCTCTAACCCATGGGACCAGATTCCAACAGTTTGGGGGAAATGCCTCAGGCCCTTCCAGCTCATTTCCAACAGAACCACCTGCTCCTCCATGGTCTCAGCAGCCACAGCGTCCAGAGCTGTCCTCAGGCAGAAGGCAGCTGGATGCGTTTCTTCCTGCGTCGCTGAGCACTGAGTCCCAGAACTCCAAGCTGAGAGGATCTACAACCGCATCTACACGGATTGGGACGCCGGAATCCTCGCATAGGCTCCGCAGTGGGTCGGCACCGCCTGGTCCTCATGCCCAGGCTGGGCATGGTGAGGCACTGGTAAGGAACAGTGGCCCTGAGAGTGCAGGAAGGAGCCCACTGGGGCTACCCTCCCCACCTTCCGCTAAGCTACAGTCCACGTGCTGCTGGGTGCCGCAGGCCGGCCGGGCGCCGCGCAGGCATGCATTCCCTGCTTGTTCTCTTCCTGTGCGCATGCACCTGTCTTCTTGCTTTCTGTGTTGGGATGCTAGGAATGCAAGTAGAAGAAAAAGATGAGAAGCGAAGCCTCGGCCGTCCCCAGAGCCGATGTGTGGTGCTGTTCTTCTCATCCCTGCAGCATTCAGTTTTGAAAAGCGGGGATGCTCTCGGGCCTTGTGTGAGCCTGGGCTGATGCTGGCTGTGTGGCCGGGACACATGCCCCTCCGGGAGGCAGATGGTGGACAGCACCTTCTCCCTGCCGCCCCCGGGGGTTCGGAGAGGTATCCTTCTCCCCCCCCCCCCCCCCCATCTGCTTGCAGTCCATTATCTTGCTGGCCTGAGAGGCTGCTCGCTGCCTCCTAGTTGTAGTTGAAATTTTATTCCTGGTCCTCATTAACATATTTAAGTAAAGCAAGTCCTCAGGTGACCCCAAGCATACGCTGCACCCACTCTGCTCTGAGTGCTGAAAAGACTGTATTTTTATTTACTACTTTCTCAGTTCTTGGTTTTTAAAAATATCTTTGAAATGTACAAAGGTATTGACAATCTCGCAGCCACTGGCTGACTCCCCAGCACCTGCAGTACCTAGAGCTCCGGGCCCCCTTGCAGCTCCCGTGCGGGCGGCGGGAACCCAGCCTCTTGAGCCATCTCAGAACTACATTTATTTGGAAGGTAGAATTGGGATCAGGCTGGGACTGGAACCCAAGTGCTCTAAGGTGACTGGATATTTTAATCAGCAGTTTAACTACTAGGGATTTAAACAAAGCCCTTTGGTGAGCTCTTGCAACCAAAAGGCCATTAATAACACAGACACGAAGTACAAAGCCCCGCTGCCATTCACACCTCAGCTGAGCCTGAAGGCAGAGCTGATGGAGGCCGGTCCTGTGAGAGCAGGTGGTGGACAGCGAACTGAGGCCACACCATAAGAGCACCTCCAAAGTACCCACGAGCCCCAAAGCACCCATGAGCCTCAACAACTATGGGTGTCCTCATTTTACAGAACAGGATGTTCAGCAAGGTCAGTAACTCTTCCACACCACACAGCTGGTGGGTTGGGCAGCCAGGTGGACTCTAGACCCCTGCGCTTCCAGATGTCCTAGTGTGCCACACAAATGGCCGTCTCGGGAAGAAGGGCAGAGTGACCAAAGGACAAGTGGAAACAAACCATTAAAATAAGTTCCTGCGCCAGTCAGAGGGAACGCTGCCGCGTACAGGGTGAGCGCCCGGGCGCAGCCGGTCAGCAGTGCCGTGCGGAAATGTTTCCTCTGGTCCCAGGTCCACAGAACAAACCCTCCAACACAGGAAGCTTTGGAGGGACTGCCCATGTGCAAACCACAGCAGGGAGCATGGGTTTAGTGCCACTGAAGTCCCTGCCCTCACCCCAGGAGGGTGGCTCCCCTGCAGGGGAAGGACAACTTCTCTCGCTGAAGAAGGTGCTCAAGGAGCGTTGAGGCCCATTGGTGGGTAGCCAAGCTACGCAAGGAGAGTGGAGCTGGAAAGGAAGGAGTTTGAACTGGGAAAACCACAGACTCCTCTGCTTGCTGCCTCTGGGCAGACAGTCAGGCTGGGCAAGGGCCTTCACTGCAAAGTGCATTTCTTAGACTTTGCCTCTCAGCTCCAGCGGCCTCTCACCGACATGGCTCAGCTCTGCGGCTGCAACCAGGCAGCCCTATGAGCACAGGTGGGAGGGAATCCCTGGGAAGGGCTGTAGCCGCTCCGTGCCAGGGACATGCTTTTGTGCCAACCCAGACAGCTCATCCCGTCTCCTCACAGTCAGCAGAGACTCTGTCAGTCAGCCCGTCACACTCCCTCCCTCAGAGGAGCTTCCAGCCAAGCCAGGGCCGAGGGTTCCTCCTGGGCATCCTGCTCAGAGAGGGCACCCTGCAGCCAGCTGCCCCTCAACTCCTTCGTGCCCACACAGGACCCCTCCCATATGCTTTCCAGCTGTTTCTGCTGGCACTGAGTGCCCTGTGGCCTGGGGACCTACTCCTGGACTACAATCAGACCCTGCCTCATTGCCAGGACAGCAACCTGCATGAAGCCCTAGCGACAGGCACAAGTTGATGGTCTTTAAATGACTGCTCCAGTCTGTCGGGGTGAAACCTGAACATGGAACGTACTGCGTTAGCCATGCTGAACTCAACAGCACAAGGAGCTTGCATCTTTGTGCAACCAGCAGCACACAGCTCCAGAACTCTGCCTCTCGAAGGCTGACATGGCCACCAGGAAGCACTAACACCCACACGCCTGGCAGCCTCACTGTCACGGCTCCATAGACTTCATTGGCAGTTTGTTTTTTGTGAACACATTCACAAAAGTTTGCAAGAGAATGCAGTGGTTTATTTCATTTGCATAAGGCTTTCAACATTCACTCACACTGTAGCACGTGTCAGAATTTTCCTCCTTTTTAAGGCTGAGTAATATTCCACTGTGTGGTATACCACAGTTTGTTTTTCCATTCCTCTGCTGATGGACACGCACTTGCTTCCACTTCGGGGCTGTGGTGAGTGATGATAGCAGGAACTCAGCTGCTAGGGACACGTCTGTTAGAGCCTGTTTTCGGTTATGTTGGTTGCAGACCCTGATGTAGAAGGGCTGGATCCTCTGCTACTGGACTTTATAATGTTTCAAGGCATGTCACCTGCTTATCGATGGCAACTGAGCAATTTTACTCTCCCAGAGTTCCAGGTTCTCTGCTTCCCTGCCAATGTCTTATTTTCTATTGGTGGTGTTGATGATGATGATGGTAGAAGGTATGAACTCCTGAAGTATGATGGGCCACATTTTCTTTGGGGTATGTGCCATTATAAATCCATGTGTGTGAGCTGAGTGAGTGCGGGTGTGTGAGTTATGTATATTGTATAAATTCTAGTGTATGAGTGTGCATGAGTTCATGTGTGTGTGAGCAGGCAGAGGTATGAGTGAGGACAACTGGGTTTTTCCCATTCTTCTTTGATCCCTCTCGTGGACACCGGAAGTAGCCTACAAGAGCTTCATGAGGTTGCTCTTGGCTGAAAGTTCATATGTGGAAGCTCTTCCCACAAATCCCGGTAGCTCTGAGCATGGCCTAATTTGAAAATAGAGTCATTAAGATGAGCCTGTTCTGGGAGTAGGTGGGCTGTTATCCAGTGTGGCAGGTGTCTTCATGAGCAGAACATGTGTGAAGAGATATACCTAGAGGCAAGGCCACCAACTCCAACTGAGGTACACCTGACGCCATCAGAAGCAAGCACCAGAGCCACCCCAGCACTTTCAGAGAAAAACTGGCTTGACTGGCATCCTGATGTGGGTCTTCTAGCACAAGAACTGTGAGAGAACACATTTCTGCCTCTCTCTGCCACCTGGCTTAGAGCAGTGTGTGAACAGCCCTCGCCAAGCCAGCAGATGGAAGATCCACAGATAAAAAGCGATCATGGACAATGCAAAGGGTGAGCCGGCCTCTCCAGTTAGGACTGGGTGGGTGCAGTGTGTCTCTTCCGAAATAATTTCCATGATGTCAATTCAGAGAACTTCAAGACTCAAAGGCTTAAATTCATGGCTTTATTGTGGGTCTCTCTCTCTCTCTCTCTCTCTCTCTCTCTCTCTCTCTCTCTCTCTTTCTCTCTCTCAGCTAGACACACATCTAGGGCTCCTATCTACTGGTTCACTCCTTAATGCCACAACTGCCTTAGAGTGGGACACCAAGCTGGGAGCCAGGACTAAACTCGGGTATTCATACAGATGGCAGTAACTCAAGCACTTGAGCCATTTTCACTCTTGCCAAGGTCTATATTAGCAGGAAGCTGGAGATAGGAGACAGCACTGGTGCTCCAATCCAGGAAGGGAATATATTAATCAAGATCTTGGCCACCAGGCCAAATGCCTGCTCCTGTGTCTTTAATTATTCAGGAATGGCCTGGTAATTTGTGACACATGGTGTGCAGTCATCTGTCACTTTGCTAAGGCACAAACTGGAGTTTTTCTCTCAAAGCCTGATGTACGGACAGGACACTTGGCTGGTAGCTTTGTTCTCCATTTGTCATAGAACACATGGAAAGTAATCAAGCAGGTGTCTCTCTGGGAAGCACTCCCGAAAGGAAGGCAGGTGCTGGTGGGGGTGGAAGAAGATGGTCAAGTTCAGCAAGTGGCTTTATGCGTCCCACGTCCCACGTCTATCCCCCCAGTATGGATCTGAGAGAAGCACTGCCCCATTCAATTAGCTTTTGTTACACTGTGGAGATAGAGATTATCATTCTCAAATTGGGTGGTTTGCTAAATCCACAACCATATTCTCTAAGAATGCTGAGGGTTTACGGTAGGGCCACAAGATTTCATTGGATTTTCCCCACTGGTAGGGTAAAGGGCCACCACAGGAAATAATTCAGAGAAATTCTGAGAAAAAGAAATTCTGTCGCAGCACCTGTTGCCAGCACCTTGTTCCAATCGCAGCAGGGATGGCCTGAAGTCCTGCCAGCCCAGACCCATTCCTTTGGATGAAGGCATAATATCAAACAACAGAAGTACCCGTGGCTGAGACAGGAGCTGCTTCACTGACACCCACTCAGTCCTCAACGGGAACAAACTTAGCAGAGTCTTCCAGACTCACCTGTGTGCGGCTGCTGAGAGAGAAAATGGAAAGACCACGCGTGGTCCTGAGATCTGGCAGGAATACCTCTGCACTTCACCGGCTTCTGAACCCACACAGTCCTCTGGCTTCGGGAAGGGTGGAGCCAACCAAAGTGTCTGATCGAGCACATCAGAAAAGGAAATTCTTCCAGCAAATTCCATTGCCAGGGCTGTGAGTTGTTGCTGTTAACTAAGCTCCTGTAACCACTCAGATGAGCTGTAGGAAAAGCATGTGTCGTCAAGGAAGGAAACACCATCACGTGCCACCAGCACTGGCCCCCAAGGCCATCCCATGTAGAATGAGTCTCTGAAGTGCCTACTTTGATGGCTCTTGGTTCTCTTTTACCTCTCAAGTCCCATCCTTTCCTGTGATCCACGGAAAGTTCTGGAGGCCGTGCCACAAAAATGAAACAATGTTAGCAAAGAGGCATTGCACTATCCCATGTGGTCTCTGTTCCCCCAAGATGGTTGCAAAGAGGCAACTGTGAGGCATTCTTGGGTCGACAACTCAGATGAGTTACCTTTACCGTGCAATGTTAGCGTGCATCCGCACCACAACCAGGAAGGGCTGCAGCCCTGGAGTTCAGGAGTCTGTGTGGGTCCAGACACTCAGAGATCTCCTTGCCATGGTCTGGCCCCAGAATTAGCACCATAATCACCCTTTAGACTCATTTCACAACCTGAAACACTCGATTTTACCCATTCACACACAGCAGCCAGCATGCATCAAGTACTTGGTTACAACCTGTGCTCAGGACTGGGGAATTAGGCATTGTAATGATCTCTACCCTACAGAAAAGGAACTGGGGGCTGGAAGAGCCAGCAGGGTGGTGGCAAGAGGTAGGATGGCTCAGGACAGTTTTATCTGGTTTGGGAGCTGACCTAACAGCTACAGGAGACAGTTAGCAGATGGCCTCAAAGGAAACTGGAGTGTGTGGGGTCAAAGAGGATGTACACATAGGTTTTCTGAAACAAGAAAGTTTTATATGTAGCAAGCCATGTTTAATAACAACCTTTGCTTGAAAGCCTGGAGAAGATCTCTCTGTACCTCCCAGGGCTTGCTTCTATGTATCATCCCGAGTTCATGCCTAGTTTCAAAAGCTGATACATCCCAGAACAAACCCTTCACCATCACCTCTTCATGTGGATCCCTCTGAGCTGGGTCTGATGGTTTCTCCTGATCTTAAAGAAACTCATGGAAACCTCCTTGGATGTCAGCAGTTCCTGGGCTGTCAGGGGCCCTGTTGGAGGCACGCTCTCCTGCTCCCTCCCCTCTGAGGGATGGGCACGGTGCTGTGGAGCAGAGCTTGGGGATCAGGCAACAGCTTAGCTTTTTACACAGTGAGAGTAAGCCACTGCTGGTTTCTTCATGTAAACTTGTGTTGGTCTGGGTTTGTATCTCTCTCCCTTCCCACACACATACACTGAATACTCCCAAGGTATAAACTCTACTATAAGACCAGAAATGAGAATTCAAGGTACGGAAAAGTCTCTGTGAGGTCTACGTCCCACCAGGCTGCTCCAGAGTCTCCTGGGGCCAAGGTTCTCTAAGAGGACAACGCAATGCTCATTGCTTCTTCCACTAAGACACTCTGGATATAAAGCGTCAAAACTGGCTGGGACCCAGAACACCAAAGGTATTGTGATCCCTTACATGTGTAATTAAAAAATTGAAGCAGCATTCAACCATGGAGGTAAGAGAGTCCAACCTGGTTCACACTCATCAAAAGGATGGCTAGAAGATTCCGCACAGATCTACATCTTGTCAGAGTGGGTGGCATGCACAGGGGCCAGCATCAAGCCAGCCTTCCGGACTGCTCAGCACTGAAGTTGTTCAGGGCATGCTTGTGTGGTTGGGTGCTCCCTCCCAGAGTTCTAGAAATGTCTGCATGCCATGGTGGGCATGGAAAATAGCTCATTGAGGCAAAAGAGAAGTAAAGAAACGCCCCAGCTTCACCCTAGCCTCGGGGATGGTAGAGGAATCCCGTGTAACATCCTCAGCTCTCTGAGACCAGAGAAGTTACCTGGGTCTCAGGCACAGCCATCTCCGACTTTGGAACCCCACTCCCACATCTATCTGATCCCTGCACTCTAGCAATAAGAAGGACCATGGTTCCACAAACCCATCCTGACTCCATCAATAACTTGCCTCAAGAGAAGGAAGTTGCCTATAGTATCTGGAGCTACTTGACCCGAGATTACCAACAAGTGTGCTTTGAAAGATCCTGAGTCTTGCCCCAAACCAACCCACTCCAGCCCCTTTCCTCAGCCATGACAAACAGCAGACAGCTAGACTTCTACCATAGCTTCTCCCTTCTCACCCATGTTTTTCAGGAAGAGGCATTGCATCTGACAAGGAGGTGTGTTGGCCTTCTACAATAAGGCCTTCTTCACTGTCCTCTAAGAGCACCTAATTTCTGGTGGCACCCCTGGGAGGTCACAGGAAAAACACTTGCATTTGCATATGAGGCCAGAACACAGCCAATGCCTGTTAACAAAACTCCCAGTCTTTTGTGTTGGAAATCTAGACACACACACACACAATCTCTACACTCCATTCCAGAGACAGCATTCACTTTTCCCATAAGGCCCTCCCATTGTAAGTAGTGACAGACAATAGGGATGATATAATACTGATTTTACTGGATCAACAGATCATTTAGGAAACAAAAGCTCTTCCCTTCACTGAGTGATGGACCAAGAGGGGATGTAACTGTGTGTGGCCACTGACCTCTGTCAAGCAGGATGCAGAAGATCCCAGTTCCATGCCCTTTGAATGCCTGTTTCACTGTACTCCACATATTTTCAACAGTGCCCATAAAACACCCTGCCGGAAGGGCTCTCATTGGAGCAGGAAGGAGTCCCATGCCCCCAGGGGCTTATACCTGAGTCAAGAGAGGAGCTGGCCTAGCCTTGACTCAGTTTCTCCTGCCCTGGCGGATGAGGTCAACCTGGTTAGGCCCGTGTCCGAGTGTTTACCTCTTAGCTTTCTTCAGCAACAAAATACTTAAACTCCCATTTTACAGATGGGGAAAGCTGAGCAACAAGAGGGTAAATTTTTCCTTTGTTATAATAAGGGAAAAAAAGTATCTTTCATGCTCAGTACGATGAAATCCTGCCTATGCCTCTCTGCTAGCTTGCGGGGGAGATCAGAGAAGATAAGCAGGGTACCATACCCGTCCGGGGACAGCTACGGCAGGAGGAGAGGACATGGCTGCTCTACTCCTCCTCCCTTCCCAGGGCTCTCCCACTCCACCTGTCCTCCCAAGCCTTCGTCCTGCCTGCCGCTGGGTCACCTTGGTGCCAAGCCCCATGTTGACAGCTGTTTTGGAGCTGGCACTGGTGACCTTTCATATTCCATGCTACCTTGGCATGGGGCTAGTGCCCCTCTTCTGGTGCACGCACTTGCTTGCAGCAGGAAACTGGCACATGGAAGGCAGGCAGGCAGAGGGCACAGAATATAGGACAATATGCAGTGAAATGCCTGATCAATCAGTGGCTTTCTGAAAAGCACAGAAAGGAAGAAAGGAGAAATAGCCGGAAACTGTTATTTAGTGTTTGCTGGTGCTATGTTAGGCCATTAAAATAGAGACACAAAAACTCTACAGGAACTTAATTTTGTTGAAGTGGTATTGACAATAAAAATGGCATTTTTAAATATGGCATTTTTCCTCTGTGTGCTGAACGTCCTTGGGTAGTTTTACCCACCATGGAGCATGATTTGAGCTAAAACTTGTGCACTTGCACAACAAACATTCACTTGTGTGTCCATTCATTTCTGTGGGCTTCCGCAGAGGAGCCCGGGGAATTAGCCACGTTTTTTTTGCATTCAGGTCCAAACTTTAAAATCGAGATGCAAATGTGTCAATGAATCATTAGCTGGTACTGTGGTGTTAGTACACAGTACTTTCAGTCATCGATAGATTTTGAACACTTGCTTTGGGCCTGGTGGTTGTGTGCTAGCCACAGGAGCTCTGGAGTAAATAAGGCAGAAACTTTACCCTCCAGGAATTGACTAATAGCCAAGACCTGGAACGCAGGGGTGGCGTTCATCATTGGCTTAAAGCCTCTGACACAGTCAGTTATTCAAAATGAACGTGACTAGCTTGTTTGTTGCTTGTTTTTAATCTGCACCTACTTGAGAAATACTGCAACAAAATGGACAAATTTAGACAGTTTCCACGCACTGATTCACTTTCCAAATGTCCACAGTGGCTGGAGCAGGGCTGAGCTGGGCCAAGACAGGACCAGGAACTCTATCCAGGTCACACCTGGAGGTGGCAAGGACCCAACAGCTTGTCCTTGCTGCCACCCAGGGTCTGCATTAGCAGGAGCCAGGAGCCAGGAGCCAGGAGCCAGGAGCCAGAGCCAGGAGCCAGGAGCCAGAGCCAGGAGCCAGGAGACAGGAGCCAGGAGCCAAACCCAGGCTTTCCTGTGTGGGATGTGGATTAGTGACCAGCACCATGGCCACTTAGCCAAATGCCCATCCCTGTTTTCATTTTTGAAAAAAAATTATAACACACTCAGAAGGACAGGAAACCACTTTGTCTTTAAAAGCTTCTCCCAATCTTTCTTTCTATAAACTTAGAATTAAGTTCCCTGAGCAATAGTAAATGCAAATCAAAGGGCACATCATCAGTGGTAACTTCCTGCCACTTGAATAAAAGCTTCTAGCTTCCCGAGACTGGTGAAACACAGACACACATGGGAAGTGTGCACACAGCAGAAGTCCTCACCTTGGGACCCCATCAGAGTCCCTCAGGAGCAACGGGGCAGATGTTTGAATTGAGCTCACAGCTGTCTGCCTGCGTTAGAGGTAATCCACACAGCACACATCCCAGATCTTTGGCCATTCAGCACACACCCCAGCTCCTAACGTGCCTTTGTTCACCTTCCTCAGTCCCTAGTGCTATGCCAACCACACAGTAGAGATTTAATAAATGACTTTTACAGTTTCAATTCTTCTCTAAACAGCATGCCCAACATAACAATCAAACCTTCCCTAAGTGCTCCTTTGTGTAAAGGGGGCATGGAAGCATAAAGGGCCTAGGCCAGGTGGTGTAGCTATAAAATGGGGATTATTGAGGATCATTTACAAGTCAAACAAGTAGCAAAACATACACACTGCCCTAAGCACTCATCAACCCCAAAGGGATGGATTAAGTCAGATGTGGCTGGAGCAGATGCTCTGTGGCCAGGAGCAAACCCTAAGGTCATGTGTTACCTCTTAAGCTTTCACTGAACTGTAACAATCTCCTGAGCCGTCTTCCCTTCCTCACATCACCTCCCAGAGGTAATTTCTAGAACTGGCCTGTTTTAGGCTCTGCTAGAGTTTGTACTTGTCGGGATTCCCATGAGACAAAAACCATAAGGTAGATAGATAGTTGTGTGGGTGCACGGGTGGGTGGATGATGGAAGGATGGATGGGCAGGTGAGTAGTGGATGGTGGGTGGGTGAGTGGGTGGGTGGATGGTTGGATAAATGGATGGGTGGATGGATGGTTGCATGTACATATGGATGGATGGTTGGATGGATGGATGAATGTATATATGGATGAATGGATGAATGGTTGCGTGGATGGATGGGTGGATGGGTGGATGGATGGATGGATGAATGGGTTTGATGTATAAATAGATAGTTGGATGGATAGATGAATGAATGGATAAATAGATAGTTGGATGGACAGAGGGTGGAGAAAGTGAGCAAACTCAAAGGAAGAAGTGGCATACTGACCACAGAGGCTGAGAATTCCATAATGAGCCACCTGCAGGAGACTCTCGAATGTTGCTCAGTCCAAGGCTGAGGGTCTCACAATCAACAAAAACAAAGGTAAAATTCTCAACCAGAGACTGAAGGAGAAAATCCAGAGGCTACAGATCCATGTCCGGAACCCCAAGGACAAGAGACCTAAAGACCTGATATCAAAGGACAGCATGGCAGAGCTGTACAGACATTGGGCTTTGTTTCTGTTCTCTCGAGTCCTAGCCAAGCAGATGGTGCAGGCCCACATGAGGCAACCTGGACATCGTGCATGGAAACGTCCTCTCAGACACACCCCAAAAATGCTTTACCAAGTCGGTTGCCCTAATCCAATTAAGTTGGCCTTAAAATGAACCATTGCAGTGTTTGTTATTGTCTTTTTAATGGTAGCAAGTTCTAACAAGAGTAACTGCACTATCAATAAAATCACAGCAGTTCAACTAAAAAGGGATAAATTAAAATGAATTTGAGAGAGAAAACACCAAGGTCTGGCCGTGGTCAGCTCCTGGAAAGCTGACTCAAGCCAACAAGCTGGATCTGGAGCTGTGCCTCCTCTTCCTGTGGATGGCTAATGAGCCCTGAGCTCTTCCCAGCTGGATGGGAAACAGCAGGGGCCTAGGGCTACTAGGGAAATCTGGGACTTAGACTCAAAATTAACCAATGCTTTTGGTGATAGTTTTCTTTCTGTCTCTGTTTCTCCTACTGTCTAAAACTTGAGAGCTGCTGGTGTGTTGCCTTCTAGCGTGAAGAGAAACAGATGAAAAAAGTCTGCTAGCTTGAATTTAATTTCTTTGAAGGTTTTATCTTCTTTGCAGATTTTAATTGGGATCTTCAACATATTCTTGGTGCTCTAAAACTTCTAAGAAAGTGCCTAGTGTTGGGTTGGCTATTTGTTTGTTTGTTTTACATTTTACCATGCACTATTTGGATACCCTGGGCCCTTTAAAATCAAGGGCCTTTTTTAGCCCTGGAGATTTTTCTTCTACTATTTCTTTTCAAATTTCTATCTTCTCTGTTTTCTTTTTCAGGGATCTTTCCCAGATCTCATTTGACTTCCAGAGTGAGTTCTCCTAACTCCTCTTAAGACTCCGGTATTTTTCTTCTTTTTCACTATTTCTCTTCTACATTGTGAAGGATAGAGACTTTATCAACTTCATATTTTAAGCTTGCTTTGAATTTTTGTTTTTTAGTTTCTAAGACTGTTCCCTCTCAGTCCCATTTTCATTCCTCATATTCTTGTTTGTGGATGTAATATATTCTTGAATTAGAGTATATAAATCATCTGGTATTTTTCTGAGCTAACTTGGTTTCCAGTGTGGTCAAGTCTGTTTGTCCTGCTCTGTCTCTTGCTTATTTCTGGTCCATCTTTAACTCTTGGGCTTCCTGTTATCCTTCTGTAGTTAAAACAGGTGCCTGATGTGGGATTTCTTGGCATTGCGTGGGAACCAAGAGATCTCCTTTATGTTGGTAGGGTTTTTCCTGCATCATTGACTAGGAACCATCTGTGGGTTCAGCAGACCGGCAGCTTGGGCTTTAGGGAGGATGTGTAAGGTGCTGAGTTGACAACCAAGCCAAGAACTTTGTTAAAGGCCAACACGTGAAGGTCTCTGTGCTGGGCCCGAGCTTTCACCGTGTGCCCAGGACTTTGGAGAGAAGCCTGTCACAACCTCTTCAGAAGCAGGTACAAGATGATCAGTACCCAAGCCACTGCCCAACCACTTCTCCTCTGAGTACCCCTCCCCACACCCCTCTGCAACTATACCTGCCAACTCGAAGCCCCAAATCCTTTATATCTCTCACAGGTGCATTGGTTCCCATGTAGATTGGAGTTCTGCTTCTACTCCAGGCTATGTCCTCTCCTGACGCCGCGGGCATCTGAAAGCAATGTGCTGAGCTGTTTTCGCACTGCAGCAAGCTTGCTCCCCCATCTCTCTACCACTTTAGATGTCCCAGAAGTCACAACAGCGAAAGTAGGCATCCAACCTACCATCGTGAACGGGAAGTGCTCATCAAAAAATGTGGTTGGGGTCCAGCACGGTAGCCTAGCAGCTCAAGCCCTTGCCTTGAATGTGCTGGGATCCCATATGGGCACCAGTTCTAATCCCAGAGGCCTCATTTCCCATCCCGCTCCCTGCTTATGCCCTGGGAAAGCAGTCAAGGATGGTGCAAAGCCTTGGGACCCTGCAACTACATGGGAGACTCGGCGGAAGCTCCAGGACCCTCAGAAGCAACTTTCCCTCTGCACCAGCTCAGCTGCCAGCCTCTGTGCACACCTGCTTCCCATGATGGGGCCAGGAGACTCAGTTGCTCTGAAGAAAGGCAGTGGGGAGGCTAGCTGCCAGAGTGGGCGGGCTTTGCTGTGCTATCCACAGTGAAGGCTGGAGCTTCTTCCCAGTAGTGCCTGGTATTCCAACTGCCAAAGACAGGAGCCAGTCTGAGCCGGTTTGAGCACAGAGGTTATTTTAAGAGAAGAACTTGGGAGTAACTGAAGAGACACAGCAAGTTCAAGATGAGCAGGAAACTCCAGCATCCCTCAGCAGGAATCCAGCCATGTCTCCTCAAGCAGCCTGGCCCCCGCTCCTCCTCAGTCCACATGGCAGCACGTGGCTCCCCTTGATGGGTCCCTCGCATCTGCGGGTCAGCTGACTCTCTCTCCTCTGATGGAAGCACGCTCAGCTGTGCAGGCCATCAGCCTCTGCAGCAGACACAGCCTGGCAGGAGAATGAACTGGGCACATGGCTGTGTGCCAAGAAAACTTTATTTACAACAAGAGGCAGGCAGTGGACAGCATTTGGCTGCTTTGTTGACCCCAGCTCAGCAATGAGTCAGCGGTCAAACACTTAGTGTGCGAATGAGAGGCAATGAAACCCAGCAGGAATAGGGACATTGGGAGCCAAAGCCAGTGGCCATGTAACACCCAGAGAGGGGCACTTGGAAGGACTTTTCCATAAGGGCCATCGCATCAGCACCTCACTGCAGAAGCCAGCACGAGGGGAACAGGAGCTCTTCCGTCTTCTGACTTCAGGATAATCTCATAAATCAGGCAATGAGAGTCCACGTGGCATGGCAAGATGCTCAGAAACACGTTTCCAACTCTCCCTGAATAGGGATGCATGAAGGATGTGAGGCCGTTAGTCCTGTAGACAAGGTGCTTCCCAGGAATCTGAGCTGAGACTGCTATGCTACTCTTTCTGAATGGACTTTTAGCACAAGTTTCAATGTTTAAACCCAAGGCTCCGAAATGGAACAGAAGTGGTTGTGAGCTACAGCTGGCTGCAGGATTGTGCGCTGCTGCAGCTGGGGGCAGTTAGGCCTACTGTGGCTGGAACAGCCTTCCCAGAAGGCCCTGGGACTGAGATGCTCAAATAATTGGGGTGCCCAGAAAGGAGAGGAAGACTTTTCTAGGCTGTTATCTTCATAACAACAGATCCACTACTCACGGCCCCTACACCACCTGCCATCAGGAGTGGGGAACCCCTTCCTGGACAGTCTTAGCCACACCCACACAGCCCCTCTTCTGAGCTCAGGGACTCTGAGGGAACAGGTGCTCACTCGACCCCAGAACCAGCTTGTCCCCAAAAACCATGTGTTTCTGTTTCTGTTTCTGCTCTGGGTACAAGCACACATGGTTCCTGCTTCCATGTGTTCCTGCTTCCAGCTCTCCCCGCCTCAGTCTGGTCCCTCCGAGCCCTCTCCATTCAAGTACTGCTGACCTCTGAGAGCTGCTGGCAAGCACTGACCATTACCAGCTGCCAGCACATTCCCCACCGGGGGGGTCACTGTGGACTCCCCCTCCATGCTCAAGCGCTGGCAGGAGCCATCTGCTTCCATCCACCATTCATCTCTCAGGATCCACTGAGGGAGCAGATCTCCCACTAAGCCAGGGAGGTGCACTTCTAAGCTGAGAGCCGTCAGCGCTCCCACAAACACCTACAAATAGATGTGCAAACACAGGAGACACGAACAAGCAGGGCAACATGACACTTGAGTATTGGCATGTGAGGACAGGAGACGGAGGAAAAGGAATCAAAAGGATGAATACAACATCACTCAGAAGAGCAAATCCATGAGCTAAAGAAATCCATAGACGACATGGAGGAGAAGCTGCCAGGTGACAGGGATTTGGAAGAGAAATCAAACTGAAACATTACAAATGAAGAACTCAACATGTCAAATAAAACTCCAGTGGAAAACCTTCACAACAGACATGGTGAGATAGAAGAATATCCAGGCTATGAGAAAAATCTCGGGAGATAACCCAGCTAGACAAAAAAGAATATGAAATTAGGAAAATCAAAAATGGTGTGCAGGATGTATGAGATACTATCAAACAAGCAACATGCATATCTTAGGGTCTCTGATCGCGTGGACTGCTAACGAAGTAGAACACCTATTCAGTGAAATGACAGCGGAAAACTCCTCTAATGTGGGTAAAGCCAGGGACGTCCAGGTTCGGAAGCACATAGATTGTCCAACAGACATGATCAGAAAAGATCTTCACCGTGACATATTACAGTCAAACTTTCAATAATAAAACATAAAAAATAAAGATTGAAAATGTTCATGAGAAAAACTCCATATTACCTTCAAAAGAATTCCAATTTGCTGACAACGAATTTCTCATCAGAGACCCTACAGGCCAGGCCAGAATGGGGAGATACAGTCCAAATCCTTAAAAATGAACTAACTAGTTCATTAATTAAACAAACAAAAACCTTGTCAACCCAGATTGCTGTACCAGATAAGTTCTCATGTATAAATATATGTGAAATAAAGAATTTTCAAATAGACATTCAAAGAACTTGTCACCACCAGCCCAGCCCTACAAATGATGAAAAGGACGTGCTACAAACAGCAAAAATTCTAATCATCATCATAAACTAATGTGATGGCAGAAAGCCTCCTAGTAAAAGTATGAAAGAAACACAAACCAAAAAATAGAAATATTTTTGGGAAAATAGCAGGACTAAATAATTTACTTATCGATAATAACATTGAATGTAAATGGCTTAAATTCTCCATTTAAAAGATATAGAATGGTGGAATGGATTAAAAAAAAAATAAGACCAGGCCTGGAGTGATAGCCTGGTGGCTAAATCCTTGCCTTGCATAAGCCAGGATCCCATATGGGCACCAGTTCATGTCCCAACTGCTCCAATTGCCATTTAGCGCCCTGCCTATGGCCTGAGAAAGTGGTAGAGGATGGCACAAAGTCTTGAGACCCTACATCCCCTTGGGAGCCCTGGAAGAAGTTCATGGGTTGGGATTGGCTCAGCTCTGGCCATTGAGGCCACCAGGGGAGTGAACCAGTAGATGAAAGATCTTTCTCTCTGTCTTTCCATCTTTGTGTAAATCTGCCTTTCCAATAACAATAAATAAATCCTTAAAAGAAGAAGGAAGGAAGGAAGGAAAGAAAGAAAGAGAAAGAAAGAAATCTCACTAGCAAAGACAACACACACATTGAAAGTGAAAGGATGGAAAAGCGTATTCCACGTTGACAGAAAGTGAAAATGACCAGAGGTAGTCATCTCAGTGTCAGATAGAATAGACTTTAACACAAAAATTGCTAAATGAGACAAGGTAGGGAATTATGTAATGATTAAGAAGCCAATTTAATAGTAAGATGTGACTATAGTCAGGGCACTTGGCTATTTAAAACAAATATTAGAGAATCCAGAGGGAGCCACGGGCTCCGACACAATGATAATGGATGACGTCAACACCCCACTTACATCAATGGACAGCTCAACTAATCAAAAAAATCAACAAAGAAACAACAGAGCTAACCCCCACTGTGGACCAAGGGACCTGCTTGATAGCTACCATTCACCCAGAGCTGCCCAATACACATTCTTTTCATGAATACATGGAAATTTCTCTAAGACCTTAGACTAGGCTGTAAAGTAAGTCTCAATAAATCAAAAGACACTGAAACCATACCAGGGATCTTTTCTGACCACAATGTAATGAAACTGGAAGTTAACAACTTAAACAACTCTCAATTGTGAAAATACGCAGAGACTGCATAATCTGCTCCTGAATGAACAGTGGGTCACAAAAGAAATCAGAAGTCAAAATATTCCTACAGCAATAAGTGAATATTCCTATAGTAATAAGTGAGGATGGCAACACAACACACTGAAACTTAGGAGGTGCAGTACAAGTAGCATTAAGAGGGAAGTTTGTAGCAAATTAGTGCCTACATCGAGAACTTGGAAAGGAACCGAAGAAAGCATCTAACAATGTAGCTCGAGGATCTAGGGAATCAGGAACAACAACAACAAACCAAAAAATCGGTAGGAGGAAAGAAACGAGCAAAATTAGAAAATAAACATAATTGAAATAAAAAAGAAGTAACCACAAAAACAGTAAAAAAAAAAAAAAAAGAACATGACTTTTAAAAAATACATAAAATGTATACATCATTGACCCGACTGATCAGAAAAGGGAGAGGACTCAAATTAATAAAATCAGAAATGAAAGGATGACGCTACAATGTATGTTACAGAACTGAAAAGAATCATGAATGACAACAAACACATGTCAATGAACTGAAAATGCTAGAAAAAACTTGAAAGCTTTGTAAACACACACTCTCTACCAAAATTGAGTCATGAATACATAGGAAAACCTACATAGATCAGGAGCTAAGATGGAGACGGAATTAGTAAAGCCAGAGCTCAACAAAGCCCAGGACCAGATGACTTCACCGTTGAATTCCACCAAATTCTTGAAGAACTAATTCCAATTCTACTCACATTATTCAAAGCAATTAACAGGCAGTGGATTCTCCCACTCTCCTTCCAGGAGCCCAGTATCATCTTAATCAACAAAAACAGAAAATATATAACACAAAGAAAGAGGACTGATATTAGTACAAAGTAGTACAAATCCTCAACAAAATACTAGCTAATAGAATCCAACAACCCATAAGAAAGATCACGGACCCCGACCACGCAGGATTTATCACTGATATGCAGGGATAGCTCTAAATCAATAAATTTGATACATCACAGAAACAAACTGAAGAATAAAAACCATATGATTATCTCAATAGATATAGACACAGCATTTGATTAAACACAGCATCCTCTCCTGATTTAAAAAAAATACTTACGTAAATTGGGTATAAAAGGAACATGCCTCAACACAATCAAGGCAATATACAAAAAATCCATAACCAGCATTATACTGAATAGGGAAAATTTGGAAGCATTCCCATTAAGATCTGGAAACAGGTGAACAAGTCTCCCTTTGTGCCCACAGCAGGTGCGTGAAAAGGCCTTGCAAACTGCTACACGTGATGTCAGTATGGATTTAAACACTTCCAGACTAAAGCTCAGTAGAAAGCGAGGAACTTGATTTCACTGGAAGACCACCTGGTCCAAGGCAGCCACTGTAATTATTTAGAAAGCGACCAAAAGAACGGAGTCACCTCCAAAATGCACTGCGGACAAGGGTGGCAAGTGGGGCTCAGGGAAATCGCGAGAGTCGTGTGTTACATCCGCTGCGCTCAGGATACCACACTGGGCTCTGACTCCTCCTTCTGCATGACCACAAGTTCAAGTCCTGGAGCTCCCAACCCCTCAAGGCCTCATTCAAGGGTCCCCCCGAAGGAGAGGCCCACCCATGGGTGGCCATTGAGATCCTGGAGAAAAAAAAAAGTCTGCAGCGTGCCCAGGGTCAGGACTGCATCCTGGGAGGTGCCAAGGCGGGCAGGCGATTCCCAGACACCAGGCTTTCCTTCCCCAGGCCTTGGGGACTCAGGCAGCTGTCAAACTCCCACTCCCCACTTCCTCGTAAGTGTGACAGATGGCTGAGTTTTCCTGGCAGTTTTAAACACTTTGCATTGATTTGTGTATTAGTTTGTGTATTGTTTTGAGAGACCAATTTCAAGAGCAGCTTTGCCCATCGTCCGTCAGCAGGCACAGGTGCTTTGTCTTCATTCAGAGCGGCTGCTCATCAGACGGCAGGCAGGCTGCTGCCAAGAGATCCTGCTGCCAGGGCCTGCATCCATCACTGTTCAGGGCACACGCCTCCCCAGGTCTGGGAAGGCCACCCTGCACACTCACCGCCTTCGCTCCTGGAGAACACCCGAGCACCAGTGCTTGGAAATCCTGACAGCTCCACGGATGAGAAGGTCACAGGACTGCTAACATCCATCTCACAGATGTGGAAACTGAGTCAAGTCCCACAGAACAGAAACAGCCACAAGCCACAGCAGCAGCTTCACGGGGTTGTATGTGCGCACAGAAACAGCTGTGGAGACACAGCCTCACACGGTGCTGTGGGAATCATTAGCAGAGCCCAAGAGGCATTCCAGGTGGCCAAGCAGAAGCAACAACCACATGAACCCTGGCCTCAACTCAGGCACTGTACCTGCATGGACACATCATCCGGTCTGCCTGCAGGGCCACAGGCTGGCATCATCCCCTCTCCAGGCCTCAATCTCTCCGTCTAAACAACAGCAGCATCTCCAGGTTAACCGCTGTGACACCACAGGCCTGAGCAGCATGGCTGCATAGCAGCATGGTTGCATAGCACCTGCTGCAGTCATCCTGGCGCAGACACCTGAACTCCTTCATGCTGGCTTGCCCTGTCCCTTCTGAGCCCCAGAATACGGGATGAGCCTCTGAACACAGTAGGTGCTCAATAAATGCTTATAAATCAGCATCAAGATATGTTCAATTCTAACTGTTAGTGGTGGGAAGATAAGCATTTCAACTAACAGTTTCAGGGCTTGAAATGCTTATCTTCCCTCCTTTACCCTTCCTGGGACCCTGAGTCACTCACAGCCTGTTCCATCCTCCCACGCTCTGCTGAGACTCCGGCTCAGGGTCCCAGGAAGTCAACAGCAGGGTGCCATGGCATTCAGCTTACAAACCCACCCACTGAGGGAGCAGTGTGTCCTGGCCCTTGCAGCCCTAATATCCCAAAAGCTTGTTCGCTTCTCCCTGGCTGTTACAAATCAACACAACTGATGCTTTCCTTTCTTAAATTTTTCATTAAAAAACCCCAGTTTCTAAAATCTAGCAAAATTGGTGAGTTAGGAACTTCGCCTCAGATTCTCCTTTCTTCTGGCTACCATTTGTAATGACTTTGTTTAGAGTAGCAAAGAAACAGAAAGAACTAAATTGTGACTCCATGTAGCAACTGATTATTGAACACAATATACAAAGGAATCTACATAGTTACATCAATAAACGTATGAAGATTGAAGAAGCTCTCTAAGGGTTTACTTGGAGAGATACACTGTTAATCAGACGTCACGCAAGATACGGAATTGTGTCTATGTTTAACACAAGACACCACCAGGGGAATACAGAATGCAGCTTGCTCTGACTTGTCCATACTTTTTTTTTTCAGTCACTGGGAGGGTAAGAAACAATGAGGGAGAGGTGTTTGAGCAGGAACATGGCGACAGCCGGAGAGGCGAGGCAGGGAGGAACAGAGCCTGCGTGGATGTGCAGCCCCTGGGAACGCATTAGCTAGTCATGCCTGCACAGTCACACAGTCAGATCTGCAAGGAAAGCCCATTTCATCTGCAAATGGAGAGTCCATTTGAAGTTAAAGCTGTGGGCCTGGCTTCCTGGCCCACCTACTTCCCAGGTCTACATAGAACTGAGGCCAGAACCCAGGGCCTCCATTTCCTGTCTGCGTTCCCTGGGCTCCCCCGAAGCTCCATCTCGCCAGGGCAGGGTACGGCTGGGTACAGGTGATTTGTTGGAACCAGCAGTCGCCAACAGAGCGCCTGGTGTGCACCCACTGTTCAGAGGGAAATGAGAACACTTCTGCCAGTGCAGCTGAGAGAGCTCCACTCGGAGTGTGGACAGGTGGGATCCACAGCCACAGGAAACACAAGTGACATGCCGGGGCGTGGATGGGAGCAAGCTTGCAGTTGGCCGTACATGACCCATTTTAAAGGTTGGCAGCTGTGCTTGGCTCCTGGTTGCCAGTCAGAGGAGTATTTGGGTCCTTGGACGTGGCTGGGCTGACTGCTGTGTGGGGAGCAGAGAGCTATCCCCGCTGCCAGAGGGAGAATGTGTGAGACAAATGGAGATCAAATGCCATTAGAACCAATCCCATTACAAAGAAACTTCCACTGGAACAAAAATCTACCCCAGCCCCAGGCGCTGGTGCTTAATCATCACCCGTTGTTCAGATCAGAGGTGCGAAGCACGCTGTTCTCCTTCCTAGGTAAGTACCGCCAGCTGGAGCCACACCGCGGCACATCCCGTTTCCTGTGTGACGATCACGGCCGTGGGTCACACGGCGCATGCCTTTCCCCGTGTGGGAACTGACTTGTGGGAGTCCCTGTTAGGAAGCGATGCTGCGACACAGTCTAAGGACATGGTCTTGACCTCAGACCTTCCGTTAAATCGGCTGCCTAGCTCTACGAAAATTAGGAAGATCACTGAGAATGTTAGACAAGCAGGGCAAGAAATTCTCTTTAGATTCATAACGATGTCACCTCGTTTTCATTTCCTGGATGTTTGAGCTTACCTTTTATTCTTTAGTATTTTTTTCACATGCAAGAGTTTTTATGTCTACAGAATCTAATATGCAGTTATTTCCTTTTTTCACATACAATGAAATAACTGCTATGGTAAAGGAAGGTGACGTATCCATCATCCCGGCCACTCAGTTGTGTGTGGTGTGTTAGCAGCACCAACACTGACCACATGGCAGCCTTGCTTTCGACAGAAAAAGGCTTAGAGGCATCATGCAGATTACCAGCCAGATTTAGAACACAGGCTACAACTTGGGACCAGGTATCTTTGTCAGTTCAAGTCATACATATGATATTTTGTTTCTTAAAGTGAATGGGAAAATATATAGTGTATGCTAAATAATGCTTTGGAGTCTTATAAGTATCTAAAATATCTCATCTTTTAAAACAAAAAGGAGTCAGTGGCCAAGACAGATTGGAATATAAAATGCTATATCGTCATCCTTGACCTCGCTGAACTAAATTAATTTTGTGTCTAGACCATATTTGTCCCGTGGCTCCCAGTGTCCATAATCTCGGCCGCCAGTGCTGCCCTGGGGTGCAGGTGTCCCGGCTGCCATTAATTTATCATGCAGCTGACAGTTGGCTGGCCCTGGTTTCGAGGGAGGCCCAAGTTCTGCTAAAGACAAGCTCTCACTGGCTATTTCACTGGTAATGGGTTGCTACTTTATCAGCTGTGTGGTCACGGTTTCTTTCTTTTTTTTTTTCTTTTTTCATAAAGATTGATTTGAAAGAGTCAGAGGGGGAGAGAGAGAATTCTTTTTCCATCCAGTTGTTTACTCTCCAAATGGCAATAACTAGGGGGCTGAGCCAGGCTCAAGCCAGAACCCAAAAACCCCACTTGGGTCTCCCACCTGGGTGGTAGGGACCCAAGCACACGGGCCACTGTCTGCTGCCTCTCAGCTGCATTAGCAGGGAATTGGACCAGAAATAGAGCAGCCAGGACTCATGTGGTCCCTGCTGAAAGACCTTGTCTAATTTCCTGTCTTGTTCTCAGCTTTTAATTAATGGAGAATAGTGCCAGGAACAGCTCTGCTGGCCATGACTCATTTATCCTCACAAACTTAATCAGGAGTGACCTCCCAAAGAGGTGAGGTTTGAAACGTAATATTCCACAGATCCATCAACTTGGAGCAGCATTTCCCAAAAAAAGCCGTTTCTCAGAGGCTAATTCGAAGTTTTGTAGACAAGATAATGGTGGGTGCCATTTTCATGGTCAGACAAGTTTGGGAGCCGTAATCCTTCAGCCGGGCAGTTAGGACATCCACATCCCACCTGCCGGGGTTAGGTCCCTCTGGCAGCTCCTGACCCCCACTGATGCACACTCCACCAGGCACTAGCCAGCTGGGTCACTACCACCCAAGGAGGGAATTCAGGCTGAGTTCCAGGTTCCCAGGCTCAGCCACTGTGGGTATCTGGGCAGGAAAGCAGGGCAGACTGGATATCTCCTCTCTCTCTCTCTCTCTCTCTCTCTCTCTCGTCTCGCTCCCCTTCCCACTAATTAATTAGTTTAAAATAACTGGGTAATTCGGCATGTCATGGTAGTAGTCCATTTGCAGCACAGTCCTGAGTATAGAAATCTGCTTATTTCATTTAACGGGTCTATTCCCAAGCCATTTAGTCAGAGGGAACACTTCTTCAGACAGTGGTTTAAGACACACTAACCTGGATACGTAATGACCAGGAAACCACAGTGCTTTCCCAGGGCTCAACACTTGGGTATCCTGGGAGCTGCAGGTCCAAGAGCAAACAGGATCCCACAGACCTGTCCCTGCAACTGAGGGATTTGCAAGGTCACGGTGAGCCCAGCCCTGGGCTGGGGCTGAAGCAGGGCCGCGGCTGGCTCTCAGCGGCCTGTGTCCTGGCTCTCAGCGGCCTGTGTCCTGGCTCTCAGCGGCCTGTGTCCTGGCTCTCAGCGGCCTGTGTCCTGGCTCTCAGCGGCCGGCCTGCACCTCTTGGGGGAATCTGGGAATCTGCAGTCGGACCAGATACATGGCACCATGGAGGTAAACACAAGCACCTTCGCTTTCCAACTTTTTCTCCTTTCCCATTCCTGACTGGCTTCTAACCTCCTCTGATCGCCTGCTACAGTGTCCACCAGACAGCCAGAAGCCCACCTGGGATTGGTCCCGGCCTCCACCAAGCTCCAGGTCAGCACATGAAAAGACCATGCGAGGTCACACCCGCGCTTACCTCATGGATGGAACGGCACCCAAGCACACAGGGGCGCAGGTGGAGCAGCCACTTCTGCATTCAGACCAGGAGTCCTGCTCTTGGACGACACTGGGACAGAGCATCCTAACCGAGAAGGCGGGAAGGACAGTGATGTTGAAATCCGGATGTTACGGAGCTGTGTCCCGGTTAATGAAAGGAGGGATTAATGTTTGCATTCCCTCCCTTGCTGGCTGATAGCCCATAATCAACGAGACCCTGGGAGCCAGGAACTGTTCTAACAGGGAAGGGTTAAGCCAAACATTAGGACAGTACCTACAAACCTCTGAAGCGTGAGCATTTTCTGGGTGAGGCTGAGTGGGCAGATCAGAAGAAACACGTGCCAGCTGGAAAGCAGACATTGCTGACTGGCACTGATGTGCTCAACTTTCATGTCAATCCATGCAGCAAAGCCGGGACTACATCTCCGGGGCCTGCTTTCCAAGAGCTGCTAAGTGAATACAGATCCCAAACAAGTATATGTGACTAATTGAAGACATCTATGGAAAACAGACAAGGAAAGGGAGCTCATTTGAAGAGAACACCATTTCTCTGGCATTGGAGAAATACAAATGAGATGTCCAAATGAGATTGGGTTAATAAAGACCTAGAGAGGAAAAGGGGGCAAGCTTGTGGCCGGGGGACAGGAACAGAAAGTTCTGGTGCTGAAAAGCCAAGCAGACATAGTAGGCACGTGAACGGCTGTCCGTGTGCCCGGAGGAGAGGCGAGTTATTCCATCCACAAAACACTTCTGCCTACGCTCACATTTCTCTATCCTTTGAAAGCAGGGGATCCCTTCCAGGGCAGGCACTGGTCTCAGGAAGCAGGTAAGGCTATCTCATCGCCCAGGCACACAGGGGGAAGCCAGGGTAGTGAAGTGAAGTGGAAAGCATTAGCGCTCAGGGCCAACAGGCACAAGAGCTGCCTTGGTCATTGGGCATCTTAGGGGTCCTTTCCTCACCCTGATACAATTAGAAACTCAAACAAAAGGAAAGCCTCTAAAAGCGCTCAGGAGGGAGGTGGCCCAGCACGCACTGAACGCTGGTTGGAGTCCTGACAGCTCTGCTTTCAATCTGTCTCTGCTAGGCAACCTGAAGCGCCAGCAAGGAGCCCACGTACCTGAGCCCCTGTGACCCTGGGGACCAGGAAGGAGCTCCTGGATCCTGAGTCCAGCCCCATCCAGACTTGGCTGTTGGAGCCATTTGGAGAGTTAGCCAGTACGTGCAAGGTATCTCTTTCTGCTTCCCTTCCCCTCCCTTCTCTCCCCCTCTATTTCCTCCCTTCTAGCCATCAATCTGCCTTTCAGATAAATACATCTTTTAAAAAGTAATGAAATATAAAACATCCCAGGAAACACAGGTAGAGGTGAAGAAATATGCTGTATATATTCCAAGGAACCAATGCTCACGAACTGACTGTTAGATTTGTTTGGTCAGGAGTCCTGGGAATCGGGCAGCCATTTGACCTTCCAGTGAAGCCGCTGCCCGAGATGCTGACACCCCCCATCAGAGTGCCTGGACTCCAGTCCCGGCCCTGCGTCCGACTCCAACTTCCTGCTAATGCGGACCCCGGCAGCACTGGTGGCAGCTCAGGCAAAGGCGCTCCTGCCACCAGCTCGAGGCCTGGGCTGTTCCTGGCTCCGGTGGCAGCCTGGCATTGTGCGTATGTGAAGAATGGACCAGACCATTGGAGCTCGCTGCGTTTCTACGTCTCTGCTTCTCAAACAACTTTTAGAAATTGAACATGAATTAATGAGTGCAAGGTTGCTTCTCAGGAAGCACGACTGAGAACACAGCTGTACTGCATTGATGTCGGAATTCACTGGGGCACATCGACTTGTACAACCGAAGGCAGGCAGAGAGGAGTAACAAATGAGGCCTTAGTATTAAAGAATGAATCTCTCACAGATGGAAAATTACCCCCAAATGTCTGCTTCTCAGTGGCTTGCCAAACATCTTTCTGTGTGCAAAGATTGGCAGGTTACTGTTAACTCAGAGTCAAGGTGGATGGAACACACACTATTTTCCCCCTGTAGCCTGATCTCAGAAGAGCCCAGCTGGGGCATAGGCACAGCTCTGCATGGAACCATCCACCCTGAAAGACTGTCAAAGTTAAGTTTGCCTAACTTTTAACCTGTAGTTAAAAGGCCAGAGAATACATAACAAATACCTTGGATCTAATTAAGTTGATTGCATTATGGGACAGAATCAGTCTACTCAACTGTTCGCATTTTGAAATTCTGAAAGGATTCCATTTTCTCCACAGCCACAGCTAAGGGGCACACGAGCCACGAGTTCAGCCCATGCTCAGATACCGCCGCAGAATCTGCACCCTACGCCATGAGTTGCTCCCTGGAACACTGCTGCCTCTTCTGCCTGCACACGCAGGAAGGGGTTCTGGGGTCTTCCTATCACTGTACCTGTTTGGCGTTCCTCACACTGGGACTTGGAACCACCAGGGCTGGTAATTGCCCAGTGGCCGGTGCCGCTCCAGGGACATGGAGCTGTCTTTTGGTGTGGACATTGCCCTGGTGCTGGAGGCGTTTTCCCCTCAAGCTTTCCAGATGACTTTTCGGGGTAGCCAAGGTTGAGAATGAACACCACAAAGTGACTTCCAGGAATGAGCAATCAGCAATTAAGAAAATTTAACAAAAATCTCCAAATAATGATGAATGCTACACAGAGAATTTACTAGAAGACAAGGGCGAGGGACAAAGCTTTGGAAGGCACTTTAGATTGGTGGTCAGAGGGGACCCTGCAGGCTGAATCGGGACAGGAGGGAGCCTCTGTCAGGTACAGCGGCCCGGGCAGAGGGGAGCTCACATACTCACCCCTGGCGGACGAGCCAGCCTTGCAGCGTCTCAGTCTCTTCATCCACTGGGCAGGGAAGCTGTTTGCCTCACACTTGCCAGGAGAAGCAGCTTTGGCAAGGAAAATACTCCACAATGTCTGATTGCTCATGCACACGGTGATTTCATACAACAGACTCAGGCCTAAGGACCAGCCAGGTCAGCATGTAAGTTACCTTAAATAACAACTACCTTAACTGGCTCAGGGCAAGTTGCACACTCCTCACACGTGTTTCATGTATGACACCTGTGCAGCACTATACATAGTACACACAGCTTGTTCTCCTGTCGTGTCGGTGGGCTCTTGCCAGCGCTTCCCTCTGAGCCAGGCAGTCTGAGAAAACAGCCGAAGGAGCACAGTGGAAGAGGGTGGAGTCCAATCTGGCACCAGCTCTGCTGCGCACACCCAGCGCCCAGGAGCTCAGCACGTGTGGGCAACAGGCTGGCACCGCAGCGCACATGTCCAGTGTGAACGGGGCTTGCAGCTGAGAAGGGTTGAGGGCCCTCAAGGCCAAGCTGGAAAGAGCGGATCTGGATGCTGCCCCCGGTTCCTCCAGGGGCTGGTGGGAGATGCAGGGCAGGTCTTCTGCAGCCAGCAGCCCTGTAGAGCCAAGGACTCAGGGCTCGAAACTGAAACCACTCCCTGACTGCAACCAGAAAGTGTCCCAAACTAGATCGGCCCTGGCCAGGCCTCTGTTTTCTTCCGTCCCTTCCTGAAGAGCTGCTGCACCTTTATGCCCCTGCTCATCCACCCTCCGCTTCCCCCCTCTCCACCAGCCGGCGCTTTAGGACGACGACTCCCCCACAGGCCTCCCCCTCCCCGTACGTCCACATCTTCCTTCCCAGGCACAGGTGCACCCCCCGTGGGCCGGGTCTGCTGCTCTGTGCATGCAGCGGCTTCCACAGAGGACCTCCTGCACTGACCCCAGCATGCAGTGCACGCCAAGGGCACTCAGAGGAGGGCAGCGGGGGGCCAAGGGGACAGCCTGGGTGGGATGGGGACAGAGGTAGTGCTCATCCTCCACTGTGAGCCGGCACTGCGGGCCTGACCTGTGGGAAGGCACTCAGACCCTGGGCAGCTCCGGGGTTTGCTCCCCTGCCATCAGCAAGGACCTCCGGATCAACTGGGGGCCAGAGGGGGCGGGCAGCAAGTCTGCAGCCGCACAGTTCAGTGTTGCCATGGCAACCTCCTTCCCCTTCTCGCACACGTGTGTGCACACACCACCCGTGCCTCCTCACCAAATGTTTATCTCACAGACACTAGCCGGGAGCTGGACGAAGGCAGCCCCAGCACCCCACCGGGGCCATGTGAGGCAGGGAGGGCCTCGACCTTCAAGGAGGGGTGACGCTAGAGGTGAAATCAACCAGGACGTCTGGAGCTTCTGTCTTAAGCAATCAGCGTGATGAGATTGCTGACAGTGTGGGTGGTCTGGAATCTCACGAGCTGGGAGGAGGAGCTTGGGAGACGGCCATTGACTTCCAACCTACACATGGCAGGTTGGAAAAGCTGCGGGAGGCGGGGACAGCTGTGTGGCACAGGGGTTCAGATGTAGGCTGCCCACATACCATGGCAGAGTGGTTGGCTTCAAGGCCCGACTTCATTTCCAATTCCAGTTTCCTACTTACGTGTACAAGGTGCCAGGCACAAGGAACAGTGGGCGATTTCTAGTGGTCACTCATATATCAGAGCACCTGGTTCAATTCTCACCTCCACTTCCAACTCCAGCCCCTGCCAGTGTGCACAGGGGAGGCAGCACACGACGTCTGCCCTCTCGGCTTTGGCTGACCCATCTCCAGTGGCTGTCGGTATTCAGGATGTGAGCAAGCATACAGAATATCTCTTACTTTCTCTTTCATTTGTTTCAAATGAAAATTAAAGCAAAAAACCAAACTGAGGCCCAGGAAAAAAACAGTAGCAGAATATGAAAATCTTATCCATCCATGCCCACCACGCCTCATTTTGCTGGTTAACCATAAATACTTTTATGAAAAGCTCAGACACTTCTCATGTACACAGGAGTAGGCTTGGTAGTTCGGCAGCCACTATCAGGGGTGTCAACTCTGAACTCCAGCCCCCTGGGCCGCGCAGCCCCAGTCGCAGACTGGGTGTATGTGTGGGCTGGACGCTCCCTCGGGGCGCGGCTGACCAACGGCAGAGTACTCCTCTGCATGCTGGTGGCCCATCTTCTGATTTAGCGTCCTGCTGACGGCCTGGACAGACAGTGGAAGTTGGCCAAGCAGTTGGGCCTGGCACTGCTGTGCGAGCTCCTGGCTACTGCAGACCTGGCCACTGGGGGGGTGAGCCGGCAGATAGGAGCTCACCCCTCCCTGCCAGGAATCTCTGTTGCTCTGCCTTTCATGGAAAATACAATCACAGGCAAACTTTATTTAAAAAAGAAAATGCTTGGGTTGGGGGAGAGCTGTATGTGCTAAACACATACAGACCTCTTTTGGTCACTTTCCAGTAAATCACCATGTATACAGCCTTTTATTGTATTAGGCATATAAGTGATTTAAAGGTAGTCTAATACGTATGGGAGGATGTGTGTAATCCTATTCAAATGCTATTGTATATAAAGGACTTGAGCGGCTGTGGTTCTGATGTTCCTCACGCGGCATCCTGGACCCCTCCCACCTGGGGACTGAAGGGGATCCTTATGCCTACAAGGAGACTGCCCTGCAACCTCATACGTCAACGTTGGGGCTCACGCAGGCCCCCTTTCAGCTCAGTCCGAGCCTACACGACCTCTAAAGCTCTCCACCAGTGCGTCGTTATCAGCACCAGCCCAGGAACCCAAGGCTTTCTATTGGTAAAGTGGGTAATGTTCAAATATTCTGTTATGCAGCTTCAACTCTTGAGCCCGAGTCAGTTCTGCTGAGCACAGTGCAGCATCCAAGATGTTACAGAAACGATGACAAACTCCCTGGGCCTCTCCAGCCCTGGGCCACACTTCCTCATTAAGTTACCTTCCCGAATGAAATCCAAGTCGGTGAGGCGTGAGAGTCTTGGAGCGCACCGATGCAACACTTCCTGTGCCCCAATCACGGGTATGTGGCATTCTAGAACAATCTGTCCTGCCTAATGACATTCCTCCTCCCTAATCATGCTTTCCGTTCCTTGATGGATCTCTGGGTTGAGTTTCAGTTCAGATTTTTCATCAACATTTCTTCAGGGGGATTTCTTTGATTTCACAAATAGTTAAGCAATTAATATGTGTCTTAAACCTTTAAGCAAATAACTGCTTAGAACGCATGCCATGCTTAATCACTCCCATGTGGGCAATGAAATCAACTCTATTCCTTATGTGGGACAGTGGGGAGCCCGCTCCTGCAGGAGGCTGCAGAGACTCAGTGTTAGACAATACCCAAAGCACTGCCTAGTTGTTGTCTCAGCTCAGCGGAACCTTCCCCAGACCGCTAGGCTGAGAAGCCGTGCCATTGCTTGGTGCTTCACAGTCTCGTAACAGACACTGTGAGAAGAGCAATCACCTGCCCTCAGAGATTCCACATCGATTCCAGCTGAGACATTAAGAAAGATCTTGTCGGGCCCAGGACGGTAGCCTAGTGGCTAAAGTCCTCTCCTTGCACACACTGAGATCCCATATAGATGTCGGTGTGTGTCCCGGCAGCTCGGCCTCCCATCCAGCTCCCTGCTTGTGGCCTGGGAAAGCAGTAGAGGATATAGCTCAAAGCCTTGGAACCCTGCACCCATGTGGGAAACCCAGAAGAAACTTCTGACTCTTGGTTTTAGATCAACTCAGCTCTGGCTATTGCAGCCACTTGGGGAGTGAACCAGTGGATGGAAGATCTTTCTCTCTGTCTCTCCTCCTCTCTGTGTATCTACCTTTCCAATAGAAATAAATAAACCTCTAAATAAACAAACCACAGGGTCTTGTCCAGGTGTAAGAATCTGAATGCCAGGCCAGCACTTTGGCTGCTAACTGGCTTTCTGCGCTCCTAACAGACCTTCCTTGTATTCTAGAAAATGGGTGGTTTTGGTAGAGGTTTGCTTGGGATAAGGACAGCAGACAAAATAGAACTCTGATGAGTTAAGAGTATGAGCTTCCCAGTTAGGATATCTGAAGGCTTGTCTGCAAGACACTGCCTACGGAGAGCCTAGAAATGTACCAGACCTAGGCTCAGGCGTGAGAGCTGCCAACTTCAGCCTGGTGCTGTGAACATCAAGTGGGCAAGCGTAACAGCCCCTTTCATGCGTCCACACGTCTAGACACAGTGCCCGAACGACAGTGTATCTGAATTAGCTTAGCTTATGTTCTCTGTGGTCACCATTTAGTAAATTCTGAATGAAGTGGATGACCTGCCACATTGTGGGTGGGCCTTGTCTAGTCAGCTGAAGGCCTTAAGAGTTAAGACAAAGGTTTCCCAATGAAAACGGAGGTTGCCTTCGAATGGAGTATGCTTCTCTGGGAAACTCTGCTGATTACAGTGAGCCCAGTGCCCTTAAACAGAGGTGGCACTCAAATGTGCATGCGTCTCCCTGAAGCCAGCCTCACCGCCAAGGCACCGCCTGAGGAAAGATCCAGAACATCCATACAGCCCAACATCAGGTTAGTCGGTGGCAAGGTTAGCATCCAATCCAAGTCCTCCAACCCATCTGTCACTCACTCAGTGACTGTGTCCACTTCACCTCAGAAACCAGCTCCCCTCAAGCGCCCGCCATGCTGCAGTGGCCATCATGGGTTTCAGCTTGTCCATTTGGGAAACAAACCAGGACACAGACGATCTCGTTCGCTCTCTTCTGCTCTGTGTCTCTCCCTTTTTTGTAACTCTGATTTTCAAATAGACATATCATATTTAAAATAAATACATCTTTTTTAAAAAGGATAAAAGTGGAGCTCTTCAAAGAGGCTTTCGGCTACTTGAGAAGAGCCAGAACTGACAATCGAGGTGTAGCCAGGAGGCCTGGAGGGACACGGGGCAGCAGGGACAGGTGCAGTGGGGCGAAGTAGAGACACGGACAGTGGCTTGCTATCCGCAAGGGAGGTCCCAGCATCACCAATTACATGTGTGCAACCCTCGCCCCGGATTCCCCCAGGTCCTTGAGCAAACTCCCTTTCTACATGAAGAACAGGGCTTCAACTTTTTCCAGGTTCCTCCTCCACCTCACCCTCAGATAAAAGGCCTGTTCCAAGCCCTGTCCTCTCCCACTCTGGGGGAATGCAGGGACACTTCCTTGCTACTGGAACCTGTGATGTCACAACCATTAACACTGCCACACATTTTCCCTTTCACAAAGCCCCAAGGTCTTCACTGGCAGACCAATGTGGAAGGCGTTTCTGCTCCTGTGGGCAGCCGCTGTATGCAGGGACCCTGAGCACAGAAGCAAAGACATTCGAAGCATTTACACCATTTATTCGCTTTATGCCATCCAGCAGCCCTGGTAGAACCAGATGGTCACAGAAACAGAATCAACCACAGCAATTCCACAAGTCACCTGGGACTTGCTGTGTTCCCAACACTACCACGTCTGGTTCTAGAAGCCAGTCTCTTCCCAGCTATGTCCCTGAGTGGAAACCGGTGAAGGATCCTGCAAGTCCTTGTCCAGGGCTACTTTCTCAGGTTGCAGGGGACCCCAAGACCTCATCTTTTTAATGTCTCCAAGTAGTTGATTATAAAGTGGAATTGCCTGTGCCAGCCTTGGTCCTGATTCTTGGACCTCGGTCCCTTTGTGCTAGTCAGGGCAGATGCACCCACATTCTCTCCCAGCAGGGACAGAGCTTGAAGGTGTTCTAGGAAGAGGCCAGGGACAGAACCCCAGAAACAGGGTAAGTGATGGCTGTCTGCCGAGGCCCAAGTTCCAGGCCTGAAAGCTCACCTTCCAATGCTGACAGGGTCCTGCAGACCAAGGACACCCAGCTCCAGGGTGGCCTGGGAGCTGATCTCCACTGGCCATGAAGTCAAACACACCAGGGGTGTGCAGGTGTAGCACAGGAGAGCTCTGCCCTGGGCCAGGCCAGCACGACGACCCAACTGGGCACCGCTTCGTGTCCTGACTCCTCCACTTCCCATCCAGCTCCCTGCTTATGATGTAGGAAAGCAGTCGAGGATGGGCCAAGGCCTTGGGCCCCTGCACCCATATGGGAAGAAGCTCCTGGCTCCTGGCTCTGGATCGGCTCAGCTCCGGCTGTTGTGGCCATTTGGGGAGTGAACCAGCAGATGGAAGATCTTTCTTTCTGTCTCTCCTTCTCTGTAAATCTACCTTTCCAATAAAGATAAGTAAATATTTGGGAAAAAGAGAAGAATGCACTTGGCACAAAGAGCCCTCCCACGGCTTTTGTCCATGATTGAAGAGAGCCCGGGACCTGGCACAGCGGCTCGGGCTGTGAACCCAGCTGTGCCTTGCAGGGCCCAGGAATCAAGACAAGATCTGCTTGTGGCTAGCACACACCCTCAAGCCTCCCAAACTCTGCTTCTCTCTGCAAGAGGAGCACACTAACCGCCCAGAGGAGCCAGGAACACCTGGAGAGCAACCGGAACTATTTTTATTTCCCACCCGCACGCCAGTCTGTGCAGAGTCGGCTGTGTTGGCTTTTCCGCCCATACTGTTTGTGGTCGGATCATGTCTGTATTTAAACCAAACACCGTATTTAAGCCACTAGAAATAAGAAAACAAAAAGGGGGAGAATTCCATCGCAGGGGGCTTTTTTCCCTTTAGTCTTTTCACCCAGATGGTAATGATTAGTAGGATCGCCTGTGTGCACCTGTCACTGTTTATATGCATGTTCTACCTGCACGGATGTGTGGGGAACCTTCCGGAAGAGTCTGCTGAGGGACGCAGGGGATCCAACAGAGCCTTTACTTGCAGGATCCATCCACTGAGTCTCTGGTGTTGAGAATACAGCCATGGTGCTGGGGGGACCTGAGAGCCCTCTGTGGCGCTGCATTGAGGGCGCCGAGAGGCTCAGAGCAGCAGCCCTGGTGGGTCCCTCCTTGGGGGTGGCCCGGCAGAGCAGCAGCCCCAGAGGGTTCCTCCGGAGGCCTTGGGGGCGGGTTCCTCCTTGGGGGTGACCCGGCAGAGCAGCAGCCCTGGTGGGTCCCTCCTTGGGGGTGGCCCGGCAGAGCAGCAGCCCCAGAGGGTTCCTCCGGAGGCCTTGGGGGCGGGTTCCTCCTTGGGGGTGACCCGGCAGAGCAGCAGCCCTGGTGGGTCCCTCCTTGGGGGTGGCCCGGCGGAGCAGCAGCCCTGGTGGGTCCCTCCTTGGGGGTGACCCGGCAGAGCAGCAGCCCTGGTGGGTCCCTCCTTGGGGGTGACCCAGCAGAGCAGCAGCCCCAGCGGGTGGTCCCTCCTTGGGGGTGGCCTGGTGGAGCAGCAGCCCCAGCAGGTGGTCCCTCCTTAGGGGTGGCCTGGTGGAGCAGCAGCCCCGGCGGTCCCTCCGGGATGACCTTCACGGGGCCCTGTGGCTGACCTGGGGAGGAGAGTAGCAGCCTGGAGCCAGCTTAATGAAACACTGCATTAACAAGGTCGTGATTTGTTGGGATTTTTCCCCTTCTTGCACTAATAAGCACTGTTAACCTACTGGTCTAGAGTGCTTATATTTAATCACGCAGTGAGTGACACTGGTTCTTTCCACAAGCCTGGAAGGCAGCTCTTAGGCCTGGTTTGTAGGTCAAGGAAGAGTCTGAGCTGTGAGTAAACACATTCAATCTGGCCAACATGCAGCAGGTGCCGCAACTAGGCGCGCTCTGCATGTCAGCACCCCACCTCACCAGGCTAGGCCCCACCCAGCAGCGCGTCAGAGCTGCAGCAGCTCCTCCAGCCACCCTACACTGCAGAATTCTGGGCTGTGGCCTTCGGAGTGGGAAGTGGAGTGGGAAAAGCAGTGCTGGAGTAAAAGTCACAGTTACAGACATGCACACCTGCACATGTGGGAGTGAGAGAGAGGGAGAGAGAGAGAGAGAGAGTCGCATCCATCTACTGGTTCACTCCCCAGAAGGCTGCAATGACTGGGATGAAATTGAACCAGGCCAAAGGCAGGGGCCAGCAGCTTCTTCTGGGTCTCCCCCATGGGTGCAGGGGCCCAAGGACTTGGGCCATCCTTCACTTCCCCCAGGTGGATTATCAGGGAGCTGGATCTGAAGTAGAGCAGCCAGGGCTCGAACCTGTGACTATAAGTGATGCCAGCACAGTAGGTGGTAGCTTAACTAGTTCTACCATAACACCAGCCCCAATTCCTCTCTTAAAACCTTTCAGTAGGGGCGAGTGCTGTGTACAGTGGGAACAGCTTATCCCTAGGATACCAGCATCCCATATGGGCACTGGTTCAAGTCCCAGCTGCTTCATTTCCTATCCAGCTCCCTGATAATCCACCTGGAAAAGCAGGTGAACATGGCCCAAGTGTCTGGGTCCCTGCTTCCACTTGGGAGACGCGAATGAAGCTCCTGGCTTCTGGCTTTAGACTGACTTAGATCCAGCCAATTATAGTCACTTCAGGAGTGAACCAGTGGACGGAAGAGCTCTCTCTTTCTCTCTCTGAGAGTGTGTGTGTGTGTCAATGTTTCTCTCTGTAATTTTGCCTTTCAAATATTTTTTGAAAAAGCTATCACTAAAATCACTCAATTGTCTACATGTCAAAGTATTAAGTTCTGCCACTGCTTATGTGTAAGTATGTTTTCACTTGTAGGATTAGTAGACAAAGCATCATAGAACTTATTTTTATTTTCTTTCCCACTTTGTGTATTTCCTAAGTTATGACTGATAGAACAGTGGGATCCGAGGGCACGAGCCAGAGCACAGGAAACCTCACTGTGTCTGTGTAGTTGATGTGGCTTTCACCTGCAACACAGCGTTTTACAGCCACAGGGGAAACGCTGGTTTGTAGGGAGGAGGCATTGGTTTGAAATGAGTGGAGTTCTGAGCCAGAGCCGTGACAACTACAAGCCCCAGGTCTAAGCCCTGTATGTTACCACATGGATCGGGGGCCGGGTCGGAGGACAGACACCAGAGATCAGAGAGGGATGTGTAAGCAGCAGAGTCCAGGTTTGGAAAGTCAAGTTCACAAAACTGAGCAGGCCATCAGCGTGACTTGACACCTGCAAAGCTTCCAAGTAGGCAGGGTCAGGTGGAAACAGAAGCAGCGATGGTCGTGCCAGGGTTCACGCTGATGCTCTTGGACAGGTGGGTGGTTCAAAGAGCGTGTGGATGAGTTCATTCAATCCTCACGACACTAGCAAGGAAGCTCAGTCCTCCCCACGGTGCAGATGGGGCGAGTGAGGCAGGAATGGTTTAAGTAGCTTACTACGCTTCACAGGACTAGCAAGGAGCTGGGCCAGACACGAACCCCAGCCTGGAGGTGAATCAAACAGCTTGTAGCAGATGGACTTCAAAGATAAGTTTAACATTGGGGGAAAATATACTCTTTGATATCCATGTGTTTGAGGAATCTTCAAAAAAGGTCATGAAAAATGTGTATTATAGAAACAAGTGTATAGATTTCTTTTTGGGGGGGATATACAAATAACTTAGCTTTGAACTCCACTATTCACATGCCTTTTCAAGTGTCCTTCTACAAGGAGCACAGGCTGGGAGGGCAGGATGTCCCCAAGACCAAGGGAGAGAAAGGTGCAGCTGTGTGTTAGAACAGGAGAGGGGGCTGTCAGCACCTGCTTCCCTAGGGGAATGATGTCATGGCAATCGGCCTGGGGGCAGGGACGCGGGAGGGTCCAGTTCTGGTCCTTCATTCCCGGGGAAGATGAAAGCTGGTGATGGATCCATTCCCAAGGACACAGGAGTCCTGGGGGAGTCTGACTCGGGACAGGTCCAGTGCAGAGGCTGGGGGTGTCAGGAAGACCCTCCACGCTGGGGTTGGAAGCCTGGCTCAGCCTGTCTGCAGTTCACAAACAAGGAGCTGCAGGAGTTTGAACAAACAGGAAGAAGCATCCCCTGTACTGCCTGTCTTCTCCTGCTCCCTCCCCAGCCCAGCGAGGGGCCCTTCAACACTGAAGCCTTGAAGCCTGAGCAACCACAACTCAAGCAAGCCCGCAAGCCATCCAGTGTGAGTGGTCCACAGCCGAGCTCTGACTTGCTCATTCAGTGATGCCTGGGGGATGTGGGGACCTGAAGGGCTGGAGCAGAGTGGGAAGATGAACACAGCACGGAGCCCACGAGGGCAGGAGCGTGGAAAGACACCGAGGGTAAGGGGAGAGCGGAGCAACCCACGAACACACTGACACACTGGCGCAGTCCTGGTGCCACAGCATCCCGGCACAAGTGCTTACGGCCTGGCCGTCCGGCGCACGGAGCAGGCGCACTGCACGGAGCAGGCGCACTGCACGGAGCAGGCGCACTGCAGGGCCAGTGTGCGCCTGTCACTGTTCCTTCTTCCTTCTCCACTTGCTCTTTCAGGATCCCCGTTCCCACACCCTAACCTTAATCCTAACCTGTCCCTGCTTCCTCTTCTGCTGTGGGCTGCTTTCTCATGTTGCCACTCCCCATTCACTCTCCAGCCTCAACTGGCTGCATTCACCCCCTCCCCATGAGCCATGCCCGTGCAGAGCTGCCAGGGACGCCCGCAGCATGTCGACTGTCAGCAGTGCCCACCGCGCCCCGGACCCCGGGCAATGCCTGGAACTGGGGAACCCAGTGCCTCATCCATTGTCCCCAGAGGACAAAAACCCAAAGGCACAGCTGAACACTCAGTCTTTTTGAAAAGGTCAAACTCCCCAGTGTAAGGGTGCCCTGAATTTACCATCTAGGAAAGTCGGCAGGTGCCACCCCGGCACACAGCTCCCCTCAGCTCACAGGCTTTCCTTGCACATCTTTTCAAACAAGACAGCCTGGGTACCACTTCATTCTCTGGTGTCTGGGTTGGGGTTGGAGGCAGGACAGGAGATGCGATCTGACCACACATGCTCAAGGATGAAGTTGACTGCTTTCCCCTGGACACTAAGGCAACTTCACATGGATTAAATTGGTCGACCTATGTAACATGAAAGCAATGAAACTCTTAGAAGAAAATAGTGTAAGTCTTCATGATTTACGTAATGCTGTCTTAGCTACAACACCAACATCATGAACAAACAGATGCATTACAATTCATAAGTTAAAAATGCTTGTGCTGCAAAAAAGGAAATAAGGAATACAACATGTGAGAAAACATTTCAAAATCACATATCTGATGAAGACTTTTTTATCCAGAACGTGTAAGGAACTCTTACAACAAGAGCGATGAGATGTGCAAGTGGCTGATAAACATACATCAAGATGTTCAACACTGGGCGTCAGGAAAATGTAACGAAACACAATCTGAATTTAATACACTCTACACATTTTAAAACATTTATTTATTTTTATTGGAAAGCCAGATTTAGAGAGAAGGAGAGACAGATTTTTCATTTGCTGGTTCACTCCCCAGGTGGACCCAGTGGCTGGAGCTGAGCTGATCAGAAGCCAGGAGCTTCTTGGCTTCTTCCGAGTCTCCCACACGGTGCAGGGTCCCAGGCCCTTGGGTCATCCTCCATTGTTTCTCCAAGTGACAAGCTGAGAGCTGGAAGGGAAGTGGAGCAGCCGAGATACAAACTGGTGCTTATGTGGGATCCTGGAGCATGCAAGGCAAGGACCTTAGCCACTAGGCTACCACGCCAGACCCTCTACACTAATTTGAGGGCTATAGTCAAAATGAAAGACGATGAGTATTGAAAAGGACACAGAGAAATTTGAGTCCTCATAAGGGGGTACAGAAACTTTGCAAAGCAATTTGGCAGATCGTCCAAATTGAGGATCCAGGAATTCGACTGCCGAGTGTGGGACCTTGGAAGGAGAAAAGTGACGCATGCTTGGACTCACATGTTCAGACCAATGCTGTTGCTAAGAGATTGAAAGCAGAAACCATAAAGGCCCAACAACACAATGCAGCAGGTGCACGGGCAAGCAGAAGGGGTACATGTGCCACAGCAGAGGCCTCTGCCAGTGAAATGCCTGGAGGAAACCACGTGTTGTGTAATTCTGCTTACAGCCAATGCCCAGAGCAGGCACACCTACCAAGCACAGAACCCATCCGTGGTCTCCAGAGAATGACAGCTGGAGCAAATGGAGCCCATCAGCTCACGAGACGTCTGTCTGGGGTGATGGAAATGTCCTAAAATGATGTCAGAGTTCCTGGTTCAAGTCCCAGCAACTTCACCTGGGAGGTCGTGAGGCGAAGGGCTGGGCCTCAGCTCAGCCTGCAGGAGACCTGCCGCCCACAGGAGGGGCCCACACACCCCAGCTCATTAACCGCGACCCGCGGAGGCCTCTCTGGCAGCTGCTGAAGACCTCAGGACTGTGTTCCAGACCAGGTACCATCTCCCATTCCTGGCACTGGCGCAGCGCCCCTCGGAGCTCCTGACAGCTTGGCTCTGCCTCTCCTGCCCTGGTGAGGAGTCTGTCTTTCACGTGTGTGCCTGTTCACGAGTGGCCACGCGGCACCACCAGCAGTAATGAGATTCACAGGGGATACTCCTGTGAGAGGTGTGGAAAACACTGGCTCTGAGAGAGGAAGCGAGTGTTCCACAGGGAGAGGTTACACCTCCTGGCAGGTCCCCGAAGTAAGGTGGGCCCCAGTGCAAGTCCAGGAGCACCATGAGCAGAGACTGGGCACGGAGGCTGACTTCCACAAGCCTCGGAGGTGAATCCTTGAGCTGGGCTGCAGCTACTGACAGCAGAGCAGGTGGGATGTGCCAGCAGGAAGAGCTGTGCACTGTGGAGCCATGCACTCAGCCAGCGACACGCACAGCGTGCCAACTGTCCTAGGAAAGACCTTGGGCCTACCATGATGGAGGCAGGAGCTTTTCCAAATCTATTTCTGTCTGCTGGCCTTCTGCTGGGTGGCCTTCGCAACACCTCTGAGAACAGAGAAATTGGGATGGGGAGGGTGACATGGTAGGTCTTAGGGCGGCCCTAAATGCTGCCTGCTGCAGGTCTAGCATCCCTTAACCTAAAGGCTTGGGGCCACAAGGGTTTTGCCTCTGGGATTTCTTTCCCCCCAGATTTTTAGAATATTTGCATATTCATGATAAGAAAACTTGGAAGGCAACCTAAATCTAAACCAGAAATCCATTGCTGTCTCATCTCAAATGTACATATGCAGCCCAAAGGTAATTTTTATACAATATTTTTAATAATTTTGTGCATGCACCAAAATTTCATGGTGTGGAATTCCCCCTCTGTAGGATCGTGTTGGCACCCCAAAGCTTTCAGATGCCGGAGCCTTTCTGGATTGCACATTTTATAATTAGGGATGCTCAGCCCGTACAGTGACTTCAGCTGAGTGGGTGAGGCAGAGCGCAGGTGACTGACTTCAACAGGGTCAGCAGGGCGATTGCAGAAAAGCTGAGCAGGGCTGGGCTTCAGGGAGGAGCCAAGAGCTCAGTGGGCAGGAGGAGCAGACGCTCGCTGGCAGGTGCAGCTGGGGCGTCCACGGCAACACACCTTCGGTGGCGGTGGAGGAGTGTCAGGCCCTCTCCAAGGTCACGGGCTGGCAGCCTAAGCCTGCCACGATGGCTAAGCAGCCCTACGCCCTTTAGCTGTCATTCTGCACCCCTGGCTGTAGCAAAGCCACTCTGTGTCTGTAGATTTGCCTACTGTGACGTTTCATATAAAAGGAATCACGTAATCCTGTGTGCGGGCACCTTGCTTTTTTCTCTTATTGTCTCCTTTCCCAGGCAGGGAGCAGAGCTTCGTTCCTGCTCACTAAACACTGCTGCGCAGCAGGAATCCGCGCCACTCTGTTTATTCATTCGCGGGCAGGGGAGCTTTGGGTTCTTTCCACGGTGGGACCACTTTCCGCAACACTCCGAACTGTTGATCTGAACCTGTGTTTGTATTTTTCTTGAGTCTAATCCTAGGAATAGAATGCTGGGATACACAGTATGCCTAACCTGCTGAGTGAATTCCAGACTGTTCTCCGCAGCAACCACACCACATCCCACCCTCACCAGCAGCGGATGAGGGCTCCAGTTTCTGCGCATCCTCACCAGCATTTGTTGCTGTCCTTTCTAATGAGAAAACTAATACAAACAGGCCTCTACTCGCCTTGAAGTGACACCTCGCTTCAGTTGGACTTGCGCTCCTCATGGCTTGTTGTTGAGCATCCCATCACGTGCTTGGTGGTCACTGCCAAGCTTCTTAGAAGACGTGTCTACTCAGGTCCCTTGCACGTTTCTCTTGAGGTTCCGAGTATGCACAGAGATCTCAGGCACACCTCCTCACTCCACAAGCAGACGTTAAAACCCTAAACTTGAGCAAGCTTTTGAGTAGAAACAGATTACAGAGATTCTAGAAAAAACCCAAGCCTCCACGTGGAGAAAGGCTAGCAGGGCCCAAGTACGTGAGCCATCTTCCGCTGCTTTCCCAGGTACATGAGCAGGGAGGTGGAACCTAGGTGGGAGAGATGGGCTCCAAACTGATACTCTACTGCAGGATGCTGGAAGTGCAGACAGCAGCTTTACCAGCTATGCCACCCTATCCCACCACCTTCTGAGTGCGTGACCTCCTCTTCGTGGCGGTGTTTAGTTCTAGCTTTCCAATGCCAGGAAAAGGACACAGGGAAGCCAGAGCAAAGCTAAGCCGCTGATGTTCAGGGAACCCTACTGCTGCTCTGAATCTACATGGACTGTAAGGTTTCTACTCATTTAAAATTGCATGTGTCTATTTGAGAATACTTATTTTCACTTTATTTGAAAAGCAGAAAGAGGAAAGAGAAGTAGAGACAGGGGGAGGTAGCGAGCGTGAGCGAGTTCCCCCATCTACAGCTTTACTCTCCAAATGGTCACACTGGCTAGGGCTTGGCCAGTCCAAATCCAGGAGCTGGAAACTCAATCTGGGACTCCCGTGTGTAAGCCAGGACCAAGAGCCTGAGCCGTCGCCTGCCGCCTCTCAGGCAGAGCAGCAGGAAGCTGGAAGCAGACCAGACTCCAGCCGACGCTCGGATGTGGGATGCAGGTGCCCCGAGCGATGCCTTCATGTTGCTCCCAACTCTCGGCATGGCACATGCCCTGCAGAGGAGTGCCAGCCTTCAGGTTGCCACACAGCTATCACTCACCACTGAGCTGCACCTGAATGGTCCATAGCAACAGTTACTTCCCCTCAAAAGCTTTTTATAGCCTCAGAAGACCTTGGGAATCCACATGGACCTAGGAGCTCTGTTTAGCATGGCTGGGCTCTGTGCCCTTCACCCTGATGGCCCAGCTGGGGCACCCTCCAGGAGCAGAAGCTGTGAGCTTGTGTACCCAGTCTAGCTGTGTCTTTCCATCTCCCGCTTCCTGGGTGGCAGGCTGAGCGAGGGAACACAGTGTTGTCAGGCAGATGTCTTAGAGTACAGGGAAAGTAAAAAAGGAAGTGGGGAGTTTGACAGACCCAGAGCAGAATTAGCATGCGCCCCAGACTGGAGGCGCCCCTGTTTGTTCTTCTGCCTGGAACCTTAGTCACTCTGCACAGACAAGACAGTCTGTGCAACTGTACCAGGATCGGGAAATGCAAAGGAAAACCGTGGACTTGCATCCATTTTCCCAACTCAACGTGTCCCGGAGGCTTGTGCTGTGAAACACACCATACTAGAATCATAGCGTTCGTGTAGGGCTGGGGAGGGGGAGGAGGAGAGAGCTGGGGCTACACAGAGTCACGGCTGCCCCAAAGACCTGGCCTCAGATGGCATGGATGCAGACGAGCCCCTGCAACTGTTAGGCGCCCACCTTCCCGGGGGAGGAGAGTGCTCTTGGGTCATTCCCAGCCGCATGGCTCCTGGTAGGTTATCAGCGCTGTGAAGCCTGTTTCCTTATCTGCAACACGGGAACAATAAAATTACCTAACTTATAGGACCAGGAGGGTCCTTCAAAGAGGAGGCACAAAAATACGGTTAAAATAGAACTTTATTTTGGTCCAAATAATACTAAAAATTAATGCATTTTTTTTTCTCATGTGCCTTTTTCTTGAACTTTCTGAAGACGTCCTCAATAGGTACAGTTCCTGGGAGGTATCATCAAGGGAGTGGAAATGACTGTCGGAGCAATCTCTATAAACTGACTTCTATCTTTGTATTGTGAAGCAAACAAACACGGAGACAAATTCCCTACCGTGAGTATAGACACCCGTGTGCCACCCTGGCAGCACCATCTGTGTCCCCCCGTTGAGCCAGTGGTCCAGCCTAGTACCCAAGGACCGGCAGCATGCTGCTCCAGTAAGGCAGGAGTCATTTCAGCCTGCAGTCTCGCAGCATCGCCACTGGGACCCACGGATGGAGCTGTCTCGTGACCTGGAGGTTGGCCAAGCAGAGCCCGTGCCAGGGACAAGCGTCGGGGCAGTCAGGCAGCAGAGAGCGGCTAGGGTCAACCGGGCATTGACGGCCAAGCGTCCTTCAAGGACATGTCCAGATGACACCAAGGAGCTCCCACGAAGCCCACCCGTTGCACTGGACTGTTCCGTTCGTCGTCGTCCCAGTGCCGTTAGCATCAAGGCATCGAGGCTTAAACGAGCTCAGGAGCCGCATCCAGTGTAGACAGCACTTCCAGCATCTCCCCTTGCTCCTCCCGAGAGGGTAACTGTGCTGCATTCAGGATGACAGTCCATCATTCACCCTCACTGTCTTACCACACCCTGAACACCACCTTCAACTCCTAAGAAAGGAATGAGGAATTAGAGACAGTATGCCGTCTTCAGCATTTCGCGGCTTTGGCTCCACAGTAAAGAACTGCCATGGTGATGTTATCCGTTTGCATTGTGTAATACCCGTATGCCTCAGAACGCTTCTCCTTGTCGCTGAGATGCATGTTTGGTTGTCTCTGCGTTGCAGTGACCACACGCACTTAGGTCTGTGCCTAAGAACGGTCCTGCTGGGGTCTAAGCCTGGACACAACGTGCTAAATCTGCCAAGTCGTGCCCCACATTGGTGGTAAGATTGACTTTCTCATCAGCAGCGTAGGCAAAGCTGCCCATCCTTGTCAAACTTTGTATTTTCCATGTAATTCTATGCCAGTATAAATGGTAGTGTCTCATTGTGAATTTAATTTGCATTCCCCTAATCAGTCACACTATAGAGGGCATTTCACATGCTTGTTGCCATTTATTTCCTTTGGATGAAGTGATGATTTCAACTCTGTGCCCCTGGCTGGTCTAGCTCTTTTCCTGGTGGACCTGCGGGGATCCTTTCTGCAGCCTGGGGAAGGCACCTGCTGGTTACGCACCTGGGCCTTCCTGCTCAGCACTCAGCATCTCTCTTCACGCCATCTCGGGAGGACAAGCATTCCAGATTTCCAATGACTGTCCCTGTGGCTAGTGTTTTGTTTTCTTTGCATCCTGTTGAAGAAACACTCGTTCTGGGGCAGGTATTATGGTATGGCAGGTCAGCCTTAAGCTGTGATGCCAGCATCCCTTACCAGGCCTGGTTCAAGTCCAAGCTGTTCTACTTCTGATCCGGGTTCCTGCTAATGCGCCTGGGAAAGCAGCAGAAGAAGGCCCAAGTCTTTGGGTCTCTGTACCCATGTGGGAGACCTCGAAGAAGGTTCAGGTTCCTGGTTTTGGCCCTGGCCCAATCCCAACCCTTGTAGCCATTTGGGGAGTAAACCCATGGATGGAAGAGTCTCCCAGTCTCTGTGTAATTCTGCCTTCAAATACAATTTAAAATAAAATGAAAGAAACAGCTTCTTATACTGAGGCATTCTACAGGAGGTTCTAGAAGCTTCAATGTTGTACATTTACTCTTAAAATTGACAGCTCCCTTTTTTCCCATGGGGCTGCCAAACGGATCCAGCATAATTTTTTAAAAACCAACTATTTGCTGATCTGAAAAGCAGGATTATGGGTTAGAGAAGAGAGCAAGGTTGGTGCAGGTGACAGAGAGAGAGAGAGAGCGAGCTGCTGGTCCACTCCCCAAGGGCCCACAACCACCGAGGCTGAGGACAGAACCGGGTCCTTCTGGGTCTCCCAAGTAGCGAGGAAGCCCGAGACGCGTCAACAGGAAGCCGCATCAGAAGCAGAGCATCAGGATTTAGACTCGGCACGCCCCATCCTTCCCGCACAGCACAACCTTCCAGCCCAGGTTCTTTCTTTCTTTTTTTTAAATACTTCCTCTGACCTACAAGATGCCTTTGGATTTGGTGATAAATCCACCAACCAGGTACGTGTGCTCTGTGTCTGGACCCTCCATTGTTGCACTGAGGTGGTCTGTCTCACACTCTGAATTATTGAACTCGTGAATGACCTCAGTACAGCACTTGCCCCCATCTTGCTCCCCAGGACTGACCTAGCTGGCAGCCCGGCTTTGGGGTGACAGGTTAGGCAGCCACATGCAATGACACCATCCCCTGTGGGTGACAGTTCAATCCAGCTCCCTACTACCGCGCCTGGGAGTGCAGCTGGCTCCTGCCTTTGGCCTGGCCTGGCCTTGCCTCGCCAAATCAAAAGTCAATTTTAACAGGAGTGCTATTTAAGTAAGTCAGACTGAAGCTTCTAGAATCTTGCATAAAATACCTCAGTATGAGCAGCTACTTCCTCATTATGTTATTTATTTGAAGGCAGAGGTAGAAAAACCTATCTCCCCCGCCACTCTAATTCTGCCTTTCAAATAGATCTTGTTCTTTTAAAAAAAAAAAAATGCCTTAGCTATTTCTTTATTTACTTTTAAATTTCCTTTATTTTTGTTTACTTAAAAATATATATAACTTGGGGCTGGCACAGTGGCCTAGTAAGTTAATCCTCTGCCTGCAGCATGGGCATCCTACATGGGCCCCGGTCCGCGTCTGGCTGCTCCGCTTCTCAGCTGCTCCCTGCCTGCGGCCTGGGGAGCAGTGGGGGCGGCCAAAGTTGTAGGCTGCTGAACCCGCGTAGCAGACTGGAGCAAGCCCTGACTCCCAGCTTCGGATCAGCTCCACTCCGACCAGAGAAACCGCTGGGAGAGTGAGCCAGCAGAAGCAAAGCCTCTGTCTCTCCTCTCTGTATAAAATCTGCCTTTGATACAAAAATAAACTAATATACACAATTATTTTGTATTCTGAAATGATGTCAAACATATCTATGTATATATATATATATATACATAGATAAATATTATATATAGAGAGAGAAATTTGAAAAGGCCAAGTGGCAATGAGGGAGACACACAGAGATCTTCCACCCACCAGCTCACTCCACACATGGCTACAGCAGCCATGGTTGGGCCAGCGTAAGGCTAAGAAACCTGAACTCCATTTGAATTCCCTACCTGGGGGCAGGGTCCAAGGCACGTTAGCAGGGAGCTGGGTGAGAAGTACAATAGCCAGGACCTGAGCCAGCACTCAGATGTGGGACGTGAGTGACGGAAGTAGCTGAACTTGCTGCAACACAACCTGGCTGCTGTCACTCCCTTATCTGACCGTGAGAAACCTCTCACCCCCTCAGTGTATCAGTGGGTTGCACTTCTTGTGCCCCACGCACACAGGCATTATTAACTTGGTGGCCAGTGAAGAACGCCTGGGCACTGTGGCTAAGCTGGCAGGAGCAGCATGTTGAGCAGTGCACACTGGCCCCACGGGCGACACACAAGCCTCTCCTGCCCCAGGCAGGAGGTGGATGGAGGTTATAGAACCTCTGGAAGACAGCTTTCGGTACTCTTGTAGCATCCTCAGCATGACAGTCCCTCGCAACCCCTTCCTCTTTGCTCGGACACCCCCGACCACCTCTGGTCTGCATCATCGTTATTCCCAAGCACCTAAGGGCCAGGAGTGTGGGCTCTTTCACTTGGGGTTAGTATTTAACAAGGTGTTCTAAAAACACAAAGGTACTGAAAGCAAGCTCCTGGCCACAGTGTCGGCACCACTCCAAGTGGATTCCCAGCTCTGGGTCTGTCTCCTGCTGCCAAGCTGGACGTACAACGACCAAGCCACTTCAGCTTGAGGTTGAATTCCATTTCAAGGCCTCTGTGGTCAGGCTGGGGAGAGGAGGGACAGGACTCTGGGAAATGCAGGCCAAGTTGAGCACGTGGGGTGTGCCAGCCTGGCTTTCTGGCTCGGATGCCTGTGGCGGGGCAGTGAGGAGAGCGGTCTTACTCTGCTCTCACAGTGCACAGGGAGCAGATGATGGACAGGGGCCCCGGTTACCCAGCCCTTGACCCGATCGCTTGCATTTGCAGGGAGGGACACGTGCGTGCCAGAGAACTTTCCAGCTGAGCCGTGGGTACTGCCCAGCAGCAGCCTGGCTGGAAGGCTTGCCTGAGAGGAAAGGGGACCCTGCCACAGGCCCCTCATCTTCGGGGCCCTCTGCGGTACAGCCTGGGAAGGAAGGGCAGGGCTCCGGTGGTGGTGCCCAGCAGCTGCCCACTGAGCTGGGCCTGCACATTTGCATTACCAAGCTATTACAGAAATGTCATTCACTTGGAATTCAGGGTCACACTGAAAGCACACAGCACCCTTGGCTGCATGACAATGACTGCGGCCCAGTCAAGGTCCTCCCAGGAGAGACGAGACAGGAGAGGCTCTAGGGGGGACGGTGGAGCTTTTCTGCATGGCAAAATCTTTGAAGTATATGGAGGTCTCACCCAATCAAACTCGCTGCAAGACGCTGGCGGCACTTCATTAGGTTGAGGCATAGCTGTTTTCCATTTACAGTTGACTTGGTTTGAGGGCGCTTCAGGGACTGAACTTAATAGCTTCAATTTCCAACTTCCTTAACTGAAAGGCATAAATACGGCGACCGTGCCTCCGGACTCCGGAGCAGGTTTCAGGCAGCATGGTCTAGAGAAGCCCATGGCTTCATGCAGAAGTGTCGGCGACAGGAATGCTTTTGGGTTTAGATGCTGCTGACCCTCTCCCCTAAAACAAAGCCATTCACCTCCTTTTCCGGGGCCCTGGGAGCAACACGGACGTTGGCAGCGCCAGGGCAGGCTCGAGGTGGAACACACTGTTTCTGCTTCCAACATCGGCCGGGAGGGAGGAGGAAGTGGGTGGCTGGGCCTCTGGCTCCCAAGCCCCAGCACCCTCCAGCTCTAGGTTTTGGAACATGGTGAACCTGACGGGTCCTCCAGTTGTCCCATGCTTTGGCCACATTTCCCGGAAGAGACTCTGTCAAATCAGTGGGGTGTGCCTCGCTCTGGGGACTAGAGAAGAAAACTGTTCAGTGCCCACTGTCATTAACCTCGCTGGCTTCCCATGAGCCGGGGGCTGTCTGAGGGGGAGCAGGCAGAGGCAGTGTCCTGGGGTGTGGGGAGGCTCACGGAGCCCCTCTAGCCTCTACCTCCTCCAATCAGAGGGGCCAGGCTCATCTAAATCGGAATCATTCAAAGATGAAGTTTCAGGGCTGGCGCTGTGGCACAGCTGGTTAAGCCTGTGATGCCAGCATTCCACATCAGTGCCAGCTGAAGTTCTGGCTGCTTCGTTTCTGATCCAGTTCCCTGCTAATGTGCCTGGCAGAGCAGTGGATACGGGTCCGAGCGCTTGAGGCCCTGCACCCACGTGGGAGACCCAGATGAAGCTCCCGGCTTGAGCCTGCCTAGTCCGTTATTGTGGCCATCGGGGAAGTGAACCAGCAGATGGAAGGTTTTTTGTCTTTCTGTAACCCTTTCAAATAATTAAATGAAACTTCTTAAAAACTGGTCCTTCATGTTGTCATGAGCTAATAATGAGAGGTCGCGATCAAAAGTTTCTGGGAGTAATATCCAGCCGTCAGTCTGAAGAACGAGCTTGTTTGAAAAGAAGAAAAAGAAACCCCTCTCTACTTCCTTCTAGGTCACGGTGGGCAGCCCCTAGCCCCGGGGTCACACAGGGCTCACAGAATCATCTGGAAGGCCCTACCAAGGCACCTGCAGGCCGGACCCAAGATTCAGTCAATGTGCAGCACGCTGATTGTGAAGACATCAACTCTGTACAGCTCGTGTGTGATTTTACAAATCCCCAAAGGCCGAGAGAGAGGCTCCCTCATCCCTGACTCACATTGCACCCACTGTTGCCCCTACGCCTTCTCCTGGGAGGAAAAGTCATGCCAACGCGGGGATTCTGAAGGTCACAGGGAGGAGGCAGGAGTACACGCATGCGTCGGCTCGGGGTGACTGCGGCCAAGCACCACGGCAGGCCGTTACAGATTGTGGTCTTTTGGCCCAAGGTCTAGGAGTGTTTGTAATGCCCTTGTTGCCAGCCAAGGCCTCAGGTGGCACAGAGACGGGCAACGCTGCACCTCTTTCTGTGGGTCCCACCTGCACCCCCCACACCTTTTTAAAAGATTTATTTTTATTGGAAAACCAGACTTGAGACAGAAAGATCTTCCATCCACTGGCTCACTCCGGAAGTCAGGACTCAGAAGTTCCGTCCAGGTCTCCCGTGAGAAGCAGGTCCCAAGGCCATCCGGGACTGCCTTCCCAGGGTACGAGCATGGAACTGGGTGGGAAGTAGAGCGGCCAGGATACAAGCAGCACCCATATCGGATCCCAGAGTGTGCAAGGCAAGGATTAAGTCACTGAACCATCGTGCCAGGCCTGAATTTTTTTTATCTTAAAGACATCTTTTCTATTTGAAATGCAGATTTACACAGAAAGGAGAGACAGGTCTTTTATCTGCTGGTTCACTCCCCAGATGGCCATAATGCCCAGAGCTGGGCTGACCTGAAGCTGAGAGCCAGGAGCCTCTTCTGGGTCTCCCATGAGTGTAGCAGCCCAATGACTTGTCCGTCCTCTACTGCTTTCTGAGACCATCAGCAGGAACCTGGATGGGAAGTGGAGCCATCAGGATTTGAACCAGCACTCAATATGGGATGCTGGCACCACACTTAGAGCCTTAGAAAGCTATTTCCCATTCTGGCCCTCATACTGCCCTTATAAAATTTTGTATTTAAAAGGCAGAGAGAAACAGAGGTCTTCTATCTACTTGTTACTTCCCAAATGCCCAAACAGCAGGACCTGTGCCAGGATGAAGCTACAAGTCCCAAACCCTAAACCCCCATCACCATCCCTGCTGTTCCCGGGGTGCATCAACAGTTAACAGGAAGTTGGAACTGGAAGTGGAGGCAGCATTCACACTCACGCACTGGTGGGCTGCGCAGGCGTCCCAAGTGGTGTGAAAACCACGGTACCCAACGCCAGCCCTGTTGCTCCGGTTCTTACATGTCTGTCTCTGGCTCACAGAAACATGGCTCTCTGGCAAAGGCTTCTATAGCAGCATCCTGGAAAGTCTCACGCAAAGAGCTGCATGTTGCAACTTCAAAAACACGTATTAGAGAGAGAAAATTGCTGCCTGTTGGCTCACTCCCCGACGCCTGCACTGCCCATGAGGCTGCAGCAGGCCGGACGTCAGGCCCTGGCCACGTCCTCAGGTGGGCGGCAGGGATCAGCTGCTTTCACTGTCATCTGTTTGCCTCCCAAGGTGTGCACCTTCACAGGCAGCTGGAGTCAGGAGCCAAGACGTTCAAGGACATAGATGGCTTCGGACTGTCGTAGAGTCCTGTTCACAGAGCAGCAGGCCATGGCGTGAGGCTTTTAGCAGTCTGCATCTGCTCCCCACGATTAGCCAGTCCTCCCACAAACCATCAACAGTGGCAGGTTTTCTGTAATGCAGAGCTGACTTGCCAAACAGGCGACTCTGTTCATCAGACATTGGTTGAAGCGGTAGCATCAGACCAGTTTCAAGCACTGTACCCTCTCGGCTTTGTGAGCTAACTGGCAACGAAGGGGTATTCTACTCAGTGGAGTCCCTGACAGGAATATACCACTTTGTGAGCTCCATGTAAGCCACAGCAGCCTCCCCAAGCCAGACCTGCACTGCGCAAGCAACAGGAAGGCCTCCCACACGGCGGAAAAGGCATCTCCCACCCAGCCAATGCCCTCGGAGTGCTGTTCCTCTCCCCCCTCGGCGGCATCACAGGGTGCAGATGCCCAGCCCAGCAGCCCGGTGCGTGGTGGCACAGAGCTGACCCTTCCCCAGGGACTTCGCCAGCCCCACCCCCTGCTCCCCGGGGCTGCGTTTCACTGCCAGCGGCAAGACTGGTAGTCTGGTACATGCCAAGCTCTTGGCTCTAAATTACAAAACACAGCGGCACAGGAGGGAATCTGAGTTCGAGGATTTGCAAACACTGCAGCAAGTCACTTTGTAAACATTTGTTTCTGTGTACCTGATTTCCCTGTTACCTGGCTGCCACTCTGATGGCGCCGACATGTGCTTCTCCCAAGGACTCCTTCATTCACACCGAAATGAACTCAGCTGCTTCTGCACCACTAAAACAAACTCGCACACACCCCAAACAAAAAGCCTTCATTAAACAGTAATCAGAGCGTCTCAGTAATTACCATAGGAGGGTCTCTCATGTCACTCAGAGTCAACATCAGGTCTACAGGTGTGTTCTCAAGTATACACAAAGATGTGATTCGAATGCAGCCAACTCAGGCATGAGGACGAATTACAAGCCACCATCAGGTGTTCTGGGCTGAAACCATCCCATGACAAGAAGCCCACCCCGACTTTCCCTAAACCAGACAATGGGCATGCTCTGGACTCCACGAATCAGTTCCCTGAGTAACCAGACGACCCCTCAGCTCCGATGGCCGGCCTGACCCGGTGCGGGAGGTGAGCCCGTGCACCCTTCACCACCACCATCTGTGTAAGAAGCGGTGGCTTGGCATGCAGGGGAGTCAGAATCCCAACACAAACGCATCCTAGTGCATTCTGCACTCATAATTAAATTCTCTCCTCTGTACCCAAATAAATATGAAACACAGCTAGACACTGAGGTAACATCAGAGTACACTGGCCTTGCCCGCCCTGCTCCTGCCTGGGAGGAGCAGCCATGCTGCCAAGGACATACGCCTCAGCCCCGCAACTCCCAGTGACACCGCACGCAAGACACACCTGGAGAGCTGATTCTCTTTTTTTCTTTACAGCATTTTCTTAGCACTGTGGGGTCACAAAGCCCTAACCAAGGCTATCCAGTGTGTGGCTTGTAACCAGGCAGAAGACTTGAGTCAGGCGGGAGAGAGAAAGCTTGCGTCATCTGCAAGGATCTTGCTGGAGCTTAGCAACCCAGAGGTGGCCTGCCTGAGGTGTTGGGGGGTGCTGGGAGGTGTTGGGGGGTGCTGGGGGGTGCTGGGAGGTGTTGGGAGGTGTTGGGGGGTGCTGGGAGGTGCTGGGAGGTGCTGGGAGGTGCTGGGGGGTGCTGGGAGGTGCTAGGGGGTGCTGGGAGGTGCTAGGGGGTGCTGGGAGGTGCTGAGGGGTGCTGGGAGGTGCTGGGAGGTGCTGGGAGGTGCTAGGGGGTGTTGGGAGGTGTTGGGGGGTGCTGGGAGGTCCTGGGGGGTGCTGGGAGGTGCTGGGGGGTGCTGGGAGGTGTTGGGGGGTGCTGGGAGGTGTTGGGGGGTGCTGGGAGGTGTTGGGGGGTGCTGGGAGGTGTTGGGGGGTGCTGGGAGGTGCTGGGGGGTGCTGGGAGGTGCTAGGGGGTGCTGGGAGGTGCTGAGGGGTGCTGGGAGGTGCTGGGGGGTGCTGGAAGGTGCTGTGGAGCTCTGGTGGGGAGGGGCCGGCACAAATCAAATGAGGACCAAGAGAAGTGGTCTCAATTCCCAGAAGCCCAGCCACCCACCTGCAGAAAGGAATGCATGAGGCCCCAGGCTACAGTGCCAGTCTTTGTCAGAAAATATATTTATTATCGATAGCGAGTGAAGCCAAGATGTCAGTATCCACGACAGAGGTCGCCTAAGTCAAGGCTGCCTTTCTATTGATAAAAATGCCTTATTTCCCTTGTAATCATAAACATTATTCCAATAAAAGAGGAACATTTTCTCTCCTTTTTGTGTTCTTCTGTGCATGATCGCAATAAGTTAAAATGGAACAGCTCTTATTCAATCAATAGAAAAAAAACAGAGAAAGAAAACCCAGGTGCCAAAGCCTAGACACTCGTGCCCAGCAGTGCCGTCGGGCTCCGCCGCCCCCTCTCCATTCCAGGATGCCAAGCTTCCTCACTCCGCACAGTCCGAGGACCGACAGTTATGGGGCTTGGTGTGAAGACAAGCATATTATGGTGGGCAGAGTTGAAGAGAAAGTACCAAAGGGGGGAGAAGGTCGTTCGGTTCCTTTATTCAGCATAAACGGGGTTTACAAACACTAAACTGTCTCCTTGGGACTGTCCGTGATCTTGCCCTCGGCTTGGCCAACTGGTGTGGATCCAAGATGTGCCATGATTTTATTCCGTCTGCTTTCTGCTGCTTCACTTCAGTGGTCTTCTCTTTAAATGGTTATTTTACTAGTAGGGAAAAAAAATGTTCCGCCTCTGGAATTAATGTTGAAGGGGCTTCGTGGCTCGGAGGCAGTCCTAGCCGCCTTTCCCCGGCAGGCTCTGCAAGACAGTGACAAAGGACACACTTTACTACTGGAAGGAGAGGGGCAAGGAGAGGCAGCAGTGGCCAGGGTGAGTCACACGCCTTGTAATTAACTACTTCCAACACACACACAGAGGAGCACCTGTCACAACCACCGTGCCTTTCTCAGCACTGATCCCTCCACGGAGCAAGGTGCTCTGCGCACAGCCTCCAGAGGCCGGCGGGGGGCGGGCCGCCGCCATTAGGCACACTTGGAAATGCTGGGGGTACAGCTGCTGGCCACTGACCAGACCACTACTGCCAAGACACCGTGGTGGCGGGCGTCAGGAAGGTGGGGCACTGAGGAGGAGTCTCTCCCAGACACTGCTCACTATACTCTCCACAAGTACCTACTCCCACCTACAGAGAACCGCTCCCGGGTTCTCGCCGCTGACTGCTGCGGACGGAGCTGAGGGGAGGGATTCTCAGGTGAGAGCTGAACAATTCCATAGCCGGTTGAGGTGGGGTGCTCAAAAGCATGTTCTACTTTTTAAAAAGGGTTTATCCGAAACGCACCAGGGCAAAGCCAGGAGCTGGGAAGTCCATCCCAGTCTCCCACACAAGTGGCAGGAACCCACGGACGTGGGCTGTCACCCACTCCTCCTCCGGTGCACCAGGAGGCAAGCTGAGCAGGGATTCAATCCCACGCACCCCGATACGGGATGCAGCATTCGGAGTGCTGCACTGGCGGGAACTGAGACATCCGTCGGACAGGCGACACTTCCACAGCGTCTGCAGCTCGTCTGTCCCCTTCCTCCAGGCGTCCCTCCTGTGCAGCCACCGCACACCTGGCTCTTCACTGAGCTCCGAGGTGACCAGGCCCATGGTCAGGTGCTGGGGAGACTGCTACACACTCCCAGACAAAACTAAGGAATAACACTGAATAACTGGCAACATTTGACTTCTTTGCTAAATACATGATTTTTATTAAATAAGTAATATGTTCAGAATAAATTCAAAAGGAGCAAAGTATATTCCAGGAAAGGTGGTTCTGTTCCTCTCCGTTCCCGGCACGGAAGGCAGGGGTGGAGGGAGCGGTTCTGCCAGCACCGGTCTGGGAAACACCCCAGATCTTCCACGGCAGACACAATCCACGAGGGGGATGGGCTGGGCTGGGCAGGCTGGGCCACGGGGGCAAGTGCCCAGGTGGGCAGCAGCTCAGGACAGGAGGGCAGAGGACGGAGAGGCCTCATGCAGGAAGGGCGTGGCTCAGGAGGCAGCAAGACAAAGAGCAGCGCAGGAGCCAGGATGCCGTCTGAGGAAACACAGACTCCGCGAGACGCTTCCCACCCAGGAGGAAGGCTGGGCTGACCCCCGGGATGTGCTGCACCGGACAGCGGGGGATGTGGAGGCCCAAGGACTGGGCAGGAGGAGCGTGCCAGAGACCGAGGCAGGGAGGCAGGGGTGATCGCTCGATTGGAAGCAGAGCTTCTGGGATGCTGGCACTGTGGGTGGGGGCTTCAGCTGCCCAGCACCGGCCCCCCAGGCCCTTTACAATCTCTGCAGACAGGCTAAGTGGGCAGGGCTGCCGCATTCTCAGCCTCTGCTCAGGGACGTGAGCCCTGCCGTCGCTCCCAGACAGCCATCCTCTGGCCTTCTGGTCCGCGCTCATCCCCAGTACTCCTAGCCTTGCCTTCCCACTCCACTCCCTTCACCAGGCACAGCCCCGCACTTCCTGGGATGAAGAGCATGGTGGTGTAGCAGGAGCCTCGGGCTGGCGGAGGCAGCCTACATTTCCTAATGGAGTTTATTAGGCGGCAGCCCACGTTCGTCCAAGCATGGCTGAGATAACTGCTTTTCACTTCACTGATTTTAGAGAAACTGTGAAACTGTCTCTAACCCGCATCGTTCCACGGCTTTGGCTTCCCCAGGGCTATCTGGAGTGTGAACTCAAACAGAGTGTGTAACTGTGGGAGGTCGGGCAGCAGGAGGGCCCGGGGGCACAGTGCCCTTCTTCCCGAGTGAGCATTGCAGGCTGCCAAGCAAAGCCCAAGGGCGGAGGTACAGGAAGTGGAGGTGCTGCTCGCCTACACCTGCTGCGACGGTGCACGCTTGGGCTCAGTGCCCCCTGCTCCCACGCACAAAACGGCCAGGAGGCCCCCCGTGGGTCACCTGGTTCAGGCTTTTAATCTGTCAAAGGATAAAGCTTGGGTCACCATGACTCCGTGAGGGTGATCACACTGAGTTTTCCCATCAACCTTATCCTCTGGTGAACACAGAACGTTCCCCAAGAATCCAGCCAAGCTTGGGTATCTTTTCTGTTGCAGTAGTTGCAGTTGGGGAAGAGCTGAAGTGCTGAAAGTTGCTGCAGCCAGAGTCTACAAGCCCACAGGGCGTGGGGTGGGGTGGGGGCGCATAGGGCGTGGGGGTGGGGGCGCACAGGGGGTGGGGTGGGGGCGCACAGGGCGTGGGGTGGGGGCGCACAGGGGGTGGGGTGGGGGTGCACAGGGCGTGGGGTGGGGGCGCACAGGGCGTGGGGTGGGGGCCCACAGGGCGTGGGGTGGGGTGGGGGCGCATAGGGCCTGGGGGTGGAGGCGCACAGGGGATGGGGTGGGGGCGCACAGGGCGTGGGGTGGGGCCTAGGGAGCAGGGCTAATGCATACCAGAAAGCAGGCCCTCTTTTCCCAAACAGGTGAACCAGACTGAGCGGGTTTTAGCAGTAAGACGCAGTAATCCAGTGTAGGCTGCTTAAGGAAAGTTAGAAGGCTGAGCAGAGATGAGAGATTTCAAGACAGACGTCCGTATCTGTCTGTGCCTCGTTGTTAAATGCTCTTACTGAGCTGGCCGGCAGCTTTTACATCTTAGAAATAATAATTCGGGCAATTTAATATCTCTTTATCCTCATGAAGAACACATAACCTAATATACTGGAAATAATAGTTTGAATGTTTCATGTCAACCATGAGGAGTTGTTCCAGAAGAGCTCAAGATTGATGAGAGTAAGTGGGCGAACAGAAAGCAGGATCATCAGGTGGAAGAGCGTCCAGAGAACTTCCTGTCAGTGGCAGCCTCCAGAACAGTGCCCGGAGGCACGTGGCAGGCGCCTCTGCGGCTCCTGAATGGAGTGGGCCTGGTGAGTGGGCTTACCAGAAAGGCACTACGCAGGGAGCCAGCAGGGCGCGGGCATGTGCAGGCAGTCCACCTTGCTTTCTGGGCCAAATGAAAGCCTAACACCGGGTTGGAAGGCCTGCCCAGAAAGGCCAGACAGCAGTGCACATGCGGACCAGGCAGAGCTGGGGTGGGAATGGGGGCTCACTCGTTCAGATGAACCTCACAAACAGCATGAGGATAACGTGGTGCTCAAGGAGTACCAGGAAACACTGCAGGAGTGCTCCCGCTGGCCACCCCCCTGGGATCTTCCAATGCCACAGCGCATGCCACCCCCTGGGATCTTCCAATGCCACAGCACACGCCACCCCCTGGGATCTTCCAATGCCACAGTGCACGCCAGCCCCCTGGGATCTTCCAATGCCACAGTGCACGCCAGCCCCCTGGGATCTTCCAATGCCACAGCACACGCCACCCCCTGGGATCTTCCAATGCCACAGCGCACGCCACCCCCTGGGATCTTCCAATGCCACAGAGCACGCCACCCCCTGGGATCTTCCAATGCCACAGAGCACGGCCGCGCCTGTGAGCACAGGCCACGAGCCATTACTTCCCTCACCGCAGTATCACAGTGAGCGCAGGGCCCTGTGCACACACACCCACCACCATACCACACAGCACTTAGTATATTCTAAAATTTGGTTTTGATCTCATGACAAGGTACACTTGGTCTAGCTGTGAAATTTACTGCCATGACTTCCCTGAGCCCCAGGGCTCTCAACTGTGAAATGGTAAAGGTAAACCCACCTCTATCTACATCTCAGGCTGTCATAAAAACCAGGGAGAGCGGCTGTGCAATGACCTTGAAATCTTAAGAACTGCAGGAAGATAAGGTCTGTCTGTCTCTTGGTTCTTGCCCATCACACTGCTGCCCACCTTGGGATCAGGGTTTTATGGACTCGTATCTTTAAGATTACCTTGTATTACACATTTCCTAATAACTGGATTGAAACAAATACCCCCCCGCACTAGCTGGAACTCACTGATAAACGATTTTGCAGACTGGGGAGGGAGGGTGTTTTGGAATCCGTAGCAATAATTTGATGCTTTTGGCTGATGTACTGCCTTTCAGTACAAGTAACGCAGCTGAAGAAGGAAGGTAAGAAAGGAAGCTTTTACACACAAGGAATCACTACATTATTCCAATTCACAAATGGCAAAGTCAAGGCCCCAAATCACAGAGCTGGTCTGGCAGGGGAAGGCTTGGCTACAAACTAAACAGTGCCATTTCCTGAGGGGCTAACGCCCCTTCCCACAGAGGACAAGGACCAGGCCTTACCACGCAGACGGCACAGCTGCTTTGCCCCAGATTCCTCTGTCGTTTCCTGGAAACGCACGCCACTGACGGATCTCACGAGGCCCGAGTTAGTGACGCACCCCACACTAGGCAGGCAGAGTGGGTCCAACGCTCCACGGGCTACTTCAGGCGGGCGACGGATCACAGAGGAAAGGGGGCGCTCACACACCAGCAGGGACTCGCCCTGCGTCCACAGGCTGACTACTCAGCCCCATCTCAACGAGAGACGCTATTACCAAGTGAGGACAGACGGGAGGTCAGCCTACAAATCCACAGTGCTGTGCCTGCTTCTTCAGACTCAAGGATGGAGCTTGTTAAGAGCAGGTCAGAGCTGCTTTTGACAAATAAAATGCACTAACTGCATTAACAGTGCTGCCTCTAATGAAGACCTTTGAAGAATGCTCAGCTTCCTCCTAAGGACAAGTCCTGCTCTACGTGAGGAACACGAGAAAAAGCCACGGGCTACCAGGCCTTTACAAATAACTCTTTTAATACATCTTGAGTATATTTTTTTCAAGAGTGTTACTGTTATTTTCTAGCTAGCCAGACAATACCAACCCTCCCATCAGATACTGAAAGGGTGTTAGAAATTTACACTAAGTGGTATTATTATGACGACAGAAAATTAGACTGCAGAGAGACACGCTGTGTTAACTCAAACACTACATTAGTGGGGTGAGGTCAGTGCTGGGGCTCTTCAGCAGAGATTCCCGTCTCTCAACAACCTACAACCAACCGCTAGAGCAGTTAAATGACAGGCAATTGTGTGACCTGGCAGGACGGGCAATTTGCATTAGGGTTTATCATTAGTTTTCTAGAGTATATAAATGAGAGAAAATCCAAATCCCGTGAGGACTGTACTATTCTGATCGGAAGGGTCAAGAGAAAAACATGGTGGCTGTGGCACACGAAAGCAGTACGAATTCCTGTCCAAATCCTGTCTCTGCTGTCCCGTCCCTGGACCGGAGGACACAGCCCACCAGTCCACAGCTGAGCGCTGGGGGAGCTGCTGTTCTTTCAACCAGGCCCACGGAAGAATACCTGACCTTCATGGACCCAAAACTGTGTGTCTCCCAGCGTAGATACTTCCTCTCTGCTGGCTTTGAGTACTACTCTACAAACACCCCTGGGAACACAACTGTCTCAGGACAACAGTTCGGGGCAAGTGGGAATGAGCGTGAGTTCAGCAGTGCCTGTTGCAGACGGAGCTGAACAGGGAGACCACAGGCTCCTCCTCCAAGGCCCTGGAGGCAGCCACACCCTAACCAACTCCTTACAGCCCTTCTCGGTGATGACTGAATGCGTCCATCCAGCACATTCACACACACTGGCCCAGGAAATCCTGCCCTCCAGCTCCACGGTGCGGGAGCCCTGCCCAGCCTGCCCGGCACACTCACCTGTTTGGCGTGATTGACACAGTGCATGTACTGGTTGGCCAAAGCAGAGCAGCTGAGCGTCTGGCGGCTGTTCTGGCGGTAGCACTGGAGAATTCTGGCCTGCAGGTCAGCACAGACTGGGTGATATTCATACCGCCTAAGGACACAAACAGAGACCACTGAGACAAAGGGCCTTGACTTAGAACACAGATCAAAGCTAGAGAACATATAAAACACTAAATAAGGTGCAAATGTTGCAGGTGCAGAAAAAAACCAGTCATTTTCTTTAGGACTTTAAAAAGGATATATCTAGACCTGGTGGTGGTAGCCTAGCACTAAAGTCTTCACCTTGCACACACCGGGATCCCATATGGGTGCTGGTTCTAATCCTGGCAAACCCCACTTCCCATCCAGCTCCCTGCTTGTGGCCTGGGAAAGCAGTCAAGGACGGCCCAAAGCTTTGAGACCCTGCACTTGCGTGGGAGACCCGGAAGAGGCTCCTGGCTCCTAGCTTCGGATCAGCGCAATTGTGGCCACTTGGGGAGTGAATCATTGGATGGAAGATCTTCCTCTCTGTCTCTTCTCCTCTCTATATCTGCCTTTCCAATAAAAAATAAATAAATCTTAAAAAAAAAAAAAGATATATCCATGGCCTGGCGTGGCAGCCTAGTGGTTTAAATCCTCTCCTTGCATGTGCCAGGATCCTATATGGGTGCCGGTTTAAGTCCCAGCTGCTCCACTTCCCATCCAGCTCCCTGCTTGCAGCCTGGGAAAGCAGTGGAGGATGGCCAAAGTCTTGGGACCCTGCACCCTAGTGGGTGACCCAGTGGTTGGAAGATCTTTGTCTCTATATCTCCTTTTCTTTGTAGATCTGACTTTGTGATAAAAAAATTTTTTTAAAGAGATATATAAAATTATTTCCAGAATAAAGATGTATACAAGGTAAATTAATTTCATGAGATTACATGTATGAACTGCCACCGTGAGTCACCTCGGGACACTGTAGCCCCAGCACGTGAATGGTGCCAGCTCTGTTCGGCTCAGTCGGCTGTGCCAGCACCTGTCAGGTGCAGCTCTTCTCTTCCCCCCAGGGACTGACGGCCTGGTTTTTCTCCCAATATTCACTGTCTAAGGTATCTCCCGTTCTCACATCCTGATTCAAGCAATGACCTCCAACTCTGCGCTTGCGTCGGACTACCGGCCGGTCTGTCTGCATCTCTCCCCACTGCTTTCTAAGCAAAACACAGGGTCAACAGACACAGTTCTTGCCGACCAGGCTCCTGCCCTCTCTTGTCCCTTCATTCCCTACCCAGAGCTGAGACCCTGAACCAGTAGTCTTCCCACTAACAGCACCAAACTACGTTCTCTCCCTACCCTGCTTACAGAAACACGCTCATGTCTTCATGTCTCCCCGGCCTTCCTGCACTGTGCCTATGGACCTGGAAGACACTTCCTCACTGCAACCCTCACAGCGCTGAGCAGTTCTTGGCTCCCTCCAAGAGTCACCATTCCCTGTGGGACGGCCCTGCAACTGCCACCTGCCCTCTCGGATGAGCCTGGAATGCCACGCCAATCTGGTGGATCTGGGCAGCCATTGTGTACCAGAATACAGATGCCACAGACACTGCCCCGAACTCCCTGTGTCCTCGGCTTAGATACAGACACTCTAGAGAAGTCAGACCATCAACGTACTGAATGAATACAAATGAGTGTTTAAAAATTCCCAGAGTGAAAATTTTCCTATTTATACTTTAAGATCTCAGAATTTTAGATTGCTTCTCAGTGAATACACTATTCCAAAGATAAATGTTTCTAAAATGCTCACATTGTCCCACTTGAAAAATCATAATGGCAAGACAAAAATCACATAAATGAAGATAACAGAAAACAAAATATCTTTGCTAAAATAGCATGTGGACTTGTATTAAAAGGACCACATACATACAGGGAAAATGAACGATAGTGACCTTTTTAATCTACAAATTCTTATTTTTTAAAATTAGTTTTGTTTGAGAATCTTCCTTCCTATCGGTTCTTTTTATGAAATTTAAATGTTATTTCCATTGTACTCTTGAAATAGCATTATTTAAAATTTAATGGGATCTATGAAAACCCCTGGAGAACACGGGGAATATTTCCCATCAATAAGGAAACCCTTGGGTGATGATCTGTCTCCTTGTTACTTTTACCCAACACACTAACCTAATGTATATTTAGCTAGAACAGAAATGCAAGTCGTTACTGGTCCCTGAAGGATAGGATTTCCTCCAACCCACTGCAGAGCAGAATGCAGGGAGAAGAAAGGAGGTCCACAAATTTTACATAACAGTCTACTTTTTCATTCATTACCTTATTGTTCTGTCAAATACCTATGAAGAGAATTTAAATCCAATCGCAGAAGTTTCGATTCTTTTTAGGATTTCTAAGTTCAGATAGCTGGGAATTTTCTGGACACAGCTTTCCCTAATCCTCTCCGATGCACATCAGCATTTACAAGGGGTCAGCTGAGACAGAGGTGGTCGGGCAGTTGGCACTCACTGACTGATTATACTAGGGCCCACACCTGGATAAAGACTGAATAAAACATGGTTAAGCGTCAGGAGAGAGGAATCCAGTAAATCCTGCTTCCAAGGCCTCAGCGGATGGGCCGGGGAGCAGGAGAGGCTGGAATAAGCCCGCCCACAGGAGGCCGTCCCCACCGACCCTGACGCCGGGTGCTGCGGAAGGGCTGGAAGAATGAGCACCCAGTGCTGTCCATCAGAAACAAGACCTTTCCAGTGGGATCATTCCTTTCAGAGCATGGACTTCTTCGAAAGAGGTAATTTAAGTTGTAGGTGAGCATTTACCCTGAGACAATCTATTATTATGCAAGTTGAAGTCCACAAGTTATTTATGATTTAAAATGTGTCAAAATACACTTATCACCATGAATCCAAGCCACTCATTTCCAGGGCCCTTGATTTCCGGTCTGGCCGCTGGGGTACGTGTATGCGTGCACATGCAATCCCCAGGAATCTTTTTGTACACATTTCAACCCGTACTGATGATGGGAGGGGCAGAGGAGGGCAGAGCAGTGGAAATGAGCATAACTGCCCACCAGCTCCTGGAGTAGACTCCGGTACATTCTTCTTGGATTCATCTGTTAAAGGCAATCCCCTGCCTCGTTATTGATCTAGGATGCTTGCTATGCCGCCCTAATGCACTATTTTCACACTGGGAAAATGCTAAACGAAGATTACCGGCTAACATTAGCAGGCCATAAAGCACAAGCCATGGAAAAGGTTTCCAAGATGTGTATTGGTAAACCCGCCACACAGCCATGGAGTCAGCAACTGACTCACTGACTGCTCTCTTCTCAGCTGGAAGCAAGTAACAGAAGGCAGAAATCAAGGCTCCTGTGAAGGGAAATTAAGTCTTCAGCTGCAGAGGAGTTTTCAACAATGTAGCTGCATTGGCTGTAAGGAAGATTCTCAAAGTTAATGGTGAGCTGCAGCTTTAACTGAACAGTGAAACACACAGACCCAGAGAACTCAGGACAACGGTAGAGAACAGAGGAGACGTAGCGGCTACACTAAAACTTGCTTAGCCAAAAGGAATTGCTAGAATCCACTGGCCTTTGAAAATACACATTGATCAAAACCAATTCAGAAAAGAACTGCATTTCTGTGATCACTTGAAATGACGGGACTTTAGGGCCTACCGTGGGCATGGCTCTCTATCTGTAAGATCTATTTTACTTCTCTCAAAGGTGGAGCTACAGAGAGAGGGAGAAACAAGATATATTCCATCTGATAGTTCATTCTTTTTCTTTTTTAAGCTTTATTTTATTTATTTTTATTGGAAAGTCAGATACACAGTGAGGAGGAGAAACAGAGAGGAAGATCCTCCGTCCAATGATTCACTCCCCAAGTGACCACGATGCCAGAGCTGAGCCGATCCAAAGCCAGGAGTCTGGAGCCTCTTCTGGGTCTCCCACACGGGTACAGGGTCCCAAGGTCTTGGGCCGTCCTCGACTGCTCTCCCAGGCCAAAAGGAGGGAGCTGGATGGGAAGTGGGGCTGCCAGGATTAACCAGCGCCCATATGGGATCCCGGCATGTGCAAGGTGAGACTTTAGCTGCTAGGTGCCAGGTCTGACAGTTCATTCTTCAAATAGTTGCAACGGCCGGGGAGGGGCTGGGCCAGTCTTGAGCAAGGAGCCAGGATTTGAATGCTTCATCCACGTCTCCAAGCACTTGGTGTGTCTTCTGCCACTTTTCCAGGCACATCAGTAGGGAACTGGGTCGCAAGTGAAGCAGCCAGGACTCAAACTGGCGTCTGCATGGGATGCTGGCTTTGCAAGCCGCCACCAAGCCACTGAGCCACAAGGTTGGCCCATCTCTCTTTATTTCTTGTACTCCTCCTCTTGCTTCCCCTCCTCTTCCAAGCTCTAGCAGCCTGCTCACCACAGAATCCTTCCCACCCCCAAAGGCTGCCGACAGCAGGTGGAGGCAGCATCCGCCCCAGAGCTCTGACCTGAGAGCCAAATGACAAGCAGCACGTCCTGGCAAGGACTCTGCAGTTGGCAAAGCATTTCGGTGGCTTTGTTTACAGGGCATGGAAGCAAACATCCGTGATTTTTTTTTCACAAGTCCATTTTTTTTCTGACAAGTCCCATTGTAGAACTTGGGAAAAAGTGAGGGAAACGAACAAAAGCTATACACCATTTCTGAGATTTCCTTTGGAAACACTTTTTATAAACTGGGTTAAATACAGAACACCGAAGGTGAGTTTAGCAGAGTTCATAACTTACTCCTTAAAGCCCCAAATACACTGCCGGTACAGCTGGTGACCATAAGCAGGAAGCTGGAGTGGAAACAGACCAGCTAGAACTTGAACCGGCGGCCACACGGGCTGTCAGCGGCACAGGCAGACACCGTGTCATGGCGGTGGCCTCTCGGAATAACTTCCACTTGATGCTCAGCCTTTACGATTTTCTCTTTTACTAGTGGCATTTGTAACCTCTCTACTGCTTTATTGGTTGAAATGTCCAAGAAAGAGAAAATCAAGAAATTGGTTCTGGCCAACAACCAGATTCGGGGGGCAGAGTGATGCCCAGACGGGGAACACAGGAAGCAGTGAGAACGTGCGGGAAGGGGCAGCACTGAGCCATGGCAGCCACCTTCTGCACATTAGCACTGGACATGGCTTATGCGGGGCTCGGTTCTGACCCAGCTCTCTGTACCGTGCCTGGGCAAGTGAAGAACTGCCCAAGTGCTTGGGCTCCTGCACCCACGTGGCCAGCTGGATGGGGCTCCTGCCTGACGCCTGGCCTGGACTCAGCCACTGTGGTCAAGCCCCCACGTGGCCGACTGGATGGGGCTCCTGCCTGACGCCTGGCCTGGACTCAGCCACTGTGGTCAAGCCCCCACGTGGCCGACTGGATGAGGCTCCTGCCTGAGGCCTGGCCTGGACTCAGCCACTGTGGTCAAGCCCCCACGTGGCCGACTGGATGAGGCTCCTGCTTGAGGCCTGGCCTGGACTCAGCCACTGTGGTCAAGCTCCCATGTGGCCGACTGGATGAGGCTCCTGCCTGACGCCTGGCCTGGACTCAGCCACTGTGGTCAAGCTCCCACGTGGCCGACTGGATGAGGCTCCTGCCTGAGGCCTGGCCTGGACTCAGCCACCGTGGCCACTTGGGGAGTGAACCAGACGAAAGATGACCCCCATCTCTCCATTTCTTTCTTTAGCTTTCAAATAAAATAAATATTTTTTTTTTAAAGGAAAGATATTGGGAAGCAGAATAATCTACCAGAATTAGAGGGGAATTCTGGAGGAAAGAGCGACAAGGAGTCAGGAACCAGAATTGCTCAGACAGAACAAAGGCAGAGGAGCTGTGCACTACGCCAACCCGAGAGGGGTCTCCAAAGAGTCTGATCCTGGGTCCTGAAGGGACGTCACCCCTCTGCTCTGACCCCAGGGTCCCCAGAGTACATCACCCCCTCTGCTGCCCACACTTCCTGCAGGAGAATCCTCAGATTCAGAGCAAGCAGAACTGGACGGCAGCCAACACAGGTGATTCCAGAAACACCCGAGGCAAGGCACCAGGCCTGGCAATCTCCTAGGGTTTTAGGCAATAGATGTTCGCAATGAACCTAAGATCTTCCACGCAAATTGAAACAAACACTAGACTGAGCCTTCTGGTGATCTTCGCAGAGCTGGGACACAGTGCTCTTCTGCAGACACCATCCTACCACAGTCAGAATGCAGGCTAACAGATGCGGGCAGCCCTGCTTCAGGGGGCGGAGGCAGCATTCTACGGAGAAACATGTTTGAGGACACACATTCATGCAAAACTGCTATTTTTAGGTGCTGAAAAGTTTTCTAAAAGAATTACTGTTTAGGATGGATTTTTTTTTTCATGCCTGTTCTCAACTGAGGGCTGACGTTGGAGCTGAGAAGTCTGGTGAAATCCCATCTGTCCAAGCACAAGAACACGTCCCGGCGCCCTTCCCACTCCTGCAGTGATCAAATGGAAGAGGGAGCTTCTCGTACCACCATGTCAAGAACAGCTTAACTTCGAAATCCTGAAACTTCACATATCGACGAGGACTGTGACATATTCTAAAAAAAAAACTAGGTTAAGACTAAAATTTAAGCCTGTGGAGAAGCAGTGTGTTACATTATGTTAAGTGATAACTCTTTTACACTACAGTTTAAAAGCAAGCTTCAAATTCCAGATACACATCGGAAGAAGCGTGTCTAGCTCTCTCAACAAGAATTGCCAATGTATTTATTTTCGTGACAAGTAAGAGTGGGGTGGGGAATTCACTGTGCTGATTCGCCCTTTAAGTATCACAGGGCTGAAAACAAGTGAAGGGGGCTGCAGCTGGGAGGCTGCCTTGCACCTGTGTTTCAGTTGCTTACGCACAGCCACTGCAAGGAGGAAGCGTACACTAGGCCATGCCAGAAAAACTCCACGGCACGAGGCTGCCTGGTGGAAAGAACGCCCTGTGAACAGCACCATGGCGGGCAGTGCGGAGTGGGAGGGCAGGCCGTGCAGAAATGGGACACTACGTTCACCTCCCCCCCCGGAGGAGAAAGGCATGCTTGGAAAGGTCAAGATGACACAGCCAGTGGAGGCATCAAGAAAACCACCCAGGGCCAGTGCTGGGCTCAACAGGCTCATCCTCGGCTGCAGCACCAGCATCCCATTCGGTGCCAGTCAGGGTGCCCGCTGCTGCACTTCCCATCCAACTCCATGCTGGCCTGGGAAAGTAGCAGAGCATGGCTCAAGTCCCGGAGACACTGCACCTGTGCAGGAAACCCGAGCAAGATCCTGGCTCTTGGTTTTGGATCAACTCAGCTGTGGATGTTGTGGTCATCTGGGGAGTGAACCAGTGGATAGAACATCTCTCTGTCTCTCCTTCTCTCTGTAAATCTGTCATGAAGAAAGGAAGGAAGGGAAGAAGGGAGGGAGGGAGGAAGAGAGCAAGGAATGGTCCAGCCAGAGCAGCAGGATGAGGAGGTCAAAAAGCAGCAGCATGTTGGGGACCAAGTGGTGTCCAAGCACTTGGGGCATTAAAGAATGGGCTGGATATCAGGAGGCTCAGTTGGAAGTGACCCTGTACCCACCCCGTACACACACGAGCAGTGATCTGGCTTTTATGGCACCAAATAGAGAATCCTGAGCTTCACAGAGACAATAATGAAGGCGGAGGGCAGTCGGCAATGCGTCTGTGTTTCACATCCCACCGACTGAGAAAGAGACTCTGAAACTGCTGAAGCTGCAGGCCAAGGCCTTGGTCGGAAACACGCAGATCTCAAAAGTCTAGAGGATTCCTCACCCATGAACTCCTTACAGGTTGGCCCCTGCCCTCCCTCTCCTCACTGCAGCTCCTGAAGCTGGGGTGAAGGCGGGTCTCAGCTGGCTCTCCTGTCTCCCGCTGCATGAGCTCAGGTTTCAACAGGCTCTTCCACAAAACACACAGGTCCCTGCAGCCAGGGACTAGACTCCTGATCCTCTTCCAGTGCCCTGAATTTGGAGAACTCCATCACAAACACTGACAGGAAACCTCTGGTTTATTCTTCCCATCTTCTCATCCATTCCAGAATCACCTTCCAATGTTAGCAGCAGTGATCCATTAGCTCAGCATCAGGCAGAGCGCGTGGGCTTCTGTGCTGTGATCGCCATGAGGCTGGCAGGTGTTCTTCAAAATGCCCTTCACCGCCAGCCTTCCCTGTGTCCCCTAGCATCCCTGGAGCCAAAGCTGGCAGCTCAAATGGATGCTATTACTGCAGCGCCCAACCTGTCTTCCTGTTCTAAGCTGCCTCTCTCTCCTGCTCCCCAACATGAATTCCACTCAGACCAGAGGCCGGAAAGTGCCAACCTTTCTCCAGTCAACCAGGATTCCTCCTCCTTCCTTTCCTTCACCTCCCAAGGGGACCCAAGTTCACTTCCCAAACCCCCCAAATTCCTCGTCTCCTCACGAGCTAGCACCTTGTGGTGCCAGGCAGAAGTACCCATAGAAACTTGTACTAAACCCACTGTTTACCTATGTTGGCCCCAGAGTGATGCAGATGACATTCGCAGGGCCATTTTCAAACACAACCTGGTACAAACCAGTACCCGACAGCCAGAGAGCACGGCGACACGCACTCCTAAGGCCAGCTCCCGGCTCGGGCTACAGAGGAAAGCATTCGCTGGGCTGATTTCAGGCTTCACGCGTGAGAAACAAGAGCACGATCTACTGCAGTGGTAAGTGTCCACAGGAACTAAGTTCACATGCAGAGGCTGAACACGGAGCTCTCTTACAGGGCTCAACCAGCCACTGTGCACAGGAACTAAGTTCACGTCCAAAGGCTGAACACGGAGCTCTCTTACAGGGCTCAACCAGCACTGCACAGGACGCCTTGCATCCTCAAAACTCAGAATACTATAAATACCAACCTTCTCATTCCCTGGAAATCAGATGGCCTCTTTTGCATTCTGAAGATAGATATGTTTAAGGAAACAGAAAAGGAAAAGCAGAACTTAGAATTTTGAGTTGCTAATAAACTATATTTTAGCTCCAGCATTAAGCATTAATCATATATGGAATACTGTCTTTTCATACTTGATATCCCAGACACAGAATGCAAAGATTCAAAGAAAATACACTTTCAAAGAGTTTTATAGCTAACACATGTGTCGAATCTCCCCATTTTAAGTAATGGTCCACATGGGTGGGTATCTCTCGCAAATCTGTAAACAGTATTAAAATAAAATAAATTTGAATGAGAAAAAGGCCAAAAAAAAAAAAAAAAAAAAAAAGAGTAAGGCTCCAGGACGCACGCTGTTCCAACAGCCACCGCTGCTTCCTCACTTTCCACCTGCACCCTGACGCAACACTCGCCTGTCCAATGGAGCGGTTCAGCTCCTGCTACAGTCAGGGACCGGCCGGTGCCTAAGTCCACGGACCGCCAGCAGACGCCTTACAGAACAGGCAGCGCATGTCAGTTCCAATGATGTGCCTCTTTTCAGGGAAGAGTTTTCCTGGCCTCCACAGGCCTGAACCCGCCTGCTTCTTCCTCGTGGCTCTCTGGCTCATCTAACAGCTCTCGTACTACTGGAGCTCATCAGGTCCTGGGCCTGGATCGCTCTGTTCTCCCTCTCCAGAGGTTTCTCAAAGATTTTCGCAGCTTTGCACGCCAGCTGTGTCCCATAGCTAGCAGGTTTGTGGCTCCAGCCCAACTCTTGCATGTAATTCTAACCCTTCTTGCCCATCAGCCTGGCTGGACCCTGCAGGCGCCAGGGTATGACTCTTCATCAGTTTCCAGTGTCTCAGCTTGTTGTTCTCCAGGAAATGCTTAGCATACAGTAGGGTTTACTAAGAGGAGCTGCTATTATTATTCCAACTAGAACATTTCTGAAGGTTATTCTGGGACTTGTTTTCATCCTAATTCCAAAGGAAAATGGGTTTGTGCTTTCAACAAACCAAAGTATTAGAACATAACCCATCTGAGAGCTGGTGGGGGCTCCTGCAATCTGAAGCTGCCCACACAGTGTGCAGGTGGTGGCGAAAGAAGGTTGCTGCAAATGTTTTGGATAAAGAAGTCAAAGAGCTCTGCGCCTGCTACCAATCAAACCTCTAGCAGGAGGCAGATAATTAACATAAACCTGCCTTTCTTCCCTCCGCACCAAGTTCTCAGGGGAGCCACTGTGCTTCCTGTGAATACACGGAATTGCATTAAAGTGATCACGCTGGGCACAGATCTGCCCACTGATGGGGGCATGGCTGCCACTTGCGACCAAGCATGGAGGGGAACACGACAGAATGGATGGCAAGCTGCTTTAAATTGCTTTAATACCACCAACACCTGTCCAATGCACGTTGGGCATTTGCAGAAGAATAAACTGCATGCAGTTAGAGTTCTGTCACCATTAAGCCAGTACTCCTGCAGGCCAGAAGCCGGCTGAGGTTCAGGTTCTTTGCTGTCATACATGTCGCTCTGTAAGGTCAGGCTGGCGGTCCTGAGTAGGGGGCAGAGAAGGGCCGGCGTGCCCTTGTGCTGTGAGGGAGTTCTTCCCCCCCCCTCCGCCCTGACAGCTTTCAGTCCCAAGGACGTTTCGGCAGAAAAAAGAAGCGGGGCGGGCGTCGGGGTTCTCAGATCATTCCCTTTCCAAAGGTTCTAGATGGGCGGGTCTGGTTCCCAAGCACAGATCAGGAAAAGCGGGTCAGAATACACACTGCAAGGCTGGGTGCAGAGATCACCCACATAAAAGGCAGAGATGGCCTTGTCTGGGCTTGAGTGGTCTCTGCGAAGCATGGAGGCGTGCAGCCTGACACAGCAAAACCAAAGAGTGTTGAAAAGTCACTTGGCCAGCAGGGGTGGGGCCAAGGCTGTGATGCAGCGTGTTAAGCTGCTGCCCGCCACACTGGAGCCCCATGTGAGAGTCAGCTGAGTCCCAGACAAGCTGGTTCTGATCCAGCTCCCTGCCAACGCACCCAGGAAGGCAGCAGGAGGCGGTTCAGGTGCTCTGGCCCTGCCGACCACACGCAGGACCCAGATGGAGTTTTGGGCTCTTGGCTTTGCCTGGCGGCAGTCATTGAGGGAGTGACTAACAGATGAAAAATCGCTTTCTCAGCCTTTCAAATAAATAAGTCTTCTACAAATATAAAATAGATTAATAATTACATATTACTTGATGGTATGACGTGCTTGGCATACTGTTCTACTGTACCATGATCATTACATATATCATATCATATAATAAAAAAACTTTTAATCAAAGTTTGTCAACATGAGGATAGTTTATGATACTAACTTCTATCAAAAATGTCAAATCCCTCACAGTCAGATCTGTAATACGAACTACAAGCACCAACAGGGAGCATGACAATACTATTTAACTGGAGCTTTTCTTATGTGCATCGCTTAGGAATGGATTTATTCAAAATCTTATTTCCCTATTTGTAAACATGAAACTGTATTTCAGAAATGTGAAGGTAACTGTTTCTGCATGTATCACAAATGATAAGCAACGTGCAATGTTAAGAGAGTTCCTTGTTTATTACAAAGGAACTGGCAGGTCTGACTGCACAGGAAGGACACGTTACCAACAGTTTTCTAACCTGCGTTACCTCCTGTAGACGCCCAGGCAGTCAGCTCATCCACTGCAGGAGCAGGAACGGGCTCACCAGACACCCAGGCGGTCAGCTCACCCGCTGCAGGAGCAGGAACGGGCTCTCCAGACGCCCAGGCGGTCAGCTCACCCGCTGCAGGAGCAGGAACGGGCTCTCCAGACGCCCAGGCGGTCAGCTCACAAGACACCCAGGCGGTCAGCTCACCCGCTGCAGGAGCAGGAACGGGCTCTCCAGACGCCCAGGCAGTCAGCTCACCCGCTGCAGGGGAGGAACAGGCTTTCCCTCTAGGAGTCTTTCCCTCTAATTCCCTCCCTCTCCTCTAGCTGAGGCAAAGTAAGGGGTGAACAGACTTGTGGGTATGCAGGGAAAGCAAGAGCCAGCAGGTATAAGGGAGAAAGTCCGACTCTCGCTGCTTGTCACGGACAGGCGTCACCCATTGACCCCGAAGCCCCAGGCTGTGCCTGTCACACCCTCAGAGTCGTCTTCTACAAAGCGTGGCAGCCAAGCTCCATTACCAGCTGGAGTCGGGTCATGAAACCAAGTGAACTGGCCTTCCCTTGCATGAACTTTGCCCTTAGCACTCAACTCGAACACTGGGTCATTCTGTGATGGTAAAATTCACAAGGGCCTGATTCTTTTCTAATACCACCTCATATAAAAACCTAAGGTTTTGGAATGTCAAAAAGATGCAGGGTAGCACTCCATTCTAAGCTTCAGCCGTCTACAAGGGAAGCAGAACACCCCCACACCCACGAGCTGTCCCCACAAGTGCCTTCCCCACACACTAACACGCTCGCACATTTGGCTTCACAATTCATTGCACATGGTCTCCACAGAACCCTTACTGACCCCAGTGCCCATCCACCCTGCAGCATTTGGCACCCCAGAGCGGGGCTGCCTGAGCCCTGCCGCCCTGTTGTTGCGAGCCAAATGCGACTCTCCCCAGCTGCTGCCACATTCCCTCCTTTAGAGTAAGGGCTTGGCGGCTCACTCCAAGTCAGTTCAGCACCCAGGGCCTTCCAGGCAGCGGGAGGCCACGCCATGCAGCCCGCTTGGGCCGGGGCGTGTTCTGCAGCCAGCAACAGCCCAGGCCTGCTCCTGCTGCCTGCACTCCTTCATTTCGCTGTGAGGGGGCTATCAGGCTTACATGAAAGATCTCCCTAGATACAGAAGTTGACAGAATAGCAGACAATGGCAACATTTCACCAGAATTTAATTAGAATAAATGGCACATTAATTCCTCAAAAATTGTTTATCTAAATGGAGGCAGGGGAGTGGGCAGTTATTTTAGCAGGGGTGGGGAACTGTTTTTCGCCAAGGGCAATTTGGATATTTATTATATCATTCTCAGGCCCGTCTAAAATTATCAATTAATAAATTAGCATGTTACTGATGAGTTGCATTTTGAGTTCTGCCTGTGGTTGCCTTGGCAGGGCCTTAACTGGCCTGCAGACTGGTTGTTCCTCTCCTTTAGAGGTTAAGATGCCTACGTCCCAGCTATGTCCCAGGGCTGCCCCTGTGGCAAAGCAAGCAAAGCCACTGCTTGCAATGCCGGCGTTCCACACAGGTGCTGGGTTCAAATCCTGACTACCCCACTTCAGATCCAGCTCCCTGGTCAAGTGCCTGGGCAGTGAGCAGCAGATGGCCACAGCCATGGTAGCCCAGGCTCCTGGCTTTGACCTGGCTCAGCCCTGGCTGTGGAAGCCATTTCAGGAATCAGTTGGTGGCAGATCTCTCTCAGTAACTGCCTTTAAACAAGCTTATAAATCAATCTTAAAGAAAGAAGAGAAGAGGGAGGCTCAGGACCCACGTTGCAGTGCCAAGGTACCCACCCTGACTAGCTTCCTGCTGCTGAAGACAAGCCTGGAAGGCAGAGGGGGGCCAGCCAACCACGTGGAGGACCAGAAGGGGTGTCCGACTTCGGTCTCCTGCTGGCTGCAGCACCCAGGGAGTGGCGCAGCACCCAGGGAGTGGCTGCAGCACCCAGGGAGTGGCCGCAGCACCCGGGGAGTGGTGCAGCACCCAGGGAGTGGCTGCAGCACCCGGGGAGTGGCGCAGCACCCAGGGAGTGGCTGCAGCACCCGGGGAGTGGCGCAGCACCCAGGGAGTGGCGCAGCACTCGGGAGCTCGCCGTCTTTGTGCCTGAACGTGAGCTGGGGACGCACTCAGCCAGGACCGACAGACCCAAGCTCCACAGCACAAAGGCATCCCCGTGTGCACCTGGGAACTAACAGCATGGTGGCCACTTCCAGTGCGTGTGCTGCTAACCTACAGCTCTAGACAGAGTGCTGGTTGCGGCAGAGAGCCTTGCAGAGGGCAGCACTCAGCACTTTAGAGCGAGTTGAAAGATTCACGTCATTTTCATGGGGTCCCACGCTTTTAATTGGGGGCGGGGCACACTACCCATAATGAATTTATCCATGGGATAAACAGAGATGCCGTCCCCCACAATTACATTTGCTTGAAGGAAAACACAGCTGTCTTTCCTGCATATTAAGATGCAACTGGAACCAGGGAGACCACACACAGATTTCAAAGGGAAGAGAAGGTTTTACAGCAGAAAAGCCACTCTGCCACAGCAAAGTGCACTGATGCCAAGAAATAAAGGCAATGATGACTATTCTCCTTGGGGACAAAAGTCCTATTGAGTGGAAGCTCCAGGTGCCTTTTCCAGGCGAGCCACCTGCTACTACTTGGCGTTACTGCAGAGATCCAGGTAGGAGCACAGCGCATTCCTCCCACCACGGGGGTGCTTGTGGCAGTGTGTGCACACACATGTGCCCTGAGGCCAAGCCAGCAGGGAACTGCTCTACTGCCACCTTGGGACAACTGACCATCAACTCGGCCACTCCACCGGGCCAGCAGCACCGTCAAGAGGAAGCCTTTGGGAAACACACTCCTTCCCACCAGCCGCCCAGTGCCGTGGGGTGGGGGGGAGATTCAGTTCTGTGAAGGGGGCCTGCCCCATCCAGAGTAGAAAATGTAGCGAGAAAGAATGATGACCCCAATTAGAGTTGGCCAGAAGGACAAGTGCGTCTCATAGCACTGCTGTTGGCAGGGCTGTTCCATATGACGTCTCCCTCACCAGGGACGTTTGATAAATCAAAGGCAGCTTCTTGTGCAGCATGCCTGACAATAACAGTTAACACTGAACCTGTGCTCTTATCAATCTTCATAAATGTGTCCATGGTGTGGCAAGTCCGCTCCACATCACAGCGAGGCTGCCTCTAATGCAGGCAAGGTAGTGACCCGCTAGGTTAATGGGACTTGACAATCAGTACAGTTTTAATTGAGCCAGAAAAACAAATGGCTCTCTTCTTTTCTTCAGGTGTACAGGAGTTTCCTCTGGGCCTTGCTCAGAAAATGTCCACGGTGAAGCTGCGTGTGGACTCAGGTAGGCGACAAGGAAAAGTCCATGGGGAAACAGAGAGGTGTTCTTTTAGAAAAGACTTGCTATGACGTACTTCACTGACATTCTTGGTAGAGTGCTTCCTGTGTTCAGCTTCAACCAAAAAATGTCACTTTGGTTTTACAAAATACATAGATGTGTCTTGTATTAACAGAAAAATGAGTCCTCAAAAATGTCTCAAGTGCAAAAGGTCTTAGGGACCAGTAAGGCTTCCCTGCCACTGCCACTACGCTGCCATTTGACCTGGGAGGATTTCCAATTCATGACAAGCCTTAGTAACAAATTACACTTCCCTGCATTTTGCATTTGCTATAGTCCTAACTTTTCTATTGATACTGTCAAGAAGAAAGCCTGGCTTTTATTTGGCAATTAGCTAACATCCAATAAAAATCAGCTCTCACGAATGCTTCGTAATGAAGACCATCAACAGCCAGGTACGGCCGGACACAGAAGTGTCCACACGGTCCCAGGCCTTTAATCTGCTGAATGAACCTTTGCCAGCATGCATTTCCCAACACAGCGTGTGTGCTGGCTGCTGCGGGAAATCTATGAGTATAAAATACAATTTCTGCCCCCCAAAAAGTTTCAACTCAACAGAGAATGGAGAAACCAAGACAGGAAGCAAATATGTGACCTCGGCCCGGCTCTGCAACTCCCAAGCATCTGCCCATCGTCCCCATTTGTCAGCCAGTAGCTTGCCCCACTGTCCATTCAGCGCGATTTCAGGTTCCTTACAGAGAAGGCGTTAAGAGGCACACATGTTCTGTAACAGTTGGATTTAATGCGGTCAACAGAGCACCTACTAAGAGCACCACTGCCAAAAGATGGTGGGGATGCAGCTCGTGGCTCACAGGGTTCGTACTCCCAGGAGCTGATAAGGATTACACTACAGCAAGTGCTTGAGTTCCCTGAGACAGACAGACAGACAAAACGAGAGGGAGAGAGAATGTGTGTGTGTTTAGTGGGAAGAGATGTGTCTAAAAGGACTTCAGAATTTGTCAGGAGAAAGATGGGGGAGGTATGGTAACTGCTAGAAAGTGTGCTGTGTGGCCGCTGAGGCAGAGCGTGGCAAAGGCAGATGGCAAAGGCCGAGCAGGTGTCACACGCCACTTCCATACTGCAGCGGTAAGACCTAAGTTTTGGGTGTCTGTTCCGACTTCCCTGTCATGATTGATTAGACTCTGCCAGTTACTCAGCTGTGAAGCGGATGCCGTTCTGTTTCCCATCTCAGAGATCAGACTGATGGATGAGTATTTGTGATTGCAGGGCAAGGTTTCTTCCTTTTTTTCCCCAACTACCAACCTTTGCAAATCAGGACTGTCACAATATTGCAGCCAAGCCAAGTAAATATACACAGTTGGGAGCAGATGCTGATATAAGAAATGTAGCTAACATCTTCAAATCCGATTTTTGAAACATTACATTCATGAAAAAGCCTACCTTTAGTATATGTGCTGCTGAAGTGAGCACAAAGCCTTACTTTTAAAAAGAGAATTATTTTATTTATTTCATATTTGAATGGCAGAATGACACACAGAGAGATCTTTTACCTGAGGATCTGATTCACTCTGCAAATGGCCTCAGTGACCAGGAGCTGCTCCCAGCTCTCCCAGATGGGTGCAGGGGCCCAAGGACCTGACCCATAGTCAGCTGTTTTCAAAGGCCATAAGCAGGGGGTTGGATCGGAAGTGCCACAGAGGGAAGCTTAGCCTGCTATGCCACATCGTTGGCCTCTGCCCTCTTTATAATGAGTAAAGGTTGCCAATAAGCTTAAAAATCCTAGCTACTCTAATAGTATAGTATCAGTGGTAGCTATTAAGATTCTATCCTCACTTCATGTGAAAACAGGATTCCACTAACTGCTAAAAACTATGTTGGGGGCAGGCTAGTAGCCTGGCAGTGAAGATGCTGCTGGGAGGCCACAGCTCTGCTCCCCATTCGAGTTCCGTGACAATGCCAGGGAGTGCTAGCTTACTCTAGTTCATTAGCTCTGCTGGTCGGCTCTCTGCCACCCACACTGGAGAAGCTCCCAGCTCCCAGATTTGGCGTGGCCCAACTATAGCTACTGTAAGTGTTTGGGGAGTGTATTAGCACATGGGAGCTGCACTGAAAAAATGAACAACCACCAAAAAAAGGTTTGAAAAACCACAGGCGGTCTGAGGACAGGGAGGGAGGTGCGCCGGCCAAGGCTATGCCTGGGGAGGCCACGAAAGCTTTCTGCTTCTTCCCTAAGTGCAGAACGGAAGCAGACACAGTGTGCTGCCTCCTCCCTTCCTCGAAGTTTGGCTGTTGCCCCAGTCTCTTGCCTTCAACCAGTAACTGCAAACACACAGGTGTTAAACAGGCTTTTGAAAACGGACACTCACCCACAAGTGACGTTTTTATTTCTTGGAAACATTACGGCTCATAAACTAAAAAACTGACTTCAGAACAAATTTTACAGTCTTGTCCATTATAGACTAGCGGTCCGTAACTGTCTATAATTTCAAATTAACAGAAGCATTCTGAAGGTGTGACAAGCATTAGATGATAATTCATTGTGAAGTGATAATAGCTTGTCTGAGCACAGCACTCTATATACATTTCTGACTGCATTGCATAGATTTCACTTAGCACGGTAAAATAGAATTACTACTTTGAGCAATGTTGCAAACTGTTGGCTAACGATTTGACAGAAAGCAACTGTTAGGCCCAAGCATATTTTGTCAATTGCAATTGCATTGTTTTCAGGGATTATGCCGAAGGAAAAAAATACACTGGCTTGAATGATGGGCAGGAATTAAAACAATACCAAAGCTCACTCAACTCGACAACCTTCCTAATGAGCTAACCACTGACAGCCCAGGGTGCAGTAAGCAAATGGAGCCATCTGATGCACTCCCATAGAACACCGCGGCTTGTCGAGGCCTCACAGGTGCAGGATGCTGTGCGCGCAGTGGGATGAGAGGCCTCACAGGTGCAGCACGCCGTGTGCGCAGTGGGATGAGAGGCCCCACAGGTGCAGCACGGTGTGCGCAGTGGGATGAGAGGCCTCACAGGTACAGCACGCCGTGTGCGCAGTGGGATGAGAGGCCTCACAGGTGCAGGACGGTGTGTGCACAGTGGGATGAGAGGCCTCACAGGTGCAGCACGCCGTGTGCGCAGTGGGATGAGAGGCCTCACAGGTGCAGGACGGTGTGTGCACAGTGGGATGAGAGGCCTCACAGGTGCAGCACGGTGTGTGCACAGTGGGATGAGAGGCCTCACAGGTGCAGCACGGTGTGTGCACAGTGGGATGAGAGGCCTCACAGGTGCAGCACGGTGTGCGCAGTGGGATGAGAGGCCTCACACGTGCAGCACGGTGTGCGCAGTGGGATGAGAGGCCTCACACGTGCAGCACGGTGTGCGCAGTGGGATGAGAGGCCTCACACGTACAGCACGGTGTGCGCAGTGGGATGAGAGGCCTCACACGTACAGCACGCCGTGTGCGCAGTGGGATGAGAGGCCTCACAGGTGCAGCACGCCGTGTGCGCAGTGGGATGAGAGGCCTCACAGGTGCAGCACGGTGTGCACAGTGGGATGAGAGGCCTCACAGGTGCAGCACGGTGTGTGCACAGTGGGATGAGAGGCCTCACAGGTGCAGCACGCCGTGTGCGCAGTGGGATGAGAGGCCTCACAGGTGCAGCACGGTGTGCACAGTGGGATGAGAGGCCTCACAGGTGCAGCACGGTGTGTGCACAGTGGGATGAGAGGCCTCACAGGTGCAGCACGGTGTGTGCGCAGTGGGATGAGAGGCCTCACAGGTGCAGCACGCCGTGTGCGCAGTGGGATGAGAGGCCTCACAGGTGCAGCACGGTGTGCACAGTGGGATGAGAGGCCTCACAGGTACAGCACGGTGTGCGCAGTGGGAAGAGAGTGGGAGGGAGGAGAAGTACCTGCTGGAATGAATCAATCCACTGCATTAGCTGTGGACGTCCACACACGTTACTCCCCGTGAAAATCATGTGTTCATGACTGTTACCCGTCATGGCTACACTGACAGGACTAGAAAGACCATAAGAAGCACTAATAAGTTAAAACATTTGGATGAGCAAGAGCCACAAACATGAGAAAATGAGCACATTTTCTCAGAGTTGTTGCACCACATTTTCCTAAATCTACTTTCTAGATACTAGATCATACAAGCAGCGGACTGCACGGCATGAGGTACAAACAGATGGATCATTAATAAGAACGGATCAGCCTCTCTCGAAACACGCTGCTCGTACATCTCCTAGGGATTCTGGCTCTAATGCACGCTCCAGAGCAACAAACTCTTTTCTTTGCATCATCAAGTTCCGAGCATGTATTTTTCATTTATCTTGTCACCGGTTAGGAGAGGTGAAGGTGTGTATACATTTTGGCTTTCAATCCCCCACCAAGTCAGCTTCTCCGCGCTTCAGTCTGCAACGCTCCGGAACAGGGATGCATTGACATTTCTGCCAAAGGACAATTTTTTGCTCTGCAGTTTTTCCTGGAGTTAATGGAAAAAGTTCGACCACTAATCTTTTCAATTCACCTCGAGGGAATTACAAACTAGCAGCAAAAACTGTACAGGTTTTCCCAAAATGTAATATTTTTAAATTACACAAGTCAAAAATTTTTTACAAAACAGGATTTCCTTTTAAAATATATAAAACAGAGGTGTGGGAGGCTAGAGTTTGATTCATACTGTGATGCAAACTAAACTTTTCTTTTAAAACTAATTTGGAATCGGCCAGAAATGCACAAGGACAGAGGGAGGAGAGGGGAGTGCCAGGGGTGGGGAGATCAGGAGAGGGGAGTGCCAGGGGTGGGGGGGGAGGGGAGTGCCAGGGGTGGGGAGATCAGGAGAGGGGAGTGCCAGGGGTGGGGGGAGGGGAGTGCCAGGGGTGGGGGAGAGGGGAGGGCTGAGATTCATTCACTGGCTCATTCCGCACATGACCACGAAGGACAGTGCTGTCCCAGGCTGATCCAGGAGCACTGAACCGAATCCTGGTCTCCTATGTGCACGCCAGGAAAAGCCATCTCAAGTTGTCCCCTCTGCCTCCTGGCACACACAGCAGCAGGAAGCTGAATCAGAAGTGAAGCCGAGACTTGAGTCCAAGCACTGTTACACAGGACATGGGTGTCGCCAGCACCATCTTAACTGTGCCAGACACCTGCCCCAGTAAAATTAATAAGCCTAAATAACCTGGACTCTGATCCCACCAGAGTCCTGGAGAAACTATGTAAGTAGCTATTTGCCCAATATTTTTATCTATTTTTAAAATAATTTAGTTATTATTTTTATTGGAAAAGCAGATTGATAGAGAGGAGAGACAGAAAGATCTTCCAACCACTGTTTCACTCCCCAAATGGCTGTTAACAGTTGGAGCAAAACCGATCCAAAGCCAGAAACCTCTTGTGGGTCGCCCAAGTGGGTGCAGGGTCCCAAGGCTTTGGGCCATCTTCTACCTTCCCAAGCCTCAAGCAGGGAGCCAGATGGGAAATGGAGCAGCCAGGACATGAACCAGCATCCATATGAAATCCTAGTGCCTGTAAAGTGAGGATTTAGCCATTGAGTTGTTGCCCTGGGCCCTTTATCTATGTTTTTAACACACAGACCTTGAAGGATTTTTTACACACAGTCAATCAGCAAAAACAAGATCCGGAGGTTAAATGAACAGCTAGTGAGGAAGAGAGAGGCAGACCAGCAGAGGGCGCCCTGTTCAGGACATGACAGTCCTGAGCACCAGTTCTTGAGACGCAACGTATGGGTTTCACTGTTGCTTGTTTTTGTTCTGTCAAGAAAAGCAGCATTTGAAACAGTTTGAATACCTGTTGGTGGAGGAGGCTCAATTAATTACTGCATACCAAAATGCCGTTGGAATACCATACAGCTCCTGAGAGGAACGCCGTGGCCCTAACGTGTTGACTGGGGGAGGCAGTCCACGACGAATGGCAGTGGATGTAAATAGGGTATGGTCTCATAGTTTTGTAAAAATAAAGCAATATATATGTTTACTACATTGATATTCATTGAGATAAATGTGGAAGGTCAAACACCCCGTGCCTTGACATGCTTCTCATTAAAGGGGTGTTCTGTGGCAAGCAGAGAGAGGAAGAACTATGATTCCGTCATCAGAAAATCCAAGACAAAATACTACCTCACCAATTCCTTCAAAATCCATTAGTATATATTAATTCCTTCTTATTTTCACTACATTAAATCTCTGGGAAGGCAAAAGTTGATCATAAAACTCAGTGAGAAGAGAGAATACTTAGAGAGGTTCATCTGATAGTTAACATCATCAAGTAGGCTGGCAAGAGAAATCTGACCTAGGATGTATAATATGGACCAGGGGTGCATTCAGAGCAATAAATGTGGAAAATAACTAAACACCCAGATAAAACATATCTGAATATATACTACACACAATTTGCCTCAAACACATTCTTTGCAACAGCATGCAGAATTCGGTGATACTTGAATGCTTAGGCGCCGCCATTCAAAGAAATGTTGAGTAGCATACCAGGCAAAACAAAGTTCCCCACGTTGAGCCAGTGTGAAAAGAGGGGACTCTTTCCCCACGAACACCCTGAGCCAGCAAGTATTCCAAGAACTCTCCTCCTCAGCTCTTTGACTGAGGGAACTCTTTTCTTACAAGCTTTCACGGCCCTGAACAACTGATACAAGATAACACATACCTCTTTTTCTAAGTGCTATTACAATAATAATCAATGTTACAGTAAGTTGTCATGATTAGCATAAATGCACAGAACATGCATGTATCCAACGTCATACAAGAGACTTCTAGAAAACCAAAACAGCTGAACCTTCACACTTACAACTTTACTTCTTAAGATGTATCAGGTGTGATGGCTCAGTTGGCTAGCCTTTGCCCATGCCGGCATCCCTACGGCATCCCTACAGGATGTTCTGCTTCCCACCCAACTCCCTGCGAATGGCCTAAGAAAGCAGCGGAGGATGAGCCAAAGCCTTGGGATGAGCCCAGTAACCACATGGGAGACCCAGAGGAGGCTCCTGGTTCCTGACTTTGGATAGGCTCAGCTCTGTCTGTTGTGGCCGTTTGGAAAGTGAACCAGCTGATGGAAGATCTCTTCTCTCTGAAAATCTGCCTTCCCCCCCCCCAAAAAAAAGAAAAAAAGGTATACATTTTTAAAGCAACAACAAACATATCAGAAGTTCTTTAACTTTTGATACAAAGCTTCTTTACTGTTCCCATCTTCCACCTTCATTCCAAGCATTCCTGGGAGATTCAATTTTCTCTTCTCGGGTAGCAGTTCTTTTTCTTCTGACCTCAATAAAATCCCAAGATGGGACGATTCCGCTGCCAGTACCCTTGGCCTGCCGTCAGTCTCTCCAGGCTTCCCCCGTCAGCACCCTCACGTGAACACTCACTGCAGTCTAGTTATTCTGTACTCTCAACTTGCACAAACCATCTACAACGCAGGAGTTAGGATTCTCATACCAGGTACCCACATCTCCACAGTAGAGCTGATAAGCTCAAGGAGGGTTTGACTTTGCTTTTACAGAATTATTTACTTTTATTGTAAACACAGATTTTTACAGAAAGATATACAGAAATAAATCTACAGAAAGTTCTATAGAAAGCTCTTCTAACTGCTGGTTCCCTCATCAAAAGGCCACAATGGCCAGAGCCGAGCTGATCTAAAGCCAGGACCTTCCTTTGGGTCTCTCATGTTGGTACAGGTTCCATGGCTTTAGACCATCCCTGCTACCTCCCCAGGGCACAAGCAGGGAGCTGGATGGGAACACGAACCTGCACCCCTGTGGGATCTGAACACTTGCAGGAGTTGGATTAACCAACTGAGTGTGCTGGCCAGTGTCTCGACCACTGTTCTCTACTCCAGCACGCACAGCACCCACAGCCATTAATGAGAGCGTTGATGAATTTGATGTGGTTAACAAGAGCTTAAGGAAAGCTCAAGAAAAACCATCACATTATTATCTTTACAAAAACAAACAGGTGCCACTGAGCTCTTCACTGGCAGGATTTCCTAAATGAAAAAGAACATCTAATCAGGAGAGCCAGTGAACGTGGTCTCGGAGAAAACCCAATTACTCCAGCTCAAAGATTTCGATGATACGCCCAAGCCAATACCCAATTAACCCAACAGAAATCACAAATTAAATCATTTATTGACAAACATTTGGTTCATGACAACTAAGAATGTCTGAAAACTCTATTTTATAGCCAATCATGTTCCTTTCTTCTTCGTATCACCACCTTCTGTGTTTGAGAAACAGCAGCAGGAAAAGAGAAGGGCTGGTTGGTGAGCAGCGCAGCCAGCGAGCAGTGATAGAGGCGCTAGGAATGCGGCTCAGGGAAGCCTGGGGCAGAGCTGGTGGCATCTGGGCTTGCTGCTTGCAAAGTAATGAGACTGTGTGACGTGCTGGCACTCGCTCTGATCGCTTCATCTTGTTCAAGAGCTCGGCTGGGGGAACAGAGGTGAGAGGCAATGACCTCCCACAAGAAACAGGAGGGGCTCAGGGGCTGGTCCTTCTCTCCTCCTTTTCAGAACGGATGCTTTCCTGGTTGGGGGCCCAGCAGAAAGCAGGCTGAGCACGCTTCTGCCATAGGAAACCTTGTGTCTGAACATGTCTACAGTAATCGGCATTGCATTTTTCATCCTGAAAGCAGGAACAGGTGTACGCTGCCTTCAAAATCTCAATTATAAACCACGAGGAATGCATCTCAAACACAGGCAATTTTCTGTAAATCTAGGCCACTTAGTGGCAAGATGGTGGACTTTGCAGTCTCTAGACAGATCTAGCTCATAAACAGGTATGCGTGTGATCACATGGACCAGAGGAAAAATGAGGAGCAAATGGCAGTGCAAAGAAAAAAAAAGGAAAATTCCTACCACACCACAGAGCCCTGGTCTTCTTTGTGTAAATACTGTAATTAGTAAATAACAGACTTCTTTGTGCTTGCAAGAGCCCTACAATGCATGTCTAATATACCCAAAGAGGTGGCCCTGATCCTTGACGAAAGCAAGCCAGCAGCCAGACCACTGGTGGGCTTCTCGCTGGCTCCACCCAGAGATGCCAGCTGAGGTGACGTGTGAACTGCAGCCAAGAGAAAGAAGCCTTCTTAATGAGCACTTCTGCCAACTTTCAAGGGACGCAACTGACTACCAGCACTGAGACAAACACGCTCACAAAGGCACCACAGCATCTGAGCCAGGGTACACAGCTGAACTTTCGGCAGCCATGGGAGCAAGGTGGGGATACTTGGCTACACTTCCACATGGCAACATGGAGGGAAGGGCCAAGATGCAAGCTTTCACAAGTTCTCGAGCCTTTTGCCAGGACTCAATAAATAGTAGGAGCAAGTTGCTAGGATCAGAGCTCCTGTACACGCACTTCCCTTATAAACACTGCCTACAAAATCCTTTGACCGAAAATAACTTTCCAACCGGTGCCAGGTCTCTCTAACAGAGAGTAAACAGAAAAATAATTTAATATGGGGAGTGGACAGAAGGGAAGACGGGTCAGTAACATGAGCAGGATTTATTCCTCTTTTTCTGCTGTAGTAATAACACAGGCAGCAGTGACTTGGAGACAAGAGTTCCTATTTCTAAGGAAAAAATAAGATTATGGAAAGCACTAGAAAAGTCAGTTTCTGAAAACTGATCCATACACTGAATAGATTTCCTAGGACAAATTACACTCAGAAGCTGAGGACATTCAACAATTAGGCTATTTTCCTTAATTAAGATTAATTTAATACAGAATTCAGGATGAGTGGGGTATAGTTAGCTAAAGAATGCGCTAACCTGCTTTTCCCTCCAGCAGCCAGGCAGTGTAACTCCGGGGGAGCGCAGGCCCTTGGGCTGGGGACATGGGGTCCCTGTGGACGGCGCAGGCTGGGGCAAGTGGGGACCTGAGGGCTCCTGTCCAAGTGAGGAATGAGTAATGAGAGACTTCCACAGACAGGGCAGCGTATTTGCAGGTAAGTGGGGGAGGGGAGGGTTGGGGGGAAGAGGAGGTAACCTTTAAGGGTAAGACTTAAGTAGCAGCACACATGGGAGACCTGGGGGCTTACCCGATGGGATTAGATCACGCTACCCACCAGGACACTAACTAGCACGCAAGGGAACCAGGTCTGGGGACAGTGTCTGTGGGGGTTGGATGTGGACTCACCCCTGTGGAACTGCAATCTCTGTTGGCATGAGCAAGATCTGCGGCTGATGGGGGAGCTGATGGCGGAGGCCTGATGGGGGAGCTAAGGGGATGTCCCTGCTGGGTTGGGGTTCCCACTGGTGAGTGTGAGTGTGGACTGGTTATGGCTGCATTGTGTCCCTTGACACGGGTGTGGCCTGGCTCTGGGGAGTACCAGATTGCAGCACCCACTGGTACTCATGAGAGCCAGGGTGGATGTAGAATGGCTGGGCTAGGTCTCAGCTCCCGCTGAACCACGTGAGAGCTGTGTCTGGGCGTGGGCCAGGTATGGCTGGGTTGTAACTCCAAAGACTAACAACCAGAATAGATATAGGCTGACTAGGCAAGGACATGCTCCTGCCAGGACAAGAGGTAGGCAGAGTCAGCCCGAGCCAAGGACCCACTGGTGTGAGCAAGATCTACTGTTTGGAAGAATCTGACTGAGGAACTTGAGAAACTTCTTTTGGATGCAGTCCCTACAGGTGAGCACAAGAACCAAGGAAAGGAGCACCTCAGACCAGGTCAGGCTAGTTCAGAACATCCACTGGCAGCTCCGAGAACCAAGACAGGGTACGGGTTGGGCCAGGTTGGACCACAACACCACCAGTCAACATTAGGGCTGGAACTGGGGGCTGGCTGGGCCAGGTCAGGCTGCATCACCCACCAGCAGGAGCAGGCTGTACCTAGCCAGGCTGCAGCACCTGCTGGTGGATGCCAGGCCCAAGACCTCCAGGGAAGGAGGTCCAGGAGGGCCCAGGTTGCTTAGCCTGATTCCTTGGGCCCATCTTTATGGTGGGTGCCAGGTCTGTGGGCCCTGGGGTGGGGAGTTGGGGTCATCTGTCCTGGGTCCTTGGGCTTGCCTGCGCATTGGGTGCCGGGTCTGTGAGCTACAGGGCAGAGGTTCTGGCAGGGCCCTGGTTGCCTGGTCTGGGTCCTTGGGCTTGCCTGTGAGAACTGTCCTCCTCAGTGGATGGCAGGCCATGAAGCACATGGAGGATATGGCAGCCCACTGGGGCCTTCAGAGGACATCTAGTGCCATGGTGGAGGAGGGAGAGCAGAACTGATTAGACAACTACCCCAGTCAGGCCATGACAGCAAACATCTGGACAAGTGGAGACTATAAAGTCAACTGTGTCAGCCAATGGATGCTGGAGGGGTTTCCTCGTCCTTGGACTGGAGAGGCTCACAACATGTCAGGATTATCCAAACCATCCAGGCGGAATGCTCACCACACCACGACCTTGGGTTGATATTGGGTGGCCTTCCCCATCTCCGGATGCTGGGACAGTTGGGAGGCTGGCTATGGCTTCTTCCTTTATCTCCTCCTCCCCTTCCCCAGAAACAGGAAGAATAGAAAATTTGGAAACAATGAAAAAAAAAAAAAAAAAGAAAAAGATTGCACTAATCTTACGTGTTCAAATTGCATTTATAAATGTACATATCAGACCTGGGACAGCCGCCTAGCGGCTCAAGTCCTCATCTTGCATGTGCTGGGATCCCACATGGTGTCCAGTTCATGTCCACACTGTACCACTTCCCTTCCAGCTCCCTGTCTGTGGCCTGGGAAAGTACTGGAGAATGGCCCCAAGCCTTGGAACCCTGCACTTGCATTGGAGACCTGGAAGATGTTCCTGGCCTCTGACTTCTAACTGGCTCAATTCAGGCCATTGCTTGGGGAGTGAACCAGCAGATGGAAGATCTTCATCTCTGTCTTTCCTTATCTCTATAAATCTGCCTTTCCAACAAAAATAAAATACCTTTTTAAAAAATGCTGTATCTGTAAGTATATTAGCAGGACCTCAGAAAGCCCACTGCTTCCTTTTCCATGAAGGGCCGCTCCATGCTCATCAGCCACTGTCCGATTTCTTCTTCTATAGATTCACATACGGTCCCAGTTTGTGCTTCTTTCTGCTTACCATAATAAAGTTTTGGAGCTGTAACTCTGTGTGTGTGTGTTTGTGTGTGTGAGAGAGAAAGAGAGAGAGAGAGACAGAGAGAGAGAGACAGAGTGACACAGAGGCTGCTCCTGACTCAGCACGGCCGATCGTGTTGTACTGAGCAGAGCACAATCCTACTCCACCTCGTGCTACCATCTGTGTGGTTTCACACGTGAACCTGCACGGAACGTTCAGGTCTCCGTGTGGATGCATACTTCCCTGTTCTCTGACTAAATCGCTACAACTGGAATAGCTGGATCACAGACCAAGTGTATATGCAGATTTTTAAGAAGGTACTGATATTTTTGTAAGAAGGTGACTTTGTATTTTACACACGAGAATTCTGGCTTCTCCACATCTTTTTGGACGACTGATAGTGTCAGTCTTTCTTATTTTTAGCATTCCAAAGGCTTTAACTTGAATTATACTAACAGTTAGTGTACCTGGAGCTCCTGCCCGTGCGCTGGGGGCCAAGTATTCAAGTCTTTCACTCGTTTAAAAAATTATCTTACTAATGCCCTAAGATGAGCAGAACTTTTAAATTCTGTTCCAAGGGCCTGCAGCGATAGCTTAGCAGCTAAAGTCTTTACCTTGAACACGCCGGGATCTCATATGGGCGCCAGTTCTAATCCCGGCAGCCCCGCTTCCTATCCAGCTCCTTGCCTGTGGCCTGGAAAAGCAGTCGAGGACGGCCCAAAGCCTTGGACCCTGCACCCGCGTGGGAGACCCGGAAGAGCTCCTGGCTCCTGCTTGGCTCAGCTCTGGCCATTGCGCTCACTTGGCGCGTGAACCAGCGGGTGGAAGATCTTCCCCTCTCTCTCTCCTCCTCTCTGTATGTACGTATTTCCAATAAAAATAAATACATATTTCTAAAAATTCTGTTTCAAGTTATCCTGTCTCCTATTTTGTATGCTAACTGCCTTAGGAGAAACTGAATGAGCCAGAAATAGGAATCCTTGATGAACAGAAGCCACAGGGGTGATGTGACCAGCATATACCCAAACAAGGGGGATCAGAATGCTTAGTTAAGTGCAGACACTGTGGTTCAATGTGTGGGTCCGCAGGCACAGTGACTGGCCAGCCATATGTGATTGGACGGATGCAGGGAAGAGCTGCTGGCATTCTGAACGGGTTTACCAAACTCTGGAGTGAGAAGACCTAACTTGATATCACAATGCAGCTGAACCTATACAAATTCCCAGAGATTAACTTGAAGACTATCATCTCTGTGCACAAGTACATTTATGAACACAATTTTCAATCATATTTGAGTCTCAACATACATGCTATAAATTTGATACAAAGAAGTTAAAAGTCTAACTGGACTGTTAACAATGCAGCAGAGCAGTCACAGATGAATGAATTCTAACTGGCCCTCCCCAGGTGTGTTTGCATTCCACCTGTAGCTGAGTGCACTCCAAAAGACAAATAATGTTTTCTTGTTAGAAGCATTAAAGAAAAGCAAAGAAATTAACTTCAAAATGAACTTAAAAACAATAAACGCACTGGGAGCAGCAGGGTGGCACGTGGGGTCTGGATGCCGCCTGTGGGCACCAGCATCCTGTCTGTGTGGCAGCTCGTCGGGTCTGGATGCCTCCTGTGGGCACCAGCATCCTGTTTGCGTGGCAGCTCATGGGGTCTGGATGCCGCCTGTGGGCACTAGCATCCTGTCTGCGTGGCAGCTCATGGGATCTGGATGCCGCCTGTGGGCACCAGCATCCTGTCTGCGTGGCAGCTTGTACCCCATCTGCTCCACTTATGATCTGGGTTCCCACTCACTGACCTGCACAAGTAAAATCTGGTGCAGGTACTCGGGTCCCTGTGTCCACACAAGATGCAGACGAAGCTCCTGGCTTTGGTTTGGCCCAAATGGCCCGGGCATGGTGACCATCTGGCGAGTGAACCAGTGGTTAGAAGATCTCTCTTTTTGCCTCTTCATCTCTCTAATTATGGCCTTCAAATAAATAAACACATAAATCATCGCCATCTTTTTAATGTGAAGGAACTCTAGTCAGAATCAGCCACAAGTGAAGCTCAGTAGTTCCCAGTTAGAGATATCTTTTGGGAATAATGAGCCAGGCAGTTAATTACTCCAAAAAGCAAGGATCAATAAATTCCAAAACATCATGTACTGTACAACCCAAAATGTTATCTAAAATATCACGCTGCAAGGAAAGAAACAGGTTTTCATGTTGGCATAATTATCATTTTTCTAAAAATATGCAATTATTATTTCATATAACCAAGTATTCTAGATTCTTAATGAATTGCATTGATTAAAGAGGAAAGTTCAATGCTATGTTCCTGTAGGGGAAACAGAAGGATCTGTTATCACACGGGAAGGAACCATGAACCTAAGGGCTGCAACCAGAATGGACCTGATGTTTTCCACGTAACATTCGGGCAGACAGCATTACTGCGAAGCCAGTACTGGCAGAGCGGAGCTCCCGGTCGTGGATTTACAATCGAGTACAGCTCCTGGGAGTGAACCTTTTCCAGCTAGCTCAGCACTATGGAGCCCTGATACGGTGCTGAAGAGGTGACAAGGTTGTCACGGTGACCCCTGATCTTGTCGCCACCTGCACAGGTTCACAAGATGGCTGCAGTTTGTGTTGCCATTTGAATGACCGAGAGCAGTGTACGGTTTACAGCCCTGTTCCTGCCCTTGTTTCGGCCTTCTAGAGAACTCCAAAATGCTGTCACTGCTTCTCAGACTTCACTTCCAATACCGTAGAAAACGGTAAGCAGACTAAGTACAGAGCTCGAGCCCAAAGAATCGAAGACACTGAAAACCTGGATGGGTCTAATTAGCAGGGCTCCAGCCTTTGACAGGGGAATGGTAGCATTAACCATCTAAGGTTTCCTTACAAGCATCATTCTAAACGTATAAGCAGCAGTAGTGGGTTTCCAGGCAGGTCTCACATTCCTTGGTTTGTTACGCGAAGCTTGCTGGCTGGGGTTGAACACGCCAGTGATAACACCATCTCTGACATACCTTAACCGCTACGTGCCCCGGGGCCGAGTGAGTAACAGCTTGAGACCAACTCTTAAAATAAGGACGAATGGCCATGCTAATTTCTTAACTTTAGACCTTTACAGCTTGCATGCCCTAAAGACCACGGCAGTTATATTTTGAAGATGGATATATTTTATATTTTGCAGATGGAAGGTACAAGTCAAAGATAAAACGGCCGGCCTGAAGAAGCGTTTCAGGCAGATGAGCCCTCGCCATTGGCTTGGCGCACAGAGCACACTCTGCAACACCAACAGCCTTCCCTGAACTCCAGACACATGCAGAAGATGGAGAACTCCCACGGAATACCATGGAGTCTGACACACGTGAGCTGATCCTGGAAGAATAGCCTTGAACTTCTAAAAAGGCAGCTGTAAAACAAGGAGCTCATGCACACTGGAGTTAGATTTTGTCTCTTCAATTCCCGAGTCCCTTCTTGAATAATCAAGACATCACTTGGCTCTGAGGACCACAGGGAGTAAAATGTCACACAGCAGCTGCTGCGCTTCCTGCTCAGAGAAAGGCCCAGTACAAAGGCAGAACTTAATTAGTAAAAGCCCAGATCCTTGCCCCAAGCCCAGTTCTTCCTGTAACTCAGCATTCTTTTCTCCTTGTATAAACTTTTCATTAGGAAGGAGATGTCTCCTTAATACAATAACTCCACTTGCAATGGAACTGCTGGTAACCTAACTCCTGCATACAACAAGGCACTGTGTTCAAGTCATGTTTTAATACAATTTGTGCTGAGCAGAAACCAAGTCAACCTGGTCATTTAGAATTTGATCAATGTGAATTAGTGTCTCACTGAGATAAATCATTTGATCATTTCAAAATTGATCAATGAGAATCAGAGATAAAGCATTTATCATGTACATTTGGCATATTAGATCCATTCACAAGCACTAAAGCAGGTTATAAGTAGACATCAATAAGTGTTAGAGAAGATGTGCAGGGCTCTGTCAGCTATAGATACGGATGCACAAACAAGGCCACATGTTCTTAATCCTACTGATAAGGCAAGTGACTCAGTGAGACAGCTTGGCGCCAACAAGAAATTGCTAAAGCTCAACTTCAGAGTCCCTCTTACAGACAGGGCAAAACTTCCTGGCTCAAACTTTTGAAATAACTCTTCATTAAAACTTTCAGCAGAGGGCCCGGTGCAGTGGCCTAGCAGCTAAAGTCCTAGCCTTGAACGCGCCAGGATCCCATATGGGCACCGGTTCTAATCCCGGCAGCTCCCTGCCTGTGGCCTGGGAAAGCAGTCGAGGACAGCCCAAAATTTTGGGACCTTGTACCCACGTGGGAGACCTGGAGAAAGTTCCTGGCTCCCGGCTTCAGATCGGCGCAGCGCTGGCCGTTGTGGTCACTTGGGGAGTGAATCATCGGACGGAAGATCTTCCTCTCTGTCTCTCCTCCTCTCTGTATATCTGACTTTGTAATAGAATAAATAAATCTTTAAAAAAAACACTTTCAGCAGAAAGGGAAGTAACATAAATTTACCTGACTAAACTTCAAAAGAGTTTCAAGACTATTAATCAGAGTAAACTTTGCACTTGTGGCACAATTAGTTCTATTAATCTAATACTTCCAAATTGAAGTCACACTGACATCAGGCACACTGCCTTATGCATCTAACAGAATTATCAATTCGCCAGTCAAAATCTTATTTAGTAGTTTTTACAGCCAATTAAGCAGGATCTTTAAATTCTGTTGCTTAGAATTGTCCGCGAGTCACATGTGTAATTACAGAGAACACGAGAAACACCTGCTGATACCCCTGGTCTCTGTACTTCAGGAACATACTTGTAGGACAGCTGTTTAAAACACATATCCAGAAGACACGATCTGCCAGTCAAAGCCCACCCTACCAAAAGGGCAGTTTAAAGCGTAACAGAAAAAAAAAATTTAAGTACATACTAAGACATATACAACCTATTTTGTCTGAATAAATTTTGCATAGCACCCCTCAAATATGCCAGATCATCTAAGTGTATCTACAGGGTAACTTTTTTTCGGGGGGGGGGGATACTTTATAAGAACAACTAAGCTTCTCCCATGTGCCTAAACCTTCAAGTTCAGGAGGAGAATCAAGATGGCTGAACAGGGTAAGGACACGTTTATACAGACGGAAAAACATTTAATCAGGATGAAGCAGAGAGGACATATTTCAGGAAATAGGAAAGGACAGAACAACAGCAGAGGGGTACCTGGAGACTGACAGACACAGGAAAGCAGCGGACACAGGGTGTGGTGTTGCAGAGACTGATACTCCAGCACGGCGATCTGAACTCCACAGCAGCCGGAACTCCACCAGCAACCAGGTGGGAAGGGACTTTCACTGGGAGCTCGGGTGGTGAACCTAGACAAAGAACTGTCCGTTCTGCTGGTCCGTTTGATTTGACCAAGCGCAGAGACAGAGCAGCACATCTCAGACGGGCAGTGCGAGAACAGAGTGGATTTCACAGTCCAGTCAGCCCCCTAGAGCTGAATTGGGCACCATTTTGTGTAAGGAGGAAAGGGCGAGGGAGAGGACTGAGCATACGCTGAGCTGGGAGTGAGCTCATTTCTGTCTCAGTGAACTGCAACGACGTGGCATTCTATGGGTTCCACTCAGGGCAGGTCTGGGATAGCCCTTGGATCTGACGGCTAGCAGATCAAGAACCTTAGTGGTTGTACATCAGGCGCCATTTTGGGCACTGTGGCAATAGCTTTGGGACTGCAGGGGACAACAGTGAACTGCGCATGTGCTGATCTCGCGAGAACTTGCTGAGGTCGAGATTGCACTGGTCCCGCAGGAAAATAATACTGACTGTGTCATCGTACGGGTCAAAATAGGTCCGTGTGGCACCCAGACCTAACGTCCAACAGGTTCCCACAAGATCAGTGCCACCAACAACCTAATTATATAGGACACCTGGTGTCTCTCTAATCCTGGGACCTGCTCCAACTGGAAGTGGGAGAAATGTTGCAGAGACAACAGTGCAGCCTCACCACGGTATCACAGGAGGTGGTGAGTGGTGAGCCAAGAGCTGGGGCTGTGGAGACCACAGTGGAAATCTGACATAAGAACCCAGACCTGGAACTTGCTGGAGGTTGTGGCACAAGTGGCTGCAAGGAAAAAGGTGTGTGCCAACCGCAATAAGTAAAATCACATTGTAGACCTGTGGGTGACAGAGCTTAGAAACCTACTCCAAGGAGAAGACTCTGCTAACCAGAAGTACAATGAACAAGAGCAAAAGAAGAGACAAAGGCACAATGAATATTGCCGAAAACTCTCCTGCAAGGGAGCAAAACCCTATGCCAATCTCAGAGTTAACTGAGGAAGACATCGAGAAAATGGGGCACACAGAATCCATAAGACTCATTTTAAAGATTCTGATCAACAATGAGAAGCTCATGCAAGATTTCAAAGAATTCAAGGAAGCAATAAAACAAATCAAGGCTGGTATATCAGAAATTAAGAACACAGTACAGCAAATTAAGAGTACAGTGGAGAGTCTCCAAAATAGAATGAAGCAAGCAGAAGAAAGAATCTCAGAACTGGAAGGTATTTCCTGTCACCAGGGGGAAGCAAACAAAAAGCTGGAAGCAGAGCTGGATCAGGCCAAAAAAAGTATTCAAGAATTGAAAAACACGATTAAGAGGCCAAATCTAAGAGTTATGGGAGTCCCAGAAGGTGCAGAAAGAGAAGCTGAGTTTGCAAATGTATTTAATGAAATAATAAAGGAAAATTTCCCTAATCTAGAGGAAAAATTGGGAAACAAGTTCCAGGAGGGGCACAGAACTCCCAACAGGCTTGACCAAAAGCGATCTTCACCAAGACACATGATCATCAAGCTTTCTTCAACTGAACATAAGGAAAAGATCCTTAAATGTGCACGTGAAAAAAATCAATTGACATATAAAGGAAAGCCAATTAAGCTCACAGGAGATCTCTCACAGGAAACTCTACAGGCCAGAAGAGAATGGAGTGACATATTCCAGATTCTAAAAGAAAAAAATTGTCGGCCTAGGATAACATATCCAGCAAAGCTTTCTTTTGTCTTTGAAAATGAAATAAAATTCTTCCACAGTAAAGAAAAGCTAAAAGAATTTGCCTCTTCCAAACCTGCCCTACAAATGATACTTCAAGATGTTCTCTTGGCAGAGAAGAGGAATAGCACCTACCAAAACCAAAGGCAAATGGGAAGAACATCCCAGTAAAATGACAACAGAAGACTAAACCAATGAACAACCCATTGCTAAAATGACAGGACCAATGTAACACCCATGTATATTAAACTCTGAATGTAAATGGCTTAAGCTTAATCAAACATCATAGAGTAGCACACTTGATTAAAAAACAAAACCCATCTGCTTATTGTCTGGAGGAGACACACTTCAACAAAGATTAGCGGAAACTATATCACATGGATTTTGTTATTCTCTGTTAGTTTCATCTCTTCAAAACACTTCCTTCGGATTAAATCATTCAATGACTCGTAGATCATACGGCAGCATCATTTTCTTCAAGAAGGTTCTTGATTTTCATTTCTTCAGCTACACATTAGTCATTTAGTAGCATGTTATTTAACTTCTTGGTGTTGTAAATTTCTTTTTTCTTCCTGTTGATTTTGTTTTGTGGCTCTTCATTTAAGAGGATGTATAGTAGCTGTGTAATGGAGACTGTCATATCTAGTAACATGTCATTTAACTTCAGGCATTGTAAATTTCTATTTGTTGATTTTGTATCATGACTTTTCATTTAAGGGGATGTACAGTAGTTGTGTAATGGAGACTGTCATATCTAGTAACATGTCATTTAACTTCATGGCATTGTAAATTTCCTCTTTTCTTTCTATTGTTGATTTTGAAACATGACTTTTCATTTAAGGGGATGTACAGTAGTTTTGAAATGGAGACTAACATTCAGATGTGAGGATGTAGTGTGGTATGCATTTCTACTTCCAGACAAAAACGGACTTACAATGAAACTATTTACTATATCTTGACAATAGGATTCTGGACTCTGCCATTGTCTAGGCCCGCAATGATGGACATATGACTGAGTATGAAGAACTATATGTTTGTAATGATATAGAGGAACTGGGGGGGGGGGAGGGAACTGGGGAGGGGATTAGGTAATATGAAACTGTACTATAAAATAATAAGAATAATAATAAAATGTATAAAAAAAACCCTTCAAGTTCAGGTTCAACGACTTTGTTCAAGGATAAAAGCAAAAACTTCTAAACTCTGGCACACAAAGGCAAACTCATTTATGTAATTTCATAGACTTTGAAGGTGCTGCGACTTTCAAAGAAACTGAAACCAAGTTGCCAAATTACATTTGTAATGCTTGAAAGCAATCCCCACGTATTTTCAGATACATGTCACTTTGCAAACACATCTTACTTCTTGCATTTTTAAAGAACTTTTATGGAAGAGAGATTTGCTCCATCATTAAGAAGACAGCATGGGATGGAAAGAGCAGTTGCCTTTACAATGGGTTTCACCTATGCTGCTATTACAGCACAACACTGCCACTAACACAGTTCAGAAGCCTTGGCTATTACAGCTGCATAGAGCGTGCTAGTCTTACAAGGACAGCCCTCCTGCCCCTCAGCACTGTGGGACACTCCCTCTGCAGGTGCAGCCTCCTGCCCCTCAGCACTGTGGGACACTCCCTCTGCAGGTGCAGCCCCAGTCCACACAGGGGATCTGGTTGGAAACTGACGTGACACATGGCTGTATTGCGTTTTAGTAATTCTGGCCACACATGAAGTTCCACAGGGAAGAACTGGATCTAGTATCCTGTTTTAGGAATTAATAGCAGCTAACTTTTATTCAAAAACAAACCCACAATTTTCTCCCAAGGTATGACATCATACTTTGAGTTGAGTAAAATGGTAAAAGCTGGACTCTGTTGAACATGTGCTTTGTGCGAGCCCTGCACAGGCACTGTCCATGACACCTTATGTAACATGATCTGCACTACTTGCCTGTAAGGTAGAATATAGGTTAGGACAGAACATGATTTCATGAGCCTCAGCTGGAGCACGATGCTAGCAACCCATAACTGGGATCCAGCACTGTAAGTTTCTGTATTACACAGAAAATAAGAGTGTCCCTCGTTAGGCTCCTCAGGCACCGTTACAGTGTGCTGGGTGAATTGGGCATCACCGACATGGATGAGCTGCGCTCCGGAAAGCCCTCTGCAAAGCTTTGAGCAAAGTTCTTTTCTGTATAAAATTCAAAACATATCACTTAAAAACATTTTAATCAACATTAAACTAGTGTCTAAAAAACACGTTGGGCCCGGCGGCGTGGCCTAGCGGCTAAAGTCCTCGCCTTGAACGCCCCAGGATTTCATATGGGTGCCGGTTCTAATCCCGGCAGCTCCACTTCCCATCCAGCTCCCTGCTTGTGGCCTGGGAAAGCAGTCGAGGACGGCCCAAAACTTTGGGACCCTAAATCTTCCTCTCTGTCTCTCCTCCTCTCTGTATATCCGCCTTTCCAATAAAAATAAATAAATCTCTAAAAAAAAAAAAACACACACACACATTGCACTGCCACTTCAGTGTTACTCTTCCAAATGTTTATAAACAAGGATAAGGCAGAAAGCCAGAGCCCAAGGCAACCTTTCAATCACGCTTGTCACAACACCTTTTTTTTTGCTTGTCTAATGTGCACATGTGTTGCTTACAGGGGTGACACAGTAGAACCACTTATACACCCAACAAAGTTCTGAATGATGCCTTCTTACCTAATGTGAGAACTGACAAAGAAATATGAAAGGCTGAGGGTCATGGACACTAATCCATCCATTACAAAGCATTCATTTAAATATCCTAAGATTAATAGAGAGCAATTTAACATTACCTTCATAATCCAGGGCAAGGAAAAGTCTACGACTTAAATACTCTCAAGGTGGATGTTAAGAAATGAAAACAGTTTAAACATGTAAAGATGGACACCAAATTTGGACATTCTTGTCATTTTACTGTACAAAAGTGAATGGTTTCTATAGGTTTCCACTAATACAGGTAGCAATTTAACGTTACCTTCATAGTCAAGGTCAAGAAAGAATCTACGATTCATCCTCTCAGAATATGTGTGAGAAAATGAAAACATTTTAAGCATGAGAAGCCAGATATCCCAGCTTGGACACATCCATGGTTTTACCATATAATTCTATTAAAAGAGATAACAATTTAACGTCACCTTCACAATCAAGGGCATCCTAGCTTTTATGTCATTTCAATTTAAAATTCTATTACTATTGCCTTCCATTTTTCTTCAGTTAAGAAAATAAACTAAATGGCAACAAGCTTGTATCAAATATCTTTCTGTTCAGCAAGAGCAAGTAACATGGCCAGCATCTCGACCACTCAGAAGCTTTGCTGGCTGTTCTACAGTGTGATACAGCTAACTGTCTCTGGGTGTTCGTCCTGTGAAGTACCGTAACTGTTAAACTTACTTGAACTTGGCTTCCACCTCTTCAGCAGCTTTCTGATACTGCTCAGTGGTGACCTTGTAGAATTCTGCACTCTGTGAACGAAGAGGAACAAGGGCTTTACTCTCCAAGAGTACAAAACATGCGGCTGACTTCCACTTTCAAACAGAACATCCAATCGCGCTCTTTCAAGTAATTAAAGCATCTCTTGGCTAAGTGGCATGGAGAGTTACAGAAATACACATTTAGATAAATAAACAGATTGTAATTACAGAGTAAACTTTCACAGCTATAATTCATCATTATTTGATCCTTCTGAGAAAATTGTTAACATTTTTTTAAACGATTATTTAGACCTACCTTACTTGGAATGCACTACAGCAAGATCAAAGAATGCTTGAGATCAAACAAAGAAATTCATACAATTCATGTTTGCCTATTATTTCATCAGTGTTCCAAAGAGGATATGAAAGGATCACTTCTTTTACATAATGTATTTGTCCTGGGAGGGATTCTTTATGGAGCAGAATTTATTCTAACAACTCCACCTGACAACAGCAGCATCAACATGTATAACAAATAGGAAAAGGTGGTAGATTTAGATAATTTGCATAGACAACAAATGTTTCCACTGTCCATGAGTGAACACCTAAACAAGGTAAGCCAAGTTGCAGTGGCAATGCCTTTTCTGGGGCAGCAAAATTAAACATTATCCACTCTGACAAACAACTCTGAGACAGTCTCCATGCAAGGGGTGGCTAAAATGTCCCTATGTGCCCTGAGACTCAGTGAAACATCCTGCAGAACACAAGATGGCACAACAGAACCCAGCGCCACAGTGGGCTACTGCGTGCCGGACTCCCTGATCACTCAGGCTCGCATGCATGGCCTGGGGTGGTTTCTTCTTTTAATGCATCATCGTTGGCTGGTGAGAAAATGAAAATGAAACCCTCTTCACAGCAGCGACCCCTTTGCCTTAACAGTCCGGGCTGCCCAGGGACAGTAACATCCAGGTTTCTTGGATGTAGATAAAATCAATAGCTATGTGATTAGCCAGCAGACAGGGTGGCTGAAGCCAGGGACAGGTCACCATCTGAGATGATGAATGGCTTTCTATCAACCCATAGTCCCCTACGATGCTAACATTTACTATAATCTTATTTGGACTACGATTTATCTTTCTTGCACTTGATCAATAAAGATGAACAGAACAGTTGTAAGGATCGATTGTAATTTTTCATCATTTTCAAGCACAAAGGTTCATTTCTGACGCGAAGACAATAGTCTAAGTGTACTGCTTCTGTATTTTCTAAATTGCACTTTGAGTAATCAACCTCACTAGTCCATATGCAGAGGGGTCTTAATTCAGCTGCGGGTCTAAAGCTATCAAAACGCCACCTGTCATCATGGCTGCTCTAACCTGGGGTTATTTCACACCTTCCTACCTACTGCATTTAAAAGACACAGCAGTCTGGTTTAAGTTTTTTTCAGAACCCTTTTCACAAAAAGGACAGTTACTAATCTATCATTGATAATGAAGCGAAACTCCCAAATTACAAAGATGAATTGTCGAAAGGGCATTATACTACTGAATTATCTATGAAAATGCTGGCAAAGCACTAATGAGTTTTGATTAATACTTTTATTTCTTTTAAGCCCCAAGACTCTCGACAGTGGAAGGACACAGGGTGGAAGCACTGCTGGTTCAACTCTCCGACCTTGAGAAAGTCGCATCATCTCCCCAAGCTCGCCTTCCAGTGTGTCTAACTGGCGCAATACGCACTTCAGCATCGAGCCAGCTTATCCCCACTCCAAGCTGCTGCAGAAAGCAACACAGACAAAAGAACTGGGAAAGTGGAGAGATGTTCTTGTAGAGTAAGACCAACAGTCAGATAGAATAATTTTAGAAGTAAATAACAACTTTAGAAAACTCCATTCTGGGTACCGATTCTAAATGTCCAAAAGTAAATATTAAATCCTACAATGATAAAGATGCACAAAAGAATTCTGCCACAATGCACATTCGTGAGGTCCCCTCTGCAATGCAATGGTCAACTCATGTAAAATATCACGGATTCTGTCAGTTTCCCTTCATTTCTGCAAGTGTATTTATTTTAAATAGATATTTAAAATGAGATTTAAGATTTGTGTATTTACTTTAAAAGAGAGAGGGAGGGAGATACAGAGAGAAGAATGTCCACCTGCTGGTTCACTCTGCAGATGGCCGCCACAGCCAGGCCTGGACCAGGCAGGAGCCAGAAGCCAGCAACTTCTTCCAGGTCTCCCATGTGGGTGCAGGGGCCCAGGCACTTGGGCGATTCATTAGGAAGTGGAACAGCACATAGGATACTGACATTGCGGGGGAAGGGGGCAAAGGGGGCTTTACCTGGTATGCCAAAATCAGAACCCTCTGCAAATTTTCTTTAAATGAAAAAAAATTTTAAGAACCCCTCAAAACAAAAACCCACACATGCCCTACCTGTAAACTTAGTATAAAGTTCTCAATTAAATTATAATCTATACTCCCATCATATGGACCAGTTTCATAAATTAACAAAGTCCCTAGGAGGCAGCACCATATAGCAAATACTGGAATAAGATCTGGAGTTGATAGTGTCTCCATTATTAAAGCATTTGCTTACAAAATCCTAAGAACATTCATTCTTGGGATTCAGACCCTCGGGAAGCTTTGCATCTGATAAAGAAGAACAGACAAGTAGCAGTGGAAGGCCACCAACGCCAAGTGACCAACCATGGATTTGCAAAGCTGTGAAGGACACAGGTCAGGGAGATTCTAGAAGGACATCCAGTCTGGGTGTTGCCTGCGGTGACACCCTGGCCATACATACATCCTGGGATAGAAAGAACCCCGCAGGAATAAAGCAAGTTGGTTTCAGGGCAGCCAGGAGATGCTTTGAGATAGGCACAAAGCTTCATCAATCTTTTCACATCCATCCACACGTCTTTCTGCAGAAAAGACTCCCACGGTGTTCTGACCCTGTAACAGTTTATAATGACATTACTGTATACTCAGGCCTCAACGCCAACAATCTTCGTCTACTCTATCATACAACCATGAAAGCTGTGAGTTGCACAGAGAAGCTTTTGTGCACAAAAATCTTCACAAAAGTAGGCTGCTATTTTGGGGAAAGCATAAATTCTGCACAGCCTGATTGAAAAGTATGGATCAGGAGGTAAACAAATGAAAACACAAAAGAGGGAAAATGATGAAGCTAGAGAGGTTGAACAGGAAGTCGGAGCCTGCCTTCCCCATCAGCTCTCGGCACTCGGGGTTGCCGACTCCACTCTGTGGGAACTCTTGGCACAAGGCACCCACCCACTGTTGGGAAGTGCAGGTGGCCAGGCTGCTGGCAAGGGGATGCAAAGAGGGCAAGGATGAAAGGTTCCAGATCTTTCCTTACAAGTTTCCTAAGCTCCAGCTCCAGGTTTCCAGAGAATAGCCCCAAGGACTACCACACTGCTTAGTGAGACCTCCTTACAGACCAGTGGAACAAGTCTGTGTTTCCTGGAAAGACTCAGACCAAATCCCAAGGCAAAAGGGAACATAAACTAACATTTTGAAATAAAGGCCTCAGTGATTCTTAACAGACTAAATTTGGAAAGTACCAAATTCCAGTCTCCTGCCTGTGGCCTGAGAAAGCAGTGGAGGATGGCCCAAAGCCTTGGGCCCCTGTGTCCATGTGGGAGACCTGGAGGAGGCTCCTGGCCGACTGCTGCAGCTGCAGGTGCCCGTTCTGCTCTGAAGGAGAAAGAGGAACAAGCAGAGAGCAGCAGAGGCCTTCCGCAGAGATGTGCACTGGCTTCTATTTGGCCAGAACTGTCATGCACCAACCCTGCTTCCATCAAGCCTGAGGAATGGACAAATGCTTCTAGAAGCGAAGGCAGGTGGGCTATGGAATGGGAGCTAAGGGGGTCGATTTATCGCCCCTGCCACAGTGGAGCAGAAGCACGCACAGAACATGGCTGGTTCTAGATGCATTACTCCCGTGTTTCTCTCCGGTCTCCAACAGATTTGCAACCTGGGGTGAGTGGGAGATGAGTCCATGTGGTACTCTGAGATCCAGGAACAACGTTTTCAGTGTAGGGAGGAAGGGAGGCGGCAGCAGTGGGCTGCACCCCCACATTTCCTTGCTCTGGCTGTGGTCCATCTTTCTCAGTGTGAAACACTGGCCTTTTCCATTTTCAGAATGTCTCCCTTTTCAAAGTACACATGAAAATGCACATGCACAGACACATGGTACTGCTAGACTGGAAAACTATCTGTCTCCAAGCTCTACATCAGAGCAAGAGCAAGCATGCTCTCTCACACACAGTTTCCTTGCAGCATGTTCTGGTTTTCAGTCTCATTCCTGCTCTGTTGGAGCTACTGCAACCATGCCTGTAGGCGCAGGGAAAAATCAAAAGTCAGGGGAACGTTAGTCCGCTAGCTTCTGGAAATTCTTAAAAAAAAATAATAAGGCTATTTAGAGATGAGGACGTGACCAGCTACCACACTGGCACAGAAGGCAGCCTGGAGTTGTGCGACTCTCGCTCAAGGAGCACACGGGGACGTTAGCAGGAATGTCTGTTTCAGGGTGTAGAGACTAGTCACACAATCCACCCCAACACAGTGTCACCAGCTCCAACGTCAAAGCGTAGACACCACGGGCAACTAGCCTCTTCCTACCTTTCAGTAGCTACATTCAAAGCAATCTTATTTCTATTATTATTATATTTATTTTTGTTGTTATAACACTCACCCAGGAACTAATGACACATGATTGGCCAGAAGTAAGTACATGTCCTCCAAGGTGCCAGTGAACACTTGGAAACCCAAATTAAAGCTGTATTAATTGCAGCTCAGGTAAAATACTAAATCAAAAAGCCCTAAAGCAGTTATCAGGTGGCCAGAGAGCACCCTGTTTTTTTACAGAAAAACCCAGAATCAATAGAGTGGCCATACACTATAACAGCACTTTTACCGCACACATTTTTAAAGTTGTAGGTTTTTTTTTTTTAATCTCTAATGGTCCAAATGCATTTCATGTAACAGTTTCAGCATTTCTTCAGAGAAAGCACTGTCCATGAGCAGCACAGCTACTAAGGCCCAGGTTCCTGTGCTCCTAGACACTCTGAAGGCTGAAGGGGCGTGGACCAGCACCTGAGACTACACAGCACCTTGAACCTGCAATGCCAGCAGCTGCTCTCGGAGCACCTGGTCGACTGCAGGTCCTCTTCCCCTGACCCAGCACCCTGCAATGCGCCTGGCAAGGGGGCTCAAGCAGTTGAGTGTCTGTTATCCACGGGGGCCCCCGATGGGAGTTCCTGGCACATCTGGGAAGTAAACTAGTGAATGAAACATCTCTCACTTTCTCTGTCATGCTTTTGAATAAGTAAATCATAAAATAAACGTTAAAACAATCTTGCCAACACTGGTTCAGATCCCCAGTATATCAGATCCAGTATTCTGGTTCTAAAAGGAGTGGTATGAAGTTATTTAAATGAGGTCTCAGTTGTTAACATCCAAGGAGGACCTTACAGGACACAGGAGAGAACAAGAGGTCCCTGGGGTTCTGGTGACTGTAACACCAGCATACCAGCTCTGGTCTGTCACCTCTAGACCTCTCTGAATGAGAGGAAAAACTTTTTAATTTAAGCCATGCTACTTTGACACATTCCAGCTAATCAGGACTAGATCCCCTGTAAGCCCTGAGATGTTTGCTTTTCCTTCACCTCACGCAGAGCTTCAACAAAGTCAAATGCAGCGAGATGTGGGGAGCCTCTGAGCTTGACAGTAAGGTCCACCTCCACCTGTCAGACACCTCCCTCCTTCTCTGACAAAGAACAGGATGGATGTAGAGAATTCTGCAGCCATGTTGGACTCCAGCAAGCATCCAATCGTACCTCCTCTAAAAGTCACACCTCAAGAAGCCCTCGTCGTCTCTCGGCTATCCTGGCAAAATTAATGAACTGCTTTCATGACTGCCCTTTCGTTGCATCTCTGTTCTTTCTCACATAGAGAAACAGGGCTATTCCGAGATTTTCCTGGCATTTCCAGTTCGGTTCCAGGAGCTTTAGAGACTTCACTAATTAGAGTTTGGGAGGTTTTTTTTCCTCCCCTCACTTAACTTTTCTAATTAGAACAGGAATCCTAAATACATCAGCAGCCTTGCCACTAAACAAGAATAACCCAGTTACATCAACTCATACCCCAACTTCTGCACCTGAACAATTTAAGTAAGCGCATGCGCCAACATCTCCTTTGCATCCTAAATCTCATTTCTTCCTTCTACAAATAATGGACATTGTTCTGGACACTGGGTCAGGGACATGGGCTCAGATGCTGGGCAAGCAGGTGCATGGGCCTACTTCTATGGAGTTCCTGGTGTAATGGTGGGGACAGACACACATTTAAAATCATGCCAATAAATTTACATAATCAATTAGGAAATAGCTGTGGCCTCACAGAACCACTGTATAAGTTTTTATTTCCAGGGAGTGGTTTTGCTAAGGCCTCAGAAGCTCTATATTTCTCTGAAATATCCAACCCCCCCTTTCCCCAAGTTCTTAAGGGTAGCCATGACTTTGTCTCCTCATCTCTCTCAGACAATCGCAGCATCTTCTCAACTTCTCTGTACTTGGAAGTTTATTCTGATCCCGCCAGCAATAAGGGAGATTTCCATTTAAAGCATGTCGTAAGGAGTTCTCAAAAGTATGAAAACAGTATATAGCAAAACACCTGTCCGAACAGGGGCTTCTACACAATGTTAAGCACACACACCTGCACACAGACGCCCAGAAAAGCTACGAGGCGTGGCTGTTATCAAAGAGGCGTGTGAGCAGGAAAGAACCTCTGTAACGACTTAAGATCAAGTTTTACAAGAAAGCTAATTGTGCCTGGATTTCCATCAAGAATTCTGAGCTCCTTCTCACTTCTCCAGGTATTAGCTGCAAAGCGGCCATCCTTTCCACCCTCACTTCCTGTTTCCACGCAGCAAGGCATGTAATTTCTTTCTGTGTTACTCTGTTCTGTACCCACATCAGTAAAAGGACCTTACATCCTGCTGTGGTGGCTCTCCTCCCCGGGATGAGACGACGCTGCCGGGTACTCGCCTTCTGGACTGCCATGCTACACACCGGAGCCCTCGCTTCTGCTGATGGGGCTGCAGGCCTCCCCACTTCCTCCAGCGGGGTGAGGCAAAGCAATTTCACAGTTATCAGATGGGTTATCATGAGAATTTACCGTGATGTCTTGCAAGACCCAAGAGAAACCTTAAATTACTGCATGTCGCCAGCGCCAGAAGCTCTCATCCTCTTGCGGGCAGTGTGATGTGACACAGCCACGCTCAGGGTCATAAGTCTTACTCAGGAAGTGCTCAAGGAGGGGCTGCGTGCACATCCAACAGTGAACCTGCTGGATGACTTCATACAGAAACTATCACATCTGTACTGCCAACACACCTGTGGCTTGCACCCCTTTTTACCTTCGCTGCTCTCACGTCATCTCCTGAGCAGAGGCATCTAGAAGCCTCACCTGCTCAGGACAAACACCGGTGCCAACCAACCGGCACACGCAGGCCTCGGACCATCACTCCCCCGAGCAGCCAGGCAAACAGGGTCTCATTTACCAGCAATGCCGGCAGCTCTCCACACGTTCAGACTTCTCTCATAATCAGACAGATTTAGAACAGATGTTCACTTGGCTGATCTTGGCTTTACTCATTTACCCCTGTCCCGTCAGCCTCTGGCCAGGTTCACTCACAATGCACTGCCATCGCTGAGTGGCAACAGGCCCAGCAGCAAGCCCTAGGGCTGGCAGGTGCAGGCCTCTGGAGGGACTGATGGGTAGAGGCAATGGCATGACCCGCAGGTAGCTGGCTTCATCGGCACGTCCTGTTGGTCTAAGAGAGCGCCACATGAGTGTGCCAAGGCCAGGGCCGACTACTGTTAGACTGGCCATGTCCATTCTGCTGGCTGAAGATATTATTCTACCAGTCACAGGATGGAACATGCCAACGTGGAGGACTCTAACTGGGAGATGAGTCCTCTAGCTTATATCCTTGGAACCCACACTGAGAAACTGAGCAAGCCTGCTTACTTCCATCAGCGGGGAAGGAAGCGCGCAGCTCAGAGGACTACTGCGTGCAGCCACAAAGGGCCCGCTCCGAGGAAGCAGAACTATTAGGGAAGACCAGGGCTGCTGACAGAGCAGGGCAAGGCCAGGAAAGCTCGCCTGTGCCCTGCTTCTGTCTGGAACCTTCTCTCTGAAAACAGGACTGCGTCAGATGTCTTCAGTGAGACTTGCCAGGAATGGCTGAGAACAAGAACTCATTCTAATTCAGAAAACCCACTTACAGGGAACTTACCTGAAAAATGGCACAAACCACTGAATTCTTTCATGGACAAAGCTGGTGCCTGTTCTCGGTGGCCCTGATTGAAGCTCTGTCTTCCAGCACTGCAGGGCCCAAGCAGCTCTCACACAGGGTGAGCGCCCGAAAGCAGCTCCGAGGCCTGGGGCGCGCACCTCACGCCGGGGAAGATGCCCACAAGCTTCCAACTGAACTGGGCTCAGGCCTGATGAGGAGTTGATCTGACCATGCGCACAGGGCAAAGTCCGGAGCGTCCAAGGAGCACGCTATTGCTCGGCACAAATGTTACACAACACACATATACACACTGTGCACTCGGCGGCGTGTGCTTCTCCTGCATACACTTACACTTATGCTCAACCAATCAAGACTGGCTGGAACACGATCCTCCCAATCATGACAGCCCCTTCCATGGACCTCTATCTTGTCATCACTTGTGTAAAGGCAAAGCCTCAAAACAGAAGGCCTGATTTTCTAAGCAAATAATTCACCTAACAGAAAAGCTTGCTTTTACTACTCTCCTGCTGAGGGCAGGGGGAGGGATGGAGTGTGTGAGGTCTGGCATTTCATTTTACCCTTTTCAGACTGGCTTTAACTGTCAGCACACGGGGAATGGGCAACCCCAGCATCTGCCAGTGTGAGCGCAACTTGGCATAATGTACGCTAAGGCGGCCAGCACAACAGCCCAACTGGCTTATCCTCCGCCTCTAAGCACTGGCAGCCCATGTGGGCATCAACCTGTGTCCCGGCCACTCCGCCTCCCATCCAGCTCCCTACTTGAGGCCTGGGAAAGCAGTAGAGGACAGCCCAGAGCCTTGGGACCCTGCACATGAGTGGGAGACCTGAAGAAGCTCTTGGCTTTGGATCAGCTCAGCTCCGGCCATTGTGGCCACTTGGGGAGTGAAACAAAACCAATTTATGGCAATGTGTTTCAAATGTCTCTCAGTCATGAACTTTGACTCAAATGCTTCATTTCTAGAAATTTCCAAAATAATCATGGATGATATGAAAATTAGTTAAAAATCTGCTCATCAAGATCTTCACGGATCACACAATAGAATGAGAGGAACTGTGTAAGGCTTTCTTGTTAATTTATTTATATAAGCTGTTGTTTCTTTCTCTCTTGAAGAGAGAGGAAATGTTTCTCCTTTTTCTAAGTTTTAATCCTTGATGAACAGCTTTTAGAATAAGGTAAACAGGTACACGACAGTTTCTCCTCTAAGGCAAAAAGAATCAAACCCCAAAAGCCTGGCATTTCCACATTCCACAAAACACATCTACCCTGAGGTGCACAGAGATAAAAGAGTAGGAATTAATTCTTAAGTGATGGATGGGAGACAAATCTTCTCAAAATTAGAAAGGTTTTAAAAACCTCTGAAATCCTTCTGTCCTGTGTTAAGTGGGTCAAGGTCCATACTTCCTTCACTCAAACACTTTCTGACATTCAACTCCTACAGAGCAAGGGACTAGAGGCTGAGCGTTATCGCAGGAGAAAAGGAAAAAGGAGAGAGTAGCTGTACATCCCAATGCTTGTAAGGTAGAGATGGGGTGCCCCTATGGGAAGCGCTCTGAGTCTCCCTGACATCAGAGAACAGCTGAAAATTCTGGAGTCTGCTGGAGACCAGAGATACCCCACCCCTGCCTGATCAACAGCAAATGTTGTTACAAATCAATTAACAGTTTTATTACATTTGATTGTACCACGACAACCAAACAAGTAGAAGGTGGGGATAGGGGTTATTTTTTCATTTTACCTGTCACAACTAGTTTGTTTAAACAAAGATACACACTTGCTTGGTGCTCCTACCAGTGTTCAACCCTAGAAGCTGTTAGGTCTTGAGATTCAAAAAATACCGCTGTTTTCGAGGTCAGTGTGGTGGCATTTCGGACTAATCCGTCACCTGCGATGCCAGCCTCCCAAACAGGCAAGGGTTTGCCACTTATGTTCCAGCTTCCTTGCAATGGCCTGAGGAAGCAGAGGAGGCTGGCAGAAGCCCTTGGCTCCTGCATCCCCACGGAGACCCTGGAGAAGCGCCAGGCTGCAGCTGCAGCCCTGCTCAGCTCCAACCCCACTTGAGCAGTGAACCAGAAGATGGAACATCCCTCTGTATCTATCTCTATAATTCTGACTTTCATGTAAAAAGAAATAAACCTTTAAAAAACACTTTTATTTCTTAAATGCCAAGCAGCGGTGGAGTCCCTGGCCCATGCACACTTTCCGGTGGCTCAGCAGCAGTCATCTAACAAGGAACCCCAATATTTAGCAGATGATGTGCCTTTCTCAAACTTTAATTTCCCATCACAGATCTGACCACAGCTCAAATGTTAATAACAATTGTGATAAGGTTTCCCTAAGCGCTAGCAATGCGTGTAACCTTGTACTAAAAAAAAGAGAGAAAAATATCAGACTTAATTTAAGGGTTAAAATTCTTAGTGGAAAATGATTTCCAAAGCGGCAAGAGAGGTCACCTGTCCATTCACAGGTCTGTTCGTCTTTCTGTGTTTCAGAGGAAAGGCCTTTTGAAAGGCTTGGCAGAGAAATACGCATGTGAACAGAGCACAGTGAACGTCCTCCCGTTCAGAAGTAATGGTTCTCCTGCAGAAGGAGATCTGTGGAGGCGCTGCAAGGTGCACTCCTCATGCTGCCAAACACGGGGGAAGGACCCGCAGGGTCACCTGGGCCCAGCTGCTATCCGATGGCCCATTAGCATTTTCCTGCACAGTGGCCTAGAGTCTACTGCCACCTAAGTTTCGCCTATGAACCCTGGGAATGCACTCATTCCCGTGGGGCTGAAACAGTGCGTTGTATTTGAAAGAACAAAGTGGAGCGTGTGGAGCAGGAAGGAGCACAAGATAATTCTGGAAAGAACACAATAAGCAAGTTCCTTAGCTCTCGGAGAAATATTCATGAAAAGCTGTCCCTGAAACGGCTGCTACTCGATAGCCAGTCTCCGCCACGTGACTGTTGTGAGGCATGTTCTCAGACAGATTCCACAAAGGACAGACAGACATGGCTTTCTGGTGAGCTGCCACGACCCTCCCAGGGCACACTTCACTGCGTCCTCATCAGTGCCACCCAGCATTCCACGGAGTGCAAGTCCACGTCCGTCCAAACCAGACCCGTGAGCAGGCCTCTGGTCAGCAGGGACAAAGCAAAGGGTCCCATTCTCCTCTCGGTGCAGGCAGCAGGGGCCACCCACAGGCTTCAGGAAATGTCACATTTGCTCCAGAGCAAAGATATGCTTGTACCTGAACCCAGCGTGGGGGAGAGAGACAGAAACTCTACTTCAGAAAAAGCCTAATAAAGAAAATAAAAGTGAAAAACCATACATGGGATCTGGCGTAGATAATGTAAATTAGAGCCCGGAACCATATCCGCTCTCCTTGCACACACTCACAGAAGCCACAGAGCCCAGCTGAATAAAGCCTGCAGCAACCAGGCTGTCTGAATCTTGGCTGTTGCTCAGCGTGGCGCAAAGGTACCCAGATCAAATCCAGCAGCAGCTGCAGCTGGACGGCATGCGCTACGCTCTGGGTTCAGCGGGCATCCTCTTTGCCTCGTGAGCACCGCTCTCCAAACAGAGGCCACGTTATTAAGAAATTGTTTGTCATCTTAGATCGGACTGATCATTTGTTTCCCTGAATTCTTTTTCTCATCATTTACTCATTACACGCCTCCTCCTGATGGAAGTAGACATTTATTAGCTTCTGCATTTATTGCATTGGCAAACAGAAACATTCTGCTGCATTTCCTGGGGGTTCACTCATTCATCTATTGGGTAAGAGACTGAAGGTTTCTACAGGGTAGAAAAATTAAAGTATCAGTCAAGCTGACAGGCAGGAGAATGAGGGCCTGTGCAACAAGCAGCTTGTCGAGCTTTCGGTTCAGTGAGGAGCTGCGAAGGTATTGCACCAAACTAGCACTTCATATATAACGCAAAAGGTAGGCTATTAGCTGGAGCCTAACATGCCAGAGGAGTAATACACACAGCACGGCAAAGCAGCTCCGATGCAAGGTTAGCTGCTATTTGAGACAGAAAAAACAGAACCAAACGATCCCAGGATGCATCTACGTACAGGAGCTAAGGTGAGGGCACAGTACACGTTAAACCCATAAAACTGGAGCTAGCATAGGAAAAAAAAATTATTATCATTTTAATTTAGTTGAAAGCCTTAACTACATCAGAGAGAATGATCTTCCACCTGCTGGTTCACTCCCAGGTGGAAGCCAGGAGCCAGGAACTCCAGTAGAGTCAGGAGAGTGGCAGGGCCCAAGCACTTGGGTAATTTTCTGCACGGACCCCCTGTGGAAGACCCTGATGGAATTCGGGGCTCCTGCCTCCAGCACAAGCAAGCTCCGGCCAATACGGCCATCTGCGGAGTAAAGCAATGGCTGGAAGATGTTTTTTCTCCTTCTCTGTCCTTCTAGCTTCCAGATGAATTAAATAAATCTTGGTCTCTCTAAGAAATTAGCTGTCCTCACAGACCCAGAGCCCAGAAAAGTCATTTAGGGGTTCCATGAACACGTCCTGTCCGAAGGGCTACAGCAAAATGGAGCAGGGCTTCCCGAGCAGGGGCGGCACACGGGTCAGCAGTTCTGCATGCTAAGACCCCAGCCCTCAGCCAGGGCGCCAGAGCACACCCCCTGCTTGCCCCGGCCTTCACTTTTCAGGTGGACGGCTCATTCGGAAAGTCAAGGCGATAACGCACCAGAGTGCCGTGGCAGGTGTTGGCCGCCCCTCAAGCAAGTCCTCTGGCACCTCTCTCCCCCACCCAGGGCTCCCGCCCAGCCTAACGCTCTGGTACCAGCTTTCTGTTCAACAGTGTGAACAGGCTGGTATTGTGCCAGGAAAGTTATACAAAGAAAGATCAATTATTAATGTTTAGTCTTCCTCAGAGTTTATACATTGGAAAATTCCAGCTCTCCTGATACAATTTTGTTTGCAATGCGTTCACAGCACTTTGGGGATAAGAAAGACTGCAAAGGTAATGCTAATATCTTCACAAATCAATGGCTCCTTTTACTTAAATGATGACATGGACTTCCCCGCCCCCCGAAACAGCTCTTAAATCTGACCTGAGGACAGGCATGTCAGTCAGGCTGGTCTGCATGCAGCTGTGCAGTGAGCACACGGCCTGAAGCCCCAGCGGACCAGCTGTGAGATGCGCAAGTCCGAGCCGCCATCAGTGAATGCAGCCACGGAAGTGACACAGCCAGACCCGGCAAGCTCACTCAAGGCCCTGCAACTGTCAAACTCCTCAAAGATTAATTCACACGCTCCTTGCTTCTGCAGTTTCTGTCAGTGTAAAGCTACAGGGCATCTCAATGAATACGTCTCTGACCCCAAATAACAAGGGTACTAGTCTTACGTATTTGTGCTATCTTTTCCATAGCCAGCTTGGATAATGGGTAACACAGGTTCTTCACAGGCATTTCTGAGGTTAAACATTCCCACAGATTCCATCCCACAACACAGAGTAACTAGGTTTTCAATTTAGTCTCATCACTTATCTTACACAGGTATCGGTCTTTCTGAAACTGGGCTTATTTCTTACAGAAAAAAAAAATGATTTCAGGTGCTTCACTCTGCACGAGATACTCTAGGGCAAGACTACAAAGATTCTTGCCACACAACCGCTTCCCTCAGTGCACACAGAATCTTCCAGAGTTCAGCTGTGCTAACACCAACATTTAGGATCCGCGGCATACGTGTTTCATATGGATTGTCTCGTTAAAGCCTCACAGTAACACCAGCAGGTTGGTAATATTATGCCCATTTCCCAGGTGAGGAACGTGACATCCAAAGAGGTAGAATATACAACATCTGGGGCCCGGCCAGGCGGAAGTCAGGAGCCTAACACTCCACCTGAGTTTTCCGCTTGGGAAACGGGTCCGATCACCTGGGTCACTTTCCACTCTCTTCCCTGGCACAGCCTCATCAGTGGTGCAGTTGGGGCTCAACCAGTGCTCACATGGAATGCCAGCATCACAGGCAGTGGCCTAACCCACTGCCAACACTGGCCCAGAGACAACAGTCTTAACAACTATAGCATAATGATGTCTAAATAGACATAGAAACCTGATCCGGGAGGAACTGTGAAAGGAGGTGGCATTTAGTCTTCAGTTAAATTTTATTAACTCGCTTCAACCTACTATCATATTTTCTCATTTTAAAATTCCTAATCATATATATTACTTAGCTTACAATGGGGCATGTGTGACATAATTTTATTAGATTTATAAAGTTCTCTGACAAATTAGAATTCATTTTAGTGGTCTTTCACTATTTTTGAAACAAAGTTTGAGCAGAACTCTTCCAGTGATCAGCAGAGAAGCTGCTAACATTCTTCTAAAAAAGGAGTGTTTGGTTTGGACAAAACAAGTTAGGTATGCAAAACAATATGAAAGCATTTCCACTTTTTTGGGGGGTCATCTAAAAATTTTTTTTGACACTGTAGTTTTAATTTGAAGTTTATCATTGGCTCTGATTTTTAAATTGATGTGTTGGAAACCAGTATGCTTAATAGGTATCTGAACTTAGGAGGACAGCCCAGTGATGACTCGGGCTTAGGAGACAAGGCTGGGAAGGGCCACGCGAGATCCCCTAAGCTTGAGCCCACAGCTGGGCCTGGGCCATGCGAGCTTCCCCCAAGCCTGAGCCCACAGCTGGGCCTGGGCCACACGAGCTGTGCCCAAGCCTGAGCCCACGGCTGGGCCTGGGCCACGCGAACTTCCCCCAAGCCTGAGCCCACGGCTGGGCCTGTGCCACGCGAGCTTCCCCCAAGCCTGAGCCCACGGCTGGGCCTGGGCCATGCGAGCTATGCCCATGTGCTGCTGCAACACACTCTCCACAGCCAAACAATCATCAGGAAGTCCCATCTTTCTATTTTAATGGTGTGGGCAGAGGCTTGGAAGGGACAAGAGTGTGCACTAGGAAAATAAAATCATGGAAGGGAACGCACTCCAACGTGAGAGGAGAAACACAACAAAACTACAGACTTGGTGCAAGTACTAGCTGACCAGGCCTTGTGTGTCTGGACATGGAGCAGGCCAATGAAAGGCCCATGCAGGCGATGACAACCAGATGTGCCAACCTTGATGCCCTGGGGACAGGATGACCACTTCCAACCCGTAGGCATTGACTGGGGTCGGGCTTCCGCCTGAGTAACAACACAACATGACCGTGGCCAACTCCTGTGTCTTTAGCTACGGTGGGAATGTGGAATCCAAGAGCTCACCTCAGGTCCTTTGTGTCTAATGGAATCCCACCCCAACCTGAAGCTCTCCAGGGAGCAGTGGAGAGCGCCCAGTGCAGGCTTACCCGGCTCCACCAGTCAGGTAACCTTGGGACCCTGCACAAAGTGTATGGCAGCCCTGGGTCTCACTCTCCTCCCTCATAAAATGAGGGTTAAGAATCCTGCAGAGCTGGAAAGGTTAAGTTCAAAAAAAAAAAAAAAAAAAGCAGCCTTGCAGGGCTGACAGAACTGGTAAGCTCATGACAAATGTTACTCTTCCTTTCAAACAGAGCGGGTAGGATTATGAATGTTGACCGGGGGCTGGGAGGGGCTGTTGGGATGGAGGACACAGCCATGGGGAGCACCACACACGGTAATGCGCTAAGAGACGCTCAAAGAAACACTTCCATAGTCGCTCAAAGACTCACCTGCCTGCTTACTATTCTTACAGAAGAAAAAAGGGGGGATTAGAGCCACTCTTGAAATCAGAGCACCATTTGAACTCAACATAGAACTGATCTGCTAACACAGTACCAACCAAAATAAGCATCGTCTGCCAGGCTTGGCAAGATCTACAGTGTACTTGAAAAGCAAACCTGGCACTTTCTGAAAAGACAGCAAAGAATACACCAGGGCAATACACAGCATGGCATCAGTGCCAGAGGGCCGGGCAGCCAGGGCCCAGCAGGACCCGCCAGGGGGCCGGGCAGCCAGGGAGCTGGGCAGCCAGGGCCTGGCAGGACCGCCAGAGGGCAGCCAGGTGGCTGGGCAGCCAGGGCCCAGCAGGACCCGCCAGAAGGCAGCCAGGGCCCGACAGGACCCACCAGAGGGCCAGGCAGCTAGGGCTCAGCAGGACCCGCCAGGGGGCCGGGCAGCCAGGGCCCAGTAGGACCCGCCAGAAGGCCAGGCAGCTAGGGCTCAGCAGGACCCGCCAGGGGGGTGGGCAGCCAGGGCCTGGCAAGACCCACCAGGAGGCTTTCCCCCAGTCACATGACAGGCAGGCTGGCTTACTGAGGGCCCTGTTTCAGCAACTTCCATCACAGCATCTCCAGCCCCACCCCATGCCCACCCTTCTCCCCTTATCTCGAGCCCTTTTCTATATTGGTTATTGATCACCTTACATTAACAGATTGTTAACACCATGGAAAGAGGGATGGTGCTTCCTGTTGCGTCCCCTGGAGCCTAAAACGGAGTCTGCCACATTGCAGGTGCTTAATAAATATTTATGAGACTGAGCCTGGGTTACCCTAATGGTGACAAATAAAGCAAAGAAAATTACAAGGACACGTTGTAAGTCTCTTAAATTGTTTTTTTTTTTTTTTTAAAGATTTTATTGTTATTGGAAAGCCGGATATACAGAGAGGAGGAGAGACAGAGAGGAAGATCTTCTATCCGATGTTTCACTCCCCAAATGAGCCGCAATGGGCCGGTACGCGCCAATCCGATGCCGGGACCAGGAACCTCTTCCGGGTCTCCCACATGGGTGCAGGGTCCCAGAGCTTTGGGCCATCCTCTCCTGCTTTCCCAGGCCACAAGCAGGGAGCTGGATGGGAAGTGGAGCTGCCGGAATTAGAACCGGCGCCCATATGGGATCCTGGGGCTTTCAAGGCGAGGACTTTAGCCGCTAGGCCATGCCGCCGGGATCGTAAGTCTCTTAAATTGTTACTAACAAACATAATAAGCTGTATGAAAAAATAATGAAAATATTGTTAAAAGTAGTAATTCTTTTAAAAGTTTACAGCAATCCAAGCAAATTATTGAAGAGCACTATTAATCATAGATTACAGCAAGAAACTGGTGAAGTTATTCTTGAAATCAAGGCAGTTCACAGAGAAACATACAAGATGTGAACAGCCTCTTCAGAGTTTTTGAAATTTCATTTGTTAACTAAAATCTATAAACTCTTCACTACAAAATGTCAACAGATAATGGTTACTACAATGGTAGGAATATGGTCAGTAAAAGCCAGAGAGTTGCTTGAAATATCCTACACACACAGGGATTTAGTGATTACTGATTTTAGAATAAATAAAGGATGAGAATAAGAGCTATAAGAACTGTTCAGCTATATGGATAAGCTTAAGAGAAGACATTTTCTCAAAAAAAAAAAAAAAAAAAAAAAAGATTTTCTTTGAGTAACAGGGGAGTCAGAAGCACCGTATAAAATTGGAAGATTTTATAGTGCAGTGGGGTATTCAAGGCGTGACGTCACAGGCGTTTGGCCGTATTTTGTAGCACTGAGAAAATGGGAACCAGAAACAAGTTAAAGCAGTAGCCGCGCTTTCCCCTTTACACTATGGCACGACCCCAACTGAGCAAGTGGCTTTAAGCCCTGGAATACTCATTACTTCCAGTGTGACAAGTGACTGCTTTCATCATTAAAATACACTTTGCCATTAGGAATTGAAAATACAATATACATGTATAAACATGCGTTCATATACATGCATAAACACACATGTATGCTTGCTTACACAGTGTAAATATGTAAACCAACTTAGACTCTACCAAATACTGTTTCTCATGTTTGAAGGTGGAAGCAATAGAGGGAACAGGAAGTCACAGAGAACTACCAAAAAGAAACTGAAGTTATATGAACAAGAGATCTGAGATCACTCAAGGACATTTTAAAACAATTATTGTTTGCTGCATTTTAAGGCTGAAATAGTCATTTAACTTCAATTTAAAAATTTCCCGATTGCAGAATGCCTATTGAAGAATTCAGTCACAAAGGCGCAATCAGCAGAAAGGCAACAAGGCCTTGCGTGGCGTTTTCCTGAGCCTGCCGGCAGTATGCAGAGAGCCTGGCTTTACCATGCCAAGGACTTCGGTGCCCCTGCTCTTTGGCTAGTACTTTTAATTGACTCTTGTATATGTGGCACAAAATGATGGTACATGCCGCCTGATGGGATCTGCGTATGCAAAGCCCTGCCGTCATGTTCCAAAGCCATGGCCCCAAAGACACTTCCACCTCTCAGGACACAAACTAACGGGCTGCTTCTTCAACAGGAGAAACTGGGCCACACAGGGCCCGACTGCAAGGGCAGAGACGGCCCGCCAAACACTCCCGGCATTCTCCCCCGGCTCCCCTGTCTCGTACACCAGGACGCAGGAACTGGTCCTTACCCATCTCCCACAGTGGTTCCTGGTTGCTGCCCCCTACACCTCACTCCCCAGCCTCATCTGGGAGCTGAGCTAATCTAAAGCCAGGAGCCCGGCGCCTCTTCCGGGTCTCCCTCGTGGCAGTAGGGTCCCTAGGATTTGGACAGTCCTCTACTGCATTACCAGGCCACCAGCAGGGAGCTGGAATGAGGTAGAGAGGCCGGAAGACAAACCAGTGCTTACGTGGGATCCCGGCATGTGCAAGGCGAGGATTTAGCCATGAAGCTACTGCGCTGGGCCCCTCTGTTCTTTGTATAAGCTAGGCTTATGTTCCCTCAAGTCCCTCTGTTCCAAAGTGAGTGTCCCTTGCTGTCCCAGATTACTACCCTGACCCCAACACAGGCTCCCGGACTGGAAGGGAAATCCACACAATTGAAATGCCATTTGTCAATAAAATGACGCACATTACAGAAACATAAACCATCTGAAAGACTGGAAAGGCTTAAGCGCAGCTGGCTGGAAATTATTATTTCTGCATTACAAAGATAGTTTTACAGTGAACTAATGATGCTCTTCCTTTTGGCAAACTCCAATAGAACATGTCAACGTAACAAAACAATGGAAAGATATTTCAAGTAGAATTCAACAAGCCTATTTGTCCATTCTTTTTTCTCAACAGGAAACCTCAAACAGCTGTGTAATTATCAACTTCCTAGACATCACTATTAGCTGGTACCTTTCCTAATTTAATAAACCATAAATCCACAAATGATTTAGCATCTTATTTTAATTACACACACACAGTTTGTTACAAGGGCTATATTACAGATAAGGAATCTAAGTGCCAAACAGGTCACACAATCTTTCCCAGGAGAGAGAGCTGACAGCAGGAGCTCATGAGGCCCAATCGGTAACTCCTCGGGCACATTCACATGTGCCTTGAGACTCTCCAGGGAGGCCGGGGTTCAGTCTTGGATGTATTCCAGAATCAAAGAAAGCCAACTTTCTAAGAGTCTAAGATCTGGGATTCTTTTTTTTAATCTTTTTAAAGGTTTATTTTACTTACAGTTAGAGAGACAGCATGAGCGAGCGAGAGTGCACTGCCATCTGCTGGTTCACTCCCCAGGCCGAGGCTTCTGGGTCCTCTGGAAGTGCAGGGCCCCAAGGCCTCAGACCACCCTTCCCTGCATCAGAAGAGGATCCACAGGGACTCCAGCAGTGTCCACGGGGATGCTGGCACTGTAGGCAGGGGCTTCACCGCTTAAGCCACAACACCACACACACACACACGCACGCACACACATGGATTATTCTTAACTATCACACGATTATGAAATGGCCAAAGACAAGTTCTAGGAATGACTGCTTTACAAACACTGGTGTTATTTTCCTCGGTTAGAACAAGTCAGATAAGTTTCCGATAACTGAAAGTAAGTTTTAGATAATTGAAAATCTAATTCATTCAGTCCAACAGTCAACTTTAATATGGCAAACATATATGTCCAAGACATCAACAGAGCTGGTGAAATCTTATCTGATTTTCACAAAACCTATGAAATGATAGTCAAGAAATTATCACTTTAATTAAATCCTCTCTGCATTACTGCGGAGGTCACCCCCATGCAAAACAGCCCTAAGTACCTTCACAGGAGATACTGGGTCACTTGCCCAGAACTGTGCAATGGGATAGTGAGAATAACAAAGACAGACAAACAGCACAGCCACCACACTCCTGCCAGCGACATAAAGCCCAGTTCGAGCCTGCAAGTTCCTGCGCCCTTGTTTTTAGAACATGCTTCTGGGACCAGAGCTGTGCGGCAGCGAGACAGCTGGCCCCTCCCCCGGCAGCCAGCACCCTGTCGGGGGCCAGTCCTGCTCCCCTTCTGCTTCCGCTCCCTGCTAACGCACTCAGGAAAGCCACAGCAGACGGCCCAGGCACTGGGGAAGCCTCGAGAAGCTCCCAGCTGCTGGCTGCAGCCAGGCCCAGCCCCGGGCGTCACAGCAGCAGAGAGCCAAGTGGGATCAACCAGTGGGGGAAGATCCCTCCGCTTCTCTATCTGTATAACTCTCTCAATTAATAAAATAAATCTCTTTTTTCTAAAGGAAAAGCATACTTCTCTATTGGGTGAACGTTAAAGTTCCAGGAAGCACATATTTCATTTCATTAACACATTATGCAAGTTGCTGTATCCATATTTGGGCAAGCCAATATTCAGGATAGGTTTTTTTTTTTTTTTTTTAAGATTTATTTATAGGAAAGGAAGAGTAACAGACAGAAAGAGAAGACAGAGAGAAGTCTCCCAATCACTGGTTCACAGCGGCCCACGGGCTTGGGCCGTCTTCCACGGCAGGCACGCTACCAGGGAGCTGGAGCAGCAGTGGAGCAGCGGGGACTTAAACTGGTGCCCATATGGGAAGCTAACGCGACAGGTGGCAGCCTTAACCATTCATTATACCACAGTGCCATCACTTCCCTCATTTTGTTGTCTGGCAAGGCATAGAAGCCCGAATTTCACCACAACTGCTGCCTCCATTTGGCCACTTCTAAAATGCTACTTCATTCAGAAAAGATCTGCATACTCACTCTTAACACCTAGCATAAAACTCATATTTTTGTAAATATAGTTGCTTTATATAATTGAACCTTTATTTAGACTAAAACCCTAACCTTTTCGTCCCTTGCTGACATTATTCCGTTGGGAAATGAGTCAGGGTCAAATCCAAATGGCACATAATACAATTTTTAATGTACTCAGTGGTGAAATGGCAAGCTCTGTCTTTAATTATATACTACTGAATTTTAACAAATAGCCTGGGGGATGTCTGCCAAATTTCGACAATTTAGAGCATCCATGCCATGAGAACAGACAGCTGAAATCATTATGTGTTATTTTGTTGGAACTGCAGAAGCACTCATTGTAGTTCTTACAATTTCACCTTAGGGATAAAATTAAGAAACTTTTTCTCAACACATGGATTTGTCTACTCCCGGTGATGAGCCAGACGTTGCCTCTCCACACTCCCATTCCCACAGTCACAGAGAAGCCACCTTATGATTAAGTCCTAGATACAGGCAACAGAGACGGCATGAGTCAGTGTGAATACACTGTCCTGACTGGTGACTGCGTTCATCGCCGTGCCTACCAAGCACAGCATCAGAGCTCATCGGTGCGAACATCGCCTCGGGTACTGGGCGGCTGGGCGGCTGGGTGTGGCTTCTCCCCTCATCTCCCCCATCCCCTCCAGACACAGGCAGAAGAAAAAGAAAATTTGGAAGCAGTAGCCTCATCCACTTTCCCGGAACCTTCGATCCTTCACGCCCTGATCAACTAAGTAAATATCATGAAAGAAAACTCACCTACTGAGTGGGCACCCCAGACACAGGGCAGAGGACTGTGCGAAGAGAAGGCCGGCTGGAGGACTGCCCGGGAGAACAAAGGCAGTGCCCAGGACAGGATCTGCACCAACGCAGCCACGACTGAGACTATTAACAACCAAAGGGGATTTAGTGCCTTAACCTAGGCCAGCCGAGATCCAAACGGTTCCAGGATAACAGAATCATCTTTGGTCTGAAACCAACGCATTTAAACAAGGATAAATTAGGTCTTGAGAAAGAAAGTGACAGTACACGCGCACTTGTGCAACTGCAGTCTAGCTTGTGGACGTGCACACCCTGGGGTCCCGTGGCGCACGGTCCCAGCAGCAGGTGAGGCAGGAGGGGCTGCTGCGGCTCCTGGCCTTCTGCACTGTGTCCGAGGTCTGTGCTCTTCACACTGCATCTCAGACCGGACAGAGCTGACTTCCCTTACGACTCACCAGTCTGAAAGAGCTGTGGTGCAGGGGAGGCGGGCAACACGGGAAAAAGTCCTCCATCCACCGGATGGCTCCCCAAAGGGCCTGAACAGACTGACGTCAGGGCCCTCTCGGTCTCCCACATGGAGACCAAGCACGTGGGCGACCTTCTGTTTTCCCAGTTGCATCAGCAGGAAGCTGAACCAGAAGGGAGCAGCGGGCTCTCCAAGTGGTGCCCGTATTCCATGCTAGCACTGCGAACAGCAGCCTTTCCTGATACGCCACAAGGCCGTCCTGTGGCTATTTATTGATTTGCTTATTCCACACTTTTCAAAAAAAGACTGATTCGAAACTCAGAGCAGCAGACATACAGAGACAGAGAATTTTCCATCCACTGGTTCACTTCCCAGACGGTCACAATAGCCAGGGCTCTGCCAGGCTGAGCTTCTCCTGGGCCTCCCAAACGGGTGCAGGGGCCCAAGCACTCTTCTGCTGCTTTCCAGAAGTGGAGCAGCCAGGGTTTGAGCAGCACCTGTATGGAATATTGGCATTACAGGCAATGGCTTGAACTGAAATGCCACACCACCAGCTCCTCACAGTATCTGTATGATGTGATTCTTTCTGCTGCACTCTGAAGAATACAACACAACCCACAAACCGTAAGAGCTCCCTGAGTCTCAGGCCCGTGGCCTTACAGGCATACCAAACATGCTCTGTAATTTCTCTCTGAATCTGACTATTAAGTCAGCCTATGGCTATTTAGCTAAGAGCGGCCAACTACTAAAGCTGCTAAAGGAAGCTCAGCGAGAATCTACTACCTGACTAGTGCTCTAATGAAAAATACTCCATCATTACCTGCAGAACACCTTAAAAGGAGGAGACAGAAGGGCCAGGGAAATGCAACTGCATCCTAAATTGAAAGCCAAAACTCCTGGTGCCCAGATCACTCACTGCCATCAAAGGCTGGGGGAGAACTCGAGGCGAGGTGCCAGCCGGACAGCCTGCAGGACATTCTGCTAAACAGAAGCAGCCCATCCTGACACGTGTTTACGACACACGGGTCTGTGAGCTTGGGTCCAGCACGGAGCGAGCCAGGATTCCAGTCTCAGAGCGTACACCAGCAGTGCCCACCAGCAGTGCTGGAACCCTGCTCCCAGCCTTCAACTCAGGTCCTCAGCTTCTGCAGAAAGCAAACGGAACCACAGAGCCAGTGAGGGCTGGCCTTCACCCCCAGGCTGCCGTGCAGGGGCAAAGAGTGCGTTCCAAGCCAGGCAAGCCAAGCTTACAGCTGCTCAAACACAGCCGAGCCTACGGTTTGTGGGGCCAGGCCAGGCCCACAATGCTGCGTCTCAGGCTTGCATCTTGGGAAAGCTTGGGGGAAGATTGTGAAAACTGGACAGAGATAATAAAATATTTATCTAATCTGATTCCTGTCTTTCTTTCAGAAAAGGGCAGAAAATCTCTCTTGAGGCCCTAGGTGCTTGGTGGCACTCTGCTGATCCCTGAGGCCTGATTCTCTCAAAAAAGAAAAAAAGAATAAAATGGGGGGTGTGGGAGAGGGTAGAGGAAGGGGCATGTCTTCCTTGTGGGCTCACGACCCGACGCTGAATCCTGAAACACCATACTCCCATCACTTCTAATTTTTGGGAGGCAAATGCTGGGCAAGCCAAGCTTAGATCAGGAATATCTTCAAATACATAGACACGTGGCATAGTTCCCCCAAAGCCCCTTGGACTAAGCATTTTGAAGAGGAACCGAGGATCCCCACAGTCAGGATCCCAGCCGTGTGCCCTTCGCTCCTTGCTAACTGTGGTGTTTGCTTGACTGGGGGCTGTGTGAGCTCACAGGCCTCACAGCCTACGTGACGGACGGGCAGGTCTTAGGCAGAGCACTCCTCAGGAAGGACGCCCGTGGTGTGCTGCTTGGACACGATCTGCTCTACCCCACAGCCCACCAGTCTGCACTATTGAAAAGTTGCTGGCTTAAAATCCACCAATAGAAGCCTGACAACTTGCTCTTTTTAAAAGCTAACAGTTAAACTGACCAATCATGACTGTAATGTGTGGAACTGGCCTGAAGTGTATAAAAACCCTATGCTGTCCAACCCTGGGGCTGCCCAGCGCCAGTCCTGCTGGGCTGGGGGACAGCTGGGAGCCCAGACCAGCACGAATAAACTGCCCTTATACGTTTGCATCAACTTCAGACTCCTGCTGGTTTCTAGGGATCTCAAAATCTGGGGACAACAGAATCAGAGCACAGAGGACATGGCTGTGAAATGGAGCTCACCCAGGGTGCCTGCAGGGTCCCAGGGCCTGGCAGCTCAGCCACTATATGAGTTCATGACTTCTCTACCCAGAACATATGTCAGCAACTCAAAGGCTATCAGGGTGTCGAGCCAGTCCCTGGCACACCTGTCCAGCACACTCAGGAACGGCCACCCCGTGCTTCTGACCAGCCTCTTGCTGCTACCGGGCCCGAGAAGCAGAACACGATGACTCATGCACCCGCCACCCACCTGGGATGCTCCACCCGGCACAAACCCAACAGCGGCACGCACTACCGCTTCTCAACCCCAGCTCAGTCTTTGAGAAAGTAAGGGAGGGAGTGAGGAAAGGAGGGAAGTAGGGAGGAAGGAAGAAAGAAAGAGAAGAAAAAAAAGAGAAGAAAAGGGAGGATGAACAAATGGACATAAAGAGATTTGGAAGGGTACACAAATATCAATGATGCATTTGGATAAATTAATTAGTGTTTCGTAAAAGAAAGATGCTACATGTGCAGTTTGAGGTCATGACGGCATCTGTGTGCAGCTCACCAAAGAAGACTAACACATGTGCCTCTGAATGAATGGGGACTACTGAGAAGTCTGTCATACAGCCCTGCTCAAGTCCAGTAAGAACCATCAAGGTAAAAGCCCTGCCTGTCTTGGTGACCGCACTGGGCTTGGGTCCTGACACACTGCTCTTGATCATTCAACCCGCTGCACAGGCCCCATTCAATTGCAGGTGCTTCTCATTTGACAGTGCTACTAGCTAATATCTGCAAATGTTGCAACGACCAAGTGCATTCTTGTACCATGTTGAAACAATGTCTCCTAGAGGCGCATCTGTCTCATGATCTGACCATAAACTAGGGCTGAGGGGCATTTTCCTAACTCCAGCCCTGAAATTTTCTCTTAAAAAACTTGTTACTCATGTCTTTTAATTTTACAGTCAGTAAAATAAGGAAATAAGCATGGGCTGGTCTGCCTAAAAGGAGTATACTTGAAACTTACAAATAAACAGGACATCAGAAAGCAAAGCAGTCACTAATTTTGAAGCTGAATGTGCAGGAAATGCCAAGGATTTAGCCCATCTTCAAACAGCGATTTCCTGGCTGTAGCATCTTTCCAATGGCAAGAAAAGATCACGAAGAAAGGGAACCATGCATCACTGTTCAAGCAAAACAGCCTGTCACCAGCCTCAAAATACACAGACTCGGGCCCGGCGGTGTGGCCTAGCGGCTAAAGTCCTCGCCTTGAACACACCAGGATCCCATATCGGCACCGGTTCTAATCCCGGCAGCTCCACTTCCCATCCAGCTCCCTGCTTGTGGCCTGGGAAAGCAGTCGAGGACGGCCCAATGCATTGGGACCCTGCACCCGCGTGGGAGACCCGGAAGAGGTTCCAGGTTCCCAGCTTCGAATCGGCGCGCACCGGCCGTTGTGGCTCACTTGGGGAGTGAATTATCGGACCGAAGATCTTCCTCTCTGTCTCTGCTCCTCTGTGTATATCTGACTTTGTAATAAAACCAAATAAATCTAAAAAAAAAAAAAAATACACAGACTCAGTAACAGTGGAACTAATTCTTGTGGACTTCACGGCACTTCCTCACTCCATCTTTCAGATGACATAGGATTTTTGAGAAGCCATCAGAGGGAGGGAAGCTAATGATTTCATTGCATCGTCTATCAGAAGGTAAAGGCAGCGTGCAGAGGAGAGGGAGCACACAGGCACACCCTGGGCACTGCGGCGTTTAGGATCCCCACAAGCACTCACAGAGAGGCCACCAGGCCTTTAGGATCCCCACAAGCACTCAGAGAGGCCACCAGGCCTTTAGGATCCCCACAAGCACTCACAGAGAGGCCATCAGGCCTTTAGGATGGACATACATCAGCTCCTCCCCTACGCCGTGGGGCTACACTGCAAAGCACAGGGGTCCATTCCAAGCTCTGAATGGAGAAAAGGAAGAGATCATTAAATCATAATTTCCATGCACAATTGGTACAAGTATTTCTTACCAACAGATTAATGCGAAAGCAAGATCCCAGAAGAAAGCCGCTCAGCAGAGAGAATGGCGGTTTAGTGTCGTGTAAATCTGATTTTCCTGAAAGCCCTGACACATCATAATAGTGAAATCCTATTTAGTGTAGCAAGCAGGATGGATAATGCTATTTAATACTTGGTGCACTGCGTGCCATCAGCTCACAGCTTTGTACTCAGGTTCTCATCTTACCTTAAGGTTAATACTTCTTGACAGCCTACATGGCAAATAGAGCCCCAAATTAAGTGCTGACCCCATGATTTGCAAATCTTTCCTCTAAACTTAGACATAGAAAACTGGCTCCAGCAAAGGAGATCATATTAATGGGATGCACTCTTAACAGCTCACCACCACCGCCGCGAAGACTCAGTCTCACATCCTTAAAGCCAGATTAAAAAGCAAGTCAAGGTTACCTAAACTACATTTCCCATTCAAAATTTCAGAGGTTAACAGAAAAGCCAATTCCCTTGGAAGATTTATTGAATAGTAAACTAAGGATAAGAACCCTACATCCATTGATTTTTTTTTTTTCCCTAGACAATGAAATGGGGCAGAGGGTTGTACAGCCCTTCTTGCTCGTTACTTCTGGAATATCTGAGCAGACTTTAAGAAAGCGGATACGGGGAGAAAACGGGAACAGCCTAGTGGCACAGTGGGTAAAACTGCCATCTGGGGAGCCAGCACTCCACAAGGGCGTAAGTTTGAATCCCAGCTGCACCGCGTATGATCCAGATCTCAGCTAATGGCCTGAGACACTCAGAAGAGGGCCGCTGTTTCCACATGGGTGGCCTGGAAGAAGCTCCTAGTTCCTGCCTTAGGCCTGGGCCTGCACTGGTTATTGAGAGCATACAGAAAATGAACCAGAGGATGGAAGATCTTTTTGTCTCCCTCTCTATAACTCAACTTTCAAACAATAAGCCTTAAAAAAAAAAAAAGTTGAAAGTGAGTCAACCTTTCCACCTAAATCATACATTGCTATATCAATTATATTAACAAAAGTGAGAGTAGGCCTTATAAATTTTTCTACCCAACAATTAACATCTATGCATTTATGTGAACTATCATTATCTGCTAATGATAAGAAATTGGGAGTAACTCGATGGACACGCTCCAAGTCCCTTTATAAAAGCCTCTGTCTCTTGCAATGACATTACAATTACAAGTGACACTCGCACCTGTTGCCTTCAGTGCCCCAACCCGCGGTCCAGGGCACCTCAGCTCTGTGTGCAGCGCTCGGTAACTACGGAAACCACAGGGAAGCTGCCCTGACTGCAACACGCTCAAAGGACACCACTCTGGAGGGGGACGAGTATAACCCGCGTGGGCACGTCCGCCAGCAAGGCGCGCTGTCAACTATTGTGCTAAACTTGCTGCCTCACACGGAATGGCCAGCGGGAGCTGCCCACATGACCTAAAAGAAGGGACAGCTGTTTAGACAGTACCTCAGGAAGAAAATATCAAAGCGGCATTTCACTTGATACACTAAGTTGATTAAGTTATTTCCTTTTTCCTCCAAAAAGAATTGCTTGCATTTTATTCAACTCAGACTTCAGTGGTTTGTGATTCTATCCTGCATTCATCTCCTGAAAAGCTTTCATTTACTGAAATATTTTATCACAAAAGACTCCAGCTATAATAAAAATTCATAATAATTTCTCCCTAAGAATACACTGGACTGACAATAAGCTGTTCTGTTGTCATTTTCTCTTTGTTATCGTGGCTGGTGGCCTTTCTCCCTAAGCCTTGCACAAAGAACACCAAAACAAAGATACTAATTGACAAACAAAAAAGCCAATTAGTCATGCAGATGAGGCCAACATTTGATAATGCAAATAGAAGATAAAACACTTACCGGAAGTGAGCGACTTAACATTTGCTCATCTGATGTAAGCATGACCTCCAAACTTAACCAGCAAATCTCTCCTCACAGGTCCTCTCGCATCCTTTTCTTCCCTCAGCCTGGGCATTGCCCTCCTTTGAATTCTGTGGGATTCCTTGCAGTGTGGAAGCCAGGGGACTCCGCACACTGGTGGCAATGCCTGCTGTAAGCCTAGGCTGATCTGAACGCAGCGGTACTCCCAAACAAGCACTGGGCGCACCCTCAGCTCTGCTCTGGGGCCATCAGGGCGATCACGCCTCCCTTCATGGCTGAGCAACACAAGGCAAGAGCAAATCAACCCTCACAAGGAACACTGACCAAGCACCAAAGAGACCAGGTCTTGGTGTGGCCTGCGGACAGAGTGGCCTTCGCCCTGGGTGATCCGGGGAGAGCCCCGTAGGCCCTTCCTCCCTCCTCCTGAAGTAACTACACACACAAAACTCAGACCCTAACGAAATCAGCCCAGTTTACTAAAGGCAAATGAAAGCTGCTTTTCTTTCTAGAAGACGGAATGAGAAGACTGTCCTCCAGTAAAGGTTATCAAAGTGTGAGTGAATGAACAACTCAGAAACAATCCAATAGCCGCTGCAATGACTGCCAATGGAAAGAAGCATAACCAGGTATTCAAATGAATCCTCGGGTTATTGTACTGCAGGTGTGAGGTAGCTCCTTTGGGGAAGGGTCCCCAGGAAACAAAACTTCTGCTTTTGGGAAGCGGGAGAACAGGGAATAGTTACATATGTATGAATGTTCATTATTTTCAGGTTATAAGATCTCATGAATTATGACATCAAGACTTCAAAAGTTGCACGAGAAGCCAGAATAACTTACTTCCCACAGAATTAATGCTACAATCAGTAGGACCTAGCCTTCCCTACAGCGTACCCACTTCACGTTAACACTGAACAGTGGCCATAAGCTCAGGGCTCGCGCCTGGCGCAGACTGACACGTGTGATGTTTTGGCTGTTCTGATTTCTTGCTTGGCATTTTCACCTAAAGAATGGACAGACTCACGGGGTCACGAACGACACTGAGCTAACTCATGGGAAGTGCCTAACACAACATGAATGCTCATTAGTGACCAAAATGCTGCTATAAATAATATCAAATTATTCACAACTAAACTGAACTTCCTCATAGGGCGTAAATTAAATGACTAATAAAGAGATACGAGACATCTTGGTGTAGATATGAACTGATGGTAGAGGCTTAGCCTGAGAGCAGCTGCTGTACCCCTACTGCGTGTACGTCTTAGGAAAGGAACAGGATGGACCCTGCCCTCAAAAAGGTTAGAGGAAAAAACGCCCAAATGCATCACAATTTACTATAAATAAAATGTGGCACCATAAAGAATAGTAGAAAGGGTTAAAATTTATATGCTGATTACATAGAAAAAATGGAGGAAGCAAAAAGGAACTCCTGGATGTATTTACAGAAAACTGCCTTGAACACCGCTCTGGCCTTCTCCCACCAAGCCCCCAAGCAGGGATTAACGTCCCTGAGGTCTCCTAAGTGTGCTCTCCCGGTCTCTTCCACCAAATCCAGGAATCAAGCACTCTCCAAGTAGCTGAGTAGTAAGTCACATACCTAAACGTGACACCTCCAGTCATTCTAAAATACAACAGCTTACTTTACTATTTATGATGATGCTATCTGATACATGATCAATTGTGGAATAAAGGTTTAGATTTGAAGAACTCTTCTGCTGGCTTGATGCTCAGTCAAGGGTTGTTGCTTTTTAAATATTGATTCTAAGGAGGACCAGACTGGCACCCTCTTAAATTATACTTATCCATTCTTCTAAGTTATTAACTACCTCTGATTCCTACTTAACTGGCCACTATCACTAACTGGCATGGCAAAGTCACATTCCTACCTGGGGAATCTGTGACTGACCAGGAGCTGACCAGGACAAACCTACAATGATCCAGGATGAGATGACAGAACTAAACCCTCCAGCGATGCCCCTCTACCCAAGAAGGATGGACCACCTGGGGTTTACAGCTTCACTGTCGCCTTTAACTGAACCGAGAGACAGAGAGAGAGGTATGTGCACAGATCCACTTTTCAACTGGGACAACCCAGTCGAGATAGGAAGACAGACAATTCTGCATCGTGCTATCTTACACTGTGGACCCTAACCTTTCAAACTGTGCAGGCACCACACACGGCTAGACATCGCGCTTCTCACTGGCATCAGAAGACAAGAAAACATCCCTTCACAATCTTTTGCACTAAGCCTAGAAAATGCCTCCTCATTTGAGACTTACATGTCTCTTACATTCCTGGACAAAATCCAACAGGAAAAAACAATTGGCTTAGTGATTTTAGAAATGACAGTAACAAACAAAAGGAGACTTACAGAGAAAGGCAGGAGACATGAGGCGCTGGATAATACACAGTTAGTTTACGATTATTAGTACGTTCAGTCCTACAGTAAATACGATACTCTTTCAGGGACTTCTCTGTGTGTAGTTGTCTAACCCATGAAGGTGACCCAGGAACAGAGTACCCTGAGACGACAGACACACAAATAAAACACAACCTATCAACATGCTGCAGAAGTTCAGGCTTTGCTCTCTTTACATTAGGGAACCACCGTCCATCACTTACACATTAAAACTGCCTGCTCTCATCCCAAAGGGAGTGTCTAGTAGCTCAGGCATGGGCCATTCCTGGCCCTTTACAGGGGGAAAAACAAAATCAAAAAACAACAAACCCTGCTGACCTTTTTTGTTAACCGTTTTACTCTAGGCCTGCCTATTCAACATCTCTACTTGCACATCTCAAGTGTTCCAAATTTATATCCAGATTCAGACCTCTGGTTTCCTCCACCACCCGCATCCTGTATCAGATATCAGCAGTCTGGAGACAAGCCGAAGACCGGGGGTCGCTCTGGGCCTTTCACCCACGGCTCTGTCTGAACCGTCCACCACACTGCTTACCCGCACAGCAGCCGCTGCTTTCGGAATTAGTGCCATAATCTCTCACCAAGTTCCCCTTGCTTCAGTGCTGCGGTCAGACGGCACTTTCGAACATGCCAACTAGCCTCAGGGCTCTGAGGAACTTGCAGGTCAACCAGACCAGGCCTCTTCAGGGCCACTCCTCAAGGAGCCCTTCAACTGTCCCGCAACCACGTACCCCTCCACCCTGGGAATGTCTTGTCCCTGCCACCTTATTGTACCACATTATCACAACCTAGCACACCAAGGCTCAATGGAGCGGAAACGCCGTGAGGACAGGTGTCCAGTCCATGTTGTCAAACCTCCAACACGCGACGGATGCTTAAGTAGAGACAGTCACTTCTCACAGAGGCAGAGCAGATGAGTTTGCACAATGGCGATACTTGTAAAGCCATTAAAACTTGATCATTTTTTTTAAAAGATTTATTTTATTTTCATTACAAAGTCAGATATACTGAGAGGAGGAGAGATAGAGAGGAAGTGGAGCTGCCGGGATTAGAACCAGCGGCCATATGGGATCAAGGCGAGGACCTTAGCCACTAGGCCACGCTGCCAAGCCCAAAACTTGATCATTTTTAAGAATGTCAGAAGTTATATCAATCTTTGGGGGGAAATTAAGGATAGCAATTAACTGTTCTGGAGGAAATGTAGTTTGGACATACTAGTAACAAAGACAAAGCTTTGGGCAATACTTGAGCAGTGGAACGCAATGCAAGGGCCAGTAACCCACACGACCATGACCAAAGCAGAAATGGAGTCGTGAACCTATAAACTGTTTTGCTTGGCTTCATCACAGCCTAGCTTCACAAGAAACATCAGAGTTTAATTCTCTGTACATAAATGCACTGGGAATGTAAGAGCAGAGAACAGCCATACCCTTTCCTCCAGTCTAGCCAGCTGCTCTTTGTAGAATGCATCCTGCTTCTTGATCACGCGGTCTTTCTCTTCCAGCTGCTTGGCCTAAGACAGAAAGGAGGAAGCCGCGAGATGAGCAAGGCACGAGTCAAGTCAACACTGCACGAGGACTGAGACAGAAAGCTCAGTCTAGGCAGATCAGGTCACTGGCAGGGAAAACAGGAATATGATGATGACTGCTGTATTTAATATAAAGAAATGAAGCTGCCACTATCACAGCTGTGCCCTACTCTGTCCAAATGTATCTGGAAATGTCACAATACAACACGTGACAGAGCGTCATATTAAACTTCTCTAAGAATAACTTCTAGTATTAATATTTCACAAAACAAAAATTTGATTTTATTCTGGGCATATGCTAACATGGCTATAAAACGTCTTTGTCCACAACAAAAACACCTATTTCACATTTTTCACATAAACCCTTTGTTTGTGATGTCTCAAATTACCCAATGAAATCTGCATATAATGACCTGCATTTGTTTAGTTCTCTTGAAGCAGCAACAGTCTAAAGGAAGGGGGAGGATCTAAACCACCCTAACTGTTGGCTTGAATAATTCAAAGAGTAAATAAAGATAATTCAAAAAGCCTTATTTAGTCACATTTCTAATCTACAAGATCAATTCTCCATAAATTAGAAACAAGTACCAAAATATTTTAGAAACTTGAAAAACTACAAAGATGGTTATTTATGAAAGATTTTCAAGATTCATAACTATATTCATAAAACTTGCACTATTTTGTTATGTGGAATTGCATGTTTAACTGAATTATCTCTGATGTTCAGAGTTATAAAATCATTTCATTTGTTTCTCTGTTCAGTCACTGCTGAATACCTGCATGGCTGTAATTTACATGAAATAAAGCACATTTATCTTTGTGCCATGCACTAATATCACCAATTTTAAAGATTCACTCATAAACTGGTTCATTCCTCAGATGGCCACCAAGAGGTGGGGCTAAACTAGGCCCAAGACAGGGGCCAGGAATTCCACCGAGGGCTTCATCATCGTGGGTGTCAGGGGCCAAGGACTCAGGCCACCTTCCGGTGCCGTCCCACACCATCAGCAGGCAGCCGGGCGCAGCAGAAGCACCTGGACATGGGATGCAGGTGTCTGCCCAGGAAATCGGCCAACTCTTCTACACTCTGACTCTCCCTGAGCGATCAAGCAGTGGCTGGCTCAGCACACATCAGCCGAGTGTCCATGCAGCTACTCGGTTGACGGGGAACCCATTTCTACATTTTAGGTGGTTGTGTTGCTACTTACTTTGTCTTCAATATCCTGCAGCATGTTAAAAAAAAAGTTAAGTAGTGATTTAACATATTGCTTTTTCCTATTATCACAGAGACATCTGACAGATACCATCCAAAACGTGAAGGCAAGGCTGCGGTAACGGGTGGGGGTGGGCAGAGAGCCCGACCCTGTGCAGCTGAGGGCAGCAGAGCTGCAGACGTCAGGGAAGCGTCCGCGGCCTTGGAAAGCGCACTGACAAACAGCTGCAACACACCTGCAGTCCTCAGTCACCCGGTCGGCCAGGGACTCAGCAAAGGTCTCCCAAAGCTCGACACTTACACCCATAGCACAAACACGGCAGACAAAGACCCGAGGGCAAGGAAGAGCCTCCACGAAACAAAGTGTTATTTTAAAAAGTAACAAAAAGACGAAAAGAAATCTTACCATGCAATCATTTGAGCTGATTGCTTAACATATTAGCAATTTATAAAATAAATCTTAGGTCTCCTTCCTCTGCCCCAGAAAAGCCTGTAACACCCCAGGCTGAAATGGTATTTTAAAAGAAATATAAATAATAAACACATGACAAAAAAACAAGCTCTTAAGCAGTCAAATAACACAAATTACAGTAACATGTTTCCATTATTCATCCATCATATTGGCAAAAACATTAAAATAATAACAGGTAACATTGCCGAAGATACAGGAATACAACTTTTCCCATAGACTGCTGGATGTAAACTGAACATTTTGCAAATCAAGTAACCAATGAATACATAGAGTGGCCCGAAGCGGTGGCCTAGCTAGGGTCCTTGCTTTGCACCCACCAAGATCCCACAAGGGCACCAGTTCTAATCCCAGCAGCCTGTAGCCTGGGAAGGCAGTCGAGGACGGCCCAAAGTCTTGGCACCCTGCACCTACGTGAGAGACGCAGAGGAGGCTCCAGGCTCCTGGCTTCAGACAGGCACAGCTCTAACCTTTGTGGCCACTAGGAACCTCTTCCAGGTCTCCCATGTGGATGCAGGGTCCCAAGACTTTGGGCCGTCCTCGACTGCTTTCCCAGGCAACAAGCAGGGAGCTGGATGGGAGGTGGAGCTGCTGAGATTAAAACCGGTGCCCATATGGGATCCCCGTGGGAGTAAGGCAAGGACTTTAGCTGCTAGGCTAAAGCACCGGGCCCTATAATACATTCTTAAGACTCAAATCATGAGGAAAAAGACAAGCCACCAAGGATCATCAATAAGTTCTGATTTTTGGATGACAAATTGGGGGTGGGGGATGTTACTCGGAGGACAGGGACACAGAGGTTCACAACTGGTTACTGAGACATGAGCAACGGTGAAACGCCGGGCAGATGCAGCCAGCAGTTAGAAGATGCACAGTCAGACACAGTTCTTAAATGAAGTGTTTCTGTTTTCTATAAAGAATGATTATTTTTATATCTACAAGAAACATCAAACATCAGTATTACATGCTTTATACTTGACTATGAAATGGACATCCAACACAGTATATAATCTAAAACAGTGGACTACTGAATTATCATTTTAACAATTCTATTTTTTTTTTGTAAAAACAAATTTTACAATTATTGGCAGCATGAAAATTATTATACCTACCGGATCTGGCTGCCTTTCCCATTCAATGTAGGACATGACTTACCATTCATAAAACACTTGTAGTAAAGAAAAAGTTTCCTTTGCTTCTAGCGTCAGCTAGAACAGTACTGAAAAGCAAAGAAATCGTAATAGTTGTTCCATGATGGCTATTTAGAAAACACCTAGAAAACTCAACACAACCACTGTATTGCTCAGCCTTACTGAGCACCCTAGAAAAACCGTCAAATTTAAGTTCTGAAGAGCTGATTACAACCTAAGGGTGTACATAATCTTTTACTTTCCTGAAACATCTTGAAGAACAGGAAGTTAGCAGGGGGAATCACAGTTCCGGACCTCTGGACATACTATAGGGCAGTGGTTATCAAAACAGCCTGGTACTGGCACAAAGATAGAGAAGATCAATGGAGCAGAACAGAAACACCAGAAGGGAACACAAACAGGTACAGCCAAATAATCTTTGACAAAAAGACAAACGACAATCCAGGCAAATGGGAAGGTCTGTTCAATAAATGCTGTTGGGATAACTGGTTGATAGCCTGCAGAAACCAAAAGATAGACCCACATCTCTCACCATACACTAAGATCAATTCTAAATGGATAAAAGATCTAAACCTACATCCAGAAACCTTCAAACTTTTGGAAGAAAATGTTGGAAATACTCTGCAAGATCTAGGGGTAGGTCCCGACTTCCTAAGAAGGACACCAAAAGCAATAGAAATCAAAACCAGAATAAACAAATGGGACCTCATCAAACTAAGACGCTTCTGTACAGCAAGGGACATAATCAACAAAGTAAAAAAGCAACCCACAGAATGGGAGAAGATCTTCGCGCACTACGTAGGTGATAGAGGGCTAATCTCCAGAATATACAAAGAGCTACAAAACAACCAAAATGTCAAAACAAACAAGCCACTCAAAAGATGGGCACGGGAAATGGGCAGACACTTCACAAAGGAACAAACCCAAATGGCAAATAAACATATGAAAAAATGCTCAAGTTCCCTGGCAATAAGGGAAATCCAAATTAATACTTTCCTAACATACATTCTTTAGAAAAATTTTAAGCAACATGTCAAAAGGTCAAACGTGCACACGGCAGAGCAAAGACCCGAGAGCTCCAAGGCTAACACCGCAATCTCAGCTTGACTGCAAATCCAATCAATAGTTCAAGAAAAACAGAGCAAGGAGCATGGCCACAACACTTTAATGGCACAGTGCTCTGAAACAGTTAATGTGATGCTGGGCGGAAGAGTCACACCACATGAATCCTGAGGCGTCAATAAGCCTGGAGCACACTGACCGAGCTAATGGCTGCTGAGGACGCACAGTCACATCCAGCTGACCGGGGAATAAACTGCACGGGGATCAACTTCCTGGTAAAACTTTCCAACAGAGGTATAGAAGCACCGTCAATGAAGAAATGGAAACAGATTGTAACATTATTTATTGTTATGGTAGAATCATTTCTTAGGAAAATGAAGAATATACCTGGTTCCTATTTGCTATTCCTAGAACTGTATGCTAGCTTTCATACACCATGATCGGTCTGGAAAACGTGACACAATGCGTTTAAGTGGATCATTATGGAAAACCGGAGCATCCCGGGAACAAGCGAAACAAAGCAATTAAAGGAATCCAGACTTTAAAGCCAACACTCCAACATCCTGATGTCTTAACTCAGTGTTGTAGCTAGACGCAAAATGAAATATACATGTATACCGCCATAAAGATTCATTGTCTTTAAGAAAGAACTTGAAGGCAGTTTTACAAGAAAAGATCTTACCAGTCAACACCAAATGAAACTGGCATCATGAACATGACATATTATACACACAGAAACCTCACCTTCCCACACAAATTCTGAGGTAAATCATTGTAGCGCAAACATTTGGGCATGACGATGCCCTCCCAACCCTGGGGCTTCTGGGAGACTGGAACCCAGTGACGTCACAGTCACTTGGCTTGGCGGTAACCGAGTGTTCCTTCACCCAAGGACAAGACATAGGACAGCAAAGCTCTGTGCCATGAGGGGAAGTATTCATGTAAAATGATAGAGTTTCTATGAATGTCCCATTCAATTGCTAATTCAAGGTGGGGACAGGGAGGGAAGGGGACGGAGGGGCTAGTCCAGTCTTCCAACGGTTCACCATGAAACCAAAGACTACAAGGATCCAAATTGGCAATAATTCTAAAATCATCCACAGAGCCATAGTGTCTTTTATTCTGAATGGTGTAATAACCTGAGACCTACAGACAATAAGCTGTGGGATTGATCGTTCACAATGAAATGGACCGTCTACGACAGGGGAGACCCACCCACCAGGGTCACCCTGAGACACGTGGCGCAGCCACAGGAGCGGGACCTCAGCTGAGGTGCCGAAACCACACGCTGACATCAAACAAAGCTGAAGAATGATCCATGGGGCCCCCCACTTGCACCCTCATAAAACAGAGTATTATCCTGAAAAACTGCAGAAAATCATGACTGAGAAAAAGAAGCAATTAACATAAACATTAAAGCAGCCATGCAGCCCATTTGCTGAATGCCAGACTTTAGTAAATAAGAAAAAAAAAAAAGAAGTCCTTACCAAGTGGCGTTAATAAACAACGAACTATGTTCAAAGCTTTGCAGAGGGCTTTCCGGAGCGCAGCTCACCGTGTCAGCGATGCCCAATTCACCCAGCACACTGTAACGGCGCCTGAGGAGCCTAACGAGGGACGATGCTCAGCCTCACTCATGCTAGTGCCCACTAACACTAACACTAGAGTCTTACACAGGTTGACAACTGATTAGTGACAAAATGTATTCTCACCAGACTTCTTCCTTTTACCTCTGAAACCAAATTCAGGCCCACAGGATGGCTCAAGTCAGTTTTTGCTCTGCCGTCCCCAGCAAATGCCAGGAACTGTGTTAACACTTGTTTCGGCATTTTCATAGTTAATAATTTCCTTGAACTGGCCAATTAAATATGTACTCTGCTACTGTGGGGTCTCTCTGCTATTCTCTTGAAATAAGAAAACAGAGGAAAAGATGGATGGTTTTTGAAGCTAAAGAAACAATAATTCCAACAATGAATGAACAGAAGAGGTGGTTGGAATATATAAATTTAAGCTAGAAAGCAACTGGGTGGTAGTTTTTCAGAAAGTTTCCAGAAGTTCTCCTTTAACTTTGGTACAAACTGTGGTACTTAGCAAAAGGAGCAAAATTAAATGCTAGATTAACTCGAGAGAATTTTACAAGCTTCCTTCTGTAACTTGAGGAGAGATGTTTTTAAACTATGTCTACTTCGTTAGTTTTCTGGTTTAATTTCATAATTCAAAGTGTATTAGGACAATGGCATAACAGGAACCACACTGGCAAAGAGACCCCGCTCTCCACCTTGACCCTTTAAATCACCACAGGACCATGTGTTGGCATGACCCATCAACCACATTCCAAAAGGGCTTTCAGCTGTCATGCCCTCACCCTGCGTCGGGCGTGGTTCATCTCTGAAACATTTGACACTGACACTGGAGTTGAATCTCCACTGTAAGGCCTAACCTAACTATGGTGTAAAAAGATTAGATAGTGCCAACATGATGCAGTCCCCGTAACAAGATGCTAGGAGTTCCCTAAGAATGGGATAGGGATGAGGACACGCCCGCTCTGGCTCCCAGGCTCACTATGAGACACTTCATGCCGCCCCCGGCATCTGTCAGCAAGAAGGCCACCTCCAGGACATCGAGCAAAAATACACCTTTGTGCTTTAGGATGAGCAGAAAGCAGATTGACAAAACATTTCTCACACATTTAATGAAATCTCCTGACATTGCTTTACAGCATTTATAATAGGCGTCACCTCTGCTTTCCACTGGCTACTTCTCCACGGCTCCTGTCCTCACTTGCAAACACTGACAAGCAAAAGGCATGCCCTGCCCCGCATGTCTGACTCAGCCAAGTCGGGACACACGGTGGATGAAGGGGACCGCACTGAGGACAACAGCTGTGGGGAGGAGAGCTGCCACAGCAGACACTGTCACATTCCGTGTAAGTGGTAGGTTCCTGAGGCAGGTGCCACCAGCGGGGGAGTCGTACACTCCAGGCATGACATTCTGTGTAAGTGGTAGGTTCCTGAGGCAGGTGCCACCAGCGGGGGAGTCGTACACTCCAGGCATGACATTCTGTGTAAGTGGTAGGTTCCTGAGGCAGGTGCTGCCAGCGGGGGAGTCATACACTCCAGGAGTGATGAGCAAGGTGTTGGAGAGTTACATTATTGCAGAAAGACATACAGAGAGGAAGATCTTTCATCTGCTGGCTCATTCCCCAAGTGGCCACAATGGCTGGAGCTGAGCTGATCTGAAGCTAGGAGCAAGGAGCTTTCTCTGGGTCTTCCACACAGGTGCAGGGTCGCAAGGCTTTGGCCTACCCTCCTCTGCCTTCCCGGGTCACAAGCAGGGAGCTGGATGGGAAGTGGAGCAGCTGGGACATTTACTGCCACTCATAAGGGACCCCGATGCATGCAAGGTGAGGACTTAGTCACTGATCCATTGGCGGGCCTGCAAGGATTCTTGTTGGAAGCTCAGAATTGAAAGCTCAATAGGTAGACAAGGCCACGACGTGGGGTCCATTCATCAACAAGGATGTTTTACTGACTAGCACCTTAATGCTGGGAATGGGGTTTCATTAGTGAAAATAGTTCATTAATCAATGTGATGCACATCAGATATGGGTTTTTTCCCAGCAAGATGCAAGTTACCAAGAGGAGATTACATGCTAGCTGCCATGTTTCGGGCACATGAGCAGGTGACCAGTATTCAACGGGACTGACGGCTGAACACTGAGCAGCATTGTGCAGAGATTTCTGACATCTACAGATCATCCTTCTCTTACGTGGAAATTGTCTGGGGACATCCCTGGCCTCTGCCTGCAGGACGCGGGCCCACCGTCCCCGCCTCTGGGGACATCCCTGGCCTCCGCCTGCAGGACGCGGCCCACCGCCCCCGCCTCTGGGGACATCCCTGGCCTCCGCCAGTGGGCCTGCAGGACGCGGGCCCACCGCCCCCACCCTGAGCTGCTATAAGAGGACTGTCGCTTGTCCCAGACCAATCAGAAGCAGCCGCATCTGCCTCAGGTGAATCTATCCACAAATAAAGCATTTTTAAGAGCAGACAGCTGGGACTGGGTTAGGTTTTACATAAGGGGCTGCATGAATCATGCTGTGCCTGGGGGCACACACAATATTATTTAATAAATGTCTGCACTGTAGAATTGGGCTTGGGGGCTGCTGGGAGGGTTGAACTGTGAAGGCATCACGTACAAAAAAGCCACAGGGTAGCTCGCACCCATGGAAGGCAATGAATCATGTCCCAGGGAAAGAGAAAACTAGAAATTTCAGTTTCTTTATTCTTAAACTGCAGAACAAGATGTGCGATTCTACAACTTTCTGTAAAACCCAAAGCCAGGTCTGTATTACGATCTAAGCCCATTTCCCTCATGGTCAGCTCAGCCAGGACTGACGGCTCAGATGAACTGGAACTGGCTGATCAACATTTGTTCTGCGTGGGCAGTGACAATGCCACACCAGCTGTTAAATATTTGATACCTCATTCCAGAACACAGGGCAACCTGCGGTTCCATCGTAACTTACACAACTCATGTCACTTGAAATATGCGATTCACAAGAATCTTCAACTGTAAGGTGCTGAGATATACCATGACCACTGCGATGTTCTAGGCTCCTCTTCCCACAACTGCTTAACACAAGAATACCCATCACGATCCCCATGCACAGGAAACGTGGTGCGAGTGCTGCAGCAAAAGCAAACTGAGCTGTTATGATTTCAGAGTTCTCCCATAAATAGGTTTGTCTTTGCTAAAGGATGCCAGCTTCAGCTACCATAAGTTTATGAAAGACACAAAAGAATATAAAAATGCATCAAGCCTGAAAGCAAAGAGCATGTTCAATCAAATTCAGCAACAGAACGTAAAATGCAGCTCCAGCAGGGCTAAGTGCTAGAACGGACTCTATGCCACTCAATCCTCAATGAGCTTGCGAACTTCAAAGAATTACAAGTGAAAGACGGAAAAGGGCTCATACTCCATAAAGCCACTGTGTGATTCCATGGACTTCACTCTGCCGCAGCAAAGATGGCTGCTGTCTCCGGCAAACGCAGCTGTCTGGGCTCCCGGTCACAGCTACCGTGGCACAGGTGGGGCAGGGGTGCTGAGCGTGAGGCCTTAGGCGACAAGGTGTAATTATATTAAAATCTCTCTCTCTTCTTGTTCCATAATACTGGGAATAAAACTTCCACTTCCAAGCACTTATGTATAATCTTGTTTTACCAGGGAGATTAGAAATCTTAGACGCACTCTGATACAAGAGTACTTAAACTGCACTAACTGCGCCAAGGTATTTGGTGTCACTTCTCTGACAAATAAATTGGACAGCAACACAGAGACAATTACTGTGAAACTTCTAAATTCCTTTTCTTTTGTACTAACTTGTATTGGTTCAATTTAATGTTCATTCACACTATTGGGACCAACTGGCCAATGTCTTCTCTTGTCACGTGACCCAACTTATTTTACATGGAATCAGTGAGGCTCTCAGCTCCTTCTTAGCTAAGCGAATTCTGCAAGGTTGGGAAGACATTTGGTTCTAGGACTCTCTCCCCATGAAAGCAACGTCTTCCCTTTCACTCTATTTCTTGCCACATTAGTTTGAAATCAAAAGAAAAATGTAAAATGACTAGTCAAATATCTGCAGTTATTTTGGGCACTACTCAACACAAGGTTTTTTTAAGATTTTCTTCAAGAGTTAATGAGATCATTCTAAAAATACCTTTGAAACCACCTGTTTCCCGTGTCAGTTCCAGTATATTGGTTGCAAATATTGACAGAGAATTACAGCGCAAGAGACTGCAGGCAATGCGTGGGCAGGACGATGGCCAGGGGGTAGAGAAGGCAGCAGGACCCCAGGCCAGCCGTGGGCGGATGGGGACAGCCAACAGCAGAGGGAGGGTAGGAGACCAGCACAGCTCCGACGAAACTGCAAAACCATGGCCAAGGTCAGGGCTCCACACGGCCGGCTCTCTCTCAAAGACTGAGCTGAACGGTACATGCCCATGACTGCCCCGTGATCTGGTCTGCTAATTAACCCAAAGCAAAATGATGACAACAAATTGAATGCCAACTTGCAGCCAGCCAGAGATCTCCACCTGAGAGCTCGGAGCGGGGGTCTGCTTGTGGCTATCGGTCCCCTTTAGAATCGGCTCTCTTAGCAGCAACACAACTTGATCTCTTCCTGTGTCACAGGAAGAAACTACAGCGACAAAGCTTTGTGACATCGAGGCTGCCAAGCCATGAACTGTGGCAGATCACTTAATATTCTTCCGGAGATGAGCAGAACGGTAGCTGCGATCTCTCTACAATCCACATTTGATGCATCACATGTACCACGACATTTCTTTCATTATCCACCTTGACTCTATTACACAGCAAGACCAGCACCAATGCTGGTGTGTGTGTGTGCTCTGACGAACTGCTTGGATGCAAAAGCACACGTTCAGGGTCATCTGGAACCACGCATGTGTGACACCTGCTTCCTGGGGCAGGCACCCACCGGCAGCAAGAGGCGGCACTGAGCTTACACCACTGCAACCGGGCCTGAGCCACAGTCCCTGCAGAGCTGGTGGGACCGAACACGACCCGGCAGGTTTACAAAGCTTAAGGCTGGGGCTGAGCAGAGCTGCTTCTCTCAAACAAGTTCAACTCCGTGCTACTAACCAGAGCACACTGTATCATTCTACAAATAAGAATAAGGCCACTAATTAATCATTACTGTTACTGTAATAGCTATTTCTCACAGCATTTTGGATCTCTTAAAAGGTTATCTTTGCTTTTTTTCTTTTTTGGAATGCTGGAAGACAGACGCATGCTTATGTGACGAAGGCATGCACCCATGTCATACATAGGCACACGGTCACATGAAGAAGGCATACACCCATGTCATACACAGGCACAAGGTCACATGAAGAAGGCAAACACCCATGTCATACACACACGGTCACATGAAGAAGGCATACACCCATGTCACACACAGGCACACGGTCACATGAAGAAGGCATACACCCATGTCACACACACACGGTCACATGAAGAAGGCATACACCCATGTCACACACACACGGTCACATGAAGAAGGCATACGCCCATGTCACACACACACGGTCACATGAAGAAGGCATACACCCATGTCACACACACACGGTCACATGAAGAAGGCATACGCCCATGTCACACACACACGGTCACATGAAGAAGGCAAACACCCATGTCACACACAGGCACACGGTCACATGAAGAAGGCAAACACCCATGTCATACACACACGGTCACATGAAGAAGGCATACACCCATGTCACACACACACGGTCACATGAAGAAGGCAAACACCCATGTCACACACAGGCACACGGTCACATGAAGAAGGCAAACACCCATGTCACACACACACGGTCACATGAAGAAGGCAAACACCCATGTCACACACAGGCACACGGTCACATGAAGAAGGCATACACCCATGTCACACACACACGGTCACATGAAGAAGGCATACACCCATGTCACACACACACGGTCACATGAAGAAGGCACACACCCATGTCACACACAGGCACACACTCACGAGAAGGCATGCACGCATGTCACACACTCACATGAAGAAGGCAAGCACGCATGCCTGTGACCATCTGTCTCGCTCACAAGGGGCAAGTCCTTGTCATACCCACTCCCACCCAGGAGGAGCACTGCAGAGTGGTCACAGGTGTTTCAGACTATAAAGCAAACTGGCTACATGAAAATACATTCCCTGAGAATAACAGATATATATGCTAAGCATAGCACAACCAAGGCAGTAAGAGAATTATTTCCACTGAAAGCTGTGGCTTGGTCCTTTAAAAATTTTCAGTATTATCCTGCTATTCAATTTTATAAAATGTTGAATGATTTGTGATCTCTTGCCATTTGTCACCTTGCACAGAATATTCTAGGCTACAGTAAAGAATTAGTGCTTTTTCCAACTGAACTAAAAAGGCCTGTTTGCTTTGAAAAATGGCTACCACCTAATATTAATCTGAAACTGAAAACAAGCAGTGTAATGACATTTAGCAAGTTAACACCCATTTCGCCACATTCGTGAAAGAAAAAAAGTGACATTTCATAATCAACAAAATTTTTAAAAAATTTCTAAGAAACAGCTTTTTGTTTTACTCCTAATAATGACATATGAGATTATTAAAAGCAGACCCTGTGGCCATGCAGTGGACAAGCCCAGCTGAAGTGCTAAAGGAATCCTCTCCTTTCTTCTTCCTGCCTGCTATAAGACGAATACGGCAGTAACAATGACATGATCAAGGGACAGCTGACAAGCAGCGGGGATGCTGGTAACGAGACCGCCCTGCTGGTCTTGGCAACAGACCAGCTCTGCCCGGCTGCAGCTCTCTGTCACCTGAGGGAGCGCACAGCCTCCAGGGAGGAAATGCAACATGCACCCATTAGTTGATTTATTGTTCAAATGGTTACTCTTGTACTTTGAAGAACTTGCCCAGTTTGGTCGGCAGAAGGGCCCAGCCTCCAGCTCACTCAGTTCTCGCAAAGCACACAGCCAGAACGGGCGCGTGCTACACAATTCAATCCATTAGTGACTGGGCACTCCCCATCCTGGAAAACATGAATCATGTGACATAGAACTACTAACATGTTGCGTTAAATGCTAAAGCAACCTGCCCATCGACGACAATCCCCAGACACTGGATCGGCAATGGTGGATCACAGTGAAGCTCCCGCCTTTGCGTTTCGTCCAGTGATTGGGAGCGCCACTTGCAGAGTTTAACCACAGGGAATCCAGTTCTGTCTACATGCTTTCCAAGAACTTACGAACCAGATCAAAGGCAACACAGGAGCTGTATGCACAAGCCCTGGAACGGAAGGTCAGCCAGCAGCCGGGGAACGGGAGGACTGGCTCAGATGAACTGAACCCTGAGAACGGACGGACACGGCAAGGAAAGGGACAATAAAGAAAACCAACCAGGAAGAAAGGAAGGGTCAGGAAGTGTATGGATGGACCAGAGAAGGACTGAGATGTGGCCAGCGAGGAGGCAGCAGTGAGGCTGGCAGAAGGCAGCGCTGTCTGGCAGGAGGTGTGCACTGCACCCTGTAGGCTGGGGGTGGGGGCTTCAGGTTTCTGAGCATTGATAAAAACCGCACTATACGAAGATGAGTTTTGATATGTGGGATTGGTTAAAAGAGAGGAGGAATGCCAGTCAGGAAACCATTGAGGGAGCTGTCAAAGGAGTCAGGAGTAAGAACAGGACCCACGGGCGGGCCGCCACGAGCACTTACGAAATGTCACAAGAAGTGAACGCAGAAACTCAGGAGCGGACAGCAAAGTGCACACCTGCAGACACAAGCCAGGCTCATCAATGGGGAAATGACCCAGAATCAACACACCAGCACTCCGCTGGCCATCCGAGGAGCCTAAACTCGGACATCTGGGGACAACAACTAGTAGAAGCAATGATTAACCAAAACCCAACAACCAGCAGCACTCTGGAGTTTGTAAAATTTTTCTGGTTTCAGAATATATCATTCAATTCTCAAAACAATGCAGAGACTCCAAGTCTCCAAGCTGTGCTTAGAATACTGCATGGCAGACAAACAGCTAAATAAACTAACCCTGCCAAAACCATGGTCCTGGTCACAGTGCAGCGTGCTCAGGGTCACAGAGGTGAGCAGAGCCGTGCACGTCCTAAGGCTGACGCAGCTCAAGACAATTCTGCTTCAAAGCAGCAGCTCCTCTCTCACTGTCAACAGAGATGTGTCCCCGCCTTCCCCATGAGCACGGCACTGCACCTTTAGCCAGAGGAGATCCTCCCGAGACGCCATCCCCCATGCGGACTGCTGTGGCCCAGAGGCAGGAACAAGAATGCGGAAGTAAGCAGAGATTACACAGGGCAAATTTGCACGGGAGGAGTAACATAAGCATAGAAATCACTGTAAAAGCAATAGTGAGCTCCAAATTCCTCCTTCCCCCAACCAAACGACCCTGGCCGTGCCTGGAGGCACACAGCAGGCAGCGATGTCTCCCAGCAAGCCTTCCCTCCACCACCTATACTTGTCTACACTGCTCAGGTGCTTGAAGAAAAGGAGGGTTTAGCTAAAGGCACACTCTCTATTTTTCCACTTTCTTATACTTTTTAACTAGTGGGACTTCAAGGAATACATTTTTGACAGAGAAAGAAGAGTAGGAAAAGGTATAATTTTGCAGTTCTCCTTTGAGTGTTTCCAATGTAAGACTCTTTCTAGATGGCTTTTGCTCCATCTCTCATTTCTAACAGAAGGCTCCAAGGAGACAGCTTACTATTTCCATTCCTCTTGACCTGCCCTGCCCCCTCTAACTCTATCAAAGTGAACACAGCAGTGCATGACACACCAGAAAAGGGAGTAATTGCCTGTGTTCCCAAGGGGTGGCCCAGGGAGGCCGTGTTAGTGCCCTCTACCCATGGAATCTAGTGCAGCTCCCATCACGGCACGTGGGCCAGCACTAGGAGCTGGCAGCTTGCTGGAGGACTCGCTAAGAGGAGGAAGAGGAGTACAAGGGGAAAGGGACTGCAGAATGAAGCCCCCAAAGCAGCACAGACCATGCCGGGCTGTAGGAACTGGAGGACACTGAGTTCAGGGGACAGCGCACTCTCAGGAGGCACGCCCAGCACCTAACGAACACTGGAGCCTGTGCTGTGCTGGGGCAGGGAAAGCCACCATGTGCAATGCCAATATTATATACGGGTGCTGGTGCAAAGCCTGGCTGCTCCACTTCTGGCCCAGCTCCCTGCTGGAAAAGCAGTGGGAGATGACCCAGGTAGCTGGGCCCCAGTCACCCAACCCAGGTGGGACACTGACATGAAGTCCTGACCCGTGGCTTTGACCTGGCTACGCGACGGCCATTTCAGCCATCTGGAGGTTGAACCAGTGGCTGGAAGATCTCTCCTTCCCTCCCTCTCTTTCTCTGTAACTCTGCCTTTTAAAATAACTAAATAAATCTTAAAAAACAAACAAACAAAAAAAAACACCAAAGTATCTAATAGAACATACCATCACCAAAGCGGGAAGAAAGCGTATAGTTCACAAGGTGGAATCAGAGACTGACAGAGAAAAGACAAGAAAACGACCTGGCCCCAAGGAGCCAGGAGGGGTCTCGCCACTGCACCCCCAAACAGAACCTCCCCAGAACACCACGGAATACCTGTCGCCGTGACCTGTAGGCACAGACTGCTTCCTGATCCAGAGTTGAGAAAGTAGGGGTGTCCTGTGCCACTCAGCCACCAGGATGTAGCTGGGAAAGGCAGAGGTTGACCATGGACCCCAAAACAAGGGTCTAGAAATCCCTAACCAAGCACAAGTGAAACCATCCTCATTTCCCCTAAAAGTCCTGTGGGAAACCAAAGCGTGATCCAGGAACACATCAGAAGTGAAGCGGGAAAGCACAAATGTACACATGTTGCTTAGTCCAGGAAGTTCATCTTGAGGCAACTGCCTGCTAACGCCCTGGCAAGGCTGAGCAGGGTGCTCCAAGTGCTTGAGCCTTTAGACCCACATGGGAGACCCAGAAGAAGCTCCTGGCTCCTGGCTTCAGGCAGGCCCAGCCCTGGCCACTGCTGCCATTTGGGCAGCGAGTGAGAAGATCTCTGTCTCTTACCTCTCTCTGTAACTCTGCCTTTCAAATAAATAAACACATCTCCAAAACAAACAAACAAACAAACAAACAAAAACAAACCAGAAACTCAGCTTCCAGTGGTTAAAGGTAAAGTAATATCAAGCATTTGGGCAATAAAGTGTAGGGAAATTAACATAACTCTAAGCTCAAGCTCCTTACTTTGAAGGAGCTTTGCAACTACTCACCAGGAGATATTGGGCAAATTCTTGAACCTTCCCTGGCCCTTAGCTTCCTCATCCCTAAAACACACTGTTAACTCCAACTCCTCCATAAGGTTGCTACGATGCTAAATAAAACCAGTGCGTGACACACTCTATCCGCCCCCTTTCGAGAAGCAGTCACCAGCACAGCGGCCAGCCAGTGCTGATCGAATGTCCACGCACAGAGACAAGCTAAGCGTCTCAGCAAATAACACGGTCAACCATGTCACACAGAATCCTACGTCACCAATCAAACACCAGCTCTGTCAAGGACAATGGGACAGAGGAAGCTGACGGCCCCATGAGAGTGCAGGGAACCCACTTGCTTCAGAGGTCTGGCTGCCCAGAGTTCAGCAACCCTGGGCACCTTTAAAAACCCGATTGAAGCAGCTGGAAGTCTAACAAAGAATCAACCAAGTTCCAAGTCATAATAAAGGATGCATGGAATTTAAAAGAAAGAGATATTACATCCATGGAGTCAGTGGGTCTTCCTTAGGGGAGGTGGACTCACAGCTGGATCCAGGCGTGCGGGTCGCTGTACACCCAGCAGGTATGTGGAAGACACAACACATGAAAAGAAGACACAACGCTCTAGGGAGGAAGGACAGACGGCTCACGGTCCAATGTGACGTGAGCATCTGACCAGCTTCCCTCGCGTTGTCATGTTAAGGGGCTACCAGACAGTCTTCCAAGGGACCAACTTCTGACATGGAGGTAAGGCTTTCCTGGCACCTCATGCCGAGAGGAACAAGTGTGGAGACCGGAAGGCAGCAGGATTTGAGCTCAGAGGCACCCGCTGGATGAGGCACCCGCTGGACAGCAAGGTGACATCACAGGGAAATAGGAAGGTAACGCGGACAACAGCGATCCCAGCGGGGGATGCATCTCAGAGATGCAGTTTTAAGGATTCCCCACAGCGAAAAGGCTAATTAATTTAGACACAGCAGCCACTAAGGAAAGGGGTTGGCTTGGTGGCTGATGTCGACGAATGCCTAATGCGTCTCAAATATTCACAAATGCTAGGACAACCTCAGTCATCTAGCCCTGTGCTTAAAACTGCATTCATAGGGACTGACCTAAGAGCACTACAGGCTAATCCTCCGCCTTGAAGTGCTGCCATCCCCGGGGGCGCTGGGAGCTCCACTTCCCATCCAGCTCCCTGCCTGTGGCCTGGGAAAGCAGTGGAGGATGGCCCAGGGCCTTGGGACTCTGTAACCACATGGGAGACCCGGAAGAAGCTCCTAGCTCCTGGCTTTGGATTGGCTCAGCACCAGTCATTGCAGCCATTTGGGAAATAAAATAGTAGATGACAGGTTTTTCTTTTTGTCTCTCCATCTTCCTGTAAAACTGTATTTCCAATAAAAATAAAAAAATATTTGAAAAATACATTGCATTCATCCAGGGTGTCCCAAAATTACCACTATTCTGAGTATAGTAAATAGGAAATTTGTTTTTCCATAGAATGGGGAAAATATTAAACAAAATCTGGTTTACTGTGACTAGTTCAAAGAAATATTAAAAAAGAAAAAAAGCTTTCATATTCTGGACAAGTCTACAAAATTCCTCAACTATAAATCTACAAGTAAGAGCAAGGGATACAGGTCCAAGTGTGTCCAAGAACGCAAGTGTGTACCTGTCCATGAGTACACACATGCACTGGAGCCGGAGAGGATGGACTCTAAAGGATTCATGACCAGACGGATGAAATAAGTCCATTTAGAAACTGCAGGATGGATTCACTGACCAAACCCAAGGGAGGAAGAACTCCAGCAGAGACCCGAAGGCAGTTCATGGAAGAATGGCATTCCAGAGACACAGGGTCAGAAGCAGGCACCCTTGCAGACAGCTGCCACTCTCTCCCCACGTAGACACTCTCCCCACACAGACACTCTCCCCACGCAGACACTCTCCCCACAGACACTCTCCCCACGCAGACACTCTCCCCACGCACTCTCTCTCCCCACGCAGACACTCTCCCCACACACTCTCCCCACACACTCTCCCCACGTAGACACTCTCCCCACGCAGACACTCTCCCCACGCCCTCTCCCCACACTCTCCCCACGCACTCTCCCCACGCAGACACTCTCCCCACGCAGACACTCTCCCCACAGACACTCTCCTCACGCACTCTCCCCACACACTCTCTCCACACAGACACTCTCTCCCCACGCAGACACTCTCCCCACGCAGACACTCTCCCCACGCACTCTCCCCACACAGACACTCTCTCCCCACACAGACACTCTCCCCACGCAGACACTCTCCCCACGCAGACACTCTCCCCACACAGACACTCTCCCCATGCAGACAGCTGCACTGTCTCCACTCTCATTCTTTCTCCTGCTGCTTCCTTTGGGACTTCTCACCACATGGCCCCCATCTTTCTACCTTCTTTGTTCATTTCTCCTTCCATGATTTTATTTTTTACTCTGTTCTTGCCTTGGCTGAGCTAAGGTGTACACAGCATTGGAACTATTAAGACGTTACAAGGAAGTGAAGTTGAGCATGTGCCCTAAGAATAGGATCAGAACCCTTCCCCTCATCACTTTACTTGGGACCTGATTACTTTCTGTCTGTGTAGGCCCCGGTCTCCCAAGGGTTAACTCCACAGCTTAGCTTCTTTCTAAGGGATAACAGGATGGGCAATCTTGGCCTAATACATTTAGCCCCTGGCTTGACTGCTAGTTCCTCTTTCCTGCTTCCCCTTTTTTAAGATGCCCCCAGGGGAGCTTAGGTGTTGCTTGAACATTGGGATAATACTGGGAGGGACTAGGCAGACTATAAAAGAGCAGGCTGACCCCAAATAAATGGCATTCCGTTTACAAGAATGACCCACTGCATATTGTCTTGTGTTGTCTTTGTTGTCTTTTTGTAACCCTAGTCCCTCCGCTCGGCTGGGGTATGGGGCGACGCGGGCGGGATCGACAGATGGAGGTTCCACCGAGATCGAGAAAGAGTGGATACTGCGAAGGGTCGTCCCAGGAGGCTGGCCAGCGGATTAAGGTAAATGGGACCTATTGTAAGTCTCTCCGAAACTGGTAGGAGAGGGAGTTTTATTTTGAAATAAAGCCAGGTTTTAGTCTTATTTTGAAATATAGTTAGGGTTCACTTCAAAATGACTTTTTTATTTAAAATTAAAATATATTGATTTACTGAACCAACAGCATATTTTGAGCAGTTCATAGCTTTTTTATAAGTGCTGATTCACCAAATGAAAATAATTCAGCACAGTTAATTAAATGTTCACTCCTAGTCATTTTTGAGACTTAGAATTTCAACCATGTGTCCGGTCAGACAGTATTAAATCCATACTTGGATGCAGGAGCAAGCACATTTGTAAATGGTGCATTTTACCTGCCGTATCTAACCTCCCCTCCCCCCAAAGTGTAAGAGTTTTCCATTTTTATATTATTTTGAGGCTGGTGAAAAATTTTAATGTTATGTTCTGGGAACACTGATTTCATATTAAGAACATGTAAATGTCTGTAGCACTTTTCTTGCAGTTAATTTGGAAACTTTGGATGCTGAACCTTACTTCGGTGGTTTAGAGGACTTAAAAATGCATGTATGATGTTAACTTTATCATTGTTTTGACAAGCATAATTACTTGAACAACTTTGTAGGTAGCCTTAACTTCTGGCCAAGTTGGTTTTTTATATAAATATATATACATACATATTATGTATGGTTGCAAATTCATACACATACACTTCATGAATGTGTTACTATATACAAAACTCTTAATGCTTTATTCTCAACTGCTGGGTTGAAGATTGTTTGGAAAGCCTTTTGAAATATATATATCTTTATAAAGTAATATTCAGGATGATGACGATGGAAATTGTTTATATTGTTATGATAAAAATCATGGTATAATGTTAAAAAAAAAATGAAACATAGTTAGGGTTTAGATTTATTTTGAAGTATAGTTAGGTCTTGGTGTTTAATTTACCCTGCGAAAAGGACGATAAAATGGCTTCTCCCAGGATAAATTGGTCACCTTCTTGAAGAATTTCTACATCAAATGGGGAACGCTGTTGGTCGGAACAGGATGACGGGAAAATTAAGCAATTCAAGCAAGGTTGATTAAAAAAAAAAAGAAAAGAAAAAGAAAGAAAGAAAAAAGAAAAAAAAAAGAGAAACAAAGAAACGTGTTCTGTAACTTAATTTAAACCTAAAGCATGAAGTGAACCTATATACTTGTTTTACAAAATATCTCCAGGTTAAAGTATGTCGAAGAAGAGGTTAGAAGTTGTAAAAGGTTTAAGAGTTATATGTCTCTGTTCTGATGTGTTTGGTGTTTGTGCATATGTTTGTTTAGTCGTATTGTTGGTGTTCTATTATTTTTGTCCGGACAAAAACTAGATTTTGTTTTAATATTCTTTCTCCAGTTCTACCTTTGTCTTGAATTGTTAAGTTGTTGTTCTTGTTCTGAATCGTGTGTGTGTGTGACTGACAGACGAGATGGGACGGACCATGACTGACCCCCTTTCTCTCTCCTGATAAATAATTTTAGAGAGGTCTAACAAATTAAAAGGTTCGTATGACGTTTTCTTGCTTTTTGATCTTCAGCTTACAGTGTTGTTCTGGCATTGATCAAGTCTAACATACAGTACATTTGTTAAATGCCAAAGGTACTTTTTGTTTAACACATTTAGACCTCTAAATTCTTTGGAGTTCTGAACCACGTCTCATGACTTTGAGGGTTCTAGTAGGATCCCTGGAACTCTCAAAGATTGAGACAAAAATTTGAATAGTGTAATTGTCATTTAAAATAATTTGGATTCAATATTATAAAATTATGCTAAATTTGTTGCAGCGGGCTTGCTGACAGATGGAGGTTCCACCGAGATCGAGAAAGAGAGGATATGGTGAAGGGTCGTCCCAGGAGGCTGGCCAGCAGATTAAGGTAAATGGGACCTATTGTAAGTTTCTCCTAAACTGGTAGGAGAGAGAGTTTTATTTTGAAATATAGTCAGGTTTTAGATTTATTTTGAAGTATAATTAGGTCTTGGTGTTTAATTTATCCTGCGAAAAGGATGATAAAATGGAAATAAAACTAGGCTTATTTGGGGGCAAAAATATTGAAATGCATACAGGGTATTTTTTAAAAAGATTTACGTATTTTCATTGGGAAGTCAGATTTACAGAGAGGAGAGACAATAAGAAAGATCATCCATCCACTGGTTCGCTCCACAAGTGGCTGCAATAGTCGGAATGAAGCCAATCCAATGCCAGGCACCAGGTACCAGGAGCCAGGAGCTTCTTCCCAATTTCCCTTGTAGGTGCAAGGTCCCAAGGGAACTGGAAGGGAAGTGGAGCAGCCGGGATATGAACTGCTGCCCATATGGGATCCTGGTGCATACAAAGTGAGGACTTCAGTCACTAGACCACCGTGCAGGGCCCCTGCGTGTTCTACAATTCATATTTCCCATTAACTTTTTCAAAATCCCTCATAATTAGTAGCATTTCAGGGAAAAGACTCCTTACCTGAGTTAGCAAATACATTCTTAGCTTTTTTCATCTTTGCTCACATTGATGCTTGTCAGTTTTTGAACCATTTATCTAATTTGAATGTTGCAATCATGGAAAACAAGAATGTTAAGGATACAGTATTGTGGTACTTGGTATAGAGATATAAACAGTAATTTTTCCCAAAAAGTAAAAAGTTTTAGTACAGAAAAATGCATCTACTTCTGATAATTCAACTAACAGAATTAACACTTAAGTGTGACAGTCCAGTGAACGGCCGTGCGTCTCCACTGAGGACGGATTTGCAAGAGTCTCTTAACAATAGATTGCCTATTTTTCCAGTAATTTCCCAACAATCTGATTAAACAGTAATTTTTATCTCTGAATTTCATGTTTTTATTCTGATTTGTAGCTTCTAAATTTATCGTCTATTCTTCCACTTTACATTCTAACTAGTTCAGCTGCTCTCCGGCCCGACATTACAGTGGCTTTTCAGAGTTAGAAATCATGGCTAAGGCACCTAGGAGAAGAGAACAGAAACTGCATTCCCAAACTTTACTGAGAAAACTCTTTCCACCGGAGTATATCATTCCTATCATTAGTGTTTATTTTCCTTAGAAGGAAAAAAGAAAAACTCAGAACGTAATTTAAAACAAAATCTAGATATACAGTGTATTTTGAGTATATTCAAATGTCACAGGTGGAATTCAAGTTCTTGAGTCCGCTGTTTTGAAAACTGAATCACTGCATATAACTGCAGAACTTTGTTCTTGGTTTGCCAGTTTATTACTCTAAATCTGGACAGAAGCTAAACAATTGTTCTATCCTCTTCCACACAGAAGATTAACCAACAGAACTTCCTTCTGCCAGAACTGGTTCCCATCTTTAATCTAAATCCCTCCTGCTGAAATTGAATCCCTTAAAATATCCCATACTCCGATATAGCTGGAAAAGAGCCAGTGGTAATCCCCTGTGTCACCTGCGTACACACATCAGGAAGAGGTAAGCTCCCAGCCTCTCCTCTTTGAACTAAATATCTGTATTGTGAGCAAATATTTCTTCACTCAACCTATCAACCACAATGTGGGTCATTTGTGCAGTTCAAACTCTGAGTACTTTCAGTTCCTTTAATTCTGCAAATCAGTCTTATCACCTACAAAATGGGGCTTTTTCCTATCCTATTGTTATGCAAGAATTAAACTAAACATATGCCAAAAGGAACAGACTTTAACTTTAAAAAAATCACAGAGAGAGAGAGAGAGAGAGAGGAAGGAAGGAAGGAAGGAAGCAAGCAAGCAATTGACCATCTACTGATGAGTTCACGCCCCCAGATACCCACAACAGGGCTGACTGGACCAAGACAGACCAACGTCCATCCACTACTCCCCTATGGGCAGCAGACATTCCAACACTCGAGCCACTCCCTGCCGCCTCTGTCCCTTGATCAGCGAGAGCAGGAAGCCACAGCAGAGGTGGAACTCCCATATGGATGCAACATCCCAAGGGGGGGCCCAAGTGACACCTTCATTGTTGCCACTGCCCACTACTCAGAAGCACTTGTCAAATACGCCTGTTAGCACACAGAAAAGGTCAGAATGTTGGAAAGACATTGGGACAACGCATCTAGGACTTCCGCCAAGCTTCCTGGGTATATTCCTACACTGTACTAAAGCTAGTTGATGCTGTGACAAACTTCAAGTTTAATTCAAATAGAGACTGGTTTAGTTATTCCTAACAAGTTAAGATCTCATCCAGGATAGTATTTAAAACAATAACAACAACAAACTACAGCATTCCAAAATCCGGAGTGGCTACAGGCAGAAGGATGGCAGGACTGGGTCGAGAGGACCTCCAATCCCAGGTGTGCTCCTAACTAGGATGTGGGAATTTGGGAAATTCACTGAAGATAAGCTTCCCCATCAGTAAAATAGAGGAACAGCTGAGCCCTCCTCCACGGGCCCCGGGGCTGTTGAGGCAAAGCTGTCACAGAGCACGGACACACGCACTGCCCGGTGCTCAGCTGCTGCCACAGTCCGGACCAGAGAATACAAAACGGAAAACAGCGAAAAACAGAAAAGATGCCTGTACCTTCCACATTAGGTTGCAAGAAAATATTAAGCAACAAATGCTGCGGGATGTGCGAATGAGCTCTCTCCATCGTGGCTCTACTGACTCCCCGAAGTCTTTCAGAGCAATTATCTTGACAATTTCAGACGGCTTTTCTTGAAAGGTGAACAGGAACAAGGCCCTCCCTGGCAACCTGAGCGCAGGCTCACCTGCTCTTCCCCACTCACGCCTCAGCAATGCCACATGTGGCCTACATCACATTCACCAGAACGGCCAACGCATTCAGCTCATTTTTGATAGAAACTGAAACAGCTGGCACAATACTGAGTTACATTATCTAATAGTAATTTTTAAAAACCTGACAAATCTGTTTGGAAGCAAACACCTGCCTTTTCCCAAGTGTGCACTTCAACAGGTCAGGCAGACATGTCTGATGAGCCCTAAGGGGCCAAGAACATCACATAGGAAGGTTTAAGAGAAATGGAAAGCAGCTTTCTCCTTTAAGCAGAGTCTGTGGAGGTCAGATAAGACTTGATGTACCACCATCACCATCATCATCTTCACCCTAATCCTGTACCTTTAAGTTTACTCTTGGGAAAGCCCACAAAAACTTAAACCTTTTTTCTTAGCCAAATTATATGCTCCAAGACAAGATAACCAATTCCTTCCTGTCAGATACTTCCAATTAGTGTGCAAGGCCTGGCATCATGGCACAGCACATAAAGCCGCCGCCTATGATGGCATCATCACATGTGGCCACCAGCTGTTTGTGCCCCAGCTGCACTACTTCCAAGCCACCTTCCTGTTAACGGCCTGGGAATGCAACGGAGGACAGCTGAAGAACCTGGGCCCCTACCAATCCACCTGGGACACCTGGACGAGACCCCTGGCTCCTGAACTGTGTTCTGGCATTATTACTAAAGGTGAGCAGATTACGGCTCCAATTATGACAAAGATCCGAGGGTTCACACACATATATACTTGAGCAAAGAGCTCAGCTATACTCCTAATGATGCTCTGACTTCACAAATTCCTTCTCTACCAAGGAATTCAAACCAATTATATATTCCTGAAATATATTTAGACTACTATTTTCCTCCAGGCTCTGAAATTTCATTTAAGAAATGTAATAAAAGTAAGTAAATTCCAAAGACTGGGACAAGTTTCAATATTCAGCCCCTGAAACAGTTCCTTCCCACGCCTCAGTCAGATTAATAATCGCCAAGTGTCTGCATGTTGAGGCCCTGCCACAGTAAACCTTCACTAAGCCCACTTACTGCTCAGACGAGGTGCTGAAACGTACAGTTTACAGGTAAACAAACTGCAACAAGGGACAATGGGAGACTTGTTACTGAACAGACACACACAACACACGCGCACAACAAAAATCACAGACAAGGATTAGAATTCCGAGTGTCTGTCACCAGGACCTGCAAGGGCTTCTTCCCATCAAGTCTGAGGTGGATGTCACTAACTCGTCCAAAAGTCTCATCTCCTAAAGAACATACAACTTACACAAAGAACTTTATAGTCTCACAGGACGTGAGAAATCCTTCCTCTATGACACCTCTGATCAGAGAAGAAAACACGCCTTCACTCAGAGTAAAGCATACCCAGGGAGCCAGATGAGAAAACGTGAGCGAAGCAAGGGAAGTCACTGTGTCCTGATGGGCACAGAAACAGCCAAAGGGCAGGCAGGTCCTGGGCACTGTGCCCAGGACAGGGGAGGGGGCTGGCCACTTCTCTACCAACCCAAAAACCTCGTCTGTGGCATTACACGTGACTTCTCCAAAGCATCATCAACACCATCCCCAAGAACGTCTGCTCATTAACTTCTCCTTCAAATCAAAGGTGCCAAAGAGAACACCAGAGCTTCAACAACTGCCAATCACTGATGTGCACCAAGTCCCTAGCTTAATCTGCTTACTCAACTAAGTGGGTCTCAATACTGTATCTATGCTTCACTTAAAAATAAAAAAGCAAACGCACTAGCAAGTACTACTGACATATTTTAACTCAGATCACATGCCAGTTATGACTTGGAAAGGCGTGAAGCCGTATTTGGATATTCGAGTTCATAACAAATGGGTTGGCTAACGTTTAGCAAGTTTTCATTCAGTCTCAGGGTTCAGCTACAGTCAAGCTTTCCAACTTCACCTTGGGTTTAGTTATAAACAGCTACACTAAATTTCAAGGATGGGACTACATGTGGCAAAGCTACCAATTCTTTCTTTTCTCAATCACAATCTTCCATCAAGATAAGGAAATGTCATGACAAAGTATCTTGTACCAACAAATCAACCATTCATGAATGTGCCAGTGTGAGAACCTCCGTTTAAGACCATGTGAACTCCTAGGAGTTTCACACACGCAACCTCAGAATGGCTGAGCAGGACAACCCTAACCAGAGCCACTGCGGCCAGGACTTCAAGATGATCGTGATGTCGTCCCCAAACAGGAACCAAGCATTTCACTTTCAAATACACATCACAGCAGACACTGCCACAGTGACTTGATAACCACCTTATTACACTTCAAAAGCATCATTAAAAATTTCTTAAAGGGCCAGCATCGTGGCCTCATGGTGAAGCCTCCTCCGGCCCCACCCCTCCACAACATTGGAATCCCCTTGGACCAGAGCCAGAGTCGCAGCCTGAGCCACGTCACTTGAGATGCAGCCCCCCAGTGAATGCATGCAGGAGTGCAGCAGCAGACTGCTCAGGCACTTGGCCTCTGCCACCCCCGTGGGAGGTGGGCTGGGAACCGCAGGCTCCTGGCCTCATTAGCTGCGTGATCTGGTCAGCAAAACCAACGGATGGATGACCTGTTCCTCTTTGCGCTTGCCCCTCTCTGTCACTCTTACTTTCAAATCAACACAACAAACCTTTGAAAACAATTTTAAATTTAAAAATTCTCTAAAATTCTGCTTTTTATTTACTTAGGAACAGCAACACATACATTAACAGATGTTCTTCAAAAGTTGCACTGACATTTTAGTTGATTTTAAATGTCTATATATTTCAACAGAGTTGGATTGAATATGGCTATCCGTTTATAGATATATTTATGTGTGATCGGACACTTCAAACCTACTTTTTCCATATGGATTGGATGGATAAGATTAGATATAGATAGAAGTAAATATGCAAAATATTCAGAGAGAAGAAAAAAATGTTTAAATCCCATTTATACAATGATCAGATTTCTGGAACATGCAAGCAGTCAGAATACAGTACTGACTTTGAATAACAGGACTAAAAAATAACTCCTACCACTCAGAGTACCAGAATCCTTAAGTCTAACTTCAAATAAATGTTTTAGTGCACCTTAAGATCCTCATCCAATAAACCATATGTAAACTACGACAACAAATCAGGAACCAAGTTATAAATACAAATAAACACACCTTTTCAAATATGTTTTATCAACGGGAAACAGACTATCCACTAGACAACTGACATTCAACATCATTTTTGGCCTTTGAAAAGTTTATCTAAACACTTTTATCACCATGAGAAATGGACACGCAGAAATTCAAATTGATTTAGAGAAAGAACAGAAAAGACAAAGCACAAAAATTAAAACAGAGATGAACTACTTAAATATTCATCAGCTCATGCAATAAATACTCATCAGTCCTATGCAATAAGTGAATATTCATCAGTCCATGCAATAAATGAACGGGGTACTGCATTTCTGAAGAACAATGCAATCCTTTGCAGACAATAATGATAAACTATGGAATTCATCAAAACCATAGGAGTAACATTTGTTTTCTCAGTCGTGGAGTAGAAAGCCAACACAACTGGAGGCAAATGGCACCTTGACCACAGTTGGAGAAATCAGCAAAGAAGGCAAAAGGAGACCTCCGCATGGAGATGCGAGCCTTCACACAGGTGAGCACCTTGAACAGTGAGGGTGAGCGGCAAGGAGGAGACCGAGTGAGCCAGAAACACATAGCAGCTCCTGCGTAAATTCCAGGTCCTGAAAGGACCAGAGAGCGAGACTCCTGCTGCAAGCCGTAGCTTTGCCTGGTCTCACGATGACACCACGACATCAATTCAGGAACCCCAGCAGGCAGGGCAACACAGATTCCAAATGAGCTCTGTTCTTTCTAACATCAGCCTGTCAACGTCTCCTAGCCCCAAGTCCACATCACTGCTCAATCCTCACCCAGTCGACCAGTACTTCAACGTGAGGCTATAAACCACCTTCCAAAGCATTTCCAAAGATCTTACCGGTTTTTGGTCATAATAAAGAATGAAAATACTTTTTTAACTGCTTAAATTTAAAAAGGCCACTCAACTGCACAATAGTCTAACAGCATTCAAACAAGACCAGAGTTCAGACTGTAGAGCAGACACTTTAAAATGAAGCTCTTCAAAGAACTCTCAACTCAATTTAAACAGAGACAAGTAATGTTTCCACACAAACTCATTCCTCTGGGATATACTTCTTTAGGTATGTCTCATAAAGTGTATAAAATGCCAAATTCCCAGCTCTTTCACTCCCTTAAGACACATGACGCCTTGCGCATGCAGTAATGCCCAGCCGCCTGAGTGCCACACGCCTGCAGAGATCGAAGGCTGCAACAAATTCAAGCAGATCTCATCTCTCCAAGGTCCAGAACTCAAAGAACTGCCCCACACGGGGGTGAACCTGCACCCCTTTGATCTCCACTGGAACAGAAAACCAAAATGACATGCTCAAATGAAAACCCCTTTATAATGGATGAAAGAGGGGTATTCTTGCTTTGAATTCTATCTGTTCTGGAGAAAAGGGTGGTGAAGATTCAGGGAGGAAAAATAAATTCTCAACACACAAAGCAATCCTCAGGAGCCGAAAACAGCAATGGTGGCATTGGGGGGAGCGAGCAGAGGCGAAGCACAGGATGTGGGAAGGTCACTGCCATTCCCAGGATGAAGGAAAGACGAGGGAAGACTCTCTCAGTCAAGTTCAGTTCATTGTAAAACAAGCACGAGCCACAGAAAGCCGTGAACTAACCGCTCAGAAATTCACCTTGAAAGGACAACTTCATTGCCACTCTCCAGTTGTAATTTGCTATTTCATAATATATACATAATTTTGTTTAGCTTAAATGGTAAAACCAAACTTAATTAAAATGTTTTATTCACAGGGGACATTGTCTGCCTCCTATACTTACTCAGTTACCACCTCTGGACAGTAACATGAAACTTTTATTTAGTTTGTGCTTCTTAATATAAAATTTAACTGGCACTGGTTATCTTCCACTTTGCCACAACCTACCAACACCTTATCCTACTAAGGAACTGTTTCAGTATCAACCCTTTTCTTTTCAAATTAACCAGGACGACTGAATCAATATTACAGGTCTACCGGCTTAATCTTTTTAAAGGGTAAAGAGTCAGTGTTACACAAAACCGAATACAAGTTCCACAGGAGGACACTGAGCTGGTCAGTGACGAAGTGATTCGCCAACATGTGCTCAGCATGTGCTCCCCACACACGCATGTGCTCTGGACCCATGACAAGTGCTGCAGGGCCCTAGCTGGCCCTCAACAGCTCACTGGGGAAGCGGACAAAGAGAAACAGCAAGTGTCCCAGGGACCACAGAATGCCAGCCAACACGCTCCCAACACATGGGGCAAAAGATGCAGGAGGATAATCGCAGACAGACATCAGAGCACGGAAGGGCGGAGCGGGGGAGAGCCCGCCAACCACCTGCCAGGGCGTCGGGGCAGTGGGCAGCAGCTTCAGAAAAAGGCCAGAGGTCGGGGAGCATCGCTGTTACAGGGGAGAGCCTGAGAAGTCCCATTCTGGGGCTGCTGGGTTCAAGCTGGCACCAGAAGTGATGGCTGAGGCTACAGCTGAGGAATGAGAAGGAATGCAGATTTCAAAGCAATTTGCAAGAAGCAAATGAGACTGTGTATGCAAACACATCCCTCTAGCTGAACCTTTGATATGCAGGTATTATTGTTTCAGCAAAACCTCAGTATGCATCCTGGTTATTGAGAATCTCAGCTAACGTGTCATGTTGACGAGCAGCTCTATAAGCACTTACTACAACAATATGACCAGAATCCAGAGTGGGACCTGGTGCAATAGCCTAGTGGATAAATCCTCACCTTGCACACACCAGGATCCCATATGGCCATCAGTTAGTGTCCCAAATGCTCCACATTCAATGCAGCTCCCTGCCTGGGGCCTGAGAAAGCAATGGAGAATGGCCCAAAGTCTTGGGACCCTACACCTGCATGGGCGATCCGGAAGAAGTTTCTGGTTCCTGGAATACATCAGCAGCCACTTGAGTAGTGATCCAGCAGATGGAAGATCTTTCCCTCGTAAATCTGCCTTTCCAACAAAGAGAACATTAAGTAGCCAAGTCATGAGAACTGTCCTCACACAGATTCCATACCAACCAGTGCCTTCCTGAGCGGAGCCAATCAGCAGAGTGCACTGTAGCCACACCACGTGGCCAGCGGCCTCTTCCTCAAGGCACTGCAGAGATCGGTTTCCCTGAGAACCTGAAATGGTCTACAAACTGCACTTGCCTCTGGGCCGCCCTGGGCCGCTTTCACTCACCTCAGCAAAGCTTACTAGGAAAGTTCCTTCAGCTCCAGCACAGGCGCCCCAGTCCCCAGAGGCACTGTACTTGTTTCCAACTTCTGACAGCCATTAACCAGACCCACCTGTAACATATACACGTGGACGCGGAACGATCCTCCCACACCTGCAAACGCAAGGTGGGCTGGTGCACCATGCGATACGCAGGAAACCCCAGACCCCTCGAGTTTCCAACACTGTGCCACTTCCAACCTCTTACACGACCGTGTCTGGCAGCTGCTGCTAAGATGGATGGATAAAAACAGTTTGAATTTCTAGGATAAGTGTTATTTTCTAAAAGTTGAAGACATTTAGAATTGCTCCATCACTTGCATATCAGACTCTTGATAACAGATATTCTCTAGTTGAGGAATGTTCTTGGAGCTGGACGTCCACTTCTGCTGTCGGAAGCACTCGAGGGACAGAATCTCAGGCTCATCGGCAGATCCCACCAGGGGGACAACTAACCTCACGGATAACCGATCCAGAAGACACTGCCATGACTGCATTCTAACGCGTTCTTTAAAAGAAAGTATCTCGGGGCTGGTGCATTGCACAACAAGCTAATCCACCCTGTGGTACCAGCATCCTACAGTGCTGCTGGCTGGTAGGCCAGCTACTCCACTTCTGATCCAGCACCTAAGGGGAAGGCCTGGGAGAAGCTCCTTGTCCCAGATTGGGATCGGATCAGCTCAGCTCTGGTCACTGCAGCCACTTGGTCAGTGAACCAGCTCATGGAACACTGCCTCACTCTGTCTCTCCTTTTCTCTCTCCATAAAACCTGCCATCTGAATGAACAGTAAAATAATAATAATAAAGATGTATCTTTCCCAAGAAACAGTTTGATCTACCCCTAAACATCAACAATATCCATAAACAGGAGGAATGTCTAATGTATTCATTTGTTTATGTAAAAACACACTGACTCCTACAGTTGCAGAAGGATCCAGAAGGCCGCATCCATCCCGTTTTATAGCAGTGGCTAGACTCTGCAAGTGAGCCCACGTCCAGCTTTGAGGGCCTTTGCCTGCACCCCGCACAGCACAGCGGCTGCAATGACCGGACGTCACGAGTGCCCTGTGAGAAACCAGGAGGGCGCCGAGCAAGTCTCACTCAGGTCTTTGGATCCTCAGCTCCCTGTATGCTGCTCGAGTCGCTGGTTTCCTGGTTTAGCAATAAACCAGAGTGGCAAATAGTTTAAATCAAAAAGCAGTGTTTGAAGGTCTTCAAAGTCGGAACAATGTTTACGGTGTACCTCCTGTCTGACTTGCAACGCCCCATTTTCTAACCTGTGCACCTTCACAGAGAATCCACCTGCTGGACCCTAACAAGCAGGCCTCCATCTCGGGGCGCTTCTCTTCACTCAGGAGCCAGAACCCTGTGTCCGACAGAGTCCACTATTTGGTCCTCTCCCGTCCCCCCAACATCCTCAACATCCCCAACAGGCGACAACTGCATCTGTTCTCCACCTTGCGAGCTTATCAAGTATTACCACACTCCCCTTGAACAGCCTTCCGTTTCTCAGCACACTCCGAGAACCTGCACTCTCCCCTCACAAAGCCCTTTCATTCCAGCTGCTTTCTTCTCTTGGATACCAAACACATTTCAAATCTGTTTAAAATCCCAGCTCACACTCTTATTGTTCTAAGAAATCGTGCCACTTTCTCTCCTCACTCACCCCATGACCTGAGCCCATCACTCCTTCGACCCCCAGCATGTCTCAATGCTGTCTGTGCATGCGCCAATCTTCTGGACTGCAATTCACCACTCAGAAGCCAGAGCGCCTCTGCACCCTCACGGGCGCCAGCACGTGGCAGGGCACTTCAACCCTGTGGGTCCCTGGCTGTGCCAGGGTCAGAGGGCACCTCACAGGCAGGCTCAGGCTCTCCTCATTGTGTCTTCTCAAGAGCATGGCAAAGAGTCATTCTAAACACTGGGTTCTTCAGAGCCCACGCCAGATCATCTACAGGAAAACTCTCAGAAAACCTGCACAGTGCAAACCAGAGATGGAGAGTTAAATCATTTTCACAATGTTTGCTGAGAGTGACGCAAACCTTTCCTCCCGCAACAGAAACATTGTTGTAGAAAGGATGCAAAGTACAGTCCCCCAAAAGAGCAGAGATAAAACGTCCCAGAGAACTGCTCCTGGCAATACCAGCTCTCCTAGGACACTGTGCTGCTTGAAATGCCCCTGAAACTCAAACTTCACCAAAGGAGTAAAACTTGAAATGCAGTATCCATCAGCCTCTTGAGACTTGCAGTATTTCAGTAAATCGGCTTTTATCTTACACTCTGGCATTTTCCTAGGACTCCCCAATAGCATCACTGACCTGTCCAAGGAGGAAGAGCCTGCCTATGGTGCCTGACCACTGCCCGCAGACGCGCATGAGGCAGGTCTGCACCAGCCCCGAGGAGCCCCCTGTGCAGCTGACGCGCATGAGGCAGGTCTGCACCCGCCTGAGAGGAGCCCGCTGTGCAGCTGACGCGCATGCAGGTCTGCACCTGCCTGAGAAGAGCCCCCTGTGCAGCTGACGCGCATGCGGCAGGTCTGCACCCGCCTAAGAGGAGCCCACTGTGCAGCAGACGCTGGGAGCATAATGCAGCTGTACATGGCACCATGGAAGCGGGACAACAGCCACTGTGAGTGAGAAATACAGCAAAGTTTCCGTCGTAAACCTAGGGACTGAGCCAATACAGAAAGTGCTCAATGAGGACTGGCTGACCACATCTCAGGCCCACTAGGGATGTTCTAGAATATAGTTAACATTTTAATTTTACTTTTAAAAGCAATAAACCTGTTGGTCAGACAGAAACCTAGCAGTCACAGCAGCTGCTCTATCAATCAATCCAACATGGCCTGGCTTCCCCAGCCGCCCTGACACCAATTAGGAGCTGCAATGGGGAGCTGCTGCCGCCAGGCTACAGTTTTGCCAATCAGAGCACGTTGTGGTGAGCAGGCTCGACGCTGGCACTCGGGTCAGGAGACGGGCGGGAAGCACCTGGTGTAATGCGACATGAAAAGGAAGGACACTGCAGAGCAGCAAGATGGTGTGGAATCCAACAGCACACTTCATCATGTACATGTCAAAGCCATGCAGGCACTGAGACAAAGCAACAAGGCCCTCCGCCTCCAGCCCGGACGGCAGGGCGCTGCTCACTGGCCTGCACAGCTCGGAGCCAACACACGGCAGTGCTGAAGGCACCGTCTCCAACCGCTCCCTTCAGTGGGGATGCACAAATCAGGGCGGCTCAGGCAGGGCCTTCACCTCAAAGGCAGCCACTGCACCGAAGTGCAGCAAGGACAAGATTTCACATCAGGCTCCTTGTTAGCAAGCAAATCCTTTCTAGCTAAATCTTCGCATTTTTCGGCCTACAAAATTTGGGGAACCTTCCATTCATTCCACCTGAGACCCTCTTCCGAAACGCTGACTCACAGCTCAAACTTTGGGAAATATCCTAGGACCTCAAAAATCTTTCCCTTGAGTCCCTTCCTGGAGCCACGGCTCTGCTCTCAATTCCATGAAGATCACGTGGCTACGCAGAGCTCCTGGCTGACTCTATGGGCACCAACCTCTGAAAAGCTTCCAGACAAACCAGCAAGGCTAAGGCAGAAACTCCCCAGAAGCAAGTCTGGGACTGCAGGGCTCATGATGTAATTCATGTGTAAAACCCAGGTCTTGACTCATGCCATAAATCTGCTAAGCAGATTCTAAGCTGCAAAAATGTGCTGAAGTTTAAAACAATCTGCTGGGCTGGCACTGTGGCACAGCACTTCAGAACCCGGCAGCGTGCACCGGAGTACTCACTGAAAGTTCCAGCTGCTACACTTCCAAGCCTGCTCCCTGTTCATGTGCCTGGAAAGGCGGCAATACAGCATCCAGCTGCGTGGGCCTCTGTGACCCACGCAAGAGACAAGGATGAAGCTGCACACTTCTGACGTCAGACTGACCCAGGCTGGCTACTGCAGGCCTGGCTAAGTGTTATTCCACTTTGAGAGATTTACTGTGCCCACCCTGAGAGCAGCCACAGGTGAGCATCACTACTCTAGCACAGCCCTTCTCAGTCTGTAATTTATGTAGGGATCCACCTGGGATCTTGTTAACAGGCAAATTCTGCCTCGGTCGGTCTAAGCCGGGCTGGGGAGTCTGGATTTCCACTAAGGTCCCAGGCAATGCTGCAGCCACTGTTCCAAGAACCACACTTAGCACTAGTCACACAGGCATCATCCCTCGAGCTGCACATGGCTCAGAATTGAAACTGCTGTTCTCTGTCTTGAGCCTGGGCTTACACATCCAGCATCTCTACGCAAGAGAAATTAATTACCCAAGGGATGGACCTGTAGCCCACCTGCATACATCAGATCACTCTATGCCACTGTTTCTCACATTGTTACTGCATTCTGAAACTCCCTCACTGGCAAATACTCTCTCAGAGAGCGGATATTCAGTTCTCAGAGTGGACATTCAGCCCATGTCCACTCATCAAGGAGGATTGGACCCTGTGCCAAGGCGCACTGTACCTAGCCACAGGTTCACTGCAGGCCAGTGCACACAGGGCAACAACCCCTAGCCAGCCTTCCGGTGGGCAGATCTGACATGCACGTGATCGACAAAATGATAATAAAATCGTCCTGTATCTTCCCAGCTTCTATGTACAACACATTTGGTACATTGTGTTCAGCGCAAGAAGGGGGGAAGAAGAACTAAAGAAAACACCCTTTTCTACTTCAGTTTCCTTCAACTGCTACAAGGATCCTGCATGGCATGCAAAAAGTTCAGAAAGCAAGAGAAGCAGCCTCTGAAAGCCAGGTTCTGGCTGTAGCAGTGGAATCTAAACTCTACAGCCCCCCAAAGGACCATGATGAAACTCGCCCAGCACGGCAGTGCTCAGCCGTGCTCAGCATCCAATCCCTCACCAATGCCCACTGGCTAGACTAGTCAAGGGCTCACAACAGTAGAAGTGCAAGTACCTAAGGCACCCAGGAGCAGAGCCAGCTGGTGGTGGTGCTCATAGCAGGGGGCGAGGACAGGGGGATGGGCGGTGGAGATGGGAAGTTGGCACCTGCCAGCACAAAGCCCAATTCCCCAAGGCTGGGACTGCTTCTCTGTGATTTCTCAAACTACAGGTTGCCACCTATTGGGGACTGCCAAATCATTTCACTGGGTTGCAACTAGTATTTTTTAAATGAAAAGAGGATAAGAGAGAAAACAGAATAGGGCATTACATAACAGAATAAGTCATATATGGTATTGTCTGTTATGTATGAATAAATGAACGTGTATACAGTCATGATACCACATAATACTGTGAGCCAAATGTTGTTAAAATTTTATAAATATGTATCTATACCAACAGTGATTAGGCCTCATTCAGTGCCCATGCAGGAAAAAAATCAGTGCTTACCACTGTTTAAGACTCCCTATTTATACCCAAGAGGAATACAGCATGGCCGCGCAGAGCCTCAGCATGTGAGCGATGACTGGGGACTCTGGATAAATTACTTCCTTTTCCACCCCCCGTTATTCCCATTGTAGGGACATTAATATCATCGCATGCTGCCATGTTGTTAATCCTGCATGTGGGCTGCGTAGTATAGCGCCTGCATAAGGCAAGCATTCAATACGTACGAGACCTAATTATCCACTCTGAAATGCCAATCTGACGTGCTCATTTCCCATTGAAGATGTCACTTTCACTTGTGATGGGGTTACGTCCTGATAAGCCTATCCTAAATTGAAAATATCACGAGTCAAAAACGCATTTAACCCACTTCACCTAGTGACCACCCTAGCCCAGCAGTAGAAATCCTTCGCTCACCAGCAGGGGCTGACTGGCACCAGCGCTCACTGCCCAGCATCCTGAACAGAGGAGCCGGGAACTCTTGTGCGAGACTGTGACTGCTCCTTCAGTGACAACGGAGATGCTCATCTAATTCTGGAAGAAAAAGCTGGTCATGGCAAAAAGGATGAGAAGGGAGAGAGCAGGGCACTCACGGAGGCGCCACGGCCCGCAGCGAGGGAAGAACACAGGTCAGCAAAGGCACAAGTTCGAGTTTCACACTGGCAATGCTGAATTTCTTCCTACAGTTTGCTCTCCCTTGAAACAGCCTTTTCAATCTGGCCCCTAAGAGCAGGTAGGACCTTAATCTTGCCTTAGTTCCTTAGTTCCTGAGAGGAACCACCTGCTGTGTTTTTTTTTAATTTAATTTTTTTTAATTAGGAGCCCTGGAAAGTTGGACAGCAGCATTATTATTAAATCCATGTCAAAAAAGGGATGTGAATAATTATTGCATTTGTTTTCCCAACTGGTCTTGCTGAAGCATACTGAGGTTACTCTTGCCACCAGTGTCAGCACTGGCAAACACGCAGCTGGCTGGCAGCTTCAGGCTCCATCGCTTGCGGTGAAACTCGCAGCTTGTATTAAGTTAAACATGGTGTGGTGGCCATTGTCAAGAAAATTGGAGCTGCTCAGGCATGAGAGAGTTAGTGATGCTATTTGTTTGGAAGCCTTGTGATTTAGTGCATCACTAGCAATTGTTAAGCAAGTAATTAAACCATAAAGCCAAGACCTGTGACTTTCAGTCTTTTCAAAGCAATAATCATTAAAATTCCAAGTACCATTTACCTGATTTCCTTCTAAACATGCTGGCAACACTTATGTTGTTGTCATTCAATCTAGTTGTGTGGTATATAAAAACTAGATTATGGTCTTTATAAAAATGATATACTGCTCAACCACTCTGCTAAGAGTGAGAGGCAGAAAGGGAGAGCTCACAGAGGTCGGGAGTGAGAACTAGCCTCGCATTTGCTCACCTATATGGCTATCGTAGGCTGAACAACAGCTCAAAAAGTCCTATACTTAGAAATCAAATACTGAAATAACCGGACTATTGTTCTTATACCCTTTGCCAAACACAAGAATGCATTATATAAATTTCCTCTAAGTGCCTTTAAAATTACAAGCAATTTAGTCTATGATTCACACACCACACTGACTGCATACAATTCTTTTTTACTTCACATCTCAATTATATCTTAATATTATGGGGGCTCTGAAATGCATTAAATAAATCACATTTCACAGACCTGTGGGAAACTAACAATACCACTTGCATTTCAGAAGCAATTGGCCTGCATTATAAACTCATCCGGTGTCATCACCTGCCTCTCCACGCCCACCTGGAGCCGCAGACAGCAGTTCTGATGAATCCTAGGCTTGCCTGCAACTGGCAATTATCTGTGCTAGTTAATATAGTCCAATATCTATAAACAGCAATTTACTCGCTATATAAGCCAGCTCTTGTAATTAGTGAAACACTGTTGCTGATTAAGATTTAATAAGATGGCTCGTATTGCTGCACTGTACAACATGTCTTTCATTAGTCAAAGGACGTTCCACTTTCCAAAGTACCTTATTACTGGAATGTGTTTTCCTTAAAAGCACACTGCCAAACAGAAACGTAACTCACTGAGAAGTCTGGATAACTTTACCACGCCCCAGAGCTCCTATGGCACAGCAGGAAGCACGTGGCGCGGCGGCTGAGTGGCCACTTGGGACCGCAGCATCCCACGTCTGTGTGACAGCTCCTGGCTCCTCTGCTTTTACTCCAGCTTCCTGCTCATGTGTGTCCTGGGGGGCAGCATACAATGCCTCAAGCAGTGAGGTACCAACATCTGGACAGTGCGTCACATGACGGAAGATGTCTGTTTCCCTCTCTCTCTCCCACCTATCACTCTTTTTAATAATCTTAGCAGATATCTTTAGAAATTTAAAGAAAATTTACATTGTCTTGGAGATCTGACAAACACAACTACTGCACTCACCTTTCTAATCGTTAAATACTGAACGTTTGTATCTTCCATTTACACTGCTTTCTGAACACGTCAAGGTACTTCTATGTACAGAATCTCAGAAAACGATCGTGATGATTCTGTGAGGGTTGCACTACAACTCTGAATCCTCTTCCATTTACCAGACAGGCCAGGGCCCCTCGATGTCATGAGTCTTGATCAAGGACGCAAAGCTTGTAAGAACGAGGACATGCACTCTAGCTGCGGATTCCAAGTCAAGCCTGTAGCCTGGTTACAACTACTTCCAAAGTGCAGACTCCAAAGATAAGGAAAGATACACAGTCAGTATGCAAAAGCCATCTGGCATGTGATTTTAAATTTTTTAAATTATTACAGAAAGAACGCTTAAGTCACTATCCAGCCTACAAAGTTCTTGGTTAATTTACGATCAACCAGAGGACATCTCCACAAATACTCAGCAGTCCTAGCAAACCTAACTAGTCTAAGGAAACATGCAAGCCACCTGGAAACAGGGACACAGTCACCAGAGTCACGTCCTCATAGAAGCTTCCAGGAGTGTCCCCAGCCAGCCAGCAGGGAACAGCAAAGAAAGTTCTCAGGACAGCCACTGGAATCCGTGAATCCTGGAGAGAAAACCAGTGTGCCCGTGGTGCTGTGAGGACCATGCGAGCGCTGGTCTCACAGGTAACGCAGTGGGGGGAGGGGGGGTGGGTGTGCACACAGCCTGAGGACTGGGAGAAGCCGGCAGATACAGTCTAGAACTTTCACAAAGAGAAGAGCGTTTGCTAAGGTCGTGAACAGAACCCAGCCAATGTCATGACCCTCAGTGCAGAGAAAACTCCCAAAAGACTGTTAGATGTCAAAAACTAATCAATGACTGTTGTGGGCTGTGGAGCTGATTTACATTGCTTTAGCTGAGCACTCAGGAATCAGGCCTAAGGCAGTAGCACCTGGCCTTTGCAGACTCATTGACGTCCTATTGTCCTGTTAATGGACTTGGGGGGAAGAGGAGATAATATGTAATAAGGAGGCTTTGGAGCAGATGGCTCCCAGCACTTCTACCACCACCATGGTCTCCGTGTGCTTTTCACTTGGACATTCCCCGTGCCTACTATGCCAGCTCAGCGGAAGAATTCTAATCTGTCCAGGCATTTTCATTATTGTGAGACTGGCTTTTTACACAATGTGAACTTGGAGGTTAATGTCAATGATAATGTCTTACAAAAGGGCCTTCTATTATTCCTACTGTTTTGGGTGTCCCCATTGACCTTATGCTAATCAAGGGACCTGTGTTTAGGGTTCATCCTCTCCTTAATCTTTAGGTTCTCCTTTTCTTTGTGATACAAGATTAGGTTGTAGGATAAGAATTGTAGCAGGAATTTCTATTGTTTTTGGATAAAGCAGATGGCATGGTTGTTCTTAGAAACACCCACTTGACCATGACGTGGAAAGTCTGAGCCAGAGTTTAACTGATTCTGTATAAATAAAGCAGACGGCTTTATTGCCGTGTCCACTATCATCATGGAAACCTAGTGGTCCGTCTCTTTCTTTCTGCGCCTCATCCACGCACCCTTCCCGAGTTCCGAAACCCAGGCTGGAGCTGGACTCCGGCAAATGACTCCAAGCAGGAGGAGTCCGTGAAGGAAACAGGCCAACTTGAAGAAACAAAAAGGGGCAAATGGCAACGTCAATAGCTCATGGCAAAACAGCAGGACGACAAAGGCTGGGAGGACACACACACGTGCTACCATCCATACGAACTGCCACCTTGACTTCTGTGGGGCCACTCACAGCCCCTGCGGACACAGCCTGTTTTGAACAAAACTGTTAAATGCACAGCTCCACGAACGTATTGCAGGGAAAATTACAGCCGCCTCCTAGGAGCTGGTTATCTAAAAGGCGTGAGTGATAGAAGGGAAAACAGAATACATTTGTCACTCCCATTAGCAATATTACTGCTAATGAGAAAGTACATGAACAAGGACACACGCCTTTTAATTTGAACGTGTTACAAATAAAGACTAGATTAGTCACAGCTACTCGGATTACATTTTAGCGCTTAATGCTGAAATACTGCATGAGGCAATGCTTATAGTGGTTTTGCAGCACAATTTCAGCTATTTAATTACAGTTTTCAAACCATTTCACACTTTCCAGCTCACAGAGGAGCTAGAAGTGGCTCCACATGTATGAGAGAGACTGCTCAGGATTTTAGGTATAATTCAGTTCTCTGACATCTTCGTTGAAGAGCATTTTCTACATAACTGGAAACTCCCTTTTAGACACCCTAGGTCCTGATGAAATTTTTAGCCAGCAGTAAGGGAACTCCTTCCACACGGTCTTCCACGTCTTTACCAGCCACTGGATAGGGAGTGGTGAAGTGATTTCCTGTTTCATTTTATGGGTGAACCAAGGCCAACATTGGAAATGGTTACCACCAAACGCCTTGATACAGTTCCTGTTCGCATTGTCTCTCTTCCTTCAATGTCAGGCTTTGGAGCAGGTGCTGTGATGGCCGCCACTGGGCACAGGCTGAGTTCCCGAGTTCAGTCCCAGGGTGGGAAGGCACGGCACAGGTTCACCAGGCCGAGGGGACAGAGTGACGTGGATGGCTTACTGAGCAGTGTCCTTGTCACCCAGGATGACGACTACAGGGTCGTTCCTACCTGCAGGTGCTGCTTTCAGTGCAAAGAGCAAAGGGGAAGCTGAGCCCTGAGACTTGGACATTCTAAGACCCAAGCAGCATTAGAAGAAGCCACTCACTGAACAGACACGGCTCCAAGGACACTAAAGCCCACGGTAGTCAATCGCCCATGAGCTCCACCCTGCAGGATGACCTGTTTTCGTCCATTCTTTCATGTGCCACTACTGTACACAAGGGCAATCTAATGTTCTACTAAGAGCCAGTTTGGCACTCACGGGCCATACAAAATCATCAACTTAAACATTAGCCTGCTATCTATACTTACTGAAGCTCGAGTCTGCTGGCAGACGCCTTAGCAGGACCACACTACATGACTGCTTGAGTCTCACCTGGCCGGACAATCTCCAGCTAAGCCTTACGCCCTAAGTGTTCAGACACGAGGAAAAGGCTGTGGCAGGCAGCAGATCGCTACAGAGTTGTTGAGGCAACTCTACGTTCTGTGTGGAGTTCCTATGCCTGCATAGGAAGTGGTGGAAATAAGCACCTAGAGTCACAATTCTAGGATTCAGAGCCATCCTCAAAAACACTACTTGAGCCAAGACACAGCTTCATGCAAGGCTGGTTCCCTAGAAGGCAGAAGCGCACGTGTACATCGTCCTCAGCAGGCGACACTCCCTGGTGCTCACTGTCACCACGCTGCAGCTCACAGAAACGGCTTCCCCTGTCCTCACACAGCCCATGAGGGCCAGCCTCCATGCACAGCAACCGTGGCTGTAGATCGCACCGTGACGTGGACTTCTGACTTGAGATCCTTTGTCTCTCCAATCGCAGCCTCCTGATTCTCTTTCTGTCCTTCCCAAGCACACGTTCATTCTTCATCAACTCTCCATCTTCATCAATCAAAAGCTATCTTTTTGGAGATAAGGTTTCCTACATTTAGGCTCCAGAACCGAAAATACAATACAGTACACCAGCCTAGGCCCAGCCCCTGACAGCTGGCAGACTCCCAGGAGAGGGACCCACCCAGGGAGGCACAGAACACAGTGAGACTGCTAACGGCTGCCCATGGCCTCCTGGCTTGTAGCTGCAGAGTCCGTCTGTGGCTTGCCTGTCCTAGTTAACATGAACTAAAACCACCACAGTAACAGGATTTGACATGGAATGGAATCACAAACTAAAAAGCACTTCCATATATCTGTCTGATTTCTCAACTGACTCCTCCCAAGCAAGGACGTGTTAGAGTTTGAGTAAGACACGGCTCCTGAACTCATGGAGGACTTGAAATCCCAAAGTCAGAGGTGGATGTCACTAAGAGGATGGAGACCTTTCCCATCTACCGGCAGCGGACTCTTGTAGTTGGGAACACGACCTAGAAAAGCACTTCTCTCCAGGACTGCTCCAAAGGACCTCAACCGAGCCCAACAGCTCTTTCTTGGCATTCTGGCCCAACACAATTTCCTTTCTCTCTTTACACTGTTACCACGCCCTCATCAAAGGCCAAAGAATGGGACCACTCGATCCTGAACTTGAACCTTTAACACTATAAGCTACTTAAGTCCTTTCTGTAAGGTCAGTTTTGCCAAGTATTTTATTGTAATCACACACACATAAAACCTGACTAATGCAAGATCTGTACTGATCTGAAGATGAGAAGACTGGGCCCAAAGGAACAGGTGTGGTGAGCAGTTAAGCTGGGCAACACATCTCTCCAAGTCACAGGACCCCCTGCGATGCCTTCTTTGGATGTCTGTAATAAGCAGGCCTACAGTCATTGGCTGGAAGCCATCAGCAGACATCACCTCCTCCCTAATAAGGAGGTGAGGATGGGAGAAGAGAAAGGCACAGAGCATCCCACAGGGAGAATACAACTGCATACCCTGAAAACACACTCTACTGTGACTAATGTGTCATTCTCAACAAAGAAAATGAACACACAAGTTATCTATGCTGTGTAACAGTTTAATGGAGTATAAAACAGATTTTCCGCAGTTAGAAAAAGTTGTACAGTTCTTCATGTTGCCATAGCCAGAGTGAGCATGTGTCCTTCCCATCCAGACTTCTGACAGGAGCATCAATTTTCTAAATTGTTCTCTAACAACTACATGTTAAGAAAGAAAATGATTCACAGTGTTAGTAATTGCAATTCTCTGAAGATTCTAAAGAACCCAACTGCAATTTTACATTATTGAATCCAGTTGCCTTTATATATCAGAAGCATTTTCAGACAGCTTCTGAAATAGAAAGTACTCCATGAAGTACTGTGAACAGCTAGAAAGTGGTATTTGGTGGTCTAGGCCAATGTTACAACATGAAAATGCTGCATGACAGTATCTGTGAAACCTCATGAGAGAACTGGATGATGCAAATGTCCCTGTGGGAATTCACACATGTAATTCTCTCTGCTTATAATGAACCAGCAAAAGTTAGCTGGATCAAGTTCACAGGAGAACAAACCTACATTGTATAGTAACAGTGTCTATCATGAGGCACCTGATCAGCTGGCTGGGAGGGATCACCGCTGATTCCAGAACATCCACGATGCACAAACAGTAAGTGGACTGGTAGCAAATACAATGAGAAGGACCCAAGCCAATAACAAGAGGGAAGCAGCAAATAAGGGGATCAGCATAAAAACACCCTTTAAAACTCCTCCTGGAGGAGGCCCAACACCTACAGGCCATCAGGAACTCCTCCTGGGGGAGGCAACACCTACAGGCCATCAGGAACTCCTCCTGGGGGAGGCCCAACACCTACAGGCCATCAGGAACTCCTCCTGGGGGAGGCCCAACACCTACAGGCCATCAGGAACTCCTCCTGGGGGAGGCCCAACACCTACAGGCCATCAGGAACTCCTGGGGGGTAGGAGCCCAACACCTACAGGCCATCAGGAACTCCTCCTGGGGGAGGCCCAACACCTACAGGCCATCAGGAGCTTCTCCTGGGGGGTAGGAGCCCAACACCTACAGGCCATCAAGAACTCCTCCTGGGGGAGGCCCAACACCTACAGGCCATCAGGAGCTTCTCCTGGGGGGTAGGAGCCCACACCTACAGGCCATCAAGAACTCCTCCTGGGGGGTAGGAGCCCAACACCTACAGGCCATCAGGAACTCCTCCTGGCGGGTAGGAGCCCAACACCTACAGGCCATCAGGAGCTTCTCCTGGGGGAGCCCTAGCACTGACAGGCCATCAGGAACTCCTTCTGGGGGGCAGAAGCCCAACACAGACAGGCCATCTTCTGCTGTTTTCCTGATGCATTTAGTAGGAAGCTGCTCAGAAGCAGAGTCCTGATATGGGATGTATATGCTGTAAGCAGTGGCTTACCCTGCTTAGCCAGCCCTAACAATAATACTACTATAAAGAGCAAGCCATCATTTATGCAACATTTTCTTCAAGAAAGCTCAATCTCCTTTAATAAAAGTTTTCATTAAATGAGAATTTGCCAGGAAAAGCTAAGCTACTTGGATATGTATGCTACTAACAATATGTGCATCAAAAGTACACAAAGATTTTCTGAATTTGAAAAAAAATATATCACAATGTGCCTTTTCCTCTCTAAGGATTATTCAAATTTCCCTACCCACATCCCACCCAGTTCCCAGTGGAAGATGTCCCAAGTTCTGGAGCTCCTGCACCCACATGGGACACCCAGAAGAAGCTCCTGGCTTCTGGTTTTGGCCTGGCCAAGTGCTGCCCAGTAAAGCCATCTGCAGAGTAAACCAGAGGATGCAAGCTCTCTGCCTCTCCCCACCCGACCCTCCAGGTAACTCTTCTAAGCCAAAAGAAATAAGTAAATCCTTAAAAATAAAACAGTGCTCCAGGCTCACCATGATGTCTCAACTGGCTAATCCTCAACTAGCACTCAGTAAGGGCACAGGTTCGCATCCACACTGCTCCACTTCCCATCCAGCTCCTCACTTACAGCCTGAGAAAACAGTGGAGGATGCCCCAAAGCCTTGGGACCCTGCACCCACATGGGAGACCTGGAAGAAGCTCCTGGCTCCGGATCAGCTCAGCTGTGGCCATGGCAACCACTTTGGGAGTGAACTAGCAGATGGAAGATATCTTTGTCTCTCCTTCTCTTGTAAATCTGCATTTCCAGTAAAAATAAATAAATCTTAACAAAAATCATTAGTTTCATATTTCTGTTTTATAAATATACAGCGAGTGCAAAAAATGATATCAAAATGTATTCTAAAATGACAGTGTATTTTTACATAAATCTGGATTTCTATTAAGTTCATAGCCTCTTTTATACGTTATCAAATGAATGGAGAGAAAAATTAATAAACAAACTGAATTATACTATTTAGACAACATTTTTAAACTAAAGAAAATTTCAAATTTTATTTTACTGAGCGTTTCCTGCTCAGATTCCCAGCAACCCCTATTCCGTCCTGAAGCACCGCAGCACTGGCTTCACCGGAGCCGGCCCTTGGAGAAGTGCGCCTGGACCGGGATCCCTGCTCCCGAGGCAGCACTGGCTTCACCGGTGTCTGCCCTTGGAGAAGTGCGCCTGGACCGGGATCCCTGCTCCCGAGGCAGCACTGGCTTCACCGGTGTCTGCCCTTGGAGAAGTGCGCCTGGACCGGGATCCCTGCTCCCGAGGCAGCACTGGCTTCACCGGTGTCTGCCCTTGGAGAAGTGCGCCTGGACCGGGATACCTGCTCCTGAGGCAGCACACTTCACCGGTGTCTGCCCTTGGAGAAGTGCGCTTGGACCAGGATCCCTGCTCCCGAGGCAGCACGCCTGGACACGTGAACTAACGAGCACTAACACTGCTCTCTCGATGCCAGAGAACCCAGACAGGACTGCTGCCTTCTGCGTAAAATAAAGCAAGTAACAAAAGGACATCTTAATGACTTTCTTATATATGACTTATCTTTTATTAAGTTCAAATAGTCATCAAAAATTGAAGAAAATAAACCATGCATCGCCAAGTACTTTCCCGTTCCCTCGCTCCCCTCCTCCCTCCTACATAAGAGCATGGACTGCACACAGCCTTTGGTGATGTGGGCTGTCTCTGCACTTGAAAATGCAGATCTGCATGAAGATGATGTATAAAACAAGCACTGAAACCTTTCTGGAATTTTCAAATGTTATACTCCAAAAAAGAGAAGTCTATCACGTAGCAAGTTTATATAATTAAACACCGAATGAAAGTTGATTTCCTACAGTGTTATGTCATTTTAATTACTACATTCCAAATATGATATTCAGTTATCACTAAAAAATTCTAAAATGACTGTGATCATAAAACACACGACTGACAGCAACCCCACGGACAGACACAGACGCAAGCACGGGAAAAGGTGGGTGCAGGCAGAGTCAGGAGACGAGGCAACACACAGAACCGGGTGGTCATGGCCAAATACTAAGCCTGGTTTTTCCACAACCACGCACGGTAAACTGAGAGTCAGAGCCTCTCCAGAAACAAGAAAACTGATGCGCTGCGTTGTAGTCACTGAAAACGTGACGCCAAGTTCATCACCACGAGCCTTAGGCTGTTCCCCAAAGCCAAACCCTCTCCGACCTATGGGGACTGATCACCACACTGTGGGACAAACAAGGAGTCAATGAAGGAGGGAAGAGGACAGGAAGTGGAGGGAGGGGCAGAGAGGACCCACAGCGCGTGGCAACCAAGGCAGATCATTCATGATCGAAGCCAACTGTCCAACAACTCTCATGAAGTTAGTCAACCAGCTGCAGACATTAACTGGTTGACACTAGCGTCTGTTGTGTTTACATGACCAACAATAACACCCAACACCTCAGAGAGGAAAACCAGCCACGAACGTTCAAATAACACACGTGTCAACTAGGCGTCGTGCAGCAATGGCTTCTTTCAGATCTTTTTCATTTATTACAGAGCTGACAATTGATGTTCTCACAGTCAAAACTTTAAAATGGCAAAACAGATTCTAGACATTTTCTGCAATTAAAACTGGCTGCTTAGATGCTGAGCGAGAGTGTCTTAAGGATAATACAGCTTTCACTTTCCCTTGAGAGAATCACATAAAAGCTGAATCCATGCAGTGTAATTAAAATCCCATTTGGTCCATCACTCCTTTTCAAGATTTATTTGAAGATTTTAGATATTACTGACAACATTTTTAGCACCACAATATCTAGGAGAATTATCAAATTCGGTGTTTTAAAATGAGCATGTAATGAAAAAGTACGACTTCGAGTTGCAAAGGCGTTGTCAAGAAATGTTAAACATCTAAATACTTCTTAAAATTGTCTTTTGGTCAGAAACCTCAAAAATCAGTGTAATGACATTAATCTGGGCAAACGTTAACAACCCTTAAAGCTCACCCTTCCTCAATGGGATCTTCAGTAAGATTCACACACACGTCCTAACTGCTGGATGCTAAGGACAGGTAGCTCTGACCAGCACAGTGAGGGCCAGTGACCAGTCCCCATTCCACCTCTCCCAGTCCACTGTACCTGCTGCCCACAACAAGGATGTGACACTTAGCTTGCATGGACCCTGTGGAAAGGAAGTGAACATAAACCCATACTAAATGATGTTTAAAACTGCGAGTTCAGAATTGGCCATTTAGCTTAGTGGTTATGACGGCCGAGTCCGACCCTGGAGTACCTGGGTCCCACTACAGCTCCAGCTTTAATCGCAGGTTCCCACTGCTGCAGGCCCTGGGGGACAGTGCTAAGGGCTCCAGTGGTTCAACCTCCCCTAGTGCCCTGGAACACCGGGCTGAGCTCCGAGCTTCCAGCTTCCATCCCGCCTCGCCCAGCTGTTGACAGCATTTGGGGAGTAACCAGCAGAAAGACGAAGGTGGAATTTAACAAAAGAAAACCACAATTTTAATCTTCTATGGACCTAGCATAATGGTTCCAGAATGCAAAAACATAGCTATCCTCCAGGAGTGAAAGATAACTTCCCCTAGTTCAGCTTAAAAAATAATAACATAGCCAATGAATAAATGTCTTTATACAGTGTCAATAATTCAAACAAGAAAAACTAATATTCTGATACTAGACTTTGAAAATCAAATTATTTTCTATTAAAAAAAAACATGTAAAAAACAAACACTACCTCTCCTAAAAGGTGTGATGAGTGTTACGTGGAAATGGTAATATTGACGAGGTTACAAAAGTCATTTAGGAATGGCAACAGGATGGTTACAAGGGATACGGGAGGGCAGAGGTTAAAAAATCTCCACAGACCACCAACCCAAGGCCCTCTCGGCTGCCACTGGTTCTCCACCTGCTCCTGGGATATCCAACCGCACACACCCCACATGTTTCACACCCCTGCTGCACACAGTATGGAAAAGAAAAAAGCGCAGACTTGTTTAGCAAAGAGAGGAGGAGCATCTTTGCAAATTAAGGTATAATTATTCAGAGAACTGTACATGCAGCAAAAGTACAAATGGTTGTACATGTTTAAAAAGTAAGTAAAATCATTCTGCCTTTTGTCGAATAAGCCATTGCAAAAGCATTCATTTAAAGGGCTTTGCTCACCTACTCTTTGACATTTCAGGAAAAAGATGTGGCTTAACTTATTTATCTGAAGATTTCTGCCTCCCAGAAAAATAAATAATATGCCTGATATTTTCCAGTATTATATAAAGATGGCATACATCCTACAGAACATCCTTTGTCTGCTGAGAAAACAATCACACTGATCCCACGACTGCACAGGACACGGAGTGGGCCAGCCAGCCAGCCAACAGGCAAGCACAGGACCACGGAGTGGGCCAGCCAGCCAACGGGCAAGCACAGGACACGGAGTGGGCCAGCCAGCCAGCGGGCAAGCACAGGACACAGAGTGGGCCAGCCGGCCAGCCAGCCAGCCAACGGGCAAGCACAGGACATGGAGTGGGCCAGCCAGCCAGCCAACGGGCAAGCATAGGACCACGGAGTGGGCCAGCCAGCCAACAGGCAAGCATAGGACACGGAGTGGGCCATCCAGCCAGCCAACGGGCAAGCACAGGACACGGAGTGGGCCATCCATCCAGCCAACGGGCAAGCATAGGACACAGAGTGGGCCATCCAGCCAGCCAATGGGTAAGCATAGGACATGGAGTGAGCCAGCCAGCCAGCCAACGGGCAAGCACAGGACACGGAGTGGGCCAGCCAGCCAACCAACGGGCAAGCATAGGACACGGAGTGGGCCAGTCAGCCAGCCAGCCAACGGGCAAGCACAGGACACAGAGTGGGCCGGCCAGTCAACGGGCAATGCAAGCACCTGCCAGGCAAGGGCCTGCGTGCGAGACTGCTGCAAACAGGAACTTTTAGTACTTTTGTTGTTGTTTAGGTGGTTTTTTAACTTTGAATTTTTCTGTTTAATTAAATATAATAGAATGCCTGAAAAGTCATTCGCAGGCATCGCATTCAGTGCTACCAACTGCACGACAGCGCACCAAGCTGCAACGTGGCTTCTCCATTTCATCAAAATGACATCTGACTGAATGAAAACCATTTGTCTACATTTAGAATTCCTCTTTCTACAAGTCAATATTTTTCCTTGATGCATTCTAAATGCCCTGGTAGAAATTATTTGGAGAAGAAGCCATTAAAGGTATGCTAATGACTGAACTGTGACAGCTGCTGGGGAAACAGGCCTGCAGGCTGCGGTGGGCACCACAGCGATCTGTCACGAAGTGTTCCGGACCTGCGTGGTCATTACTGCTGCCTCACTCCGGGCGTGAGAACAGCAGGAGCTCTCCCAGCCTAAAAGCCTGAGCTTTCCTCTTAGTCCAACCTCACGATCCCCTCTGCTTCTCGGCATGACAATTAGGAAAATCGGAAGTGGTGAAATGCTGTTCCAACACGCAACTGGAATTAAACCATGAAGAAGGTGGGGAAGGTCGCTCCACATGCTTTGGGACTGACCTGTCTCCAACCCGAGATGCAACCTGTAGGCAAAGGAAGTCCTACCTTCTAGGAAAGACTCGTTAGCCCTCGGTGCTGCACTGGATAGGAGGCCGGCATCCCACATGGGTGATGGTTCGAGTCCCGCATGCTCCCTGTTCATGCCTGGGAAGCAGCAGAAGATGGCCAAGGTGCTTGGGCCTCTCACCCACAGGGGAGGCCTGGACAAATGTGGCTCCTGACTTTGGACCAGCAATGCTCTGGCTGTTGTGGCCATGTGCGGAGTGAGGCAGCAGGTGGAAGATCTCTCCCACTTTCTCTGTCTTTCCTTCTCTATCTCTGCCTTTCAAATTAAACAAATAACTTCACAGAATATTTGTGGATCACCCAATTTGACGGGAACACTGATCCAGGCACTATGGGAAATACATCAAGAAACAAGTCTGCATGTCACAAAATAGAGCAATTCCTTTTTACAAAGTGCTCATCTATGGCTTGTCTCATTTTCCCAGACCAAGAGAACTGTAAGGGAACGCACCCTGATCACAAGACAGGGCAAGTCTAGGAACTCCCATCTAAGGCTCCTTTCTTGCAAGACCAAAGAATGAAGTGACAATAAGGCGGTGGGAGGAAGGAGGACATTTCCTCCAAAAAAAAAAAAAAATGAAGAATGTGACTGTTACACGACATGCTTGACAATGAGTGTGGAGGAGGCTTGCAAGTACATAGGAGCAACTTGTCACCAGGAAATGGCCCTGCCAGCCTAGCACCAAGGGCCCCACGCCCACCAGCAGGAGGCCAACGCCTGGCCCTCTGCACCTTGCTCAGCGCTTCCCAAGGCTGCTGAGCCTCTGCTTCCGAAACGCACATCCCCGGGGCGGCCCCGAGCCTCCGTGTGCCGTGGGGGTAGGTATTACCAACATCCTGAGAAGGGGACTCCAACAACTGGCCAGACTCCATCCACTTTTTTCTCACTCGTGTTTGCTGTTGACAGAGACAACAAAGTTGGTGCAGAATTCACAACTTTAAAAGCTGGCTGCAGGTTTTATGAGTAAAGGATGGGAAGCGTAGCAAGGAATTCAACAATAAACAATTCTGTCCAGGAAGGTAATATCAAGCCAAAGGGATTTTTAACTACAGAGAGAAAAACACTCAAGCCGGCCCTGGAAGGGGAGATGAGAGCTTCACTTTCAGAGAAAATGCCATAAACTTATGCTATATAATTTTGCTGATCATAAGTGTCTGATAAAAAATGTTATAATACCCTGGGCTCAAAAGTTTGTGCTAACAATTTGCCATCGGAGTGCAAATTATAGACGGCAGTAAAACCAAATGTTCATTACCCACGAGAAGATTTTAAACCCTCTCCGTTTTCAGTGGGAGCTGGCCCGAAGGCACTAAATAATAATGACGATGGGGAGGTGGCAGTAAAATACCACCCGCTGGTAAGACCTTCGAAGTGTTCTCCAAAGGTACCTTACAGTCATCCATAAAGCACAAGTTGACTATCCGTTATTTACTTACTTTAGAACAAGGTGGTAATAAACTCAACATTACATTCAATCTCTCACTTCATTATATCAACAGCTGCCCATTCTAGCCAGAGACAGGACTGCTTAAATGCAAGTCCTTCATTTACATGCAAAAATCCTACGAACTCTCGTCACCTACACTCTCCATCATGGAAACTCCTCAATAAAAGAACCTCTACAGAGTCCACTGTTCAATGTAAGCTTAAGTAGCCTTACCAAGGTGGTTGCCCTCTTCTCGACTGCTAAGGCACCTACTCGGTCACCAGAGGCGTTCACACTGATTGCAGACCCTGGAGAGCCTATTCCCAGCACGATCCTGGTCACCAGCCACTTGTGAGAATCTTAGGCGAGGCTGCTCCCTCACCCAGCTGGGCTCCTCAGTTCACTTCGAAAGCCCTGGACCCACAGCTCCACCTTCCAGACTGCTCCTGAGAGGACTCCCCTTTCATTCTCCACCTGACACATCAGACCTAACTTTACAGGATGCCATGGAAGTCTAGCAGAGGATTCCAACTGCCATCATACGAAGACTCGGACTGTTGGACAGCCCAGCCCCCGGCGGTGCCTGCAGGCCTGCTCACACAACGCAGACAGCATGTTCACTCAGCAAGCATCCATGAGTTCCAACTCGGTGGAAACCAGGAACGGGAGCATAAGGAGGAACAAGAGTCTTCTCCCACCGTTGCAGCCCTGCCATGGACTCACAGCCTAAACAGAGGGTGGACACACACCTGACCAGACCCAGAGGTCATACACGGAGTGGCAATGTCTTGGTTTGCCTGCACCCTGCCAGTTCATCTGAATCGTCCCAAAGTAATTACCAATGCTCACCATTCAGTTCCCAGTTTGGATGACAAATTGCAGGGTTCCCCAAGTTGTAAAACACATACACGAAGAGTGTGGGGAATAGGGAGAGGCCTGAAGACACCAAGCAGGCTTTACAGAGAGCATGTTTACGTGGTTGCTCTGAATGAAAGGCACGCATGAAGCATCTGGCATGAGAGGCGAGACTGGAAGCAGAGGGGCCACGACAGGCCGACGCACCAGCACCACGTGCCTGGTATGCGACAGGGCCACTCGCGCTGTTCACCAACACAGAAAATACAGAAGACGCTCCAGGGGCCTTTCCCCTTCCTGACACAGCACCTGCCAGAATCCACACAGCAGCAAGCACGTGTCCTGTTGGGCTGAGCAGGCGGGACTGGCAACATTCTGTTCCCACTGTCTTATTAATACCTCTGCTGTTCAAGTGGAAGCAGCGCCCTTTCCTGGACCCCGCAGTTGAGAAGAAGGGCACGCGCCAGAGCCATCAGAACCCAGAGCCATCAGAACCCAGGACCCTGGTCAAGCGAGTGACCAGGCCAGCACAGTGCCACCAGAGCTTCTCCAGCGCCACCTGTGGCATCCCCGCACGTTCCAAGAGAAGCCCCACAGCTGCAGGTCCGGCCAGCAGAGCAGGGCAGCGAAGCGTGCCTCCCGTCATCCGCAATGAGGTTCCCTTTGCCGCGTATGGCGGGACTCCTTTACGTCTCCATTTGGCTTCTTTGACCTCATTTCCATGAAGCATGATCCCATTAGCAGAGCACCTGTGACATGAGCACTCACTCCAGAACAGTCACAACGAACCAGAGGTGTTTCTCCTCTCAGTGACAAAGATGTCAAGGGGTGCAGAGCAGCAGCCATCAGTAAGAAGTCTCAAGGTCCCAAGCTGTAACACTGCACGGTCTGTACCTCTGCACCTGCACGCCTGGAACGAGACTGTGTGTGTGTGTGTGTGTGTGTGTGTGTGTGTCCGGGGTCATTCTTTGACCACTACTGCTCACGTCTCCTTTGCAAACTAAAAGAGCCACAGTTACAGCTGTGGACAAAGCAACCTTCTCCCCACCCTTGGGCAGTGGACATGCAGCTCTCTACAGCAAACTCGACTGCAAGGCACAAAGCACTTCTTTTTCACATAGGAAGTGGAGACAGTCCCACCCCTAGTCCACTTCTTCAGTCGACTGGGCCACACATCTGGTCAAACAGCACTCTAGCATTACTGTGAAGATCATATATGTTTTCAGACATGATTACCATTTAAATCAGTAGGCTTAGAGTAAACAGATTACCCCCAAAGAGTGAGTGGGCCTGTTAAAGAAGCTGTGGCCTATACTACTTGTTAAGGATAGAAGGCAGACCTTATTTAAGTGGTGTGTGGGTAGGCACACAGGGTCAGGCACCGTGGTCACAGAGATGCTGCAGCAAAGCAGCGGGCCTGGGCACAGTGCCACCTCCAACAAGCAAACATGGAGAATTATAATCCAGGAGTAGGGCGGAGTCCAGCAGAGGGAAAATGAAATGACCATCAAGGAACAGGTTTTCCGGTAAAACCACCCTGATGGGATACCACCGGGAGCGGCACAGGGTGCCAGTCAGAGGGCCAGGGCAGGTGCTGGCCCCTACGCTGGGAGAGCAGGATGCTGCTCAAACTAACTCTCTAAGAACAAAGAGATGCCAAGGTTGGCCTGGGCAGAGAAGCCTAAGCCCTGGACAAAAGACAAAGTGTTCCTTAGGCCTCACCTGACCACACTCACACTCAGGCCTGAGGTGCCTGAGTGAGCGAGCCTGCCTCCCACCACACTCACACTCGGGCTTGAGGTGCCTAAGTGAGCGAGCCTGCCTCCCACCACACTCACACTCGGGCCTGAGGTGCCTGAGTGAGCGAGCCTGCCTCCCGACCGCACGCACACTCAGGCATGAGGTGCCTGAGTGAGCGAGCCTGCCTCCCACCACACTCACACTCGGGCCTGAGGTGCCTGAGTGAGCGAGCCTGTCTCCCACCACACTCACACTCGGGCCTGAGGTGCCTGAGTGAGCGAGCCTGCCTCCCGACCGCACGCACACTCGGGCATGAGGTGCCTGAGTGAGCGAGCCTGCCTCCCACCACACTCACACTCGGGCCTGAGGTGCCTGAGTGAGCGAGCCTGCCTCCCACCACACTCACACTCGGGCCTGAGGTGCCTGAGTGAGCGAGCCTGCCTCCCACCACACTCACACTCGGGCCTGAGGTGCCTGAGTGAGCGAGCCTGCCTCCCACCACACTCACACTCGGGCCTGAGGTGCCTGAGTGAGCGAGCCTGCCTCCCACCACACTCACACTCGGGCCTGAGGTGCCTGAGTGAGCGAGCCTGCCTCCCACCACACTCACACTCGGGCCTACCACACCAGCTCTTCCCCTGCTCTCTAGTCCGCCAGCCCCCACAATCAGATAGAGAAAATTGGTCTTCTCTCTCTCTCTCTCTCTCTCTCTCTCTCTCTCTCTCTCTCATCAACACACACACCTACTGGTTTGGTTTGTACAGAGAACCCTGAACAAAACAGATTTATTTAATGCTAAATCCATTTATTTATACAGTGTATGGTTTTTCAAAATGCATTCAAAATCTTCCAATGCAATATCAAAGTTGTTCAAATAGAAAACTAAAAAGGAATAATTATAATGTACTCTGCAGTTGCTAAGTGACACAAAATAAGATCAATATATTGAATTACAGTATCATTCAGCGAATGAACTATTTCTACTCCTTTAGGGAGTATCTGGTCTGTAGACTGTAAGAAGCCCACAAAAATCTTCTGGTCTGGCCCGGCAAGGCAACAACTGGCGAGGCTTGAAATTCAATCAATCCATAGGACGCCAATTCTCAAGCTGATAATTTTTGCAAGGCCTGCAAATGGTGTTATCACATCCAAATGGCCCTTGGCAGAAACAGGGCTCCACATCCCAGCTGCAGCTTAAGTCTAAGTACTTCAGGCATCAGCATTAGAGCATGTTCTTACCAATTCCTCCTTCCAAAATGAAAGTTTGTGAGAGCAAAGGATTTGGGTGTTTTCATATTGGTTGGGTTTTACATTTTAGACAGAGCTAAGCTACACACTTTCATCCCCAACACAAAGACCGCAGTGCCTTGCAACTAACAGGTCCTCAATAAGTAACCATTGAAGAACTGAAGTCGCAATGAAGTCCATGTACAAAAACACATCAACAGAGACACAAAGGATAAGGGTGAAAAAAGCAGGCACGCTCACTAAGCCACTGGCACGAGGCTGACAGGACACTGGGCACGAGGCAAGGGTATTGTTGCTGATCCCAAGTATAGTCTGATGTGATTCCAATCACAATGAGGTCTTGCGATGCCCGCCATCCCCTCCCTGTACATCCTGACTGTTTTGCCTCCTGGTACCAAGGTAAGGAAGGATAGATCGTACAGTTTCACATGGTGGCCTTGACAATAGCTGATCAACACAGAGAGCCTCCCCTTATCATCTGGGAGAGATTACAGCAGAAGGAACTTGCTTCCTGTCTTCAAAATTAGGACATTCATCTTTGCACAACCACTGGAAGCTGGGGTGAAGGACTGGGCAGGTGGCGGGAAGGGTCGCTGTGAAAACTGGTAAGAAAACTACAGCACAACAGGAGAGACAAAGAATAGAAAGTGCCTTACACAAACACCAACACACCCCACAGCTATCACAACACACTGATACCCCTCTGGGTGCCTGGCTTCCCCAGCCTGGTGGAGGCGTAGTACAGTGGGTAAAGCTACTGTCCGTGATGCCTGCATCCCTTCTGGACACCACTGCATGTCCTAGCTGTTCCACTTCCAATCCAGCTCCCTACTGACGGCCTAGGAAAAGCAGAAGATGACTCAAGTGCTGGGGTCAGATGCCGAAATGGGAGACCCAGCAGAAGCTTCTGGCTCCTGGCTTTGGCCTGGCCCAGCCCTGGCTGCAGTATGCCAGCAGGTAGAAGACACCTATCTCAATTTCTCCCTCCCTCTTTCTGCAACTCAGCCTTTCAGATAAACAAGAAGAATTTTTTAAAAAATCATGTCAAACAGACAAAAAGGTCTATGTGTGGGGGATGAGTGAGTGGGTGGAGAAGAGGGGACGCTACTTCTGGTTAATAAAGTCTGTTTTGGGAAGATACAACGTGGCGGCAGCAGCAACTCACACTGCCACTCTGTCTCCACCTAGGGTGAGCTCGAGCCCCAGGCCGAGTTACACTCACATGCAGGCGCTTTCCAACCTGTGCCACCAGCCCCGAGCTGTCACCCAGCACACACTGAGAGGTGCCCTCACCACAGTCACCTGTTCACCTGCGTCTGTCCTGACTCTGGCACACGGAGACACAGCTCCTCTGAGCTGCCAGGCTCCAGCACAGGCGCATGGAGTGATTTCCAGCTACTTCACCACTATCCATCAGGGAACACCACAAGACTCTGCTCCTTGCCAGACAAAAAGCTAACTTCCCTCCCCCTTCCCCCACCACCCCCCACCAATGAATCCTGAGAAAACGCCAAGCAAACACCAACACTGATGCATTCTGCAAACGCTGGCACGCCAAGACAAGATTACAAGCAACTCAAAGCTGAGAAGCGAGGCACAAACACACCTCGGAGCAGACGTGAGCCACGCGCTGCCTTGGCAAGCGCCTCTCCCCCGCAGCAGCCACCTTTGCTGCCACCAGAACTGAGGGAGGCTTTTTCCGCTTCAAGCCAAAGATTTCTGTCAAGGCAAATGTATCTGAACCGCACATATGCATTTGCTCCATGTAATTTACAATGAGACCTGACGACTTCAACAGCCTGCCTTTGTTGTGTCACTCTGTGGGCCTGGTGTACAGCTTCCCAAGCCTCACCCCAACACATTAGAGAGAGGCGAGAGGGGCGCGACAGGGAGAAGGGAGGGGAGTCGCTGACACTCTGCCGGAGCAGTCACACAGCGATGCCCGCGGCCTGCACCTGCGAGATGCTCCCCAGCCACAGAGCTCAGACAGACAGCCTGCTTGGGAGAGCGTGTGACACAGAACTTGTTCTTTTCGATGCCTTCGAGTTGGAACCCAACTGGTGTCTTTACAGGATCCCAAGCTCCTTGTGCTAGTCAAATAATCATCACCATCAGCTGGCACAAAGCGCCGACAGAAGACATGGCGGCCACTCGAGCGCTACCAACGGAACGGGGGCACATCTCTCGTTGTGTCTGTCCGCCTCTCATATAAACAAGAACTACAGTTCTAACTAAATCAATCACTATTTTAATGGATCACAGAAATAAGCAAAAATTCAGGTAGCTTTAAAGTGTGAGCCTTTGCGCTGGGAGGCGGCACCAACATCTAATCCCTCTTCCTCGGGGTCAGCTCAAGGTCACCGGCCTCTATTAGGTAGAGTTGACAAATTTATACAATCTATTTCTTAGATATGTGACCTGGTAGCATTGTGTGTGTAAGGACTACCATAATCAAGTTCATTAACACAGCTCTGCCCTCATCTGTAAGCAGCTACATTTCTGCAAGTATTCTTGCAGCAGATTCTACCTCTGAACAGCACCCTTGGCTCCAGGCCCACGTGGTGTGTTACATCTCCAGGACTTACCCTGAAGCATGCAGCCTTCGGCGCGTGTCTCCTAATTTCCTTCTGGTTAGCCTGTGGCGACCGCTTCTCTTCTCTCAGCTTCCAACAGTTCAGCTATTGCAGAGCCACACATAAGCAAGACCACACAGTCCTCGTGTCCCTGTGTCTGCCCTATTTCACTTAGCTCAACAATTCCAGGTTCTTCCACTCCGCTGCAAATTGAGAGGATTCAGTCATTTTCCCCCTGCCAAGTAGACCAATTTCTTTTAATTTGATGGTATGCATTTTAAAATATCAATTTAAGCCTATTTTACTACCAAAAATGAGCTTGTATTCCGAGCCAACATGCACACATTAGCTGACAGAACCCACCCTCTCCTTTCCCAGAAACAGGCCCTTTCACTCTGACCCTTCCCATCCAGTCACTGCTACCAGCACCTACACCAAGGCCTGTGCCTAAAGCATTTCTACTCATCATTCAATAACAAAAACCCAATTTAAGCAAGAAAATAGAAGCCTTCAACTTCATTTTTTTTTGTCTTTTTTAATAATTAAAGAAAATTAAAATAGACGTGACACTTGGAATTGGTAAACTATTCATAAAAAAATTACTTTAAGTGAATCCCTGCTGACCGTTTCCTGTCTGATTCCAAGCTTTCCTTGTTGTTCTCTGTCTATTCTAGAGTTTTGCTTATTTGTTTTGAGGGGTTTCTGGAGCGATCCTCATGGTCATTGCTCCTAAAACTGCTCTGTACCTAAACTGTTGACTTCTGACTTGTTAGAGTTATAAGCCAGTCTAGACTACCTGAAAAAAAAGCCAAGTTCAGCAAAATTATGCTTCAACGCTATATAATGCTAAATACTATAATGAAAATAGACACAAGACAGCTGAATAGTAATCTATAGCCATTTTAAGGTGTATAGAACCTGGTTGTGTATAAACTAAAATTGAAATGTCAACGAAGAAGTCACAGGATGTGGTAAAGAACTTGCATTTTTTTTTAACATGTTGGTTACTTAATACCATGTCAATTAATTCCATAACGTTATAAATTGTTACTGATGTTATGTCGGGGCTTTTAATTGATCGGGATGATACTCTGCCAGCTGTACCTTCAGACCAGGGATGGTCTCCCCAAGAAACCGTTGAACTTATCTGGACAATAAGATGCTGGACTTTATGCTTGGTAGATGCTTGCAATGAAAGAATCTCATGTGAACTTGAACTGTGGTTATGCAACAAGGTGGAGGAATCCACCATGGGGGGAGAGTTTGAGGAGGGGTGGGGGGAATCCCAGTACCTATAAAACTGTGTCACATAATGCAATGTAATTAACAAAAAAAATTACTTTAGAAAAAGTTCATTTATAAACACAGAGAACTCTGCATTCTGTAAGAACTCCTATATTTTTACATTTATTCATGCAGTGAAAGAAATGTGTATTAATGACCCCATCCTCATTTAAACAGATGGAAACAACAGACAGAGAGAAAAAGGAAGCTATCCGCTGGAAATCACACAAAAAGTACCTGGGAGGGAAGGGAGGGAGAATGGCAAGGCGGCTATTTCAGACGAAATTATTGTTGGAAAAATCCTGTAAAAACATAAGAGAAGTATTGAATCGCCGCCAGTGCTAAGTAGTACAACTGGGATGCCTGCTCCATCTTTCAAAGACGACGGAGTGCTACAAGATGCTGCTAAAAGTATTTTTGGTGCATGAAAACAAAATTTCCCAGGCAGTTACTTTTCCTTAACTCACCCACAGCAGTGACATCAGGCTCTATGTCCAAATGAAACTGCTTTTTTTGTCCAACCTACTTTCCTGCTTCGGAAAGCCGCGCCACGACGGCACAAAGTCGTGGACTGCAGTGAGCACCATGTTCTCAACCGGATGGTGTCGTGTGCAAACCATATTTAAGACAGAAATCTTTAGAGTGATTGCAATGGTTGACCCTACTATGTATCCCACATCAGGAGTGGAGAAAATTGCTATGAAGAACATATGGGAGAGCATTTGGCAAAATGGGAATCAACCTGAAATACAGACTACAATCTGAGTTGAGTTTCTGGGTGTTGACAAGTGTCCCCAGTTGGGAACACGCAGTGCCTTTCACTGACATCTTACGGGGGAACAGCCAGAATGTCCATAACAAATACACAGATACTGTGTTCCTAACACAACCCTAACCTCCTTGCACGTGACGACTCTGCAGTGCTCCGTTCAGAGGAGAGATCTGCCTTTACACATTACTGCTCCTCCGAGGGCAAGGCCAGCGTTACCTGGACAAAGCAGGTCCTTTGGAACTTCATCAACCACCTCTCAGTGTGACAAGACCACAGCAAATATTTTCTTGTGAACCTTAAGAAGCAACTTTATGCATGTATACCACGGCACGTCATCCAATCAAGTGTCCTTTCTGATATAAGGATGAAAAAGCATGGGGTAGGGGGATTTAATACTGAAACTTACAACTTTGAAAACTTCGTAAACTCCAAACGGCAGAGGAAAACTTTTGTCCAATCTGCATTGCTTGGTAATCCTGCAGAGGCTGTTGCGTTGTCACTTACTGGGAACGAACACCGTGTGCATGACGATGCTTCATGGCCTTTTTAGCTTATGCCTGCAGTAACCCTGACTCTGCCCATCTGCAGGCCGTGACAGTTCTCTCGCCCTTCCTAATACCAGGGGTTGACTCCCTACTGATCAAACCAGAATCAACTCTGCTGAACTGTTTCCAAAGTAAGGTCACCTGTGCTCTGGAGCCCTGGCTCACGGTCTCAAAGACCATGGCTTCTACCATCTTTCCTTCTTTAACAGGAGTAACACATGTCCTCCCACATCAAACACCTAAATAAAATCCTGCGTTCAGAAGCTCCTGGCTAGATGACCAGCAGGGAAAACCAACACCAACAGCCTTTGTCATGAGCAGCAGAGCTCAAGAGCTTCAAGACAGTGGCTGAAAACAAGATGAACTTCCTTTTGGCTGCGGCAGTCTGGCTGTAGGCCACGGGTTAGCTGCGTCCCTGAGCCACATCGGTGACACACAGAGAGGAATGGAAGGATATACAAAAGGCTAGCCATATTAAATATAAAACAATGTTGAAATTCTTTTTCAAATTTATTCATTTTGTAAGACCTTCAGAATCAGAGATCTCCATTCACTGGTCCACTCCCCCACATGGCTGCAACACCTAGTGCTGGGACCAGCTGAGGCCAGAAACTTGACAGGCAGCAGGGACCCACACAATTAGGCCATCTCTGCCCTCCCGGGCCATTAGTAGGGAGAAGGCTGAAAGCGAGGCAGTCAGCACATGAACCGATGCCCATAGTGGACGTCAGCATAGAGGTGGCTTCACCTGCTATGCCATGCCAGTCTCAACGAAATGTTCAATTTCTAAGCAGAAAATACAAATTGAGATATTATACTTTACAATGAAACCAGCCAGTCACACTGGCTGGTGCTCCTTCATGGTAAGAAGTAGGAATTAAATTTACAGCCAGTATTTGGAACAGCAAAGAATATTTAGACACACAGCTAAGTATGAAATTCTATAACCATTTGTCATAAAAGATTGAAGAAGAGGGTCCAAAAAAACACTACAAGTGTAATCTAATCAACAAATTTCTGTGGCTATGAAGACATCTGATAAGTTTGCCATAAGTAATCATAAATTATTGGTGCTTATCATCCCATTATAATTTTTTCTTTTTTTGGAAAATAGCTTGGTGCTGTCTGAGTGAATCATATTCTGCCTGGGGCTATGTAGCTTACCTCGAATTATTTCAGAATCATCTAAAATGTCTCATTTTTCTATTAAAATGATGAATGGGCTAAATGAGCTATGTAATAAATACTGCAGGTTTGTAAACAGGCTCTGGCTCTCCAGAGAATGGTGGCCTTATTTCATTTGGTAATTCTGCCCCTCGGTGTTTGCGGGAGAAGTCGTCCTTAAACAGGAAGGAATGGAGGAGAGAGTCCAACTGGAAAAACGGTGAATGTATTTACGCTTAAGGAAATAACTCCAGGGTGCAAGAAAATACACACACACACACACACACACACACACACACAACAGCAGTGCACCTGCAGCAACAAAGAACAATGAGAGAAACTAAAGACATCAATGCTTTGTCCTGGAACTATACTGGCTGGCTGAACTCAAGCATACAGGAAGCAAAGTCCTGGAGGGCCTCTCCTGTCACCTCTTTAGCTACAGAATCAACAACAGTTAATACAATGGCACCTGGAGACAGTGCTATACTGACACCTGCAATGCGGGCATTCCATTTCCAGGGTGCTGGTTTAAGTCCTGGATGAGCTACTTCCAACGCAGCTTCCGGCTAACGTGCTTGGAAAGGTAGTGGACAGTGCGTCTAAGTACTCAGGCCCCTGCTATTCATTGAGAGAGCCAGATGGAGCTCCCATGTCCCAACTTCAACCTGGCCCAAACCCATCTCTTGCAGCCATCTAGGGAGTGAAGCAGAAGATAGAAGGTGTGTTCGCATCTCCCTCTCCAATACTCTTTCAAACAAATAAATCTCTTGTAAATGAATCCCAGATCTCATTCTCAGCATTAACATTGGGAAAAAAACTCTCTTATGCCAAAAACTGCTCAATTCCTTCACAACGCTAGAAATTCTATACTGAAATAGGGCTCTAAAGCAAGCGCTCAAAATCACTCCATTTTAGGCACTGAAAGCAAATGAAAGCTGACGGTGCACCCAAATGACCAGGGTTAGTGTCAAAGGAAGACAACCAGCATATTATCAAACTTCAAAATGCCCAAGAAAGAACCCAGGATAATCACTGTGGCACTGCAACGTCACTCACCTGCCTGGCATCAAAGACACTGAAAGCCCGAGGGACTGCCCACACTCCCACACACAGTCCTCAGTCCAGGCACCCTGGTGGTCGGTTCAAGAGGACCACCCTGGGCGGTCAGGGCCTTTGCGCTTGGGCAGATCCTCACTTACACTGCTGTTGTAGTGGTCTTCATATCAACTTCCTTTAACTTGCTCATTCTGTCATGTTCCCCAAATTCAAAAGCTTTTTCTCTTTTACCATGAAATTTCAACTGTCACAGTTTGAAGCACAAACAAAACACAGAACTGAAAAGCACACGGCACGAAATTAATCAATTCTTCTTTGTGGGTGCTTCACTGGTACATTTTAGACAAAAGGGAAATCGGGGATAAAAAGCGACATTTTGGTGAAAAAGTCTCTTAAATTTGCAAAAACTATATTTCTGCATTTTCTCCCACCAGATTCTTTTACCAGCACTTCTGTGCCCCTGCAAGCCGTATGAGGTTTCCATACTCAAAAGCGAGAACTAAAGGAGAAAAACAAAAATGACCTTCCCCACAAACTTGACAAGAGACCTTTTGAGGAAAAACAAGGGGTGCTAAGCTATCTTCACGCCTGCAGCAATGAGCAGACCGTGGGCCACGAAGGAAGGGCAGGGAGGGGAGAGACGGAACGCTCTCGGGGGGGGGGGGGGGGGGGGGGGGGGCTGACGAGCAAAGGGCTCCAGAAGGCGAGGACCTTCCCAGCCCTGCAGCAAAGGGCCCTGCTCAACAGGCGTCTGGAGATACTCCACAATTCAGAAGGAGAGAGCTGCTGACTCAGCAAACCTTACAGTTCTGGCAAGGCAATCTCCCAAATATTTCCCCCCCTCATCAGCAGTCCCTCATTCAGGTTCCGCCCAAGCCAACTGGTCTCCACATTTCCTGATATCCCCTCATTACCAGGTCATTCAAGCCTCCCTGAGCATCCTTCTAGCCATTTCCCACAAACCTGTTTTATTTTATAGGTGAGTTTGTATGCCGGTCCACTCCCCCAAATGCCTGCCAGTGCTGGGGACAGGCCAAGCCAAAGCCAGCAGGTGGGAACTCCATCCCAGTCTCCCACATAACAGGGACCAAGTCCTCGGACACCAGCAGGAACCTGCATCACAAACGCGGTGGTGGGGGCCTGAACCAGGCACTACAACGGGGAACACAGACATCCCAGTGGTGACTAAAACACTGCCCCACAGGCTTCTTTTACATTTCAAACCAGATATTTGTAACATTAAACCAACAGTTTAATCCGAGAGAAAAAAGGAGTAATTCAAAAAAAATAAGTTGACTTGCAAAAATAATCAAATATGACCCAAAGTAAAAAATCAACAACTAAAAAAATAGAAAAACAACTCTAAAACCAAAAGTCCAATGACATAGCAAATATCGGATTATGTGTAGAGTGCACAAGACACACAACACGCCAAGCTGCATTAACTACAGGTCAGGGTCCTGTCCTTTGAATCAGTCATCACTTTTTACCAACTAAGAAATGTACCTTTAATTTGCATTTTATTAACCATTTTATTAGTGAACTGGTTCCATGAAATTCCAGATAATACCATCTGATCAAAAGACTGGCTCTACTCATTCCAGAAAGGAGACGCTGGCATGCCCCTCCAGAGTTGGGGGGACCCACAGTTTCCCAGTTCATGCCATTCTTCCAAAGGGAAAAGCGCTTTGATGTGATCCTAGCTTAAAATTTCAATATCAGGGCCATTGCCCTTCGAACTGCTCCAATAAAGGCAGCTGTGGGCAGGGCAGCAGGACACACAGCCATCTAAATACATCAGCTCTCACAACCAGGGAAAACTAGAGAGAGTTGATTTTTTTTCTTTTTTTCCACGAGTAGCCGTAGTACAAAGACCCAAACTCTAAAAGCTTTCAGGCACCAACATGACACCACAAGTAAGCCATCGCTTCCCACAGCTGCACCCCACACCAGAGACCAGGTTCTATTCCTCCACTCTGCCTCCAATCCAGCTTCCAGCTGCCATCACCTCCCATAGCTGCATCTCTGCTTCCAATCCAGCTTCCGGCTGCTGCGCCTGAGGAAGCAGGACTTGATGGCCAGGTAGGTACCAGATGCCTGCCATCCGTGTGGGAAACCAGGATATAATTAGCAGCTCATGGATTCAGCTCGGCCCAGAGCTGGCTATTGGATTTACCGAGCAGCGATCCAGTAAATGGACGTTCTCAAGTTCTCAATCTCTCTCCCTTCACCCCCACCCCACCACCAACACACTCTGCCTTTCAAATAAATACACAGAACATATTTTTAAAGCATACACAGACACTGAAAACATCGCTTAAATTTAGCTTTAGCCTATGGCTATGAGGTGTATATATGGCAACAGAAATAAATATCATGTTTAGTCTTAGGTTCCATTACCAAGATTTTGTATTATTAACACACAAACACTCTAGCATTGGAAGAAGAAAAATCCAAAACACGACTGCTGCCTAGGACTTCAGACAAGGGACACCAAACCTTGTTGAGTGGCAAACACGCATCAGACCCTCAGCCCTTGCCACGGGTCTGCTGTAAGACACCTTTCTGACGACTTCTAATCTATGAAAGTCAACCTTGGCTTCTGGCAACCTGTAACACCTGTGCTAAATTAAAACCAATCACCGGATGCTGACCATCACTCACAAAGTTCCAACGTGAGCATGCAGAATGACGCCAACCTTAGAGCGGGCCCAAGGACTGACCCCCACGGCAGGCTCACACAGCCCTTGTCCACACGGCCCACGGCTGTGCCAGAGGACAGAGGCACGCAGGACCAACCACTGCAGCCGGGACAGAGCACAGCTCCCCGAGCACGGACGACAGGCGGAATTACAGCCATACCTATCTTCTGTCTTGTTTTTTCAGACTCTGTAGACTCTCTACAATATTTTTGAATTGCTTTAATCGTTGAGGAAAATCCAGTGATACAGATTCAACCAAAAAAGTAACAATACAAAAACATTTACTGGTATGGGAATTTTTACTATATAGTACAAATGTTTTAAGATATGAAGGCTAGCGTAAGAATTTTACAAAATACATAACCTTCATTTGTGCTTGAGGTTTATGTTTACAGCATAAATACATATATTGTATATAAACACAGTGAACAAGCATATAAAAACAACAGCACGAATTTTTTCTGGATAGTGATACTTTGTGAGTAATTTTAAATATTTTTATGTGGGGTCTGGCACAATGACTCAATGGCTAAGTCCCTTATTTTGCAAGTGCCAGGACCCTATACAGGTGCCAGTTCATGTCCCAGCTGCTCCACTTTCCATCCAGCTCCCTGCTGATGGCCTTGGAAAGCAGTAGAGGACGGCCCACAGCCTTGACCTGCCCGCATGGGAGACCTGGAAGAGGTTATTGGCTCCTGGCTTCCGATTGGCTCACCTCCGGCCATTACGGCCTTTTGGGGAATGAACCAGCAGATGGAGGATCTTTCTCTCTGTCTCTCCTTCTCTCCATAAATCTGGTCTGCCTTTACAATAAAAAAATTAAACTTGAAAAAAGAGAGAAATTTTGTATGTGTTTTCCAACCTGTACCTAAAAATGTTTATCTTCTGTCATAACAAGTCATAACAATGAAGAGGAAAATGTGCTAAATTGGGAATTCTTTGGTATGCAAATTGCTCTATGCCAGGGGTCATGTGATAACACTCAAATATTTGAGAAAAGAAGGGACTCGAAGTCTGATATCATCTTACTGTGCGAATTCTACTTCTGTTCCCCAAGCGTTATCAAAACTCTATTTGTGCAGTATTACAGCAGATGAAACACATGAGGCACAAATACTGAGACTGCCAACTATAGCAAATAACTACAGAATCGGTAAAGAAGACACAAAAAAATGTGCCCTGTCCATTTCCTAGGCTTAGCCAGCTAGACAGACACTAACAGACACGTAACAGTCAAGATACAGAAGATGGCAAGATAGACTGTTTTAATCAGTACATTAACATTCCAGATGCTGCTGGGCAAGTATCTTTCTACTTTCCACATATTTACACTTTTGTAAGAAGTCTTCTCTTTTTGTACCTTGACACACATGTATTCTTTGCTGTGTATGTGTGTCTGGAATTAAAGTTTCAGAGTTGCATTTGTCTCCATAAACTAAGGAAAGAAGACATTCCTGACTTCAGAAGACACGCAAGAGTTGAAACTTCAAGGTTAGAACGCAATGTGTGCACTTGGCCAGCACATATAAGCACAGTGGAACATACAGAGATTAGCAGGACCCTGGCAGAACACAGCGTGAAGGCAAGACGTAAGAGAGACGGTGAGACGAATAACAGGATTCTCCTGTCCTCTGCTCCATGAGCACCAATTAGCCCTCTCTGTTCTAGTCTTCAATTTTCCACTTGGGAAACCTCAGTTGTGTGTAACAATCACCCTTTCACCCACGGAATTCACAACTGTTTCAACTTCCTCCAAAACCCTTTTTGGTTTAGATGCACAACAGCTGTGACTGTCAGCGGGTCGAATCACCACTGACTCCCTTAACTCTGAAATGCACCCCTTCCACGGTGGGCTTTGCTCGCACCGCTCCCCTTGGCTGGGGGTTCTGCAGTGTGCCTTGCTGGCTGCATGGACCAACGGGAAGCCTGCATATCTTTCTTGCTCTCTCAGCTCTCCAGAGCCCAGGTCAGCCCCTGGAGCCATGGGCTCACCGCACACACTGACTTCCCTTTATTCTATTTCTACTTGGCCATGGCTTAGGCTTCTGGAAGAAACACCCGGGGAGACAGGAGAGAAGAGCTCACAACAGCGATTTTGGAAAGAAGGTGGGACTCTCAAGCTTCCCAACACAAAGAAACAACAGATCTCCAGGAAGAGGAAAATGCCGACAATCCCGACCTGACCAGGACACACCACGCCAAACGCTCACACCCATAAAAATGCACAACTACTACAATCTGAAAAACAGAAACTGCAAAAGAGTCCACCTGACCGACATGAATAAATCAGGCAAAAGCAAACACTGCAAGCTAACAGGGAACACCGACCCTTTCCGCATGAAGCTTTAACCGTGTCCAGCAGCTCCAGCAGGAGCATCAGGCAGCGCTCACAGCGCTCGAGTTTTCAGGCAGAGGCAACCGCGCTGCCAGGAGGACTCAAGTCCCGGGTTCTGTCTGGGTTTCCGGGAAGGCTAACCAAAAGACGAGCAGGCACGCTGCAGACATCAAACACAGGAACGCTTCGTCAAGTGCGGCACGATGGAGACACGGTAGACAGGATATCAGGCAGCATCACAGACTGCATTTCAGGCCGTGTGGCTGGCCTAACAGTTTTAAGATGCTACACTGTTGTCTGTGTTTGGTCCCTGGCTCCCATGCGCACTCCAGCTTGCCACCCTGCTGAGACATGGGTGGAGACAGCTGCAAAGTCAGATTCCCGCCAGGCCCATTAGGAACCTGGATCGCTCCAGGTGGATGCCTGGCTCTGGCCCCAGCTCCAGGCAGTGAATGAACAGGCGGAGAGCTCACTCTCACTGCCTCTCCCTTTCTCTGACTACATCTCAGGAAGATGTGCAGCGCTGTGGGGAAGCGTTCATGCCGCCAAACGCCACCTAGAGCAGTATCCAAACTCCTAAACAGCAACAGTGCAGAGGGAGAAACAGCAGGGCCAACCCTCCTTCTGTCAGAGACCTATGGGTGTACTAACAATGCTTCTGAGTAACAAAAACTTTACATGCTCTTTTTCATTAATTAAAAAAGATATTTAAAAACAATTACATGTGCTCTTAGAAAGAAAAACGGTTCCTCTTCGGCCCTGCCTCAGCACTGTTCCCTTTCTAAGGCCCAGGGGGCACTTGATCAAACAAGCTTTACTCAACCTTTCCTGGTGTTTTCTTAGATTAACATCTGGTAGTTGCCAACAGGGAGAGAAGGCAGGCTGTGGCTCCAGAGGTTTCAAAGACAATAAAACCAAAAGCAGGACAGACACAAAGCAAACAAACAACCTTCCTCCAGCAGGACTGGGGAGGAGGGTCTCTGTCGGTTTCTGAGCTGTGTTTTATTTTTCTCCAGTGCTTCTGAAGTCACCTACCTGAGGGTCTCTAGTGGTTAATATTAACAAACTGTTGGCTACGTGTCAAAGGCAAACATCCAGACACGCTAAGCAAAGAGAACAGCAAAGCGCTGGCCACAGGAACTTGGGTTTTTCCATGGATGCCCTGCCACCCCGGAGCCTGGTGCTGAATGCCAGGTGCTTACCAGGTGCTTCGCCCCCTGAATGCCCTGCCACCCCGGAGCCTGGTGCTGAATGCCAGGTGCTTACCAGGTGCTTCGCCTTGGCTCGCTCCTCCTCACTTGCCACCCTCTCACGGAGGATGGCCCTGGTCAGCTGCTCATTGGCAGCAGCCCGCTCTGGCTCCAGCTCTTTACTTTGCTTCAGTCTGAAAAGACAAGAAAGGCTTGGTTTAGAAAGCACATCTGGTTAGTGAACATGAAATTCTGCGGAAATGAAAACCAGATTTAACAGGAAAAAAAAAAAAAAAACTAGAATGTAAGACCATCACAGCCAAGAGCAAGCAAGCAAGTACCATGTTAACCACCACTGCGTTAACCACCACTGTGTTAACCACCACCACCACCACGTATTAACCACGTTAACCACCACTGTGTTAATCACCACCACGTTAACCACCACGTTAACCACATTAACCATGACCACGTTAACCACATTAATCATGTTCACCACCACCACGCTAACCACCACTGTGTTAACTACCACCACGTTCACCACCACCACGCTAACCACCACCCTGTTAACCACCACTGCGTTAAGCACCACGCTAACCACATTAACCACCACCACGCTAACCATGCTAACCACCACGTTAACCACATTAACCACCACCACGTTAACCACCACGTTAACCACATTAACCACCACCACATTAACCACCACATTAACCACAACCACATTAACCACCACCACGTTAACTACCACCACGTTAACCACCACGTTAACCACATTAACCACCACCACGTTAACCACCACCACGTTAACCACATTAACCACCACCACGTTAACCACAACCACATTAACCATAACCACATTAACCACCACTGGAGCTGCCACACACACTGGCGAGGGCCTTCCACTGAAGGCCGAGCATATAGAACTCCATCCAGCTTCTCTTCTCAACACCTGAAGTCCACACCCCACCCACCACCGGTGCCTCTCCTGAAACTTGAAGCCCTAAAGCTCATTAACAAGCCCTTTCCAATCACAGATATTTGAAGGCAACCATCATCATCATGCCCTCCAAACCATGCCAGGCCGTGAAGACACAGCAGTGAACAAGAGAGACAGGTCCCTCTCCTCAGAGAATCATGCACAACAGGAGAGAGACAGTTCAAAGAGTTAAAAACTCAAGGATGCCCTTCTTTCTTCACATAGGGCTAACATGCAAGTGTGGCTACGCCTCCCAGTAGCAGAGCCCTCCGGGGTGGACAGACTCCAATTTGTCCCTTAGCTCCTTTTTTTTTTTTTTTTTAATAATCTATTTTATTGTGTTGTTGACAATCTTTACATAGTTAATTACAGTTAAAGAAAGAAAAAGAAAAGAAAAAAAAAAAAGGTTCAGGGGGATAGGGAAGTGGGTAGTACTATTATGTCCACATTGTTTCCATCTTGTATCTGAGGTAAAGGGGGATATTGAGGGGGAAGCCCCACCCGGTTTCCCGCCCACCCCGAGTCCCGGATGTGGGGCATGCTCTGAGATATGTGCTCGAGTGGTGTTCACACACAATCTAGCAAAAATCAGGCAGCAGAATTTAGCTCCTTGGATCTGCACACCATACTACTCACATTAGTGGACCCTAAGATTGTAACAAGTGTATCAGTAACCTCATGACACAAGCAGATCGTATTAAGCTACAATCCACTGGAACCTCTCATAGTACGTGATTTTAAAAAATCGCTCTGGCACTAGCTTTTGCCAGAGAGCTGGCACATAAAGGCATTCCGGAATCACTGAATGAGAGAACATTTCAGTCTAATCTCACGGACAAAGGTTTTCTGATTGCCTTTCCTTCTTTGGCAGAATAACCGTTCTATACCATCATATCCGCAAAGCTATAAGCTGTCCTGCTGAAAGAAACGGGGGGAAATTGTTACACTGGTGTCAGGAAGACTCGGGGTGAAATCGGGTGCGACTGATGAGCACGTAATTCTTCTCAGTACCAATGTCAAAGTTCAGTTTCACAAAGACTCTTGGAAAGAACCAAGGAAGATAAGACATTTCTATAACTAGCATTAAGTTACCATATCATATTGAAACTTCAGAATTCTCAGAAATCAACTACAACAAATGAAATCATCAGATTAAGTGTACCCCAAAATTGTGATCCCCAAAGTCGTGGTTATTTAAAAAATAGAAACAAATTAAAACCTGTACTTCAAAACCCTCTAATGACAAACTAATCTTTAGGAAAGTTTCTAAGCAAAAAGTACAATCACATGTACATACAACAATTTTGTGTATTCCTAAAGGGCCATATAATAAATTCAGCAATTATCAGTGACGCCAGCACATTAACTCGCCAGACATGTGTGACCACGAAACACAAGACGAACAGCCCATAAACAAGCAGCACTGGGTTACCTAAGGGAAGCCACCACCCTACACAGCTCCTGACCCAGCCGCCAGCCAGTTGGTCCTCTGCAGGTGAGCCTGACGCACGCTAAAGCCAAAACCCAAAGTCCTCCATTAGCAAAAGTGCTTGTACCCAACAAACCCTAGAGACATGCAAAAGAGAAGCCGGCATCAAAAATAAGGTGGGCTGGGCAAAGCCACCAGTGGGATGCTGGCATCCATGCAGGCATCGGTTCAACTCCCACCTTCGGCACTTCTGACCCAACTCCCTGCTAATGAGGGAAAGCAGCAGAAGATGGTCCAGGGGCTTGGCCCAAGCCACCGGGTAGCAGACCACGGGGACCCTCCTCACTCCTGGCCTCGGCTGTGTGCCCTGGCTGCTGTGCCCACCAGAGGAATGAATGCACACATAGAAAACCTTTTCCTTTTTTTCAGATTAAAAAATCTTTTTTTAAAAAAGAGAATATTATAACTAATAAAGTTATTGCATTTGATTTCAAAACTAGGCATTAAAAGCAATTTTTTACCTGCAAGAACATTATTCAATTTTAGAGATATTAACTAAAATAACAAAATTATTATCATTTGTCCATCACCTCCCAAGGGCCAAGCTCTATGCTAGTCATTTTACACACATAAACATTCATAAAAAATGATATTATTTCATGAACATAAAATGAAACCTATCTTTTGCCATATCAGTGTAAAAAGTATACAGCATTGCTTATTTTAATAACAGCATTTTAATTGCATTTACTCATGAGTACAAATGGAGTTTTAAGTGACTCCACTTTTTAAAATATGGAGTCGGGGCTGAGTATCGAGCTCAGCACCTGAGAGGCCCGACTCGATGCTTAGGCTCAACCTGAGAGCGCCTGGCTTTGCGCAGCAGCTGCAGCTCCTCCTGCTGCATTTCCCCAGGCAGACCCCAGCAACACCAGCTCAGCAGGGTGGGTTCCTGCCTCCCACAGAGAAGACACGGGTGAAGTTCCCACCTTCTGTTCCCCCGACCAGCTCCAGCTAGCACACTTTGTTCTTTCTCTCTCCCAAATAGGTAACATTAAAAAACATAGGCACGAGCGCCCAGGCTCAACAGGCTAATCCTCCACCTTCAAGTATCAGCATCATAGACAGGTGCCAGTTCATGTCCCAGCGGCTCCACTTCCCACGCAGCTCCCTGCTTCACTCATTATCTCCAAGGACTGCTGAAATTGAAGACTGACTCTAGCCTTCCCATACCTCTTTCTTCCTTGTCCATTCAGTTATGAATTTCACATGCACAAGGACTTGATCCATTTCTGGTCCCTGTCCCGTGTCCAGTCATGTCGTCAGTGTACACCACAAAACAGGGACTCAGACACCTGCTGACTGTGTGCAAACACCACTGAACCTGCATGTTTCCAGTCACAGACAAAACAACAAATGACCAAGCCTGCAGGAACCGAGAAGCCACTTGGGAGAGCACTTGTCCCAGAAGGGCCTAGCTACCGTGTCGCTGTGGGGGGTGCACATGTGACACAGCCCAGCCCGCCTCCATAACCCACAGCCAACGGGTCCCCAACCCTGCAGGGCTGCACAACACGGACCCCTCGCTGCATCTTCAGACTCTCAAAGTTACAGAACAGACACGGATGCAAACTGAGTCAAAATACCACTTGCTTTTCTTAGAAAATTTTATGATTATTTTCATTTAGTCTTACCAGAAGGACCATACAAATTCTTCAACAGTTTATTTTAAAGAAATGTCTGAAAATATAAAAAAACTTACGTTTTGCACAAAGGTTGTTTAAGAAACACAACACTGACCTGGTCGGCCCAGGACAAACTCTCCTATCAGTAACTTGGTCCTAAACATAGGGCGCCTCAGTTTTCACAGCTTGAAAATGTAAAGGTTTAACTATGTAATTGCAAGGTCTGTCGCACGTAAACATGCAGCTTCCTGCACCACATGTAAGCCTATGATTTCCCAATCCATAAAAATCCTTGAGAAAGATGATAACAAGGGGAAAACTCAAAGATTAAAATATAATTTCTATATTTTATACTGTTAGCAATTTCCACTCAATGGGAATATATATTTCTATTGTGATGCTTGAATTTCCCATTCCTTAACAAAACTATACACTAAATAAGAACAACTAGGACTCGTTTAATATGGCAATTATTTGTGACAAGACAAGCAATACTTCAGTCACTGAGAAGGGAATCCAGAGCAAGAGGGGCTGGCGTCAAGGCCCCTCCAGCACCTACGCAAACACTGCTCCAGCCCCAGCGCTCTGCCACGGCGCCTGAGCAAGGGCAGCAGATGGCCTACCTACGCCCCTGGGCCACTGCCACCCACGAGGGACACGGGATGCAGTTCAGGCTCCGGCTCGGACCCCTGTAGCCAACTGAGGGCTGAGCCAGCAGACAGAAGCACTCTCTCCCTGTCCCTTCCTCCCTAACTCTGCCTTTCAAATAAATAAATAAATCTGTTTTCTTAAAGTCCATAGAAACACAAATGAGAGGTGTATTTAAACATGCAGATCAAGAGACACCCCTGCTCTTGGGAAGCTTACTTACCCATCACAAATGATGGGTGCATTTTTTCAAGTGAAGTTGCCATGAAACCACATGGTCAGGGCTGGGTGTGACCTGCCACCAAAGGACACCAACCAAGGCACACGGGAGGCACACGGAAGGAAAGGCTCAGAGAGCAAGCCTGTCCAGGGTCAGATGCCCTTTGAAGCCGAGAAGGGCCACGAGGGCTCTCGGCCACCTCACAAAGGACTCAGCTTTCGTTCAAGCCATTCTGGAGAGCAGAGTTCAGATAAACGGTAGATTCATTCAGCTTTCGTTTTTGTCCAGGGTCTTCAGAACCCGAAGTAACAGATTGGAAACTTACAACTTGTGCTGTGGTCCCACTTCTCCCCCACATTGGACCCTCCAGAAAATTCATTTAGGGCAATATCTTCCTCAAGTTAAGTTTCTTCCTTCACCAGTTCATGTGAACCATCAACAGTTTGGGAAAAAAAAAAATGGTTATGTTTTCAGAAGCTCACAACTTTCAACAGGGAACAAAGCTTCCTGTCTAGGCTCCAGACTGCCCTCAAGTGACTCAACTCAGTGGCCATCTGTGAGAGACAGGTCCACCAGTTCTTCTCGTTTGGGCCTCGCATGACCCCTCTGAATGTGCCCGCCCCAGTGGCACCCCTCGGGCGGGCACACACACACACGGAAAGGACAACGAGACCCTCACAGGTTTGAAACATAGCCAAGTGAAAAAGAAGGTAGGAAATAAAGTAAGTCTTCCATTATGTGTTCGGGTCCCAAAGACTCAAGAGTTATCTCAGGAAAAAACTCAACTCCCCAAGTGCTTCAGTGAACACATTCCCACCTCTGTTTACCAGCCATTCTCCACTTATTATTTCAGAGCCCCTGCTCTAATATTATTCCACATTAAGCCCTTGATTTAGGTTTCATTTAAATTTCCTTCTTTTTAAATACATATCTCTCCTCATTGAAATTCTCTGGGGTTTTAAGCAAAGAAGCAGGAGTTTAGTGTAAACTTTTCTTGTTTGCATTAAGTAATTGCATAGCTTGCCTAAGCTTAATGAAGCAAATGCCAGCCACCAATGCCCTTCCACCCGAGCCCCGCCATACCCGCTCTTTCCTCAGATATCCCCAATCAAGGCGGAGACTCACACCCCAGCGCCATAATCTCCCACAGTGGATATCACTGCATAGCCGCTCCAGTGCGGGGGGCGGGCAGAGAGCAGCTCCCCACACACGTTCAGCTCTCACAGACAGCTGGTGTAAAACCCAGTGCAAAAACCAGCTGGTATCATTTTATCCTGAAGAATCTAAAGATTTTAAGAAAGTGGGAAAGGAAATTGAAGGGTAACTAGAGTGAGGCATTTTTTTCTAGACTGAACTTATTATCATCCATGAAGGAGGAACTGCTCTCTCCATTTTTAACCTGGAAAAAGACAAAGACATGAGCAGTGGTGTCAAACAGCCCCATCCTATTTCCAGGGCAATGTTTCAAAAACCCAAAACACTGTACAGTTTCCTGGATACTACTCACCTTTCTGGTCATACAAGGACAATCCTCAAAGCCTGTACTATCTGCAGGGATTGTAAAAGAAACTCTTTAATTGAGTTTGACCGTAGCAGGTGCGAGGACCTGCCGGAGTCTAGGTGGCTAGCAGCTCTTTTCCACTGGGGCTTGGCTTTCAACGGCCCGGATGTTTCCCTGGAGCTGGACGGCACTCATCCAGCCACTCACACACACGCAGGTCTAGCTTCATGTGTTGAAATGTAAGTCATTCCAGACAACTCTAATTGCTTTTAACTTCATGGGGAAGGCCATTACACTACTGCAAGGAAGTTGGTAAGAAACTCAGATAACGGGTGAGAATAAATGCAAAACTACGACTGGCTGAATCAAGTGATTTGACTAGCTGATGTATCTGAAGCTGAACTGTGGCCACTGCACACAGACAATATCTACGAGACACTTCAGAGAGGCTGTTTAAAACTCTGGAGAAGAAAACGAGCAAGTGCAATCTCCAAAGTCATTTAACGCTAATGATGACTTTTATTTGAATGCATCATACTCTGTCAGAACCTGCTGAACTAGTATTCAAAATACTGTTTACTACTCATTTTTTAAACAGAAAAGCTGAGCTGGGCAATCCAATGAACTAATTATCAGACTGTTAGAAATAACGGCAGAATAAGCATACAGCATTCTATTAATAAGACTTCACAAAAATAAAAGCATACAGCAAGCTTAACACTGCTCAGCTCTAATTATTTCCGAAAGGAAATACGCTGGACTGAGGCTCTACAACAGACACGTGACTGCAACTGCAGACTAACACAGCTAAAGACATCTACAATCGCCGCATGTGTCACTTCCAAAGTGCCAGGGAGAGTTCAAGCACAGCTCCGCTGACTAGGTCCCTCCATTTCAGCTGAGCAGCTGAGGCAGAGACAGACACAGTGCACAGACTTCAGGCTGAGTCATCTAGCCACGGTCACAACAGAAAAGCAACGGTAGGACGGGCAGGACCGGCTAGGCAGCCTGAGCTTAGAACCTGCCACCTCAACAAGAACACACACATGCACACACGCGCGCCTGCTATTACAGGGAACAGGCACTTCAAAATGTTTATAGAAAAGGAAATTAAAGATAGATTTTTTATTGTGGTGCCAAGAACACTGAAATCACGCAGTCCTCGCACAGTCTGCATGTTCCGTGAACTTTTCAAGGGATCCGCTCACACAGCGTGAGAACGTAGGTGGCACGGGGTGAGAAGCGCGCCTGCAGAACCCTCTGCCCCAACCACTGAACAGTGCCTCTCTCTCCACAGGTAGTCAATAAACATTTTAGGAAGAATATAGAGTATGAGCTTATTTTCGTAAACAATATGGAATACAGTATTTTTCAATTTAACAATGCAGTCTTTATAAAATGTTGCTTTCGCAATAAGCAGCACTGTCTTAGAAAGCAGAGTGGTTTGCAAGCTAAAGCCATGGTCCTTCATCACCAGTAAGACCCGATTCTCACAGTAACCAGGAGGACATTGATCGGGACCATTTGTAATTGCCAGCATCATTTAAAAGGCACTCAGAATTGCACAATCAAGGTTTCTATTCTTTCCTCAAGAACATTTAAAAAGTGAGTTTAATTACACACGGACATTTTGTCACAGTCCGGACATCTCCCTACACTGCTTGAGTATGAGGCAGGATGAGAATTCAGTCCGCACACCCGTAAGTGGGCTGACCCACCCGGACAGTATCTGAGATGGCGCCATGTCCTGGTCCAGGGGTCTGGCTCACACCCACACATCTTGGATTATCCTCTACCCAAAGTCCTACTTAAGTCCTCAACACCAACACCACTCTGCCTCCCAAACACTCGCTCCAACTGCACTGAAAAATACATTTTGGCTTAAACACACTCCAACTCCAGTTCTCACGTTAATGTCACCACAACCATGACTTAGCCCCTGCACCGGTCTTACTCAGGAATTCATGATCAAATCCCCCAAAGTGCCCTTGTGTTCCTTTAGCAGAACAACACAACCTTTCTTGGGTCTCAACTGAACATGTAGAGGCATCTTAAACCAAGATAACCCATGTGTCTTCTTACAGTATCCATCGATCACAAAGCTACGAATAAAGCACAATAATGGTGGGAGAGAAGCCTTAAGGGCAAGCTTGAGAGAAGCTGCTTCTTACAAGCTGTGGGCGGGAAAAGCCCACAGACAGAAGGTATTTCCTATACCCTGTGCCCAGCACCCTCCGGCAGCATCCTCAGTGGACAGAAGGTATTTCCTATACCCTGTGCCCAGCACGCCCCAACAGCATCCTCAGTGGACAGGAGGTACTTCCTACACCCTGTGCCCAGCACGCCCCAACAGCATCCTCAGTGGACAGGAGGTACTTCCTATACCCTGTGCCCAGCACGCCCCAACAGCATCCTCAGTGGACAGGAGGTACTTCCTATACCCTGTGCCCAGCACGCCCCAACAGCATCCTCAGTGGACAGGAGGCATTTCCTATACCCTGTGCCCAGCACGCCCCGACAGCATCCTCAGTGGACAGAAGGTACTTCCTATACCCTGTGCCCAGCACGCCCAACAGCATCCTCAGTGGACAGGAGGCATTTCCTACACCCTGTGCCCAGCACACCCTGACAGCATCCTCAGTGGACAGAAGGTACTTCCTATACCCTGTGCCCAGCACGCCCCGACAGCATCCTCAGTGGACAGAAGGTATTTCCTATACCCTGTGCCCAGCACGCCCCGACAGCATCCTCAGTGGACAGAAGGTATTTCCTATACCCTGTGCCCAGCACGCCCCGACAGCATCCTCAGTGGACAGAAGGTACTTCCTATACCCTGTGCCCAGCACGCCCCGACAGCATCCTCAGTGGACAGAAGGTATTTCCTATACCCTGTGCCCAGCACGCCCCGACAGCATCCTCAGTGGACAGAAGGTACTTCCTATACCCTGTGCCCAGCACCCTCCGGCAGCATCCTCAGTGGATGGACACCTGCCCTGGATGCTGTCCTCACATTTCCTTCTCTTTGCTATGTCTGTGCCAATCCATTCATGGTTAGTTTTCATTATCATGAAAATAAATTACTTCAGCAACATTTCACATAAATTATATGTAACTCTGTGGGTATGTTAAAAAAATTGGAAGCCATGATCTTTAAATGGGTAATTGCACTCTCTCGATTACTCCAGTACAACTGGAATACTTGACGTATCGCTTTCATTTTATATCATATTTACTCTTAATTTTACTTTATTGGTTTTTTTCCCATTTCTTTGTTTTCCTGGATGTATTACATTATCATCCATTTTCCTCCCCAATTCCCACAAAAGATCTATGTACTTTTATGCAATTAGTAGCTGCTTCCTATCTAAACACTCATACTTTTTTTTCCCTATCACTGTTTAAAAACACATTTCCCGCTACTGCCCACCTAAACCCAGAGAGAGGAAATCATGTCAGGCCTTTGCTTTATCCCTAAGCCAACCCTGAGCTGAGCCTCCCATGCTCTGTACTCTTCAGGGGCTCCGCTCCAATCCCGCAATCTTCACTGGCACTGCTATTCGACATTCTCAGTCCAACCGCCAAGTTCGCAATTGCGAATGCATCTCTCCTCCACCTCCCTTCATGTGGAGATCTCAGCTCTTAAGTCTTCTGTTTTCAGGTGTTCTCCCCAGATGGGCTCTGGTGTCAAGACACTCAGCCACGAAACTCAGCTCTGCCCCCTTTAGTGGGCCTGGAGTGAGCTGCCAACTCATTTTCCTTTGCAGCTGGGTCCCTGCTGGATTCTGCCAACAACGGTGCCCGAGGGAGACCTTGAGGCTGGAGAAGAAAAAGGGACTCCCAGTCCCAGGGCTACCGTCACACTGGCTGTCTCACACCAGCAGCAGCAGCCGCTCAATCCAGTCTGCAAGTTGTTGCGGCTTGCACCCAGCACCCCACTCCCCAACCCTAACACCCTCCAGAAATCTGAGCCTCACGCCCCAGCCCTCTCCTGGGCATCACAGCCAGGAGGTCTCTCCTCCATACTTGGCATATGAAAATTCCTACCTGTTGCCGATGTTGCAGGTGGAGGTGGCGGCTCTTTCCTGCCAGCCCCACCTACGGATGCCACCCTCAGCCACACGTGCCAACGGAGCCCAGAAGCGTGCCTGCTGCACACTTAGAAGTCCCTGGATTTGGAAGAATGACTTTGTATTGATTCTACTTGCGCATCTGAGATAAAACTGGACACAATTAACAGAAATCGCTTCACCTATTTCTTTTCACTTTTGACATAGCAACCAGAAAATCAACCACACAGAGCCCACACGGTTTCCTTTACACAGCAACTCCTTAGTTAGGTTTTTGGTTTGTTTTTGCTTTCTTCAGCTTTGTAAATGCCTCATCAACTATTCTTTCATTAAATCCTCCATGTAAAACTAATGTCTTTTGTCTCCTTACCAGGTTCAGCCTGCTAGCTGTTCACATTAATAAGTTCTCTAAATCCCTCATTTTCACCCCGACTGGGGAAAGAGTGCGCACCCCACGGTGGAGCTTTCTCGCTCTCTCGAGACTATCGCGGCATCCTCTGGCCTCCAGTCTGGTACAAGAAAAGGCCTAAACCATGATAATCCTGCTTCCTTTATAAATTAGCCGCTCTTTCTGTCTGGGGGCTTATAAGATTTTCTCTCTAGCCTTAGAAATTTTTTCTCTTTATCCTTCAGGAAATTTGGCAACCTAGGACTAGGTGTGCGTCTCCCCACCAATCCATCCTAGGATCAAGAGTCTTCTTAGCTTGCACAGCACAACCTGTCTTCAACTCTGTAAAACACTTTACATCATTTAATTATCACCTCTTGCCTAGCTCTTCCCTTTATCTCCTGGAATTTACTGCATAACACAGAGTTTTTTCCCCTACTCCCTAATGTCTATGAAATCAAGAAGCATCTTAAACTTGACGGTCGCTTAAATCAAGTGACAACGGTTGTTGATGTCATCGAAGCACCACTGAGACCCAGCAAGCTACTGGAAGTGGGCGCCTCCCTGCCCTCACGCGCTGGCCCTTCCAGCCGGTAGTCCAGCTGCCAGGCTTCCCTGAGGTGGACAAACCCACTCAAGACGAGGCAGCCTCCAAGGTGGCCAAGAAGCTGGCAGCCCCTGGAAGGAGGAACAGACACAAATGTGTCTATTCCAGTCTCCCCAAGCCCCACTCACCCTGCCAGCTGAGAAGCAAAAGGAAGGCAGAAGGCCCCTGCAATGGCATTCACACAGACTGGTGCCTGTGTGCTCCTGCCGTCCACTCATACTCAGCCAAGGCCTCACGCCATTCATCAGACACTTCCTTCAGAGAAGCAGCAATAATTATACTAGACCCGAATGGATCAGATGGTAGAGCTCTTCAAGCCGCCAACTCCCTGGGATCATCTTCAAAATTTATGTCCTTTTTTTAATCAAAGAGTTAAATAAAGAATTTGAGGTAGAGTTGATAAAAAAGTGTTGAATATGACAACCTAGGGCAGTGTACATTAAGTCTAAAGGGAATAATTTCACCATATCATCTTTTACTATAAAGAAGTCTTGGAGGTTTGGTGCATGAGTGAAGATGTGCAGGGTGCAGGGAAGAGTGGTGTAATGCTGTAGTGCTCTGAGCCACCATCTGCACTGCAGGCATGCCATGAGCACCAGTTCAAGTCCTGGCTGCTCTTCTTCCAATCGAGCTCGCTATGAATGTGCCCGAGGAGGCAGAGGGTGCCAGCACCAACACCCTCTTAGGAGACCCAGCGAGTCCGTGGCTTCCGGCCTGGTCCTGATCCAGCCCCGGCCACGGGAGTCACTGAGAGGAAACCAATAGATACAAGAAAAACATATAGTGTTACACACAGAGAGACGCTAGGAAACTGGCTTCAGCTTACTGAGTCCAGCCACTACATTCTCTCTCTCTCTCTCTCTCTCTCTCTCTCTCTCTCTCTCTCTCACACACACACACACACACACAGAGTTTAAAAAGAAGAAACCACAAAACCTCATAGTGCCCCCTGTGCTCTATGGCCTTTCTGAATACACAGCATGAAAAGCATTAACACTAAAACACAATCAAATAAAAGCAATTTTATGCATGACCAGAACAGCTGGTTTTGTATCTCAATTAACAACAATTAGACTTAACGGATGGGCAGGTCTTATATAATGAAGGAATAGAGAGACTGGCTGTTTTTTCAGAACACTGCTGATTAAATATTGCACAGCTGATGTGCAGCATCAAGCTCCAGAGAGCGCACCCATCCTACAGGGCTGGGGAAGGACACGGCCGAACGCCTTTCAGGTCCAGCCCAACTGATGGAAGGGCCTAATGGCACTGTAGCAGAGAACAGAACAAAAGCCCTTCAAAGCAACGTGCAGAGTAAAACCAATTCTGGTCTCAAACACTGTTGGAAACCCTCTCCAATGAGAGGATAAATGCCTTCAAGAATCAAATTTTATCTGGCTGGGTATAATCGCAGTTATTACTGACTAGTTAAAACTGGCCTTAGAAAAGAAATTCAATCTCATTTCTGAAAATGAGCCTCATTTCTGAATAATGATGGCCTTTTTTTATACTACAACTCCTTCAAAATCTTAAAAGAAACACGAAGAGCTGAAGTGCCTATGCCTTAGCCCAAGCTCACCTTCCTGTTAAATGTCACAGTGGTGAGGAGTGGGGTTATGGGAGGTGAATACTGGCTGCAGTGGTCAGGTGCCCCCTACACACATGGTGCAGCGCCAGGCTGAGGGTTAGCTGCAGCTCCTGATCCAGCTTCCTGCTAATGCACAGCCCTGGAGGCACCAGGTAGTGGTTCAGGGGAGTGGATCCCTGCCACCCAGGCAGAACACGCAGACTGGACGTTGCCTTGGTCTGCCCAGGACACTGAGCTGGTTCCACGCCACCGTCTCCTCAGACAGCAGTATTGGATTTCCATGCTCCTTGACACTATCCATCAGCTAAAACACACACCTTGGCAGGCGTTTTACTTCTAGTATTCCCTATGAAATCATGCTAAAGGAAACAAATTCTAATAAAAACACATTGATTTGAAAGTTACACTAAACAATATGCTTGGCTTCATTTTCTTTCATTTTCAACGTTAACATGAGGCAAGATGGCAGAAATGTGCTTAGAAAGAACCGCCCCCAAAAGCAGAGAGGACAAAAGGGAGAAACTCCTGTCATTTTATCTGTTATCATTTTAGTGTAACTACTGCTCATTCCCCTCTTGGTATCTTCTTAAACACTCTACTGAAGTATGACTGATATATGAAGAGCCCTATGCATACAAGGTATAGAACCCCCTGAGTTTGGGTAACAAGCATCCCCAGCATCAAAGCCACTGACGTCAACCTCACTGAAGCTGCTCGTGCCCTCAGTACTGCTGTCTTGGGGTCTTAGGAGCAATCCCCTCTTCACCGGCTCACAGCACACAACACGGTAAGACCAGACACAGCTACCACCCTACAGCCTCACTTGATATTTCCTATCTGAACATGTAAAACATTTACATATCTAAAGAAATAAGAAATATTATTCAGAACCTACATCAAAGCCAATGAATCTACCCGAAAACAAAACACAATTAAAAAGGCATTTTTACAAAGCTAACACATAGACCATAGAATAGAGGATGACATCACGAGACATATCCCAAGTATCTAGACCTCTCCCTTTTTATGAGCCAATGAGAGAGAGCAAGAGAGCCCCATCCACTGGTTCACACCAAAATGCCTGCAATGGCAGAGGCTAGGCTGGGTGAAGCCTAGAACCAGCAACAGCCACAGAAGTGGCTTGGACCCACCGACGTGAGCCACCTCCTGCTCCTCCCAACCCGTGTGAGCGGGAGGCTGGCCTCAGCACTGGGGCTGGGACTCAATCAGGCACCCTGCAGGGGGACACGGGCTCCAGGCCCCTAGAGGAACCCAGCAGAGCACATCACCGCGGTTTATTCTAGAAGGCAGTAAGCCCATGTGATTCTTTCCAATTCCACTTGTTTTCTTTGCTTTTTTAGTATCAGTGACATTAACATAAAACTTAGGCCTTTCAAATGAAAAATGAGTAACATTCTACCAATATATGTAATAGCTACGTTTATCAAGCACCTCCTCTTGCCAAGGATGTTAAGCAGTGTTTTATATACATTGTTTCATTCGCCCCTCATTAACACCCAGAGTAGCTGCAATTCCCCTTCCAGAGCTAAAGATGTCCAAGTTCAGAGGGTAAATAAATTGCTCAAATCCCACAGGAATGTACATGGTAGAATTTGTTTTCTAGATTTATGACCCCAAAACTACAATGCGGTCACTACGCACTACACGATCTTGTAAGAACATCAAAACTAAAATGCTTTATGGTCTGACTCCAACACCGATGGGCACACGCAGGCCCCACCCTTCCTAACAGTGCCTCCGTGTAGGGCAAGGGCAGGGGGTGCCAACCTCCTTAAGCAACACAAGCACAACAAGTGGCAAATCCGATGCCCAGCCTGCACCCCCTTTCTCCACTCGCAGGTCCTGCAGAGCCGCTCCAAACGGCACAGAGCTGCATGCCGAGCGGCCTCAAGTGCGGAAGCCGAAGAGGCAAGATTAAAACTGAACGATCATGACTACACAACGCTGTGAATGACACCTCGTGAAAGGTGAGAGGTTACTGTTAGGGAGGACTACCGCTGCTGACAAGGTCACAAACGGACACGGAGGTTGTTCTCTGCAGGTCCCGGTGGCCACATGGCCTCCTAACTGGAGACGTTCCAGAGGCAGTGATCCTTCCCCACCTGCTCACACATCAGACACGTGGACTTTGCAGCCACAGGGCCAGAAACAAGGACGCTGCCCTGCTGGGGAAGTGTGCATCAGGCTTCTCGAGTAGGGGAGAAAGCTCTGCAGGGCGTAAGTGCAGCAAGCAGGAGGCACTGGACGATGAACACTCTAAAAACCACGCCCGGCACACTGCAGTACATGCTACCCACTGTATAGAAACGAAAAAGCTGCAAAACGACCAGGCAAAGAGCAATGCAGGACCAATACAGCTCTGTCTGCACCATGCTACCAACCATTTCTAAACTTCAGCTCCACAACATGCCCGAGCAGCCGAGGCTTTTTAATTATGCAATATTAGTCATTGACACAGTGCTCAAATCCCACGCAGCAAGAACCATGTTAGCTAAACTAACAGAATGAATAATTTAACTCTGAGCCAGCAGGAATCCATGGTGCCACCTTCATTATTCACTTCACAATATCCATTTCTAGCACGTTTGAAATAACAACTGGAGGGCTTCAAGACGAACAAACCCAGCGGCCTTGCATTTTGAATCCACACTTTATGGGGAAATTAATCTGTCCTCCACCCAAAACAGTAAAGGTAACCAAGAATGCTGATGATGGCCACGCACTCCGATGGACCTCACACATTCAGCTCTAACCCATGGTCAACAATCACTGGCCTAATAGAATCAACAGAATCATACTACAGGTACAGCTCAGAAGCTGTGACACACACACACACACACACACACACACACACCCTCCCACAACACTGCCTCTCCATCTGCATGAATTCAAGTTTTCATTTTCGTACCAGAAACTGATCTTTTTTTTAAACAAAGGAACAATTTTAGACCCATAAACGCTTTTCTCATTCTCCTTCATAAGACAAATTCTAGGAAACAGCAGAAGACCAGGGGCATCCCCAGGACACACATGTGGATCACTCGCCCACCCAGCAACCAGGGACACACATGTGGATCACTCGCCCACCCAGCAACCAGGGACACATGTATGATCACTCGCCCACCCAGCAACCAGGGACACACGTATGATCACTCGCCCACCCAGCAACCGGGGACACATGTATGATCACTAGCCCACCAGGCAACCCGGGACACACATATGGATCACTCACCCTCTCAGCAACCCGGGACACACGCATAGATCACTTGCCCACCCAGCAACCTGGGACACACGTATGATCACTCCCGACACTGCTGGGTTTGTGAAGTTCCCAGGTGCTCCCCTGTTCCCAGGAGGCCTACCCAGCCGACTGCATGGAGACGCAGTTATCATGGAGACCACTCCGTGAGATGACTCCTCCGACCCTGGACTAAACTGCTTACATAGAGTAGCAAGAATGGTGCCAACTCACTTTTTCAATTCCCAGTGAAACTCACTTTTAAAACAAACAAAAACTCAAGAAAGAAAAATTCAGGCATAATCCTAAATTTCCTTAGAACATACAGCATATGTTACGTGAAAGATGAATATTCATTCCACCCGGCTCCCACCACAACCCATTTCATCTGATGGTGACCTCAACTATCCCCACAGAAAGTGCTTACATGGTACAAAAGTCCAACTACAACACATTTGTGGTGCAGTTTGCCACTTCTTGCTTAGTTCAACAGGACTCAGTTTTTTAATATATTTTGACAGACTGACATCATATCCTAAAATGTTTTGAACAATGCAGTTTAGGGTGTAATGCAATATTAATGAGTGAATAATGTTCCTGAATATAAGGTTTAATATTTAATGATTCAGAGCGCTGCCTGGATTTGATGCAGAAGAAAAATATGATTTGGACTCACTGTACTTATCAGGGTCCCTGAGACTGATGGTGCCAGGCGAACCTTTAGCTGAAACGTGGAACTGGGGTCTCGGGTGTGACGTTGGTGCTCTGCCAACTGGATCCCCAGTGTCTATCAGTATTCACGGCATGGCACCATTCATCAAGTGTCTTTCATCAGAATTTCTACATCACTTGGAGCTCGCATGTCTGTGTCAAAAGGTGGGGAAGAAAGAGGGTCAGTGCAGGACTAACTCAGGGCCGTTGAGGGATCAAGTCTGCCAGCTCCATATCGGTTGGAGTACTCCCCTGTCTGAATCATGCCCACATGCTCCTGGCTCCTGGCTCCAGACTGGCTCAGCTCTAGCCAATGGACCATTGAGGAGCAAACCAGCGCAGGAGACCCTCTCTGTCTCTCTGTAAATCTGCCTTTCCAGTAAAAAGATAAATTGGAAAAAAAAAAAAAACTATTCAAAGGATGAAAATAGAGTCCAATTTCTGAAACTTTTGTTAGTTCCTAACGGCCAACTCAACAATCACAGATAACACCTGGGCTGGAG